>NW_025408550.1:0-1210000 GCF_019321695.1 Diaporthe batatas
TAAATAATTAAATATAATTATTAATTAAATAAATATTAACTTTTATTAATATTATATTTTAATTTTTTTTATATAATATCTTTAATTATAAAATTTATAATATTTAAATAATATTAATTAAATATAAATTTAAGTTTATAGAGGCCTGGGCTTTGCGTCTCGAGAGAGCACCACACGGCAACTTACGGGAGTATATCGGAAAGAACGAACCCCCGACCATGGCTCGCCGCGTACAACTGGCAATCAACCTTGCGGAGACCTTGCAGCACATCCACGACCGCGGTGTCATTTGGGGTGATCTCTCGGCTCGAAATATTCTTGTCTTTGATGATCTTCACATCAAGTTGTGCGATTTTGCTGGGTATATGGCCCAGTGGAGGAGGAGGAAATTCTGCAGAAGCTCTCGGATGGGAGTATCCTCATTTGGCTGAGGACAATCTGGTGCGAGGTATCATCCAGAAGCTGTGGCATTTTGAGTATAACTGTGCTCAAGAGGTTGTGGAGGCGCTGAAAGCAGCTTCTGACTAATAAATCATTACGTTGTATGCCTTTGAGTGTGTTTATGTGGTTTCGCTTCTATTCCGTATATGTCCGAGGACATACATGGCGCCTTTATACGGCGATAAGCACTCAAGACCCAGCGCTTAGAAAGAATACGATGCTAATAACGATAGTTATAATACGATAGGTGCATGTGTTTGAAACCCGTCCTTTGTGGGTGAAGAGTTTTATGCTGTATTTCAAGACACTACAATGAATTAGTTAGCCGTACTCTAGAGAATTGTCAACTAACTCAGCTTACCATGATCTGCGGCTTCATGATACACGTGGGAACATCCTTCGCGCCTTCAAGTAGTCTTTTCCAATCCATGACGCTCTTTAATAACATCCGCCCATGATACAACTCCATCAGGCTCGACGTTGTCAACGTCACGCTTGATCACATCTGCCCAAGAGACGACGCCGTCAGGCTCGACAGCATCATCACGCTTGATGACATCTGCCCAAGAGACGACACCATCGGGCTCGACAGCCTCGGTGCTGCCGTCGCGCCTCGATAGGGGGGCAGCCAGCACTGAGCTGAAGAGAGTCAAAGCGAGGTACTGAACGATCTTCATTGTGGTTGTAAATACCGAAATGTGAGACAGGTATTGGAAGGGGTTTGATAAAAAGAAGGAGGAGACCGAACTATGACGAGAATCCTCGAGTAACAAATAGGTATACGGGCATGTTGCACGGTGCACGGTGTTTCGGTAGGCAGGTCACCTGGCCAATATATAAAGGGACGCCGGGTTACTCATTACGAACATCGATTGAATCAGCCGGGAGTCGCCAAACAGAAACAGAATCGGAACTCGATGATGAGAGGGCCATGTACCATCAGCACGTCCCAGAAATGGCCAAGCTTGTGGGCTCCAAAATACGGCCATCAATGCCAGCCTTACCTCAACAACTTCCGCGTATTGGGAAAGAAGACAAAGCTGGTCCACTGATGCATGACTATCTCCTGTGGGCCAAAGGGGCTTGATCCACTTTCGATGATCTTGTGGTCTCGCCGCTGGTAACGTTCCATAGCGAACCAGGTGCACTTCGAAGATTCGTGGAAAATTCGCAAGTTCAGACCAAATGTACAGGTACAAAGAGTTGACTTTGGGCTTGTGATATCGACTTCTGCCAAGTTCACGTTGCAATATCGGCGCGCATTAGTGTGCGGCTATATGACATGATGGGTCGTAGGATTGACAGCCCGGCCCTCTGTAGCCCTGCATAGATATCGATGATTCCTTCCCTGTCGTCTCTTCACATCCTCGGTGTTTCCAGCCACCAGTACCGGCAATTAGTTATATTCCGTTAGACCCAGTTGGAATCCGTTAGTGAAGAGTGGAGGTATGTGATATGACGTGAGGCTTTACCGCCTGCAACCATTGATGGGGCTGGCGAATCGGCATTTGGGAAATACCTGTTGGCTCCTAAAAGGACATAGCAAGTGCAGACGAATCCTAGCAATCCACTTCGAGGACCACAACTACATGAATCAGCGCTTCTGGAGATAAACGATTGACAGGTCATGCTGAAGATCTGAATCACTATCTCCAGCCGGACTTTTATCCCGACCTTGCCATCTGCGGAAAAGGGACCGTACATCACACCGACATCCACAATGGTTGCCACCAAGTAGAGAGTCACGCACCAGGCGAGGCAGTCTTTACAAGATTCTAGCTGAGTACTAGCCAATGTGCGTTGTTCCCTAGTAGTAAAAACCGCGTCATCGAAGAAGTGATGACTCCTGCAGGGGCAAACTGGTGATAGACTTCCCCGCAAAGCCCGTCACCCCGAAGGCGACACTGCGGCACAGCCGCCTCTCCCGTGCATATTCAGGCGGGATTCCTCTCCGTTCCCGCTCCCTCGGCCTAAACGTTGTTAATGGAAGTCACGGCCCGGGGGGGGGGTTAGCCTGATTCGATTATCACAGGCATCTCCGGCCGTAAATCTGATTAACGAAGCTTCGGCGAATTGCATAAATGACGATTAGAACAACATTCACCATGCACCGAGTTGTTTGGAACAGTGTCAGCTGCCCTCGGCTTTGCCGTGCGCTGATTTCGTCTATGTTGTGGCAACCCTCCTCTCAGTCAGACACTCATATTGTTCAGGGCCTTTCAGAACCATTTTCCTATTTCGATCCCACTGTAGGTTACTCCTATCGTTAGCGGTTCAACGGGCCCTAACTCAGGTTCCCGCAGATATCCATCCTGACACGGCTGCATTGACCACACGACCACTGCACAGACAAAATGGCTGAACAACCTAGACGCAGCTCTGCCGAGTCCGACGACACATCTGACCAAGATGAGAATATAATGTTGGCTGGAAGAAAAGGATGCGATGATGCCCCGCATAAAAAGCTATCACTTTTGAAGAAGGCCCTGTTCCTCGGCCTTTGCCTGGTGGCATTCACGATGGTTGGGTTGGCATTATATCTGGAACATCGACAAGACAACCAGAATTCCCTCAAAGAGCACGAATTACAGATTCCGGAGGAGTGTGGAGAGTCACCGTCCGAGGCCCGTGAACTAGATTGTGTTTTCGACATCATCATCATGGGCTGGGTTCCATGGCGGTGTTACGATGCGGATCTGGCGGCGGAGTTCCTGAATCGTGATGACTGGGCGTTCTACCGCACGCCCAACACGACCGGTCCAGAGATGCCTATAAGTGAGATCCTCAGTGGCGAATGGGACGAGGTCTTTGTTAACTACAGGTACCACGTGGTTCATTGCACCTACACGTGGAGGAAGACGCAGCGTGCTGCCATGAGTGGGATGATTTTGGATGGCTACGTTGCTGATTCGCATCACACGAATCACTGCGAGATGATGCTCCTACACGAACCACTAGCGGAGAACAGTGCCTATATCAAGTATGCGAGCTGTCCTCGGGTTCGCGTAGACAGTGGCAGATTTGGATGGTATAGGATGCGCGGAGGCAACAAGACTTACAGACAACCATAGTAACGGTGGCTTCGAAAAGGCAAGGCCTCAGAAATGCAAAAGTTTCGAAATTCCATGTGAATTATCATGGATATCCCGTTTTTGAAGGTTTCCTACGAATCTTCTGAACCTCTAATTGGTGCTGAGACAGTTATAGCAGCTGCTCACTGTAGTAGAATCCTCAGCCATGACCGTGGTGCATGTGTAGGATCTGCACACAGGTTCTGGGTAGTAGCCAAGCACATGGTCATGTTTGGAAGAGATGAAGCCAAAAAATCAAGATCATGTACTCTGATGAGATTCACATTGAATAGATTGGTTTGATGCACAATATGGGTGTGACGGCGTGACGCGAAATGTGGCCATTCGTCTCCCCTTTTCCTGGTTTGTTTTGATCTGATCCGAACTCCGGAAGCGGGACTAACACGGTTTGCCTGTAATCGATAAGGCCAACCAGAGCAAGCCAACCTCTTGACCACGAATTATGCACCATTGATTTCTTTTTAGAGGCGTGAGCCCAACTTGGATCCTCTTTCTCGCGGAAACTCCACCTCAAAAATGTCTTTTACAATGACCACCAGAAAAGTGCGAATTGCTGTCACATTCACAATCTCGAGTTTTCTCCTCCTTTACTCTGTCTTTTGGCTCCTTAATATTGATCCTAGCTTTCGGTCACACTTCCACACAGGAAAAGATGCGCATGAGAAGTTTGCAGACGGGGTCGACTCAGATTACGGGTTGGATGACCAAACTCGGAAATGCGTCAAAATATTCAGTCAGCAATATCTCCTTACAGCCGCTTCGCAGGCAACATCACATTGCGACTCATCTTCAGGGTCGGTACTCGACTGTTTCCATGCATCGCGAGAACCCGTTCCTCATCAATGGCCTCATGATCTGTTCTGCATTGCCCAAGCCGTATCCTTGTCAACAGGGACGCTGAACAACACGGCAGCATCCCACGGTTTTGCAGACTTCGTCCTGCCCTGCAGATTGGACGATGTGTTCAACAAGGCAGATACGAGTGGTATTCAATGGCAGGATACCACAGCGACACCAAGAGACTACTTTTTCAAGACTGGTGTCACTCACCAGTTGGCTAGTTGGACACAGACTGCCCCAGGCCCGGTTTGGGCCAATGAATGCAACGCTGGCGCAGAGGGCAGAAATCTGATCGTTCTCGTCAAGCGAGGTGGGACGACGAATCTGTGGGACAGCTTTATGGAGGTATGGCAGGCTATGATTAGTGTCGACATCCTTCGAATCGCTGGCGGTGGCGCTAGCAGGCCTTACATCACGGATCACAACCTCTCACGTGCGCGAATCGTTTTTCAAGATGATGATGAGCTGCCATTTGAGGAGTGGTGGCAACTGGTACTCAGAAACGGTCTACCCACATCAAAACTGAGCGAGCTAGAGCCAGGGTGCCTTGACATCATCCTGCCTCTGCCCGGATCATCCTCACCAATGTACACGGCTCTGTTTGACTCTCAATTTCATCGGTCGTGCCGCGAGTCCTCCTTGGTCGGCGCCCTACAGCGTCGGGTGTTCAGACACTACGGCCTTGAGGCCACATCTATGCCGCCGTCATCCGTTCCACTGATTACTATAATTGACAGAAAAGGAACGCGCAAGATATGGGACTTCGAAACACTTCTTGACCGGGTCAGGTCTCACTTTCCGGAAGCGAACATCACAGTTGTTGATTTTGCTGAATTCAACCTGCGCGACCAAGTGCGTCTGGCAAGTGAGACAAATATCCTTGTCGGTATACACGGTGCAGGTCTGACGCACAGTCTCTGGCTGAATCCTACAGCTGCTGTGGTAGAATTCAAACCACCGTTATTTCCGGGTGGACTGGGGTACATCGCACAGCTGAACGGTGCGTCCTACTTTGAAGGGAGAACTCTGTGGCCTGAAATGTGGAATTTGACGGTGAACAATGTCTCCCTTCCGGCCGGTTGGCTGGCACCAGAGTCAGATCCAGGGTGGCAGTCGCATGAGTATGTCTACGTGGACCCCGATGAATTCATCGGACTCATCGATGCAGGTCTCCGGTCTCAGGCGCATATGACATGGGATTCTCCGCTGAAGGCCACATGTGTGTCAAATGGATGTCATTACGAAAGTCAAGAGGGGAAGAAAGACGATGAATTTCCAATCTAGGTTTCTGAGTGTCATAGATACTGTATACGGTCCTTCGCTAAATTGAAGCTTGGTCACCACTGATCTTTTCTGTTTCTTTTGTAGTTTGCCAGGGCTCGAGTAGCTCAGCATAGCCCTCGGCGCCCTCATCTGACCTCTTGATGGTAAGGCTCTCCGATAGTAGCTTGAAACCTTCAACAGCCCTCACGTTGAGCGGAAGAAGACTGATATTCTTGTGGTACACCTCAAGAGCGTGGGCCTTTCTCTCCGGGGGTAGTTTGTCAAAGATAGTGATGGGTGGACCCCAAATATCTGTAAAGACGTGCACGCCACAGCGCCTGCAGTGTGTTACACTCCCCATCTTCAGAGATCCAAGTTCAGCTCTCAATCCACTGTATTCCCATCCTTTCTCTCGGCCATAGATTTGAACTTGATCTTTTGTCGGGTATACTCCAATATAGGCTTCCTAATCCCAAAGGTATCAGCGTTTAGACAAGGCATACCCGAGCGGACGATGGGGCTTAAGTACCCTGGCACAACCGCTGCAGTTATCTTCCTTGATCTCCTGATCATGGATGGGTACAATAAGCCCAGCTTGCACATCCCCGCATTGGCAAGAGAATAAATGTTGTGTGGCTGGTTCAGTGGTGGTAGGCGGTTTGATTTCTGGTCTCTCATCTTCAGTCTCGACAGTCGTGATACTAGATGCCAAAGGTCAAATACTTTCCTTAAACGGTGTTATCACAGGGTCACCAATGGACCTACCTGATTTGAAACGGGTTGACACCTTGAATCGTCCGTACATTCACAGTGAAGAGACCACTTAGTGGTCCCGCGATATGCTGGCCCACTACTCCATTTCCACAATTGTCACAGAACTGCCAGCCAAGGAAATATCAGCAAGAGTATGAGAAATTGAGATCACTGAACGCACGCACCTTGTGACTGATTACTTTTGACATGTGTTCCCGCAAGCAGCCATCGTCCCTGATTACCTTGAAACTGCCTTTGGGCGGGACAAGCCACAAGTAGCCCTTCTTCAGGCAGACGCTGCAGGTGCAAGAGGAGGCAGACTCTATCACATCAGGCAAGCATATTTCATACCGGTACCGACCACAAACACAATTTCCGCGGTAGGTAATGTCCTGTGGTTGAGCCATCGTGTCCTTTCAGCCAACCATTCTAGCTGGCACAGGACTCGAAGAAAAGAGACGTCGCGTAGTGAAGCCTGCCGATGAGAGGGATTGGATCTGCTACCAGGTGTCTCTTCTTTTACTGGAATTTGAACTTTGCTCTGATACAACGATAAGTAAGGTGTATATGGTAATATCATTATAGAGTATGATGTCCTTTTCCGAAGCTGTGACTCTCCTCGTCTGCCTCAGGGATTACATTTACCCCGCAGCTGAGTTGTCTAGTTGTACCAACAGCTTGCAAGGCCCCACCAATGTGACCTTGATTTCAATAGCCTGTCAGGGCTCTTATCTTGCAGCCCACTCACAATTCGACTGTTCTACCTGCCCGATTTGTGCCTCGTGGAGACCGCAAATGAGGAGGCATGAGTGGTCGGGCAGAATTTCATACCAACAAAAGATCCAACATTAAGCCGTCGTTCTCTTGCTGGGCCGCAGTCGTGCTCATGCTGCAACGTTGCAATGCTGTTCATGGAGTCAGAGCAGATTGTTGCCCGATGGACCCGGAGCAGCAAAGGACAGTCGACCCCCCCCGAGGACTCGCATCCGACATCGGTCAGCCTTGTGTATGCGGAAGTCCTTCCCGTTGAACACGCCTCTTGGCATAGCCAGAATCGATCACTTGGTTTTCTCTCGCTATGTGATGGATGTTCTATAGAATGGAAAACCAAAGTCCGTATCGCTCATCTCCATGTTTCTGGAATCCCACTGTACGCCTAGAGAATGGATTATTCACCTGTCCCAACTGGCGACGAAGAGACGACATCCCCACACTTTGCACGAAGACCAAAGCGTAATGTCTGGTCTGGCCTTCTTGTCCTTATTCCTTGGGTTTCAACAATTTGTCTTGGGTATTTGACAATATTACTTGCATTCAGTGGGCACAATAGCTGCCAGGGTCACGAAAATGGCAACCTCGGCACGTTCCCTAAGGGCTACGCAACTGATTTTGGTAGGTTCTGTCGTTACCCACCCGGCGTATGTTCTCGTATTGGAAAAGGCTCATGCGTAGCACAGTGGCTGCCAGAAAACATATCAGAGCTGAGCAGGTCCGCTTCACGGGCTCACCGTCGTTCTATGAGAATGGCAGTATCTTTATACCGAACGCCGATCCTCTACTTTATGTTGGAGACCCTAAGCTTCAT
This sequence comes from Diaporthe batatas, assembly GCF_019321695.1. Classification (NCBI taxonomy): domain Eukaryota; kingdom Fungi; phylum Ascomycota; class Sordariomycetes; order Diaporthales; family Diaporthaceae; genus Diaporthe; species Diaporthe batatas. The sequence continues at coordinate 7,975 of NW_025408550.1, forward strand.
CCCGAGATCGATGAAAATTGGGACAGAATGACATGGGGTAGGTCCTGCCCTTTCCACGATGAAAAGTGTGTCATCTGATCATTATGACAGGGCGATACATCTTGATAACACGCGAAGAAGCCTTCGCTTCCTGGGGGGAGAACATCGACATGTACTGGGACAAGCAGAGAGGTGGCTATGTTGCTGGGTAAGACATTGTCCGTTCGCCTCAAGAGGAGACTTACTGAGATCTAACCGTCTCCCAGCCTGGACATGTTCCATACGCTGCATTGCTTGGTGAGTACTAGTGCTGCCCCATCCGTATGATGTAAGAACACTGACAACCTTCCACAGAACAATATTCGGAAAGCCTTGGACCCGGAGAATTATGGAGGGCACAGTCATGGAACGCGGTCCAAGGACCCCAAAACTACTATGCTACACCAGAACCATTGTATTGAACAGCTGCGTCAGTATGTCATGTGTTCGGGAGACATGACACCTCTTCCGACCAAGTTTTACCCATCACTTGGGAGGAATTATGTTGATTCGGATGTGCCGCACACTTGTCGCAATTTTGAGAGCTTGCATAACTGGGTAGTTGGTAGATATGAAGGTGCCGATTCTGTAAAACCTATATTTTAGAACAATCAACTGTTCCCGTTCGCCGCGAAGTTCTTGCCCCGCTCAATCAGATCTCGACGGGTTGTTCAATTCATTTCACAAAACCGATCTACCACTACCCTCCTGGAACGGGGATTTATTTATTAAAGAGCCCGATGGTCGTAGTTGGTTTTCCTGGCTACCACTCACACTTTCAACCAGTAGCTGCGGGTGAACGTTGCACGATATATTTGGGTAAGCAGTTACGGTCTCCGTCTTCCAAGCTTCTAAGACAATTACATATGAGATACATTCACTTGCGATGATTTTCCCCTTCTCCTAGGAATGCACGAAGTATATGGAAAAGCACCATATGGCATGGCATCACACAAAAGATATAGGCAAAGCATCGGCACACTGATATAAGATTTTATAACATCATGGAATTCGGACGATAGTACTCTAAAGATGTACTTGATCAGACTTTCGTGTAACATTTTGGGGACGTCCTCCTCACCGAACTCCCTGCAGGTAGCTTGGTCAGGCAGGGATGCTTTCCATATCCGTCCGAAACATCCCTCTTTTTTGATGAAGATAATGAGCCAAATCGGACGAAAGACATTACAGAGACAGTTTAACGGTCGTGGTGGGAAGGGTCACTAGCATGGAAAGCTTCCAAGCGTAGCTGATACTTCTCCTGAGGGAAATGGCGATCGGGGTGCAGCATCCACTCAGATAACTTGTCGAAGTCTCGGCATATATGTGTCGTGTGTGCATCAGGGAATTCCCTATGGACCCTGTCGTTGACCTTCCACGGGATTGTAGTGATGTCCGAGTAGCACATGATTGTCTGCCGCAGGTTGTCGATGCAATGATCTGAGAGCGGCGGTCACGTCAGACTCTAGTCTCAAGTCATATTGTATCCAGGAGAGGATGACTTGCCGACATGTATCCAATACTCCTTGGCTTTCTTCTCGCTCATCCCTTGGTCACCGCCGTATCTGCCCGGGTATAAGGCCCGCCGAACGAAGTCCTGCCGGAAAACAGATAAGCAAACGAAATTTCGCAGCTTCAAGGAGTCAACGTACCAGGCAATGCAATTGATGATAAACTTCGAGCCCGGTGATATAACCATTTTCTTCTCCAGGAATTGGTAATGTGCGATTGGGGAGCCGTTCTGCGTCCTCCTTCGGTATTTTGATTACTCCGATTCCTACAGCCGTCAGCTGAACTCCAAGTCTCACATCCCCACTTTTGTAGTATTGTCCGATTGCACTTACCACGATAGAGTCTATCCCATGCCTTGTCCACTTCATCATTTGGGGGTCCCTGCCACGGAGTTCGGTCTTCATGAAAATTGTTGTGGAAGACAACCGGTTTCCATACAACTGCTTCTCTTGCAGGCGAGAACACTTCTGGTGTGCCTCTGAAGGAGTAATCGACTTTTTCGTCGGCATTGGCTATACCTGTCTCAGATTCGATCTGCTGAGAGCGAATAATAGGGAATCAGGGAATTCTTACAGTATATGTCATAATAGGTGACCGGGATCCTTTCCGTCTTGAATTCCCTCCCGGCCCACGCAACGCATACGAATAGTAACAGGCTTGCCAGCACGGTAATTATAAGCCTTAGGCGCGCCAGCGTCGGACGTAGAGTTGCATCAATTGGAGAGCATCTGATTGTTTCGGAGGAGAGCTCTTCTTCCACGTTAGAACTATCCTCACCCTTACCTTGCAGCTCTTGCAGCGACTCGTACTTGGCCGATCTGCCTCGAGGCCGGAAAGACTCGAGTAAGCGTTTTAGTTGTGAAGACATATTCCGAATGCCTGAATTGAAGCCTTCGATTCAATGCCGGACAATTAGGAGTGTGGCCAGATGAACAGAGGGCGAAATTTGTGAATCATGACACGAGTGGGCTGGCATGTGACACTGCTCGTGAACGGGGAGCATTTCGACATTGAAGCCGATGGTGGCTCTGGATCCGGTATCGGCCACTGAGCTATTCAACGACAGTATCGTATACCTCAGGAGTACCCCGACGTTGGACAAGGGGTCACCCCTTAGAACATTGTGGGTTTTTCCGGGTGGCGGGTCGGATCCTCTGCTGGTATGAATGCACTCGAGGATTGGTGGAAGATAAGCGGCTGGAGCCAGCAGAATACGGACATGCAATGTTCACAGTAATAGCATTGATGCAACTGCAGTTGTTGGTGCCTTTGGATTCGGATGGTTGCTCATGCAGCATTCACCGACAATCTATTCGGGCCGTGGCGGTCCGGATCGCTACCTTCGACAAAATTACCGCAGCAACCGACTAGCTGTCGATTCAATTCCGTAGGAGTGATGTTGGTAGCCTAGGGTTTATCAGCTGTGCGTGTGGAGCAAGCACGGAAGGATTGCGGCGCAGGCGAGGAAAGACGACTCGTTCAGCTATCCAACAACCCCAGGTGTGAGACCTGTGACGAGATGGGTTAAGGCTGCAGGAAAGCATAGTATTGATCCACAAATAGCATCGAAGATCCTCCTTTGCAACAAGCTTCACGCTTGCCCCAGGGTGTCTATCAAATGCCCGCTCCTCATTCACCCTTCTTATTCTCATTCCCTATTGTTCTGTGGTGGCGCCCCCATTGTCTCTGTTTGCTCACCTGATTGTGCAAGTCTTTTTCTTCACTATGGACACGGTGAAATCATACAAAACCTCTTTTGAAGACTTGTCTGTTGCTGGTGATGACGCTGAGCGGACCCTGCTCGGTGCCCATGCGACGGCGTTGGCCAAACCCCACCGACGGTCGAAGTCGACGCTGGCACTCAAGCTGCTTGCGGGAGTCACGGCTCTGATATGCGCTGGCGCTGTCCTATACACAGCCATTGCAGTGCACAATATTCCTCAAGTATCCCGTGCTGACTACGGTGACTGCGGGAAACAAGACTCCATCGAGGAAGCTCGTGCAAAAGGTTGTGTGTTTGATCCCATGGGATGGGTATGGGTTCGTCCTGAGTGTTACGACAAAGAGTTGGTCCAAGAATTCATGAATCGGACCGACTACTCATGGCACACGGAGCCAAAGCTTCATGCTGATTCCATGGTGCCACTCGACGTCGTGTTCAGGGGAGATCATCCTAAGCTCTTCACCCAGAAGAAATACCACTACATCCATTGCACTGTAAGTTTCCTACATCAGTGATCGTAGCAACACCACATCAAGGACCCCCCTCTAACCTTGGTTTAGTACATGTGGAAGAAAATGCACAAGGCTTTGTTGGAAAAGAATCGTCCCATAGATAGCTACTTGGTTGACTGGCATCACACAAATCATTGTGAAATGGTCTTGTTGAATGACTGGTTGCATGAAGGTGTTCAATGCACGCCTGAGATGGTCTGTCCGACATGGGTGAGAGCCACCTGGACATCTTGTAAGCAATACTAGGTCACAAGGGTACTTGGAGGCGGATTGAAAAATTCCAGTGCTCTGAGCTTTTGGTTCAGATTAGACTTGCTGGAACCTTGGGGCCACATGCAATAAAATATTTCCTACTGCATTCTGAATTGGCTACGGAGTTGTTTTTCTCCACAACTTGCAAGAATGCCAGAGATAAGTTTTGGGCACAGGAAGCAAACTCTAATGTGCTTCAATTCAAAGCAATTGTGGTAGATCTTTGTTGTTGTTGGCCAATCATCATAGGCTGAAAATATGAGAGCCAGCCAACGGCAGCTTGTGGCTGGCTTGCAGGTATAAGTTATCGGGCAGCCCCCGTGTGCTACCAGACTTGTCTTTCCCGCTTCCTTTCCCCGTCTGTGATTCATGTTATCGCGCCTTCAAGACTCGGAATCGAGGGCCTATACTATCGCATTATCGGTTTCCAGAGGGTATGGCATCTTATTTCTTGAGTAACGGTTCTGGAGTGAGTCGGAGAAGAGGTCATTCTTCGATTTTGTCGGTGTTCATACTGTTACTTCTTTTTATTCTCGCATTTACCTGGGTGTTGTTCGCCTCACGATCCGTGCAACAGTATATGCTTTCTACCAACAAGCACGGCAGGATATCTGACCCAGATCAAGGCGGGAGACCAGTCGAAACGCAACTACTGGGAGGCTATAATGGAGCCAAGGTCATTGCGATCGTGTTCTACGGCAGGAACGACTACGTTCGAGTATTGGATTGTTACTTAAAGGTACGTCTCGCATCTTTTTGACTAATGCTCTTCATGTTTGATCTTTGTATTGGTAGAACGATGGCAAAGACAACCCCATGAATCCTTACACATTCCTAAACCCTCGAGAGCATTGCGTGCGTGAAAAGGTACCCAGGTACAAACAGAGTAGACACACCATGACTTTTCAAACATCTTCCAAATTTCGTTTTCGTAAACCTGTTAACGTTTGAATACCGCAGATTAATTTAAGAGAAAATGGCGGCCTGCTGGATGAGGTCATTTTTGTGGTCAACACGGAGAAGGCCGACGACCTAGAGTACCTCGCAAAATTGATACCGAGCCAAAAGCAGTACCGATCCTTCGTGCCTGACCAAACGCAGAGGCAATCTAAACAAGATTTCTCCCACCTTTGGGCAGTCGTCGCAGAAAGGGATGCGATATATGTCAAAATTGATGACGATGTCGTAGGTTCTCAGCCAGTGTGCTTCCTGGCGTCCGAGATCTTAAGCTAAGAGCATCACCTATTTAGGTGTACATTGAGAGTACCACCATCAATTCGATCGTGAGTCGCTTGGAAGAATCAGATAAATACTTCCTCGTCTCGGCGAATGTGGTCAACAGCCCAGCGCTGTCGTGGCGGCACTACAGCATGAATCTGTATGAGCCTTTCTGGCCAGTGAGTTCTCCCAGCACGCCGTTATGTGTCGCATTTCTAAAGTAAGTCACTTTCATTGGGAAGTTTGCTTGCTAAACACACCCGATCAAGGAACTTGAACCGCACCCAGACAGTAACTCAGCTTCCCAGTCCTGGCGCCCATCCATAATCCCATCATACGAAGGACCAGATAGCGGGCCAGAAAACTTTTCTGCAGACGGAAGCTCTCCTGCTCCTTTTTACGGGCATCGCTGGTTACCTGTCCGTGCATCCCAGAATGTTGGTCGATACAACATGTCTTTGACTCCGGCGGGGAGTCTGACATACAGCGCATCCGGGCCAGGAATGTACAATTGGGCCGCTGCCGCGCAGGCCCATTACAGCTTTCTCACACATCTCGAGCGCCAAGAAATACCGCGCTACCGGTTCGACCTATGGGGCGACTTTAGCGCCTATACTCGCCTTAACATTAACCTCATCGCGATTAGAGGTAGGGACATCCTCGAGGTCTTCCCCTTTCCAGGGTCAGATGATGAATGGTACTTGACTGTTACTCGCCCAAGGGAACTTGGAAGGAGTGTTGTCGTCGATGGTGGGGGAGTGGCCGTACATTTTGCATTCTATTCGCAATATACGGCGCATAATTGGCGAGGAATCACGTGGACGGATGCTTTAAGTCGGTACCACGGGTATGCAGAAGAATTCGTCTGCCATCTGGCGCAGTAAGCGGAAGATGGCTGGCAGTCTGTAGATAAAGGTTACGAGAAGGAAATATTCTTTAAATATATGGATAGATTATCTCTGCCTGATTTCCGCTTCTATTCCGCATACGTCCGAGGACACATGTGACTCCTTCACACGGCGGTAAATTCTCAAGACCCAGCACTTACAAAACATACGGCGACGATACAGTGGATAATCATAGCATTGAGAGCACCTCTACTATAAAATTTCAATTTTTTCAATGTTACTACTGCATGTACCATTATTTAGACCTTAACCGACACGTAACCTTTCTTAATCCTTGAAGGCTCACTCGGCTTCAGCAACAGCCCTGGCTAATAGTCATGTTCTATTGCTAATACAAGACATGTCTAGAAGAAGTCCGTGTTGAAACCTCCAATCCTCCGCTAAAAAAACGAACCAGTGCTTAAAAATATACCGCTGTCATGTTCAGATTAGAGTCAAACAGGGCTCTACTGACCAATATCGGAAATCGCTACCCTGCTATCCACAGACATCCTCGTTTGTCAAGACACCTCAACGTAGCAACCTCAAAGAACATTGCATGCATAATAGCAGCGATAACAGGTTCTCCACCCGCACTCGCGACACTCAAGGATGTACTTTGGAAGCTTGTGCCGACACTCGAGGCAATAGTGGGGGCCTGGGATCCGAGACCAGGCGGCGTGCTAGACACGCCCGCGGGCTTGCAGGATGTCGTGCCTGAGCCGGATGCACTGCACGTTACGACTGACCCCTGGGCCAATGTTGATGGGGTAGAAGAAGAACTCGCCCAGTCGAGAGACCGCGTAGAGCTGGCGGTTGATGTAGTAAACCTCGTAATCGGCCTCGTGTTTGTCGTTTATTTGTTGAGTACAGCGGCGAAACCACGCAGGCTTAGGTAGTATGAAAGGTTCATGGGGGGTGGTGACGGCGCGCAGACCCTCCAGCAGGCGGTGGCTCAGGAAGGGGTCCTCGGCACTGTTGGAAGCTGCCCCGTTAGCGATCATGTCATCTGCGGGAACGTCGGTGCCACCCACAAAGCCTTGCCCTGTTCGATGGTCTCGAAGTTGATTCTGCTCGTCAATGGTCCTGACATTGGTGCGGACGGCGTGGTTGATACTCTGCGTAACGCTATGGTCTGGTGGGTATCTTGCGATGACCAGCCCCTGTTGATAGCCAGTAAGGCATATGAAACGTCGTTCATATGGCGTTCTTGTTGCTTGCCCTTCGCATTGGAGGAGATCTCGTTGACGTGATCGAGATGCAGCTGGACGAAAATACCCGTCGTTTGTTTATCGAGACCGGATCTGGGAACAACGATTGAATGATTGGGAAGTCGTGTTGTGACGAGGGCCAGTATTACTGTCAGATTAAGCGGGTTCCATAAGCCACCCGCTTCTGGCTGCTCGCTCCTTCCCCACCCAGCACTCAACGAGCCGCTCCTTCTAATCGATGCTCCAGAACTAACTTCTGAAGGGAATCATGAGCCAGGTGACCTTGCGTATGGTGGTCACTGAGTGGGAGATCCTGCTGTCAGTACCCAGGCCGCTCGGCTTTCTTGCCTCCGGGAGCCCGCAATCTCATCCCTAGACGCGGGCCTGGATCCGCGTCATTGTTCATTGATCTTGTGACCCAAAGACCCTCCAATTGTACATGCTCAAGAAGTGGTTCGTGTCGATGCCGGATGTGCTCAGTGGAGACATATCAGGGTAGCCGCCAGGCTGCGAGCCCGGAAATCCTTGCAGCCCCATGACGTTTTGCCAGCCGTGATCCATGAAAGCCGGGACGGCGGGGTGGTCGGCAGCTCCTCCTGTTCCTCCTCCTCCTCCCCCTCCGCTTGCGGGCTCCGCTGTGCTGAGCTGCGCCGTCTTGTCCCGCATATCTGCCACGATCCGTGGCACCTCCATCCCCGCCGGATCCGCCTCGCTCCGTAGTTTCCCTGTAAAAGAAGGCGGGCCCTCCATACGCGTCGCATCCCAGGCCTGAAGCACGAGCCGTGCGCAGACGAAGAATATAGCATCGGCGAGCTTGGGCTCCGCCGCATGAGCCTCGTAGCTCTCGCTCAGCACGCGCCACGCTTTGCGTATCAGGGTGGTGTCACTACCACCACCGCCACCACGGCGACCGCGCAGATACCGCAGGACGTGGACGTAAGCGAGCATGGGGAAATTGAGGCGCGCGAACCAGGCGAATCGCCGGGAGAGGGGAGACACCAGGAGCTTCGCGTCACACTCGAGCATGGTGAGCGCGTAGGATAAGGATGCCTCGTCCTCGTCCTCGTCCCTGTCCATTGACTCGCGGCACTTGCCTGTAGCAGATTGTTCTTTGTGCTGCTGACCCCGCTGACCCCGCCGATCCTCTTGTCCCTGTCGCTGCTGCTGCTGCTGTTGGTGGTTGTGGTGGTGGCTCCCAGCTTCGGCCGAGGCGAGCCGGGAGTAGTGTCCCAGCAGGCTTGTCCTGGCTAAGGACCCGCGTGTCGTCCAGATGGTCGTGAAGTAGAGGGGATTCGCCAGGTCGCATAATGCGATGTACTTGTCCTCGATGAGCCGTTCTAGTGCCGCGAGGTCGCCACCGTTGTTGCCGTGGCCGGGGCGGGCAGCAATCATCTGAAGGCATGGGTTGGCAAAGGTCACGTGGACGGCGCTATGGCGGAGGAAGTCTGCGTGCAGGTAGCGCAGGACGACGAATAGGGCTTCTGTGGGTTCCTCGTGGGCAGGAGGTGCCGCCTTCATCTCCGGACTCAGCTCGAAATCATGCAGGTTGAGTGGCATCCTGCAGTCCCAGATCGGGGTCAGGGTTGTCGTCCTGTACTCGGAGAGCTCGCAGACACGGTGGTCAAAGGTGACGAGGGACCACCATAGCCTCCGGCACATCTCGGCCTCGAGGGCGCTGTAACTGGCGTATGTGCGCTCCATGTGGATGCCCATCCGCTGTGCGATGTGTATCGCCACTGCGAGCATTGACGACATGGACCGCGGGTGTGTGTCGTATGCGACTGAAACCTATGCAGAGCAGGAGTTAACAGGAGGGTCCTGAAGTGCAAAGAGGGCACAATTCGTCATTACCAGGTAGAGGAACAGAGCCGTCAGGCAGTCGCGGTCTTCAGAACGTAGAACCTTGCACTTGAGGAGTGCCTGGCGGCATGCGAAGCGGTAACCTGCCAGGAGCTGGTTCTTGGGCGAGCCGAAGAGGCGGAGGCACTCATCAGGGGCAAGGCTCAGGACGGAAACACAGTAAATGCTGAAGATGAGCGCCTCGAGTTCCGGATTGATGGCCGTCAGGTCGGCGGCGGCGTCCAGGATGCGGGTCTGCATGATCGGGGGGTGCGTGACGACCAGCAAGGGGTGCACATTGTCGCGGTAGACCTGCCAGAGCCTGACGACCTGAATCGGCTCCGGGTGCAAGGTTGACAGTTCGACGCCAACCCTGGACGACCCGGCCCCAAATAGGAACTCGTCGTGATTCTCGTCGTGGTAGGTGCGGTCCCATACGCGCTCAGCCGCGACATTGGCCATTATCACATCGTCGTCATCCTCCTCCCCAGCGTCGCTGTCGAGGCTAACGCCATTGTGGGTACGTTCCTGGCCATTGAATATTCGTTGTTTTCGTCTGATGGCATCCCAGATATCACTAATCAATAGTCGCAAAACCCGTCATGTCAGTTTGAAGGACGGATATCTGAAGTAACTACACGCAGAAAGACTCCCAGTGAGACGGCGAAGGTCAGGATATTATGCAATGTGGACCATGCGCAGTAACTCAACAACGAGACACTTACACTGCCGGGGTATCTGATCGAGTGCCTTTCTGCAAGTCGACCAGGGAGGCAGGCGAGGCGTGTTGGGCAGATGAGGATGCACATGTGGCCGGGGTTTCGCTGTTGTTGCTCCTGTAGTTGTTGCTATCATCATCGGGATGGAGTGGCTCGAAAGAGAGGTTGTTCTTGCGAAGGATTTCCTCGTACCGTCGGACTCGGTCGAGCAGCTCGCGCTCCGGGAATCTGCGGCGGCGCTGGCGCGGGGCCAGGGCGGGCTCACACTCGACCTTATGACGCACACAGTTTGCGCAGGGCAACCTGCGATCACACTTGACCTTTCGCTGCTGACAGTTCAGACAGGCCAGCACACGCTGCGCCTGCCCGAGGCTGTGTGGTGCGCCGCCGGACATAGAGCGTCTCTCTCTGCTTGTCTTCTCTCAGGCACATTGGCTGTGTGCTAGATCAGCTTTTCCCCAATAGATTCAGACTCTTGACAGTCGTCTTGTACACAGCGGGCTTTTGGTCGGGCGAGATGCCTGGTGTTTTCGGCCCATAGATATCAATGTATGTAGAGCAAGGCAAGCGGTTGCGAACGGGGCGGGGCGCAGAACCGGCACTAATGCAACCCCTGGAATTGTAGACGGCTTCGGAGGGTCGTCAGACAGACTCGGGACTTAGCAACATCCGAGCTGCTCACCCACTTATACCAACGCCACACTTCCTGCATACCCTCCGGGCGATAGCAAAACCCGACGGCCTAAATACATAGCGAAGGGGCCAAACAGGTTGCCACCAAACTAGACTCGGGAAGACAATCATTTAATTTTAATTCAAAGCAAACTGAGGGCCATGCATACCTAAATATACAAATGTTAAATAAAAGGTCTCGCTTCAGATGTTGTCTTCAACTCTTGCGCCGCCCAACTTGAAAACCACACGTTGACACCTCACCTCAACACACTTTTGCTCTCCACGACAACATCACAAGGGTTGTCTTGTCTATACTATCATCCCTTTCAAACTTCTCTAATCGTCCACAATGGCCCTGTCAGAGGCTAAAGAGGCACAGCCGGGGAGCCCCCCGAGCGGCCGCACAAGTGCTACGTTTGCCGGTCCCGCGGCCGACACTGTCTCTGAAGAAATCAGTTCCGACCCCAAGAAAGACCATATCAACCAGGAAACATCTGGGACCAAAGCTGAAACGACTGGTGCCAAGACTTGGGTCATCATGTTCTCGGTTCTCATGGCCATGTTTCTCGTCGCTTTGGACAGGAGCATCATCTCAACCGTATGTGGCCTCGTTCAATACTCCTCCAGGGTAGTCCAACACTGCGTGTTTCATCATAATAGGAGGGTCGGAAAAAGGCAGAACGATAGCTAACACGGCTTGAATCAATAGGCAATACCCGCAATCACCAACGAGTTCAACTCTCTCTCCGGTTATGGCTGGTATGGAAGTGCTTACCTCCTGACCTCGTGCGCATTCCAGCTTCTCTTTGGAAAGCTATACACATTTTTCCCCGTCAAGACAGTTCTTCTTCTCAGCATCCTGCTGTTCGAGGCCTCTTCCGCCCTCTGCGGAGCCGCCCCGAACTCGACGGCCTTCATCATTGGCAGGGCATTCTGCGGTGTTGGCTCCTCTGGCATATTTGCCGGATCGGTAAGCCCGCCCTACCCGGAATTTCATCTCACTCACTCCTTGGAAGCCACCGCCGCCCCGCCGCCCCGCCGCCCCGGTCCCCCTGGCATTCACTAAAGAGAAATCTCCCGTCACAGGTCGTGTGCATTGTGTATATTATCCCACTACACGTACGCCCAAAGATTCAGGGCGCCTTTGGCGGCTTCTTCGGCGTTGCTAGTATCTCCGGTCCCCTCATTGGCGGCGCTCTCACCACGAAAGTGACCTGGAGATGGTGTTTCTACCTCAACCTCCCGATTGGCGGTGCTGCAATCGCAGTCATCGCCATCCTGCTCAAGATCCCCGACCAGGAGACCGCCAAGCTTCCACTGTCAGAGAAGCTCAGGAAGCTCGACTTCCCAGGCACGGCGCTCTTCATACCGGGCGTGGTGTGCCTCCTTCTCGCACTCGAGTGGGGCGGCCAGATTTATCCGGTCAGTTTGATGTCTAACATCCCATGGAATCTTTCCGGGCGTAGCAGCAACTGACAATGAAAACTAGTGGGGAGCGTGGCGCATCATTCTTTTGCTGGTTCTTGCCGGGGTGTGCCTTCTGGGATTCACTGCGGTGCAGATCTGGATGCCCACAACTGCAACTCTTCCCCGTCGCTTTTTCGAGCAGCGGAGCGTCCTGTCTGCGTTATTGGCAACCTTTGGCATAATTGGAGGGAACTACATATACAGTAAGAGGTTCCACATTACCTGTCAGGGACAAACGGCCGACATTTGACAGGCCATCCGGTGCTAATAACTTGAAACATAGTCTATTATCTCCCCGCATGGTTCCAATCCGTCCAGGGTATCGACTCGGCGCAGTCCGGTATCCGTCTTTTACCATTAATGATATCCATGATTATTGGGTCCATCTTCGGCGGAATCAGCAATACCAAGATTGGCTACTATACACCACTCGCTATCATGGGGTCGTGTGTCATGTCAGTTGGGGCCGGGTTAATAACAACTTTCTGGGTCGATACGCCGCAGGCACAATGGATAGGATACCAGGTGATATACGGTTTTGGGATGGGCCTCTGCTTCCAGGTTCCTAACCTTGCCATACAGGCCGTCATGGCCAAGCCTGACCAGCCAACAGGGCTCTCGCTGATGCTCTTCTGCAACCTGCTCAGCTCCACCGTCTTCGTTTCGGTCGGCGCCAATGTGCTCAACAACCAGCTCCTAGACCGCCTTTCCGGGGTCCCGGGCTTCGAGCCCAGCCTCGTCACCTCGGGCGGCGCAACCTCCCTGGTCGACGCCCTGCCCGCGGCGCACAGGGACGTCGTCCTCGCCGCCTACAACACGTCCCTGCAGAAGGTGTTCCAGATCGCCTTAGTCCTCTGCTGCGTTTCCGTCATCGGCTGTGCCACCCTGGAATGGAAGAACGTCAAGCAGGGCAGGGACAACATGGCCACTGTTGAGGCTGCCGCCGAGGCGGGACAGAAGGAGAAGGCCGGAGGCGTGGCACCGCTGGTGAGGAGTGCAGAAAGCCCATCGGCAGCCAGCATGCCAAGAGAACAGTAAGGCAAACACCGAGAGGGCCAAATACGAATAAATGATAATAATGGCAGGCAGAAAATTTTTGCATGTGCTTGAGGAAATCAATGAGCAACACACTTCCTTGCGCTGTAATGCTAAAACAGCGAAGAAAGACAAAGATGCTAGATTCTGAGGGTAGTATAGATAAACTCGCAGGAGAACCCTGAATACTACGTACCTATGTAGCCATACTCTACTTTTGGCTTCTCTGCATGCAGTGGTCTTTTGGACGGGCGGGCAAGGCGTGTGGCTAGCAGCACTTGAGATGCGGCTCCCTTACGCATATGATGGTGTGGTCGTTACCTGAGCGACATAAAAACCATGCATTTCATCCACTGGCTCCGACTGCATTGGTGGGCTTATTTATGTGGCCCCCAACAGTCGTTCCTTCGCCATTTATATCACCTCACAGCTGGACGATGTTACATCTTGGCATGCATCTGTCGTTTCATGCCATATCGACCCAGGGAAATATTGGGCTCAGTAATTTGATCAGATAGATCCAAATGTAGCACCATCAAGGATGTGAACTGCACCAACCCGCTGTCCTCCAGAGCTGTAAAAGTACTGGTGACTAGACCGGTTCGCGGGGGTCATCATTTAGTTAAAATTTAGTACTACACTCGTACGCAGATATTCACTTGAAGAAGCCGCTGATATTTATGCAAAAGACTGGAGCTTCCGTGTAAGCGATGGCTCAGCGTTGGCTACCCGGAACCTGGAACCATTTTCCGGCCCCACTCCACCTCACCTCAAGTTGGCCCTGGGCTCACGCAGCTGGTGACCCCTGTGACAATGCCCATGACCGCTGCCTAACAACATCACCAGCATCACTAACATCACAGCAATTGCGGGCCCATCTATATCGAACCTTCGTACAGTCTAGTAACCAGTCCATCATTGGGTATCATTATCTACTCGACAGAGAGCCAAGCCAAGGACAACGTCGGCGATGACATGGATCCGTTGTACAGGTGATATTATCCATCCTATCTCGCCGACTTCCTGGAGCTGGACCAACAATACCTAGGTATTACCGGTACTGGCTAGCTTATGATACCTGAAATGCGTTATAAGTAGGGGCCAGACCGGACAATCCCCGTGCCCTCGACTCTCTGCCCGCCCCCAGCTCTCCACTTCCCCCCTACGTAAGGACCTGTGAGCTCCGTCGTGGTCGCCTCGTCGCAAACTGAAGCCGCGCTAAGCTAGGTCTATCGATGAACCTCGGTGGGCAAGACGCCGACAATAAAACAACAACAACAACATGACGCCAATGCCCGACTCAGTCATCATAGTAAGTCTCAATGCCATTCACAGATTACATTTGTGGTTGGTTGTCTTATCTCACATGCGGTTGTAGGTTGGCGGCTCACTGAGTGGGTTGATGCATGGAGTGCTTCTTAAGCGACAAGGGATCAATGTCACAATCCTCGAGCAAGATTCTGCATCAGAACGGAGCAGCCACAACGCTGGCATCCGTATTGACGAAAACGTCAATGAATTTCTGTCTCAACATGACCGGACTGGTCTCCGGTTGTCCCTCGAAAGCAACGCCAACTTTATATCTGTCCGCAAACACGAGAACGTCGTGAAGGCGGACAAGGGCACTACTAGGTACTGGACGAACTGGGGCTACCTGTACCGAATATTGCGCGCCAATTTCGATGGCTACGCTTCTAAAGCATGCCCCAATCCTCCATCTTCGAGTCCTGGAGATGGGACTGCGAATTACTTAACTGGGAGGCGTGTAATAAGCCTGCATTACACATACGGTATAATTACCGTTCGTTATCTGGATATAGGCACAAACAAGGAAGGCTCCATCACCTCGGAACTCGTTATCGGTGCCGATGGGCTCCGCTCAACTATCCGCAACCTTTCCCACGCCCCCTTAGCTCGACCCGAGACGTATTCCGGCTTTGTCGCCTGGAGAGGCGCAGTTCCACGACACTCAGTTTCCTCAACAACATCCGACTTCTTCTCCGGGCAGGTGTCATCCAACTTCCTGGGCCAGAACAGCTACATGATCTGCTACGTGATCCCAACAGACGAGGGTGACTTTACTCCGGGATCGCAGCTCATCAACTGGGTACTGTATCAAGACGTGATCGAAGGATCCGCGGCCGAGGCAGCGATCTTTACGGATGCCAGCGGCCGCCGTCATCAGCGTACCATCCCACAGGGAAGTGTCGATCCACGTACCTGGGACAGGTTTCGTGAACCTCTGGTTGAGCGCATGGCTGCCCCGTTCGCAGAGTTGGTTTCGGCAACCACGGAGCCGTTTGTCACCAAGGTCAGTGATGTCCTGTGCAGCAAGGCAAGCTTCTGTGGCGGCCAAGTGGTGCTTGTAGGAGACGCTCTGGCGACTTACCGTCCCCACGCGGGCATGGCTACCGACCAGGCTGCCAGTCATTGTCTGGAACTTGCGAAGGTGTGGCGGGGTCAAATAGAGTTGGCAAGGTGGGAGAAACAGGCTTTTGTGAATGCGAAGAGAATGTATCTCTGGAGCAGGCTAATGGGGGAGTTTGGAAGAGGTACATGGGTTTCATTCCTCAGGTCGATTGTTTCATATCTGGTATTTATAGTGCGTGCTTGACTTCAGTATTGGACAGCCGAAGCTTTAAAGCTGCACTGGCAACTGGCCAGCACCTCGAGCTAGATTTTAATCTTCCCTCACTGGTTTCATTTCTGTTCGTTACACGTCCCAAGGCCTTCGTGTAGTGCTAGTAGTAGTCAACGCTAAAAGACCCCATGTTTGAAGAAAAGACATTGCTAATGATGTTGTAAGAAGACTCTGTCTAGACCCGTGGCCTCAGCCTCATGGCGCACAGATAACTCAGAAAGCTTGGAAGCATTGCTCCCGTCAAAGCCGTTGGCCATTGACACGAGTAGTCCAAGCAAGGGCTGATAGCCATCGAAGCCCTGTTTGAAATGGAACACGGCCCAGATCACAACCCGGCGTTTCACACATTTGTCATGGAGCAGCCAACCTCCGTGGCCATTGACAGCACCTCCGACCTGCTCTGAAATGTCATGCAGCTTTGTCATGCAGCTGATTGAACGACGGCCCACGATCATACAACCATCCCGTCACGAGATTTTTGGACGTCGCTGGTATTTAGTGACTCCTCAGAATACCGGTTTGTAATGTCAGATTGATGGACAGCGTCATCAAAGAGGCTCTGCCTGGCGCAGCGGCTGAAGCCGCCCCCCTCGCCATCGGATGGGAGGCTCTGGCCAATGTCAAGATCCTAGTCCTCCAGGGCTTCTTCCAGGTTCCTCCACCACATTGGTCTTAGACCTGGAGAGCTTCATTTGGACGGTAATCAAATGACACCATACTTAGAA
Organism: Diaporthe batatas; assembly: GCF_019321695.1. Classification (NCBI taxonomy): domain Eukaryota; kingdom Fungi; phylum Ascomycota; class Sordariomycetes; order Diaporthales; family Diaporthaceae; genus Diaporthe; species Diaporthe batatas. Next base: position 24,409 of record NW_025408550.1, read on the forward strand.
GAGCCAGCGTATGGATTGGGCCTATCCGCTATCTGAGTCACTAGAGTCTGACGGCGGTAGCGGCGGCGGTGGTGGCGGCGGCGCGTCGTCTGGGACTTGCGGAATGTGTGCAGGGTTCTCAGCTATCTCGCCGCGGAACAATTGAGCAGCAGACTCTATGCGTCGTGACACATCATGAGCAGAAAGCCGGTCTTCTGGTTCACGCGCCAGCATCTCTTGTAGCAAAGACGTTAGGAACTCATGCTGCTCAGTCGTGAGCTCCGCTCTGGAGGCAGCCGGGAGGAGCTCCCCACTTAAGCTTCCTCTTTGAACTTCTGGGTGTGCTTCAAACCAGAAATTTGCACCTTCCGGCGTGGCATGAACCGTGCCCTCGTCCATGAAGCCATAGGTCTCCGCGTTATAGTGACCCCGCCAGCTTTGTGGTAGCAGCCCCACAAAATGGACTATTTGTCCAATAAGTAGCTCGAAGATTGGAAAGTATAGCGGAAACAGAGGCCTGTGATAGAAGATCTCGCAGAATAAGCAAGCTAGCTCCCATATATCGCTGCCATCTGTAGCTGGATGCCCGAACAAGACCTCGGGCGGAAACGAAGTTATTGGGATGCCGAGCCCAGCACGGCTGTGAGGGCGGTCTAATAGCACTGCTTCTCCAAAGTCGATGATCGTGACTGCAGCAGATGACAGGCTGACATTGAACCCCGAGAAGTCAGGGTTCCTGACAACCCTCTTAGGACTATGCAAAGAGTAAGACCCGTCCTGGAGTTTGAGCTTTTCTTTTACTACAGGGCCTAAAATTTGGCAAACTTCGCTGGGTGACATTGATTGAATGTCGGGAAGCGCGAAGACAACATTTGAAGGTGTTAGATCTGTGGCCGTGATTAGTGACTTCTTTAAGGATCTCTAGTAGTATACAACACAAACCTGTGTGTGCAACCCCGTGTTCATGTAGGAAAGCAACACCACCAGCCACCTGTTGAGCAATCTTGTATCATGCACCGGCGTGGGTAAAGGTCCTCAACAAACAGTTAGAGCAACGTCCATTGCAAAGATACCATCACGAGAGTACGGACCTTCCAATAGACCATTCAAACAAGCTAGGGCCGCAAACGGGAAGCACAAGACAGGTGTGTGTACCGTTCGGGCCGGTAATGTTGAAGAAATGAAGCAACTTGATAACAGTCGGATAGTTATGTTGACCAAGATGCTCCATAACTTCTTGCTCCCTAGATTTAGTATTTGAACTGTCGGCATAGAATCTTCAGGGCATAATAGCGGCTATCTTCGCTAGACTGGACTAGCCAGACAGTCGCAAAGCCACCAGACCCCAGCTTATGAAGAACGGTGTATTGATCAATTTGATCGCCAAGGTTAACAGGATGAAAGCCGCCAGGTACGTATCTCTGGATGTCCTCATGTCGCGACTCATCCATATACAACGGACGGTACCTGATCTTCTTGTGGTGGCGTGCTTTCTTGGCTGGGGGGGAGGATGTCAACGGGGAATGTTCCAAAGGTGGCGGCGGCGGTGGCGGCGGCGGTGGCGGCGGTGGCGGCGGGTTTGCGACTTGTGGAGAAGAGCTTGGCGACTTTGGATCTGGTGGCGGCTCCATGGTGCGTGATATGAGACAGGCGTTTCTGCTTGGTAGGAACTCGAGTATGGTTTCGTTTTTAATCCCTATACATATAAAATATATATAGTGCCTTTATATAATAGTAAATACTTAAAACTTAATATTTAAAGAAATATAGTATTAATAATAATAAAAAAAGAATATAATATATAAATATATAATTAAACTTTATATTATATAAATAAAGTTAAAAAGTATTACTTTTAATAATACTATATTAAAATTATTAATATAAATAGCTTAAGAGTTAATCTATTATAATAAGCTAATAAAATAGTTATATAATAAAATTAAAATAATCTTAAAATAACCTTAATAAAAAAGAATCTTATAATATAAAACTTAGTAAGTTAATTCTTCTTTATTAATATACTTAATAGCTACTTAAATCTACCCTTATTAAATAAACTAATATAGTCCCTATTTTAAATATATAACTATTAATAGAATAATAATACTATAATAATAAACCTATTTAAAAACCTTTTATATAAATTTTATAAAAGATTAAAACTTTTTAAAAATTAAATAGAGTTTATTTATTATATATTAAATAAATACTATAAAAGAAAGTAGAAGTTTAAGTATTTAAGAATTAAATCTTCCTCCTTTAAGTATATTACTTTATTATTAAAGATATATTTACTTTTATATAATATATAAAAATATAATAAAAAAGCTTTATAAAGAAAGTTAATAACTTTATATATAGATAAGTTTAAAGGTATATATTAAGTAATTATTAACTTTATACTTAAAATATAAGTTAATAGTTAGTTTAAAAGTTAAGAAGATAATAAATAAATAAATGGTTAAATAAAAAATATAATATAGTTAAAGCCTAATAGGAACTTAAAAAGTAATTAAAAGGTATATAGGCTCGTTATTTAAGCGATGCACATAGAAGTAGGAGTAGCTACATGCACGATTACCTAATTAATACTATAGTTAAAAGAAAAAGAAATTTAACTCTCTTATAATAAAATTATACCTTTTATTTAACTTATTATATTTAATTATTTTTAATTATTTTTTTAATAATTTATTTATTATAATTATTATATATTTAATTTTATAAAGTTATTAATTAAAATAACTTTTATATAAATTAATCTTTAAATATTAAATTACTTTTAAAGAAAGAGAGTAACTTAACCTTTTATATTAATAAGTAGAGATATGTTTCTATGTATCTATCTTGTCTTCTTCGTGTAAACTCGACAACCATCAGCGCTTGACATCACTAACGTCAACCGCTGCCGTTCTAGTCCTACTTGCTCAAGTATGTCTCCTTCAGGAAGCTTAATCTCTACAATTGTTTGCAATATTCGCACGAGTGTGTATGAAACCTCCATCAACGCGAAATCCTCTCCGAGGCATTGCCGCGGACCATCGCTGAAAGGAAAATAGTCCCAGCCAATTTCAGACAGCTCCCCAGTTTCCCACCGCTCTGGACGAAAGTAAGAAGCATCCTCGCCGTAAATACTCTTCATGCGTGAGTTCACATATTGCGAGTAGACTACTAGTTCACCTTTTCGCACCAGAATTGGGCTCTTCCCGGTTGGCCCACCACCTGTGGGCAGTATAGTCGTTTTGATGGCTTCGCGGTTATTCAGAGGTACAGATGGGTACAGCCGCAAAGCTAGTTAATGTAAAAATGGTCGATCGTTAGCACGAGAAAGATCGTGATGCTGTCCAGGTCAAACATCTAGGGAATGGAACATACTTTCTTTAATGACACAGGACAGAAACGGCATTTTCCTTATCTGTTCCCGACCTGGATGAGTCTCCCCTCTCATGGCCAAAGCAACTTCACTTCGGAGGCGTGCCATGGCAGGTGGATGGCGGACGAGAAGACGGCTGTATCCGGTGCCGTATGTCAGTGTCTGCGTAAAACCTTGAATCTTGAATTCAGAACTTACAACATCCATGACAGACAACAGGCAGTCGTATCGCGTCCTGCCAGTAGCACATTAAGCAGCTGATCTCGAAGGTCGGTTTCTGAGTCAGATTCAGCAGCGACTTGGTCGATGAACCAGGTCGTCGTCATATTGCTGCCATCTGCACCAGCGTTGCGTTTTGCTTCGATCTCGGCCAATCTTGTTTGTCGGATGTATTTCTCAACGAAGGAGTGAACAGTCTTGCAGGCTAGGCGGAAGTCTGTCGGGTTGTAGAGGAAGTGGAAAGGTGCGATACGGAATCTTTTAGCAAGCCCTTCCTGCGCGAGCTCAAAGCTGTTGGCGAAGTCTCTGTTTTCTACAGCTTGATCAATATTCGCCCTGAGACTGTAGACAGAGCGGCCGAACAGCAGTGCCCTAGTGTAGACGCGGATCAGTATCATGTATAAGATCCTTAGAGGAAGAAAACGCCAGGCGCGTCTTGAGACAGATGGTTAGAGATTGTGGAAACTTGAAGAGCCATATCGGCCGCAAACGGCGACCCATTGAAAACTCTCCGTGCAGGCCCAGCTCTGCACCAGCATGCTAACTGCTTACGTTGTTGTATCTAGAGTCAGGCTGAAGAAGAGTGGCTGAAGATCCACGACACCACTAGCTGGGATGCAATCGAGGAGGTTGCCGACATGTTCCGAAAATGAACCTTCAAGCTGTTGATACTTCGCTCGCATGAATTGTTTTCTGAGTAGTTCCCTAGAATGCCTCCACTACGGGGGATTCAGTCGGTCAGTACCGTCACTTTTAGCACAGCAAACCTCGTGTAGTTGCAGCCAGTCTTACTGCTTCACCTTCTTGTGTAAAAATCCCGTTGCCCAGGAGAGGTGCAAACACGGCAGGCCTGCAGCCGAATCCGTAATCCCTGAAATTCGTTGACAAGAGTGTCGCCACGTTGGCAGGGTGAAGAATGTGGTAGGCCCGTGGTCCAAAAAGAAGATACTGGCAAAGATTGTTGCGGCCGTCGTAATCCTTTGCGATCGAACAGAGGAAGGCTAACAAATGACCATCTGCATTGGTTTCCCAGAGCTGTTTGATCCTGTCGATGCCGAGCGGCCACTTTTTGGTCAGCTCCGGAGGCATTTCACATCCGTGCTTGAGTGCCAGCGCAAGATCAGCCTGTCAAAATGGTCAGAAGGGCGCCCTGGAATTAGAAGCAGACACTGCATGCCAGTGAGACTTACCTGATAGTCACGTAGTCTATGAATGAATGTATGCACTAGTCTTGCCACTGCAAAAGCCATAACCAGCCAAACCCAAATACTTGGAGCTCTGAGCCAGTGGAGCATGGCGGCCAGAACAGGCGAGTCGTTGAAGACGTGCATACTTGTTACTCAAGCAACGTCGATGTTGGTGACAACGCTAGCAAGAGCAAGGGGACCGAATATATCTCGCAAAAGGATCAGTCGGGTTGCAGCAGAGGTGTGCGACGGGGGGATTCAGCTGTTGCATTGTGGGGGGAGGGGGCACCTGGAGCAAAGCTCGAGCATTCGAGGGCTCCGCCGTCGGTGCCAATTACAGTTGGTGCCGGATCCAATCATTGCTGCATGGGACCCCGCCGAATGCCAGATTATCTCAGCTGCGGCCCCCAGCGATCTTAAGCGAACCGGTGTGTAGCTTGGTATTATTAATACGCAGATTCAAGTAAGGCTTCCCTGCCGCCTGAGCCTGCACAGCTCTCTCTCTCCCGTCTGTCTGCTGGGCATGACTTCAGGCCACATCCTCCAGGTTCCTACCCCCGGGTCGGGCTCGGATGATATCTAGATAGAGCTGCGCCGCTCTTGTGCGTGCATTAAGCTCGGAAATGTGCCGGTAAAGCGCTAATGCTAGTACTTGTGCCTCGCCGGCCTCCGCACTGCCAGGCTATGCGAGCGTTCCAATTGTTATAATTATAAACATAGGTGGTTTCGTTTCTAATCCACATATATATAAAACCTATTATAACACCTTTATATAGTAGTAAACATTTAAAATCTAGTACTTTTAAAAATTATAAGAGGAATAATAATTATTTAAAAATAATATAATATATTAAAAAGTATAAAGCTTTAACTTTATATTATATATATAAAATTAGAAGGTAGTACTTCTAATATTACTAGGAACTTAAATCTTTAATATAAGTGGGGTAAGACTTAGGAGCCGGTAAAGTAATTATATAACAAAACTATAATAGTCTTAAGATAGCCCCTACAGGAAGAAGAATCCCACAAAGCGAGACCCAGCCAAGATGTTACGAATACAAGCTGCGTGCGCGTCGGGACTTAGAGGTCTTGCAAATCCGCAGCCAGGTTCTGAGAATCTCGAATCTGGATGCCCTTGCTACTAAGTCCAATCTTGCCATGGCTCTCGTAGTTATGGGAAAGCTTGAAGAAGCAGGATCTCATATGCAAGAAGTTTATGAACAACACCGGTAGCAGTTTAGAAGATAGGAACCCTTGATTCTTTATACTCTTTGTTATCTAGCGAAAGTCTACATCCCCTTAGGACATCTTAAAAAGGCGTGACTTATTCTCATTCGGTTTATTGAAGCAGGCATATAGAGCCTTAAGAAAGATCACCTTAGCGTCCTTATGTCATGTGTGACGTGGAGAGCAAGCCCGTGTTTGCGCTCGTGATAGTTGACTGGACGAAGATAACTTAGACTGTCTTACCCTCGAGATTTAAATAAAATAATAAAATAAATAAAATAAATAAAAAAAATAAAAAAAATAAAAAAATAAAAAAATAAAAAAAATAAAAAAAATAAAAAAAATAAATAAAATAAATAAAAAAAATAAAATAAATAAAATAAATAAAATAAATAAAATAAATAAAATAAATAAAATAAATAAAATAAATAAAATAAATAAAATAAATAAAATAAATAAAATAAATAAAATAAATAAAAAAAATAAAATAAATAAAATAAATAAAATAAATAAAATAAATAAAATAAATAAAATAAATAAAATAAATAAAAAAATAAAATAAATAAAATAAATAAAATAAATAAAATAAATAAAATAAATAAAATAAATAAAATAAATAAAATAAAAAAATAAAATAAATAAAATAAATAAAATAAATAAAATAAATAAAATAAATAAAATAAATAAAATAAATAAAATAAATAAAATAAATAAAATAAATAAAATAAATAAAATAAATAAAATAAATAAAATAAATAAAATAAATAAAATAAATAAAATAAATAAAATAAATAAAATAAATAAAATAAATAAAATAAATAAAATAAATAAAATAAATAAAATAAATAAAATAAATAAAATAAATAAAATAAATAAAGATTAATTATAAACTTATAATTATAAGTTTTTTAACTTTTAAATATAAAGTTAAAAGATTTATAATTATAAAATTCTAATTAATTTTTATTTAATTATTTTATTATATTATAACTTTATTTAACTTTATTTAAACTTTTTTAAGCTTTTTAATATTTTTCTTTTAAAAGTTAAATTTAAAAGAAACCTTTAAGTTTAAGTTTAAAATTTTATAAATTTTAATTTCTTTAAATTAAATTTTTATTCTTTAATTACTTTAAAATATATTAATTATTTTAAATATTAATAACTTTTTTAAAGTAAAGATTTATTTTTATATAATTATAAATTTAATTATTAATAATTATTTCTTTTTTATTTATAAACTTTTAGAATTATAAATTTAAAATAGTAATAAAGTGTGGTTACCTTATCTAATTATCTCTTAGTTTAATAGGTTAGCTAAGTAACTACTTTTAAGTAGATTTACTTATAAAGCTAATAAATAAGTGTTTATTTAAATAGAGTTAGAACCTTTAAAGGAATAATAGTTTTATCTTTACTTATTTTAATTAACTTAAAAAGTTTAAATTATATAGTAATATTATATATAGTATTTAATAGTATTAAAATTAACTTATAATTTATAATAGTTTTAACTTTTAATAGATTAATTTATATTAAAGTTAATAATATTAACTTAACTAAATTAAATATAATTTAATATATTAATATAGAAAGGTATCTTTTAATAATAAATAATATTATAAATAATTATAAAGTTATTATAAAAGTTTTATATAATAAATTTAATTAAATTAATCTTTAAAAGATATATTATATTTTATTCTTTTAAAACTTTAATTATTTACTTTTAGTTTAATAATAAAATTAAAAATATAAATAGTTTATAAGTTTTTTAATTATTTATTTAAAAGAAACTTTTATTATTTATTATAAAACTAATTAAAGTTAAAAGTTAAAAGTAGTAAGTAAGCTTTATAAAGGTTTTTATAAGTCTTTTATTAATAAAACTATTATATTATTACTTTTACTTTAAAGTTTAAAAAGTAATCTTTCTTTCTTTTTTAAATAACTCTATTTATTAAATTTACTTTATTTAATTATAAACTTTAAACTTTTATATTATAATATTTAAATAATATTTTAAAACTTAATTATATATTTATAAATATAATATTCTTTTATTATTAATAATAATATTATATTTCTTTAAATCTTAAATTTTAAATATTTATTACTATATAAAGGTACTATATATATTTTATATATATATAGATTAAAAACGAAACTACTCGAGTATATGCTCGATGTTTTATAGAATCTCTCTGCTTTAATTCCGAGCTATAGGCGCTTGCCGCTTCGGGGACACCAACTGATGCACCAGATAGGTATCCAGGGGCCGAGACTACTGATGTTATGCCGGCGATGTTGAAGGACACCGGTTCTCTAGTGCCGCGTAATCAAAGTTGGAAGGGCTTAGATCATATAATTTCAGCCCTATGTTATTGCAGATTGTGACTAAATCTGTCAAGTTCCTTCCACGGAGCCTCTCGTATTATGTTCACTGAACTCATAATTGTTTTCTTCGAGTCTTTCGTTAATGCTAGGATCTATCTTAACCCATTTCCTGTGACTACTTGCAGAGTGTCAGAGTACCGCCCGTGGCATTTCAGGATGCGGATGCCAACGCCTAGGTAGTGGCCGAGTTCCCGTGGCATTCCAACAATTCAACGTCCCGATACATCGAGATACATCCTGATCTCAACTTATACTACCATCCGCGGCAGGAGATTCCGCGGCCATTGTTGGTTATGCGGCCCGCCCTCCGCCTTGTTTGTCTTGCTGAGCCACCTGGGCACAAGGGCAGTACCCCCGCGTAGTAGATGTGTAAAGTGCAAATAGGTACTCCTTCCGTTAATGCCCTTTCTAGCCGCCAAGCGCGAATGGAGCTGCGCGGTGGGGATGCGATTAGTTGTAGCTCCTCGGCCTCTTACTAAGATGCAAGGATCTACTCTTGCAGTGGCTAACCCCGTTCTGTCCGGGGCGCTAAGTCGGTCCCATCACCCCTTTAATCATGTTTTCCAGGCGCCGTGCCTTTATCTGACACAGCGACAATGAACGACCATGTGAGCAATTGGCTCACTTTCCTATATTTTCCGACTATCTGGGTTAGCAATGACTTGATGCGACGCAGGCTCTTCGCTGTGCATCACATTCTTTTTCAAGGCCAAGGTCTCATCGTACTGGTGGACTTTTCTTTCTCTTGAGGTCCGAACCAGGCGCCTCGTCTGCTTGATTGATGGCTTGGTTACAGCGGGGACGGGCCGCGAGGATCCCCCCTCGGCTCTCGGGATGCTCCTGATGCTGTGTTGTTTGGCGACATTAAGGTTAATATGTGGGGGGGTTTATCACAATTAACATTGCACCGCCCCTCTTATGGCCCCTGCCAGGGCTCCCACTCGTGTGGGAATTCCTTCTTCGCCAGGCTAACTTGGAGAAGGGTGCAGGCCGAAAGTGGCCATCGAAATTTCCGGGTGTACTCCGTATTGTACATAGCTGACAAGTTCCCCGTTGGAGTTATTTATTACTGTCGCGCATGTGGCATCAGAGTCTTTCCGGTCCACGTTTGTTTCTATTGACTCCCTTTTTCGATCGACAGTATTCTCTTCCACCTGGCTGGTCCACTCAAGATTTTAGCCACCCTCACGCGCTCTTACGGAAAGTGATGAGAGGCTCCGGACTTGTCCTGGCGGCGGCAGCGTCCGCCCGGGCGGCGTGCGATTGGCAAAATGTCCACACCGGCGGTGGCGGTGGTTTCGTCCCATCGATACAATTCCATCCCACCGAAAAGGGCGTGGTTTTCGCCCGAACAGATATGGGAGGCCTGTACCGGCTGAATGACGACGAATCCTGGACCGTCCTTACTGATGCGAACGGCTTCGCCGACGACGAGAACTGGAACAGATGGGGCATCGACGCGTTGGCTCTGGACCCTTCGGATGCAAACAAGGTGTACATCACGACGGGCATGTACACAAACGACTGGTAATTTTCCCGGTCTACCACTCTCTCCTGACAAGGTTGCTGATGGCCACAGGGACCCCAAGAATGCAACCCTCGCCCGCAGCTCCGACAAGGGTGAGACCTGGGAGCTCACCACGCTCCCCTTCAAGGCCGGCGGCAACATGCCTGGTCGCGGGATGGGCGAGCGCCTGGCTGTGGACCCCAAGAATTCCCAGGTCATTTTCTTTGGTGCCCGCAGCGGCAACGGCCTGTGGAAGTCTACCGATGGCGGCGCGACCTTCGCCAAGGTGGACTCGTTCGAGGCCGTTGGTACCTTCCGCCCTGGCCCTCAAGAAGATTCCTACAGCGGTGATCTGCAAGGTCTGGCTTTTGTCACATTTGATGAGACTTCTGAGGCCCTCGACGGCGCCACTTCCCGCATCTTTGTCGGCACCGCCGACAACACCACCGCCTCCGTCTACGTGAGCACCGACGCGGGTGCTTCTTGGAGTCCTGTGCCCGACCAGCCGCCGCAGTTCTTCCCCCACAAGGCCAGACTGTCAGTTGCAGAGAAGGTGAGGTCACCCGCGTCGACCGTCCTTTCGTGTTTTGCTAATAAGAGGGTGTGTCTAGGTTATCTATTTCACGTACTCGGATGGCACCGGACCCTACGATGGCACCCAGGGGGCCGTCTACAGATACGACCTCACTTCTGGACGGTGGACTGACATCACCCCAACCTCGGGCAGCGATCTTTTCTACGGTTTCGGTAGGTTATTACCTGTCACACCGGTGAGGTGACTTGGGCTGACGGTGAACAGGTGGAATTGCGATTGATGCGCAGAACCCTGGCACCATTGTTGTCGCCAGCTTGAACAGCTGGTACCCTGATGCTCAACTCTTTCGCTCGACCGACGGCGGTGCTACTTGGAAGACGATCTGGAGCTGGGGTGCCGATGGCAATGTTGTACCCCGGTACACCATTGGCGCTAAGAACGTGAGTTTCCATGGCTGGAATTGACCAAAAAAAAAAAGAGGCTCACCAAAGATAGGCTCCGTGGATCGAGACCAACTTCCTCAACCCCGACACAAAGAAAATTGGCTGGATGATCGAGTCACTGGAGATTAATCCTTTCGACAGCAACCACTGGCTGTACGGGACCGGCGTTACCATCTACGGGGGCCACGACCTGACGAATTGGGACTCGAACAAGACTGTCACCATTGAAAGCCTTGCTTCTGGGATCGAGCAGATGGCCGTCACCAGCCTGGCCTCGGCTCCAGGTGGCTCAGAGCTGCTCATGGCCACCCTCGACAACAACGGCTTCACGTACGAGTCTGTCGCCGACCTCGGCACCGCCCCCCAGACCGCCTGGACGGACCCCTGGTGGGCAAGCAGTGTCTCCGTTGACTTTGCCGGCAACGATGTCTCCAAGGTGGCTCGCATAGGCAACACAGCCGGCTCCCCTCAGCTAGCCCTGAGCGGCGATGGCGGCGCCACGTGGGCCGTCGTGAACGCCACTGGCACCACTGCCGCCGATGGCACCGTGGCCTACTCAGCGGATGGCGATGTGGTCCTCTGGTCTACGCTGAACCAAGGCGTGCTCGTCTCCCGCGACCAGGGTAAGTTGGAGAACGCCACCCTCCCCGCCGGTAGCGTCATCGCCAGCGACAAGCAAAACAACACTGTCTTCTACGCCGCGTCCAAGGCAACCTTCTACATCTCCACCGACGGCGCCACGACATTCACGGGGACCCCGCTCGCCAACGTCACCGACATACGCCACATTGCCGCCCACCCCGTCAGGGCCGGTGAGCTCTGGGTCTCGACTAACGCCGGCGTCTTCCACAGCACCGACTTCGGCCGGACCTTTTCCGCCCTGCCCTCCAGCCCTGTGAACGCCCACGGGGTCTCAGTTGGCAGAGGCGACGACACTATTGCCTGGAACCTGTACGCCTTCGGCAACGGACCCGATGGCAAGAAGCTATATGGGAGTGTGGATGGCGGCGCTACCTGGGTGGACATCCAGGGCTCGTACAGCTTCGGCGCCCTTGATGGTGCTGCCCTTGTTGGCTCTGCCAATGAGGCCAACGTTGTTTACGTTGGTACCAACGGCCGTGGTGTAATGTACAGCTCTTGTCTCATCGCCGATTCAGCGGCTTCTCGCCCCAAGAGACGCCTCCGTGGCCGTCCCATGCGGATTGCCAACCCATAAACAGATGCCCCGAGCGGGACAGGAGGAGCTGTCAGAAGGGTTCTTTTTCTCTTGTAAATATACTTACTTTGTGCATATACTTCAACAAACACAGTCATTCTACAATATTTCGCTCGTAATTCCCGCTCTCAACTCTCTCATCCAGAGATTTTGAGAGACTTTCCTATGTGGTGGATTTTACACACTCTACAGGCGACCGCTGGCACTCATCAGGAGACTGGGATTCTTGGCACCGTCTCATCTCGACTAATAGCCGACCAGGAGCGCCGTCTCTTGCCTCGTCTCCAGCGCCTTCATCCATGAACAGCCAGGTTCTAGGAGGTTATTTGGCAACTACCTATGTCCTTTATTGCTCTGGAACCTGGCTGTGTTAGCTGATATCTGGGCCACCAACCTTGTCAACCAGGCCACCCGTTGTTTCTCATGCGACCGCGAGGGTCTTTGAATGGCTTGTAAATGCTGCTAATGCTGTTGAGTCTGAGTGAACTTGGCGTTGTGTGCCATCCAGTGGCGGGAGGGGGCGTGTGATTGAAACGGATTGAAGCAATTTCGTTGTAAACAAGCATTCTCTTACGAAAGGCCGTCGAGCCAGGCAGGCCCACCAAAAATAGCCAGTGGGAAGAGATCTAGAGAGGCATCGGCGTCCACTGCAGACGGTGGGCTGGGGCCGCTCAGAGAACTGCCCAGGTGTCAGCGATGCTCCCGCCAGACATGGCCGGCATGGACTGGCTCCCTCCGGTGCGGCCCCAGCTTCCCATGACCATTGCGCGCGCGAGGCCGTTCATGGCCGCCCAAAAGGCGCGCCACTGGTTCGTGCTGTTTGCGGACGCTATCCCCCGGATGCTCGCCAAGGCATACGCCTCCCTCTGCGACCTTGTGCCAAATGGTTTTGACGGCGGCGAATGTCAAGGGCAACGACGTTATTATATCGTACTGAGCCAGACAAAATATGTATCGTATCTGTGAGCCGGCATAAGGCAACCCAAAACGCCCGGCCGTGTTCGCGAATCCGGGGACCTGGGTGAAGAAGGGGAATAACTGGGAAGCAGCGGCCGCGGCGCAGACTAGTGAAAAGAAATGGCCTGGAATGGTACCTCTGTTCTATTCGCCCGCGGGCCTCGTGGCGCTCCTTATCCTTGCATGTCCCGACAGAGGTGGCAGCGCTGGGTGGCACGACTGGGCCTCGGCTGGATGATGGGCCGCGGGGATAACCTGGAGGTCGAGGACGGGTTCTGGAAGGGCATAACCACCGACTTTTGAAAGATTCCAACATTCTCCAGTCTGAGGAGCCGCGCAAGTCAGTTCTCCGATCCGTTGTCCACTACACGTTGCTGTTGATAAGAACTTCGTCAGCGTTAATGAAGGCTTTCGGCCGTTTCTCCCGGCCTGGGCTGCGGGGCCGAACCTTTGCCTGACCGGGGAGCCCTATAAGAGGGCGAGGGAGGCTCTGCCAGTGAGGGGAGTTTTGGTGACGGTCCCTCTGGGCAAGGCGGTGAGATTGCGTGCACGGCAGCGACGACGACAGTTCTGTCGTTGAGGTGATCGGCGGCGAGGAGAGAAACCCGCTGCGGGATGAGGGGATGAAGATGCCTGGATCACAGTGCTGTGGCGGTAGGCGAGAAGGAACTTCAGAACTGGTTCTCTCTGGAGCTGGCGCTATGTGGTGGTGATGATGTCACCCGCCGTGGTGCAAGCACTGGGCTGGGGTGGTTGACGACGCAGCACATTACGTAGGGCAGGCGACCGCTCCACAACTACTCGGCTCGGCGACGTGCTCCAGACTGGCGACCGCGGCCATGTTGATGGATATCGGCGACAGCAAGACGCAGCCGTTGCACGAAGAGCTAAGGACAGGAGTCAGAGGCTGGAGAGGGTGCTCAGGTGCCTAATTGCAAGCCCCTGTTCGAGATCGCAGATCAGTTGTCCTGGACGAGAACAAGCGTGAGCTCTTCTAGAAGGGCTTCGACGCTCAGGTGGGTCAGCACGTACAAGACGCCAGGTTCAGCTAACAGACAAGGCACATGTCGCACTTTTCAGGCTGACAAGATGGCAGCTGCAAGAGGCGGTCCCTACGCGTGTGCCCAAGCCAGGGCAGCGACAGGGTGAGCTCACTCAGGGCAGGGCTGCCACCGCCTGGGAGTGCTAGTCTGTCCCGAGGTCAGCGCGCAGATGGGAAAGGCTCACATCTTCTACCAGACGGCCAGCTCCAAGGTGGTCATACAATCCTTCGTGTACTCGTCAGAGCAGCGGCCCAGTAAGACCTTCGAGGGCACGGTTGAGAGGCTGCGCCAGGAGACGTCAGCTGCTCCTGTCGACAACCTGCACATGTGGAGTACCTCTCCCCCACCCATGGATCACGTCGTACGTCCTTCCGCCCAGGTGCCATGACACCAGGCAAGCCTTTGGCTTGGCTGACAGAGAAACAGCGACAGACAGTACCGCCGCCTGAGATCTAGTCCTCAACAGACATAGCAGATATCCCATACAAGACACATTTTGCCAAAGACATCGGATATTCGCACCCGCCAAAACGGAGGGTACACCCATAGCAGAGAACTTGAAGATTAAAGTACATAGTACTAAACTATAAGGGCTTTAACCACACTATATTTTTCCTTTATACTATATAACTATCTTTTAATTTAACTACTTATTTCTTCCTTAATTTAAAGCTTATATATAAAGTCTTTAATAACTTTATATATATCCTTATAATTCTCTTAAAAAAAACTTTAAATTCACTCTTTTCTTTAAGATTATTATACTTTTCTATATTATTAAAAAGTTAATAATTATTAATAATAAAAGTATAGACTTAAAGAAGGATAAACTTATTATACTTTCTCTTTATCTTTTATAAATTATTTTTAAAACTCTCTTTAAAAGTTTTAATATTTTATTATAAAAGTCTTAAAAGTAATATATTATAAATTATTTCTTTATTTTAAATTCTTTTAAAGTTAATTATATACTTAAATAAAGATTATAATATTAACTTTATAAACTTACTTAATAAAGATTTTATTATAAAATATATATATATATTTAAAAGGATAATTTTTAAATAAATTTTTAATATAATTTATTTATATAATAATTATTTTTAAATTTAATCTTATTATATAACTCTTTTATAATAATTAAATTATAAACTACTTTTATTTATAATTCTAATTAATATTATTATTATAATAATACTTTTAACTTTATTTATATATTATAAAATTAAAATTATAAATACTTATTATATTATAATTATTATTATTAATATTATATTCTTTTAAATATTAAATTTTAAATATTTACTATTATATAAAAGTATTATATATATCTTTAAATATATATAAAATAAAAATAAAACTATATATATTAAACTATAAGTAATTATCCTATAAAGTAATCCTATAGAATATTTTACTATAAACATTAATCCCATAGGACATTATCCTAAGGGAGGTTATCCTATAGGAGGTTATCCTATAAGAGGTTGTCTTATGAGAGGTTATCCCATAGGGCTTGGGTATACCCTTCGTTTCGGTGGGTGTGAATATCCGATCTCTTGCCAAAAACCCCAAGATTCCCATCCAACATACCCCTCGGACCCAGCGCGGGCGGCCTGCCCACAGGCCTCAAGCTTCCCAAGTTATCAACACGGCTCATCGCAGCCAGCCCCCCCCCCCCGGTGCGCGCCCAGCTCACCATTGTGCCCGGCCTGTCTATAATCCTCATCATGGCCACATACGCTATCCCATAAATCTGTTTTGGAATGTTTTGTTCTGGCCTTGGTGCCACGGATCTTGGTCATTTGTTACATTATACATGACACTATACTGGAAACGCCTTCCAGGGCCCGGTTTCCACTCTTGTATCCATTATCATTTTCCCCGGGCATGCCGTCGATATCGACCACTGCGCGGCCTAGGCTTGCCGTCCCGGCTGGTCTGTCTCCGTGGGCACCATGCGAGCAGGCCAATGACTTTGTCTGAGTCCAAGGCCTTCGGTGCTGATTGCAAGCCACGGTTCAACGTTAGTGCTGTCTCAGCCCTTGTCCTGCCCACGCAAGCTTTTCAGTATCTTGATACTCATAGGAGACCCAGCCGTCAGGGCTATGATTTCGTTCGACAATGGGGCACGCGCTTCCCATATCTCGCTGTCATCTGGTGTGGAGAGAGCGCCTGATGGCTGTCGGGGCGGAATGAGTATTCGATAAGTACTAGCTCTAGAGATGCGCCCAGTTGGGGTCCCGGGTCCCACGGTAATGTCCTGGCACCGTGGCCAGGTGCTAAGAGAGGCAGGCAGGCGAACTAGGCGAGGTAGGCGAAACAGGTAGAGACAGGTGAGAGCCGGCGAGACAGCCGAGGCAGCCGAGGGCGGCCAAGGGCAGGCGACAGCCGGTTGAGGAGACCCGGGCGATTGGGCCTCTTCATTGCCTCTGCAGTGCTGTCCTCCATGCCCTGCAGCATCGGGTGGCTCTCAGCAGCACTGATGTGGTTCAGCTTCTTGCCGAACATGGTCAGCGCCGTGGCCTCAAGGTTGAGCTGAACCGAGAGGTTAGACTTTCCTGGTTGCGGGCGGGTGTCGGTGCAAGATGAGGACCTACGGAGAGAGCCATGGTGTGCCTATCGTTGCCTCCGTGATAACGAGCTGGGCGCCAGTACCCGGAGTTGTCGCCAACGATGAGGGCGTTGCTGCAGTTGAACTCCATCATGATCTCGCCAGTGACCGAGACACCGATGTTGCTTCCTCCCATGACTCCTGGACAACAAAAGACTCGCTCTACTTGGGGCCGGCTGTTAGTCGTGTCCTGCCCGATTTCCTGCTGCACTGGTCTAGTTTTTAATTTTATAACTATTTTGATCTTTACTTGCGCCACTCCGCCTCACACAGAACACCCCCGTGTACCAGTGGTCATCCACTCGAAGCTCGCCAAGGTCCGGTTGACAACTTTCCAGAGCAAAAACATGAAAGGACCCCAGTCGCGGCCCACACAGCAGTGCATGAATCCGCACTCTTCACCTGAGGAGGAGGAGGAGGAGGAGGAGGAGTAGGACTCCGAGTGGTGGGACTCTGAGTTTACCATGGCCACCGGATTAGGGGGTCTCGGTGCGATGGGCTGGGGTTGGCCGCCGGCAGTATTTGTTCCTTATTTTGCGCGAAGGAAGAAAGAAAAGCTTTGCGGAACATTGTTCATCGCCATATCACGCATTGGCACCTGCGTCATAGCTCGCACTCCCCCTATATCGGCTGTGTAAGTGTGAGTCTGGGGGTCGGTGGAGTGTGAGGCAGCGGCCGCAACGCTGCCCGTGTGGTGAGGGAAGTGTGCCGGACCACCCTTTGACGCGTCGGCGCCACGAGCTGCGGCGGCACCGGCAGCCCAGAGGATGGGGTTCAACGAGGATTTGGGGGGCTCGGAGGAGTAGAAGCGGCGACCGCCCTCCTGCATCACGACGGCAGCGACGGCGCCGTCTCTGTCCTGGTTGAGGGCGTCGCACAAGGGGGGCCCGACGACGCCAACGCCATGAGCGAGGAGGAGGTGGGGCGCCCACGGCGCCAAGAGGAGCCAGGCACACGAAGACTCGATGAGCGGCGGCGGCGGCGGCGGCCACCACGATGCCCACCACCACGGCCAACGGGTAGAGCCGAGAGCTTGTGAGACCAACCAGTGTAGCTTCACAACCCTCTGTGTCGTCCCGTCCCAGGGAACTCGGAAGGCACCGTGCCAGGAGCATCCTCTGCAAATTACAACTCGGGCCATGATATCTTTCTCAAAGGGACACTGGGAGCATCCACTGGAAGCGCACGGCGACAAGAGGAAGCCGGAGGACTTTGAGCGCTGGAGGGGCCTCGCGAAGCTGGGCCGCTTCACTCGCCGTTACTAGGGCAATCCCTATTGGTTTCTTATGTGTGTTCATCGTCAGTGGCCCCGGTGATAAGCGCTGACTTTCTATGTGGAGTTGCCTAATGATCAGGTTTGGTACATCCTCTATAGACGGCCTTGGAGGGTCAAGCCAGGTGACCCTTGACCTGCCAGGGATGGTGAGAAAGACAGAGCGGCTGCCGGAGTGGATATGCAGATGCAGATGGCGGGCAATCCTGGAAGCTGATCTGAGAGTAGCCAGGGTAGATCACGCGGCTTCAATCAGGCCTCGGAAAATTATCCCGACATGACAGACTCAAGGCTCCCTGACCTCGGTCGGTGGCGGGCGATCCTCGGGCGGTGATCCGCCAGCCCGCCAGCCAGGCGGCCTTGCAGGATCGGACGCCCCGACGGATGACCGGCCCACGAACCTGCGCTCGCACACGACGCCGTCGGCGGGGGCCGGTTCGTGGCCTGCGCCGAGCTCATCGGTTTCGGCAGGTTCTGTATACTGGCCTGGAACTGGGCCTGCATGGAACCTGTCGGGGTCCCGCGTTTTCCCCGCGGAGAGACTACTGAAGACAGCCAACTTGAAGGTAATGGCAGGACGCCAGATTAAGAGGCTGGGGCCAGAAAAGGTGACTTGTGTATGCACGGGCACTGCCTGCATCTCGATGAGATACAGGGACGGTTAGCGCAAGCAGTTGCGAGTGGGCGAATGTCAGTACGAGAGTTAGCGAGCATTACAATTCTCAAGGTCCTGCCTGACCACCATGATCCGAGCTTTGCATGAGGTAGCAGCTGAGACGGGAATATAGAAGTCAAGTTAGTAACACCGGTATGGACTAGAGTAACCTCATGGGTAGTTGTGGCTGGCTCGGCTGTCTAGTCGAATCCAGATTGAAAGTCTGCCTCGCCGGCGCTCCAGGGACCTTGGGATGCCCGGGTGCCTGGGCGGGTGCTGTGGTCCGGAGCTGCCGTTTTATTTCCGGATGGAGGAGGGGGTGTGCTTAGGACCTGCGGTCTACAGTGGGTGCCAGGTGTGCGTGGGCTTGTTTAGGTGAGTTCCTAGCAGGCTAGCTCTTGACCTGGGCAGAGATACACGGTACCGCTCACGTGGGCCGGGAGCTCCGATGCTCGGCTAGGCAGCCGATCCCTGGGGCCGGTGAGGTAGGTGAGGGCTGGCGAGGCTGGTGGAGGCTGGCGCGGCAGGCAGGCAGGCGAGGCAGTCGAGGCAGTCGAGGCAGTCGAGGCTGGCGAGGAAGTCGATGGCTGGCGAGGCAGTCGATGCAGTCGGGGTAGTCGGGACAGACATGGCAGGCGAGGCAGGCGACGGTGGGTGAGGTGGGTGAGGGCGGACGAGGTAAGTGACACACGCATGCAGGCAGAGGCAGTCGCAGGCAGGTGAGGCTGGCGAGGCAGGTGGGGCTGGCGATGGCGACGAGCCAGGTAATGGCGAGTAAGGGCAGCCGATGGCAGGCAGAGGTAGTAGAGGCAATTTAAGGCTGGCGAGGCAGTCGAGGATTTGGGGGGTAGTCGAGACAGGCGAGGCAGGTGGGTGTGATCGAGGGCTGGCGAGACAGGTGATGGCGGGTGAGGTCAGCCGAGTTCAGGCGGAGGCAGTCGAGCCTGGAGGCTGGCAAAGCAGGTGGAGGCAGTTGAGGCAGTTGAGGCAGGTCAGGGCGGCGAGGCAGGCGAGGGTTGACAAGGCAGGTGAGGGTAGCCGAGGGCGGCTGAGAGCGGGCGGGCAGGTGTGAGGGCAGTCGAGGCAGGCAGGTGAGGGCAGTCGAGACAGGTGAGGGCCGGCGAGGGGTCGACATCGACAGCCGTATCTCCTGAGTTTCACCCGCCAGTTCCTGTTTCTTGCTTTCATGTGCTGATTCGCAAGTCAGTCAGCCCGTCAAAACAAGCTCCGCTCGCCCCAGAGCCCCCGTCTGTTATAAGGATGAATTCATTCTTCGTATTTCATTTTCATTGAACCCCAAGACTTTGATTTTGGTGAGCTACATACAGCTCTCAGGTGCTATCCGTCTTGTGAAAAATCCTTCCGATCTCCCAGATCATGCCCATAAGAGTCTTTGGAAGGACCCACGATCCAACGTGATCCGTTCCGTCGCCGTTGGCGGTGACAAGCTCCTGGGACTGGGTGCTGACCACGTCTTTCGCATCTCCGTTTCCACCAGCAGGTTGGTTGGCGGAGTCCACGCAGGACTTGCGAGCCGCCACACTGGCTGCCACGTCCTTGTCAGATGTGGCAAGAAGTTGTCGGATGGCAGCAGCCGCTGCCTCGGGGTCGGGCTTGCCGCGCGAGTTGAGGCGCATGCTGCCCGCTGGTTGGAGAAGAGTGTGCTCCGGGTGATTCAGGTTTTTCGGGTTGGTCGGCGCCTCATGCCTATCACCCGCGGGTAGACCCAGTCGGACATTGGTGCAGTACACGAAGCGCTCCCTCTCACTCCGCGACCACGACTTCCATACCTCACTTTCGACGCGGAGGCGTGGTCGTCCGTCTTTGCCCTTGTAGAACTCGCATGTCGCACCATCGAACGTCAATGGATCCTGGTATCGGTGCAATGTCACTCGAGATCGCTCGGTGTGCACATCGCGGAGATCCTCTTCTATCTGGTACAAGTGGGCGTCGCATGCCACACTGTTGCTACTAATGGATCAGATCAGCACAAATGATCAGATGCTAGGACACCGGCACGCTGGGTTCTTACCTTGGGGGTGTGCAGACTGGGCATTCGTTGGTGCGGCTGACGAGCGCCTGTCGGAGTGCTTGGCCCATGATCGCGTGACCACAAGAGCCAAACCGCATGAAGCTGTTCTGGGTCAACCATGAATCCGCAGTTGTCAGGTGTTAGAGAAACATTACCCTGGAAACGGTCTCAGCTCGCATACTGGGCAATCCTGTCTGTCGGCGTCGAGAAAGTCCTTGTAGAGGACACCACTGATGGTGTGGCCGCAATTTGGAAAGTTCTTCGACTCTGCCAACGCTGGGCGGTCAGCTAAAGGTACTAGACAAACCATCGACACTGAGCAGCTTCAAAGGACTCAGTTGAGTGGTGTGGAGAGTAACTAACCGGTGGAGGGGACGGTTGTGCCACCCTCTATTGCGTCTTTGTGAAGGGCGGGGGATGCCACTTCACAAGATTGGTTGTTGTCCTGCGAGAAAGACGGCGAGTCAATCATCAGAACGGCGTAGAGGCCGCACCAGAGGGCTTACCTGCGACTGCGACATTTTGTCGCTGAATAGAGTGGTCAGCTAGGAAAGATTCGAAGGCAATAATAAACTGGGACGGACGCAGGAGGAGAGACTAACTATGCACGTCTGTCGAGGGAGAGAGAATCTCTCAATTGATGGAATCTTTTGAGGGGCTGAGGGAAGAAGAAAAGAAAACATTGGAAGAAAGTAGGGAAAGTCTGAGGTGAGTGGGGCGAGGGTCAGTAGGTAGGTACCTAGGTACATATCTACCTTGGGAGGTAGGCACAGCAGCCCAAACGCGTGCCCCAGATGTGACTGCCGCGAGCTCGACGCGCCAGGAGCTCATCGAGGCAACCAGGGGACGTGTCTGCCCGGTGCCTTCCAACCCTGTAATTCTTGACAAATCCCAGGCTGCCCAGGTACCTAACCGTGGGTAGAGAAGCTCATCGTTCCCTGGCCTCTTGTCTCGTTCCCCAGCGTGAATCCGATCATGCTAGTATGAGTTCCCCCTTCGTCTTGAGCAACACTCGAGCTTTATCTTGCCCATTGCCTTTTTTCTTCCAAGTCTGCCGCCAGCATGTGATGAATCCATTGCCCATTTCAAAATCCTGCCAACGTTCCAGACGGGAAAAAGTGTTTCCCATTGTACAAACAACTATTTGTGTCCTTGGCTAAGTCTCGTGACGCCCATCCAAGCCAGGCCAGAATTCCACTTTCGTTTCTAACTCACAAATATATATGACGTATACCGCGCCATCATAAAGTGTTAAAAGCTCCCAAGGTCTAGACCCAGCATTTCTTTTTCTTTTTTTAAAGAGAAAAGACAAAGAAAACACAATCCAACAACAGTATAGAAAGAAGACAACACACAGGCACGTGGCCTCAGCCTCGAGACTGAATCAAGAACGGGCCCAACAGAACAAGAAAACCCGATTGTGTTTACCCAGGATGGGTTCTTGGGGGCAGCTTTGAGGGAGTCTACTTAGGTAGTCAGCTTCGACCTTCGGAATCCGTATCTTTCGCTTGAGCACCCCGGTCAAATTAACAACCTCAACGGGTCGCACTCGTGAACAGACGCTCCATGACCACCCCGACCACCTCTGAAACGAGTACGTATGTATGTATCTGCGTGAATATGAAGCACGGGAGGATGCTTCTCAGTATGTTACTAATAATTGCCGCCCTGTTACGGATAGGCAGCGGTTTTGCCTTTCCGAAGGCTGACGGAGCCACACATGTGCAGGCTTGGACATTCCTGCAAAGATTGCCCTAACGCCTAACAACCCCACAGGGAATATTGTTGACCACAATTTCTTGGTAACACCTCATATGGACGTAGGGAAGGATACTCGTACTCCTGCAGGCCAGCTCCGGCCAAAGCCGTCGGTCACATAATGCATGTGTAAAAGCTTGTTAGAATACTACCAATCTCGAACGTTTACCACTGAATGAAGGCGCCGCATATGTTCTATATGTATGGGGATTAGAAACGAAACTACTAGAATGCTACCAAACATACTTCACAAGCCAGGGCGGCGGCAAAGAAAGCATGACTTTCCACGAATATTTGTTCAGACCCCAATACCATTCGCCTGACTCAAACAAAGTTGTTAACTCAATCATAAGGAAGGTGAGCAGGTTCTGTGAGCTAACTTACGCTCATAGGCATAAACCGTAGACTGGGCCTATAGATGCGTCTACCCCTATGCCAGGAACGGTGTCCGCAACAAGCCCAGCAAGTGAAACAAAATAGTACATACCCGGATGAAGGATACACGCGGCAAGTAGTAATTTGCTGTCATACTAATGCCTTGAGGTAGGTAGTGAAGTGATGGCCGGGAGACCTTGCTGATAGACTTTTAGGTTTTTGGTTGAGAGTGGTTAGTAAAGGCACAGCTGATTTCGATATGTTAGGCATTTGTACAGGCAGAACTTGTAATATATATGAGCTACTTGAATTAAACATTGTCCCCGCTCGCAGATCTATCATAGTGATTCTGGATAGGAATTGTGTAATACTGAACTAGTTAGCGATGGAATTTCGAGGATTAGGACTGAATAACGGATGTGCCATACCTGAGTACGGGCTCTCACAAGGTTGTTTCAGTATTTGGATAGTAAATTCGGGCGCGGCGAATTCTCTGTCACAACTTTGTAGTTTAACTACAAGCACTGTTGTCTTCAGAAAATACTAGAGAGATACTAACAAAACGAGAGGCATAGATATCGCATACGAGCTTGTCGAGAGGCTTCCCACATTGCTGCACAAACCATAGGTGTAGTTAGAGGGATAACGGAAGTTGCGAGCCTGGCTCGGGTAGTGGCAACGCAGCCTCGGTACCTGCTCTTGGATGTCTGGTTATAATCTATATTAAAGGCTTTGTATTGCTGCATGTCTCTACTCAGCCTTCTATTATAATATTTAAGTGCAGGTCTAGTCTTACACTAGTACGAGTAAAAGTAGGCATCACTGTGGAATGCCATTGCATCTATGTTGTTGTTCGCCATCACTGGTATTTTGTTCTAAGGACACAAACTGGCATCTGCGGCATTGTTTATTAGAAGCTGGCCTTTCTCGTTTGGGAGCGTGGTGTTGTGTTATGACATGATGGCATTTTATTGTGGTTAGCTTGAGACAAGAAGGGGGTGGGTTGGATGAAGCTCTCCGGCGAAATTGAATTTGTTTGCTAACAACAGCCAAACATCATCTGGGCGGTATCTTCTGTGGATATGTCATTCGCAGATCGCGGCGTTGGTTAGGTGAGCAGTAGTTGGTTCCCGCGTGGCTTGGCTGGACAAAGCGTGCTCAAGTGGTCACCGTCATTGCTATTAATGATTAAACTGGTTGGTACCTGCTGGCGGACTGCTTTTTTATGAACAATTTCAAGTTTTCCCTGTTCTTTCTCTTTTCTTTCCAGGTCATGAGAAAACATTACGTGCAATCCTTTGTCTGGTGCGGCTTCCTTGACACTGATTACACAAATGGTGTTGACTCTCAACGAGTCAAGCTGAAAAGGTGTGTAAGATTTTCTGTCAGCAGTCAAGATTTACCACGGATCTCCCATTAGCCCCGCAGCGGAATTTCGGGACGCTGTGACGAGACGTCTCGCTAGGACGCTGCCGGCACAGCCAATCAGACCCGCCCCGCATGCTGATGGACCGCCCGAATTCTCGGACCAACTCGCACGTCCTCTTCCTTTGAGCTGTTATTCCCGCGAGTCGCGCGGCGCCCCCGTCCTCCATGCCGTTGCCGCAATATCCTGCGCCGTGTGCCCAACGCGCCAAGCCAGCAGAGATTCATGCACATGCACCTTTACTAGACTAGCCAGATACCATTATCTGCCTCCCACTGACGCTGGATCATTAGTCCTGCATCCCAACGGGCCGGGAGGTGAGCACTCGGGCAGGCCAGCCAGCCCACTCGGCTGCTGTGTGGGCGGCGCAGCAGGCCGGGATCAACTGGCAGGACCCTGGCTTGCCCCGGGATTGATCGACATACAGATTTATATAGATACTGGGGCGCGCTCCACTTTCAACCTCAGGTCTTCGAGATATTTCTCACCTTGGAGGCGGCTTGATTCCTCTCTCCCTCTCTCTTCCTTCCCCCTCCATTTCATTGGGCATCACCCTCACACCGAAGCAAGCTGCACCACACCTGCCAGATCATGCCTCACGATGAACAGCCAGCAGGTCTTGTGCAGAACGGGCACGCCAACAAAAAGCAGCATGTCAAGCCCGATGATGGCTTCCCCACCTACCAGCTCACCATCCTCGCGATCTGCCGCTTCTCGGAGCCCATAGCGTTCAACTCAATCCTGGCCTACACCTACATCATGGTGCAGGACCTCAACGGCACCGACGTCAATGCCTCCTTCTACGCTGGTCTCCTTGTCTCCGCGTACGCCGTCGCCGAGGCATTGACCTCGATGCTGTGGGGAGCAGTGTCTGATCGGTATGGGCGGAAGCCCGTCGTACTGTTTGGCCTGTGTGGAGTCGCCATTTCCAGTCTCATCTTTGGCCTCGCCAAAACATACTGGGTGGCCCTGCTGGCTCGGTTCGTTGGTGGCAGCCTGAACGGGAATGTGTCCGTCATGCAGACGATGGTGGCCGAGATGGTCAAGAAGCCAGAGCATGAGCCCCGGGCATATGCGGTCCAGCCGTTTGTTTGGTTCCTCGGCAGCATTATTGGGAGTGCGATGGGTGGTTATCTGGCACAACCCGCCAAATTCTATCCCGGTTTCTTCTCTCAGGATGGCCTTTTTGGCCAGTATCCCTATCTCCTACCCAACCTTGTCTCCGTTGCGGTCATTGTCGTTGCGGTTGTCCAGGGAATCATTTTTCTCGACGAAACGAACCCTCAGTTCGTGAAGGAGAGCCTGGAGCAGACGCATGCGGCAGATGGCGAACAAGATGACGAGTTTACCCCTCTGATGCGGACGGCCAGCCAGCCAAGGTCGATCATGGAAGAGATCCGCCACGGGGACCGACCCTTCATCGCCGAGGAAGGGCTGCCGACAGCGACGGATCAGCGTTTCGACCTGAGGCATAATTCCTTTGGGACTATGCACTCGATACAAGTACGACCCGAGCTCCAGGATCTGCAACAGGGCGGCCCGAATGCGGAAGGGCCAGCCAAAAGCGAGGAGAAAGCTTTCAACTTCGCCGTCGTCATGCTTATCCTTGCCCTCGTCATTGCTGCCTTCCATCAGATGGCATTCGGTGCCATTCTCCCCATCTATTTGCTAGACGCGCCCTCGTACAACTCGACAGTCGCAACATCGCCCCAGCTGGACCTTTCCGGTGGCATGGGCTTCAGCCTGCACGACGTCGGTGGATTCCTCGCAGTCAACGGCTTCATTGCCCTTTTCATCCAAGGCGTTATTTTCCCTTTCTTTGTCGAGAGCACAGGCGTCTGGCTGTCTTTTCTGATCCCCAGCATCCTCTATCCGGTATGCTATGTCATGATGCCGTTTCTGTCTCTGCTGAGGCCAGTGGGGCAGGGCGACGAGGCCCCAGACTCGGCAACCCTATCCGCCGGCATATACGTCACACTGTTCTTGCAGAACTTTTTCGGCATCATTGTCACACCTTGCGCTCTGATTCTGCTCAAGAACGCCTGCCCTTCACCATTGGTTCTCGGCCGCGTCAATGGTCTTGCCATGAGTGCTGTGTGCATAGCTCGGACGATCAGCTCTCCACTGGTCGGTGTTTTTTATGATGTGGGCGGGAGTGCCGCTGCTTGGTTTGGCTGTGCTGTGGTTGCAATCTTGGGCGCCGTTCAGCTTTGGTGGGTGCCTAAAGACAAAGTAGTGGGGAGTGGCTCGGAGACAATGGAGGTACATGTAGAGAGCGCGTTTGTTGGTCATCAAGAGGTTTCTGTTTTTGACGATGAAGATGAGGAACAACACGAGAGGACATGAATGAGGGCGAGGAACTCAAAGGCCGTCTCTTCAAAAGAGGGCCGAGTAATCAAGATAGCTCGTAGTAGTCAGTTAATAATCACCACCTGAAAACATGGTGCGCGGCAGCTGACGCCTTCACTTGCACCAGCTTACGTCCATGTCACCGGGATGAACACCTTGCAAACTTTTGTTCCATCCTGACGGAATCCTACCTGGTTATGGATAGATTTCAAATATTGGCCAGGGGGCCTCTACGGCTGAATCGAAGTACTAGGCATTCCAGGGACCGCATAGTCCCGAGTTCTGGGTGCGTGCCCGGGGTCCAGATCTTCGGTTGTCCCCCTACTCCTGGCGGCGCCGGCAAAGCACAAGCAGAACCGAAACCCACGGGTACCTAGGTATGTCGGTTCTGCGCATTCTTCCTCCTCACGGTCGGAAAACCTGCCGATGGAGGCCTTACTGCGGATGCGCCAGTGACCAGTTCCTGCGTGATCAAAGATGTACCCTAGGGTATGGATGAGTGAGGGGTTGGAGAGGCTTATTGCCAAACTTCCTTGGCTGCGCTGCGGGGCACAAACATAGCGGCGAAATCCGTTGGGCAGGATCACTACATCTCCATCCCATGGTGTTGTCAGTTACACTTTTACAATCTGCCGAATGCCAGGAACCAGCTGTCGACTGCAGGTGTGCCAGGGTGAACCATGTGGTATTCTTGGGCGACGCTAGATCAGACGCTCGAGCGGGCAGACGTCATAGGACTTGGTGATGGTAACAGGAGCAGGCTGCGGATTGATCTTAACCGGGGGTAAGATGGCAATTTAAGCTGTGGTGTTGCAGCTGCTCAGGCCATCTCAACGTGCCACAGTGTTAAAAAGCTTTGTAGTCGACGAGCTATAGTCAAGCTGCGATGGTCCGTTTTCAATAGCAAGATCGTAGGCCGATCTCCGAACGTCCGTACGACAAGCCAGGCTCACTACGGTCACGGCTAGGCGTGCGTCAGGGATCCCGAGGCAGCACCGAAAACCTGGGACTTGAAGCGGGTGTTCATGCGGGCAACCTACCAGGGTAAGCAGCTGGGTGCTAGAGCTTGTGATGACGCCGATTTCCCTTAGCCTCCGAATGAACGTTCAGCTGGACATCCAGCGAATATATCTACAATGACCCCACCTGAACAAAGACAAGGGTTTGTGGCTCGAAAGGAGCAGATGTGAGAACGTTTGTCGAAAACCATTATTTCCCATTGCCTGCTCTCTGACAGCTCAGCTACCATGCCATTTGTCGCCAAACAAGCTAATAGGAAGAGGGTGGTGATTGTGGGGTCGGGCTGGGCTGGAGCTACCATTTCTACGGCTCTGGATGAACGAAAGTACAAAATCACTGTCGTCTCGCCTGAGGAAACAACCCCATACACGCCTCTTTTGGCCAGCGCTGCCTGTGGGCTCTATGACTTCAGGTGAGCAAGCAGGCTCCCGAGCGTCACTGAAGCCTTCCTAAGGAACACACATGATCTGACGAGTCACAGTTTGGTCGAGGCACCTGTCCGCCACCAGCGAAGGGAGATTAGATATATCAAGGCCAGCGTGGAGGATGTTGACTTTGAGAAGAAGACTTGCAGATGCAAGTCCGCTTTTGACGACCTCCCAGGCGATGGCCAGTTTACACTTTCCTATGATCACCTGGTCTTGGCACCTGGCTGTACGAACAACACATTTGGTACGCCGGGCGTCAAGGAGCACGCGATGTTTGTTCGTACTGTGCGAGATGCCAAGGCCATACAGGCCCATATCCGGAACTGCTTTGAGAGGGCATCGATGCCAGGCTTAACTGGCGAAGAAAGTAAGTCCATCATTAAAGACAAGTTTCTAGCCGTAAGGCAATTCTTTAACGCGATTTCCCATCCATCTAGTTCGCAAAATTTTGCACTTCGTCATCGTAGGTGCTGGGCCGACCGGTGTGGAAATTTCAAGCGAGTTATCCGATTTATTCCATCACGACTTTGCACGGTTGTACCCTCATGTCAAGAAGCACATACGAATTTCGATACACGACGTTGCCCCGAACGTTTTAAGTGGTTTCGACCAGCACCTGCAGGAATATGCGATGACTAGTTTCGATAAACGCGACGTGGAGGTGGTCACCCAGAGCCACATTGAAAAGATTGACGCCGGTGCTGTTTATACTCGAGAGCTCGGAAAGATTCCCTGCAACACGGTCATCTGGGCTACGGGCAACGGCACTACGGCTCTTGTTGACAGGCTGGAATGTCAGAAGACCGAGAACGGCCTCCCTCGTCTTCTGACCGACGACTTCCTGAGGCTCAAGGGTGCAAATGGAGATCCCATCCCCGATGTGTATGCCCTCGGTGATGCTGCCGACGTAGAGGGCGCTAGCCTGCCTACCACGGCCGAGGTTGCATGCCAAAAGGCGAAATGGCTTGGGTCTGCACTGAACAAAGAGTTTCAAGAGGGACAGATCAGCCACTTCCAGTACACCCAGGCGGCTGTTGTCGCATACTTGGGCCACAGCGACGGTGTCATCGCTGGGAAGAGCGATTATACAGGTGCAGAAGCCTGGATTGCTTGGCGGTCCAAGAACTTCATGTGGACGCGGCAGTGGAGGCAGCGCATTCTAATTGTTATCAGCTGGCTCCTTGATCGTCTGACGGGTAGAGCGATTGCGCCATGGTGATGTTGGTGGGGAAATCTTTCAAATATGCGCTGTTGGTACGGAGTCGAAAAGTCAGCTGACTCAACTTGGCCGTATTTCCAACGCAGTCTCAACGGGCAGTCACTGCACTTAATGTCTGGGGTGTATTGAGCAAGTGTTTGCTGTACTGTCCCGCGCGGTCATCTCCCGTATAACTAATAAAATTCGTCACATGGGCTGCTATTCCACGATGTGAGGAGTCAAGTGTCTAGTTAGTCACTCGTGGGGCGTGACAGTCTCCATGCTCTTTGTCACCGGGCCCCAGTCCTTCTGTGCTGGCATATAAATAACCCTGTGTCTGGAAGGTTTGAACATGAAGGTTTGGCTTTATTTGTGCACCGAACAGCCATTCCAAGCAGGATTTAATCAGTAAGTCACGTCTTGCTTCGTCGAGATACCCCTTGGTAAGCTGAAGTATGTTCTTGCTCACCTCTGATGCAAGCAGTAGTTTATCACTAAAAGACTCACTCCTAGAAAATCAAGCTCCTTCCTACATGTTTCTTTGAAACGATGTGGTACTTGCTCCCCTTCTCTTGGGTCCTGGAGGCCGTCACCTTATTTTCTTCTCCTGCCAAGGCCGCTGATACCTTGAGTCCCTGCTTTCCGTACCGACCCGGTGTCCTGCGTGAGCCATGGGTTCCACCACGAAACGAATCGGCGTGCTCTGGGCAGAGCAGCTTGAATTTCACGATCCAAAACAATCATGGAAAGCCCCTATTCTTCTACGTCACCGGAAAGGATCCTGAATCTAACGACAGTTTCGTCGTCCTACAAAGGCAAGGCGACTGCTACAACTGGTACACCAAGCCCTCGATATTGGATACCACCCGCATGACGCCCTACTATTTTGTCGACATCGCCGATGAGAGCAACGGATTTCATACCGAGATGGGCGCGGACGATACCATATCGTTCATGCTTCCAGGCTATACGACCAGTGCTCGCCTGTATATCTCTGAAGAGAGGCTTCGCTTCGGCACCAATGTCGGCGGCCCTAACGAGGGCTTCGTTGAACCATCCCCGACCAATAATGGCCTGCCGGAATACAACGCTACATGGCAATTTATCGAATTTACCTATGGCGAAGAAAAATTCATAGTCAATCCTTCATATGTTGATTTTGCATCGATGTCCCTCGACCTCACCCTGTATTCCGGTCCCCAAAACACAGCCAACAGGGTCTCTGGTCTTGAGACCAACGCGTTGGACAAGATTTGCTTGAAGCTCAACGAACAAGCCAAGAAAGACAATCAGAGCTGGGCGCAACTATGCCTTAAGGACGAAGGTGGAAACAACATTCGAGCGATCTCTCCAAACTTGTATCTCGCCCTGCACCCCGACGACAAGATGTCAGATTTCTACACAGATTACGTCGCCAATGTATGGAACCGCTATCGGTCGGACGTTCTCACGATTAACACCCAGGACAATGGAAGCGGCAAGAAGGTAGACCAGGGAAACGAATTCATCTGCAGAGTTGGGTCTGACGACTTGCTCTGGTGTGACGGTATTTCCTTCAGGAAGCCCACCACGGCTGAGATCATGGGCTGCGTACAGACCAAGGATGGCCCATTCGAAGTAACAGGGTGGGACAGGTCTCTGATAGTGCCTCGTCTCTGTGCGGCCTTTACCCGCAGCACTTTACTATCCCCGGACGGCAAATTCCAGCCCAACAGCAACATCACTGCTGACCGTTACTACAATGACCCCACCACAAATCATTACAGTCGGATTATCCATGAGACGTTGCTAGATCACACCGGATACGCCTTCGCCTACGATGACACTAATCCCATGTCTAGCGATCGCAAAACAGAGAACGCTGGTGGGGTGATTGAGGACTCAGACCCAAGAATGCTGCTCATTACCATCAATTAGATAATCGAACCTGTTTTCTCAAAACTATGAATCCCTAAATTTGAAATGTTTGTCCGCGAGTGCATGCACACCTGTGACTCTACAGAGCGCGAATTAAATTATTCTTAATACTGAATTTTAGCAATACCGTGAATGAAGGCGTTCGCACCACTCCCAGAACTCCTTCGCTTTACCGTTTGCGATAGCTTCAACGATATCATCCCGGACGCTCTTCTTCTGCATTCTTCCGAAAGGCAGTATGTAGGCGCCATTTGTATCGAGTCCCACCTCTTCCGAGAAACCGGAGAAGAGCATCGTGTATGCACCCATTATTGGAGGGGAGAAAGTTGGCTGCATTATAGCCAGCAGCCAGCTGGGCTGATGCTTCCAGACCGTTGTGTTAATCATACCAGGGTTCTGGGTAACGCACACGATGCTCGACCCCCACCGTCGGGCACCTTCGACGGCAAGAAACCAGTTCCCAGCCTTGCTGACTGCATAATCTACAGAGGCATTCTCTGATCCTGTCCCTGCCGCGTTCATGCGATCCAGCTCTGCGAGGTCCACGCCTCCGTGTGGAGCGAAGCGTTCGATTATCATGGAGGATGCCCAGACTACCCTCGTCGCACCAGGAGCTGAACCTTTTGCAGCTGAACGTAGCAGTGGGAGAAGCTCCTGTGTGAAGAGCAGCGGCCCCACGCAATTGACGCCTGCGCCCAGGTGAGCACATAGACGGCTGTGAGGAACGGGCACTTCAAGAGGAGGCCATCGGCGGGCGGGAACAAACGACCGGGAAGGGGACACGGCCGAGAAGACGGGGCCGCTGTGATTGATCACTTACCAGTATGACCCTCCAGGTCTTGCTTCGTCTTTGTGCCAGCCGGTGCACCAGCGATGCCAGCATTGTTCCACAATATATCAAGCCGTGATTCCCGCTGGGAGAAAGAGGCAGCTGACGCTTTGATTGACGTGAGATCGTTGAGGTCGAGGTGCATGTACTCGAGTGATCCAGGGTTAGACGCGGCCGCTGCCTCGTCGACAACCTCCTTGATGGCGGCTCTGGCCCGCTCTTCTGAACGACATGCCAGATATATCTTCGCGCCAGTTGGATACAACAACTTAATTAGAGCTAGACCGATACCGGAGTTGCCGCCAGTGACGATAAAGACACGGCCATCTTGGCGAGGGACATTGGCCTCGGTGAATGTCGGTTTAGGAGGGAACCACTGGTCCTTGATATCCACGAGCCGGTCGTATGATAACTGGCTGAGGAGCCTTGAGAAGTCGACAATGGTGTTGGGCATCCTTGCGAAGCTGCTGACGCGGGGCGCACGTGTCGTCAATGTTGTCGAGGTGGTTAATATGGCTACGTGAGCTGATTCATGAGTGTCGACTCCAGGCTGGGGATCAGAAGCTTCCGAGTGACATTGCTGGAGCTTTTTGAGGCAAGATGTAAAGGGATGCAGTTTCAGGGGTGGTCCCTGCGCAATATCACAGCGTCGAGCACCTCGGCATGGCAGAGTAGCATTGGCAGGTGGAGTCCGGAGATGACGGCTTCCATGGTTGGGCTTAATCACACGATTTCCCAAAACCGCCCCCCCCCCCAACCAACGGCATCACTAGAGGCCCAACGCGTGGAAATCATAGATCAAGGAATTTAGCTATATGGTCGCGCGACATTATGAAGCTGTGTTTCAGAGTTTGGTGCATTTCACTGGTGCAATTCTGGTGCAATTCACTGGTTCCAGTCGCAGCTCACCGATTGATATTCCCACTAGTTAATCACCCAAGGGCGGGCCTCGGGAGATTCAAGGTTTAACACATGGCAGACGTTATTGTAGCAACAGCCGAGCTCATGATATCAAGATCTCCAATCACCCGGTCAGCCATGCCACCACTTGGCTTCAATCATCCCGCCCATATGTTCCATTCAGGGTGTCGTGCAGCCTCCCCCACAGTCCATCCTGCCACGAGCAAACTTTATCCCATTCCGGCAGCGCCTCTTTCATCATCCATAGCCAGCCTCCTATGATGAAATCCGCATAGGTGGGTGTCACATTTCTTGTGAGGTGAACACCACTGCCTACCTCACCATAAATCTCGGACAGCTGTCCAAGCGCCCTCTCGAATTCGTTGAGCATAGCTGTCCTCTGATGGCCGTACACTATGAATTCTTCCCAGTCCTTTCTTCCCGCCCGTCTGCAGAACTCGGCTCTCGCCTTTGCGGCAGTCTCCGGGTTGAGAGGCATCGTTTGGAAGCAAAGGACTACGTATTTGGTAAAGACCATGTCGACCTGTGCGTTGAATTGTCGGTAAGAGGCAGCTGCATCACCAGGAAAAAGTTGCCTGGTGCTAGGATACGCTTTGTCGAGGTACATGGCGATTTCAAACGAGTCGCCCACAACTTGATCGGTCGCGCGCGTGTGGTCGACTATCACCGGCAGGGTGTAAAAGTCCGTCTGGTCCAGGTGCTTTCGGCACGGGGGAGCGCCAAGGCCTTTTCGGACTTGTGTAACCTCGGTGAGCTCAGTCCAGCAAGTCCTGTAGTCCAAGCTGGAGTGCAGACGCTTAAAGTTGAGAGCATATCTGATGGCAGTGTCAGAGGCTGTGTTCATGAGCAGTCTGTAAGGGCAGGGGGAATATTAACCTTGTCTTACAGGGGTTCGGTGCGTACGGGCGAAGTGGCGGCCCAGACGCGATATCGTAGAAAGTGATTGGCTTCGGCATAGTGCAGCGCAAGCTGATTGGGCCAGCAGATGACGGGCAATCTTTCAATGGTAATATCATTGATGGCTATGAACCTAATGACCCTAATGACCGCAAAGTCGGGAGTCGGTGCGAATGTCTTTTTAAGTCAGATCGTCGCGCGTGATATTGATCAGGCGAACCTATCGAGCAAGAGGGTATACTGTTTTACCGTGCACGTCTTCAGGGTGACACCAAATGACTCATAATTACAAACAACTCTTTCGAGCCCATTTCAAAGAATGACCGGAGAGGCCGATGGCTCACTGAAACACCTAGGCAGTGCAATCTGTGCCACGTAAGCACCTGGCGTAAAGACTGGGCTTCCTACCACCTGGGCAGCTTGATCTATGATGAATCACCTTCAATAACGCGCAGACCTCGGGAGGATCGGAAAAGAAGACAAAATAGACCGAGCATTGATGATGACATTCCTATAAGGGTTGCAATAAGACATGTAGACCCGGTGACCTTTTCAAATACGCACTAGTACTCAAATTCCCATACCATGTTCCATGTGATAATCAGGCCAAGTTTCTGTGGACAATATCGTTATGGGGAGGTGCGGTTGGCTGCAGACCTTAGTTGGCCTCCTCCTTCGCGAGGGGTCCACTTCAGAGCTTAGCACACAACAGCAACCACCAAATACACTTCGTCAACCTTATGAACGCTCAACCGATCCTATCGACAGACAACACGTTTGGTCTTTGAGCTGCTATTTCCAAACCACTAATTGGCTTGCTTATGATGAAATGAGCAGCACTCTTACCCTCTGGACAACTTCTGTATCGTATCGTACGATGGCCAGTACTACCTAGGTAGTGTCCGGTCCATGCATAAGGATAGCTAAGTAAACGTTGATCTCATCAGGCTTTCTCACATACTAGCCTCACACTATCTGCATCCCGCATCCTCAGCAGGATTTCCAGATTCACATTGTTAGTACACTTGATAGCGCGCTCTCTCGCAGCCTCTTCGGCCTCCCCTGGGAATTTCTTGACTCTGAGACGGTGGCTTTTCAATAAACATGCCAGGACCGCTACTGTCTCAACTTTGGAAAACTTTTCACCTGGGCAGTTCTGGGGCCCATCGGACCAGGGAAAGTACGTATGAGGAAGCGGTGTCCACAGCTCCTCGCCGGAGTCCTTTGAGCCAGTTGCCCTTTCTTCACGATCAATAATCCATCGCGATGGCCTCCAGACAAAGGGGTCCCTCCAGTACTTTGGGTGGGTGTGGACGGCGAGGAGGTGAGCAGAAGTTCCAACGCCGGGCGGGATCACCAAAGTCTTGTCCCCCACTTGAATCGCCTGGGAATGATCTTTTGTCCATTTCGGCAGAGACATGATTGGAGGGTAGAGACGCAAAGTCTCAAGGAGAACCGCCTGGCAACGCCTAAGTCGTGGAAATATGCACTCATAATCCCATTCATCGACAGCATGATTCTTTGCGACGGTAAGAGTTGAGACTTCCTCCGCTACCCAGGCTTGTGCCTCTGGGTGGGCGGCCAAGAGAAGCATGGTAAATGCAAGGGTGTTGGCGGTCGTATCATGTCCAGCCTTGTGAAGTGTTAGCAAATATACAAAAGTCACTGCACTGAATGAGCCCTTACTTACGAAATTGATGACGAAAAGATTTCCAAATATCTCTTCTATGGAAAGGCCTCTTTTCCCATCTTTACTTCCTCTTAAGTCGGGCTGCGTCACAGTTTCTCGCTCATGCCTGTCAAGTGCACGCACGAACGCGCCCATGAGGCTGCCAGAATCGGGCTTATTGTTCCTCAGAGCGGTAGTTTCGTCCTCAAGCATCTGTACCATGTGTCTCTTGAATGACCTTGCTGCGTTTCCAATCCGTAGAAGTTTCCTGGGCATTAGTGAGCCCCGGAGGTACTTATACGGGAGAATCATTATAAGAAGGGCGTTATCAAGGACTGTCTGTAGAGCGTCACGGTAGCTGCCTGCCTCGTCCTGCACAGCGATAACATCGGCAGAGCCCCTAAAGTCATACGTCTTACGGAATCCAGTGGCGGCGAGGACGTTCAGAGACAGTGTTCTGGTGTCCCTCTGTACGCTGCGAACGCCATCTTTAGATTGCAGGGGGCTGCACCAAGAACGCAACATGGCTTCAGCTTGACGGAGGCTCTCATCCCAGACAAAAGACATTATACGCTCATTGAAAGGTGCAGCTAGAACCTTACGATGACGCGGCCAGTCATCCCACCCAGCTGTAGAAATACACGGTCCGTAGACCTCAAGGAGCTCTATTCGCTGGGTGTTAATAATCTTGACCCCGGAAGGACATCACGATTTTGGCAGAGCTCACTATAGTTCTTTACTGGCCTGATGAAGTCAGACCGCCTCGAAAATATCTGATTGATGGTATCTGGATCCGTGAACTGCAAATAGAATGTCACGGGCGTCACCAAGGCCCAGACCGGCCCGAAGCGCACTGCGGGACTGGACTTTTCGCGAAAATGCCAGCCGCGGTAAGAAAACCTGACGAAGTCAGGATAGGAAGGCCATGCAATCGGAAGAAGGTCGAGCATTCTCCAGACATAACCTTGGAGGAATACCCAGAGAAAGTTGACTGGGTCGATGGGCAGTCGCACGACGGGAATGCCCAAAGATCGGGCTTTTCTGACGTTACGCTCTAGGCAGACCACACTCCAGCCAAAGTAGGCCAGAGCTAAGCCGATAAGTAGTGGAACAAACATCGCTGATTAGAACAATGATAATAGCAGAATGGTACTCGGTGAGATGGATGAGGGGAACATCTCCATTAGAAGATGGGCCCAGATATATTGGAAAAAGCTTGTACCAACACAAAACGTGGGTACTGCCCTCGGGTCTTGACCCTTGTACTGTTGCTATTACGAGAGTACACCCAGTCCGAGATCCTGTCAAGCGGGTCGGAATGTAGGGCGCAATTGGTTCGACCTCTGGTTCGACCCCTCCGGAAGTCTCTGTCAGCGGTGGAGACCATCACTTAGTAGGTATTTTGGCGACTAAACATGTGGGGCCGATGTTACCGTGGCATGGGTTGTTGGTTGTTGGTTGTTGGCTGTTGGGCGTTGGCTGCAAGAAGGCGACCCAATCTTTGTTGTTGGATATGCACCCCAGGCAAACTTTAGAGGAGCACTCTCGGTCGCGGACCCCAGAAAAGCGGCCATATTTGTTATGACACAAATTGAGCAGCAACCGCAATAACGCACATTGCTGAGTTTTGTGTCATATTCATCCATTCCGGTAAACGAAAGCCGCTGTTCGAGGTTTTTTTTCAGTGGGAATGTCTGCGAACATATGATTGATTCCTTGGGCTTCATAAAGTAATTTCATTATGTGGTTTCGCTTCTATTCCGTATACGTCCGAGAACATGCATGGCGCCTTCACACGGTGGTAAGCACTCAAGACCCAGCGCTTGGAAAATTACGGTGTCGATATGGATAGCTATAATACGATATGTATGGTTTTAAAAGTTATGAAAATCGAATTTTGGCGTCCTGCCTCTCGACTGATTCCGCCAGATGACCTCGGGAGTGCCACTGTATTGCAGTATTGCCGCAGCAAAGTCTAGTCTAATTCGCCGAGGCCGCGATCCCTTTGATCAGGGACTCCAATTCATCATCCGTCATGAACGGCACCCCGAGCAGCCCATTGTCGACCTTCTCCCACGGAGAGAAGGTCTCAGGCTTGGCGTTAGAATATCTGATCAACGTCCCAAATGTCCCCATGTCAAACTTGCCACTTTGCAAATCAGCCAAAGCTTTGCTGTTGGCCTCGTCGGCGTTCACATTGACGACCTGCCATCCATCTGCCCCGAGCACCGACTGTGAATGCTTGAGCATCTCATGGCAGCTCTTGACCACAGACTGCACGTACACTGGCCGGTTTTCCGTCTCCTCGGGGTGTTTCATGATGCCAGCGACGGCTTTGCCAACCGAGTCTAGAGTCGTCCAAACAACTCGATTCTCACCGCCGTCCATGAGATCTGCCCTTTTGTTGGCCAAGTTGATGCCGGCGAACCCCGTTCGGAGATTCCAATCCAGGAACGGCCCGTTCGCCACGATGGTCCAAGTCATGTTTGACGACTTGCATCTCTCGTAGAGATGGTTATCTCGCTCAACACGCTTTGAAAAGATCGGCAGGGAGTTCGCCGCCTTGTTGAGCGGGTCAAGGCTCCAGTCTGAGGGGATGTATCGGTAGACTCCTGCGGCGACAGAGGCGTCCATGAGACGCTTGGGAGTATCATCCTGCACAAGCGTGCAATCGACAACAGCATCTTGCCCAGTAAGTGCTGCAGTCAGTGCCTCGGTGGATTCGAAGTCAACTTTCTTCACCTTGGCTGAAGACGGTAGGCCGCTGGTGTCGCTGGACTGGCGGGCGAGTATCGTGACCTCGAAGCCGTTAGCGACAAGGTTTGCCACGACGGGTGCACCGACGTTTCCCCGTCCCTATGAGGGAATGTTAGCATTGGCTGCTACACAATGACTGATGTAAAATGAGGGCTTTGGGGTCACCTACACCAGCGACGGCGACGTTGTGGATCTTTCGCGCCATCTAGACACAAGTTCGTGAAAAAGTTTTGACCGAGTTTTGGTACGGGGGCGATATGAAGGCAAGAAAAGGATATGTTACGTGGCGTGATTTCTATTAAGCTGGATTGGCTTTTCTAGCATAGGAAGAGAACGGGAGACATCACGTATAAATAAAAGCTATTGCGGCTTTAAAGAAGACCTCAGAGTATACAAATAGTCCTAGAAGTACGAGAGCACATGATTGATAGACTTGTGTTTGCAGTGACGTATGAGGCGGTTACCAATTCTGAGACAGCAAACGTGGGACGGCCCTTGAGTTTGATTCTGGGAGGAACTAAAGTCTCGATATTATTCGTGTCCGGAGCTTCCAGCATTTTCGACGCCGGATCCGCTGTCACCGCGTCGGACAGGCAGCCTGACAGCTACGGAGTCCCGTCCCGGAAATGACGCTTGGCGGCATCTCATTTCTCTGGGGGCTGTGCTCCGTCTCCGGACGTTGCATTGGGGAATTGATGCATTATGAGCCCATGTGTGCCTAAGTAGTAGAAAACATTGGGTGAAACAAAGATGCCAGCCAAGTTGAGATGTTTCAGCATGGAACACTCAAGCTTCGCACACGACCTTACAATGAACCGCTGGAAGCTGCATGGTGCTAATGTGAGGATTCGGCCTATCAGGTCATAATCCCATAAACCATTTCGATCATTTTGACAGGAACTGAGATCGATCACGGCGGAAGCAGTTCATCGGCCACAGGCCCAGAGCAAGGCTGAAATAAGGTATCTACAAGTCATTCGTATCTATATATGCAGGTTCTGAGGGTTATTATGCATTACTTAGCATTTTAGGATGTTGCTATCGACTAGGAAGTTTTGCCATGTTGTACTGCGAGCACATTGTGTACCCGTAATAATTACGTGTGCAATTTGATGAGGGTCATTCTGTAGAATCAGCTCTGCATTCTTACGTCCCCAAAGCTACATAAAACTAATTTCTAACCATGCAATTTCCCGAAGTCACGCGCCACTAGTATGTTAGACCTCGACCATCCTATCCGACATCATTCGCAATTTAGTTGGAGTTGGTGACAGAAAATCCCTTGATGGGGAAGTTGTAGTTGACGTGGTGGATCTCAACATCCCCAGCACCGCTGGGGATGTAAGCAGACTTGTCGGCCGCCTTGCTCGCGTCGCTGCTATCCCAACCGACCGCCCCGACGAAGACCTTGCCGTGGCCCTCAACCTCTTCCGTGGAGAATCCGGAGGCCCCGCCACGTGAGCCAGGCATAGTGAATGCCTTCTCGATCATTGCCTTGAGCTCGTCCTCATTCCCAGTGCAGTTGCGAATGGTGATCATCTCCACAATGGGGGAGTTAATGGCCTCCCGTGGGGCGTAAGGCTTGAACTTGATAGTGTAGCCCCAGGGCTTGCCGTTGAGGACGCTGCCCATCTCCTCCATGGACTTGGAGTGGGCGTCGCTTGACACAAAGGCTTTCTTGGCCTCGGGGGAAACCCAGCCTGGACAGGTCAGTGGCTGCTAAGCTGTGTGTTCACGTCCTAATTGTATACTTACCAATCATCAAATCGAGGGTCTGCGGGTCCTCGCTGCGGGGTCCCCATCTGGTCCTGATGTAGCCAGGCTGGGCTTTGAGGGTCAAGAGCAACTGCTTGTAGGGCTCCTTCCAATCCTCTACGCCGCCCTTCACCGGGATGATGACCCGCTCGGTGATCGCGGTTGGGGGAGGAGGTCCACTTGCGGCCATTTTGAATGTCTAAAAATGAGTCTTTATAAATGAAAAGGGGCAGTGTTGGTTGTAATATGGCAGGCAATGTTGTTGTTGAAATTCTTTGATGATTGTATGGCTTCGATGAACACAACACAATGAAACCGCTGATTCTTCTGCAACTTTATATCAGATAGACATGCAGACTATATGGGCAAACTCGCGATGTACCCACCCGTCCTGGGATAGACGGCTTTGACCGGACTGTCGCATTACTTGTCAAGTCCGGATACACGGCCGTTGCTTCGATGTGGTTCCTCCGTAGAATGCTTGAGCCGTTACACGCCGGAGAACGACTAAGGAGAAGCTCTTCCTTGGGGCGAAGCCTTGCCCAAGCCGCAATAATACGAACCCTAGTAATTCATGCAGGGCAATACTGACAAGGGTGTCCGTTTCCGTTCCCGGACGTCTTCTGATGAACCCCACTCTTGGTTCACGCCTAGTAACTGAACGCAGCGGATGTCCGAAGCACAACATTAATTGATACAGGCAGGTTTCTGACGATATGTACGTTACCTAAAAGATTGGCTGTCAGATGAGGCCAGGCAGACTATACAGCCTTGACTGCCATGTTTCATCTGAAGTATTTGCAACCCTTATTCTGTAGACGGCACGGTGTTTCAAACGGGTACGTCAGGATGTATGCATGGAACCGCGGAAACAATTACTGCTCTAGGAAACCCAAGTGACAGCGGCTCATTGGAACCGCGCCACATTGGGAAGATCCATCGTTGTATGCAGTGCCCCATTAATAGCCAGCCCATCTTCCCGCCTGTTGTCCAGCATTTGCACGGAACACCTGGGGACCATGCTGAAACCCTCCCCACCCGGCACCCGTGCCGGGAGGAACGGACATGCCCGGCAACATGTGAATATACTGCCGGATGAAGCATTGTAGCCAGTTGAATCTTCGCATACCGGGCGAAAGAGTGTGGGCAGATGGTCAAGCGGGCCGGCGGGCAATGAGATCGGACTGTGCAGGAAAACAAAGCGTCTCCGGGCGGCCTACCCGAGGCTCCCGATGCCCTGCTTGGCTCTGAGGTGCGATCGTTGATTCCAGAGAGAGGGTACCATGCATGCTCAGATGGATGGGAGGAACTGTTTACTTGGTACTATGGCGAGTTCGTGAAGCACCCACCGCCCCAACCAAATTCTTGATGTCGCCGTTGGCACATGTCTGCTGACAGTGTTCGATGTTTCATGGACCAGGGAATCGGGTTGGACACACTTTGCCTCAACTTGATCTAGTCTGCGTCTACTGGTGGTGATCGTCCCGAGAACCTGGATATTATCATAAACAGGGCAAAGCCAAGAAAAATGCCATGTTGCCAACATTGGTTGACAGCATCAGCTGCGAGCTTAGAGCCATTTGGGAGAGCGAGGGGTGCTCCATTGAAGATCAACAGTTCAAAGGTTACATTGAATTGATACTATGATGTAATTGCAATAGCAGTAAACATTCGCTCAATATGTGCGATTTCTGTCAAGACTACCCATGATGACATCCAAACCCTGGGAACCCAGCCCATGTGACGTCTCTAGCCGACCTGAAAGCACAGCACCTACCAGTAGCTAAGTATAGCCCTGGCACATAGGCGAAAAGTAGGAAGAGATATAGTCGCCGTAACCCATGTGCCCTCGTCCGTAGTTGTAGGAGGTGTACGACAAGGCACCTGGCTGTGAGAAATCAATGCCTGGTCTGTTTGGAGAGCCAGGCTGTTAGTCACTACGGTCATCCGCCGAGATGTATAACCATCATAGGATGAAAATGAAAACTCACATCATAGCCGTGGCCAGCGCGCCCCTGGCATACTTTCCCGCATGTCGTTCGTAACCCAGCAACTCTAGGGCCTCGGTAAAGTTTGCCGTTGTGCGAATGTCATTGGAATTGGTCTGCGCCCATGGCAAATGGCACTTGACTTCGATCCTTTCCTGGCCTGGCCTCATCTCAAAGACAAAGCAGACACCCAAGTGGTGATCGTTAGGGAAGCGAGGCGGCTTGTTCTGCTCCATAGCAACCCCGTTGGGTTCGTCTAGGAGGAGATGCCATATCTTAGATAGATTTTCGACACCACGCATGGTTGATTCGTCCATCTGCAAGCCACCCAACGTGCACACGTCGCGTATGGTGCTCTTGGAGTTGGACTTTGTCCGGGCGTAGACCTTGATCCGCGCCTTGGACGGGTCGACGCAGTCAATGGCGATCATCTCAACAGGAATACGCTCTTTGTATCCAGAAAGGAAGTTGGACAGCTTGTCAACCACCTTGCTGAATCCCTGTCCACCCGGCTCGAGGTTTCGGATTGTGTTCCAAGTTAACTCCTCAGTACTGATGCCGGTGGCAAGGTGCTTAAGCACAGGGAAAAGATAGACCTTCATGATGCGCTCGGCCCCCTTCATGTCGAATGCCACGAAGATTTGTGGCACCCTAGTCTTGTGTGGTGGGAGTGCAGCCTTCGCTGTGGCCACCTCGTTCTTCTCATGCACGAACCAGCGAGACCAGACCTGCTCGAACCACCGCGTATCTGCACCGGGCGCGACGTATCGTAGTAATGGCAGAAGTGTCGCTATCTTGTCCCCAGGGAAAGGGTTCTCCGGGTCGTCGTTGGGCAACAGTGGCTCAAAGGTATAGCGCACAACTGTGCCGTCGTTCTGAAAATTCCATGACGGTTCGAATGGTGAACCATCCATCGTCAACAGCGGACGGATGGAAGCTTGAGGGGTAGGCGGCCCATATGTTGGCACCACGGCGTCGCGATACACGCGCATGTGGTCCAGCTGCTGCTCGTAGGTGTAAGAACCAGCGCTCCGGAGGAGAGTGGCCAAAAGAGGTGCGGAACGCTGCCACCACCAGTTATGATCTGGATTTGTGGGTGCTTCGAGCCCCCCGATACCGCCGCTGTGTGGCACTGGCAGTCCATTTGATTTGGGGCTGGCGTGCTCAAAACGGCTAATTGCCTTGGAGGCCCAGACAGGCTCATCGTCTTCAGCAAGTCGAACCATTTTGTGCAGTGGTTGAGGTGAGGCCGGCTCGGCTGTAATTGTGGTGGCTGTAAGAGTGCTCATTACTCAACAACTTGACGACAGGACGTTCGAGCGGGATAGATGAATCCGCCCCTACTGAAATTCTGAGAGAACAAATAGCGACTCAGGGTTCGTGACAGGCCAGATCCTTTTGCGGAAAACAAGCTGATTTATTTATGGCTTTACCAACGAGTGCAGAATCCAAGTTGGCCAGGGCTGCACACCGACCACCCAACACCCACCGCCCAACCGGAGGTCGGCGGGAAGCTTTTGGTGCCAACGAACGCGTTTGACTTCGAACAGGGTTTTTTCAAACAAAACCTTGGTATCAAGCAGGGTTGAGTCTCCCCATCGGCCTCAAGGCTGACCACGAAC
This sequence comes from Diaporthe batatas, assembly GCF_019321695.1. Lineage (NCBI taxonomy): Eukaryota > Fungi > Ascomycota > Sordariomycetes > Diaporthales > Diaporthaceae > Diaporthe > Diaporthe batatas. Next base: position 67,981 of record NW_025408550.1, read on the forward strand.
GGAGTCCGCCTTGCCTGAAGGGCCCCGAGCCGCGGTGGAGGGCATGTTCGGTTCACGGAGCCTATGAACGTTAGACTCCGTACCTGAAACAAGTCCCCGATGCGGCAATCAAGCAGATCTGGGAGAGTAAAAGGTGATGTTTGAATCAACATCTCCAAACCAAAATGGACAGCGGTGGTGTTGATTGGGGAGGCTGCGGTGGGCGGAGCTCTAGCTATGCGATCACAGCCGCGTTTCAGACAGACCTCGGGACCCCAGATCAACATCGACGGAAAGGGACGATCATGCCGTTGCACCACACAGCCATGTTCATCTGATCTAAAACTATCCGACATTTCCATGACAATATCCGGCCTCCGGTATTCTGTGGGGAGTCCGGAGTCCTACTCTTGGCTCGACTGCGCGGGTAACAGAGCACGATTGTTTGGTCTGGAGGTCAATACCGACTTACCAAGTCTAGGTCAGTTTCATGTGACAGTCACCCATGTGTTTGTTCTGGAATCTCGTTCCACCACACCATGATTGATTCATTGGTGGTGCAGTACGCGACAAGGGGTTTCGGAGACAACGGGCCAGACTGAAGCACTGCCATATACCATTCTAGTAACATCTTCGCCCGGGCGGGCACAAGACATCTACACCCAAACACATGCATACATATATATACTGGTCTTCCAACTGATTGCACTATTTGCTTGTCTCCATATCATTCCATCCACCAACATCTTTTACACTACTTAGACACCAACAACACAGAAATGGCTCCTCCCAGTGCAACGGGTGTCGCAGACACGGCTGGACAGACCGCGAACGGGGGTTCCAGCGTCCCGAAGCCGCGCTGCCTTCCCCCAGGATTCACTGAAGCCAAGTTCTCAGAGTTTCTCTCCACACTATACACGCTCGTTGGCAAGTCAAACATCGCTGTCATCACTGCCGACACCCCCTTCGATGACGGCGACTATGAGACAATTGACTGCTTGACACACGACATGCACAACTTCTACGACCACGAGGAGTTCATTGCATCTGCTCTGGTGCGACCCCGCCACGTTCAGGACGTTCAAGCCATCGTCAAATTGTGCAATGACTTTGCTGCGCCGCTATGGGTCTTCAGCAAGGGACACAACCTGGGCTACGGCGGGGCGGCGCCCCGCGTCAGTGGAAGTCTGGTGATGGATCTTGGCAAGCACATGAACAAGGTGCTGGAGGTCAACGCCAAGGATTGTTACTGCCTCCTCGAGCCTGGCGTTTCCTACCTCCAGCTACAGGATTATCTGCGGGAGCACAAGCTCGACGACAAGGTCATGATGGACGCGCCCGAACTAGGCTACGGCTCCGTGATCGGAAATGCGCTCGATCACGGCGTGGGGTTCACGCCTTATGGGGACCATTGGATGATGCACTGCGGTATTGAGGTCGTCCTTCCCACGGGTGAGGTTGTCCGCACTGGTATGGGTGCCATGTCCAGCCCCGAAGGACGGGAGCAGGCAAAGCAAGGCGTGCACCCGGCCGACCAGAAGCCGAACGAGTGCTGGCAGCTCTTCCCCTACGGCTTCGGTCCTGTCAATGACGGCATCTTCTCGCAGGCTGGAAACGGCATCGTTACCAAGATGGGCATGTGGCTGATGCCGCGCCCGCCGGGGATGGAGGCTTTCATGGTTACGTACGAGAAAGACGAGGACCTTCCACAGATTATCGACATTATCGGCCCGCTGCGCGTGAACATGATTCTGCAGAATGCGGCTGCATTGAGACATGTCGGCTTGGACTTGGCCCATTACAACCCCCGGTCACATTACACCGACAAAGCCCTGAACGTGCCCCTGACTGATGAGGATCTGGACCGGGGCGCAAAACAGCTCGATCTGGGCCGATGGGTCTACATGGGTGCTGTCTACGGCCCTCCAGTCATCCGTGAGGCCCACCTCAAGATCATCAAGCAGGAGATGTTGAAGGTGCCTGGAAGCCGGTTCTTCAACGAGCAGGATCGCAAGGAGGTGTTTGGTACCTTGGAGTGTCGGGCTCACACCATGAGGGGCGTGGCCAACATGGACGAGCTCCACTGGCTCCAGACATGGATCCCGAACTGCTCTTTCATGTCACTGGCACCAATCTCGAAAGTCTCGGGCGAGTCGGCTTGGGCTCAATATGTGACGGCAAAGAAGAGGTTCGACGAGGCGAAGCTGGACTACATGGGTATTTTCAGCATCGGAATGCGAGAGATGCGTGAGTCTTTCCTTCCCTCTTAACGATATTTTCACTGACGAGCCGCCACAGATAACGTCGTGTGCATTGTCTTTGACCGCAAGGACCCGGACGCTCGTCGCCGCGTGCAATGGCTTGTTCGCACGATGATCAAGGACTGGGCAGAGAACGGGTGGGGCGAGTTCAGAACCCACATCGGCATGATGGACCAAGTCGCCATGACTTATGACTTCAACGATCACGCACTCATGAAGCTGAACGAGAAGATCAAGAATGCCCTCGACCCCAACGGAATCATGGCACCAGGAAAGAGTGGGGTTTGGCCGCAACAGTATGACAAGAAGAAATGGATGCTGGGAGAGGACTACATTAAATAGACGGATGCCACACCAATTAGCCCATAGTGCTTGAGTCTTGGTGCATCCCGAGTGTACTACAGAGAAGTTATTTTGTAAATAAAGAGACTGATATTACTTATATATTAAAATAAGGCTGACAGGGCCTTTCTTATAGTAATTAGGCTACCTTAAGTGCTAATAGTTAACTAGAAACTTATAATAATAAGTATATTTAAGTTACTTATTAAATTACACTTATTTTATTTAAAGTATATTTTTATAATATTTATTAATATAAATACTTATATTAAAAACTTTTAAAACTTTTAAAATATTTAAAACTTTTATTTATTTTAATATAAATATTATAATAATATAGGTTTATAAGTATTAAATTTTAAGTTAAGGTAATTTAAAATTATAATCTTTTAATTAAAACGTTTTTATATAGTATTATAAGGATCTATCTTAATTTTAAGTTAATTAAAGTTATAAGTTTAAGCCTTTATAGTTTAAAAATCTTTAATTAGTTTTTAATTACTTTAAGATAAGTCCTTATAATATTTAAGGTAAAGATAAGCTTTTATTTAATAAACGGTTAAGAAGTAAGTATTTATAAGTTTTAGAAATTAACGTTATATTATAAATTTTTAAGCCTTTTATAAGTTAGTGTATTAATTTAATAATAAGTGGTTAGTCTTTATAAATTAAAATTCTATTATTTTAAAATTACTTCTCTATTTAAGTGGTTTTAATAGGCTTTAATAGACTTTAAATAGGGGATGTAATAGTATAGGCTTATAAGTATTAAATTTTAAGTTAGAGTAATTTAGAATTATAGTTTTTTAGTTAAAGTGTTTTTATATAGTATTATAAAGATTTATTTTAAGTATAAATAATTAAAGTAAAGTTTTATTATATAAAACTTTTCTATTATATAATTTTCCTTTTTTTTTATCTTTCTCTCTCTCTTTATATTTTTAAAGTTAATATATTTTATATTTAATTTTATTTAAAAATAATCCTTTTTATAAAGTTTAAAAAAAAGAAAGAGTAAAGTAAGTAAGTTTATAATAAAGAATTTATTTATAAAATAATAAAGAAAGTATATTTATAATTATAAAAATATTATAAATTAGTATAATATATATTATGTTATTATATCTTTATATTCTTAGAAAACGGCTTGCTAGCACTTTAGTGGCATCTTCACTATCTCTAATAATTAAGGTAGTCTCCTGGTATGAAGGAGTTGCTTGGACCCAGTCAAACAGAAAGCCTTTGAGGCAGATCCTCGGGCAACACACCTAGCGGCTCCGACGAAGTCGATTTGTCCGCTGCCGGCTTCGCGTCCTCGGCGGTGTTTGTATCAGGTTCCCTGCCTGCAACTAGAAGCCTGCATTGCCTTTGGTACAAGCAATAGAAGTTCCACGAGCCCCAGAGTTGTGCCGCTGCAAAGAGGACGTGGAGCATGGGCGTCGTAATTTTGAAGGCCAGTGTCCACTTGTTCCACAGCGACCCGAACATGTACATGGTCAAAATTGTCTCGGTTATCGTACCGGTCAAGGTCGTGGCCATGGCCGCAAGGAAGAGCTTTCGGAGGAACGCATGTGACTGGGGGTAGACTCTGTAAAGTATTATGGTGACGTGTGGCAAGAACTCGGAAATGATATCAAAAGCACCTGTTTAAAGCCCCGGGTCAGTGCTTGTGCTGACTGCTGATGCAAGTGCCACAGTTGATGGTGTTTAGAATGTCGCCGAAGGGCCGGAGGGGGGCTAGGCTTTTTTTCCCACTCACCCCAGACCAGACATAGAGAAAATTCTATATCAGCATCAGGCTCACTGATTATTTCCAGGCTGATTGCGATTGCGGACTGGCCGATCATGATGGTTCCCACGTGGTGTCCAACGCTGACTGGGGAGATCTTGGGTCCTACTGCATATTAGTGACCCGCTACAGATCTCTTGGAACCCAAAAGTTGGACCACGTGGGTTCTCGTTGCGAGGAGAATAATAGTACTAACGGTAAAACAATTCGAAGATATACATTGCCATTAGCATCTGGGAGACAACAACCAAGATGTCGCCCATTGTCACCGGCGATGACTTGGAGAATCGGGTGTGGAAATCGGATGTGCCAAAGACGACGGAGATGAAGGGGTAAATGGCCGCGATGAGTATGAGGATCTTTGTTCCACCAGCTATGTGATGGTTTACGAATCCCCTTCTGGTGGTCTCATCCATTATCGTGTATGTTGCTCCATAGATCCTCTTCAGCAAATATCCTTCCAAGAGGTAGAACCGAATTATGAAGTATATCACGAAGATAATGCTCATTATGAGGGCGCTGAACGGCGCCAAGATGGATATTGTTGTCAAGGGCAGTCTTTCGAGGTGCTCGTCATGGCGCCCGACCAGAACAGTGTGGTCATCCATGTTAGGCGGCAACAAAAATGTAGAGAAAAATGGAGGAAGCTGTCGCCGACCTGTGGTTTATCATTACCAAATTCTCAGGCGTGAAGGAATAAACGTACGGCAATAAGTAGACGTGAAAATGACGCGGAACAGGAACCAAGAGGAAACCAAAGACAAGAGAACTTGGTTGGTGGATCTGCGGGATGAGCGATTTATACGTGACAGGGAGTAAGAGCTAATGAATACGGTGAATGTCAAAAAAGTTTAACAACTAGGCAATGTTATTTACCCATCTCTAGGGATCTGAAAGGCAGAGAGAGGGGGCGGCAGGGGATTGGTGAAACGCGGCCGACTGCCCAAAGTGGAAGCACAGAGGAACAAGTTCAGATGCGACCCGTGTGCTCCAACAGCTGGAGTACCCCAAAAGCTCACTACGGTGCAACTAAGCCCCTACTAGCGGTCCTGGGAGTGCAACGGAGACCCTGTGCGCGGGTGGCTTAGCCATACGAGCGTGCCGCTGCCTGGGCTGCAGGCAACTCCTGCGGTGCGAGGATCAGTCGCCTGTTAGGCTCGCGGGAAAAGACGTCTTTCCTCACTCCAGTCCCGTTATGCCTGGAAGTGAGTGACACGGAAGATGGAAAGAGAAGGGGGGAAAAAAGAAGATAAAGGTGTAAGATCCCCTCAGTCTGATCACTCAAACTCAGGCAGATACCTGCTGTGTCTCACGAGACGCAACTTGATTGCCCCGGAAAAGATTGCCAGCAGGGGCATGCCCAGGGGTCTTACTCTGGATGCTTTGACAGAAAGCTTGGTACGGGTAGCGCCGTGCTAGACAGGGGTGAAAACGAGATTGAAGATCGGGGCCATAAGGCGTGCTAAAGTAGAGTTGCTGCACAGACAGGGGTTGGAACGGGCTAGAGGGGGTGAGATGGAGGAAACTGAGCTATTAGAAATATCTGTCGGGCTCGAACCATTGGGTGAGACATAGCCTGGGTCAAATTGCTTTCGGACCGGCGGCCAGACTCAGCCCCAGCATCACGAGTCGAACATTAGACGTCTTGCCACAGGCTGTCGAAACATGCCCAACTTCCTAGGCATGGCACCACAAGAGGCAGTGGTGGGCATTCTTCAATATTTAATTTGATGATCATTGACACTCGGGATCTGTGAGGAGGGCGATTTCGGATACGCTTTTGCAAAATTACCATCCGCAATGCCCTGTGATCTGTGGTGGGGTGATACTTTCCCAGGGGTTGTTCTGGTTCTGATGGTGCAGTATCAAGCACATCCGATGGTGTTCGGCCACGACTCGTGCGGCAAGATGCGTTCTCAATGCATGTATTCCTTTCGACAAATGCCCCGTCAGAGTTTCTCACCGTCTACCCGCATGAAGCCTAGTCTTGAAGTCGCTCCTTAGAGCCACATGGCTCAATCGAAACAGCCGCCACGTGCGTCTAAATACCGTCTTTCTCCCCTTTCCAGGCGGGGATGTCCTCTCTCCGTCCCTCTGCATCATGCCATACTTGGAAAACCGCCTTGTCGTCGTCGTCGGCCCACGCGCGGAACATACCTGGGCAATTGTGATCCTGAATGATAGAGTTTCTGGCTTCAACAATGTTCCCTTGCGCATCTCTTACCACGATGCTCTCAATCCCAATCATGCCGCCCTCTCCCTCTCCAGTGATCATCCACCGGTCCCCCGCTGATTGCTGTAGCTGACCCCCAGGCCCTGTGACAGCAGTCAAAGCTTGTGCGCAAGACTTGCCGCCCCAGCGTGCGATGGCCCCCACGGTTCGCCCAGCGTTAACCCGGAGGAATGAGTCCCCGTTGCCCGTACCGGATGTCGCAAATGAGCGGGTAGTCGTCAGCTGGGAAGACGTGGAGGGTGCCAATGGGGTGTAAAAGAAGGGGGTCGGCAAGCAATCGGCCATCAAGCTGCGCAGGGCGCCACTAAACTCGACAACGGAGCCTGTGCGACGAACTGCTTCGACCCCACGATCCCAGAAGTTCGATAGGGTGGTCAGGGGTGGCGAAGTCTGAGAGGTTCTGTTGTCTTCCCATTCCTCCGCCCAGTATCCGGCGCCGGGAATAGGCGTGTCTCCAACCCGGCCGGTCAGCTTGTTGGTCAGTCCACCTGTGCTGGTTGCACAGCAGACCACACCGTCCGAGTCAAGAGCCACTGCACCCGTCGTACCCTGCGGGAGGTATTCCTCTGCCGACCAGGTTGCCGAGTACTGCTTTCCAGACTTCTCCTGCTCCAGGCCACGAAGGTGCTCGTCCCACCTTGTCTGCGTAAAAAAGTAGCTTGTCGGCGCGAACTCTAGACCATAAGTTCTTGCCAGTGTCTCAGCTGCGGAGCCAAAGACGAGAGTATGTCCCTGGGCGGATGGCACGTCTAAACCCGCAGCGTCGAGGTTGTCACTCCCAACATTCGTGCTCGTGGCGTCCTTGTGTCCCTGGCCTTTTCTACCCCACAGATCCTCTTCTCCACGCTCTAAGATCGCCCGAGCAAGTAAGACTGCAAAATTCTCATGGTTAAAACGAGTGGACAAAGAAGGGGGGTGCTTGCACACCAAAGCATTGTCTGGTAGTCCATTGGAAGTCCACAGTCCCTCGCAGGATCCCGAGCCGGCAAAGGCATAGAAGCTGGCTGTGCAGTGGTGTGGATACCTAGGGTGGTAAAATGACATATCTGCCACCCTTGGAGATCACCATCACGCGTTTCGGCAAAACTTACTGGGATTCTTGACGTGTCGCAGCCCCAAGGCACCGGCCGCACGCTTGGCGTGGCCCCTCGACACCATGACAGAAGCCTCGAGCTGTTGGATCCCATCACGTGTGAAGACTGCTCCTTTGCCGGCGTTGAACAGGGGGTCGTTCTCCAGCAGGGTAACTGCAAACGTGGCGACCTGGAGTGCGGATGGAGAGGCAGCGCCGTGCATGTAGCCGTGAGTTTTTGCGATCTGTCATTGAGCGGGATGAATTAGAGACCACTTCGACAATGATATGCGTGGTCGGGGTCAAATTCCAGCGTTTACACACCATACCAAGGAGTGATGTCCTGACAGCTTCATATCGCTCCGGTGTTAGATTCGTTGGCTTGATATTGCCGGCGCCGCCATGAATGATGAGCCGGGGCTTGATCTTTAGTGATCCGGTAGTGGACCGCTGTGGCTGTTTGTATTCCATGGTATCTGGGCCCGTACACACAAGGACCAAGTGCAGCAAAGTTGTCTTTGCCTCCTGCTAGAAACCGGTGCCTTGACCTGTTCAGGCTGTGTCTTGTCTGGTGTCGACAGATCCATCGTCAACACGTAGGCGCAGACGACGGTGCAGCCCGTTATCGCCAGCTTATCGTCTTGCCATTCCCGGCAAGGGAACGCGTTGTTGCGATACAAACCGAGTGCCGACAAATGGACGAGTCGCCGCTATCGGTCCCGACGTCCCGACTGGACCCGGCCGTGGCCCGGGCGTGAGGGTGGGTTCCAATAGGCAGGCTGAATGTGGTGCTGTCGCCAAGCTGAAGCACAGGATAAATGCGTGAAACGCACCAGCAGAGAATGTACAGCAACCAGATCCGCGGATCTGCGACAAACCACTCAACGGCATCTTGTGATGCCATGCGGACCTCACATTTCCTCAGCACCGGCGCTGTAAAATGACCCCTTCATACACTTACAATTCTAAAGTTCTAGTTGGTGGGCTAATCACGGATGCAGCAGACAGCCGTTCACCAACGCCAAAATGGCATCGTAATGGGGTATATAAAGGGTGTAGTTGGTGCCAAGAGCGTTTTCTTCACTTTCGTCTGGCATATTCTCCAGACTCATCCAACACTTACACTCGCTTACGACCTGGCTGTCGTTGCTTTATTTAATAAGACTTTTAATTATTCCAGCACAAACTTCCGTTCAAATTTCCATCGTTCAATATGGTCCGCATCGCTCTCACTACCGTCCTGGCTTGTGAGTTTTATCCCCACTGGGCAGTAATCACGCTCGATGCCATGTCACCTAGATAAGTATACTGACTACTCTTCACGTGACAGTTGCCGCCTCTGTTCTTGCCCTGGCCCCTAACAACGCTGGAGCCAAGGACGTCGGTAACGGCAAAGCCCAGCAGTTCACCACTGGCGGGTGCGTCGCCGACGCGGACTGCCGCAGTGCATGCTGCGCCGAGATCAACACCAGCGGTGTTGGCATCTGCTCCGCTGAAGGCGCACAATTCCAGAGTAAGCATATCTTCTCGTGCTCAATCGATCGCCCTCTTTTGTTTCTTGTGGCGTTCCAGTAGTGTGCACTCCGAAGCAGGTGACTGACACGCACCAGACGGGAAGCAAGGCTGTGGCTTTGAGGATCCCAACTCAGCTGCCACAATCGCTGCGGCCCAGGCTCAAGTTGAGAAGCAGGGCTTTTAGGCATGGCCGAGCTGAGCTGAACTACCCGGGCTACAGCGCTTGTAGTAAATGGTTGGAGGCATCTAGCATTTTGGGCAGAATGTATTGAGCAAATCTGAACCAGTTCTGGTACTGCGCCATTCAAAAGGCCAGCAAATAATTGGTTTCCGGTTCGAGCTGGGGACGATCACCTCAGTACTTAAACAAGCTCTCAATACTATATTGTCAACCCCAGCGAGCTGCAGTTTAATATTAAAAGCGTATATTGATAACTATGTTATGCATCCAACCTCGAGGTGGCCAAATTGAATCTACGTGGACTTGTCAGCCTCATCCAATTTACCATGCTCGGCCTTAGTGGCCGTTTCAACATCGTGACCGTGTACGACAACGCCAACACCGTTACCAGCCAGCTCGGACTTCAGGATAGGCGGGCCAGCGAAATGCTTCCTGCCCCACACGAAGTACCACACCATGCTGATAGCCGCAAACCCGGCAAACACAACACTAGCGTAGTTCATCGAGGAGGCCGTGAGGTCCGTGAGCACGGAAGGCATGCAGAAGATGACTATAGACAGCGCCACCCAGCAGAGCGTGATGATGTTGATCACAAATCCGAGCTTGCCAAGCGAATAAGATGCATATGCGACGGCCTTGCGGCCCCTCACGACCGACACAAGGATAGGCAGCGCGTAGGAAGCACAGAGACAGATGGTGGCCACGCCGGTGAAACTGTTGAAGGCTGCCGCGGATCCGAAGTAGATCAGGCCCAGGAGGCAGTCGACGAGGAACGAGAGCGTCAGGCCCCACAGCGGGATATCGAATCGCTTGTCGACGCGGCTCCACAAGCCGGAGCCGGGGATGGCGCCGTCCCGCGCAAAGGCATACGTGCACCTGCTCGAGGCAGTCAGGGCTCCGATGCCGGCGAACAGCCAGATGCCGAGGATGAGAAAGAGAAGCCCAAAGCCACCGCCGGCGCTGCCGGTCGCGGTCTTGAAGATGACACCGATGGGTTGGCCATTGGCGACGACAAGAAGCTCCTGGACGTCGGGCAGGACGAACAGCACGGGGATGAGGTACAAGAGGCCGGTGATGCCCGCGGCGACGACCGAGAGCACTATGGCCTTGGGGACCTCGCGCTCGGGGGACTGGACCTCCTCACACATGGCCGCCACCATACCGTAGCCGGTGAGCACGTAGGCGGGCTGCAGCAGGCCGACAAAGAAGGACCAGCCGGGGGCCCAGCCGGAACCGGAGGCGTCGAAGTGTGCAAAGACGAACTCGCCGCTGCGCCGGCCGCCGCGGGCCATGGCCAGCAGCACGACGAGGATGATGATGACGGAGGCGCCGGTCCACCAAATGCACATGGTGTTGATCTGGTCGAGGTACCGGCTGCCGAAGACGTTGACGAGGTAGGTGACCAGCATGACGGCCCAGAACATGAGGACCGTCTGCCAAGGGGTGGCCACGAAGTCCTCACGCCAGAGGGTGATGCAGCTGAGGATGAGCTGCGCACCGCCAAAGTTGATGGATAGAGTGACAGTCCAGTTTCCGACGAGCGTGAGCCAGCCTGTGTTCCATGCCTTGATTAGATGCCATGTACTTGATAGCCCGCACTGCAGGACCAACGTGTCCAGATAGATAGTCTCCCCAAGGTCGACTGCATGTGTGGACTCCAAGAACCTATGATAGGAAAAAAAGAACAGGGTACGTACCGGTGATCCACGACGCTATGGGAGCCCATTCGGGAGTTGACAGCAGGGCGGCCCAATAGTATACGCCTCCGGCAGTCGGGAAGACACTGCAGATCTCGGCCAAGGATGCGGCGATGCAGATGCTGATGAGCGACAGCATGACCCAGCCCCACAGCACGGTGACGGACTGGCCGTTGGCGAGCGAGTACAGGAAGGTGGTTGACAGGCCGTACGGCACGGCCATGATGGCGAAGCTGAGGCCCAACACCGACAGCATGGACAGCGAGCGGGGCAGCTCGGCCTTGTAGCCCATGCGGGCGAGGTCGTCGTCTGCCGCGCCGCCTCCATGGCTGACGGCCGAGTGCCGCCGGGCACTGGACGCGGATGTTGAGGTCGGAGGTCTGCTCATGCTGGCGGTATGTATCCTGCTGTCTTGGGTCGAAGCACAGGCGGAGACAGGGGCAGGAGCAGGAGCAGAAGCAGAAGCAGAAGCAGGGACAGGAACAGACACCGGTGAGGTGGGTATGTATGGTAAACTGACACCCGCGGGTTATGTCGTCTGCGGCTGCGGCTGTTCCTGCTGTGGTGCTACCGCAGTTCCAAGGCTGGCAAAGAACAAGAGGAGGCCAAGGCCATTGGGGGTTGCAGTGCGTGAGCTAAAGTGCGCGTGTGCAGCGGGCTAGCCGGGTTATTATCAATGCATGGGAGAGGAGCCCGCCAGTTCCAGGATCGGATAAGGCACGGGGGCAGCGGGAGATGATGGGCGATAGCTGATGGGCGAGATAACTAGACGGACCGATATGGAGGACAAGAAGATCCGTCGAGATGATAGGCAGCGTGACGACGACCAAGGGCCGGGCCCGACCAAGGACAGCCTGGAGTTCAAGAGAGTCCCACTTGTCTGCCAGGGGTGAGGCGATAAGAAACCTGTTCCTGTATTCCCCGGCGATGGAAGGCGGCGGGAGGAGCGTGGGCACAGCACTCGAGAGGAATAGGCACGTCTTTGTCTGTCTGCAGCCCCGGGCACTTAGTCATGACGCCGAGGTAACTCCAAGCTCAATCTACGTGGCTGATAGCGCATCAACGCCCACCCAATTTCGTAATTAGCGCTCAAATGGGTTCCGACAATCTGGGGCCCCAGCACCGGAGGAGCATTGGGGTTTCTTGGCAGTAGCCCAGCCAGAGCGAGACCACGCGCTGCAAGGGCACATGCTTCGTACATGTGCATGCCAGATAGATGTGCATGCCCGTGTGAAACACGCTGATCATTTCTGCACGGTCGCCCAGATTGCCGGCAGCTCAGCAGAAGTACTCCAGGCAGGTCTGCATATACGATGTGAGATGTTCCTAATTCTTTGGTCCACTCGATGTTGGGATATATTGATCCTATGCTAGTCTTCAACTTTAGAATTGACAGAAAGTACAGAGTAGTCCGTACAGTTGTAGGTGTTTTGGGAAGCTCGTAGCCCGTCTTTGAGGAGAGATGACAGACAGTTTCTGTAGAAAGCTCTCTCCAGCCGCCGGTCAATTCCAGCATGAACGCCCTAGACATGACAATTTCCTCAGGATACATTCAGCAGGACGCATCTCGATTATTTCCTTACCGTAACTAGGCGGCTTTTATGCCCCGGTGCATCAATTGTTGGGCACCAACATAATTAGTAGCGGTCGCACCCGGAATGTCTACCCCTTGCCCAGTCAACCTGAGCGTACTCGTTAAGGACGGGGAAGCAATTCACAACTTTGAAACCTGCGCCCGATATGAATATTCTCATTCGAGATGAACTACCAATACAAGACACTCATGAATCCCAGTCAGCGGGTAGATGTAGTATCGCCCTGCTGTTTGAATGTTTTAGCGTTCATCCCCGGTGCACTCTCGTCAGCGTGCTCTCCAGGCAGATCCTAGAGTTTCTCATCACTAACACGCGCGTACCTCCAGTGGGGCACTCGACGAGCCTTTGTACATACTTCGTGACTCGGTGGCTGTCAAGCATCTCATAATACTCAATGCGATGGGGAGGGATTGAAAGGGCAGCTCGTGACGTCCGGCCTAGAAAATTGATGAAATCAGGCGCACAAATACATTTCAACACGCCTCGCTCTCTTCTCTGGCCCCTCATCCAGAGCAGCACGAGGTGTGGCTTTCGAATGCATTGACTGACGTTATCAAATGCCGTGGGCTGGGCCACCGGCTTGGACAGCCTCAGGACTGTTCTTACCATTGGTCAGGCGCATTGGGTGAATACTGTATGCGGAATATGGAATTATTCTTGATGGACCAGAAAAGCTTCTGTTTTGGGAGTAATACCTTTCATTAGTATGTAGACATGTTGGCTCATCACCTGGGCATGTTTGGAGATGCTCAGCGGCGGCTCTACTACCTGGGTACGGAGGGACCATGTTGGTAATAAATATCCAAATAGTATCACCACGCTTTCAGCATGTAACCTCTTTTGTTGGTGAACGTTCCATTGTGGCCCTTGCAATCCATCCACGGTGAGTATGATGACGTTAGCTCACGATAAACCCGAACAGCCGATGGCTCGTTCAGAAGTCCACGGCATTAGGCTGAATGTATGACATTGCGTGGTATTTAGGACTCGTTGCACATAGCCCTCCGAGAATACAGGTACTTAGGTAGAGAATACAGACTGCAGCTGCCTCAACACCACGTTACTAGTTAGTTTCGCTTTTATTCCGCATACGTCCGGGGATATACATGCAACACCACCTAAGCATTGCTGTCTCACTGGTACTTGACGGAAGTTAACATGAAGGCAGGTAAATACTTAATTTTGGCTTCTCTTCGTCTTTTCCTCTTTTAATCACATGATGAAAGAAGATCTCACGAGTAGTTGAGCTCCTCGGACTCCTAGCCTCTGAATAGTTCTCAGCAGAGGCCCAATGTGCGTTTAAAGTTACCCGGGTCAAACCTTAAAAAGGAATAAGCTTGCACACGGGAAGCACTCTCTTTCATAAAGAAAAGGGTAGGTAGTCATGCTCGACATCTCGACGTGAGATGGTGTCAAATGCAAGTGTGAAAATCCTATCCTACAGCACATTTTGAATGTAGTTACCTCAGTATCGACTCTCAGAGAGCTGATCGTGGTTCTGACCAATGGCTGGTCTTTAAGTATAAAACAAAGTTACACGCGAGTAATTGAGCTGGTCTTTGCTCCTTGGTGTTATGTTCTGGCCATCGGCCACATGCTTTGTGGCCGTGCATTGATCCTAGACCCTGCCTGGACCCACGATCTACCGAGATGATGCAATTCCCATCAAATTAAACAAGGCCAAAGCTTTAGTTTAGGGAAGCCATTAACATGGTGTTGACCACGCCACCATGGCCACACTGCCTCAAATTTGATGATGTTCCGTATGGCGCAAGGGAGATTGAGGCCAAAGTCACATTGAATTTGTCAAGTTGCCGCTTATGAGGCACCCGCAACACTACTAATTGTCATTCACACATGTAAAGCAGTTTAATAGGCTGTGATGAGTCCAAGCTGGAATGTGCTCAAAATAACACTATGGTGCGTGCGTATTCAAGTATTCATGGTAGTCTATTAGGTATAGAAATCTGTCTAAACTATTCTGCTCCGACTCGAGCGGTTCTTGTCCGTTAGACGTTGAATTAGGCGCAGAGGGTGCTGTTGCTGCCGCTCAGCCTCGACTGGGGGTAGAGCACAATCGGGTCGGCCTTCATGGTCACAGAGATGCCACCGTCAGTGCCCGCCGTGTACCTGGCACAGCTGACGAGATCAACGTAGACCTGGCCGGCGATGTAGCCGGTGGAGCTGGCGGGGAGCGAGATGGCGCCGACGTTGCCGGCCTCGCCGACGTTGGTGGCAATAGTGACGACGTCGGCCTTCTTCATCGCGACGGTGTGGTCGTCGCTCCAGATCGGGTTGGCCTGGTAGGCGATGTATGCGGTGGGGTCCTGGGAGATGGCCAGCGAGCGGGCGCTGTTGAGGGTCGAGACCCACGAGTACAGCTCAGAGGTGGTGTTGTAGCTCGAGGTCCACATGGGCTCGCGGTTGTAGGGGGCCTCGGTGCCAGTGAACTCCTGCCACTGCTCCTGGCCCTGGTAGATGATTGGGATGCCGTCCATCAGCATGGAGAAGGCCAGGGCGTTCTTTGCGAGGGTGATGTCCTGGGTCAGCGAGGAGAAGCGGGGGTTGTCGTGGTTCTCAAGGAAAGAGGAGAAGGTGCTGGTCTTCATGAGCGACTTCATCTCGTTGATGCCAGTGACGAGCTCGGACAGGGTGGCCGAGCTGGACGCGAAGGCGCGGGTGAGCCAGAAGTATCTGTTGCCACGTTAGAGTCTCATCCCACCTGAATGGATGGCGAATATGCCTGAAAAAGGACTGTGTCAGTGACTTACGCAGGGTAGTTGACGAATCCAGGAACATCGCTGATCCACCCGGGGAAAGTCTTTGGGTCGCCATTGAGGATCTCGCCGGTACCGAAGACGCCAGCGGAGGCGAGGAACTCCTCCCAGAAGTCCTTCTCGACGTGCTTGGTGGTATCGAGACGAAGCCCGTCGATCTTGTACTTGGTGACAATGTCGGCAATCCAGCTCTTCCAGATGTCGCGCACATTGGCGTCCTCGGTGCGCAGGTCGGCCAGGGAGACCCCGGAGGTGCCCTCCCAGCACTTGATGACGGTCTCGGGATCGTCGTCGTTGATGACGCAGGGGTCGTGGTAATACGAGGCGGCGTTGAAAGGGGTCGCCTGGGTATAGTCGCACGACGACATGTCGGCAGGGAACGCCATGTGGTTGGTGACCACGTCGATCATCAGGTACATGCCGCGCTTGTGGATCTCCTCGGACAGGGCAAGAAGATCATCTTCAGTGCCGAAATGCTCGTTCAGAGAGTAAATGTCCTGAGCCCAGAAGCCGTGGTAGGCGTCCCCGAGGCTGGTGCCGCCCTGGATGTTCTTGACAATGGGGGAAATCCACACCGCGGTAAAGCCCATGTTCTGGATGTAGTCCAGCTGGTTCTTGATGCCCGTCCAGGTTCCGCCACAGAAGGTGCCGAGGTCGTTGCAGGCAGCGTTGGAGTCGCCATCCGGCAGAGCGAAACGGTCCGTCAGGACCTGGTAGATGGACTGAGCCTGCCATTCCTCGGTGGTCAGGCCCTGAGCAAGACCGGCCGCGCCCAAAACTACCGCGGCGGCCGCCTGCGAAACACCACGGATAGAGCGGACCATGGTGAAGGTGAAGGTGAGAATGAGAGATGCAAAGGAGCGACTGGTGTTCTTTCAAGGAGTGTGGTCGGCGCGAGGCCGGGTTAATAGGGAAGGTCGGAATGATACAAGAGAAGTGATCTACTCGGCAGGGAGGCTCCGTGGACAGAGTTGGAATGGGGGCCATGTTTATTTTAATAGTTTATCCAGGCCTTGGCCGCATCAAAGGCCCGGCCACGGCCGCCCAGGGGCACCAACAGGGGGCCCGAAAAGCTGACCTCGTGAAATCCCACGTCTAAGCTGTTTACGGCCTGCTCATCTCAGAGGGCCGAGGAGCCATTTGGGCCATATCCACTATTTGGGCGGTTCACACAGCCGCGCGGTTTGACTCGCAGGCGAAATTGACAAGGGAACCAGGATCAGGGGGGCCCACGGCACGCGGTTTCGACAGCCGAAAGAGCTCGATTGGCCCAGACTATCCCAGACTATCCCCCGCATCGAAATGATCTGCGTTGGGACTCAGTTGTTTCCAGCTATGCCCGTTCTATTTGTGTCATGTTTCTCTAGAGCTCGGAACATTGGTTCCACCGGCCCAAAGTTTTTGAGCTCTCACGTCAGCCGCGATAAGCCGTCCAGCCGTCTCGGCAGCAGAGAGAACCTGAGAGACCAGGAGCTATCAGTAGCTGCTGCTGATCTGTCAGTTCGATCTCCCCCTCAGGAACGGTGACACTGGGTCAAAGCGCGGACGAAGGCCACCGAACCGAAACCTTGGGACTTACACGGTACATATATCATGGCAGCCCCACTCAAGCTGGCCGTCATCGGCACCAACTGGATCACCAACTCGTTCGTGCAGTCTGCGCACGAGAGCAAGAGGTTCCAGCTGGTGGCCGTCTATTCCCGCAGCCTCGAGACCGCAGGCAAGTTCGTGGCCGAGACGCCGTCCATCACCGACGCCTCTTCGGTCAGGACCTATGATGATCTCGGCTCGCTCCTCTCGGACAGCTCCGCCGGGGTTGACGTGGTATACATTGCCTCGCCCAACTCTCTCCACTACGCACAAGGCCTGCAGGTTCTGAACGCACAAAAGCACCTGATCATCGAGAAGCCGATTGCCTCCAATGTCAAGGAAATGACGGCCCTCTACGACCTTGCCGACTCCAAGGGGCTCTTCCTGCTGGAGGCCTTCAGGCACATCCAGGAGCCCAACTTCATCAAGCTGCAGAGGCTCCTGGACAGCGAGACCACCGAGGCAGGCAAGTTCGGCCCCATCTACGGCGCCAGCCTGTCGATGGCCGTCTACTCGTCCCGTTATGCCAAGGTACTCGCGGGCGAGGAGCCAAACGTGCTGTCGCCCAAGTTCTCGGGAGGTGCACTGTGGGACATGGGCTGCTACCCCGTGATGTTCTCGGTGGCGCTGTTTGGGAAGCCAGCAGCACAGACGTACCACCCTGTCATCATCCGCACGGGCGTGGACGGTGGCGGGCACATGATCCTCCAGTACAGCGCCGAGTCATCCAGACACAAGGCCAAGTTCACGGTGCACGCGCACACCAGCAAGATCTACACGTCGGCGGCGCCCACGGAGATCTACTGCGAGAAGGGCACTGTCAGGGTCAACGGCGCCACCGGGGTGACTGACATCAACACGATAGAGTTCGTGCCCCGAGGCTCAAAGGAGGGCGAGCAGCTGGCAGACACCAAGCCCGAGTACCAAGGGCTGCTGAACCTGACATGGGAGGCCAAGGAGCTGGCCCGCATCATCCAGGAAGGTGACAAGCAGGCCGAGGGCAAGCTGAGAGAACTGACGACTGATGTCCTGACTGCCATGGAGAGCATGAGGAGGCAAAACGGCATTGTGTTCGAATCTGAGAAATAAGGTCACGCCCAGGCGCACCTGCAGCTGAAGTAGGATCAAGTGCCCAGGTGGCTGTGAAGGAATCGACACTTAGACTAGATGCCAGAATAATCGGCGAATCGTCCATACGTACCAGTCATGATTGCTGCTCGTGGCTGGCTCCATTAGAACCCAGTGTGATGTCGACAGTCCAGGCTGGCAGTTCTCCACCAGCCGCAGAAGCATGCCGGCCAAGAAGCCCCTGCTTGGCGGTCCAAGGATGCGTGGGATGCGTGGGATGCTGATGTTCTCCAGCCAGAGTGCATGCTGTGTAACTCCCACGCGTGCAAGGGTAGACATCCTCCTCTGACTTGCATAGGGGTTGGTTGTCTGGCAGAGACTTACAGCATTGACCAGGTAAATGGGTTCCAAGGTTGACTGACAGCCATGAGAGACAGATGCATCTTAAGAGCTGCCCACACAGCTGCTGGGAGTGGCCTGTCGATGTTGGAACCCAAGAAGGGTAGCTGCCCTAGGGAACCCCGCCCCCGCCATCTCCTCGGACCGATCCAGCTACTAGCCGAGCCTAGCCCAGGTTCGGAGTACCTGTCTCCGAACTGTACAGTCTGTACCTGCCCAGGTGCCCAGGTACCTAGGTACTTGTGTCTGGCATGTCTGACTGCCTGCCTGCAGCCTGCGGTGATGTCAGCCTTTCCGCTGCCATTCGCAACACCACACCCGATTCTATTTTCCACCATCCCGCCTCTCCAACATCGATCCATCAGGCCACCGAAGCCCCTAATCAGATCCACTCCATATTCACAACATAGTTCCCCGCGAGGCTATGAGGCTGCGGGCCGACGGCGAGGACGACGGAGCGGGGAGAGACGGGCGTCGACAGCTGTCACCGCTCAAACTCCATCGCATGCCTTGATTCGTCTTGTCCCCTTCACCATCCAGGCAATGAGAACCGACCTCCCCGACCTCCAAAATGGCTCTACTCAGATCTATCGACGGCGAACAACGCCCGAGTGCCAGTGCCCGCCACTACCCCCTTGACTTCGACCTCCCCTTCGAGCATTACGAACACCGCCGCATTGGGCCCCGCGACATCATCGTCAACCGTGTCATGCAGAAGCTCATGTTCCCCAAGAGCAAGGGTCTCGCCCAGACTTTCGATGCCCGCCGCAAGCGACACGTACCCGACCACCCACTGAAGCGCGAGGATGGCCTACACAACTTTGGACCCATCAGGGCCCACGACAGAGAGCTCGCACGCGACCTCGAGCTGCTGCGAAAGATGCTGACCACGTGCAGCGTCACCGAACGCCATCCCGAGCCACTGTGCTTCTTCATGCATCTCGAAATCCATTCCGAGACTTCGCCCACACAACACACCGTATATCGGCACCGCTGGCGTGCTGGGGTTCCGGGGCGGGTTGCTGGGGGAAACACGGGGCGGATGCCCCCGACAGTTGGGCAAGAAATCATCGACCTGGTGACAAGGCACTATCTCGAGACAGACGACGCCTGCTTGAGGCTTTGGCTGCAGGCCATGCGCCCGCCAAGCCTGTCCTCGTACAACACTTTGCCCACCAGCTCGCGGCCCGAGCAGACCCGTGCTGCTCCGGCCCAGAGGCGGAAGAGGCGTGAGAAGAGGCAGATGGCCGATGACGGGAAGAAGTGGTACCCGCAGGATGCCTACCTCTTGGCAGCCACTTCGGCAAGGCTGTTCGACAACAACCTGCCTCCCTTGTACGACGGCGGCCCCTTCCTCCCCCAACTACGACTGCCTCTGGTTTCGTCAAAGTCGGCGAGGGCGGATTACCTGGCGAGTATCACCGAAGCAGACAAGGATATGACGCTCTACCGCAATCGCTTTTGGGACTGCATCATGGACATGGTTTACCCCTGGCCCGAGGCTCGGGCGCCCAGAAGAGTCCTACACATTCCCTCACGCGCATGGCCGTCCGGGCAGCAATGGGTCCAGGTATTGAAGGCGTCACCCCCGGTTGACTTCTCCAGCGGCATGACCGGAAGGGGCCTGGGCCGGAACCCAGTCTGGTCCACAGCAGTGTCCGGCTATGGCGTGGTCGAGAGGGGCAGGTCGATCCACCGCTCGCGCCGACGAGCAACGAGTGAGCCGCCACCTGGCCTCTTCACCTCCGCCAGACTTCCCCTGCTGTTTAGCTGCCTGGATGGGGTCTTGACATTCCCCCAGATGAAGCTCGACACCCTCTACCAGCGGAGCCGGCGTCGGAGCCTGAGCAGAACGCGGGTTGCCGAGATGTTTGACTGGAACACTCGCCGCGGAGGTCGCCATGACCAAGGCACACGCCGTGAGGAGCCCCAGCATGAAGCTCAACCCAATCCGTGGCAGGCACCCTCAGCCCATCGATTCCCAACGCGCTTGCACGACCTCAATGAATGCCTTGAGGACAGCATCCGTCAGTGTGGCATGAATGTGGAGGAGGTCGATTGGGCGGGGCTTAACAGGATGCTTTATGGCGTCCTGGGCGGGGATGACGCACATCACTCTTGTGCCCATCCTTGCTCAAATTGCGCGTCGACACATTCGGTTTGCACAAAGCCATGCGGGTTCTGCGGCGCACCGAGCCCCAACAGTCAGTGCGTTGGCAGCGCGTTGAGCCTTTCCCAAGTCCAGTCCTTGAGAGACCCGGGCCAGGGGTTCAGGCAGCATGACAACCTCCACACAGCAAACGACTGTCCCGTGGCCAAGCAAAACCGGTGCAAGTGCGTGCCTTTTCCGCAATATCACGTCGCCACAAAGTGTGCTGTTCTCTGCTCGCGGGATTGTGGCAACCCGTATCCGCCCGGCCACTTCAAACACAAGAGCGCCATGACGTGCAAGTCACGCTGCTGCATGTGCGGGATCAAGGGCCATAGCGGCTTGCAGTGCAAGCTGAAGCGCTGTCGCTGTGGTGGGTCGCATCTGGGGCAAGACTGTACCTGGAAGGTTGAGTGTCGGGTCAAGGGCTGCTTCAACTTTCTGTGTGGCCTCCATTGTTCCGAATGCGGCACATCCAGGAAGCAACTGGAAGAGGGTATGAGATTCGAGGGACGTAAATGCCCTGCCTGTCTGGGCCGGACAAACCTGGGCGCTGATATGCCTGTCGACGACACAGGGAGTGGCGAAGCCGAGGCGGAGAGAATCCCCAGCAGCAATGCAGCGAGTGAAGGCAGTCAACGACGCGGACGGAAAGACCACAGAAAGAGGAGAGGAAAACAGCCCCAGGACTCGGACACCAAGGTCAAGGGAGGGGAGAAAGAGGAACTTCCTTGGTATGCACCACTGCAGCCGCGCACACGACCTATCGTTTTGTCCAAGTCTGGCAAGAGGAATACCTGGAGAGGGGCTGCTTCGAATTAATTGGTAGCAAGGGGTGTCCGGGCTTTTTTCGAACACGCATAGATGACGGCCGTGCCGTGCGAGCAGAATTGGCGCCCATAAGCCAGTCTTTGATGCCACCCGTCGGGACATGGGCCGATATCATCAAAGTACTGCTGGCAGACTGAAGACGACGCCTTCATACGACGCTACAGGATACACATGCCATTGTTTTGAGATAATGCGAGAGCATAAACAGAGATACCCAGATACCCAATAATATCCACGTCGCATTTAAAGCCTCCCACCCTCCCTTTTCTATGTAAGTTCTTGCTAGTAGGCACCTGGGCCTTGTCCGTCTTGATGCTCAGTGCTTGTCATGACATGTATCAAGATGGGAAGTGCCCCTTCTCCGGGCCAAAGTACCCCCGCTCTGGGATGGGCAGTATCCCAACGCTGCTGCCATCCATCCCCGCCGAGCTGACAGTGTTTCCCCACCACTTGAGGCTGACGGGGCGGTAGGAGACGGCGAAAAACATGACCAAGGCGCTGATGGCGACACCGGCCGTCAGCGCAGCCGACAGGACATAGTTGTACTTTTCCCACCACGCCAGGTGACGCCTAGGGAGCCAGTACATGAAAATGAAGGACCTAAGTGTGAAATGTTAGTTAGAAGCTTGAGAGCATAGTATGGCTGGGAACAACAGAACACGGGGGGCCACATACAGGATCATGCCGGGGGTCTTGTACGACAGGTTAGACGGCGCCCAGTGCTGGATGCCCTGGATGATAAGGATGGGGTTCAGCCACAGCAGCGACGCGACGAAGGGGAACAGGGAGCGGTCGAGCAGCTCGAAAGTCCTGGGCGCCAGCCTCTGCCTGAGCCGCTCCTTGACGCCGGGCAGGTAGATGGGGCCGTAGTACTGCGGGACGAGGAAGGCGACCGAGATGGCGAAGCCGATGAGGAAGCACCACTTGAAGAGCGGGTACATGGAGTTGAACATGATGTTGGAGCCCAGCACGCCCCACATGAGGCTGTTTGCGTACATCGGGGCGCCGTCGGCGGCGCACGTGAACTTTTGCGGCTGGTTGGGCGTGCACAGCCCCTGCACGTGGTTCATGATGAAGTCCTGCGTGCCCACCGCCACGAAGCAGGTGATGATGATGGTGCCGATCTGGCTGCGGAACACGGCGCGCGGGGGGATCTTGCAGTAGTGGGCCATCTTCTGGTCCTGTTCAGGTTGAAGTGTCTCTTGTCAGCAAAGATTGTGGTTTTGTGTTGTCCAATGCGAGGCGCAATTGGTTGAATCAAAGTATATATATAGCCAGCCACAGCACCAGCGAGATTTTCCAGGCTGTGTAGGCGCAGGAGATACAGCTTTGATAGAAGACCCATTACGGTGTACCTAGGTATGGAGTAAAGAACTAACCTGCACATAGTTGTCCGAACTGGTAAGTGTTAGTCACCTGCTATGGATTCTGAACATGAAAGGCAGGGACACGTAAGAGAAAAAGAACGGTACTTACTATCCCGCCAAGGCCCATGAACCAAGCGTCTGCGCATACAGGTAGGCGTTGTAGTTGCCCGGCAGCAAGAACCCCGTGATGACCTGGATCAGCGAGCCGAGGCCGAGGTTCGTGCCCGTGGTTGCGGAGAGGAAGGACAGAGGCACGGCAAAGACCAAGTTGATTCCGATGACGAGGAACGTGAGCCACACGGGGGTGGCGAGGTCATAGATCTCGAGGAAAATGACAGACAGTACAATCGCCAGCACTAGGATTAGCAAGAACCACCAGTCGGGGACCTCGGGGTAACGACCCATCAACCTATTTTTGTCAGCAAATATTTTCCAAGGTTGGTCGGAAGCTCATATGGTCTCAACAGCCTGTTGAAGAGCAGTGTGGATCTGAAAATGGAAACCTTCGGGAGACTCATCCGGTCTACCTAAGCAACACAAGGCAAAGGATACTGGGAGCACTCTGAGAACTCACCGGCTGTGGACATCCATAGCACCCTCGTAATTGCCCTTGCCGTGACGTATCCCAGCCCAAAAGTCTTTGTATGCGTTGGACACGGTCTTCCACTGGTTGAACGTAATGTAGAGGAAGTAGACCGGATAGAAGGCAAAGTTTGCGCCGACGGTGAGGATATAGCCTGCGGTATAAAAAGGAGGCGAGTAATTCTGGTACTTCTCCGGGTCTAGCCTATTGTTGGTAATGACCTCCTGGACCTTGTACGCGGTGCCGTTGTTGGTGAAGGCCGAGGACGAGTTGATAGGCAGGTAAGCGGTATTGTACATGTTCGTGTAATAGATCCCGAGAATGATGAAGCCGCCCAGGATAGCGCTGATGTACATTGTACATGTGGCAAAGAAGGGCTGGGCGAGCGCAGCATAGGAGGAGGTCGCGACGTTCCAGTCGAAGGTGGTTATGGGGTTCAGCAGCCCCAGCCCGAGACTCGACCCCGTCAGGATGGCCAGCGTGAGGCTTTGCGGCGCGATCCAGGTCATCCAGTTGAAGGTGCTAAGCGCCGTAAAGAGATAGCCCGGGAGCCAGTAGTAGAAAAACATCGATATGGTGCAAATATAAAAGAATTTGTACCGCGATGCCGTCCAACTTTTGCCAAACGCCATTATCGTGTCCCTGGGCTCCGTACTTGTAAGTGCCCTATTCATCGCAATTGTGGGCAAGACGGTCTTTTTTCTTAGCCTAGATCCCAAAGTGTTGTATTCTGGAAGTCCAAAACATTCGGACATGAAAGACGGGAGTTTGTGGGAGTTGAAAGGTGATGCTTACTGGCCACAACGCTTTGACAGGATAGACACTAAACCGGCGAAGGTACCCAGCGAGACCCATTCCCATCGTCTGGACAAAGATTGTGAGCATGAACTGGTAGCCGAAGTGCACAAACTTCTCGTTGTAGAACATCGGCATCTTCTGGACTAGGATCATGGAATAGCTGTTGGTGGTATAAATCGCTATGTTTGTTATACGTGAGCCATGTATGTCCCCGGACGTATACGGAATAGAAGCGAAACCAACCTATGTTATACGTTATTGTACTGAACACTAAACGCAGAAAAACATGTTATTAAACTGCCATAAGCATCCTGGAGAGTGTGGCTTACTCTGCTCCTTGAACGTCCACGGCCCTGGGTTGAGGGAGTGGCGGGTCCCAAACACCGTGATACCCCAATCAGGCAGGGCATACTCGAGCACCTTTGCACACGGGAATAGGAGGATCTGAATAACAGCACCGCCAAGGGTGATGGCGGGAAATCTCGAGTTGAAGAAAGTTGACATGAACGTGCCGATAACAGCCTACGTACGGACGCGGAGTTGTTAGCACCGATACTCACGAATGCTTTTTTTGACTATTGACCATTACTCACCCATCCTATGCCGAGGAAATAAGCCCGGAACGTCTCGATTGGGATGTGGTCGTTCATCTCGAGCTCCTGCACCGCGCGGACCCCCGGGTAAGGGGATGACCAGCGCATCATGGTGGCGTCGATCCTGAGGTCGCGGTCGTAGAACTCGCCGTAGAGTTTCCTGCCCTGCAGCAGGCGGACCATACGCTCTCTCATGTCGGTGGGGAAGTTCCAGTCATCCGAGTGGAAGCGCACGCTCTCGGTGACGATCTCGATCGCCTCCTCCTCGCTCATGTTGTTGATCTTGTCGAGGATGTACTCGGCCTCGCCGTTTGGCGCCAGCGTCTCGAGCATTTCATGGGGGATCTGGTCGCCCCAGTTCTCCTCCTCTCCTACATGGTGAGGTGCCTTCTCCGGGTCGGCGGGCGAGATGCCCTCGTTAGCGACCTCGACCTTCTCAGCCATGTTGGCGCAAGGGTCCTCCGAGCCGGTGCAAGGTCAGTTTTCTGGTAGAGCCGATCCGTGATGTCAGAAACGGGAATTATTTGAGTGACCACGGGGCATCTATCTTGACATGTATCGTAGGAGGGGACCAGGAGAATATCAACGTTTCTGGTTGGAACCCCAGGTGGCCAGTGGCCAGGTCCCGCCCGTATCATAGGATCCTGGGTAGCACTCCGTACTACACTATTTGCCTGCCCATCAATTCCACTTTCATCGTGCCATTGACCCCAGATTGGCTGTTGATTGGTTATCTGAACGGAACGCTGATAGCCCATGCAGCATCGTGCATGGGCTTGGGATGGGGAATTTTGGTCCCGAGGTAGTATCAGTCCCTCTCAGGCTGTCAGGGTCTTGCCCGAACCTGGTACCCCACACTCAGAACTCCAACGGCTTTATTAACAGCTTCCATATCAGACACCCCTGGCCATTAGAACCGCTGGTAACTTTGCATGGCTAAAATGGGTACAATCGGTCGGTCCAGTCTAGACCGAATCACTGGCGGGCTGTTGGGCAACGATCATCCCCTCCTCTTGGTCCCTGCATCACGAGGACGAATGCGGATGAAGAAAGCTTCCCCGCTCCAGGTCTTACGCTGGCGGCGATAATGTAACGTAGTACACTACAGCATGGGGTTTAGATCCGTCTATTGTTTGTTTAGTACTGATCTCACCGCACAATTTGCCTTTGGTTTCTCGCCCCTGGACCCGGCCCATGACTATGAGTTCGGCGATGCCAAGCACTCCACTGCAGTGTTTGTTCACTGATACGCGCGCGGGGTTACATTTCAACCGCCAACGCGTTATTTCTGAACCGGCCTCGGCCCGGAAAGTACTAGTAATGTGATGCGTGCACTGATTCTCCCATGGCCCACTCGGAGCATCCTGACAGCCGGTTTATTTTCCGACGGATGCGGCTCCGGTTCAGACACCATCTGCGGATGAAGGCGTCGTTCACGGAGGAACGAAGATACAACCAAGCCATCTGGATCGGGCACAAGGGCATCGTCCAAGTTGCCTGAACTTGTCAGAATATCAATATACTCCATCTCGCCGGACGAGGATCAAGGACTCGTCTTTTCAATCTTGGTCCTAAGGCTCAGATCTGTTAGGTGTGGCCTACCAGCCCAAATAGCCCTCTGCTGGTCTCTGTGTCGTACGATTCTAAATTACATTGTGAGGGCATGGGACGAATTTACAGCTTGCACCTTACGTCTACAGACAGCGCCAAACACTAGCACTTAGCATCGCGGACTTGGAATTGTGGGAGAATCTATTCTCGGAAGCCCTGCTGCCTGGACACTTTACTCCCAAGTCGACAAGCCGTCTTAAAATTTGTTGACTTCGGTATACAGCCAACCTTGTGAAACTCTACTTAAGGGGCCCAGCCTATAGAAAAGAAGAATGCTTTCTCTCGATTTTTAGAGGGAAATACTTCGTCGCTACCGCTGAGTCCTACACTCTCCTCGGATCGTCACCTGTCTCACCTTTTCAGCCCAAGTGGCATCGACAGCCCAATTACAGCGCGTCGTCCTATACATTACCTCTATCCAGGCTTCAGCTATATTATATTTTTTATTTAACTATTTATCTATTCATTATTTTTTCAGCTTTTAAACTAACTATTAGTTTATACCTTAAATATAAAGTTAATAATTACTTAATATATACTCTTAAACTTATCTATATATAAAGTTACTAGCTTCCCTTATAAAGCTCCCTCTTCTACTATATTCCTTATATATTATATAAAAGTAAATAAATCCTTAATAATAAAGTAGTATATTTAAAAGAGGAAAATTTAGTTTTTAAGTACCTAAACTTTTACTTTCCTTATATAATATTTATTTAATATATAATAAATAAACTCTACTTAACTTTTAAAAAGTTTTAATCTTTTATAAAATTTATATAAAAGGCTTTTAAATAGGTTTATTATTATAATATTACTATTCTATTAACTATATATTTAAAATAAAGATTATAATATATTTAATTTATTTAATAAAAGTAGATTTAAATAATTATATAATAAGTATATTAATAAGAAAGAGCTAGCTTACTAAGTCTTATATTATAGGATTTTTCTTTTTATAAAAGCTATTTTAAGAAACTATTCTAGTCTTATTATATAACTACTTTACTAGCTTTTTAATATAGTATTATTAAGAGTAATACTTTCTAACTTTATTTATATAGTATAAAGCTTAACTATATACCTATAGATATACTATATTCTCTTTCTATTATTATTAATACTATATTTCTTTAAACACTAAGTCTTAAGCGTTTATTACTATATAAAGGTACTATATATATTTTATATATATGGGGATTAAAAACGAAACCACTACCTCCGTCCACCCCGCCTGGTCCTCAGCAACCCTCGAAAACATGCCCACATGCTCCCAGTAGTCAGGCAAGAACCCTGCCATCCCCCAATCCACCAGGCTCAAGATCTCTGCCTCTTCATCCACAATGAGGCTCTGAGATGCAACTAGATGAGTACCTAGGTACCTAATCTGCGGGGGGGGGGGGTTCATCATTCTGTTCTCCTGGCTGAAATAGTTGATTTATGCTTCTTCGAACTCAACTCGGCATCATGGAGTGTACTTGGTAATCTTCACGATTAACTTGCCACAAGCGTCAGCTGGTGCAAGGCCTGGTACAATGTCCATAATGCTGGTAGCGTTCCATGTGACAAGAGGATCATCATCTTGGCCAACGACCCAGATGAAATGCCATTTACAGTTGTTCTCAGGGTCAACTGGTATATGAGGTAGTTTGTTGACCGCAGCGGCCTTTGATAGATGCATTTCCACACACATATTCGCCCACGAGGAACGTCAGAGGAACCAGGATTGAATACCCGAACTATACTGCGAGTAATTTGCATGACAACAAAGTTTTGCGCGTATTGATGGCCAGTTGCTTAATTATTATTGATATTAATAGTGCTGTGAATAGTGCGGATTATCAATTGAGAAAAAAACCGCAGCAAGAAATTTACTCATAATGTCACAGCATCCCGCTCGATAGGCAACAAGTTTCCTGCGCCTTTGAAGGCCTCCAAGATGTCTGCCTGCTCAGACAACATGAACCTCTCCGCCTGGTGACCAAGCTTCGCGAGACCCCTCCAGCGCTCAAAGTCCTCCGGCGTCCTCTTGTCGCCGTGCGCTTCCACGGGGTGCTCCCAGTGTCCCTTTGAGAAAGAGATCAAAGTCGAAATCTTCTGATTTTTGATGTCATACACCAGAGAGCAGACCGTCCCGGTTTCCCTGCCAGCACGCATACGGGTTAGCTCCTGCAATCCGAGTCGTGTGTTATGTAAGGGGGTGGGTCGCGGCGGCACACTGCCTGCTTGGGTCTGAGGGCCCCGCTGCGGGAGACTTACTCGAGCCATGAGCACTGCCAGATCTCGCCTGGGCGTATGCACTGGTACTGGCAGGTCTGGTAGTTTACCCTGCCGGCCATCGGCCCGCCATGGATTGCGTAGTTGATCCTGTTCTCAGAGAAGAACCACAGCTCGTAACGCCACTTTTCTGGGTTGCCGTTGGCGTCCTGGGCGTCGTAATCATAGATCAGGTGCGTGTCTCGGATGTCCCGGTCGAAGGTCGGGTGGAGCGGCGTGTTCGTCAGGAACTCGGGTAGCGGCATTGTGGCGATGTTGTCGCGGTGCTATTTCGAATGCGTCGTAGTTCCGAGATTCTTCTTTCCAACTCTGTGATGTGTACTAGGGATTGTTTCTGCTTATATTGTCCAGAGCAGATGTTCGTTCTTTGTTGAAAGACCGTGTCTTAGTCGGCGAGTCGTGACGTAGTGATATTTAGTGCTCAATGGAAAGTAGACTGTGGTACCTGGGCTGAAGATCTTTTGCGCTTTGGCATTGCAGGGAATCTTGTGCCTTTATATACCGTTTACTGAGCAGTTTGTACTCTTTTTACAGCCACATTGTTGTCGTCACGCATACTATCTGGTGGGAAGTAGATCCACAAATGCGCCCTGTTCATCCACATCCGCCGTGACATCACGCCATGGTCACGAGAAATTCGAGTAATGTTCCACAACGGAGGATTGTCAGCGGCTAGACACCATCCTTCCTACACATTTGCGGCAAAACGTATTCCCACATGTTAACCGATAACACCTGTTGGAAGATCAGCCTACTTATCATCAGATCAGGGTAGACGTGCGATGTACTTGTTCGAGGATCCGCTATTACGCGGCTGGAGCCTCTACATCACGCACCTCCGGGCCGCCCCCCGCCCCACATGAAATGGGATAACCACCTGTGAGACAGCCCGCTACCAATAGGTTAACCAGGCAGATGACAATCAAGCACCATGTGCGCCGGGAAAAAAAGTTTTCTTTTGAAAAATCAAGGCGTGGCTGGCATTTAGTGACGCAGGCGGCCCTGTCATCAAGAACTGCGTGTGAATACGGGGGCCGCACGAAATAGTTGTTCGGAAGAAGTTATATCCATGGAAACTGTTGGTTGTATTTTTATGGAGCGCCCCCCCCCCTGGAGCAGAGAGATATCGCTGAGTACCTAGGTATACAAAGCTATTAATTACAATCACCAAGATAAATACATAGGTGTCTGAAAACCCACTGAACGCCGACCCAAGTTACTAATGCTCTATCAAGACAATCACAAACTGCAATACCGCATAAGTGCTTAACCGGTCTCAGTCCTCAGTCTCGAGTTCTTGTAGGTTCAAGATTGAGCGGCCGCATGCATCCTGACGTTAACGCCATAGGCTTTGCAGCTCGTCAGTGTCAGGTGCTGCCTGGCCACGGGGTCCCGCTCCATGCTCTCGAGCGCGTCGAACCGCTGCAGCAGCCTCACGGTCACGTAGCTCGACTCAGCGAGGGCGAATTGCTGCCCAAGGCATATTCTAGGCCCGCCGTTGAACGGCAGGAACTCCCAGCCGACCTTGCGGCCCTCCCATCGCTCAGGCCTGAACTCATCCGCGTCAGGGCCCCAAATGTCCTTGCGGCGGTGCGTTAGATAGACACAGTAGTCGACGGCGGTGTTTTTTGGCACAAACACCGGGTCAGTGCCGTTGGGCCCGCCTCCAGTGGGCAATACGGAGTCATTGTAGGCCCAGCGGCTATTGATGGGCACGACGGGGTAGAGGCGCAACGTCTCGTTGTTGCAGTGCTGCAGGTATTGGCAGCCCTTGAGGCCGGCAAAGGTGATCTCCTTTGGGTTGGAGAAAGTCCCGAACTCTTCAACAATGGTGTCGCGCAGCTTCTTGTAGCGGGCTGGGTCCTTGGCAAGCAGGTGGAACAGCCAGCCCAGCAACGAGGCGGTGGTGTCGCGGCCCGCGAGGAGGATGTTCAACAACTGCGATCGGAGCTCGATGGGATCCTGAGTCTTCTCCGCTATGGCATCCAGGAAGACATACTTCTTCTTCTTGCCATCCTTCTCGGAGCCCTTCTCGCGCAAGTCCTTAACGAGAGCACGCTTGACATAATAGTCGATGAACTTGTTACACTCCCTTACCGACTCGCGAAATTTGGACGAGGTGTAGAGCCAGTACATGGGGCCTAGGTGAGTGCGTGTGGCGAGTCCAACTTGGCCCCTGTCAAAATGAAAGGCAAAGTCGATGTTGTGAATATCCTCTGCGGAGTTGCGTTCCTTGCCGTAGCCGGGGATGTGCTGGAGCTGAGAGTCGGCCGACTCTCCGAGCAGGAACTCGGTCGCAGAATCGAGCGTAAGGCGGAAGAAGAGAACCTGCAGGTCGACCATGTTTGTCCAGCCATCGGGCTGTATCCTGTCACGCAGCGCGCTGACCATGTTCTGCAGGTGCAGTTCTTCTAGATCCAGATCGCTCACCTGGTCGCGGGTGAACTGCGGCCGCATGAGCTCACGGGAGTGCTTCCACTCCTTGGCGCTCTGGGTGAAAATGCCACTGCCGAGAAGCGGCCAGAACATGCCCTCCCGCTGCGGACCGAGGTCAAAGGTCCCGAAGTTATTCGCCAGAATCGCCTGAACATTTTTTGGGTCCGTCGTGAAGACGTTGGTTAGCCCAAACAAGGAGTACCTCCCTATGAGGCAGTCGCAGTCAGTATTAAAACATGCCACCTTTTTTGGACGGTGGTCAAGAAATCGTCACGGTCTTCCCCGTCATCACTCGCCGCGCAGACGCAAAGCCACAAGACGCGCCCATCTGCTTAACTCACAGGTGTTAACGCCCATCGCGGCATGACGCTCCCCTATCCATTCTAGGAACAGTTTCGCCTTGTCGGCTTTCATGGCTTTCATGACGTTGTGTATTCCAAATGGCCAACGATTAGGCTCAAGCGGCGGGTCCTTGCAACCCAACCGGTGGGCCTCCGCCGTCCTCCTGCGCGACTCAACGACCTTGTTGAGCAGTCGAAAGATGACATAGCTCACGCCGACCAACAGCGCTGCGACAACAGAAGTATTTGCCATGGTGACGGCGGCAGAAAAGGGCCCAAGCGAGAAGTTCTCGACCAAGTGTGACGCGGAAAGTAGGCCGGTCGGATAATACAGGCGCTTGAGCAACCTGAGGCGGGTGAAATGGTCAATCGACAAACTTGAATCGGCTTGAGGCAGGTGAAGTCCAGCTTATATCAAGACGTCGTCGAGGGGAGGTGCGGGACTTTAGAAGACGTTGCGTTGACCATGCATGTGAAGTTTGGAGTTGCACCACTGGCACGGAGAAGCGGAGGGGCGGCAGAATATTCAGACCGACCCCTGCCGGTGTCTGTGTAGTGTTTGAAGAGGCAGAGAGGAAGAGGGGGGAGCCCGCGGCCGCGACCAGGATCAAGTGCCATTGAAACGCCCTATCCCCAAAAAGCTTAAAGGGCGTGGCAAGCGGGAGGGAAGGTTGTCGTAATTTTGGAACCATCAATCAGTAGATGGAGTCGGGACCTTGCAAGGCGGGCGTAGCATTGATTCAATAGGATGGGGCCTGGTTCTAGTGCTTTTCATCGTGTTACTTGCTGCTTACGTCGAAAGTGGGTTGAAAAGGAAATCATACAGATCCAATAGGATATTATACGCAGCATGTCAGCACCAACCAGATCTAGTGTCTCTCAGCGCGGGTAACCCAGGGGCACCCCGGGGCATGCATTGCTGCGTCACTCGTGATACAGCAGCGCGATCGTCAGCAGGTCACGGAGCACGGAGCACGCAGTACGCAGTACGCAGACTCCCTCGCAGTCCCGAGGCCCCAAAACCAGCCCCGGTCCTCCGGCAGTCCCGGCACTTCGGGGCGCCTGTACAGCTCCTCCGAGTCCGAGCCTGCTCTGACAGCTCACTTCAGGAAGACCTTGGTCAATAAAAAAGGAACGCCAAGGATGTGTAATTTCCTATCGCAGGACTCGGAGTCGAACGAGGCCTTTTGTCCCCCCCCACATTTTGTCCACAACACCCAAACGAACATCCACTACTGTGGTGCTCCGTAGACGCCTCGCATCCCGCGGCCGCCGCGATCTGTGACTTGCAGTGACTTGCCGAATGCTCACTCACTGTTATCTCTAACACACAGACCTCCTTAAGCCCGCATCTTTTAGCGCAAACTCCCTATTTATTCTAGGTAGGGAGTCTACCCCTAAAAATATTAGTAACTATTAAGCCTTATATAAATATAGTTAAAAAGTAAGGAATAAGAAGTAGGTAATAAAGGTTTATAATTAAAATAGAATTATAGTTATAATAAAATAAAAAAATAAATTTAAGTAAACCTTAATTTATTTATATTATTATTAATATTACTATTTATTAATAAATATTATTATTTTTAAAATTATATAAATATAATAATTATTTTAATATTAATATTATTATATATATATTTATATATATTAAAAATATAATTAATTTATATTTTAATAATTATTAAAATAATTTAAATTATATTATATTTAATATAAGTTAATAGTAATTAATACCCTTTTAATATAACTACTTATATAATAATATATTTAAATTATTAAATCTTCCTTTAAGTATATTAAACTTTTATATTAAGTTAATTAACTAATTAAAGTTATAATAATATTAAAATAATATTAAAAATATTATATAACTAAACTTTAACTTTAAATCCTATATATAATAACTACCCTTTAAACTTTATTAAAAGTAAATTTAATAATAATAAAAAAGTAAATAATAAAAATTAATTAGATTTTATAATAATATCTTTAAAAATATTATTTTTAAATATAAAATTATAAAAAAGCTATATTAAAATATATATAAGAATAAAAGGAAATAAAATTAAATATATAACTTTTAAAACTTTTAATTAAATAAATATATAAACTATACTATAAATATATCCTTATTAATATA
Source organism: Diaporthe batatas (assembly GCF_019321695.1). Taxonomy (NCBI): domain Eukaryota; kingdom Fungi; phylum Ascomycota; class Sordariomycetes; order Diaporthales; family Diaporthaceae; genus Diaporthe; species Diaporthe batatas. The sequence continues at coordinate 101,611 of NW_025408550.1, forward strand.
TTAAATAATTTAATTATTTATAATTCTTTTAAATTAATAAATATTACTATTTATAAACTTAATATTAATATAATTAATAATTCTATTATAATAATAAAAAAATAGTTACTTTTAAAAAAATCTATTTTAAAGTTTAATTTATTTAAAAATAATTAACTCTTTAAACTATATAAAAATATAAAATAATTAATTAAATTAACTATTAATACTAAATATTTATAATATAATATTAAGTATATATAAATAAACTTAAAAGAGAATATATTAATACTTATTATTTTTCTATTATAATTCCTTTAAAATTAATAAACTAAATATTAAACTATTTAAAATCTAGCTATTAATAAAAATAAAAAGTATAAATAGTTATAATTATTTCTATTTAATATATAACTTTATATATAAAAACAACTCTTCTATTTAAAAGGTTATAAAGTTATATTTTATTTTAAATAATATAAATATATAAATTATTAATACTTTTACTAATAAGTTTCTTTTATATAAACTCTCTACTTTATATTAATAAAAGTCTACTATTTTAAAGCTTTAATTAATAAATATAAATATAAATATCTATTTTTCTATCTTATATTAAAAGTACTATTAAATTATAAATAAAATAAAAATATTTTTAATATATAGTAAACTTCCTACTAATATTAAATAAAAGTCTATTATATTTAAATTTAATATTTACTATAAATAAATATTTAATTATTAATATTTATAAATTTTAATATTTATTTTTATATTAAATTATATATAAAATATTAAATTATATCTAAAAATAATTAAATATAACCTCTATTATTATATATATAATTTAAAAATAGTTATTTAATATAATAATTTTAACTATTTTAATAAAATTTAAAACTTTATAAATAATAAATAAAATTACTTTATTAACTTTATAACTATTATTTACTTTAATATATTTAAATAGTAGAGTAATTATATTTAATAAATAAACTTTAACTTATAATATAAATTTATTATAATTATAATTTAATAGTACCTTTTATAGTATCTAACTAACTTTAATTAAATATTAATATAATTTATTTTAAGCTTTATTTATAAGCTCTTTAAATAAAAGGAAAAATCTAATATTAAGGCTCCTTATTATTAACTATATAAATATATACTTCTACTATATACTATTCTTCTAAATAAAAGTAATCTATAAAAATAAAAATAAAAATATTAAATATATATAATATCTATAATAAATTATTTAAAAATATTTATACTTTAATAATAAATTCTTTATAAAATATATCTTTTAATTTATAATAATTATAAAACTATTAACTATATATACTATATTAAAAATAATTAATAAAAATTATAAAATATATATAAAAATATTAATAAATAAAGGCCTTTCCTATTAACTTTTATATTAAGTTTAACTATATTAAATTACTCTTTTAAAACTATTATAATATTAAAGACTTAATAATTAAATTTAAAACTATAATACTTTATAATATTTAAACTTTAACTTAAATTAAATCTATTAATAAAAAACATTAAATATTATAAAGTTATACTATTTTCTTATTATAGCTTAAATATCTAATTTATTATTTTAATTATTTATAATTTATTTATATATAACTTAATAATTAAAAGATAAATTTAAGTTTAATTATTATAAATTTTATAAAATTATAAAGGATATTTTAATATTATTTTAAATAAAACTTTAAGTAAAATTTAAATTTTAATCTTTAATATAAAAGGGTAGATTAATAATTATAAAGATAAAAATATTATTAATATTAAAGTTTATAGTTAATATTAATATATATAATATATTAAAATACTATTAATTTTAATAAAATAAACTAATAAAGTAATTATAAATTAATTTATAATATTATAACTTAACTATTAATATTCTTTTAAAAAGTAAGTTATATAATTATAAATTAGAAATACTTAATATAATATAGCTCTTAAATAAAGAGATTATACTTAAATAATAAGTTTAAAATAATATTCTTAAAACTAATATAGTTAAGTATATTACTATTAAGTATAAATTTAAGCTTATTAACTAAACTAATAAATATATTAACTATAATTATATTAATAATATTAAATATAATAAAACTTAATATATAATATTTAATTAACTTTTATTTAATTTATATAGTATAGCTTATAAATAGTAGCTATTTAAAAGCTATTAAGTAATTCTTTAATTAATATTATAAAAAAGCTTATATATTAAATAACTTAATAAATAATATCTTTTAATATAACTAAAAGTTATTTTTAATAATATATTTAAATAAGTATTAAATTATAAAAGTTTAACTTTTAAATATATAATTAAAAATAAAAATATTATTTAATTAACTAAATAAATAAAATAAAATATATTTAAAGTTAAAGTTAAATAATATTATATTAAAGGTACTTACTTTTAGGAAGGAGGAACTAAATAAAAGAGCTTTTAAATATTATTAATAATAGTAATTATTTATATATAATAAATTATAATAATATATAGAATATTTATATATATAATTTAATAATAAATAAATAAAGTAGTTTTCTATATTATAAAACCTTTAATAAATTAAAATATAAACTTTTATTAAAATTAAATAAAGAGTCTACTATTTAAAATTACTAACTATATTAAATAAAAGGGTATAAAATATAGTTAATATAAGTTATAAACTCTTTATTAAATTTAAGTAGGTAGTCTACCTTTTAAAAAAAAAAGTAAGTTTAATTAAACTAAGGGTTAAATTTAAAACTCCTAATATAATTTTAAATTCCATCTTATAAATATCTCTACTTATAAAATAAAATAATAAATAAATTAGAGGTTAAACCCTTTATATAAAATATATTACTATTATATTATTTAACTATTTAATTTATTTTTATTTAATTTAAAATCCTATATTTACTTATTACTCTTTATTTTAATAGGTTATTTAAATTAATAGATTATATTAAGATAGGGATAAGGATTAAATTAAATAACTATATAATATTAATTAATAAAGTAGGTAGTTATATAATTTATTAAAAATATCTATTATAGTATAGTAAGTATAATAGGAGATAATAAATTTTAAAATCTATTATAACCTTTAATTATTTAAGTTTATAACTTAAAGGTTATAAATTAAAATAATATTAAAAGAAAAACTAATCCTACTTCTTTTACTCTTATATAAGTATTAAATATCTATTTAGGATATAGATAGTATAATTATAATAAGAATAAATTTTTATCTTTTAATAATAATTAAACTTTATTTTAACTCCTCTTTAATAATAATTTTAATATAAATACTTAGTTATTCCCTTTTATTAATAATATAGTCTTAAAGTATCCTTATATAGTCTTTATATACTTAATAAGTTAAATATTATAATAACTATAACTATTTAATAAGATTTTAGTTAAATTCTTTTTAAATAGCTATTATTATTTAATAGAGTTAAACTATCTATATATAATACTTAATACCCTAACTCTTTAATATTAAAATAGTAAAATAGTATATAAATATATAAAGATTAAAATATAAGGCCCTAATTCTTACTTAAGAAAAAAGATAATCTATTTATTAACTTAATATTTTCTTTTTTATTTAGCTTTATAGAGTAATAGTTTATGAATAATATAAATAAAATAAATTACTTTACTTATCTTATATATATATTTAAAGCTTTATTTAATAATAAAAATAATAATTTTATATAGTTAGCTAGTAGCTTTAGGGTGCTTTAATAAGTATTTTTATAAGTGTTTTTATATATTAGAGACTGTAATGTTTAGTAAAATAGGTAGTCTATCTATTAAGTTTTGCCTATTTTCTTAAAAAGAAAAAAGAGAACTCTTTTTCTCCTTTTAAATATTAAGGTATTAAATTTAAATAGCTTTTATTTTTATTTATATTTATAGCTTCCTTACTATTTATATTTAATAAAGGCTTTTAATTTTTATTATTTAAAAGTAGTAGGTTATTAAAACTAAAAGAAAGGGTTAAAGATAATATTAGTTTAATAAGCTTATTATTAATACCTATAATTATATTACTTTTTTATTTCCTTTTATATTAAATATCTTTTAATTTAAAATAGAAAGTTAAATAGACTAGATAGGCTATAATATATTATAAAAGAAATAAACTTTATTTTAATTATTATATATATAATTTATATAAATACCTTTTATTATTAAAAATAGTTTTAATAATTAGAGTCTTTATATAATCCTATTAAAGACTATATTAAAACTAGTATTTACTATATATTAAACTAAATATATTACTAATAACCTAAATAAAAGCTTTAATTAAATTTTATTAATAAATAATATATTAAAGGTATTATTTAATATAAAAGTTATACTTTTATATAATAATAGTTATTATTAATAAATATATTAAATACTAGTAAATCTAATAATTTCTTAACTTATTAATTATTTAGATTACTATAAAGTAATATTCTTTAATAATAAAAATATATATCTTAATATAATCTATATAAATATTATAAATTAAGTTAGTAAAAGTTAATAAAAATAAAGAAATTAATATAATATATATCCTTTAATTTAATTAATAAACTTTTATTAAAATAAATAAGGAGTTTACTAATTAATTTTAATATTATATATTATAAAAGAATTATATATTAAGATTACTACTATTTACTTTACTACCTTCTTTACTACCATTTCCTTATAATTTTAAAATTATTAAATATTATTTAAAAATATTAATTTAAATTTATAAAATAAAATATAAAAAATATTATATAAATATATTATTATTATTATAATTATTATTATTATTACTATTATTACTATTATTATTATTAGTAACTATTTTAAAAATATTATATTTATAAGTAGTACTTTTAATATTTTAGGTATAATATTAAATAGTATAAACTCTCTATTATATTAAAGTAAAAGTTTATATTATTTAAATAAAGCCTTTAATTAAATTAATAATTAAGCTTTATTTAAATATTATTTATTTACTTATACTAATTATTTATTAGAATTACTTCTAGCTAGCTTCTTTATTATATAATACTTTTAATTTATTCTTCCTAATCTATCCTTTTAAATAATATTAGCCTTTTTAAACTATTAATACCTAATTTTATAGTAAATTAAATAGTTTATTACCTTTTATTAAGGAATTTTATTTTTAAAATTTAAACTCTTTTATAAGTTATTTAAGGCTATTTATATTTAATATAATTTATTTAAATTACCTTTTTATTTTTAACTTTATAATATAAATAATTAATTATATATTAAACTTTATTTTCTATAAATATTCTATTAATAAATATAAAGTAATAAATTAATATTAATATAAGATATTAAACCTTTTAATATACTATATTAAAAATAACTTAAAAGTTATATTATTTAAAATATTTATATATAACTTTTATTATTGAAAAATATATAAAGATTAAATAATAATATTTTAAATATTATATTATTATTTTAATATATTTTATTATTATAATAAAGTTTTAAATTTATAAATCTTTTATATTTAAAATCTATACTATTAGGTTCTTAAAAGTAATTTATAATATAAACCTAAAAGTATTTAATATTTAAGAATATCTTATATTTTAAATTTAATTTTCCTTATTTATTAATCTTAAATAGTAATTACTTTTAAGTTAAATATTCTATATATTTTATAATAATATAGCCTTATTTTATTTATTTTTATTTAACTTAAAATATTTATAGCTTTTTAAATATATTATTAACTTTTAAAATTATATTAATATTAATTTTTATATTATTTATTTTATAACTTATTTATTTAATAACTATATTATCCTTTAAAAGTATTATTTTATAAAATAATTAAATTATATAGGTTAATAAGTATTTAACTTTTAAATAAACTTTAAAAGTAAAGGTTCTATTAATAATTAAGGCTATATTCTATCTATACCTAAATAGTTAAATTAATAGTAAAAGGTAAAAATTATAAATTATTTTTATTTAAATATTTTCTTTATATTATATCTATTATATTACTATAAGTCTAAAATATTAGGATTTTATAATAGGTTAAACTATATAATAATTTTAATATTACTAATATTAAATTTAATATTAAATAATATAATTAATAGTATAATATAATATTTAAAATGTAACTTTTATATTTTTAAATATTAAATTTTAGTTTAACTTTTAAATATTTATATTAAACTATTTTATAAAGTTTATAACCTATTTATTTTAAAAACTATATTTTTCCTTAAGGTATTTAATTAAAAAGTTTAAATCTAAAGGAATAAATTCTTATTATTAATATAAATAAGAGTTTTAATTATAACTATAAAATTAATAAAATTTATATTATTAAATAAGAAATATAAATATATAAAATTAAATAAATATTTATAGAAAAAGGTTATATAATAATTAATAACTTAAATTAATTAACTAAAATATAAATTATTTTAATATTATTAATATTTAACTTTATATATTTAAAAATATAATTTTAATTAATCTAATTAAATATAGCTATATATATAAATAAAGATATTAATTATAATATTAGTAGTTTAATTTAATAGATAAGGAAAAGGTAGTTAAAACTCCTTTTTTATATAATAATTATATATACTTTATTAATAATTATAGTATTAATTATACTATTAAATAATAGGTTATAATAAAGTTTTAAAAGTAAGTATTTAATATTTATTTAAAACTTATTATAATATAAATATACTCTTTATAGTTTATTTTCCTTTATATAATTAGATTTTATTTAAATATAAATAATATTTAAAATAATAGATTTTTATTTATAATAAATAGGAGTTTATAATATAAAATAATAGTTATATATACCTTTAAATATAAGTTTATATTAACTTAAATAGGTATAAACTAACTATATTAAATATAATATTCTTAATTTATTCTTTTAAGTTTAATAAGGGGTATAAAATAAATTATAATTTTATTTTATAGTTTTATAAATATATATTAAAATACACTTTTCTATACTTAATAATAGTAATTAATATAATATTTTAACCTTTTAATAATATAATTATAGTTTTTATTTAACTATTATAGGTTAGAGAATAGTTAGTTATATTTTTAATTATATTTATAGCTTTATTAAATAAGATTTTATAAGGGGTTATAAAAGTTTATAAATTATATATTTATAAATATATTTATATTTATTTATATTTAAGTATTATAATAAAAATATTAATAGATAAGTTTATTTTAATAATAAATAATCTTTTATAAAAATAAGATTTATAAATATTATAATTAATAAAATAAATATAAATAGTTAAATAGACTATATTTTATACTTTATTTTATTTTTAAATAAGTATATTTAAATTTATTAAATAATTATTTTATAATTTTAAAAGTATATTATAAGAATATTAAATTAATTTTATATTTTAAGAGACTTTTTAATTAAGATTAAATTTATTTATTATAATATTATTTATAAGTAATATAAAGTTATTATTTTAATATATATATAAACTCTATATTTTATTTTAAATTTTTTATATTTTAATTTTAAATATTTTTTATTTATATTTAAATATTACTTAATAATTAATTTAATTATAAAATTACTATAAGGTGTAGAGTCCCTATTTAAAATAGGTAGGGAGTTTATATTAAGTTATATATATTTTTATTTTAGTATTAGGGTATTTAGTAGTATAAATAATTTATATATGTAAACTCTCTATTTAGAATGGGTGGGGAGTCTATACTTATATATTATGTAAGTAACGGTTAGGCTGTAGGCCTGGTTAAGGGTATTTAAATATTTGAGATAAACTCGCTGTAAAGGTAGGACTATTGCACCTCGAACCGATCGGCATCGAGTTTGTGATTTTTATTTGCTCCTGGGAGCAAAAGGCTAGTGCAAGTAAAAACGATTTGAGATATCTACACTATCATTTCTGACTAAGTACATTAATTGATAGCCCCCGACCGAACTACTAGCAGGCCTACCAAACCTACCAAATTTAAGGGACTGCTTTTAATTCTATTAAAACCTAACAAATTACTTCAGTACTTATCCGGGGTAGGACAATGGGGTGAAGCTATAAACCGTAGTACAGGGCTGTGACTAGGGCTGGTATGTTTAATACGAGCTGAGAGGACCTCGGGACTAATCTGCCTCCTTTTTATTTCTTGACACTATGAAGATCAAGTACCTCTTGGGGTAATAATGGCCCTTAATTAAGTAGGACCTGTTATTACTTAGAAAAGCTGTGTGAGTATCTAACAGGTTAGACGAGTATCCTCCAGATGTCCTTGATTTCTACATCCCTCAAGTTGCTCCGGCGCCGATGATGTGCATCGCATACATGCTGACAAACCTGACCCGACGGACCGCAGGTGTTTTCCTCAACCTCCGTTTCGTGTACAACTGATCTCCTACCGCCTGGCATTTCAAGCCTCCTTGCCAGCGACAACAGGTGACGGCAGGGGAGAGTCCCCGGGAAGGAATCCTGGGGCTGTTCGCGGCTCCACCAGATATCCGCGCGGCTCCACCAGATAGATGTCCGCGGGTGCCCGCCCGGTGGCACGGCGGCCCTCTGCATGTGCCGCTGTCATTGCTTCAGGGCCCGGATTTTCAAACATCTTGTGGCAAATAAACATTTGTTCCGTTCTGCGTTAATTACCTTCTCCGGTGTGCATTCTAATTTAACTAACACTGTTTCTATTCCGTATGCAGCCGAAGCTACACGTAGTGCCTTCATATAGTAATAAACACTCAAGACCTAGTGTTAAACAAGGCGTGGTCCTAAATCTCGAGGCCGGCTTTTGGTGGTAGATTGTCCTAATAAAAGTTTCATCTACATTATTGTCACACTCCATGTGTTGTTCTACTTACGTCTCTGCTCTTATTCACAGGCTTAGGTACATTTAATCTCTTAATATTACCTCGATGACCTTAATATCTTTTAAAAGAAAAGTGCATGTCGCATATAGCCTAATAGCACATGTCTAGGATCCTCGAAATACTTAAGTGATCATTTTATCTCTCAAAACTCGGTCAAGAATACATTCGGTTATCATACCGTGGCCACAACGCACTCTTTGAAAATACCTGCCACATAAATTGATGTTGCCAGCTGGCCAAGCGTGTCGCTAGTCGTTTGTGAATTTGCGCCTGTTGTGTCCCTCAGTGTATCGACCGCCTCCTCGTGTTTCTACTTACTAGCTCCAAAGAACCGCATCTCCTCTTCTCGACGCCCAGCCGTCACATCCCATACAGCCCTAACCATGCCACCGTGCAATGCCGCCAAGGATTTCTTCCGTAAGGGGAGAGTAAGAGGATCTAATGACAAGTCTATCCCTCGGGTATTGAGACGGACATGGGCAGGCTTGATCTTATTTCCTAAGCTATTGACTGAATAGATTGGCTTATGATGACATCGGCGAGCCAGAGGATGGCTTTCGTTACAAGCATGGCCATCTTGTCGATTCGCCAGGTGAGCTGCTCGCCGAGCTACCCAACAACTGTAAGCGGTCATTGTGCTGCAATTATGCCAATGTTCAGATGCCGCAGGTACCAGTCAGCTATGGGACGCACATTTCATCCCGAGACAGATCAGCTCTTCTGCCTCCCCATTAAGCTTCAACATCATTCCGTCTTCTTTCTGTCGTCGAAAAGGCGAGCCTTTTCGTCTAGGCTAATAGAAGAGGGATTATGGGCGAGGGATCTGAGGTTGGAACTCATCCCGCTTAGACCGAGACCGTTGGCGAGCCTGCCGTAAATTTCTTTTGCGCTAGCTACCAAGGATGGTTCTTCGGCGTACGACACAACGTCCGGTGACATAGTATCTGCAGCGCCCGAGGATCGCTTGGCTGATCTCTGGATGGCGAGCCTGCTGGGTGTGTAATTGGAAGGGGATGCAAGCTCTGTGAAATACTTGGCTGCTATCTGATCCATCCCTCGCAAGACCTTCTTGCTCGTATTGGCGTCAAAAGCGTCCGGATCTATAGGCGCTTGCTGAAAGAGCTCGGCAGCAAGCGCCCGGTCGTTGACCAAAGTGGTGGCCAAGCTGTGCCAGTCGCATTGGTCGATCAGTTGTTGAATATCGCCCCCGGGATGTTTTGGTTGCCTTGTGAGTGTTCTGAGCTTTTCCGCGGCGTGGCCTGGGTCTAGCATCATCTCTTGTAGCGGAAAGTCGATGTGACGGTCGTACGCAGCATCTGCATTTGTTCTACCACTGTCGGCCGCACCAGTAGAGTGCAGCTCAACTAGGCTGGCTTGGTTCAAAGCCCAGGGGGTGGGCTCGAACAACTTTCCAGTGTAGTCCTGCAACAGTTTCTCAGCGAGGAACACTTGAAACAGTGCTATGTCCGTTAAGAGAGAAGATCGGAGGACAAGGTCCCCGTGGACCTTGGCCCAGTGTTCCGTGAGGTGGTCATGTAATGTGTCAAGGTCCCCGAGTTGGTCCAGCACATGGCTGCGCTTTGAAGTCTTGGGCGTTGCAAGGTTGAGAATTTCTGTGTGAACTTTGACCGCATGGCGAACCTCCTTCTTCAAGAGCGGCGTCATGCGATCGAGGAAGAGAACGTTGTATGTTTCAACCCGCTGTTGTATCACCATGCGGATCTGCTGCGCGTTCGAATGGTCCTCCATTGTCCTTGGTGCTAGGGCAGAGCTTACCCTAGGGTACATAGAATGCAGAACTTTGAGATTTGAAGGGTAACTAATAGAGCCCCAGCGGAATGTCGACTGAAAAGGCCCCTGGTAAGTTCATATCTAGGGAAGCTGAAGGCAGCTTGAGCAGGTATGATGTCACAGCCCCCGCTAAATGTCTGATGATCCCAACAGCCCTGCGGCGTTGTGCTGTTGGTCTGCGATAACCAATCAAACTGGAAACATCCGGAAATAGGTCCAAGAAGGCTGCAGAACTCCGGCCCCTCTCCAGAGGATGCAAATCCAGGCCCATTTACGTACAAACCCCTGGTTAGTGTGTCACACCAAACACGGGTCAGAGGAAGCCAGCTAACCCCCGGGACGTGGAGGCGCAAAGCATTGCCATCTCAAACATCAGGGCTCAAGGCGAAGGTCCTCAGGTACAGGCAGCCGCACAACGTCTGCCAGTTCCACCTGCTGTTGCAGCTAGAGTGCAAGAGATGGGGCGACAGGCTTCATAGCGGCTCAGTGTAAGTGCTCTGCTTGCTATTCTTCGATCAAGCCTGAGAAGAGAGAGCTCGTTGGCGGGCATGGTCTCGGTCGTTTCAGCTGGGCTGGAGTAGAAGCTACGAAGGGGACATCAAGGGATGGCAGTTGAACACACGTCAGCAGGGCTGACTTTGAAGTACGGGAGAGACTTGGTCATGTTTACTGTTGAATTCCTACTGAGGTACAGTCACGCTCGTTTTCATCTTATAGAAATATGATCAATATGAGAAGGTTATCACCACACGAAAACTTTCAGTTGAAGTACAAGGCTGTACATGTGAGGTATGGAGAAAAACAATCTCCAGGCATAGGGCGCTTCTGGGCGATCCAAGTGTCTTATACGGATTAAGAACAACGCCTAAAGAGTGATTGTCGGTAGATACCTCATTCTGGAGATTTGTTAGGAATAATAGGGGTGTATCGTCTGCTGAAGGACCCTAGGCGTTAGGAACTGCTACCATCGAAAATATTATCTACCTTAGAACAGCGCGCGGTGGGACTGGCTCGTGGGCGTAGCGTAGGTGCAGCACTCTCAGTGAGAAAGTAAAGGGTAGCTAGAAAGCAGACTAGATATAGTTATAAATTATTAGCCTTCTAACCTAGCCTAAGATCTAGGCTACCGGCTCCCCAACACGCATGAAATTTAGTAAAGCTCACTTTAGACTCACCCCACCTCACCTTTAGCATAGTTAGATTATGACACCGTGACTCTTCTGGAGTCAGTGGCAGCTCAACACAAGGGATTCATATCCAGGTAGATAGATAGCACAGACTTTCCAATCGCACGAGATAGTTATCTTATTAGCAGGACATAAGGTGCGCACCGTAATAGGGGCCAACTACAGCCCATGCAGTAAGCCTGTCTAATCTAAGAAAGGAGATCCCACGGGCAGTTTAATTCACAACGCCATTGTGGCGCTTCCATTGTGTCTGGGTAGAAAAGGACAATTGAAGGTGCATGCCATGAAGACAATGCCATTGTATGGCCCGAAACCCATACCCATCCCGTCCAACCTTCTTATAAATGTGCGAGATATCCCCATCCTTCTACTGTGATTTCCTCGTAACCAACCACACACACACACACACACACACAGGAACCAAATTTTGTACTTCCACATCTACAAAGCTCACAACTACAACCGAAGTCACTTCACGATTACACAATGGCTTCCTCATCAACAAGCCCGGCGCAGGGAATCACATTTGGAGTTGAACTCGAGATGTTAGTTCCATATCTCTTGTCCAATGAGCCTGACCCCGCAGAGGGCATGGACACGAGACAGGTAATATGCCTATCACAAGAGCGTATGGGTCTCGGAGGTAAGTCCTCTACACCCGACAACTGAGTTGCAGACATTCTCAGGAAGTTTCTTCGAAGCCATGGAGTTACTGTGTCCGACGATGATTCGCTGGAGAACAGCGTCCAGGCACTTAATCCACCCACAGCATGGTCCGTTGGAAAAGACTTCTCTGTTAAGGAGGTCGCTTATGCCACCTACAGATGGGTTAGGATGGAGTTGCGCAGCCCGGCGCTTTTAGCCCGCGATACTATTCGTTTACCGAAGTTAAGCGCATAGTAAGTCTACTCACAACTTATTTCCACCTAAAAGTTAACGACACCACTAGGTTCTATATACATATCAGCCTAGGTACTCAATCACTAAGTCAACGACCCACTCCACGCACCACCCCCTTCCCGCACACGCATTTCCCACCAAAAAGCCCGATTTTAAGCCCTCTCTAATTTATTCTAGAAAAATACTATATATAGGAAAAAATACTCATTAAATTCCTATTTTTCATTCTATATACTAATAAAATTTAAATAATTCTAACCTAATCCTAATATAGTTAGATAACTATAAATAGATATTTTTTACTTTTTATATACTATATTAATATTATAATTTTAAGGTTAATTAATAATAAATTTAATTACTTTACTTTATTAAAAAAAGTAATTAATATTAATAAGTATTTATAAAAAGAGCTTCTATTTATAGAATTCTTCTTTAATTAATTATTTAAGTTTTAATAATATGTGGGGCTTTTTTCTCTATTATATTTACTCCACGCACCGGTCTGCGCACATCCCCACTAACGCACACGTATTTCCCACTAAAAAGGTTGATTTTTACTAGACTTTATTTAATTCTATAAAAATACTATATAAATAAATTTAATGCTATTAAAAACTAAATTTTTTATTTATAGTAAATAAAAATTTAAATTATTAATAAATATTACTATAAGTTAGAAATAAATTATTAAAGTTTAATATTTTCCTTTTTAATTAAATAATTAATAATTAATATAGAAATTAGTTAAAATATTAAAATTTAATTTTAAATTTAATTTAATTAAATAATAATATAAGTTTTATTATAAAAATATATATTATTATAATATTTATATATATTTTAAAAGTTTCTATTTATAGAAAATTAATAGAATTAATTATTAAAGATTTAAAAAGTAGAGTAAAAGAGTAGGGAGTTTACTCTACTTTTTAAAATCTTTAATAATTAATTCTATTAATTTTCTATAAATAGAAACTCTTTAATTTTAATTTAAATAATTTAATAGATTTTTCATATATAATAAATTATAAATATTATTAAAAGCTATATTTTTATAATAACTTAAAAGTTTAAAAATATTTCTTATATTTAGTAAAGAAACTTTAAAATAGAAATTTCTAACTTTAAATAATTCTTTTAAAAATACTTACTTATTCTTTTTATTATAAAAGTTATTATATATATAAATAAAAATAAAAATTTAAATAAAATAGCTTACTTATTTTTAATATTTAAATAGATTTATTTATTAATAAAAATATAAAGTTTATATATTTTAATTTATTATTATAAATAATATTATTTATATAATAAAAACTATATTATTATATAAATATTAACTATACTTATAATATATATTTAATTTAGAATTTAAAAAGTTATATAGAATTAATAATAATATATTATATAGTTAAGAAATAATGTACATTGGTGGGGATGTGTGCAGACCGGTGCGCTGACTTATCTGGATTCTAATAGACCTCGGAAATCCGATTCGACACATGGATTGCCTTCGGCATCGGGAACACTTTCTACGTTTCCAAAGCATCAGGGCTAATTGTAGGGCGTGTGTGACGTTGCGTGGAAAACGCGTCATCGCTGGCCTCGGCCGCGGGTTAATATTTGATGATTGGCAGCGTAATATATAGGTGTTTTGACTGCATCGCAGTTGGCTGTGTGCATTCCGTGGGGTTGGCTTTCACATGCACTCAACCACACCAAGGCGGAATCGTCATCAGATGAAGCGCCGTCTCCTATGGGCCGCATATGGTAATTGCGAACGAGCTTGTGTTGTTGGCTGACCACGTCCAGGGTCCTCCTTGCCGCGAGCTAGGCGGCACGCACGCAGCGTCAGCGTCCATTCAGATGTTTCAGCCATCTGCCGAGGCACTGACCCTCTACTGGGTGACCTGTGATGGCACCGACCTCGCGCGGTTTCAGACCGGACATCAGATTTACAATTGAATAAAGATCTCTGAGCGCGCCATCAACAAACATTTCCAAATCGCAACGTGCAAGCTAAATGTCAGGCTCGTGAATTACTGCAGAAGCAATGAATCCTGGACGTGCACTCGAGCTATTCCTGCTCAAGGTCTTAGCTCTTGGAGGGTTGTTGGGCTATCTCCTATCTGTGTTTCGGCCTGCCATTGCCCCAAATTTGTTACTAAATCGACCCTATGCAAGCTCTTTGACTCTATCGTTCATTGCCCAGCTCATCGACAAATTCATCTTATACCCACGCTTCCGAGATCCGCTGAGGAATGTTCCAACCATCAGTGGTGTAAGTCTACTCCGCGCGTACAAACCGAAGTGGTGCATCGGCCTGACCTAGTTCGAAAAGGAACGCAACCGCGGACAGATTCTTTACGAGTCTCCCCGCGGGAAGTCTGCACTCCGGTGGATGGAAATGAAGCCCGACGCCCAGCTTCTCAGGATGCCCGGGACGATCGGCCTGGCGCCAATCCTGGTGACAGGGCCAGAAGCCCTGCGTGACATTCTCAATACCAACGCGTACGACTTTGAAAAGCAATGGGGCGTGCGAGCGTTCCTCGGGCGGGCTATCGGCTGGGGCCTCATCATGAGCGAGGGAGCCGAGCACAAGCATCAGAAAAGGATCCTCACTCCTGCGTTCCATATTCGCAGGATACGCGAGCTGTACAATTTCATGTGGGAGAAGACGAATATACTGCTGGGAGAGCTGGAGAAGGATGTGGCCAAGAACCCCGACGGGGACGATGGTTTCGGTATTGTTGAGCTCAGCGAGTGGGCAAGGTAGGCCGAGACTGATTGTTTCGTGGAATAAAGAAAAGAGGAACGCGTGCTGACACTTGAGGATCAGCAAACTCACATTAGACATAATCGGCCCTACCGCAATGGGAAGAGACTTCAAGTCTTTGACAGCCAAACAGAACGACATCGCCGACGCGTTCATCGAGCTTCTTCGACCCGAAGTCAGCAGGCTCGTCTTCTTGGCCCTGCATTTCATGATCCCCGAATGGCTGATCCGAGTGCTGCCCCTCAAAGAGAACAAGACCCTGAACGAAATCGGCACATTCCTCCGTGGCGTCTGCCGGGATATCATCAAGCAGAAAAAGTTTGAACTGCAGGAAGGCGGCGACCTGTCCGAGCACGATATCTTGTCGCGGATCATTCAGACTGGTGACTTCACCGACGTTGAAGTCGGCGACCAGATGCTAACATTCTTGGCTGCAGGGGTAAGTCCACGCGAGCCACGACACGAGTGAACACGTACTGACTGACAACGCGCACCAGCATGAGACAACCGCCAGCGCCTTGACATGGACCTGTTACCTCTGTGCAAAATACCCTGAGATCCAGAAGAAGCTCAGAGCCGAGATCCACGAGACAATCCCGTCTCACGACGCGGCGATCACCTCGGAGCTCCTGGAGGGCATGCCCTATCTCAACGGCGTGTGCGAGGAGACCTTGCGTCTCTATCCCGTCGTGCCCTCCACCGTCCGGGAGGCCAGCAAGGATACCACCGTCGCAGGCTACCATATCCCAAAGGGCACGGACTTCCTGCTCGTCCCCTATGCGATCAACAGGCACTCCAACTTCTGGGAGAACCCACACATGATCGTACCGGAGCGGTGGATCGACAAGGCCGACGACGGCACGCTGCGGCCCAACAAGACGGGCGGCACGTCTACCAACTTTGCCGAGCTGACCTTCCTCCACGGGCCGAGGGCGTGTATAGGCCGCGACTTTGCCAAGGCCGAGCTGAGGTGTGCCGTGGCGGGTGTCATTGGCAAGTTTGAGATTGAGCTGCACACCAAGGAGGAACCGCGTGTGCAGGGCGTCATCACGATGAAGCCCGAGGGAGGCATGTATTTGCGGTTCAGGCCTATTCCCGGTTGGTAAATGACCTCGTCTTATTGGCGATTTGGGAAAAGTGTGTTTGGTGCTACAGTTGCGGACTCCAGTCGGCATGTTGGACGCCTAGAGTAATTGTGGCTTCTCAGATACCACGCGCGATGAGTAGCTTGAGCTACCTCAGCAAGCCAGCTTCAAGTCCTGTTCATGTTGGATATAGTTAAATTTGAGACGATCAGGCCTCTATGTTTAACTATAAGAATCCGCAACACCTCCTGTTAGAAAAGGCCTTTCAATGGAAGATCAGAGTCAAGTTGCAATTATCCAAATTTCCCAGAGGTGTCTTGCATGAAAGAGATCACAAGGTTTCAAAGCTAAACAGCATCACCTATCTTCTACAACTTACTGGTATGTGACGCAGGAGTATTCCACCATTTCTTGTGCATGTATGTCGTACGAGGCTAGTGGTGGCACAGCATGCGAAGCAATGCAGTTTCTGTGTGCTTGAGAATGCTCCAAAGTGCACCCACCTGGAAGCCTAGGTAGCAGTGGACCAGTCGAATCGAGCTTCCAATAAACACTCGCTGTCGGGACTTTCCGTCAAAGAGCATTGATTCTCACTTGGAACCCACTTGCACAGCCGGTAAAAGTAGAGCAAGGTCGGAGCCAACAGATGGGACCCACCCCCATGCTTACTTACTAAGGCAGAGTTAACAAATATAAGTATTTAAGGTGCTGATCCCCGCACCCGTTGGCATCCCGCGTCTCTTCGACCTTCAATCTCGCCTACTAAACTCTCCAGTGGCATCAAGAACCTTGTGGCAACCAAACACTCGTTTCCGGGCACAGAGCTGCACAGCCTTCACTAAAGCTTCTGCATCAGCGACCATGTCTCTGACCGTCCTGGATGCACAGCATCAAGCCTCCTTCGAACACGCCATGGCCAACCTTCTGTCTACACCAATTTCTGAGTTAACGCATGCCCAGATTGTTGATGGGATGCCAATCAGCAAGATCTATGAAGAGGACCATGGATTCTGTGAGGAATTCCCTGTCCTTGATCACAAGGACTTGTGCCCTGGAACTATGGACAAGATACGGGCTTTTCGCTCTCAATTCGAGATTAATTCTGTCGAGTTTGAGCCGAAGGTGAGTCAATACGTACTAGGAGTATCTAATATTAGAAGTGGGCTCATGTTTGTATTAGAGAACGGATATTCGCACCTATAAAAACGGATAGTATACCCACTTATACCCTTTTTATTTTTTTATAAAAAAGTTATATATAAATATATAGTTATATAAAATATCCTTTTATTTAATTCTATTTTTAAGTATTTATATATATAAAATTAAAGTTAATTAAAATTATAGTTTTATTTTTATTTATATTTTTAATTAATAAATAATTATTATTTATTAAATTATAAGTTAATTTTTAATAAAGTTATAAGAATATAAAAAATATAATTAAATACCTTACTTTTTATATTATAATCTAATATTACTTTTTATAATTAAAAGAAAATCTTACTTAAAGTTAAAAGAATAATTATAATATAACTCTTTTTATAAAAATTAAGATTTACTACTATTTATTAAATATTAATTTTATAATTATAATTATAAACTTAAATTTTATATTAATATTAAATAAAACTTTAAAGGATATTTAATATATATATTTTAAATATTATTTATTTAAATTAAATTAGTAATTAAATAATATACTTATTTTAATAGCGGGTGTACCAACCGTTTTCGCGGGTGCGAATATCCGTTCTCTTATATTATAGCTTCTACGGGCCTACCAAAACACATCTCCGGACACTATAGCGTACAAGCTCCGCCTCCTTGAAATGGTTGTAATTGCCTGTCACAATATTGCTGTTTCTCTCTATCAACTAGACGACGGTACTCATAAACAAGCTGAGTGGGAGGAATGGCGTACAAAATAGCTTGCATTGGCTTCCGAAGGAGGAGACCAGTACATGCACACCATATACGGACTGCCCACCCCATTCTATGTAGACCTTTATGTGGATTCTGATAGATATCCAAACGGCTTGGCAGATATTGTTGGATACTGGGCAGAGCATCATATATTCGGAGGTGTTGTTCTCTTTGACCGTGGAAGAGATGAAGAAGAGGTAAGCAACATCAAGTTTAGGTTAAATATAACATTTCCCATTCAAAGCAGAGACTATGGTGTCTAATCTACTATGCAGTGCAATGGTGTCTACTTACACAACCCAAAAAGGAGATCGGATATTCGCACCCGCAAAAACGGAGGGTATACCTAAGGACAACCTCTAGGAGAACCTCCTACAGAATAAATTCATATAGGATAGCCTCCTACAGGACAACCTCCTATAGAACAACCTCCTACAGGACAACCTCCTACAGGACAACCTCCTACAGGACAACCTCTTACAGGATAAGCTCCTAGAATAGCCTCCTAGAATAACCTCCTACAGGACAGCCTCCTACAGGACAACCTCTTATAGGATAACATCCTAGGATAGCCTCCCAGAATAACCTCCTATAGAATAACCTCCTATAGAATAACCTCCTTAAGGATAACCTTATTTAGGATAATATACTATAGGATAAGACTATAAGATAACTAGTTTAGTGTTAACCTGAGTACTTTAATCTCTAAGTTGCCTGGTATGGGTGTACCCTCCGTTTTTGCGGGTGTGAATATCTGGTCTCCCCAAAAAGTGCTTCCATTCTTGCACCACCTACCGAAAGACAATTCACCGATCTTCTGGACTTCCTGTTATCACCAAGCCCAAGCCCACAAGCAGACACCAGCCTCTACCCACTCCCAGTCCGCATCACCCAGGAAAACAAATGGTGTTGGCACCGCTACCGCGGAAAGGTTGATCACAATATCTACAGATTTCGTCACGAACTTCCACGGTATCCGTACCGTGACCACTGTGTGATTGACCCAAAGGACTGACCAGAGTACGGTGACTGTTACTTGATCGAAGAGGAGGCTATGAAGCCGCTAGACGGTGGGGTTTGTGATGAGGCTCTGGTGGTCGCCGCTATGGAAAGAATGAGGCAAATTTGTACCCCCGCCTCCAGGTGCTACGCATAGGAGGAGGAGGAGATTGCAAGGCGGCAGCCTGACCCTAAAAGGCGGGGGAGACCACCATACTTCTTCGACCCTTGAAGAGATTGTGTTCTTTTGAGCTTTCAAGGCGCGACGTCGACGATATACGAAGCGCTGGAAGCAGCTTAGGTCTACCTACCCAGCTTTTATCTATCTGCGACTGTCTGGAGCTTATATACTGCTAGATAAGCAATTAAAATTGGTTATCATGGTCTTTTTAGCCGGGACGTCTGTTATGTAGCAGTTGACGGGTCTGTCTCACTATCTACCCATCGATTTTCAATAAATTACCTAATGTAATATGTTAAATATTAAGCTTATATAAAATTATATTTCTATCTAGGATTTTTATAATTTAAAATATTTAAGATGTTAAGTTCCTTTAGTTTTATAGTTTATTTTTTAATATTTTTCTTTTTTTAATTTATTTATATTATTTTTTATTATAATAACTCTTCTATTCTTTTAATACTCTTCTTATTCTTTTAACTATTAAATATTTTACAATCTATAAATTAAAAAGAGCTAAGTTTTAAATAACTATAATTAAAAATTAGGTGTGCTGGAAGTAGTTCTCGCTACCCTCGACTTTCTGTCCCCCCCCCCTCTTTTTTTCTTCAACAACCAGCGACTTGCGCATATTTGTCCCTGTTTGCACAGACTAATTACCTCGTCGGTTTGGCCGCGATAGGCTTGGGTCTATCATTTATTCTTTATTAATTACAGGTAGGAGTTGTTCGGAAGCCCTGCTGAACTGGAGGAGTTCGCAACTTACTGAGCACCGAAAGCTGACTCCTCAACAGCCACCAGCTCTTTTAGGAGGCGGGTACTTGTCCTTCAAGTGTTCGGCGATTTTGTGCGCATCTACCTAGGTGGGTGGACGACTGCTTGAGCTACTAACGGACTTTGGATCCCACCACCAGTTCTCTGAGGAGGCTGCTACTTTTGCTCGGCCGAGCCGTTGCACTCTGCTTCCTTTTTCCTATTCTCTCCCCTTCACCGCCACTCACACTTCATCCGTCATGTCTCAACAGAGCATCGGCACGACCAAGATGGCTGGCAACACCCCCAAGTCAGCACCCAAGACGTGGGCCAAAGACTGCGCTGTCCTGGTCGACAACCCCGCGGGCCCCATCATCGCGAGCGGCAAAGACCTTGGCAACAACTCCAAGATCGGCGCGCGTCTGGTCGCCTACCGCGTCGCTGACACCACCCACTGGATGGGCTTCCAGCTCGCGTTCCCTCTCGCGCAAGACGCCAACGAGGCTTCTGGGTTCGGCGTGCGCTATAAATGCAAGTCTCAAGCCCCACCCATGCGATTCACCAGTGTTCTGAGCTGACATGGACTGCCAGTGGATCGCACTGTGGCTGGCGGCAAGGTCCTGCCCTACGACCAGCACCGCATCACCGTCAAGTTCCCTCGCGGCGCAATCCACAAGGTAGAGGATGCCCCGCCAACGGTTCTCGTGCGTTTCCCCAACGCCAAGGCCAAGGAGAAGGGCCTCGCGCTTGTCACCGTCGAGCTCCAGGACAATGCCGACGTGGTCGTTGACGGATTCGGACTTCCCTTCGCTAACCCAGCTGACCCCGAGCTCGAGTCATGGGTCGACAACACCAAGGCGATCGCAGGCGACTACACCCTCGTCGGCGTCATCCAGCAGCGCAAGTTCTACTTCCTTGTGGCCTATGCCACGCGCGAGGTCCAGAAGAACTGGAACCCAGCCCTGCTCCCCGCGCCCTTCAGCTACCCATACGGCACTGACCACAAATGGGACATGGACAAGTACCGGGAGCTCATCGCGCAGACCAAGAGCCCGCGTGCTTTCCAGCCGGCCTACAGGTAAGCAACAGCCTTCTTGTTTAAATGCTGCCTGTCTGTACGCTGACTCTACTTATGTAGCTTTGATGATGACAACTCACACGTCGCTGTGGTGACCCAGGCCGTCGTCCAGGACGTAGTGTGGCTTGACGACGCTGCCAATGAGATCGCCGACATCAAGTTCCCGGCGTACTTCGTCAACAGTGGCCCGCTCGCCGACGAAGACACCCAGAGCTTCTACGTCGTCATGCCTCTGACGGCCGAGTTCCGCGAGCGTTTCGATAGTGCCTGGCGTCGCCTGACCAAGGTCGAGTCCTTCCAGCTCACGCTCTTCAGTGACGAGAGCGACGACAAGGCAAAAGCCCACTGGTATGTCTGAATTCCTCGAGCCAATGTGTTTCAACGCTTGACATCGATCAGCAACTAACATTCACCCAGGGACTGCAAGATCGTGAATCACCCCGACGGTGTCGAAGCCCTCGCAGCGCATCCCACCGACAAGTACGAACTCGTGCTCTATGTCCGTCGTCCCCTGCCCGCCCACAAAGAGCGTGGGCCCACATTCGCTGTCAAGTCTTTCGGTGACCGCGCCTCAGCCAATGCTGCGTTGGAGAAAGGAAAGCGGCAATAGAGTTGCGCTTCTCTCGAATTCGACTCGCGGCTCGACGACTTTGCGAGAAAGGTGGACGCTGCGTGCCTCTTCGTCTCTGGCGCCCCCAAGGCAGACGGCACCGAGCCCGACGATGACACCAAGGTCAAGATGGAGCTGCATCGAGCTCTGCTGCGCGGAACCGGCTTCTACCAATTCATGGCCGCCAAGCCCGCCGTCGCCGGTCCTGACGATGCATCGACTGCTATGGGCAATCTTTCCCTGGGCGACACGGCCCCCGCCGAGCTGCGACAGCTCCCCGTCGTCGATCTCCTGGGTTCAGACGGGTACGCCGACGCCGTCGTGGAAGAGGCCCTGCCCGCGGACCGTCAACGATTCCGCGCCTACATGTCGAAACGCCTGCTGGGACTTGGTATCATCACTGCAGTGAGCAATTAGCATTTCCTTCCATCCTCTTGGTCATCAACCCACTAACCGCTGTGTAATCATAGGGTCCGGGCTTTGGCAAGACGACCGCTGTCGCCGCCGCCGCTGTCGCCATGTGCAGACAGATTGGCAGGGTCCTCTGCTCCGGCCCTACCAATGTGTCGGTCGACAATCTGGCTTCCCGCGTCGACCAGGTCACCACAAGAGTCGTCGAGCGCTTCAATGAGGGCAAGCATCCGGAAGACCCAACCCGCGCCAAGTACAACGTCGTCCTCCGCGGTTTCAGGCCTTTCGACGAGGTCCAAGCCTTCGAGAACCTCCTGCGCAACCCGCATGACAAGGAGAACGCCGTTCCTCACCGTGGCTGGAAAGCGACATCCAAGTGGACGTTCCCCCTGTCGGGTGCCTTCTGGTTGCTTGCGCTGTTCCGCGCCGAGGTCTCGGGCGTCCGACAACTGCGCCCCGACGACAGCCCTGCCTTGTTCGATCTTCAGAACCATATCGACGAGCAGGAGGACTTCGCCGCGCTCCGCGACCTGGCCACTGGCAAGACGTCTTGGGAGGAGTACTCCAAGGGAGAAATGGTTTCCTCGAACGCCCTTGTGGAGCTACTCAACGTCCTCGTCTCCGAGACCGACATCTTGTGCACCACCCCGGCCATGACCGATAACCACGACGCCTACTTGGGGTGGAAGACGTCCCAGGCCCGTGCTGTTGTGGTGGACGAGGCCGCCTGCATCCACCGGGCCGATCTCTACTGCGTCTGGGGAAACACGTTGCTGCCCTGCGTCCTCGGCGGTGACCCAAGACAACTGCGGCCAGTGGTCATGACTGGGCAGGAGCAGGACGCCGAGGGCAACCTCCTACACCGTTTCGTGGAGGATGGCAAGATCTCGCCCCTGGAGGCCCTCCAGGCGTCCGGCATCCCCGTCTACCGCCTCTTGACGCAGCTCCGCATGGCAGAGGGCATGTACGACTGGCTTTCCGAGCTCATCTACCCAGACACCCCCTTCGAGTACGCCCCGAGCTGCCGCGTCGACCAGCCGCAGTTCGCCCTCGGCCGCGCTCTTGAGGAGTATGTGCAGGCCAGGTATCCCGAGGTCAAGCCGGCGCCCAAGGACAGGCTGCTCCCGATCTTTCTCCACTGCGAGGGCTCCCGGGTGTTCGTCGACGAGCTCACTAAGTCGAAGCGGAGCCCCGACCAGGTCAGGATTGCGCTGGACTTCCTCGCCGACTTCGTCAAGACCAAGCGGGCAGACCCGGCCCGCCTGGCTCTCATCGCGCCGTACACAGGCAATGTCGACCTCATCCGCCGGATGCGCAGGAGACCCGAGTACTCCGCCCTTGCCACGATGCAGCCGGCGTCGACGGTGGAATCGTTCCACGGCCGGGAAGGCGACATTGCCGTGGTCATAATGGGCACCGCGTACCCAAGGCCAGGTCCGGGGTTCACCTCGGATGAGAACCGTCTGACGGTGTTTAACCTCCCGCCAGAAATGCGGGCTCCTGGTTGTGGGCGACATCAATGTAACGGGGCCCTTCGAGGAGGGGGTCAGTCGTAAGGGCAAGGGCGGCAAGGGAGGCAAGGTCCAGGAAAAGTTCATGGTCGAGGGGGCTAACGGAGAGAGGTACTTGACCAAGGCCACGGTCATGCGCAACCTGTACACCAAGTGGTACAAGCTTGGACGTGTTATCCGCGTCACCGTACCGCCGAATGCTGCCTCTTAAAGGTTTGGTGAATACATCGGGAAGTTGTGGTAGGAGATAGCGGGGACTGTCAAAGCTCATTGCTTGCAGCTCAACGAGAATTGATTAATTACTTCCAAGCCTCTAATTGCGATCGAGAACTGGGGAGGGCACAGCACGCCCGACACCAGCTGTGACGTCCTATAGCGGCAGTCTCTAGACATACGCCTTCTCATACCCATCCATGACAACTGCCACCTCCTCCCACATTCCGTCCAGGGTCACTTCCGGGTTCATAAAGTGTATGGCGAGTGGCAGGTGGTCAAATTTCAAGTCCCTTGTCCTGTAGTCCGGCCCTGCCTCCACCACAGGCGGCCCACAATGGTCGACCACCTCCCACTTGGCCCTCTCAAACCTCTTGAGAACGCGCGCATTCAGCCCCACAAACCGAAATTCCACGCTCTCTCCGGCCCACTCGCGCAGCTGCCTCTTCATCATTTCCAGATTCAGTATCGCGGACGAGTCGATGAAGGAAACCGAAGTCATGTCCAGCACAACGACGCGCAGGCGCGGGCGGTGGGGCATCAGGGCCTCGGAGTCATCGTCGTCGAGCGTGGCGCTGTGTTCCCGCCGCAGCGCCGCCACGTGCTCGTGGATGTGGAAGTTCCAAGGCCGCTCAGGCTGCTCTGGGCTATCGACGGGCAGGCCCGAGTGGTGCACCATGCATGTGTCGACGATGCTCCTCCTGAAGCGGTCGGCATTTGTCCATGTCATGTCTGCCTCTAGTTTCAGCACCTGGGTACCCTGTGGGATGTGTTCGCCCTGCTGCCACGGCCTTAATTCCCTTTCTTTATACATGCTCTCAAGGTCGTGGGCGGATACGGCCCTGGGCCGAGAGAACATGCCTCTGAACATCGTATAGAGCACCAGCAGCCCCACGCCCACGGCTGTTCCGATTGCAACCCCTACTGCTGGGACGACGATGGCGATGTTGAAAGCCATGAAGAAAGCGAAGAACTCGGCGAATGAGAGCCGGAAGTAGTCGCCGAGCAGCTTCTGAGGCGGCTGCTGGTCGATCACTGCGACTACTATGATGGCAGACAGCGCGGCCTGAGGGAAGAATCTCAGCGCACCACTCAATGGCATCATGGCCACGAGAACAGTAACAGAGGTCATGATCTGGTTAAGCGGACTCTTTGCCCCTGTCACGGCCAGCAGCGAGGACCTGGCCATGTCTCCACCTCCCACGGGGACGCCACCGAAGAATGCTCCGGCCAGGTTCGAAAGGCCGGCGGCAAACATTTCGGAATTCTGAGAAATGGAGTACGTGTGGTAGTGGCCGAAGGTCTTGGCGATCACAATGTGCTCGATGTTAAGCACGATGAAGACGAGCAGGCTGGGAAGAAACAGGGCCTTGACGAGATCGAAGATCGGTGGAAGTGGAGAGACTATGGATGCGGTGAATACGGGGAACACAGCCCAGAAAGGCAGCTTTGGTAGTTGTTGTGGAGCGCCAGCCCCGGGAGCAGCAGAAGCTGCAGTGACCGAGACGTTCGAAGGCTGACCGCTCGGTAGTAGTTCACTGCGACCCTGCAACCCCGAGCCGATGTTTCCAGAGGGGAAATCAGCTCCCGGGCCAAATAAGAGCTCGTTCCGTTTGGCTGGGATGACTATCTGCGTCGCCCCAGTGCTGGTGGTGTTGACTGAGGTTTGTGGCCGAGAAGTTTCTGGGGCACTGGAGACAGGTGCTGTGGCAGCACCTATCATCGCTGGGGGAGCTGCTGGCACGACTTGTTGACTTATTGGGAGACTCTGCAGGAAGAGGAAGCTGACGATGGTAAATATCAAGACAACCATGACACTGCTCATGTTGGACCCAGCCTGAGCGGCTCTGCCTCCGACATTCTTGTTCTTCCCCCATTTCCGGGAGACGAAGCCGAGAGCCACTAGGAACAGGATGGCTGAAATGCTGATTGCAAGTGTTTTCAGACTGATGTTGCCGAATTGTTGGATAACAGCGGGCGGAATCGCTGGGACGATCGGAGGTATCCCATTCAAGCCAAGGAACGTGGGGATCTGGACAAGCACGAGATTGAGAGCAATTGTCGTGACGACAGCCAGGCTGATCGAGGTGGGTATGAGATCGAACAAAAAGCCGAGTCCCAGCACGCCAAACAGCAGGAACCATATCCCGACACAGAATGTGAGCGCCGGCAATATAACAAAGGGAGGAATTCGGGCCGCTGCGGCAAAGGGTCCGATGATTTGGAGGGACAGCAAAGTGCCTGCTGAGGTTGGGCCGATGCTGATATCTGCCTCGGAGCCTTTCAGTCAGTCACCCAAGCCCAAACGAATCAACAAAAGCATGGGCGATAGATGTGGACTTACGCTTGGAAGACCCAGTCAAGGCATATATGAAGCCAGGAAGCCAGCTGGCGATGAGAGTTTGCTGAGTTGAAATAGTTCCTCCGGCTGACGATGTCAGGTTGACGGCTTGAAGTGCCAGCACGATCCCAACAGTCAACCCCGAAACCAAATCACCAAACAACCATTTTGGACTGTAAAATGCAATCCACTGAACGATGGGAAACCTGTTCGCGAGGTAGCGTCCGGCACCATATCGTATCGCCCTGCCGCCTCGTCGGGCATATCGTTTGCCCCGGACGATATTCCAGTCCGTCTTGAAAAAGAGCTTAATGCTCTGGCCCTTCTTCCGGAATTTGTCCATAGTGAGTGACCGTCGCCGTGGCCCAGCACGGCTAAGCAGATGCGAATAGAGACGCGAAGAAATGACTAAAACAAACAAAACTTAAAGAGAATGATCAATAAACAACAGAGACGAATCGAAGTCGGCGCGTCGAGCAGCCATAGTGATGCATCTGATGTCGGGATCAATGGTGATCTCAATATGATCGCCTAGTGCATCTTATTTGGGAAGACGAAAGGCTTTGTAGATCATCGGGTAAACTGAAGAGCCCGCCAAGGTGGCCCTGTCTGCGATGGTCTCCAGCATGAAATTCGACTGCGATACTTGGGTATCCAAGAAGGCTGCATGATACTTCAGATGAGACTGGTGTCGGCGCGTCTTCGATCTGGTAGACACACCTTTCGCCCACTCCGCCTATCACTCAAGGTCAGGGGCGGGAGGTACCCTGGGGTGCCTTGGGGCTGAAACAAGCCCTATGGGTGGGGAAGGTGCGGAACCAAGTTCGGCGCATATGCCCTGGATCGTCATGGGGCTTATGCTGAGCGAACCGAAACAGGCTTGCTGAACCTTGAGCCCTCGTGCCCAGAACGGCGCTCGCGGCCAGCCCTCCACTTCCCGGCACCTTGGGCTGGCTTTGGACGGGCGGGACCGCCATTTCGCCCCGGAACATCGATCTTAGTCCCGTTAAGTCGGCGTATCAGGCCAGATGAAATCATTTTCATCGCATGTTTGGGCGACGGGGAATGAGAAATATCTTACCAAACCAGCCGCGAATTGGTTTGACCTCAAGGCTCAGAACCAGAATATGCCAGCCAGTGCCATCGATGATCAACAACCGTTCACGGGCAGAAGCAAGTGTGCGAGCCCCAAGGCGCACGTATGCATATGAAGGTATTGTTTTCGCGTAGACATTGTATGTAAACTGCAAGGCAAGGCGTAGCGTGCATAGGAGCGTGAATAAGGTCAGGGTATCTGCCGATCCAGTTATTTTTAACCAGGCCTTGTTCACTCCCGTCCTTGCAGCCGCCGCAACGTTCGACTTGGAGCAACATTCACGTAAACCTTTCAGTGATTTCAAATTGATGGAGTACCCCTTGTCTTGAGATCCGGAACAGGATGAGTGTTTCTTGTTCTACGGGAGCCAGGGAGGGATATGGGTGTCACTTAGTCAAGACAGGCAGAGAACTGCGCCGAGTCGGTTTCAAGTGTCTTGCACGGTTGCTGGATGCGGGTACGGAAAGGTGGCGGGAATATATAAAATCCTCAATGGAAAAAATGTGGGACACAGGCTTCATTAATAGATCGCAGTGCGAAGGCTTGAAAAGAGGAAACTCGCCTGATCAGGGGCCACAGCCAAGAGACTTTGTTGGACTGAATGACGTGGCCCAGCTGAATCAGTCATTGGCAACTCATCAACTCGATCGGCCGTGACGGGAGGGTAAAGAGCATCGCTCGAGCGCCGAACACTCTCTCATGAAATATGTCACGGTGTGGATAACGAGACGGCATCAAGGTTGTGCCCAGTCAAAAAAGTTCTTCGCACGCCCAAGGCGTGTCTGCGTCTGGTGCTGGCGCATCATAAATGCGCATTCAGTCCAATTAATTAGTTGCCCTGCAATCGTCGATTTTGCATACATGCGATAAAATCATAGGACGGACGGCAATATTGTTTCCGACTAGAGCTCGCTCAAATCGTTTCCCAGGCATGGTATGGATGGCTCTCCTCGTTTCATAACATCTGATTTTCAAATGACATTGGCTGGTGCGGACCTCCAGCTAATAGAGTTGGCTTAGAAGTACAGAAAAACTAGCTAAGTGCGACACAGTGTTGCATCCTTGAAACCTATTCTTTAGTACCGTGCATTGTACCGTCTGTAGAGGTACTGATGCAGTCATTGCAGGCCGGGCTGTTACTTTGCAAGCAAGCCACAATGCCAACCGCAAAGGTGCAATCCAGTCAGCCTGAGGTGCGCTGCGTGGGCGGGAACTCAGGCACGCGGGCTTGCTACCTAAGTACCACACCCAGAAGCAGGAAAACATTTACGATGTTCGAGGAATGTAGGCTTCCATTCCCATTAGCAGGGACAAGGCCAAAAGCGCAGGCATCCAGGGGGGAAAAACAAAGCAAAGCATGTTGCTTTCTCCCTGCCTGAATGCATCTTCCTGTAGCGCCACCGCAAACGGCGCCGTAGACTCGCACACGGGCAACAAAGGACTCTTTTACTACATCTCGTCTTTAGCGCGGTAGAACGAGCACCCTCCTATGCCGTTGGCTCTCGAGGGCACTACCACTGACTCTACCGACACTGGCAGGTCGATCGAGCGCTGGGAATAACTTTTCCAGGGCATCCTCGAGCATTCGACATGGCAGCCTACTACAAGCGAGACGACTTGCGCGACCCTTGGTATCTCCAGGCCCCGCGCTGGGTCCAGGAGGACCACGAGCTGCCGATTTCTCCGGAGAAGCCAGAGATCCACGATGAACTCCAGAAGGTGCTGGATGCGGCGCCTTTGAGCCCCGACCACGCGCTGCTCAAAGAGCGCATTGGTCAATACGATACGCACATCCCCATCCACCCAGGACCTACTCGGGGTGAACCTCGGACTCTGACATCGAGATCATGGTTCGGCGCGGCTTTGATGGCATTGTTTGACCTGTCCCCATTCCTCAACTTCATCGAGGAGGCTGCCAACAGCAAACACTTCAATGATTCCATCTTCGTTGGCCTGCATTCCCTGGCACAGGCGTTTCACCAACGTGGATATGATGGTTTGAATGAAGATGAACTGAAGCAGGAGGTGTGGAGCCGCACCGAGACCCTTTGGAACTGCATCCAAACAGAGAAATTGGGACCGGATGATCCAGAGAAGTTCAAAGGGAATGCTTGCCACGTGCCCGAATTCATAAACTATCTCTTGCAGAGGCTTGAGCACGCGAAGTCGCTGCAAGACGAGGCTGGTAGCGGTGACGATGTGTGAGTCCCAAGAAAGGAACACACGGCAGTGAGTCGCGTACTAACGGGTCTTCTTCGCAGCGACTTGTCGACCCGGTTCAAGCAGTTGTTCAAGCACTCTTTTGTCCGCCACACGCCCATGCACTGCAGCTGCCCTCACCCAGTCCTACGACGGCAACCCACAGGCCTTGCGCAGACTCCTGGCTACATTCTGCCTGTAATCCTCACGGAATCAATGCTTTTGGAGCAGGCGATCTCCCAAGCCATGTGGGTGGAGGAGGATAAATCGTTTACGAAAGCTTGTCCGCAGTGTGGTGATGAAGTGCACACAGGTGATTTCACCAAATTTGGATATCTCCCCGAGGTGTTGTTCATTTCGCCTCATTTCATGAGCAAGCGATACCCCGACGGCTACGTCAAATACACGCACGACGAGAAATTTGTCTTTCCCGAACGGCTGGACATGTCCGCTTTGGCGGACGACCTACAAGGGCCAGGCGATCCGGTTGACAACATCTACAAGCTCCAGTCAATCATCACTTGTACACACCAGAATATGGATGTATGGACTGATTACAAGCCTGCGCTGCGAACCAGCGAGGTCGAGTGGATGCAGTATGAATACTCCGGTGATCTTGATTCACCTGGGACTTTGGTAACATTGGACGATATCTTCGACCCAAGAAGCCGGCAGGTGGTCGAAGAAGCACCTCATATACTTATGTATGTGCGAGACCGCCAGACCCAAAATTTCGGCCCGGTGCCAGACGAAGTCAAACACAGGGAGTTCCTGCCTGATCCCCATACAACGCTACACGACAAGTACGGCCTAGAAAGTTCCCACTTGCAGAGGTTCGTGGAGGCCCAGGATCAACCTGGCGAGGACGGAAACAGTACAATGTTTGAGACCGCCAGGTCAGAGCTGAGCCAAGGCCGCAAGAACAGCTATTGGATGTGGTTTATGTTCCCTCAGATCTTGGGGATGACCGTGTCACGATTAGGTGAATTCTATGGCATCAAGAGCCTCGGCGAGGCGATAGCCTACTGGAAGCATCCCGTGTTGGGGAGACGCTACCTCGATCTCCTGTCAACCGTGCTGACAAGCCCCGAAACGGATCTCGAGAGGCTGTTTGGCAGGATCGATGCTCTTAAATTTGGGGCATCCATGGCCCTTTTCTCCCTCATCTGCAACGATAGGCAGCGTCGCGCCTTCGAGATAGCCTTCACCAGGTTTAACAAGACTTTTGACATCGAACTTCTTAAGGAGCAGACCGTGGTGCAGCTGTATGACTGGCTGCACGATACCGGTGAAGGCAGGGCCATCGAATGGATGCATTATTACGAGCCGAAAATACCAGATCATCGAATCGATGAAGACAAGGGACAGCAAGAGACTATTAACGTGCCGGCGACAGGAGGATTGTCTGTTCTCGTAACCTCCCCCTCCGCTCTTATTTACGACGCCAATCGGACGGACGACGTGGAAACCAAGTCCGGCCCCGGGAATGAGAATGGCAATGAAACAGACGATGCTGCTGTCGCTGGAAAAAGACTACTCGCCGAGTTGATAAAGCTCACAGAAATCCAACTCGACGACACGGATGACGGGGTGGACGCGGAGCTCGTAGCTGCCAGGAACACGAGGGGGGAGAGCTTTGGCAGACTACTCCTGAGATTTGCTTTCCCTGAAGGTTTGGAGCTCTTGGACCCAGAATTATTCAGAGGCAGGGCTCGTAATTTGGGCCGGAACTTGATGTATCTTACCCGGCTTCCGGAACAGACGGCCCAGGCTTCTCCTAAGGAGACGACTCCTGAGTCAGAGGACGACTTGGATCAGTTAGATGGCGCCTTTGATCACCCCTACGACAACGCCAAATACGCACTGCGCTCCGCTAAAGATTTGTGGCCGGGAGACACTCTCGTCCCTGGCGAAGGCTACAAATCTGATGACTTCCAAAAGATCGCCGATGACTTCGGGCTTGATGGCAGCTCTGAAGAGTTCTCTGAGGAACTCGGCAGCAACCAGGACGAAGAAAACCCTCACGAGGCCATAGCCATACCCACAGACCCCAATGATCCCCGGATCGAAGCAAGCCAGTCCTGGTCGCTCGATGACCTGAAAGCAGAGTTCCAGAAGGAGCAGCTCGACCAGCGCGGATTGAGGAACGACCAAAAGAAGCATCGGGTGAAGTTCCTGAAGCACTTCGAGCTCGAGAGGGACTACAGCATCTACCACGAGAGCAGGCTGCGTCAGACAGTCAAGGATAAGGGCATAGCCATACCCAAGGGCGTGGACAAAGCCGACAAGGCTGAGTTGGTCGACGCGCTGACCGAATACGACACGCAGATACTGGGAGAGCTGGAGTTTGTCGGCGAGGAAACGGAGCAGACCGACTCGGCAGAGTTCGAGGCGGATGAGTACCAGACCAGCGAGGCGCCCGAGTCAGACAGGTCTTCGGAAGGCGAAGAAACACCAAGACCAAAGAAGAGGCCTCGTGACGAGTACGAAGAGGAGGACGACGAGGTCTTTGTGGACGAAGACGGGGACAACGGAGATGAGGACTATCGCGACGACGGCGACGACGAGTTGAACGAGCCAGCGCCTCGCGGTGTGTCAAAAGGCCATGTGCGGGTACGCACCAAGTACTGAGGCTGGGATCGGCCGGTTGTGAAGAAGGGTGATCACGTGCATCGCCTGACGACACTGTTTCCCATGCATCACTCAGTGGCACCCTGCGTTGTGGAGGGGCATATTACTCCTCGAGGGTAGATGTATCAGTAGCAGTGTGGCTATGACAATTCTTTGCAGGAGTCATCGTCTCGTATCTCAATTCCCTTTGTTTGTTGGCAGCGGCGCATCAACTGTACAGTCAATATGGGGACTGCGGTCACTGGTAGTTAGTTTACAGGAGAAAAGGGGACATAACGTAGTGTCACATGATAATTGAGAGGGACATTTCGAGCACTGGAGAGCATGGCTTGTAGGCAGGTTAACAATCGAATCATGTACTGCATATAATATGCATGCGAGATTCAACACTGCTATCATAGGCTGCGTCGCCCTTAAACTTGTCATTGCTCACCGACAGAACACTGCATTCGCGATCAAAGACGAATCGGACAATGCATCGGGGACTCCGGCATTGCATGTTAACCCAACTTGAAGTGAAAAGTCAATTGGCACGCCAGCGTACGCTGAGGTTCCAGGCGGCATGCGTTGAAACTGACCATGCCCCTTTTCAGGCCGCAACGCCATAGCGACATTCGCGCTTGCTGCTCGGCTAGGCGGCTGCGCACCTTATTATTCATCCGGTCTACCAGCATCGGGCCTTTCTGGAACCTGAAGAAGGTTCAGGGGGGCCGGCGGTTGATCGTTTGGGTTACCACGTGGCTCCATCAATGCCATTGCAGCAGCAATTACGACCTGGGTGGTGCTAGTTGAGATTGCCCAGGTGTGCATGGGAAAGTTGTCGGCGATATGCTATTGCTGAACCTATGATGGGTATTAGCGCCAACCATGCCGCCCTCCTCCGCAAACAGGTGCAGGGGAATTGCCTCGATGAACGGCAAATGCACGCCCTATCTGATGAGAATCGAGGCGACAAGCGTCGGCATGACTAGCAAGCGTGCGGTACGTACATTCATGCATTACGTTGGCTAAGACCAAGGGATGGACATAGTGAAACAACCGGGCGCGGTACCTCCAGGCGCACGCCTTCGATGTTCCATGTGACACGGCGAACCTCTGCCCGATCCACCATCTTTTCTATCTGCTCCGCTCGCAATAGATTCATGCGCTGGCATTGTGTGATAGTGTAAGCGCCCAACCTACCAAGCCTAGCCCTGGTGATGCCGCCCTGCCGCCCTGCCGTGGTCATATAACCTGCCACCATGTTAAGCTTCCACTCCATCGCGCCTGTTCGTCTCACCCAGGCCACCGAGAAGAGGCCACCACCAAAGCCTAAACCGCCAACGGCCATGACAGACACTCAGGTCGCTTCGCACGGCGCAGTTCCGGGAGCCACCGATGCCAATGGACCCGCTCACGTGAAGGACTTCAAGACAGAACGCGAGCCAGGGTCAGTTGTACCAGAAGGGCAGCGGGACTCGGGCATCGATTTGTCGCATGACGAAGCCGAAGCACATCAGGATACTGCGAATCACGAGAACCACAGTCATACCACAAGCACGTTGAGTCCTCCGACAGAAGAATCACATACGATGGCGGATGCGCAGGAGGAACATCATGAGGCTTCCCAGCCAGTATTCTCGAGCCAGGAAGTAACGGACACAGCCGATAACGACACCGAGGCTGGTCCATCCCGCGATCAGGCGCCCCCCAACAATACACCACCGCCTGGGGATAACGCGCTCGTCAGGCCAGTCCCCCACCGCGGTGAGAGCACAGTCAACGCGGTGGGCTACCGTCGCAACTCGGAGACGGTGATCGCATTCCTGGTCCCGCTCCCCAAGCCCACCATCCAAGGGTCAACTCTAGACATACCCGCGAAATACTTCCTCTACGTGCCCCCTGCGCCGCCCTTGGTCAAGCCGAAGCGAGGAAAGGAACCCTACGCCAGGAGAGCCCATCGGGTCTGGCAGCATAACGTCCGTAAGGCCAAGGCCAATGCCCATAACGGCAAGCGCGTCTCGCTCAGCGCATTGCACAGCGCCACGATCCGGGGATGCCTCTGGGCGTCAGAGAAACGAAAAGGCACCGACGACGGCGCTGTCTTCCTCGGCCGCATCCAGCCGGAGACAGTGGCGCATTTGGTCATGATCCACCCATGGGCGCTCTCCACCGACCAGACGCCCGAGGAGATCCTCAAGACATTTCGCGCCCAGATCACAGCCAACAAGGCGAGTTCGATCGTGAAGATCCTTACCAGGAAGATGGGACCGGAGCCAAAGACTCTACAGGTCAGCCCAAAAGCGATCATTGATGACACACGCGGACCGCGGGAAAGTGAGAGCTCGGAGGAAGAGGAGGTTGTCGTAGGGGTGACGGAGAGCGAGCAGCCACAAGCGAGCCGAAAGGAAAAGCTCAGGGCATCGTTTGATTCCGCCAAGTTGCGGAACTCTGTGGCTGCCATCAAGAGTCAGATCCAGCAGCGGGGACGCAAGAGGCACCGGGACGGCAGCCCAAGTGCAGCCGCCCCAGACACACCGGAGAATGTGGAGCCCGACGCCAACTTGACAGAAGGCGAGCTCGAGCACCACTCCGAAGAAGAAGCCCCAGGGGCCGCAGGGCTCGTCGACGCCGAAGGCGAGCCTTTCACAGGCCATCAGCTAGGGGAGATCCCCGAGGAGGGGTTTCTCGAGCACTTCGAGGAGACGGTCGAAGAGACTCCGGACGCATCTGTCGGACAGGCCGGCGGAGGCCTGTTTGCAGGGAGCTTGGACGCTGGCAATGTTGCCGAGAACGACTCGCATGCCAAGAAAGGCTCACGATTCCAGCTGACCTTCTACCCCTCGCCGGCGATGGACATCATGTCACGATATGTACAGGAGAGTTGTCACACGGCAAATGGACACGCTTTCCCCAGCCCGGCAGCAGTGCCTACTGCGGCCGGAGTGCTGGCGAGCATAGGGTGGGAACCGGAAAGGAGGGTGCCGGGCGACGCAGACGAACAGATGGAGGATGAGAACGTGAGTCAAACCCCCGGAGCTGAGCACCAACGGGCATTGCGAAGTTCGCTTCTGACACGTGAAACACAGTGGCAAGCTCGCGAAACCGAAGAAGATCTTGAGGCCATTACCGCCAAGGCAGCCAGGGCGTGGGAAAAGCAGTGCCGTAAATACGTGCGGCAGTCGAAAGGAGGGCGGCTGAGCGGGGACAAGAAGTCTGGCAGGTTCGCCATACTGGTAGCCCGAGTACGACCACAAAAGCCTGCCAAAGGAAAGCAGACGGAGGGTCAGCCAGAGGCGTCACCGGCGGAAAAGAAGGGCAAGGCCGCAGCTCTCAAGCAGCGCCTGGCTGCGATCAAGGACAAGCGCAGTGGGAAGCCACAAACCGAGGAAGCCGAGCCGACCGAGAAGCAGAGCAAGAAAGAGAAGGCCCAGAAGGCTGCGGGCATCATCTTGTTCCCAGTCATCGTCATCCTGGGCATACCAATCCTGATCGGCAAGGGCATTGCGAGCGGCTTCAAAAAGGTCAAAGACCGCAAAACCAAGACGGACGAGGACGCCGAGGGCACGCAGCAGCAGGAGGCGAAGACCAGTAGGCGTGCTGCCATGAAACATCGTCTGAGTGAGCGGAGCGGGAGTGTGAAACAGGGCCTGAGCACCCGACGAGAGGCCATCAAGAAACGTCTAGCAGAGCGCAAGGCAAACAAGACCGACGCTAACGCCGCTAACGACCCAACACCACCCACGGCCGCATCGCACGACGGCCAGGAGGTGGACGCAGCAGTCGAGGCTCATGATCCTGCTGCTGCTGCTGGAGACCCGACCGCCGCCCAGGCCGGCTTGACAAAGAAACAGCGTCTCACCAGCTTCTTAGTCGCGGGCCCCTTGGCGATCAACCACATGATCGAGAAGCGGCGACGGGGAACGGACCAGGCGACAGCAACGACCACAGAAGATGCCACACCCAAGGACAAGAAGGCCAGCAGGCTTGCAGGGGCGAAAGAGCGCGTCAAGGCGCTCCGCACAAGAGTCAACAAGGAGGCCAGGTTTGCAAAGCTCAAGGCGCGCTCCAGGGCCCTCCAAGAGCGTAGGCAGAACAGGAAGAATGTCAAGAAAAGCGCCCGCAGCAACGGCGATACGGAGACGGCGTCCCAGATAGACAGCGGCAACAACGAAACCAGCGTCGTCAAGAGACACAGCGCCATAGCTGGTCTCGCCGCCGCCTGTGTGGCACTGCCAGCCGCCAAGATCAAGCAGGCGCGCGACAAGCGCCGCAAGGACATGGCCGCCGAGAGCGTGGAGGGCGCTGCTGCTGCCGCGCGCGGGGAGCACGTCACGGCCAACAACCCGTCGGTGGCTGAGGCGCAGGAGTCGGCGTCGCCACCGTCGAGGGCGAGTGGGGTCCGGCTCGTACCCTCGGATCCCGAGATGCTCGAGCCTGCTGTTGACTCATTCAGGCCGCCGGAGAATGGGCAGAGCGAGGTACCGGTCCAGCAGGCAGCTCGGACTGAGCCCGAAGCACTCCCAGAGGCCAGCAGTGGCGATGCTGGCTCGCCCGCTGTTGCTACCGCTGCCGCCGCCGCCACCGCCTCCGATGGCGACAAGGACAATGCAGGGAGGTCTGCAGCGGCAGTAAAATTCCAGTCAATCCGGGATGGGCTCGGAAACGCCAGGGCGGGTATTGGAAGTGGGATCACGAACTTCGCCGCGAGAAGACGGGCTACTGGGCAGAACGAGGCCCCGGTCGACGAGGAGACTCAGAGGCCGCAAGCTGAGACCATGGATAGTGCCGAGACCCGCGTGGAGGCGAATGCTCCCACTAGGGAGCCGAACGCACAGCCTGCCCCTGCACCGCAAGACACCGCAGCCTCCGGCGGAAGGTTCAAGTCCATCAAAGACGGGATCGGCAGCGGGATTGAGGGCCTCAAAGCAAAGAGGCAGCGTGAGAAGGAGCCACGGCCACAGGGGGGGGAGACAACAGCAACCGCAGCCGACGCCAAAAAGGACACTGCTTCTCCTGGAGCGAGAATTAAGGCGCTCAAGGACGGCATCGGGGCTCGGAGAGCGAAGGCGGGTGAGAGTGACGCCAGCGCGCCGGTGAAGACCGAGAAGAGCAAGCAGGAGAAGCAACACACGCAGAAGGAATCCAATTCGGGGATCGTCGATCGGGTAAGGTGGTTTCTGTACGCGGCTTGATGTGGGAGAAAACAATACCCTTGAAATTAAACAAAGTATGTAATCGTAGAGTTGCCCGTGTTTCTTTCTGCACGGCCATGTTAGTCACATCATCGTAGTAATAAACGCCGCCGATGATTTTGGTGCTCTCCCCCGAAGCCTTGCGACCACCAAGGCTTGTCCAGGACCATGCTTTCGATGCCACAACGAAGCAGTCGGTCCTAGTCTCTAGTCCAATGCCAGCATCATCGCTTGGGTGGCATCCTTGAGCTTGCGCTTCGCTGTCTCGAGCTCCTTCGCCGAGGGCGCCATTCCGGTCAAGCTCCCAGCAAGTGGCTGGTTGCTATTTCTTGCTTCCAGCAACTCCTTGTATACCCTAGCAGCGTCGTTGTACTGGTCGAGCGCACTTAGTGTCGACTTGTTGGCCTCGGTCTCCTCAGGGGCAAGAACCAAACCAGACGCGGCTGATGCTGCCGCTTTGGGAGCAGGGCCACCGCTCCCGTTGGACTGTCCTGCATGTCCCTCCCCGTGCCCAGCAAGGACGGCAGTGGTGCTTGTTGGAGCTGTTCGTGTCGGACTGATCTCGGCGGGCTGTGACGACATGTTGGGGTCGAGAGCATTGGGGTGGTGAAACGAAGGCAGCGGGTGGGTCGACATGGGCGAGGCAGGCGTAGCATGCGGAATGAGTTCAACTATGCCTGTTGGAGTGTGAGATGGAGCGCCGGCGCTGCCATGCTGCTCGCCTCCAGAATCGTACATTGAATCGTCCGCCCGGTCATGCAAGGGCGGGTACTCATGATACACGCCACCCTCAACACCTCGGCCGGCACTGGATGGTTCATTGATAGGATCTGGTGTATAGCCGGTCGACCGGGCCCCGCTGGGGTTTCCGTGCGGTGACAGCAACTGTACATCGTGGGGAACATGACCATCTTGACGAGCCGGGTCAGCCAACTCAAATCTCAAGTCCGTGACAGGGCCCGAAAAGGGCGAGGCCGATCCGTGCTCATCCTCGGAGCTTCCACTGTCAAGATCGTCCTCGGCGTCGTTCGCATTTCCCTGACCCTCAGAAGGACCATTCTCCCTGCGAGGCTTTTGCAGCTTTCGCCGCTCGGGATTCGTGGGTGCGTGCTCCCCCATAAGCTTGAGGGCCAGCTCGTGCCTTGCCTGCCTGGCAGCCTGCTCCTTCATCTTCTCCTGGACCCAGACTTTGACCTCCTGTACTCCCAACTCTTTTGCTATGTCAGTGAATGCGTCTGCCTGCTGCGCCTTTGCCTTCTTGTGGCACTGATGGCGAAAGTTGCCAAGCCACCGCTTCTCGTCGCGCGCAACACCCCAGGCACTCTGCAGACGCAGCACGGTGGCGACGCCCTTCTTGAGCTCCATCCCGCGAGAGGTCAAGTCCTGGTAGATCTCCTCGGGTGTCATGCCCTCTCTTGTCATGCGGATCAGCTCGGCCTTCCTCATTGCCTGGACCTTGGACTTGGCACTCATCCGCACGTTGTCGGCATCCGGGGGAGGTGTCTTGACCTTCCGCTGGGCCTGGGGTTTGTTAGCAAATTGCTGATATCCTTCAACGATTTCGGGGTGAAAGGGAGGATGCTTACCCTCTTCCTCATGCCCCATCTGATGCGTACTCGACTGACAGCACGATCGCTGGTCTGGACGCCCATGGCGTTCAAGGCAACAGCGATGGCCTTGCAGTTCTCTCCTCGCTGCGTGCGGGACTCGATCTCGGCCTTGAATGGCTCCAGGTTCGAGCCTGTGCCGATGCCCTTCTTGTGAGGGTAGAGCCATCCGCTCGGCGGCGGGTTGTTGAAGCTGTTG
Source organism: Diaporthe batatas (assembly GCF_019321695.1). Lineage (NCBI taxonomy): Eukaryota > Fungi > Ascomycota > Sordariomycetes > Diaporthales > Diaporthaceae > Diaporthe > Diaporthe batatas. Next base: position 141,227 of record NW_025408550.1, read on the forward strand.
CCGCGGGTGTTGGGCTTGTAGGCGAGGTCGTCGGTCGCTGGTTGTGGGATCGCGGGGTTCGACGTGGAATCATGTTGCAATTGCGAGACTTCATGGCCGGCCCAGTCGTCTGCCAACTGTGGGCTGTAGCCCTCATACTGCTCTGTCGCCATCGTGCTGCTTGATCCACTTTATCTCAGCGGGGGGAGAAGGCATGTGGTGGGAGCGAGGCAGACGAGCTGGATGAGGTGAGATATCGAGGGCCGCTTGTGGTCTGAGCTCCACCCGGCAGAAAACAGGGCGGTGGGGCTGATGCCTTGCACTAGCAGCTTTCGCACGTCGAAGTCGCTTGCAGCTGTTAGAGATCCAGCCAGTCTCATTGCCACCTTCGGCAGCCATCGGCTTATCTCGGGATCCCAGAACCTCCAGCTGAGTTGATCAGAGCACCAGTCCAACAGTTGAAGGCTACCTTCAGTGCGCATCTCTGAACATGGTTTGGATTTGGCCTTCTCTCTTTCAGGGACGACGCTCAGTGAATTCAGGATTGTCACTCGAATGTAGTGGTTTTGTGGCTTTGTTTCTTATCCCATACATATAAACGTATGTGGCGCCTTCAAACTCCACACTGTGGTAAACGCTGAAGACCCTCATCAATGATATGTCACGCATTTTTTGTTTCCATGGTGGCTACATCTTCAGGAATATCGGCTTGAAAATTAGCACCGCTAAACTTTCCGGGATTTTTCCAGGAGGTGCTAAAACTCTTCGTTTGTCGTCGTGCGTGATGAATGTTCAACCAGGGACAGACTCGGACGTTAACCTTCGAGATCACGCAATGAGCTAAATGGTGAGGCAGACACCATTGCCTATTTCGAATTTGCTGGCCTTTACGTAGGACAGTGTTCTACATGGAGCTTAAAATCTCAGCTCGCCGAGTTCCTGTGCCCATTCCCCCTTTCGCAAGAACAAGCTTCTTTGAGACTCGAATTCCGCTGTCCTCCAAATATTGGAAGGACCACATGCCAGTGAGAACATACTTTTCGCTATGTGTGACGCGAAGGATCGCTGCGGAATCTCCACGAGACTCAGCTAAGCAGGGTGAGAAAGTTCAGTAGGAACTCGAGTGATCGGTTACCTCGCACAGCACGCTGTTGTGCGCATCTCAAGGGTATATGAGCAAGCTACATATATACTTGAGTAGGATAGCTTATTCCTACTGCTGCACGTATAACACCTGTTCGCTAGGTACGATACGTCAAAAGCTCTCGGGACTATCTAATCTTCTTGAAACAAAAGCCGACTTGATATTACCACGTTTACTACAGTCCTGCTGTCTTCACCGTCACCCGATGCCGGACGGGCATACTGCTCACTTCAAGTTGTACGTAGGAAGAAAGGGCTTCAGCCTGATTTACCACTTCCTGGCTATCAGCCGTGGACACATTTGCTACGCATTTGTTGGCCCAAAAGTTCAAGTTTTGACTATTGTGATCAATTCAGGCTGTGGAATCTCAACGGCGGGCGAGGCTTTCATTCAGCCCATGAGCTGTGCAACAGGAGGACGGACTCGGTACACACACAGAGCTGCGAGATGCGAGAGGGGATGGTGTTTGACATCACATGGTCTGCCACACCAAGTCTGCGGGACTGTTCACCTTTGCGGTCTGTGTTACTCTTTGGTGTGAGCCATCATCTGCCGCCTGCCCACCTGAGAACCTTCCATAGGGGAATACGGATACGGGAAATTCATCCACCATGGTGAGAGGCCCAGGTTGCCCATCCCATCTGCTTCGGTCAGGTTTTCCGGTCCCCGCATGACCTGACCGGAATGTAACAGCTCGGCATGCAGGAACGCATCCAAGTGACCCGCAGAGGATATCACCCATATCAGCATATATTTTTCAGACCGCGCGCCTCGCGCTCTTTACTCGCGATATAATGCGAGATTGCCATGTATAACCTTAAAAGTCGCCGAGCATAACTGGCTTCGTTCCAATTCCCCATACATCCGAAGCCATACGTGGCGCCTCTATACAGTGCCTGAGCGAAGTCTGCACGGGAGCACTTTTAGCCGCAGTGCCGCAGCCTTACATACAAGCAATATCCGAGATACTTTTCGATAGCCCACGATACCCCTCAAGTTCGCTTGAAGCACAACAAAGAGCTAGCTCGAGCCCTCCAGGACTAACCAAGTCGGCCTAGCCTTGCTGCATGTTTGGTCCGCTTCTTCGAAACGCGGGAGGAACCTAGCCTGACATATTCTGGGCGAGGGCATATTTTCGTAAGATTACGTTCAGGCGAGCAATATCGTGACAACGTGGATCCCGAATCCACGCCATAGGAGCTTTGCGTAATACAGCCACATCGTGAAGAACAATATAGGAGCGCCCAGGCGGCTCTTGCTCACGAGGGTGGAGATAGTGACGGCCTCAAAACTCCGAGTCCAGGTGTCCACCATCCGGGACAGTCCGCGAATGCTCCCGCAATGAGGCCAATCTCATGTGCAGACAAGCGAGAGTATGTTCCCGTCCTGCTGGCTTGACTGCTTTTCAGATTTGTCATTATCTGGTCCGTCAGGAGTTGTGAGTAAGGGCATAGCCACTTTGTACACGTGTAATTTGTTTGTCAAGTGAGGACATGACAGGAATAGAGTTTCAAAACGCCGGGCTCATTAGCGTTCTGATCTACGAGAACCTTGGACGGATCAATGTCTACTCTAAAGGCAATAGGCTTCAGCCAACCAGGAATTTTGGGTTCTAAGCAGCGGGGTTGAAACTTTGGACGAGAACAACCAATGTACAACACCACCGCGTCCTACGCAACCTACGTCCAAGTTGATGAACGCTGGTCCAGGAGGAGGTAGGTGCCAAGCAAAGCCAATCCGTGCACCGGACCCGATCTATTCGCCGACGTCCTCACATCTTCAAGTACAGTGCACGGTGATGCAGTTAGATTTCCTGGAAACGTCCATGATTCTGGTTGGTCCGGGCCCCTGGTCAAAACACGACACTGCCCCGTGGAGTGTCTAATTCGAGGTGTTCGTCCGAGTCTCCACCGCGTTCCAGGTCCTTGGGCATATGCCAACCAGTTCTATTGCGGCAGCAGCACTTGAGCCCACATTGCGACTCAGCTAGTCCGGCTGTCCGGGTGCGCGCAAGTGACGGATCGTCCGACTGGCGTCACATCGCCAGCACCACGCTCGCTCGTGCACCAGAAGGGGAGTAGGGCGGTTGGTCAGGACAGCATCCATCTCAGCACTGGGCGCGGCCCAGGCTGCCCAGCCAGAGATCCAAGGCCTTCGCCACCTGAATTGCAGAAGTGCCACCACTATTGTGTACTTTTCCCGCCAAGAGTTCTAACAATAACCTGAGCGCAGCGCACCTCGCGCGGGACTCACCGCAGTACGCGCGTTCTTCAGCATCAACACCACCACTAGGAATATTATTATTCGAAAATGTTATTATTCTACAGAAGAAAGGGGGGGGGGGACCAGAAGTCTAGGCATACCAAGCAATGCGTATGTCCGACGCCTTGGCGAGTCGCCTCAGCCAGCCCATAGGGCTCTTGTCCATCCTGACAGCGGGGATGGTGCTACGGTTACCTCGATCATGGGACGATCTAAATTTCGACGTCGGACACCCACCCGCTTTCCGCTCCACTTCCCGCGTCAGGCACCGCGCGCCCTTTCTCCTCTATCAGTAGGGGTCCCAAATGGAGAAAAAGCTCCTATACTTTCATAAGTTGCCGTGACAGGGGTGCAGTGAGGCACGCCTCTGGCCTCCCGAGAACACCCTCCTTGGACGATATCGTAAACATGTGCAGCAGAAGCCAGCGGTTACACACCTTGGCGGGGGGGTTAGGACATCACAAGGTCAGGAAGGTGTAATCAATGAGCCTGTGAGCATCGGCGGTCGAAGCAGGGGACCCCCCACTCGCCACATGCGAGTGTGTGGCGGGAGAAGTCGCCGATGATGAAAGAGAATCGCGCTGCAGATCGGACCCTGCTCGCCGCAGGGTTGTGATAGGGGTGCAGCAAGAAGGAAAGAAGCATATCTCGTCTACCGTGTGGCAGCTGTGTGGTAACTGTGTCGTGTATGGCTGGTATGTCAGTCACTTGCTGTGTATGGTATGTGCGAAAGATTTGCCCTGCATGCAGACCGGGGCCGGCTACGGCACCCCCAAGCCAAATGGATGCAGGCTAAGCCGGATGAGGGTGGCTGCAGGTGAAAGTGGCCTGAGAGTTTGTTGCTGCACGCAGTACCGACCGGCCTTGACTGCACCACCAGGGGAAATCTTCGTCTTGGCCCTCGTTAGCATGTGCAGACCGCGCATCCAGCCATCCCAACGGACTGCACGATGTGATGAGAAATGCTATTTTTACGACACTGCATGTTGACTGGTTGAGAGCCAAGTCCCAGACCCTCTTGGGATATGGTGCACATGTACTACTAGTAATTTGATGTCGAGACCGCTTGAGGCACAACTATTTGCAGAACAGGCACATTCTCGGGACCAGTGCTGGCAGGTGTCGTCAATATTGGCCGTGAGCACAACAACGAGTGTTGACCGAGGTCTAGATGGCCTCGCTTCCAAGGCAAAACCCGAACTAGTTCGACCACCTCAAACGCCGAGCTATACCTGCTGTGGCAGGTGTGGTCGGCGCACAATGCTCTGTTCTGCCGCTCCGATCCGGCGATCGACGTGATCAACACCTGGGCAGCACGCCCCGCCGGCCGTTTGGTTAGGTGCCGGCTTCCGGCATGGGTTTTTGACGCCACGCCGGCAGGGAGTTGGAACAAGGTTCGCCGACCTGCCAGGTCTGCCAGCTGCCATGGCTGCCAGCCTGCCCAGCCTGCCAGCCCGCCTTCGATACAACCGCATTGTGTGCTGCTGGGTAGCGAGGCAAGAGCTGAAACCGCCAGAATACTACCATTGTAGTCATTCCTGCGACGTCGGTCGGGATAGACTGTCGATATCCAGCGTAGCTTTCTGCCTGCCCTTGTTGTGCCCTCGAGGCCCCAGCGCATAACTCACTTGTGGATGACAGACGGGGCGGCTTCGATGGGACAAGGGTTATGTCGTTCATCCCATGCCGGGCGTCGCCCCGATCTGGCGTCCAGTGCGTGCTTGGCCTAGTGTGGTGAGCACGTTACTGTGTTGGTGGTATGTAGTGCATAAGATTTTTTTCCGCAAGCCCAGCCAGGGCCGGGTACAAGGGGCTTGAGCGTGACAGCAGACAGGGCTGGAGAGGAGGTGGAACGGGAGCCGGGAGGGGCAGAGGAGAGGGGCAGGGCACCGGGCGCGAGGGCTGTTTCGAAACGGCCTTGGGCCCGGGAGCTTGATGACGGTTGTGTATTGCAACACACTATATTCGCCGACATATTGTCCTGGGCGCGCGCGGGCAGCTGGCGGGGCGGCATTGAGATGCGGGAAACGGAATCCAACGGCGGGTGTTAGTCAGGCCCGAATCATCCCCTATTCTCCGAACTCCTTGGGCGAAACATCTTCGGCTTCCCAGGGCCCCTAGGGCTGCTCTGCTCTGCTCGCCCGGCGGCAGGTACGGAGTAGATGAGCGTGGTACGCTATGCAGCGCATGTACACGACCCTGTATCAAACTATGTCTGGGAGGAGCCAAAATACACCTCAAATCCGAGCGATGGCACGCCCCTGAAGTGGATCAAGGGAACCTTCTGCTCTGGGCTGGCGGCCGATGCCAGCACGCTCACTTCTGTCTCATCACTCCGAGTTCTCTGTGTCGACAACATGAGCCCTCAATCCTGCCAATCTGCCAGTGTCTTTCTGTCTCTTTTCCTTGGCCGAACATGGCACCCCATGCATCGACATGGCCAGTTCAGGGCCTAGGCTTGACTGGACAGTGTGGGGCGGTTGCCGGTGGCGTCGGGGATTCGGAAGGAGATTCGGAAAAGGATCATTGGTGACGCCGCCACAGCGCTGATGAGGGTTCACTCTTCAGTGTTGGTTGGCCCAAAAAGGTGAGCAGCCGATTGGGCACTGGCTTGGCTTCAAGATGCCAGGGGGCGCATGGATATCATCGAATTTACACAGTACCTGCTGCTGCTGCTGCTGTTCTCAATGCTTGTTGTCTGTTGCTACTGTGGATACCTACTACATACTTCAATAGTAATTAAGGCTCCGACAACAGCGAACCGGTCAGCCGGTGTGCATTGTTGCATCGGACCGGCCACCCACGCCCGCCCAGCCGCCTCTACATACATGCGTGCATGCTTAACTGCCAAATAAGCTCCCACACCACCAAGGGGCCTCAACGTTGACATTTCCGGGTGGGCTGATGGGCTGATATCGCTTCCATGCAGGAACAGGTCGTACACCTTCCTGATGCTGTGCGCCGAGATCGATGGTCTGACAGGACCGGACGACGGCGCTATCATATCTCTCAGATATTGGACCATCTTTTTTTCCCCTTCTCACTTTTGCCCAGACGATCTGACAGCAGTCACATCGCATTTCTTGGTGACCGGAATTATTCCATAATTAGAGTCTGGAATATCACTCACACCCATTCTGACATGCTGCACCAAGTGATGAACTCGGGAACCTGTACAACCTCCCAGCCTGACGGCACGCCAGCCTGCCAGCCCTGCCTGATAGCTACACCGACTTCAACCCAACACAAGGAGACAGATGGGGCACGTGTAACTAGGAGCTGGCAACCCACTTGGGCTGCTTGGGCGTACAGTGCATCATTGCTCTCGTCTGTACTTTATAGTGTATTACCAAGCTTGTGTGGGGCGACCAGCCTGACCAAAGCCCGGATGACAGTGTGTAACTCTCTGGCTGCAGGGGATCCTGGACCCCTTCTTCCAGGCAACGTAGAGTATGTACCTGCTCGAACAAGATGATGGCCGTGACCCATACATACCTGCACATGCAGGAATACTACGTGCGTTCTGCCCTTGTTGGAGAACAAGAATGGACAAACAACCAGGCCAAGCTACTAGGCTTGTAGGCCAAGCTATCTGGCAGGGTGGTTAGCTAGCCAGAAAGCACGCAGAGCAGGCAAGTCAGGCAAGTCTGAATAGACTCCAGATCTGGCCCATCCAGGCCTCTGAGCCTCCGCCCGCGAGTCGTGAGATCGCTGCAGTGGGAGCAGATCCTGGTAGCGAAATAAGCATAACCCTGGGGCACAGACTGTCCTGCTCCCACGGTACTACACGGGGTCGCGAGAGATCTTGCCTTTCCGCACCCGCGGCTGCAGCGTGCGGCGTGCCACCTCTACACTGCAGAACGGGAGCACTGTCGCTGTCTGCGCTACGGTCGCAGGAAAGGAAAGGAGATATACCACTGCACGTTGGCCCCCAATGCAGCCATGCAGCCATGCATGCGCCAAGGCCCGGGCCCATCAGGCAGGCCAGCCCATGCCATGCCAATTACGGCAGGGCAGACAGGCACAAAGGTGAGCCGCCGGTCCAGCGGTCACGGTCACGGACACGCTGCAACGCACCGCCTCCTCTCGGTGGCCGGGGATGGGGCTTCGTGATTCGTGGGCTGGCGGGATGACCGCCTCTACGACCCCGTGTGTGCCCACAATCTACACCATCCCCCCGGGATGGATTGTGCTTTGTGTCCCCTCTGAACCACCAAACGACCAACTGCATAGACCGGAAGCATGCCTGACATGCACGGTGGCCCTTCGCTACTAGATACATTTGCACGACGGGCCGGGATTACTACAAAAGTAAGAAAGGGGGAGGCTACAACCGCATCCTGTCATCAAGCTGCCAGGCACCAGGCTGACTTGAATGCTGCTTAGTCGTAGATATCATGTCGTACTTTCGTATACACTAATCAGGTGATTCCACAGCAGGACTCACCGTCTTCGATGGAACAATTGTCGGGCAGTTGTGTCGGGCACTTCGCAGATCATGGTGGTCCTGCTCCCCTTGTCCCCCAACCGGTCCAGAGTTTATCTTTCCTAGTGTACTTTAGGACGCCAAGTGACGTCGCCGGCCCCTCCTAGTGTACTGTAGGTCTGTGGTCCCTTTTCTCCAGATCCACCAGGTGGGTGCCCAGGTGCGGGCGTCTCCAGGGCTCCCGTCCATCTGTGCCCGCAGCTATCAGATTGTTCCGCCCCCGGAGACACCGTGACGCACCAAGGAAACAAATGTGAGTCAGGGTCTTTGTCTAGGCGGCATGTTGAAGCCCACCGAAATCTCGTGTGTACGAGAACTACGGATAGTAGTACATCGTCCAGCTGGCCGCTGGCTGCCAGCTGCTGTGCGCGCGGGGTTAGCGAAGCGACGCCATTGTAGAAGTGCATGAACGGGCAAAACTGTACGTGCACGGTAGTACAGAGTAGACGGTGAGCGACAAAAGGACGGGCCAGCGTCACCGGCTGCGTGATTGGTGAGCCTCGTTACCGCATGGCCGGAAATACTCTGTGTTTCTATGCCACACGTTGTGGAGTATCCTGCACGAAATCCAATATAGCAACGCCAAGTTTTGTCGCCACGGATCCCGAGTACCGACCCCCGAGGAGCAGCGGCATGCGTGCTCCAGAAGTCTGCGCTCTGGTAAAAACCTTGTCGACCGCATCCCCATCCCCGGGCGCGTATGCACACGGGGGGCACGACCAACGGCACACGGAGGCGATGCAACGGTCAGCCTCTGGACCAGACAGCCCAGACTGACCATATGATCCTTCGGAATATCATTGTTAGCGGCACAGCTAGAACAGCTAGAACAACATCGTCCAAACCGGGGCTCACGAAAGAAGGAACACACCTCGGCACTTAGAATGGATCAACACCAAGCCGGACTGCAACCGCGGGCGCCACCAGGGACCCCAGTGTTTCCTTGTCACATGGAAAGTGTTACCCCTGATTGGCCTAATTTGAGGTCTTGGACATGCATGCACAGCGTGGTCTCGGCTCCCTGCGAGCCGGGCAACGTGCAGACACCCCCCTCCACGTTGTTTGCCGGCCTCTTTGGGGTCCACAATCCACCACAGCCGCACGGCTTGGTTGGTGCATTCCTGAACGTAGAGTCGACGCCTGCCAGATGCTGCAATTATGATGAGCACCACAAGTTTCTGATCGTCCTGCCACTCACTTGTCACTCACTCTCCCACCAACCTACCCAACTACCCACCACCCAGCACCTTCGACTCATCAACCCTCCTCCTGCCCTCCTGTACTGGTACGCTTATGCCTGTTGGCCTGTAAGGCCCCTCCATCGCCCACTTCCCCGTCCACGGTTGCCACTTAAACCTGGGAGTTTTGGAAGCCCCCCCCCTTCCACAGCGAATCAGCATCCACTTATTCCCCATTTGACTCGTTTGAGTTCGATCAACTGGACCGTGCCAAGGCAATAGACCTCAAAGTCCAGCATTGCGAGCTTTATTGTCAGGCGCTCCCTAACAACCGTCCCCGCCCCACTATGGCCCAGGTTAGGATCGTCATGGACAGTGCTCCCCTGTCTTTTTTGCTTTCCTTTGCCCCAGGGGATGCCACAACAACTAAGGCATACAGAACTTTAGCGTCGGAGATTGAGCATGGATTTGTAAGAGAGAAACACGACAAAGGTACAGTGCCATCTCCCCATGTCACAACTGTCCTACTGCCACAACTCGCCTGTCGACGGCGCGCACGCTCGCCTATTTCGAGCGAATTCCATATGTGTCAACCCAACCTTAAAGTTCAAGTGACATTACGTGCGACCGCCCTGTACCCTGCGTCCCACTAGCCCGAGTAATACACAGTACATACTGCTTGTACTTCTCCAGTCTCCTCTGGGCAGCGTTCGTCTGAACAATCCCACCACCCAGGCATCGGATATATCTAGAGCTGGACCCATCCTCCACAACCCACTCTCCTCTCTTTCTTTGGCATCAACCTCTTGAGTTGTCTTACGATCGTTTCTTATCTTTGCCATCATGTCTGGGTCACCTTCCGTACCGGATATCCTCCGGGCTCTTCTCCTGGCCGCGCCCCTGGTCTCCGCTGCCTCCTGCCCGTTTGCAGCACAGCAACAGAAGAGGGACTCTGAGTACTCGTCTGATTTCCTCAGCCGCCGCCAGGACGCTGGGACCACCTCGTTTGGCACTTGTGCTGAGAAGGCCAACGTCGCCGGCGGTGGTACGCGTAGCAGGGATTGGTTCCCCTGCCAACTGCGACTTGACGTCCTCCGTCAGAACACCGCCGAGATCAACCCATACGGTGGCGACTTCGACTACGCCGCGGCGTTCAACTCCCTGGACCGTGAGTCACTTGCATCCTGCTTACAAACAAACAAACGAATCCATCCAGTAACTTTTGACTAACCCTTCCCCTAGTCGATGCTGTCAAGGCCGACCTCAAGGCCCTGCTGAGGGACTCACAGGCCTTCTGGCCTGCTGACTTTGGTCACTATGGCGGTCTCTTCATCCGTATGGCATGGCACAGCGCGGGCACATACCGCTCCTTCGATGGCCGTGGTGGTGCCGGCATGGGCCAGCAGCGCTTCTCGCCGCTCAACAGCTGGCCCGACAACGCCAGTCTGGACAAGGCTCGGCGGTTGGTCTGGCCCATCAAGCAGAAGTACGGCCGCAAGATCTCCTGGGGCGACCTGATCATCCTCGCCGGCAACGTCGCCCTCGAGGACATGGGCTTCCCGACCTTCGGCTACGCTGGTGGCCGTGTCGACACCTGGCAGGCCGACGAGTCCATCTACTGGGGCTCCGAGGAGACCTTCGTCCCCCAGGGCAACGCGGACCGTTACAACGGCAGCACCGACTTCGCAGCCCGAGCCGCGAACCTCGAGATTCCCCTGTCCGCCACTCACATGGGTCTCATCTATGTGAACCCCGAGGGCCCTAACGCCAACTCTGACCCTGTCACCTCGGCCATGGACATCCGGACAACCTTTGGAAGAATGGGCATGAACGATGAGGAGACGGTTGCTCTGATTGCTGGCGGCCACGCTTTCGGTATGTCCTCCTTAGCCCTGATCCCCTTTCTGATATGGTGTGAGGAAGGTATCTCTGACGTTTCCCCCCCTCTTTACAGGCAAGACTCACGGAGCTTTCAACGGCTCCGGCATTGGCGGCGCACCCGAGGCTGCTGACATCGGCGAGCAGCAGTTTGGATGGGCTGGCAGCTTCAAGGAGGGCACCGGCTCTTTCACCTCCGGCCTCGAGGTCACCTGGAGCAAGACGCCCACCAAGTGGTCCAACAACTTCCTCGAGTCCCTGTTCCACAACGAGTGGACCCTCGTCCAGAGCCCCGGCGGCGCCCACCAGTGGGAGGCCCTCAACGCCACCGCCAACTACCCTCTGCCCTTCGACAACAGCAGCTTCCAGAAGCCGCGGATGTTGACCAGCGATCTGGCTCTGCGCCACGACCCCATCTACGCCAACATCTCCCAGGCCTACCTTGCCAACTTCACCAAGCTCACTGACGACTTCTCCCGTGCCTGTAAGTTGCCATTCTGCCTGCCATGAGCTTGCGCCCGTGTGACACTGTGGCTAATCACGATATTCTGTCCAGGGTACAAGCTCACTCACCGTGACATGGGTCCTCTGGCCCGCTACCTCGGCCCCGAGGTCGCCAAGGAGAAGCTCATCTGGCAGGATCCCCTCCCCGAGGCCACCGGACCCACGATCGACTACTCCGATGTCGCCACCCTGAAGCAGCAGATCCTCGCCTCCGGCGTCAGCACATCCGCCCTGATCTCCACCGCCTGGGCCTCGGCCAGCACCTTCCGCCACACCGACAAGCGTGGTGGTGCCAACGGAGCCCGCATCCGCCTCGAGCCCCAGGTCAGCTGGGCCGTCAACACCGGAGCCGGCACGGGCCTGTCCGACGTGATCAAGGCCCTCGAGGGCATCAAGTCCAAGTACTCCAAGCCCGTCTCCCTGGCTGACCTGATCGTCCTGGGCGGCGCCGCCGCCGTCGAGAAGGCGGCCAAGGATGCCGGCTTCGCCAACGCCTCCGTGCCCTTCACCCCAGGCCGTGTCGACGCCACGCAGGACCAGACCGACGTGTCCACCTTCGCCTACCTCGAGCCCAAGGCCGATGGCTTCCGCAACTTCGGCCGTGGCAACGCCCGCGCCCGCACCGAGGAGATCCTCGTCGACCGCGCCAACCTGCTGGGCCTGACCCCGCCCGAGCTCACCGTCCTCGTCGGTGGCCTCCGCGTGCTCAACACCAACGCCGACGGCTCCGCCAACGGTGTGCTGACCGCGACCCCCGGCAAGCTGACCAACGACTTCTTCGTCAACCTCCTCGACATCTCGACCAAGTGGACCGACTCCGACAGCGGCGAGGTCTGGAAGGGCACCGACCGGGCGACCGGCGCTGACAAGTGGACCGCCACCCGTGCCGACCTTGTCTTTGGCTCCCAGTCCGAGCTGCGTGCCATTGCTGAGGTCTACGCCATGGCTGACTCGGGCGAGAAGTTTGTCACCGACTTCATCGCCGCCTGGAACAAGATCATGGATGCCGACAGGTTTGACGTCAAGAAGTGGTAAACTTGAGACGTCATGGTCGTCGTTCTAAGTGATTGAGTTCAGGAGTTATCATCATAGAAAAAGAAAAGAAGAAAAAAAGATACCTGTGTATTATGAGATCATTGCCCTGGAATGGAACTGGGGCCTTCATGAAGCGTTTTACTTTATTCTTGTACATATTATGAGCATGATTGTATTTTAGTCAGATACCTCGCAGCACGATGAATTCCGAACTCAGTTGATATCACTCAATTGCTCACTCTCGTGCCATCTCCTCCAGCCGAGCCTTACACCCTCGATCCCGCTCGATCTCCTTCCACAGCCGCGTATCCCATGCCCCCATGTCGTCCCGGCCCTTCTCGGTCCTCCAGGCCTGGTTCATGGAACCGGCAAAGCGCTGCCTTAGCGCGGCCACGGAGAGCTCCACCGTAAAGAGCCCGCCCAGTACGAGGGCGAGCGTGGCCCACCATGCTGGATCTCCACCGAATGCCCGGGTGAAGCCGTTGACTACCGAATAGGGGCTGATGACCAGGGAGGTGAAGACGTATCCCACTACGATGTGGAAGAGCCAGATCAGGGCTATCTCGGCACAGAATATCAGCAGCACAAGTATGGTCTTGTATTGCATCTCCAGAACCCTGTCACCCATGCATTAGTATCTGTGCATTGTCCAAAGTAGTTTTATGAAGCGCTCGGGGTATTTGCCACTCACAGGATCTTCACATTCGTCCACACCATGCATGCAATGAAGACCAATGTGCCGATTGCATAAAGCCCGTTGTCATCCGGGGTGGTCGTGTACGCGCCCCCGTAGCCCAGCCACGCCAAGAAGGAGATGGCCGCCCCGGCCAAGACGGCATTCGCAATCCACGACAGGAACACCCCCCAGTTCAGGCCCTGCGCCCGCTGGCCGTATGCGTACAGCTCAGGCACGGCCATCAGCGTGCGGGCCTTGAGGTCCTTCTCCCAGGCGCCGATGGTCATGGTGCAGGCGGTGGAAAACGCAAAGCCGTAGACCGTCAGGGCCGTTGACTCGTACAGGCTCGTGCCGGTGAAGCCGGCCGCGATCTGGTACAGCGCCGCCGGGAACCAGAACATGGTCTCCTTCCAGAAACTGCCGAGCACGAAGCGCGTGATGCGGTGGTAGTTCCAGCGCCCGTGGACAAGGAGCAGCCTCGACAGGAAGCGGAACTGCGCGATGCTGATGTCGGCCACCCGTGCTGCCTGCTGGCCCTCGCGGCCGGAGATGCCCACGCCCACGTTGGCCGCCGTGATCATGGCCAGGTCGTTGGCGCCGTCACCGATCGCGAGCGTCAGCGGCCGCCTGTGGCTCGTGAAGCTGGTCCGCACCCACCACCAGGCCCGCCCTAGGGACGTCGTGCCAGGCGGTGGCGAGGGCTCGTCGCGCACTGCACGCACCAGGAGTGCCTTCTGGGACGGTGAGGCCCGGCAGCAGATCACCGAGCCGACGGTGGGGATCAGCTGCGTGAAGAAGACCTTCCGGATTTGGGCCGCCTCGGGCTGTTCCAGGGCGGTGAGCGTCTGGCCGTCGATAACAATGGCGCTGTGTGGGGCTGCTTGGCGATCCGGAGAGTTGAGGATGTCCGAGATCTGCCATTCCAGGTCGCCGTCTTCGACGTCCAGCTGGAAGAGTGCCGTTTCCGGCGTGCAGATGCGAGAAGAATGTGCCTGTCCAGATTCATCGTTAGTGTCCTAGTTTTTACCTAGGTGAATGTCAAGTTGACTCGGAGCTCCGTGACTACGAGCTGGCCTGCGGTAGAAAACGGATTCAAAAAACTCACAATGTTGATTGCTGTCTCTCGTTTGTCGCCTGTCAACATCCATATCTTTATGCGTGCCCTCCGAAGGCGGTCGATTGTCTCAGGCACACCTTTCTGCAGCTTATCCTCAACGCCCGATGCCCCAATGAGGTCGAACGAATGCTCAATCTTCTCCCCCACCTCCTCCAATTTCCGCTGTCGATCTGTCAGGCTGACCTGTGCGCTGTGGTAGTCTCTCTTCCACGCTCTGTATTCTTCGTTGGAGAGATACCGATGCGCAAAAACAAGCGTACGCAGACCTTCTCTCGCGTACTCATCGATGTGGTCGAGACAGCGGTTCAATATCTCGTCTTCCTTCATGTGCCGGTCTGGATACGGACTCGACCTCCCGGCATAGGGGTTTGTATCTCGATTCCCATCCCAGAATCCCGGGGTTCCTGGGTTCCACGAATGTACCGAGACTGGACTTGCCGGGGACTCCAGCGACCGCCTGGGAAAAGAAAGATTCGTTGAGCCCCTCTGGTGTTGCCTGAGAGACTGTCTCCTGGCGTCCATTTGTGCCTTTCTCAGACGCGGCAGCACAATGGTATCAGCGCCTTTGCAAATGACCCAAATTCTACCATCCGGACGGCGGACCACAATAGACATTCTCTTCCTCTTACTGCTGAACTCGATAACATCTAGTACCTCGTATGTCTCACGCCTCACTCCTTGGCCGAGGCCGTGAGAAATTTCGAGCGTGAGCGACTGGGTTGTGCGCTCCACCACCAGGATACCGAGCTCCTGTGCAGCTCTCACCAGAGCCAACTCATCCGGGGACGATGCCTGGAAATCAACGACCTCGCCCGTCTCGGGGTCTTTCTCGGGGAGGCACGTGTGACATACTGCCAACGCAAGTATGTACTCGTAGGCTGCTTGGGAGAGCGTAGATCTCGGGTCACGGCGGATCTGAGCAAGCAAGTCGTTGGTGGTTCTACCTCTGTCCTCCGATGGCGCCGGAACCTTCGCCTCTGTGAATCCCGCATCATGATGCCACCAGCTTGTTCCGGCCACACTTATCCTGCGGAACTTCATGATGTTGTCGGTCAGCGTGCCAGTCTTGTCCGAAAAGACATAGCCGATCTGCCCGAGGTCGTCCAGGATTATGTTCGTGTTGCAGCCTGCAGGCGTGTCGGATTCATCGTGGTGCATCTCGGCATCAGAAGCAACAAGTACAGCCAGGTTGAGCTTGACTGCTTCAATCGCCATGATGAGCGACATCGGAACAACATTCGAGAACTGGATGATGAATCCGATTATGACTTCTTGGTCGGACACGACTGACAACATGAGATACCAGGGCACGTTTGTGCCCTGCCAGTAGATCTTGAAGCCCATGTAAAGCAGGACCGAGGTGACGAGCATATAGAGCGCCAAGAAGATGACGATCAGGTTGACAAACTTCTCGAGCGCAGGCCTCTTCGCTTCCGGGTTGCGGTTCGCATTCATGCGGATTTTCGTGTCCTCGCCAGTGTTGATCACCATTGCAATGATGAATTTTGTGTTCTTGATCTCGCAGCCTCGATAGATGATGTTGTCCACATTCAGGGGCGATGTTTCGTTGCCATCGACTGTGGCAGTCCCGTCAAAATTGTAAAGATCCTGGTTCGGATGCTCGATAGTGAAGTAAACGTCCGAGCCAGAAATGTTCTGCACCGAAACAAGATGCAAGTTCTTCAGCGCCGCGGGGACCATCTTGCTCTTGAGATTTGTCTCGCCGTCCAGAGCCCTGGTATCGACATACGCGACACCCTCGTCGGCATGCAGGAGAACGATATCTGCTGGGACCTGCTCATCTCCCGAGAGCCTTACAACATCTCCAACCTTGAGTTCGCCCCACTGCGTTGTCATCCATGGCGTGCTTGGTTTCGTCCGGGTCGACGATGGGCTCAAAGCCACCTCAGAATCTGCAACAGATACCCGCTTTCCATGCTGTCGGCTTGTCGCACCGTGCTCGGCTCCCAAAATCGTGACCTTGCTCGCATTTTCGGCCTTGTCCAGGGTGTACCTCTTCCAATCGTCATAACCTTCTTTTGCGATAGTAAGCGCCACAAATATCAGCAATGGGATGAGAGTCGTGAACCGTCCCGTTGTACTGAATCCGGGAATCATCTGAAGGATGGCAATGATCAGGAAATACATATTGGCCAGTCTGGAAAATTGATAGATGAGTTGCCTTGGGACAAAGTTCCAGATGGTATATCGCGAGGTCCTGATCCGGTTGGAAATATAGGGGCGTCCCGTCTGCTCATCGGTCAGAGGCTCATCGCCGACACGCAAAGGTATTATGCGGCCATCGGGAGCAGCTTGTGCGGTTCGTCTCAGGCGGAGGAACTCTAACACCCTTCCAGCCATAGATGAGGTCTTTCCGGCTCTGGCTGCCTGTCCACCACCCTCATCCAGAAGTGTCTGTCGCGCGCTGGGGCGAGTTGCAGAGCCCTCGAGCGCGGACATTTCGAGCCACTCGCTTGAGCCATCGCGGTCGGATTTCCTTTGGTCGGCCATTTTTCCAAAGCCTAACGCAGCTCGCTAGCTTCTCCCTGTCCCGCTTGAATGGTGGGCACACAAAGACACGTCCTCCAACACCAGGCGGTGGGTCAAAACCCAGCAAGGAAACAATGGCTCACGCAAAACATCAATCCGGGTCGAACGTTGCGTAAGGGACACAAAGTTTAGAGAGAAGCGTCATGATAGGATTGGCAAAGGTGGATGGAGCTCGGGACAATCGAGGCGGGCGGCAGATGGTTTGATGAGTCGGAGGCGCAAGCCGGCTGTGAACTGTCTCTTGGCTGCTTGGCCCTGACTCCTGGCTCAGCCAGATTAGCCACTCCAGCCAGTGGTGAAGCGTGCCACGGAGGCATGACGCACTAAGCAAACCGGCTTGGCTGAAGCCTATCCTGGATTGCTACCCAGCCATCTATCAAGCTCCCACACGTGCCGCTAGGCCGCGTGTTAGCCTTGACTTCCAAGGTTGTGGCCAAGAGATCTTCGATTCACCCGGGCTGTGCAGGCTCGAATTCGTAACGCCGCTTGCTTGTCTTGGTTCCCTTGGTCTCGGGCCCTTCTAGAGGCCGCCACATCTGGCCTATAATGAGTGCGCCGTCTGGCAGCTGATAGGCCAATGATCCCAAAGCGCGTATGGCCATCCCTCACTAGTGAAAGAACACAGCCGTGGTCTACACTCCTCCGTACACTCACCATAGCCTTAAACCATTGGCTGTGGTGTGCTACTCAGGAACGCCACCATGGTACAGCCTCTGATTGGTTGGACACCCTGTAGGTGACGACGGCAAGACCAAAAACGCTTGTATTGAAACAGGATACTTTTTGTGACTCTGATTCTGCATCTCATGGCCGCGTCAGTGTGTCCAAAACTACACAACCCAGCAGAATGAGCACGCAGGTTGTATTCAGGAAACACCCGTGACATATTTTTGAACTATGACCAAACATTTGAATAAGCTGAGGTCCGAAAATCCTTGCTTGGCAATATAAAACGGTCTTGCATATCAGCCGATCCTAAATATAAGACGCCACAAAGAAGTCTTGTTCCAACCCTCAGATGCGTCTTAAAGGTTGAACATCAATTACTGTTCCAATGCCTTTTGTGACATGTGAACCTCCAGATGTCGAGGAACGACTCATGCAGGGACCATATCTGGGTAATTTAACAATACCTTGTGCCGGCACCTAGGAGAGGGTAACTGGCCTCGTTATCAGTTTCACACTTGGGTCCTGCTCTCCTAGTATCTAGGGCGTGGGCAGCCTTGAAGGCACTGGACCTTGTGTTGCAGCTTTGTTCTCCCCATATAGACAATTTGTGCTCTTCAAGCCTCTCTAGTAACGTGGAACCACAATAATTTCCCTAAGAGGATGAAGTTCTATGGGCAGAGAAAGCCATGCCATCAGCACATCTCATTAGACAGGCTGTGCTTACCCCCTTCGTCCAGCCATGGGCAAGGTGCCCCTGATACAGATGCACGTGATTTGGCATTCACTTGAGTTCTTCGTTGTCTGCACAACCCAATCAAGCCCCCGATAAGAGCGCAAGTGTCTGCTACTGTCACTGGATGGCCTCTATCTGTATGACGCACAGGGGTCCAGGAGGTCCAAGGGTGGTGCCCTCAGGCTCTCCTCCCAGGCTGTTGTACCTCAAGTCCGACCTAAAGGCACACTGTCTGTTGTATCAGCACTCGAGTGAATGGTCAACCCCGCCAAAGCATGCCTGCCGCCTGTGCACGGCCCGAATGTCGTTCAGTTCGGAAAAGGAGCAACAGCAAGTAATCCAGACACTGCGACCGGTCGGGATTTGCAAACTGCAACATAACACGGAATTGCCCAGCACAGTAACAATTCAATCACGAGAGCGCCCATAATTTGCGTCCCTCATTTCTTCGCTCACTATATGCAAAGCAAGAGCATATTATACATCTTCCATTTTCAAAATGTCTGAAGCAGAACACATCCACCCAGGTGGGGTGCCAGCACCAGCCCAGCCCTATGACAAAGTCCCAGCACACGGACCTATCAACTTCCGCCGCCTGGTACACAACCCCGAGAACAGAGAGCAAGGCAACCCCCAAGATGGTGTGAGCACCAGAGAGAACACCACTGCCCCGGAGCAGGGCACAAGTAAAGAAGAACCTGAAGTGGAAGAAGTTCGAGGTTACAAGTATGCCAACATTTCCAATATCAGCCACCATGAGGACACCAGGGTTCACGTTGAGGATCTCTCCGACATGAATGTTGACCCTCAGCTGGAACAAGAGACACATGATCTGCTTCAGGAAGTTCTCACGTTCGATGTAACAGAGAAGCCTGCATACTCCAGGTCGCAGAGCCTGGAAAACGTGACCACGGAACAGTTCACAACACCTAGCCCATTTGGAGACTTGCGTGTTTGCCGCAAGACATATAACTACATTGACGTTCGCAAGAAGGGCCACAAGCAATACTCGCAATCAGCCACCGCGAAGCGAATCGAGAAGATCGCACGGGACCGAGCAGGGCCAGCGCCATCCAGAGCCCAGGAGGAATATGTGGCTCGCAGAATACTGGCCACAAATGGCAGCGTGCTCCCCAAGGGACGCCAGCGCGAAAAGTGGAAGATCCTCCTGAACCAGGCCCATGAAGAACTACATCTCCATCGGGATGATGATACCTACCAGGCGGATCTCACCAACGAAATGAATGGGGCCAAGCCAGCAGATTGCACAATTACACAAGAGAATGTTGAGGATGTGAAGAACAATCTGCCGAAACGGACGGCAAGCAACCCATTTGATCAATTCCAAGTCGACGGAGAGGCAGCGAAGGCACGCGAGCTCATCGAAGGATATGATATCATCATCTGCAGGGACATGGGCAGCCGGCTGATCATTGGCGTCTTTACGAAGGCTGTACAGAAGATGTTCCCAGAAGGGACCTGGAGAAGTTGGCCCGGGCAACCCAGGCAGCTGCGTGGAGGTTGCCCATCACACAGCCGGAGGCCCTTCGGCATCCCACGAACCAGGCGATACATCTAGCACGGTTTCCGAACAAAGATGTAAATTCAGAACAGTGTGAGCAACCGCATTTTGCCGTCTGTGGAGTCGAGCATTACGGGGTCCACCACGAGAGCGGATCAGCGAGCGGGCTTCAACGCCTTTGCTTGCAAGATTTCACTGTCAAATCCAGAGACCGCCTCGACGCAGTGATCAATAGCAGTGCATGGACTGATGAAAAGCCGAAACTCGTGACAGGCGTCTATGGTACTGCCACAAAGGTGTCACGTGTGTCCTTCAAGTCTTGGGACCCCGAGCTATACGAGGAGGCTTTGACAGTCCGACAGAACCTGCCCGAGGTACTCCAAGTAAAGCTGGCTAAGACAGGTGAGTCGCGGAACCTTCCCCATATATATCCTTGGCTCAAGTCTTAATATCATGTGCACTTTTATAGGTGACAACCCGTACGGGTACATGGCCCATCTTGTTGATGCGCAGACGGAAGGCCATTTGGACTCAACAGACTGGGAGCAAGGCCTGGCTGCTCTAACTTGCTTTGGAAACTTCACTGGTGAGTCAACAGTGGCCACACCTAGATGAAACCTACTAACTAATAGTGCAGATGGGGACTTGGTGCTTCCGTGGCTTGGTCTTCGAATTTCCTTTCCAAGTGGATCGAGTTGCCACTTACGAGGACGCGAGATCTACCACTACGTTACTGGCTACCAAGGTCACAGATACTGTGTGGTCCTGACGAACAAGGAGTCAGTGCGGAAGACTATACCCGACTTCCAGAAAGGCTACAAAGAGATGATGGAGAAGGTTGAAGAGCTGAAGAAGACAAACGTGGACGACTGGTCTGAGGATGAGAGGAAGCTCATGGAGGCCAACTTGGAGGGCAAGAGTGCCGTTCTGGAGCTGATTTGGAATTCAGCAAGGAAATATCGCCAGCCGTCCACGTCCGACAAAGCTCACTCTGGCCAGGGCTCTCAGTCTGAGCAAGACAACTCTGGCGAGCCTCCTCTCAAGAAGCAGAGGATGTCGGAGTCCCAATGATCCCAGCATCACCCAGCACCTCCCATGCGCCATCATGTCACGCCAACACTCTGAGCATCTTCATATGTATGACAGATGTGGTCGTAACCTCTGCTTGGGTATCCCGACGGTGCAAGGGGCGAATCAGAACATATAAACTTAGCAAATGTGACAGCGGATAGGGGGCCTGTCGCGCCCAACTCGGATGAATCCTACCGATTGTTGGTATCCATAGCAAAAAGGAATAGGATGGTTGTCCTGTGCACAGTCCTTTGGCAGTAAGAGAAATTGCGGTAGTGTGTGTCCCCGCCGGATGTCCCCTGTGTACTTGATTATGAGTCCACCTGAGAATGCCAATCCAAAATATTTGGACTGGTCAATAAATAGTGCCAGTGTTCTAACAGTTCACGGAATTCAAATTAGTCTACAGTAGGTTTGGTCGATGTTGAAGGCAAATATATTGACAGGTCACGAAAGCAACATCACCCTTCATTGCATCTGGTATCTTTGAACTGGCTATGTCCTAATATCCTTTCCCTGTTTCAAACCCACTTCATACTCATCATCAGCCAGAATCAAAAGCACATGCGTTCAAGATCTTAGACTTACCCAAACTTCTGCCACGTGTGAGCCTCAATGCTCAATCTGATGATGGGCATCGGCCGTACCATTGGTATCACCATTTTGCTCAAGGTTTGCACCATTCGTTCGGGCCGAATGGAAGGGCCCAAGAAGCCACTCGCCAATCTCCTTGAGGCAAGCCTCGCTCTTGTGTTCCGCATCAGCCCGGAAGTCTGGCTCTCGTACAACACCACCAATGCGTTGGTCAAAGTTATGGACTGTAAGGTTTGGTGTCAGCATGTGTAGCTCAAGGTGCGGGGAGATACACCGCCTACTGGTGTCAGGGACAAGCAGCCACTTGTAGCTTGAACCGTCGTTGTATGTCTGCTCAAAGTGGAATCGCTCGTCGTCAAAGAGCATCTGCCCATGATCGGACTGGCCCTCCCGCCCCACGGTCTGCTCCATGGCAGGGACCTCACGGCCGGCCAGCTTGCTGATGGTGCGCCAGGCCTCATGGGCATACATGTCCAGCTCGCAGCCGATGATCATGACGCGGCGGGGGAGCATGTCATGCTCTGCGAAGAACGGGCTGAGGAGCGGGTTGCGTAGGTCCGTCCCGTGCGGGATGTACGACCAGTCGATCATGGGCGACATGGAGAGCATGTAGTCCGTCTCGCGGGCACGGAAGCCGCCCACTCCAGCCTTGTACCGCCGGAGTCGGCTTTTTTGGTGGTGTGTCACGGTGAAGTCGCAAGGCGGATAGAAGGCGAAGACTGAGTTGACGATGGGTCGGATCGCCGGAAGTTGGGTGACGGTCACTTCATTCATCGCCGTCAGCATTCACAGTCAGTCTATGTTGGATGATGAAGCAGGTGACTCACGCGCAAGGTTGCCGCCAGCGTCCCAGCCGCCAACAGCAATTCGAGAACGGTCGATGTGAGGGGCAATTTCGGAGTCGGAGAGAACGGCAAGCATCAGTGCCTCGACATCCTGTACATAGACCCCGGTATCAGTAGCCGCTGGGTGAGCGCGTCAAGCGCGTTGACAGGCGCATCTAATATGCACACGGATTGTACCCACATGAACAGACATGGGAAAAGTTGTCTTCGGAGCTTTGTTGTAGTTCAGGGCCACAACGGTTGCCGAATACCGACTCGCAAATTTGGCATTCCATGCATCGTTGTCTTGCGGAGTGCCCATGATAAATCCGCCTCCGTGGATCGTGAAGCACAAGGACATCTGCCGAGGCTTCTCCTTGTCGTACGGCTTGGGAAAGAAGACCCTTGTCGGAAGGAATCAGCTGTTGTCAGTCGATAGGAGAATGGACCTATCGCATTACTCACCTGATAGGAAGCTTTGGGCGGCATTGGTAGGTTTTCACCAAATTCGGCTGATGCAGCGGCGAGCGCATTGAGTCTTGCATATCACGGATCAAACTGGCCGGCTTCAAGAATCCCTGAGCTGCACCGAGGGAGATAGAGTAGCCCCAGCGTGTGTACCAGGGCAAGAATTGGGCTTCTCTCTTCTCTCCGGGCTTGTCTTCGTGGGTTGGCGGCTGATAGATCACTGCGCTCTGCGGGCGTGGCTGCTGGCTCAGAGCGCCGGTCTCGCGACGTTGAGAGGCATGATGAATGAGCTCCTGGCTCTGATTAGAGTGGTGCACCAGGGCACCCGCAGAGCTCTCATGCGACTGGGGCAGAGCTTCGGCCGTTTGTGTCGTTGTGGCGGTGGCCATTGTGGCTTGATTTGTTGATCACAGGGTAAGGGAGGGGGAGAGAGGGCGAGTAGAGTCGTGTACGTTCAAGAAGCGGCTGGTCCAGAATTCACCGAACGTACCATCGGTGACCGAGGAGCTCGAGCAGCTTTATCATTATCACCAATGAATCTCTCCTTGCAGGAGAGGACCTCACAGATCTCGATCCTGTTGTATGACGCATAAGTTCGGTGAACCGCATGTGAGCGGCGCATGACAATTTGCTTGACAGCAGGAGATGGATATTACCAATTCCAGATTCGCTGCACTCAAAATTGCATTGCCAAATATCTTCCTGGTGACGTTGAGCCGTGCTATACTTCATGCGCCTTGCCAGTCAAGCAGTTCGGATCGGGATTTGAGCTCAGCTCTTAAGTCAAACACGGCCAGATCCAAGGTTCATCCTCCCAGGCCTTCCCACATCTCTTCCCGAGGCTGTGGTTCCGACGTGCCCGCGTGGTGGAGCATAACCGGGACGTGCCTGAACGAGGCTCTGGAAAGTCAATTTAGACACCGCTATTATGCAAACCCAATCCCGTGAGGACGGTGCTACTTGTGCACGTCTGATTGGTTTCTGCACCAAAGGCCAACATGGGACTCCAGGGGACCGGCAACAGACCAGCGTTTTGGATCAGCCCTTGGCTGCCGCCCTAGTCTCCTTGTACCTGCAGTCGGTTTCAACACTGAACGGACCATCCGGAGCAGAAGTTCTCATGGCAAATCACATGCGAATGTTGTTTCATTTGCCTCCTTTTCCATGTAGGTAGGTCGTTTGTGGAAAATGGGATTATATGTTTGTCAGCAACGTGTAGCACTTAAGACTTAATTTACAGTGCGAGGTCTTCCTGACGAAATCCTTTGACTTTACGTCCATATTAACGAAGCAAATGAACCGGACTAAACCCTCCGGTTGAGACTACCCCATTCTGGAAATGGAATAAGCATAGGTGAGGCCAGCACCCTGGCATCTTATGGGGGCACAGATAGGACTATGATGGAATTGACAGGCTCAAGGCGACAAACTCCCGTGCGTACCCTCCATAATGGGAACCATTCTATAGTTCTGAATGCTGTCTTACAATTGTTCTAAGCTCGAAGTGTTTGAACCTGGTGCTCAGTCTTTCTACACCAATGCTCGAGTAGTACCTCCACGAAGCTCAGGCGGTTGTATTGATCCATTAGAGCCACAGTGAGTATGAGGCTATGAGTTTGGGAGGTCTAGACGTGATGTGGGCTCATCGAGAAATAGGAGTACTGAGGTATGTAAGTGTGCTCACGGTGATCTCACAAGCGCCATCATCAGCAATGACCTTGCTCGGCCGGTCGTCGACCGCTGTCTCGATATCCTCAATTTTTGTTCCTTTTCAAGCGGAAGGTTCTCAAGAGCTTGCTTTACTCTCTTTGACGGCAAAGTGATCCCAACAGAATCGAACCATCAGTCATCGGAATCAACACCCGCAAGGAAATACTTCCAGCTGATGACAATTTCAACACCCTAAGATTCTATGATTTACCCCAGAAAAATAAGAATGCATTGAAAGCGAGCAAGTAGGCGGAGGTTTTCACCAACGTGCAGTTCCTCTACACCGGGCCGTCGAGGTTGACCATTAATTACGGCCGCCATGCATGCTCAGGTTGTCATCATTACTCCTCATCAATTATGATATCAATGACATATACACAGAAATACCTAAACTTGGAATATTGGGAGATGGTAAATCTTGCACACAGTTACTGCAGTTTAAATCAACACAACTCTCGCCAGAGTTGAACAAAGATCTCCCCTGATACAGAAAGACAGGCTTCATTGATGAGACTGTACAAAGCAATGAGATCTAGGGATTCAAAATGAATTTGAAGGGTATCAGACAAGTCTGGAGGCAGAGGCATTGAGTTCTTGAATCTGATGGCGTTGGGCAAACCAAACGGCCTGCGTTTGTTCTCATTTGTATTAATACCTGGTAACAACCATGACATTTGAAATGATCATGGGGGTTCAACCAAGGTGGAATGGCGTGACTTCGGCATAGCGCCATGCCAATATGTCCTAAACCTGTCACTGTTCACAGCAACATTGGACGAAGGGAGTGACCAACGAAAGACTCTGACTTCTCCATCAAGTCTCCATCACATATCCCTCACCCCTCCAGAAGACCAAGCTACCAAATATCTTTTGCCAGAGACATTGCACAAGAAGATCCCACAGCATGAATGGGATTCAAAGGTCGACAAGCTCTCAGGTAGTCCGCCAGCATGGACCAACAACAAACCGACACAGCCTACACAGACAACATTTTCTGGCCAAAGTGGCAGATTCAGTTTGACGATGGGAAGGTCCATCCCCACAGGTTCAGTGGAGTACACCTGGGGCCGATGCCAAAGCAGGCCTCAAAGAGCAGCAACGAACCCAACTCCAGCCATCGGAGTTTCAACCCCCCACTTGACATGCTGTTCATTGATAACTACATTTTCAAGTATTATGAGCGGCCCAAAACCAAGATCATATTCGACAGAGACCCCAACCTCCCGCAAATCTTGAGCGAGGTCCAGAAGGTCGCAATAAACGCAAGCTCGCTGTCTGAGTCGAAGGAAAAGGACGACATATGGCTGAAGAAACTTCGACTCATCCTGCAATTCTTCCCGAAAATCCGAGCCATCACCGTCCTAACCGCCGTGGTGCTCGACCTAGCAAGCCCAGCGCCCATAACAAGGCCTATGTGCTTCATGGATATTGGGAACACCTCGATAGGCGACCGTATGCGCCATGGGATTCTGGCTGGAGGTGACCTGAAAATGTTACCATACGACCCCGAGACCCTGCGGCCCAGCGACTTTGCCATGCAAGAATGGGACAAGCTGCCCGTTGAATGGCCCGCCTTCGGGAAGCGGAAAGTCGACGGAACCGCCCCCGAACTGTACATGGGAACCATGGTCTTCTTTGGGAAAGAGTGGATTGATCTCAACAGTGCTGGTACACCAGGAGATACATGCACCTTAGGACGTCGAAGCGGCGATCCTATGGCGGCTGTCATTTGGAAGGAGATCGACGAGGCACGAAGGGTCGAGGCGGACATCAAAGCGCGGCCCAGGATAGACCTCATGAGGAACAATTCCGTGTTGAGCTCGAAGAAAAAGGGATCCAGTCTGGCACTCCTCAAAAAGGCCTCGACATTCTCTCTGAGGAGTCAGTCTTCGAAAGGTCATCTCAAAGGCTAGATGAAATGTTCTTTTTGGTGGGCAATGAGGATACTTTTTTGACATGGTTCGGATCTGAAGGAAAGAATCTAGCACTGAATTTGAAAAAAAAAAGGGGGGGGGGGGAGAATAAGGGAGAGAGAGAGAGAGAGAGAGAGAGAGAGAGAGCCATGTGATGAGCAAGCCTAGAGCTACTGTTTCCCCCTCGGAGACAATATCTTCAGTACTTTCCGTCATGCCGTGCAGTGGTCCGAATGGGATGCGCTTCGGTGTTGACAGCCCAATTTTGTCCATCCACTTCTATGTTATTAGCAGGCCCCACATGGAGCTCAGAACGGTGAGCCAAGCACTGGTACTTAAGAGTCTCATGAGAGTCACAGCCAAGAAGAAGCTTCGGCTGTAGGTTCTTATAATGATTGCCTGGGGGCAACGTAACCAGGGTAGCATTGTTGAGGCCTAGGATAGGTGAATACCCGCACCCGGTGCGCAGGTAAGTCTGTACCTAGGTACGGAATGCAGTAGTCCATATGTACTTAATTAAGTTGAGTACCTGTATTTCTGTGGGAGATATGATGTTGTATTCTGTTAGCCAGGTGACCTTTGGGGCTGTCGTTGGATTCGAGCTCAGATAGGAAGCCACAGCACCTATCGTATTTTAACTACAGTTATCGACGTCTTATTCCTTTTTAATCGCTGGGTCTTGAGCGTTTACCACCGTATGAAGGCGCCATATAAGTCCTCGGACGTACATGGAATAGAAGCGAAACCAGTAATAAAGCCATCAAGCCCCATGATGGCTGCGGTGCCAAGAGCATCACCCATGCTGAGCCCCCACCCGCAACCATATGCTCGGTGTCGCCGTTGCTCTTAACAGCACCTGGGGGCGCAACTCGTCATCAGGGAATGTATATTCGAAATACCCATCCATGACGAAATGGGAAGTGTCCCGGATCTCTGCTGCCCGCTTTCCGTCCAGATCATAGGCGCTGATAATGTTCGGCCTATCGCTTCGACCAAGACCGCTCGCTGGCTGATCTCCAGGGCTTGCTGGGGGGGATCACCAGCCAACGTGAAAGCGCAACCTGGAAGAAATTGTGCATTTCCAGGTTGGATATGTTAAAAGAATTAGGAGTGATTGAGGAATTACGACGTGGATGGCCTTGCTTTATTTCCTCGTAGCGTAATAATGCTGGCCATGCTTGGCCAATGCAGGCAGCTGGCTCTACTGAAGTCGCCAACGGTTGGACAATACCTAGATACCTAAGGGTCCCATCTCAATCTCTTTCCGTACTGTAGCCACCGTGTGTGTGGAATGAAGAGCACAAAGCAGGACAATACCGCAGGAATGGTATAGCTAGGGCATGGGATTACTGCTCTCCGAAGGTTAAGTAGGTGAGCGTGTTCGTACCAGCAGCTCGTTTTCGCTCCGTTTCAACAAGGAAAAATAATAATAGCAATGGATATGGTGTCTGAGATTTCTCAGACAACACTACTTGGCGTCACAAACCGCAGTCTACTAGTAATACATTTTCATGTCTCCTCAAGTCACTCCGATATCGCAATCTTTTGCATCCAAACTCGATAACTTGCATTGAACCTGTTATTGTGACATGACCTCGTCGATTGGTGGCTAATACCACCACCATTGCACGCCTCCGAACTCCAGAGCTCACCACCGCGTCCCGGGCGGGCTTTACAATCTGCTTTGAACGCCCAGGTGCCACGCAAAGAATACCATAGCGAGGCAAGAGACAGAACCAGCGTCCTAAAATCCTTCCCCAAACCACGCATCCTGTGTACACTGGCTCACCGGACCGTGCCTGCATGCCACCAGCGTGAGTTTGCGTTGTTGAGAACAAATCGGGGCATCTTGGCTCTCATGATCTTGCTCCCACGGCTCCCCTATACGCCGCCCATTTAGTCCTGGGGGACCTCGAAGTGAGCCTCACGCTTGTCCTGGGGAACCTCAAACTTGGCCTTCTTAGCCTCACGCTTGTCCTGAGGAACCTCGAACTGGGCCTTCTTGGCCTCACGCTTATCCTGGGGAACCTCAAACTGGGCCTTCTTGGCCTCACGCTTGTCCTGGGGAACCTCGAATTGCGCCTTCTTGGCTTCGCGCTTATCCTGAGGAACTTCGAACTGAGCCTTCTTCGCCTCACGCTTATCCTGAGGCACCTCGAATTGCGCCTTCTTGGCCTCGCGCTTGTCGGCAGGCGCTGGGGGGAGATTTTCCCTGATCTCCTCAATCGTCTCAGCATCTAAGCCCTTTGGGGAGCGCTTGTCCTGAGGCACCTCGAACTGAGCCTTCTTGGCCTCGCGCTTGTCTTGAGGAACTTCGAACTTGGCCTTCTTGGGCGAGCGCTTGTCAGAAGGCGCCGGGGGGAGGTTCTCCCTGATCTCCTCGATGGTCTCGGCGTCCAGGCCCTTGGGGGAGCGCTTGTCCTGGGGAACCTCGAACTGAGCCTTCTTGGCCTCGCGCTTGTCTTGAGGAACTTCGAACTTGGCCTTCTTGGGCGAGCGCTTGTCAGAAGGCGCCGGGGGGAGGTTCTCCCTGATCTCCTCAATCGTCTCGGCGTCCAGCCCCTTGGGGGAGCGCTTGTCTTGAGGGACTTCAAACTGAGCCTTCTTTGCCTCGCGCTTATCCTGAGGCGCCGGGGATGCAAGCGTCTTCTTGATGCTCTCCGGATCGAGCCCGGGGATTGCGGGCGCGGCTGCCACGGAGATGATGGTGGCCGCCAGCGACAAGACGAGGGAGAGCTTCATGGTGATTGTAAAGTGATGGCTGCTCCAACCAGGGAACAGGAAAATATGCAAGTTGAAATAGTTCGAATGGTATTAAGTGAAGTGAATGAAATGAAATGAAAGTAGATGATCCTCTCAGAACAATTCAACACCGAGCAGGCTGCCCGGCTCTTCATATACTTGAGGGCTCAGAAAGCATCTTCGCTGACTTTCGGCCTTGTTCCACTGCAATATTTGATATTCAAATGTTTTCACAAGCGCGTTGGGTGTAAATCTGACTTCGCCCCACGGATTGTCCGTTCTCACCAGATGGCACTTGCATTAATCCAGATAGTCTCATCCCCGCTTGGCGATCAAACTGGCAGTTTGGGTGGAAGGCCAATTACTTCGTGACCGCTGAGTATCAGTTGCGACCGAACTCATGTCGTCAGTGACAGACTGGCACGAATAGAAAGTTCGGGTGGACTTGAGACTGCATCAGATCCTCGACAGCTGTCACAACTTCAGTCGAGCGCGCTTGACAACGGTGGCATACCGACAAGGCAACCCGGACTGAGGGCCAGGGTGGAGGGGTTGCAATAAGGCTGACACAAGCGCCGCCGGCGCTCACCGTTACTATAGGGGGTGGTGGATATTTGCATAGCCTTTTTCGGGGATGCCCCACTACCTTCACTGAACCAGTCTTGCCAGTCATCACACGTGCAACCTTGCAGGTTGTCGTATAATGTTAGTGGTTGTGTGAATATCCGCGCATAGACTTTAAGCTTTTCAGATCGGCCGTTATGGAACTTGAAACCCCTGAGCGGGTCGCATCGCGGATGTCCATGCTTGTCAGGAATCTATAGTCCGCCGCTCTTAATGGTGCTTGTTTTGGGTTGGCCCCCATGGACCCTCACCCTGTATCACAGCAGCCGCAGATCTTAGTCAGGACCAGGCGAATGACGGCAATGGATCGACTCTCTGACCGCGATATTGTAGGATCTTAAGAGAAATAGTCCGGGTTGTCGGCCAAACGTACAATGCCGTCGGTACACACATTCACGTAATGAAATCTTCAACGTCTTGTTCAGAATCGGTGTATATGCTTAAGTCTCATCAACACGTGTCACAGGAGCGTTTCGCTGGTGGCGGCACTTCAAGTTGAGCCCATCCTAACATCTCTGGAAGGCACCGGCCTACTCACCTATCTCCCAGTTCATCTTTTCAATCATCTCGCCTCTTCTCTCTCATCCCATCTGCCAGCATCAGACGCACCTACTACCCACATCAGACTCACCCACTGCCCCCATCAGACATAACCACTTCCTCTATCAGACGCACCCACTGCCATCATCAGACGCAGCCACAGCCGCCATGGAGAGCCAAAAGTACCACCTACTTGAAGGGAATACAGCGGAGGAACACGACCCTCGTCACGCCCCTCGTTTCCGGTCAATGCCTAACAGAGAAAGAGAGGCAACGCGCAGAGAGATCCTTTATATCGCCGCCATTGGCGTAGGCGCGTTCGTTTCCGGTGTCATCTTCACATTGGCCTTGTCAATTCTCCAGCCCCGACTCGGCGGACGTGGAAAGTATGAGACAGGATTCCGAGAAGAAAGCCTGTGTAAGTCTGACCCCATGGCGAGCTGGCTACTCGCCATGCTCACCGGCCCCGGGTGTATCGTCTGACCTGCTCGTCTAACCTGCTCGGCAGTACCTGCAGAACGTATACAGCTTGAAGAAGTCCGCTTCAAATCACCGGTTGACTTCGAGACCAACGGCCATGAGTTCCTAGTCGCCAATCCAGACGATAAGGCCTACGTCGGCGACACGACACCAGAGATTGACCGGGCGTGGGAAGAGATGCTGTGGGGGAGGTATTTCTCAATATCAGAAGCTGAGGCCAAATCTCTGTGGGGAAGTAATTACAGGGAATATTGGGACCATACTAGGTCTGGCTACACGGGCGGGTGAGTTAGCTCCATGCCATTTCCTCTCGGTTTACGCCCCTAAGCGTAATGACGGAGGAAGATAAGAATATGCTAACAGTATGATCACAACTCTCAAGGTTCGACATGTTCCACCAGTTGCACTGCCTCAACCAGATCAGACAGGCCTTGCATCGCGATGTCTACCCAGCCCTCCCAATCCACGGCCCCGTACACACCGGTTAGTCTTCTAGTCCCCATTCCGCCACCCACATTTTAAGTGCGATGTCAGCTAACACTCCGCGATGTTAGAACACTGTATCGACCACCTTCGCCAGTCGATCATGTGCTGGGGTAGCACGTCCGTCGTCCCACTCAAGTACTTTGAAGGTTATAAGAGCGAGTACGTGAAGACAGACGCGCTGCACACTTGTCGAAAATTCGAGCCTATCCGCGAATTCGTCTCGGAGAGGTTCAACGGCAGTCTGTTCGTCCCGAGGCCGGATGGATACGTTGACACAGGAGACAATGCGTTTTGATCGGATCATAGACTCTAGGCAGCCCTAAGATGGGTCGGCGCTGGGCCCGTTCAGGGCATATCATTATTATCAGAAGCGTAGCAGCAACGAATGTGTGTTTGAATTGATTCTCTTTTTCCCTGGGGGATTTTCAGCGAATCAGCTGTCATCTCAGGCTGACAGCATCTACGTGACACTTTAAATGGAAGTAGTAAACCCCGTGAGCCGTCACATGCGTGGGAATACACGGAACCAAGACTAGTAAACAGGCAGCCAACATTGAACCTTTCTCAAGCCCTGACACAAAATATAATCGTCATCTACTCCAAAAGAAGGATTCAGACTATTTACTATAGTGCTCATAGTATACTCAAAGATCTCGAAATCAGTCTCCCGTAACTTCCTCCGGGATGACTGTCCGGGACCGATTCCGCCGCTCACGGCGATCCCCGCTCACTAAGCGCCACCAGTCTTTTCCGGATGCCTAATCTACTTATGTACCTAGTAAGACGATAAGTAGGTAGTAATTCCCGAGATCCTGGTTTTTTTGCAGCTGACATCTATCAGTACTCCTCACGAGCGCGCTCTCGACGACCCCCTCCTACGTTGCAAACATGGCAGAGACAGGCAGCACCACCAGAACGCTGACGGCCAGCTGCCATTGCCGGGCAGTGCAGTACAGCATCGAGATCCCACGGGCCAAGCTTCCCCTGGGCGTCCACATGTGTCACTGCAGCATCTGCCGCTACACACACGGGACGATGTGCATATTCCACGCAGAGCTGCCTTCCGGGATCGTCCCCACATTCATCGCGCCCTCTTCAAGATCGAATCTGACGGGCTACAAGCACGCGCATGCCCAAGCCGAGCGCTTCTTCTGCACCACCTGCGGGAGCCACATTGGAGACGAAGATATCGAGGTGGCCGAGGGCGCAACAGAGAAAGAATGGAGGATCTCGACGAGCCTCTTCACGGAGCAGGGCGAGGACCTGTTCCAGATCAGGACGCATTGCTTCACGGATGGCTCCACGGGCGGTACGGGGCTCTTCCAATTCCTGCCCCGGATGGGCGATCGTGAGATGAAGACCTTCAACCCGGGACCAGACAGCGGCTGGTGGTCGGCAGGCATGGTGGACGAGCTACCGAAGCAGGAGTTTGACGGTGAGGGGAATGAGGTCCTACGAGCCGGCTGCCACTGCGGCGGGGTGTCCTTCACGATTCCCAGGCCGACGTTGCCCGCCGTCACCAACGACCCGTTCATATCACGCTACATCTCGCCAGCCGAGAAAGAGAAGTGGAAGGCCTTCCTGGACGTCTGCGACGACTGCCGCCGCATCGCAGGCGTGCACGTCGTGGGATGGGTGCCGGTGCCGCGGGCGCTGATCCAGCCGCCCATGCCGCCAGGTCTGGCTCCGTACGGCACCATGAAGACGTATGCATCGTCACAAGGAGCATTGCGGGGCTTCTGTGGCGACTGCGGCGCCACCGTGATGGCCTCCTGGGACGTCAGGACGCCAACCCCCGAGCAGCAGATTGTCAGCGTGCCCGTTGGTATCTTGCGAGCACCTGAGGGAGTCCTCGCCGAGAAATGGGTGACTTGGAGAGGCTGTCTCGCCAATTTCAAGAGCGGACATCGTTTTGACTCTGCTTTTGCGAACAGCCTGCTAGAAGGCCTTGAGAAATGGTCGAGCCAGCAATATGGCAAGGCTCTGATTTACTCAGTTGATTGATGGCTATCAAAGTTGTCAACTGGTCTATTTATGGATGCATCTTCTTGACTGCAGTGAGTGGTCTGATTGGGGGTATTTTACTAAGGAGCGGGTGGATATTCAGTTTGGTCTTTAGATTTCACTTGGTTATCTCAATTTGCCCAAGGGCGTCAATGTCAATTTTGTTGTGGCCGTGTAATATCCTGCCAAGACGTGAGTGCACACCAACTGAAGCAATTCAGGGTGCAGCTTTGGGTATATCGAACAGTGAAAATTCATCTGATATCCCGTCTGGCAAGAGGGCGGTTGCAATGATGTTTCAAAAATGGGCAGAATGCTAGTGTACGGGGGGCGACAGAGCAGGTTTGTTTCAAGTTCGGATGTGGTGCTGTTTCAACTGCGAGAGCAATCATCTGTGTGTCGTCCCGAGGTCTGGCTCCATGTCGGCACCAGCTATTTGAAGCCATGTCAGATTTCAATTGACCTGCGACCACAAACACTCTGTACACAGATTCACTCATATCGTCTTATGCTGATTAAAGACGTCCAAATGACTTCAAAGGCATTGCTCGGCTTCAACGCGGCCGCGGCCGTTGGGGCGTTCGTTCTCTATCTGAGCGGCGCGCGGGTGGTGCTCGACGGCAGCAGCGGGGAGGCGCAGTCGCTCGTCAACGTAGTTCAGACATCGCAAGCCAGCTCATCATCACCATCTGATGGAAAAGGGAGCAACTACACGTGCACACACTCAGAAATGAAGCCAAAATTCCTCAGCTACGATCCTATCATGGTCTACATCGAGAACTTTATAACCCCATACGAGACGGAGCATCTCAAGAAGCTTGCGTGAGTCCGGTCCCTGTCGCCCCAGTCGTCCGAAAATGGAGCGAGAACACTTATCTGAGATACTCTTCCACAGTCTGGCAGAGTATGAGCCATCAGTGGTGCAGAATTTCAACAACCAGGCCGGGGCCAAGAAGGTCTTCGTGGACTCGAGCTCCCGGAAAAGCGAGACCGCGTGGCTCAAAGGCGGCGACCCAGTGGTGGACTGCGTAAAGTCTCGGGCAGCAACATTCCAGGGCTTCGCCCCCAACGCCACCATGGAGCAGCTCGCGGTGCTCAAGTACACCGAGGGCGGCGAGTTTGAGACGCACTACGACTTCCACTACGCGACGCCCCGGCCGGTGGACCGCATCACCAGCTTCTTCGCGACGCTGGAAGCATCCGACGACATCGAGGGCGGCTCGACGTGGTTCCCGTTCGTGCTCCAGCCGGCGTGGAGGGACAGGGAGCCTTGGTGTAAGTGGTTAGACTGCTCGTACAAGAGGGGGCTGGCGGTGCGCCCGATACCCGGGAATGCGGTGTTCTGGGTCAACTTCAGGAAGGACGGGTCGGGACATCGGGACACAGCACATGGAGGGCAGCCGGTGTTAAAGGGTTCGAAGATTGGGCTGAACATCTGGACTCGTGGCAAAGTCAATGGGAGCTGAGTATATTGACTCGTGGCATTTGTACGGTACCTGCGTTGAGATTTAAAGTTCGCTAGGGTGGCCTTGCATGAGTCTTCGGCCAGGCCATGAGAGACTGTCCCAGATCAACTGGCTCGTTTTCGGATTTTGCAATCTCTTGAACTCAGTGAAACGCGCGTTCCAAGAGACTAGTGGAACATGCACGATTCATTGCGGATTTCATTGGGAAACTGATCGTGCTCTGTGACGCTTTTTCACCAAAAGTGACATGACAATATATCCAGTCTGCAGCAGATAGCAGCGTGCATATTCCGGTTGGAAGTTGCAACACACATTCCGGGATTTAGAAACACGCCTCGAACTGGGATGCATCAGATCACAATGGAGTGGAAAGGAAGAGAGAAGTATGGACACGCATATTTCGAAAAGCACAATCTAGGCAACTACGCCGCTGAGCCAGCAAACGGGCAATTTCCGGCTTGTGGGTTGGAAGGCGGGCGAGGGTCCAGGATGAGTGTTTCCGACCGTCTACACGGTAAAAAGAACACCAAAGCGAAGTGTCAATCTCATACTTGAGCGAGCTGACGATGTCTGACTATTTGAAGCCGACCTGGGCAAGGTAAGGTTACTCTTTAAAGTGCAGCTACTTCGCCGGTTTACAGCTTCATTCTGTAGATTATAAAGGCTATCTCAGTCGGTGCCTGGCCGTTGTATGCGGGGGATCGTCATCATGTCGGTGCCGTTTCGGCCGGGAGAGTGGCCCCATGAACCTTATTATCATGTGCAACCTTATTATCATGTGCCCAACGGCAGGAATGTAGCATTGGCGGCCGTCTTCCGTGTTATTGAACCAGGTCCCCGGGTCCACCAAATGAGGTGCATTTATATCATCATGGGTATTGAGTTCACGCCAGCCGCGGCTGGGACGTTTGGATCGAACTAAGCAAAGTATACCAGGTACCCGATGTAAAGCAAACAGGCTTGAGAGCCCTATACTGAAACAGGCCTGCTCTTCCGCTGAAACAGGACAGGCAATCGATTAATATGTTCTGAGCTGATTGCCATGCAGGCTGACGACAGCGCGCGACCATATATTATCACGAATAGCGAGACCTATACGAGAACAGTGTCGGTGCCGGCTCGGCGCTTCAAGATGGTGTCATGTGTCTGGCACTCAGTCAAGATACGAGGAGCTGGATGGGGTGCCGAGTCTCCTGGTAGGAAATAATGACTAGCGCGCCGAGGGCGCTCCCCCCGGCACCGATGGAACCGACTGGCCTAGTCGCTGCCCTACAAGGCGTTCCTGTCCTCATGCTGCCCTCTTATATAGGGATCACCTTGGCCGTTGCTAGCCTCGCGCATCATGCGAGGTGGCAAGTAGCTGTGGAAGCCAAAGATGGCTGGAAAGACGGGCGTCCCTCATCAGAGGGCTGGAGATCCAAGTCCAGACACAAATTCAACTCGACTCCAATTCCCAACAGTTTATACCAAGACAGACCAAGATGAACTGAAAGAATGGATTATGACAACAGAATCACGACAAGGGGAGGGTCCCGGCAGGCCAGATGATGAGCCGCCGAGTGAGAAGCCCGTCGTCTCAACCAGCGTCGACGGGGATCCAGCACAGGCAGTACCACCGCCATACTCATCCTACACATCCAGGCAAAAGACAATGATCGTCCTCGCCGCAGCGCTGGCCGCCTTCTTCTCGCCGCTGACGGGCCAGATCTACTTCCCAGCGCTCAACGTTATCGCCGAGGAGCTCAACGTGACAGCCTCGCAGATCAACCTGACGGTGTCGACATACATGATCTTCCAGGGCATCACCCCGATGTTCATCGGCGGCTTCGCCGACACGGCAGGACGGAGGCCAGCGTTCATCCTCTGCTTCGTGATCTACATCCTCGCGAACGAGGGTGTTGCAGTGAGCGTCAACTACACGCAGCTGCTGGTCCTGCGGTGCTTCCAGAGCGCCGGGATCGCCGCCACCATCGCGCTGAGCCAGGCCGTCATCGCCGACACCGTCACCAGCGCCGAGAGGGGGAACTATATCGGCCTCACCGTGCTGCCCGTCGTGCTGGCTCCGAGCCTGGGCCCCGTGTTGGGGGGCGTGCTTTCTCAGTATCTGGGATGGAGGTCAATTTTCTGGTTCCTGACGATCTTTGCCGCCGTAACACTCGTCCTCATCATCTTCTTTTTTCCGGAGACATGTCGCAAGCTGGTCGGCGACGGAAGCATCCGCCCACACCCCGCGTACAGGACGTTGTTGCAGGTTATCTCGGACCGCCGGAAGAAGCGCCAGGCAGAGCGGACCGGCGACCACGAGGCCCTCCGGCGCATCAAGAAGGCCACATCGAGGAAGCACCGGCCCAAGCTCACGGTCGGCTTCGGCAACCCACTGGATTCTCTAAAGATG
Source organism: Diaporthe batatas (assembly GCF_019321695.1). Lineage (NCBI taxonomy): Eukaryota > Fungi > Ascomycota > Sordariomycetes > Diaporthales > Diaporthaceae > Diaporthe > Diaporthe batatas. Next base: position 178,277 of record NW_025408550.1, read on the forward strand.
CTCTTCGAGCCGCTCCTCGGCCTGCTTCTCGGGTACGGCGCTATCGTCTTTGCGGGCTTTTACGCCATTTCGACCGTGATGCCATCCCAGCTCCAGCGCCTGTACGGCTTCGACGACGTCAAGGTCGGCCTGATGTACCTGCCCATGGCCGCCGGGTCAGCCGTCGCAGCTTTCGTCACCGGCCCGGCCATCGACTGGAACTACCGCCGCCACGCCAAGAAACACGGCATCGCCTTGACCAAGGGCGCCCAGGACGACCTGTCCAACTTCCCCGTGGAGCGTGCGCGTATCGAGATCGGCCTGCCGCTGCTGGCGCTCGCAACCGCTGTTCTTTTCGCCTGGGGATGGGCGCTGCAGTATAAGGCACCGATTGCCGTGCTATGCATCCTGCTGTTCCTCAATGGCGTCGGGATGATCGGTTACACGAACTCGTCGACCGTTTTGATTATTGACATGTATCAAAAGAAGGCCGGCGCAGCCACCGCTGCCGGTAATCTGACTCGGTGCCTGCTCGGTGCTGCTGCGACTGCCGCCGTCTCGCCCTTGGTTGAAGCAATTGGGGTCGGCTGGACGTTCGTGATCTTCGGTTTCTTGTACCTGGCCGGAGCGCCTCTGTTGCTCCTTGTCATGAGGAACGGGATCGCGTGGAGACGCAATATTCGAGCAAAGGAGGAGAGAAAACGGATAAAGAGGGAGGAGAAAGAGAGGGAGAAGTCAAATCAAGCTACCGGTCAGGGCGTTAATAAGGTTCCATGAGATGCGTCTGGTGCCGCTGCCGCTGACTTGAGATACTTTTCAACATGAACTATCACAGAGTTTGGATGACTCGGGAGTGTTGGGAGCCAATTCCATTTCCGCACATCCTCGAGCGTCCTTCCGGGCAGAGATCAGATTACTTTCTGGCCACCTGGCGCACACAGCTTTGACAGCGTTTGCAAATCCCAGATTGACATCCGGCATTCAGCTCAGGCGTTTTGGGGGGAATCATGGATCCAACGATTTTAAGCCGGCATTATCTACGGGGCGTTATTTCCCAATCTAACTTAATTGTCTTACACATCATCATGCTATATCCTACCTTCCCGCCTCTGCATTGTGTCTGTCTCCAATTTTGGCTTGATCACAAATCAGATCAGCAAAGCAGCCATCGCCATCGCACCAACCGCGGCCAGAGGGCTACCAGTCTCCACGGCACCGGCGTTTGCAGTCCTAGTCGTCCCGGAAGGATTCGCTGCCGCCGTGGCGGTGTTCTTGCACGTCAGGCACAGACTGCTCGCCACCCTTTCACCGGTCTGGGTGCCGCCAGGGCCCGGCGCAATAGCCGAGCTCAGCCCGCCGGGGCCATTCGTGATGGTCGACGGTGCCTCTGTCGCAGTCAGCGAGCCAGTCAGCGGACCTGCCTCTACGGTGGCCGTGCAGTCGCCGGTGACGGATGGCACCGCGTCCGAGCCGGAGGAGATGGCGACGAGGCTGGTGCCGCAGTTGGCGGCCTGGGCAAGGTGCAGGTTTCGGTTGTCTTGGTCGTAGACGACGTATGCTGCGCGCAGAAACGTGTCTCCAAGGACGGGTTCATCTGTTGAGTGGTACGAGTCAGCTTGCTTTTGCCCACGGGCACTTGACTAGCTTATTGTTAACTTACCATCGTCAGCCAGGACGCCGAGGACGCATGTATCATCCATGCTGGGCACGCGCCAGATAAAGTCGTCAAACGCAACGCTGATGATCTTCTCGCTAAAGACAAAATCCACACTTCCCGAGCTGTCACCAACGTCGCAATCAACAATGAAGTATCCAGACTCGGCGTCATACTGCGAGCCGGGGAAGACAGAGCCTACGGCCTCGAACACTTGGGTGGGCAGCCGAGTCATCGTCCCGCCGCTGTCCAGGAAGACGGGCAGCTCCCCACTGGCGATCAGCCCGGATTCACCACTCGGGAGCGTCATCCCAAGACCAGTGAGGTAGATCCAGTATCGGTCTGCACCGCTAGGGGTTTCCAGAGGGTCGACTATGGGGCACTTCTGCAGCTCCCCGACAAACTTGCCAGTATCGACGCCGCCGAAGATGACCGAGCCGTCCGGGCTGTCGACATCTCGGAGGTCCAGGCTAAAGGCCCGACTGTCGATCAGGCCCTGGTCCACCATATTATCGAGCACATATGTGTACAGAGGTTCCGAGTCTGTGGGCGGAGCAAGGCCGAGAATTCCCAGGGGTATGTCGTATGATTCGAAGCCCACGCCAAATATCTGGTCTGTGATGCTAGCAGCTGTTTGCCAGCGGTCAGTATGTGATGATCACCGACTTTATTCCTGAGGTATATCTTCCTAACTTACATCCAATGCTGACCACATCCGTCACATACTCGATCGTGACATTACCCTTTCCATACGCTAACATATTTGAGTACCCCGTATCGTTTATTGTCGAGCTAGAGGTGTAGTCGAACTGTGAAAATGACTCGCAGTAGTCGGGCTGTCCTGATGTCGCACACGTTGGATTCACCCACAGCTCCGACGAGCCCGTATCGAGGATAAGGGTCAGAGGCTGGGGCGGCGTGCCGATCTCGATGTCGATGGTGTATGAGGTGCCAGTCTGCTGATTCTCCAAGCGAGTCGCATCTTGTCTCCTGGAATTGGCCCGTCGGAACTTGCCCCAGGTCTGACCGTCCGGCGAGTTCCCACGATGAGTCGTCACTTGAGAACGCAAATATGGCGCCCCGACCTGTGTTCTCCTCGAACTTGACGGCTCAGACGCGACGGCGAGGCCGGTGAGGGCCGTAACCGAGAGGGCCCCGTGCACCAGCGACCTCCTCATTCTCATTTTCGGGTCTCGATGATGTGTAACCGACTGGTAAAGCCCAGTCCAGTCGGGCACGGAATTCTGGTCTTGACCCGGGTCTCGCTCCCCTCTTATTATGCACTCGGATGCCGGCTAAATCCAGACCTGCATCTTCGGACACGAGCAACACCGGAGTCCGTCAAATCAAGCTCATGCACATGCCCCAATCTGACGGCTGAGAGGCGGGAGATCGCTGCGGCTCAAGAAATGGCCCCCCGGATACCACTGTCTTGTCTGTGATCGGAGCTGAACAGGTCTTGGCATAAGCCCTTCTGGACGGTGGCGCCCTCTAGCTCGACGCCTCTGAACAAGCTACCGGTAGTTATAGGTTAGCTCACCAGTGCTGGTCTTTTGCACGGCTTTCTTATGCCTGCAGTGACATGCGGTGTAGGTACGCGATCGGTTCCCCTCCTCACTGACGCCTCCACGTTGGCCCTCAGGTCAACACGGGCCAGACCTGTTGGCGGCGGCGAGCTGCATGGACTAGCTCATTCCTGGTTGGAGTCACTGCAGCTGCCTGAATCCAAAGTCAATGACAATCGACGTGCTCCACGAACCACGCTTATCAAGGTATAAAAAGTCACGGCGTGTCTTGTCTCAGCTGAATCCCGGAAAGCGCAGATTTCCGCTCCAGCCGCAGCGATGGGGGCAAGACAGCCCCAACAGAATTGGTAAATATTAGCGACGTTGCCTTCGAGAAGGATTGGAAGGATTGGAGCTGGACTACATATTGAGCGAGGCAACGTGCCTACACGTGTATGTAATGGTGGTAATGAGGCTTACATCTGGAACTTAATAGGCGACTGTTTACTTGGTTAACTTGTGGACTGCGCGTTCCAAAGACCAAAAATTGGCCGTCTGCTGCATCTCATACGATACGCACCTGCCTGGGGAGAGAAACCCATGCACTATTTGTCCTGCAGCGATGCATACCTCGGGTGTCTTCGCCAAAACTCAGATCGTGAGCACACCACGAAAGGATTTCATGTTAACTAAACTGTCGAGACTATCCAGCTATCCGTCGCGATTCAACTATGAAAGAATAAAAATGGTAGCTTCTTGAGCTACATAAAACAAATGCTTCTCGTAATCTAATCATGTTGGCAGTACTGCCCTTGAAGATGCAGGGTATCTCTGTGTAAAATTCATTCTGGGGCGTAGTAATGCATCTCCAGGGCGGTGTAAAATAGTCGCCAACTGCCTCTGTTCCTAGCAGCTGCTGACCGAATGTTGGAATTTGCACCGTTTGATGTAGCCGTGCAAAAGTGACGCCACTACTTGACATGGGCACGCAGGGCTCACATCGCAACACCGACCGACTCGTTGAAATCGGGGAACTTCTCCTTCTGGAGGTCGCACTGACAATTGTCAGACTTTGTTGAATCCGGCGGCGACGGAGGTTCTGCCACCATTGTGAACTGCGACTTGATGGGCGACATGACCTTCCCGATGTTGGAGTAGCCGTGGCGCTCGCGGGCGTTGCGTTTCTGAAGCAGTGGTGACAGCTGTAGTTCCCGGATGACGCCTGCCCAGCCTTGCTTCTTACTCCCATCGATGCTGTTGTCTCCGCGTCCCAGGGCTGCCGCTCGGCTCAGCCGGCGCCGTGACTTCTTCTTGTGCAGACCCGTACTGACGCCCAGGGGCAACGGTGGCAGAGGCGGCGGTGGAGGGGGCCGGGCAGCACTCTGGCTCGTATATGATGATGAGCTCTTCTCAGTCTTCCTCACGCGGCCGGATGATATGAGGCCCATGTAGGCCACTAGGAAGCGCATGCGCAGCATGTCTAGCCTGCGGACCTTGTCCTCGAGCCTCTTACGCTTCGAGGCCCAGAGGAGGCGTGCGGTGGCCCTCAGCCGCAGATCTCGGAGATCGCTGTAGTCATCGCTTGTGAGGTCTCCACTTTCGCTCATTAACAGGCCATTGAGCTCCTCTCGCAAGTCATCTCCTCCCCTCTGGATTTCCCGGAGCAGCCGGCCGAGGCGCAGCTTGTCGTCTAGACGCTGCACGCGCAACACATCTCGATCATAGCTCTCGTTCTCCTCGACTGAGGAGTCGACGGCATCGATAAAGGTGAGGATCTCGGCTGGTGCCGCGAGGGAGGCCTTGCCGTAGGATGACAGAATCTGCAGCGTGACCACGACGCTGAGAAAAATTGCGGTGACGGCGAGCACAAAGGTCCACTGACTGCCGGTATGAGGCATCGAAGCAGCGTGCACTGATTTCAGTACACTCTTCCAGAGTTTATAACCCCTGCAAAAGCCCGAGCGATATAATGCGCAGGGATTCACTGACAGTTGTAACGATTAAGGCGGAGGGTTGAGTGGTGGTTGAATTAACAGGACTGCATAGATGTGAGAAGGTCAGCAGAGTCTTTGCTAGCAGAACTGCTAACAGGGGGAAGCAAAGGTTATAATTAGTAATTACTCAGGGGCAGTGGAACTCTCGTTTGTTTTCGCGAGCAAAATTTACGGGGCAGATTGCCCTGGAGACGTAACGTGTTCAATCAGCTGTGGTGACCCGCAGGTATACCAATCCAGTTAGTCGGTACAGGAAAGTGGATTTGTCTCTTCATTGTGATTATCCATTCGTTGCCGTCTTCAAATTTGAAAGGAATCGGAATTGGGAGAGCGATAACCGTAAAATGTCATGAGTTTCTCACTGATCGCCAGGAAATGTCATTAGCATTCACAAAACGCTTGCATGAGTTCGTCCCCACTCCGTCTATCATCCCATAGGAAATGATTTGGTAGTATTTAGTACTGACTTTTGTGCCAGAATTACTGCAAGAAAGCAATAACTACATATAAAAGCCGAAAGAGAGCCTTCGCGACGATGTGAAAAAAGGGCTGGTTAGGTTGAATTCGCCATGACCGTACAACCACCTGGGCATGCATAGGGTGATTTATATCCCGGCCAAGTTATGCCTCATGTGTCGAATCCAGTTCCCGAAGTCAAAAATGTCAAATACTCCTAGTTTGCCTCGAAGTAAGTGCAATACAAGTCCACATCTAACGTTACAGCGCCTCAGCTGACTTCTTCTCTGATGCCGTCGTAATATCCGAAGCCCGACCAACAGTATCGTCGCCTGGCCCTTAATAATACCACGCACCTCGCCAAACCTGCGCTTCCAAAGGCCCCAACGGTCGAGGTTAATGCCATTCATGGCCAGGGTCAAACCGGCCCCGATGGGATGAAACCGCGCAATCTACTAACGTCGGGTCAGGATCCCGAGCAGCGAGTCCTCCCACAGCTTATCACCAGCACGGATGATCCACTCGGCAGCAACACGCAGTTTCGTGCCAATTTTGGCTTGTGTGATGTTATTGCCCCTCGCCCTCGCCCCAAGTCGATTGTGAGGTCAGACTCTAGGCCACTGCGTATCAGTTTCCACATGCCAAAGTTGTGTAAGCAGCACAATCCATACCAGTTGGGCCCTGTCTTTTGCCATCTACTGTCAAGAGGCCTTGCCTGCACCAGTGCCAGTGGCTTCGTCCTCGTCCTCAGCTTCAGCCTCCCTCCTTTCCTGCTCCTCCATCTCCGCCAAGATGGCCATGGCCTTATCAGCGGGCACCCCGGAAGGTGGCTCGTCCTCTAAGAAAGGCAATTCCGCAGTGATTAGCAAACAGACGTACTCACGCGCCAGATTTGTCGCTATTAACCAGATGACTTACTCATCCAAGGAAATATTTTCATTTTCTCTTCTCTGGTCATCTTTGCTAATTCCTCCTGTGCCTCCTTGAATGCGGCCTTTAACTCAAGCTCCTTTCCCGACAAGTCCTGAGGGTCTGGTTGATTTGGTAAAGTGGGTGCCTCTCGCGGACCGTCGGAGGCGACCTTGGCCTTAACAGAATGCGCATCGGTAGACATGAGGCACTGACGGGTGTTCTTTAGGATGGGGCAAGTGCCGTGTCGATGTACAAGCTTGTTCATATGAGAGGGTGAGATGGAGAAAAGGAATGGGGCTGAGAGGCACGGGGCTGTTGGTTTTTAAATGCCAGCTGCTTGTGTACCTAGGTAGGTACCTGAATTGGGCGAAATTCTGCTTATGTCATTCAGACTGTTGCCTTGGTTCAGTGGAGTTGGCACGAGGCCCGTCCAGCCTGTTGATGAGCCTCCTGGTTGCCTCAGTCAGTATCTGTGCAGGAAGACTTCCAAAATCGGCTATACTTAACTTCAAAATTGGAAGTGAGAAGACAAACCTTTGAAGTCATCACATCACTTTTACACTAAAAAGTAACTATCCGTTACGTAGAGGATCAAGTATTGTTCATGTTGCAACTATCGTGTATCTGCGCAAGGCTTATAGCGTTCCTTATGTATAGCACCGCTAAGGGACGTGACCTGCTGAAAATGCATGCCAATGTGTACTAGCGCAGCAAAAGTACCCATCTCGCTGGGTTCTCGTCTGACCGCGGGCAACAATCCGCATGAGGAGCAGGTCACCCTCTCAAAGGAACAAGTTTGGCCAGCCAGAGGGTGTTGGTGTTTGATGTTGTGGTGTGGAGGGCTGGCTCAGGGACTCATGGATTTAATCTGGATCTGGCCCCTCGAGACTTGCCCCTCGAGACTTGCCCCTCGAGACTTGCCCCTGAGGAAAGATTTATTGCACGAATGTATGTGTTGGTATGTACCATGAGTGAATTGAATTGCTACCTAAATTACATACCTAGGTATGTAGGTTCCCGCACAAAATCGTGAGGCGAGGGACATGATTGTTTCGTTCAAAGAGGAGGGTTAAGCTCGGGAAAGCCTCCCCCCCCCCCACAAGAGCAGCACAAGCCAGGGTTGGGGTGCATACGTCACAGCTCAAGTCCGAAAAGCTTCCTTGTAGCTCCAAGCTTCCTCGCCGGCGGTTTCCAACCCAAATTGAGCCAGGAACGCTGGAATCTCCTCGCAATCCCATGAACGCGATCCTCAGAAGAACAAGCATGTCGAGATTCACAATCGCCAACCTCCCGCGCATGGAGGTGACGGCGCTGTCACAAGAGCTGCTCGCGGCCAAGTCGCCAGACAACTCGCTCGCCGTGATCGACGTCCGCGATGGAGGTGGGTGGGCAGGCAGGCAGGCGCCCAGTCCAGTTCCTCGTTGCTGACATCTGGGATGATCCATCTCGTGTACAGACCACATCGGCGGGCACATCAAGGGCTCCCGCTGGGTGCCCTCGCACCAGCTGGACGAGTGGATGCCCACCCTCCTGCGCCAGCTCGAGAACACAGAGACCGTCGTCTTCCACTGCGCCCTGTCGAAACAGCGCGGCCCCAGCGCCGCCCTGAGGTACATCAGAGAGCGTGAGGCCAAGTTCGGCGAGGCCTCCATCGCTGCGCCTGACGGCACGGCGACGGCGTCGGCAGCAGCACCACCACCACAGGACGAGGAACAAACACAAGAAGGGGACGGTGCTAAGAAAGCTACGAAGCCTGTCGCGCAGAAGGTGTGCGTGCTCAGGGGCGGCTTTCAGAGGTGGCAAGAATCCCACGGTCCCGACGAGCGTCTGACGGAGGCGTACGTCAAGGACCTATGGGAGGACTACTAGGACAAGCGAGGACGAAGAAGAAGGGAGGCAGACAACAAGATTCCGAACTGCTAAGGCCTTGTCACGCCTCAATGAGTCCAGCTTCTTGTCGACCCCGCCACATGCCACGCGCAGTCACGGATGCATGGGAGGCTGGAATTTGGTCATCATTCAACAGGCGCCTTGTATTTATGGATGCCTGTCCTATCCCGATACAGAAAGGAAGTCTAGCGCAACCCTCCCAAACCCGACGTTGCTGTTGATTACAACTTTTTTTTTCTGGAAGTAGGTGTTTTGCCATGTGTTTTTTTTGAGTTGTCTTGTTGTTCGGTCCCGAGAAGAAACGGCGTTATTTCTACCTGCCGACGCCGATTTAGGTACCTTTCCCATGTATTCTGGAATTGCTGACGGAGGAGGCGGCGGTAAGTTTGCGGCAACGCCGATGTTTATGGTGTTGGTGTTGGTGTTGGTGGCGGGGGTGGTGGTGGTGGTGGCGACGGAGGCGGTTTCAGTCGTCCTGTTTTGCCGACCCGATCCCTCAGTTCCACGGCTGTACACATGAAAGTGCTCTTCACAATTTGCTTTGGTCCTCGGCTAGCTGCAGCCTGCCCTGAGCAGGCACGGCCATCGATTGCGGTTTCAGCTGCGCTCCTACATGAGGCACGTGGCCCGGGGCGCCACCTCATGGGAGGCGCCAGGCCCCACTGTTACCTGATCAGGAGCATCACCTCATCGCGGTCGTCTTCTTCCAGGGGGGCTCGGAAACCCTGGCTGTACAGCTCCGGGCGCGGGATGATGTCCGCCAGGCCAAAGTCTGCCGATGGCGTCATGAGTGTGTTCGACGTGAAGTCGCGGGAGCTGAAGTAGGCGACGAGGTGGTGCGTGATACCGCGGACGGTCACGCTGATGGTTTTCCGGCACAATCTCCCGGAACTGCTGTGGTTTCCTATCGCGCAAGGGCAAAGATCAGCATATGGACCGTGTGAAACGGTGTGGAAAGGGGATGCTGGAGAAAGTGATGGGCAGCTTGTACCTACCATTGGACCTGCTTCGACCCGACGAAGACGACAGCTGCCGGCAAATCTCAAAGTTCCCAACCCTCTGGGGCGTCGACCATGTTATGCCGTCCTCCCAACTCCTGATGCCCGACGACCCCCTCTCATACACGAAGATATTCCCGCTCTTCGCAAGGGATGACTCCTCGGATGACCTCGGGCGGCGGCAGGTGTGGTACAGTACGCCCCGTAGGCAGGCTTCGATCACGATCAAGGCGTCCTGGGTGGAGGCGACGTGACCCCGATATGTTGCGGCGATGACGGAGTCTGGCATCGGAGCCTCAGGGGGGCCGGCCAGGTCGATAGGGATCTGGCGGGCGGTGCGGGAGGGTCTTGGGCGTGTTGGAGGAGCCGTTGTGCTGATGTTGTCGTTGGTGATGACGGTGAAGGTGGTGTTGGCGGGGTGAGTGTAGCTGCTGTAGATGTCCGGGTGCTTCTGACATGCTCGAACCACCATCGAGACGAGGGATGCCGCTGTTCTTAACGACACCGGAGCATTCGTGATGCTTGCAAGCTGTCGAGCATGGGGGCGGACTCGCAGAGAGTCCAGTGTTCCTCTTAGATGTGTCTTGGCAGGCCTGTCTGGCTGTCTTACATACACCTGATGTCCCGCCGGCCTGCGACACAACGGCAGGGGCGGGGAGCTCTTTTATCGCATGTGAGCCATGCCATGCCTCTCAAGGGCCCCAAGAAGGACGAATGAAGATCATTTCCGATTAGGTTGGGATATGCTTGAAGCATATCCCACCAGGTGGAGCCCTCCACACAAGCGATACTTCAGGCTCGAGCTGAGAGCTCCCAAGGGGCCCAAGACTTTTTTTCGTTGCTGTCTCCTTGCCCTGCCTCCCTGGCAGCAGCGGGCTGCGGGAAAACAAGGTTTCCAAGAACAAGGTTGTCACAGCTCGCTCCGGGCTTTACTCCCCAGCGCCCACCGGCTACCAACCGCTACCACCCTACCCACCCCGGCCGCCCGCCCTCGGAGAAGTCAGGGCTGGGGGTCCAGTGGAATTGGGAGGGGGGGGGGTGGTGGTAAAAATGCTGGTGGGAGTGGCCTGGTCCCACCATCCCGGGCCATGCCACGTGTGTGGCAGCGGCGGAATCTTCGGGGGCGGTGATCACTGCTGCTCGAGGACACGACGTTGTGCGCGCCCTGTCACGCTGAACATGTTGTGCAGCAAGTTGAAACAGTCACTCAGGCTCGCCATGGTTAGGCCAAGGTTTCCCCGAAGCTGCCCGATCTGATGTCTGCCGGGAGTGGCTTCGCTCGGATCGCCAGGGGGCAAGGCAAGCGACTTCAGGAGGGGATGCAGAATGCAGAGTACAGTGCCATGAATATACACAGCCGATGAACAAGCGATGGCCGGGGCAGCGCGCCTAAAGCCAGAGAGCCACTATCCGAGCCACCACGAGCCACAGCAATTATCTCGCTGGGTTGCGTGCCAAGACGAGGGCAAGGAGATGTGAAATGAAGGAGAGACGACCGCCAAGAAAACCTCCACAGGCCCAACTTTAGTGCTGCGGCGACCAGGCACGGCCTCGCGGCGGAGAGGGGCGGGGCCTGGTGCAGGTCGAGGTAGGGAGGCTTGGGAGGGAGGGTGTGAGCAGGCCGGCCGGTTGGTTGACTGATTGATTTGCGAGACTGACTAACCGAGTGGCAGGCTGGGTGGCACACTGGCTGACTGAGTGGGTTGATTGACAGGACTGATTGACAGATTGACAGGCCTGCAGGACATGCCTGCTCGTGGGGACTCACTCACTGACAGACGCCCAAAACATCGACAGAATTTCAGTGGCTCTGTCTGTGGTTGGTCGCCTGTGGCCGGGCTGGCGGGCTGAACTTTCAGGCGGGTCGCATCACGCACGAGGGCGAGGGCTCTGTGCAGGCGCTGTATCGTTGCAGCATACAATTACACACGTTGTGTGTGTGTGTGTGTGCGAGTGTGTGTGGTATCAGTTGTCAGGGTATCTACAATCTATGTACGGATGGAGACGCACACATGGTCCCACCGGCCTGCGGCGCTCGCGGGTAATGCTCAGCCGTCCGACCCCGTCCGGGCGCCAGTGGGAGGAAGGGAAAGGGGGATTAGACGACTGGACGACCAACAAGCATATCCAAACAAGAGCTGTACCAAACCTGGTTGCGATCCACACCCCCGGTCCAGGGACTTGGATATCGAGCGCCCGCGCCCGCGCCCGCGCCCGGATTCACCTCGTGGGCTTCTCGTCGAGCGATGTGACGGGGAGGGCCCCTCCACCCGGACCGTTACTTGCCCCAGGCTTGCCCTATGCTACACTGTGGGATACCCTTCATCATCCTTCATGCTGGGGGCCTGCTGCCAGACACCACAGCACCCCGCCTGCCACCAACCAGCCTGCCAGCCCGCCGACGGTGGGCAGCAAGGGCAGCAGGGGCAGCAGGGGTGGCGTCAAGCTTGGATCCCTGGCGGCGGCGCTTGGCTGGCTCTCTGCCTCGCCATGCCGCGCATGCAGGGTCCTCTGCAACGTCGGGATTGGAATAGATTGCGGTGATTGCGTCGTCGCATGCTGGGCTTTGAGCCGGGCATCTACACTACTGTACCACAGTGCCGTGCCACCCCTCTGGCTGTCTGGCCACCCTCTGCCGCCATCTGCCACTCTTGTTTCGAAACAAACTCCGAGGGGCGGCCTTTCGGGCTCCTACTTCTGGCGTGCCTGACGGCGGCTGCGGGCGTCGAGCCTGCGGGTGTGGCTGCCCAGCTGCCCAAGCCCGCATATCATTCGCCGTGGCCCTGCCCAGCCCGCCAGCCTCGGTCAAAACAGTAGCGAAGGGGGAGGCTACTAGTGACTCCCACTCTGCCAGTCTGCCACTCTCCCACTCTCCCATTCTCCCACTCTGCCACCTGGGGCCCTGGTGCCTGGGGGGGGGGGCGCCGGGCTGCCCGGTGCGTGCCTGGATTTAGCTGCCACGCGACCTGCAATCGAGTTGTGACAAGTGACCTTCTGTGCTCCGATTCCGATCAGGGTTGCGCCTCTTGCGACCCCAGCCGCCCGTTTCCCATGTGGGACCCCCGAGGGCCGAGATCGATCCCACCGCCGCGCTCTCCACCGCACATGTACCCGATGATGTACACTTGCGATGTGCACCACCATGCAGTGTACATTGCGGATCCATACAGACCTACTCCGTACACTGGATGTGGCCCCCGTCCTCGCCGAACCGAAACAATCCGCCGCCTATAATAAGACCGCGGGGCGGGTGGATAGGGAAGAAGAGATGCCGGGGTGGCAGGGCAGGATGGGCTGCTGGGGTCAGTGAGGCGCAGGGCCACAGCGGCAGTCCATCATGGATGCTCGGCGTGGCCTTCTCCCCGTCGATCAAGCCCGCCCGAAGGCGCCAAGCAAGGGCCAAGTGCAGGTGTTCACGGAAAGCATCACGATCCCATTCACGAACCTGCTTCCATCACCAAAACAAGCCGAGTTTGATGTGCCAAGAGGAAGGGCCCCGGGACGGCACTGGCGCCACTGGCAGAGCATTGAGGCATGAGGCATGAGGCATGAGCTAGTTGACCACCTGATCTATGTGTGGCCTTGGGGCTTGGCAGGCCGACTCTGTCTGCGCCGTCTCGTCTCGTCTTCTCTACCACAGTCCTACTATCTATGTATCCCCCCTTCCCCCCTTCCCCCTTCCCCCACATGCCTCACACCATCCACCACCGCCAGCGGTATTTGAGTTTAATGCCGCCACAGAGGCCAAGCCGGCGCTGCCTGCACGCAATGTGGAATGGCTCCTCTTGGGCGCCAAGCTGCCGCGCAAGCAAGCGCCTCGAGATGAGGTAGGCGATGCTATCATGACCCCGCCAAGACCAGGGGAGAATATGGCATGCCAAGGCTGTGGTCTCTGTCTTATTTGCTCTGCCTGTCCGGCCTGTCAGCTGTCCGGCCATCTCGCCATTTCGCCCGCAGGCGCCAAGCCGAGGCGAAATGATCATCTTTGCCGGCGACCAAGCCAGTTAGCCAACCGAGGCGCTGCGTCAGGGCCGTGTGGCTCTGCCAGCCAGGCTTGCGAGCTTGCCAGGCCAGAAGAGATGGATTAACGAGGCCGCGCGGGCAGGCGGGTTCCGCCTGGTCTTCAAGTTCGCCTCCACTAAACGGTTTATAGATATCCATCGATCCAGACCCCCCCTCCCCCCGTCCTCGCCGGGTCAATGCGTAGCTTGCGGGCCCGGGGGCCGTTGGAGAAAGGAACAACATGCTTTGCACGTATTACGTACTAGGCAGGGCGAACGCTTTACGGAGTACTTGTAGTACTGCTGCCAGGCCTGCTACTCTGCTTGTCTGCTACTCTGCTCCCACCTTGCCCTCCCCGGGCAGGTCGAACCGGCGGGACGGCGCGCGCATTGAAGCTTCGATGGGAGATGCAGCTAGCCCATAGCTCTTGTTTTAGCAGGCGGGCAGGGCCCTGGGGACAAGCATTTTCTGCCTGTTTTATTCCCTCTCGGTTACCACTCTGCCACTTTAATGACCCCTCAGACCCTTCTAGCGACTGCTAGTTCGCAGAGGCCTGATGCGACGACTCCTGCCGGTTGGGCAGCTAGTGTGGTTCATGCACACTCGCGAGGCCATGACCCGGCAATAATAATCTCATCTATACAAGGCTTTGCCAGAGACTTGTCAGATCAGCAGCCTCGCCTAGCAGAGTGCAGACGGGGGAAAAGTGGAAGACGTGCCGCATGGCATTGTTGCTCGACCGGGTTGTCTGGCTGGAAAAGGCGCTCCGCGACTCTTTCTCTGCGTATGCCATGCCTCGGCTCTCCCGCTCCTAGGGCTGATGCAGGGATTTTCTGCAGCAGCAAAGTGACAACAGTGATTGCAGCAATCCCTCAATGGCACTTGGTGATCAGTGCTTTTCGATTCCTTCTTTCCCTTCACACCTCCCTCCCCCCTTCCCTCCCCCCCCCCACCGCCTTTCCAATCTCTCAGGTGAGGTGATATATCGTCCCACCCCGTCGTCGGCGATGTGCGGCCAAGCTTTTTTCCGTCTTTCGCCCGGAGCCGGAAACACTTCGGCCGCTGGCTCGACGAGACTTCGGTCTTTTGTCGAGATTCCGTCTGCCCGGAGTCGACGTTCCGTAATGCCCGCTGGGCGCTGGGCGCTGGGCGGTCAGCTGCCCCGGAAGTTCCGGTCTGAAAATTCACGATACCCTCTCTCGTCGTCCCTTGTCGTCTCGCCTCACTGCACCGGAGGTGGTGGACAGGAAAAGGATATCTCGGACCCTATAAATGGAATTAAGCTTGAAGTGCAGCTCCCACTCCCAACACACACACCCCCCCCCCTGGCCAACTCTCCCTGCCTCCCTGCCCTGCAATCCTGCCTCCCCCTTCGGCTGCTTCGTCGTTCCCGGGGACAGGCCTCAGTCCCACACGCGCGGGCCGTTCTTCACACACGCCCCTGCCATCTCGGTCTGATATGTGTCGCACGCCCGGGGAGGGCCGGCTGGCTGGCTGGCTGGCTGGGCTGCACACACACGCGCGCCTATGAACGCACATGACCAAGAAACCCCAGGCACACACATACCTACAAACATACACACACACAAACACCCCGCGGCCCAAGGTTTCCGGTGCCTTGCTGGGTCGGGGGGGGAGGGATGTCACACGGCGTCGGGGCACAAAACCCCACGCGTACTCCAGCCCCGACAGCCTCATTCACAACCAGAAAAAACAGACGGGCGGCCAGCCGGCCAGCCAGCCGTTCGGATGTCTTGCCGCTGCTGGCTGGCCCCTTGCTCCCTCCCTCCCCCCCCCCCGGCCCCCTTCGGCGCACAGCGCCGTGCTGCAGGCAGGATTTAAGGTTGAGGCTCAAGCGGGCAGGCGGCGGGCAAGGCGGGCAGCAGCAGCAGGTGCAGAAGCGAGGAGCAAAACGGTTGGGCCCACTTTGCCTGGTGTAAGCAAGTGTGTTTTGCGTCTCTGCCGCTGCTGCACTGGACATGTGTGTGTGTGTGTGTGTGTGTGTGCCCAGGTATGTGTGCATTGCCTGTCGCATCAAATAGGTCGGTCCCTGGGGCCTCGGCTTGCCGCTTACATGCTCCCACGGGCTTCACAAAAGCTTAGTTTGGATGAAATGAAGACAAACGCAGGTTCGGGCCCCATCGCCTGGCCAGAAGCTTATTGTTAGCATGTCGAGCGAACCGAAGCTTATTATGCCAGACTACTACCTGCTCCCTCGGCGGACACGGCGCATTGCACGCTGTACCTACACATAGACACAGACACAGACACAGACATCGCTAGTTGTAATCGAGGCCCGACGCACCCTTGAGCTATTAACCTCCCGTGCTAGATCGAACCGGCTGTTTGAAGACCCAACCTTGATCCTCCTCAGCTGCAGTGATTCCTTCCTGCGAACGCGCGCCAGGCCGCCCCGTCCGCCCGTGAGCCTGTTGCGTTAAATGTATGTTAGCCCCGGGGGCCAGCCAAAGAAGGAAATAAAAGGCATGTGAACGAAACCGGCCAGGGTGGTTGGTGGTGGTGGGAGTTCTTTTTTGGCTTTCAGGTGAGGTTCCCCGGATAGCCTGCCCCGTGAGCCTGATATCTAGCCGAACAGTGGGTCGCGGAACCCGTGGGCAGGAATACCACAGTAGATAATAAGAGGGAAACTCAAATTCCTGTTGCTCCGAAGTTCCTGCTTCAGCCCGGCGCCTGCAGGCCCGCTGCATGCACGTGTGGTCTCTCTATCACTCTCTCCCTCTGCTCCGGGGATACTCCCCCGGGCGGGCGCTCATGAATATTCCCCCACTGATCACGGCTTAAGTCTGAGCCCTATGCAGTGGGCATTTTGTAGTGGGTCCCCACTGGCTGGCAAATGTAAAAATGGCCAGGCAAAAGTTCGGCTTGTGCAGAAGAAGGGACGGGCGGACGGTTGTAGCCGGCATCCTTCATGCATGCAGCCCTTACCGTCCCGGGGAGGTACACGCGCTGACCGGCAGACCGGACGACGTCGACTGACTTGCCATGAGTTCCGGGTTGCTTCTGCGGCGTGTGCGTCTTGCGCCTGCGCGTTGTGTGGGTGCCTGCCAAGTGGATGGGCAGGTGAATGGGTGTGCGTGGAGCACCGCCAAGCCGCCCCAGACATGTCGGCAAGTACATGCCCAGGTTGCCAGGCCAGGGCCGGCTGTGGACACTTGTGTCTGCCGCGCCCGCCGGCGGGTGGCTGTCTGGGTGTGGTTTGAGCCCTGCGGTCCCATTACTCGGACCCCAGTGCCCAGGTGGGCTGGCGGGCTGGCTTGGTTCCTCGGATGTCGCTTGCCAGATGCTCGGGGAAACAAACGGATGGTGATGGCATCCGAAGATGGATAATAATATACACTACGAGGCTGTCGCCCGGCCGCCCGACGGTCTGTTCGGCTGTCACATCCTCGACTGGTCCCCACACGCACCCCATCCACCCTTACAGCGTAGGCTCGTTCCCGAAGCTTGGGCACCTGGGCAACTCTAAAATTACATCACTGTCTAAGCGGAACCTTCAAAGAGGGCGAATAACGTTTCCCAAGGCTTGTCGCGCCGCTGCATGATGATGATGAGGCATGGGGAGAGAGGGCGCAACTTCGGGTTCCGGACGTAGCATCGAGCTGCTGGGCCCTGGTTCTCAGCTGTGGAAGAGATGGCAGTTCGGATTCCTTTGCGACAAGTCTTATCCAATGATTCAGGCGTGCTTCGGTTTCGCAGTGCCGTAGCGGGCTGGAAGATGATCATCCTCATCGGAGAATTATGAGTCAGTGGCAGATCTCTTGGGCCGGAGAGTCATGTCCCCCTGTGTTGTAGTCCACAATACAGTACGGAGTACACACTGCAACATTGTTTTACATGCGTACCGTTCAACCTCTGACGTACTGGCATGTCGTGCATTTTGCCCGGAGCCGAGGGCCGAGGTGGGAAGAGTGCAGTACCTAGGCCCCAGGGCAGATACTTCAGAAGGGGGAAAGGGGACCTCAACCACCCTTGTGCATATCTCCGTAATCTCCATTTGTAAGTGGACTCCCTGGGTCGCTTAGACGTCAACGAACCAAAATACTTTTGCCTCAGCCCATGGTTTTTTGACCAGTCACTGTTGTAACATCGTCAGATAGTAAAGTTATGCAACACCCATACTGCCTGCTCAACATAGTAAGTCAGCCCGAGAACTAAGGTATGCGAGCTTGGTATAGTATCTCTTCTCTAGCTGTTATCGGATATCGCTCCGGGCCCGCCGCAGCTGAGAAGATCAGCCCCAGCATAGGAAGGCAATAGGGGACAGTGGGAACGGTGAGCAGCGAGGCTCTCAGTCGTCAATCATGTCCGAAACATTCGACAGACATCATACGAGGAGCCATTCTTCGCGTTAGCAATGTATTGATAGGATGAATAGAAGCCAAGCGGAATTACGAGAAGACAGT
Source organism: Diaporthe batatas (assembly GCF_019321695.1). Classification (NCBI taxonomy): domain Eukaryota; kingdom Fungi; phylum Ascomycota; class Sordariomycetes; order Diaporthales; family Diaporthaceae; genus Diaporthe; species Diaporthe batatas. Next base: position 196,091 of record NW_025408550.1, read on the forward strand.
GAGAATAGTGGCCGGATAATTGTGCATGTTGAACCCTTCACCCACCGAGATCAAGCTGGATTGGATACTCTCAACGGTCCCCTCCTTCGGGACGGTCCAGAGCCGTAGTGCCCCAAGACTTGTCGAGCCGCATCCCGACCTGCATGTAATAGTCGCCCTTCCCACCTGCAGCCCTGGGCTGTCCAGGCCAGTCGGGTGGCCGCCCTGCTGCGCCTTATGCATATTGTGCTGCGCGGCTAATACTAGGGCGGATCCTATACGATAAAGAACAAGGCCTCGCCGAGTCTGCAGGTTCTCATGCCGGTGAGGGGGCGATGGCAGGGCTGTTTCCCGTGGGGGTTTTCGTGAGGAATCGCATGCAGGCTGGGTTGGTAGATATCTCGTGTTCCGCACTTGATCGGCCATGGAGCTTCACTACCAGTGTGGTCGGTGAGGAGACGAACAGGATCTCACGTCATGAGGCAGGCCGGCTTGGGTTTCCGGCGCGCGCTTCCGGCGGTCCCAGCCGGATGGGATCGTGGTAGTTGACACATAGTAGGATCTACATGTTGTGGTGATACGACATTAGCACTATATAAGCTTCAGGTCGTGGCTGTAGAAGAAGGCTTGTTTGTCCATGAGTTACGTCTTGCAGCAGTGTGATAACCAAAAGAGCAATTCTGACCACCTCGAACCTGAGCCCGACTACTCCTCTAGTCTTCCAGTGTATTCGACCTCTCTGCCCAAGCCACACTAAAGATCAAGGCAACATGCAGCTTCCCAGCCTTTTCGGCATGACAGCACTGGCTGGCCTAGCCAGCGCTGCTGTGCTCCCCCGGACCGGCACAACAGACATACAGTTCTGCACGGCGTCCACCTACGCCACAGGAGCATGCCCCTATGCCCAGCCAACAGCCGGTGCTGGCACATGTGGTGCGCTGTCAGTTGAAGCGAACGTCTGCTGTATGACAACTTCGGGCCTGTATAATACCACGATTAACTCGAGAAACTGACAATGAGTAATGTGCGGCGATAGACACCTTTGCAGACTTCCCCTTGGCCCCAGCTGCGCTCATCGGCGATGTGAACTATGTCGAGATCCCAAGCGGGGGATCCATCACAGGCTGTAACCTGTACAAGTGAGTCCTGGTCACCCGGACAGTCCCTGTCTTAGGATGAGGCAGGTGATTCCTAATGCTGACGACACTTGTGTCAGAACCACGGATTGCACCGTCACACCTGACCAGTCCTGGGCGGCCACCGAGGTTGGAGGCACGGATCTGACATGCCGCAAGCACCTCACTGCGAACATTGTCAGCTGGATCTGTGCCTAGGAGAGGAAGGGAGGGAACGGAGCTTTTCACCCTAATGTGTCAAAGGTGAGGGCTTGAGGGTATGTGGTGGAAACTTGGAGTAACGACTACCTATGTGTCGCTGCTGGTCGAAATAATACATAGGCAGTATGCCCTTTCCAGCCAGCAGAACACCATATATCCAACATTCGTTCCTGTTCATAGTCTGTATAAGGTTCCTAAGGTTTGTAGGCCTTAAACATAAGCTGAGATGGTGCTCACGTTGAGGACTTCGGTCAGCCGGGCTGTCAAGACTCTGCGGGGTCTGTGGCCAAGCCCATCTGCCCGTCGACAGCTGTGGGTACGAGGGAATGCCGGTGCCCTGGTGGTTGGTAAGCTTGGCGATGCCTTCAGGTCTATCCATCCAGACTGGGCTCCGTGCCAGGCTGTGGCCCCCCGCCTCTCTCTCCAAGGGCCAAGGGCAGTGTGTGGACGACCAACCACGTGGGGGACGCCCAGCTCTTGGCCGCCTTCTCAAATGCCATCTTGTGACCTTACTTTCTAACCTTCTCAGTAGTCGTGAGAAGTATTGTGTTGGCTCCCGCGCCGAAAATGGAGATGACTACTGATGATAAAGACGGTCAGCGATGGCATTGTACCATGTGCCCCGCGCTCCCTTCCCATTATTCGGAGAGACTAAACGGGATTCGTAATCGTTTTCGCGTAGCAGGTCATGCATGACCTTCTCATGTTAATACATATCTAAGTATAGCCATACTTTGTAGTGTGGGTGATCATCATCGGGTGTGCGATGCGCGCCGAAATAAGATTGCCAGCACGGATGAGCAAGTATTACACTTGGTTTAACACCCACCTGTGAGGATGGGACTTCCCTCCGGAGCCGGTCTGGGCCTATTTCACCACGTTCGCCCCCGGGTCAGGAGCCCCGGAGGAAGTCGTTCAAGGATGACCCAGCCATGCAAGTCGTCCGACGAGATCCGAGGGGACCAGTTCCACGGTTCGGCCGAATCTAAATAGTGGTATCACGGCGGCATGAATCTGGGCACGTAGGACGCTTCGTCAATAAATGGCGCCACCTACATTTTATATGTATGGGGATTAAAAACGAAACCATCACTACACCCGATCAACTTACCGAGACGGCAAGCATGGTGAAGAAATACTTACTCCGAGAGGTTGCAAAGGCACGCTCGACGAACAGCATCCCAGTCAAGGGCAAGGGCACTCATGTACGTTATCATCTTTTCATGGGGCTCTATTTAACTTAGGAGCATAAAAGATTATATCTACCAGACCTCAGCAGAATTCCATACTAATACTTCAAGGATGAGAAACCGAAACCGCCGCCATGGTTGCCTCCGCCAAGATTCCCACCGTCATTATTCCCTCCACCGATACTTCTTCCTCCGTACTCGATCCATCCAGCTGAGCTCGTAGAGGTCCTCGATCCTCACCCGCGAGGTTAGTCAGGAAGGAAAGGTTCCTTCCAGACAGGGGGGTTGGGGTGAGGAGAGCATTCCCGCAGGGGCGGGCCCAGTACGAGGCGGATGGAGAGTGTCGGTGTGTGTGTCGGCGCCGCATTGCGCGTGGGAACTTTATTATCAGCCCTGGTTTCGGGAGGGGAGATGAAGCCGGCGGGCGGGGCGGAAGGTAGGTAGTGAGCAGCCAGCCGTTGGCAGCACGCGAGTGAACTCGAGCGTGCTGCGCAGGGGGGGGGCTAGCGCGTGTGTGGCGCGTCTGGCCCGGTCGGTCCGTCGGTCTCCATATCTGTTTGGTTGTGTTGATGCCAAGAGCGGAGAGAATTCCTGCGGTCCCCTCGGGATAGAATTGTGACCCCGGGATAGATAGTGAGAGACCAGCGTAAGTTTCCGACTCAATTTAAAGCGTTGACAAGGTACGGGTAGGTGTTGGTTTCCGGTAGCGCGTGTAAGTCCGGTCTGGGCTTTCTCTTGGCGAAATATGCCTTGGGAGGCAATGTAGTTTGTACAGGTTGTTGGAAGTGGTACTCGGACAAGTTGGAAAGGCAGCTAGGAGTATACTGCCTAATCGGAGTCGTCGTCGGCCGTCTCGGCCGGGGGAGGGGGGCTGTCGATATACGCGCTGAAGGCGTCCCTCAGCTCGTTGCCGAACTTAACGTGGTCGTCCTCGCTCCAATCCCTGAAGATCATATACAGATCATCGCTGATTACATCAGTCCACCAATCGTCGAAGAGCTCGCAGAGCGACATGCGGTCGAGGCTGGATCGGTCTCGATATGCGCCGTCGATCATCGCGAAGCTCTCGCCGTTGAGCTCCTTGCGATCCATCTTCTCCTTGAGGTCGTCCGCCTCGTTCTCCCGACGGGCCGAGGTGTACCAGGGCTTGTCACGGGAGTTGAACTCGACCGCGAGCCGTGGCAGTGCGGAGTAGTACATGTGATCCATCATGTTGTTGGCGAAGGCATAGTCGTAGGCTGCCGGCACCGCTGCAGAGGTGGCCTGGGCAGGAGGCGAAGACGGAGCAGGCGATGTGGCACCCTCATCCTCACCAGCAGGCTGAGGCTCAGTAGCGACGCCCTTGCCCTTGTCGACATGCGGGACCTCGTCAGAGTCAAGCTTGGCCTCAGCAGCCCTGAAGGCGTCCCACCACGACTCCCACTTCGCCTCCCACGCGGCGCTGTTCTCCTTGCCGACGAACGGGCCGTAGATGGTAGGCGCCGTCCAGTTCTGGTCCTTGGCCTTGGTGACATGGAACGAGGTGCCCGTCATGCGCTGGACGAGGCACTCCATGGGCTGGTCGGCCAGGAAGGCAAGCTTGGTCTCGAAGGCCTCGCTGTTGGCTCTGCCCACGTAGGGGCCGAACCTGGGTGCCAGGGTCCAGTCGTAAGTCGCTGGGTCGGAGACGTGAAATGAGGCTAGGCCGTGGGTGAGATGATCCATCGCCTGGGGCTCCAGTGGCTTGATGGCACGGTGAGGAGGCAGCTGGTGAGTGCGGGGAGCCAGGGGAGCCACGGTTGGACTCGGCTTGGCTGGGGCGGGCTGAGTGGTAGACTGCTGAGGCTCCATGGTGAATGCAATAGGGCCATTTTTCACAGCAGGCTGAGTGAAAGGCTGCTGGGCGTGAGGCTGCTGGGTGTCAGGCTGCTGAGCGTGAGGCTGCTGGGTGTGAGGCTGCTGAGCGTGAGGCTGCTGAGCGGCAGGCTGCTGGGGGGTGAAAGGTCCCATGGTGAATGCAATTGGGCCATTTCTCACAGGCTGCTGAGCAGCAGGCTGCTGAGGGTGGACTGGGCCCTGCTGAGTAGTGAACTGCTGAGTAGCGAACTGCTGAGTTGCGAACTGCTGAGTAGGGAACTGCTGTTGAGCGGCAGCCTGCTTGGGGGTGAAGGGCTCCATGGTGAAAGCGATGGGGCCATTTCTCATAGCCTGCTGAGCAGTGGGCTGCTGAGGGTGGGTTGGGCCCTGCTGAGTATTGAACTGCTGCTGAGCGGCAGCCTTCTGGGGGGTGAAAGGCCCCACGGTGAATGTGATGGGGCCATTTCTCACAGGCTGCTGAGGGGCAGGAGGCTGAGGCTTGGGAGACTCCATGGTAAATGCGATGGGACCATTTCTCATGCCCTGCAGAGTGGCAGCCTGCTGAGCGGTAGCAGCCTGAGGCTTGAGAGGCTCCATGTTGAATGAGATGGGACCATTTCTCACAGGCTGCTGAGTGGCAGGTTGCTGAGCGGCAGCAGGCTGAGGCTTGAGAGGCTCCATGTTGAATGAGATGGGACCATTCCTCACAGGCTGCTGAGCGGCAGGCTGCTGGGCAGCAGGAGGCTCCATGGTGAATCCGATGGGGCCATTTCTCACCGGGGTGGGAGAAGCAGCGGCGGGAAGGTTGTTGGCCGGGGTGGGTGTGTCGGCAATCGTCTGCCAGAAGGACGAGCCCGAGGTCTCTGGGGTCTTGAAGAAGGCCTGGGAGTAGGTCGACGGGGGGGTCGAGGGCGCCTGGAACTTGGGGGACGGGGTCCAGGTGGCAGAGTATATGGTGGCGGGGGTGGAGGGGGTGGAGGGGCAGTGGGAGAAGTCGTCGTCGTCGCTCATGTCGGTGTCGACGTCGTCGACGTCCATGAGGTCGATCAAGTCCGCCTCAATTCCCATATCGTTATCCGTGTCAATGTCCATGGCCATGTCCACGTTTGTGTGAATTTTCGCGACATGTCGCTCATTGTCGACAGCAGAGCCGACCGCCTGTCCACAGAAACCACTCTTGTCGACGTCCATACCGTGCGAAGAGTTCTAATCTCCGCCACGGCAGGCCGTCTTGAGCGTGGCACGGAACTCGCGGTGCTATTATGAAGTCCGTCGTTAGCCTAGCCGTTTGGGAAGCAGAGGAGAGTCTATGTAGGTAAGTTGTTATCTTGCCTTGCGATGAGTGATTCGAGTCAGACTATCGGCGAGCTTCTTGTTGACGAGCTGGTCGCCCAAGGTATCGGGGCGCTTCAGTGCGACCGAGAGACGGGGGAGACGGCGCACGCGCACCATGGCGTGGAAAATGTGAGTCGCGGCAACACTGCCGATGACCTTGCGACTGGTGGCCAGACAATGGCGGCCCTTGACGGACCGACTGATTACGGCCATGGTAGGCACAGGCAAAGGCAAAGGCAAATGGCTCGAGGAGAGAAGAGGCAACTGATAATTGTGGGATTGAGGTTCTGGGGATTGAAGGTGTGTGGTGTTGGTCTCGTTTGAGGCCGATGGATGGACGAAGGACAGATGGAGATGGAAAGCAGCGGTAGTCGTCGGATTGCGACTTGGGCAAGTGGATGGAAGAAGGCAATGGCAGGCAAAATTGCTACCGGTGCAGGTGGATGGAAGAAGAAGAAGAAGCAGTCGAGCAGTTGAGACTGGATCGATGTGTGTGTTGGAGGTGGGAAGTGGGTGGTGGGAAGTGGGAGGGGGGAGGTTGCTGTTAAATAGTAGTGGATGGACGGGCGGACGGACGGACGAGTGCCAGGTCATGTGAAAATTCGAATTGAAGGCCAAAAGTGGTGGCCAGAATGCAGCTGCGGTGACTGGGTTGGAAGCGCATGCTCTGACTGACCCAAATGTGAGTCTATCTCGGTGAATTGTTGTTTACCAACCACCGCATAACGACGCGTTTGTCCACCTGTGCAGACTTACTTCCGAGCTCAACGGTCGCCGTTGGGCCGGCAGGTCGGCCGTCGAGCCTGGTGGCAGCTGGCCTCGAATTTCTGGACAGTGGAAGCAGACAGGCCTGTGATTTACGCTCATGTCTGCCCGAGAGGTGTTCTTGACGATTTGATATGAATACTCTTCGTATTCCAGGTCAGCGCTTCGTAAGAACCGCGCCGAGGCGAGCAAACTACATATCTTCCTCCTATTCTCCTCTGCATAGCGACTTGCATAGTATGTCGAGAGAAGAAACCCTAATTTGAGGGAGGAAAGCTTCGTAGGTGTCCCAGCCCAAGACGAGGGCAGACAAATATCTTCGAACCTGCCCCCGAGAAACATACGAGTGTCCTTGACGAGCTCAGACTACATATGGAGAGAAGACCATATACCCTGCCTTTGCGGGAATGAACTGTGCTCCTCGAAATCAGACCAGTGGCCGCCCAGTGGCCCCATCAGTCCCATAGATCTACAATGGTGAGACGAGAGTCTTCGTCTGGGATTCTGGCCCGATGTAGGCATGCCCAGAGGAAATGTCACGTTTTGGAGGTCCCCGTGTCGTCTTGAGCCATGTATTTTCCATCAGCCCCGCTCGGCCTCTGGGGAAGCACCACCCAAGCAGATCGAAAGCGATATGATGAGAGAGCCGGAGTTCAGAACCACTCGCCCTCATCGGTCGTCCCTTGATACCTAATTTCCGCAGTCGAACTGTCCCGCAGTCTTTTCCAAACTCCCAAACACCCAAAGAGATTCAAGTTGTTTTGATACGAAAAATGTCAAATTCAATGCTCGCTTGCTGTATGCTGCCCTGCCAAATGCCCAAGCCACGCTGATATGAGCAAAGAAAAAAACTCATCCATCCATCCAATTCCAAGCCTTCGATCCGCTGGGCGTCGCCCCAACATGAACCCTCCCCAACTTCAGCCCAGCTCACTTCTGTCCCTTCTCCTCCTCCTCAAGCTTCTTAGCCGCATCAACAATCCTCCTGTGCGCCTCCTCGTCCTCCTCATCCGTCGTCCCGTCTGCCCCGCCGCCGCCGGACTGCGATGTCTTGTCCATGTCCTTTCCGAGCCTGTCATGACCAGCATCTTGATCAGCCTTCTCTGTCTTCTTCTGACCGTCACCACCGATCATCGTCTCGCTGAATCTGTACCATGGTCCGTGGAGCGCGCCGACCCCCGCCCCGATCAGGCTGCCGGGGACGGCGACGACGCCGCTCAGCAGCGCCCCGACGAGGTTGCCCAGCCCCATGCCCACCGCGCTCGAGATGCCGATGCCGAAGCCCGTGCCCTGGCCCCAGCCCGAGGCCATTACTGGCAGATGTCAGCATGGGTTTCATTTTCCTTGGGGGAAAAAAAAAGACAAATATATGAACCGTGCAACTCACACCTCGCCTTCTTGCTCTCCCCGTGCGCCTCCTTCTCCTTGGCGTACGCGGCCTGCCACAGCCTCTCCCGCTCGGCCGGGTCCCTGACGAGCGCCGCCTGCTTCTTGAGCGCGTCCGCCGCGTCCTGGAACCGCGCCGCCGCCTTTGCCGCCTCTGCGGCCTGGGTGATCTCGGCCATGGGCAGCCCTGCTGTTATCCCGGCCCCGGATCCAGATCCAGATGCAGCTCCAGCCCCACCGCCGGCAGGAGGTTGCTGAGGTGCAGCAGCAGGAGCAGCATTGCTTTCTTGTGGCTGTGGCTTTTCCGACATGATTCCCGTGATTTATTGATGGATCTGTAAATGAGTTTCAACTTAATAACAAAAGCTATATAAAACGAGAAATATAGAATATCTTTGCGAGGGTTGCTGTCTGCTGTCGAGGTTAAACAGAAGGGATGGATGGGTGTGGCTTCAGTCGTCATGTGTGGCTGGTGGGGACCGCCTGGGATTGATACATATGACGGAGGTGGCGAACGCTCCCGCAGCCAGCAAAGCTTGGAAGCTTGCTTTTGATAGAGCCGCCTCTACACATTAGCTCATGCTGCAGTCACGGCAGTCCACCGCAGCGGGACCACATCAGCTAATAGGTGAATGCAGAGCACGAGGGCGGAAGGGTTAGGGCAGCAGCTGATCAACCATCACCGATCGATCAACAGAGCGACCAGGTTGTTTTTGCTTTTGCCATGGGCGATTGATCTCAGCGGCTGAGCGGTATTAAACTTGAGGCGCCCCGGCCGTCGATCGGCTGTGAGTGGTCTCGATTTGGGAATCCAAAAGCACTTGAATGCCCTTCAGAATCCGTGAGGAGAGTCTCCCACATGTATCATATTGGGATGGCTCGCCTCACGCACCCGTGGGCCTCTCTCTCATGACAGTGTCAGGGCCTGCCTGCCCTGGTCGGAATCATTCTATTTCGAGAGAAGAAGCCCAGAGTACACTGTATGTACTGTGGCCACCTGACCCTCGGACCTTCAACAGCCAGGGCGTCAGGCCGACAAACCAGACAATCTTTCAAAAGTCTGTCCCTCGTAAGGGTGCTTGCTGCTTGCTCCTCATCTCTCCGAACATGTGCACCGAGTTCAACACCCGGGAGAGATTGCAATCGTGCACGGCAAATCACAGGTGCCAGTTAACCTTGGAAGGTGGGCGGTAAGGGATACTGACTGGAATAGCTCCCTCTCTCTACACATGTGCAATTCTAATTTAAATGTGTCTGTCCCTCTTCTGGCGGGGAAGGGGAAGGGAATCTACGGCGCACGAGGTTTGGTCACCCAGCCCACCACGCCTGCATATGCTGCTTGAGTACGTATAAAAGTCTCCATGCCCTTCGCGGGGCATTGGAATCTGCAGCCGCCCATGTCTTCAAACCCCAAGACAAGAGGGAGAAAAAGAGAGCCTCGTGGTTCATCTGTGCAACAGAGGCAAACCACACTGGTTACCACCCAGCACCGTCTATCCTATGGACTCCATGACAGTCCAGCCCAGTCCAGCCCAGCAGCGTCTGTGCCGGCCCTCCACTTTCATCCTAGCATCGGCCTGGCGCATCGATGGCAGTAAGGGTCCCAAGGGATGGACTTCCTAGAGATGCAGGCCTGCTCCAAGTGGTGCGACCTAATGCCTGGTAGAAAGATTGTTGTGAAGACTGCGCAAAACCCATCATTAGTCAACCTTGTCCCCAGGGCTGATTTCTTTTACCATATCACAGGTCAGGGGGTAGACATATAAGCCAGCTTACTTGATGTCCTCATGGTCCTCAAACGGCGCCTGCACGTTCACAGGACCGCTGCTCGACACCAGGGCGCCGGCACTGCCCCCGCTCTTAGATGATGTGGCATGCTTGTACTGCCGCATGGAGCGCTCGAGGTAGTCCGCCGGGAGGGGGCTCGTGTACTGGCCGCAGAAGACACCGACCTCAAAGTCTCGCACCTGGCTCGACTCGTCCGCGGCTTCTATGCAGGCTGCCTTCAGGTCCTCGAGGGTCTGGAACACCAGGGCGTCGCACCCGATGATCTCGGTCATCTCCTGTAGCGTCCTGCCGTGGGCGAGGAGTTCTGGATGCCGTTTTGTCAGCTTTTCTTTTTTTCTTCCTGTCAAGTCAGTGGTATGTATGCTTGGGACTGCGTGCTTACGGGCTGGGTCGGCAAGGTCGATGCCGTGCTGGACAGACAGGGTTAGCAGCCGCTTTCAAAGCTGGAGAGCCAGTGCGTATGTGCCTGTCTCTCTAGAGTGAGATGCGACACTTACAACATGTGGGTGGGTGATCTCTGGGCTGCAAGACACCAGGATGATGCGCTTTGCCTCGCATTCTCTAACCATTTGAACCTGAAATCCGCAACAACCAGTAAGCTCTTGTGCCCATCTCCGCGGCGTTTCAAGCCTGCGCAGCTCGCTTCACTCGAAGATGAGTCCACGATGACAACTTGATTTCTGTGTCATGAAGGAGGGAGAGGGGCCACGCACAATCTCGCACGACGTCGTCCCCCGTACGATGCTGTCGTCAACCAGGCAAACAACCTTGTCTTTGAATTCCGACGCGATGGGTGAGAGCTTCCGACGGACGCTCTTTTGTCGTGCCCTCTGGCCGGGAAGCTGGATGAATTCGAGGAATCAGCATTGCGCGTGCCTAGGTGCTTGATGCCCGTCGAGAAAAGTACTTACGATGAATGTGCGATAGATGTACCTGTTCTTCACGAACGCATTTGAGAAGGGTATTTGTAGCTCCTTAGCAAGCTCGGCGCCGGCCGTATTACTAGTCTGGTTGGAACAGGATGATGAGTAACGGCCCACTGCCTGAGATGTGGCATGCAGAAAACACTCACCTCGGGAATGGGAATGACTTTGAGAACGATATGTTAGCAAACCGCAATCAAATACGCATCCTTGCGCAGGGATTGAAAGACATGCTGAATTCATGGAGCATGGGGACAGCACGCGTGACATACCAACATCAATTTCCCGAACCCCGTCTTCGCCCAAAACCTGCTTCATCCTGCTGGCCAACTTCAGTCCCATCTTCTGTCGGCTGCGGTGGACAGAAATGCCATCCATGTGCGCATCAGGCCTTGCGAAGTAGAGATACTCAAACAGATCAGGGGTGTAAGACTTGGCCGGCACGACTTGTGAGAACTGAGGAACGCCTCCTTTTTGGATAAAGACAGCCTGGCCGGGCAAGATGTCAACGATGTTCTTGAATCCAAGCTGTGTCAGAGCAATCGATTCCGAAGCCAGAAAGTAGTCTGTCGCGCCTTCGAGGGTTTCTGATGGTCGAGATCCGAGGCAGAGGGGCCGGATGCCATTTTCGTCACTGCAACATTGGCAAAGCGTGTTAGTTGGGAGATTCGGAAGGTCGCAAAGGGGTGTGGGGGCCAAAACGTACCGGAAGCCCAAGATGCCAAAGCCGGCAATCATGGCGGTACATGCAAATGCACCATGACACCTTGCGTAAACCTCGCGCAGCGCAGCAAAGACATCTTCCACACTGGCTCGGCGCTTGCCAGTTTCGCCAAGGGCCCAGGCGAGAATGTTCAGCCTGAGGAACGGGTCTTGGGTTAGCGAAAAGGCGGGACTGAAACCTGACAGACGGGTGGCCGTACATGAGTTCGGAGTCGGAGTCGGTGTTGACATGGCGGCGAGCCTCGTAGTCCAGGAACTTGACGATTTCCGGGGCGTTGACGACATTTCCGTTGACGCTCATTGACAGGCCGAAGGGGGAGTTGACGAAGAAGGGCTGGGCTTCCGATCTGCAGTGACGAAGACGTTAGAATTTGCTCGAGTCAGGCTTGAGGCCGCAAGGTAGGTTTGGCCGGGGATTGGTCGAGCGTACGCAGATGAGGTGCCGGCAGTCGGGTAGCGAAGGTGAGAAATTCTGTTACAGGCGCAATGTCAGCCCCCATCCATTCGTCTGGTCACGATGGCCATGATGTTGTCGGAGGTGAGGTTACCCCATGTAGCCAGGTATCGTCGCCGGCGTCGCGCGCTTGCCATCGTCAAAGACCTTGCTGGCCATGCCTAGGCCCTTGCACTGGAAGACCCTCCCGCCCCGACACACGGCAATACCGGCAGCATCTTGTCCACGCTATTCCGAGCGTCAGCATTCCTCCAAGACAAGAAGCAGTGCAATATGTGGCGCAGAGAGGCTTTGCGATCGGGTAACTGACGTGCTGGAGATAGTACAGGGACTCGTGCAGGTCGATGGCGGCGGTGGTGGCTTCTGGATCGCCCAGCTGTCGCAAGAGAGAGTCAGCGTGTTTCTTATTCTTAAGGCGCGTTTATTTGGCCGGGGAGAGCATGAGCTTGTTGGAACATACAATTATACCCGAAATACCACACATGGTATCACGTTGCCTCGGATCAATTGATCTTGGTCGAGAAAGTCGTGGTGTAGCACGAGGCTTTGACTTTTTTTTTTTGGAGAAGGCAATGCGGCCAATCGATATGACGCTTTGGCGACTTCGGAGTACGCGGGTCAGGTGGGGGTAAGGGAAGATTGAGGGGCATTTGGCGATAAGCCGGTCCGGCCAATGATCCGTGCTGTCAGACCTGTCAGGACTGCTTGGTATCTAAGACCCAGGGCTCCACCGGCGAGACACCCGATAGTAGGTACCTGGGTACTTGGATATACGTCAGGTATCTCGGCACGTAGGTACTCCATAGTGGGGGCTTTCACCCCACCGACCGTCCCTCGCGTGTCCGGGGTAAGCGCGCTTCCACCGCGTCTCACAACCGCGCGGCGTGGCACCCACGGCTGAGAGATGTGCAGAGGCTGAGAGGCTGAGAGGGTGGCCATCGGAGGCTGCCAGGCTGCCAGGCTGCACAGTCCCCACCTCAACTCACCGACTCACCGAGTTACAGTATGAGTGTCAGGGGTGCCACCGAGATGTTCCATTGCATGTAACACCCTTGGGCGGACGCACCGATGTCTTGCATATGTCGTATATCAACGCTCGGCCACCAATGACCACTTGCGCTATTTCACATGCACGCATTCTGCTGCAGAGCAAGTCAGTCGGTAGGGCAGAAGGATCTCAACATTAAGAGTGGGGCCTTTTTTTCAGGTGTGCTTCCCGTTTCGCAACTGACAATGCGCCGAGTGGTTGCGCCTCAATCGTCAGCTTATTATAACTCGCACGAGCTGGTCAAGTAGTGCTGACGATCCACAATTACTTCCGTGCGGCTGCCTCAAAGGATTCATCTAGCAACGGCCATGTCAATTAGTGTTGAAATTTAAATTCTCGGGTTCCCATGTGAAAGAACACCCTGCCCATTCCAGCTGTCTCGCTTATTACACGGCCGAAGTTGAAGTCCCTCGTTCATCCCTTACGGCAACTATAGAGCACTTGAGATCATCATCGAGTTGACTCCGACGGCAACGAATTATGCCTCTCATTGCAAAGTGAACCCCACCACATCTACCAAGCCACCATGGCTCCTCATGAACTCTTCCACAGAGCCCAGCTGTCCTGGCTGGAGATTCTCAGACTGGCCATCAAGCTCTTGGTCATCGGTGAGGCAACCCGGGCCACTCATTCCAATATCAAAGCATCAATGATCGAAACGCTGACACACTTCACAGTACCACCGGTCCTCTTCGTCAACCTCCTCCACGCAGTCCCACAATGCGTGCGCCGCGGGCTCCCAGTGCTGCCCTTCATGTACTGCAACCTCCTCCGCACCTTGATGAACACCGTCACCCCGACAGAGCTGCAGTTCATCATGCCCCCGACCGGCACGGTCTACCTCCTCTGGCTGGCCGCGGTCGTGACAAAGAACATCTTGACGTACGACACCGCCAAGAGCCCTACCTCGCTGTCCCGCCTGAGGCCTGAGATCCAGCCCCTCTCCGACGGCCAGAGCTCCATCCTCTGGCTGGGCGACCGCGCCACCGCCACCAAGTTCGTGCTCTTCTTCCACGGCGGCGGCTACGTCCTGCCCCTCGACGTCGGGCACCTGAACTGGTGCCGCAACGCGTACCTGTCCGCGGCCGCCGAGGCGGGCGAGGACGTCGCCGTCGCCGTCCTGCAGTACAGCCTCTGGCCGGCCGCCTCGTACCCCACGCAGCTGCTCCAGGCCGCCGAGGCGCTCGCCGTCGTCCTGGACGGCGGCCGCGTGTCGCCGTCCGACGTCGTCTTTGGCGGGGACTCGTGCGGCGGGCACATCGCCGCCGGCCTGCTGGCGCACCTGGTCCACCCCCTCCCCGGCGCGGCCAGGATCGAGCTTCCCCCGGGGCAGAGGTTCGCGGGCGCCTTCTTCGTGTCCCCCTGGCTGAGCGGCGTGGACGACGGGCCGGCGTTCCGCGAGAATGAGTACCTGGACATGGTCTCGGCCAAGGTCGTCAGGCAGTCGACTTCCCTCACGACGAGCGCGCTCGGCGGGGCACGGAGCTACGAGGCGGCTGAGGTGGCGGGCTGGGCTATGCCTGGGGACGTGCGGGACGGTTCCTGGTGGGACGGCGTGGATGGGGTTGTCAGCGACGTGCTTGTGACTGTTGGGCAGCGCGAGGTGCTGAGGGAGCAGATCTTGGCTTTTGCGAAGCGGCTGCGGGTGAGGAACCCCGACACGAGGGTGGTCCTCGAAGGGTTTCCGAAGGCCGCACATGACTTCATTCTGCTGGAGGGACAGCTTAATCAGGTTGGCGTTGCGACCAGCCAGATGAAGTCCTGGTACAAGGACATCTTGCAGAGAAAACCCTGAACACACTCGTCTGGTAGAGTAGACAGCCAGAGCGGGCGTCTCCAGCAGTCAGATTAGAGATCTTCATAGACAAATACCATTAGAAGCTGGTCCTCCCAAAAACTGACATATTTTGCAGAGGCGAAGCTGGCGATGCCTGCAGCAACGCAGTGTTATCATCAAGACTCAGAGGAGACCAGCTCTTTCTCAGATACCTCACACCCTGAACTCTGAACATTAGTAGCAACAAGAATCTGGGCAGTTGTAGACAGTCATTCCACTCTCTGCCCATGGATAGCAAGTACAAGTTTGCTTTGAGCTCTTCCAAACCTGACAACACCACCAGCATACATGCCCAGGTGGAGTCACACTGCTCGCTGAGCCGTCATGGAGCATGCTACGGAGTCTCGTGAAGAGAAGACACGGCACAACTGGTCCTAGCCGTGCCCACTCGAGCAGGTGATTGAGTGCCCGACGTAGCCACTCTCCATTGATATTCGTCATAGACGGACGATATATTTAGGTAAGAGTCTTCTCATTAAAGGGGAGCCTGAGGGCCGTGTACTTGACATGGAGCCCCAACGCCACTTTGACCAGTGGCTGCCAGCTTCCAGCACTGGCATCCCTCCGCTTGTGAGCAGCACATGGCGGAGGCTGTCCAGCAAGCAGTTTCCAACTGGAAGATGCGAGCTCTCCTAGTTCCAAACAAACAGGGGTGGAGCTCCCCTCAAAGCAAAGTAACTGACTTCAGGGGAGCTCCCTTTCCTGAACGTCAACCAGACTGAATCCTAAATCAGCCAGCTCCCTTTCCCCCCACCACAACCATTACTTAAACCCACAACCAGACTTGTCAACCATCCATTCTTCCTTCAGATTCCACATCACAACATCTCAGTAAGTTCTCTCCAACACTCTCTCCTCCTCACCATCCCCTTCCCCTCTCTTCTCTCGTCGACGAATACTCTCACATCACCACTTCTCCTACCCTTCCTCTGACTATCCCCCCTTCCCTTCTCCTGCTCCTCCTCCCCGTCACCTCCTGTGAGAATCCCGCATTTTCATGCCCTCGCATCCCTAAAACCTCAAAAATACACCCAGCAACCCACAAGCACACTTCCCTCTCGCGCCTCGTCCCCACAGCGCCCATTTCCTTTCCTCCTTGCCCCTCCATAGCCCACAGTCTCTCTAGGAGAGCACATTTTCCTTCAGTGGCACTGCTGGGCAGAGCTGCCCAGCAAAGCTATCCCTCTTGGACGCGCCTCGCGTCTTGCCCCTCACAGTCAACACAAAACATTACAAAACCTTTTTTTGCAAACACACAAACGCCTTCCAACCTTTCCCACAACATCAACACACCCACTTCAACCAACTGTCAGTCCTCGCTCTCAATTCTCAATCCTCACTCTCACTCTCACTCCTTACTCTCCCTCCTCACACTATTCATCCTCCTCCACAATCCTCGCCTCCCATACCTCATCCTCCATCCTCATCTCCATTTGCCACCCTCACCCTCACCCTCACTTCTTACCGTCCATCATCGCATTCACCTCTCACCTTCGCCCTCCTTCCCTCAAGCTTCCCACACTAACTTCAGCGTCAAACCCCACAGCCAACCCACCACCCCTCATCAACTCTTTCATCTCCTATTCTTCTGCTCCCCCCTCTCATCCCCTCCCCTCCCTTCGACTCGACTATCTCTTCTCAACCACTCTCGACAAACCTCGACAACCGCCCCCCCACCCCGAGCCCCCCCGCCGGGCTATAAACCGCCGACCACGACCGCGACGCGCCAAGGGAGATGGGCACCGAAAGAGGAGGACCCGGGACCGTGAACCGTAGGCACGAGGAAGCGGAAGTGGAATGCCGCGGAGGCCGGGTCACATAAAGAGGAGGACCTTTTATATTGTGCTCAGGGAACACACACACCCCCCATCCTTTTCCTTTGTTTACGTATATGTACTGCTAACCGACACCACCAGGAAAACACTGAAGAACAATAACACGAACACTCCCCTCGGGGCTGGCGTTCGGAGTTGCTTGGTCTCTCTGGACTCAAATTTTTTGTCTACCTCTCCAGCTTCGCGCTGAATTGATCTTGCTTGCAAGACAACACTCTACTTTTTGGAACCACTTCGAGCTTCGGCTTGACAATCTTTTTTTTTTTCATTGCTCTCGTGAGTTGATCTCGCGAAGTGAAGAAGAAAACAACAACAACAACAACATCGCGTCCGCGCCTGACGAGGCAGTGGCGCATGGCGGTGACCCCTCCAGGCAGAGTCTGCTGGCTGTGAGATGGCAGCTGGGTCACCGCAACCTGGCGGGTCGCCATAAGCTTGGTCCCGCAGCACACCCACCCACCCAGTCACTTCGGTTGAGTACTTACGTACACCGAGACCCCAGGCTGTAAGGCTGAGAAGAAAGGAGCTCGAGTCTGCCTGACACAGCCGGCGCAGCTCCCACCACGGGCGTGCTGTCGTCCGTGCTGCCCCCGGAGGAGAGATTTCGGGCTTGGTCTTGCGGACGGGAGAGAAGGCTTCTTCCTCTTTGCAGGTTTGAGACGAGACAGTCAGTCCATGGATGAAGAATGAGCAGCCTCACCAGTCGGGATGCTCTATCTAGCTCTAATGAAGAGGACATGACAAGACATGATCAACTGGCCCTCGCTTGGACTGGTGCTACCGCAAGGGAACTACCTGCTGGGCGCCAATCCGTGAACCTCACTGGATGTCTCCGCCTGCCTGCCTGCTCCTCGGGACAGAAAACATGGCGAAGAAGACCCATCAGTCGACCGCCGACCGCCTGGCTCACAGGAGCTTGTCTAAGCAGGCAGGCACCTGGGGTACCTGGCAGACGACGGTGCTCTGGTGGCTGCTGCGGTCAGGAGACTCTCTTGCTCAAGCCCGTTGCCACTTGGCTTCGCAATCGGGAAGATAAGATATGACACGCCAGCAAGAGGAGTTAGAGCTACAGAGGTACGTGGCCCAGAAGGGAGTGGAGATGCTACTATTCCACAAATCCTGGCACGTCAGGCCCAGGAGCTGCTGCTGCTGCTGCTGCTACCGAGCCCGGGTGACATATTTGCCGTGTCAGAATGGATGGAGAAGATCTCGAGAGGGAGAAGCCCGTTGACCGCTTGGCCGTGCCACATAGGACAGCCATAGCCACTCGGCAGCGCCGGCTCAGAAAAGGGGTCGCCATGCTTGCAAGTTTCAAACGAGGCCTGACAACATGTCCTCTGGAGCTATCGGATTGCCCCGGACCCGCGTGCCCATAACGTCCTTTCTGCAGGGTCAATTGACTACATGAACACCCAAAGGTGCTGAGGAATAGCATCACCGAGTGTTTGCGGCACGGGCTGGCTGGCTGGCGGACTGACTGACTGATGAAGCAGACGAGGTCATGTCAACAGGACGGGCCAGTGGTGGCAGGTCAGTTGTCAGCCGTCAATACAGCTACCCTAACCCTGCTGGAGCCTGGAACGTGGGCGACCGACTGATAAGATCCGCTCGACAGGGGATCCCCACCTCCACCAGCAACCCACTGTTTGTCGATCACCCAGCAGCAAGTGGGGGGCAGAACAACAATTCCGCCCGTTTGCTGCTTGGGCCTACGCTCCGTACTGTAGACTAGGAATTCCGAATTGTTGCTCCTTTCCTTCCAGACCATCCCCAACTGCCGACTGCATGCACATTCTGTCTCGGGACTGTCTTCTGCGGCCGCCTGCATATTCTGGAACGGTGCCTGCCTGATTCCATCTTTTGATCTTTTGGATCGTTTTGATACCCAATTCCTGAGCGGTCGCGATATAAACAGACACTCCCTCTCCTCCCTCCGTCTTGGTCTTCCTGCCACCTGTTCTGTCTCTCTTTGCCCATATCTCTCTCCCCCTTCAGAGCCCGAGGACCCAGAAAACAACAGACACTCAGGAACAACACTGGCCACGATGTCACCAAGCGCCGTCAACAACGTGCAGGCCAATGGCCTCGACCACGACGTCAAGCCGGCCGACCCAGGTACGCCCGCCTCTTCCACTCCTGTCTCTTCCCCCCTCCCTTGACATGCCCGATGCTAACGGTGACCACCCATCCACCACCAGACCCCTCGATCGTCATCACCCCCAAGATAACCGGCGACTGGACCGTAGCCAAGGTCCTAGCCACCATCACACCCACCCCACCACCCGCCACCACCTCGACCTCCTCCTCGCCCGTCGCCTACTTCCACATGCTCGAGCGCCTCAAGACGACCAAGCGCGAGGGCTGGCGGCGCTTCGGCATCGCCCGCGGCGAGTCCATCGCAGACCACATGTACCGCATGGCCATGATCAGCATGCTGGCGCCCCCGGCCCTGCTGGCCCGCATCGACCGCGACAAGTGCACGCGCATGTGCCTGGTGCACGACATGGCCGAGTCGCTGGTGGGCGACATCACGCCCGTGGACGGCGTGCCCAAGCCCGAGAAGAGCCGGCGCGAGGCCGAGACGATGGACTACCTCACCGGCAGCCTCCTGGGGGGCGGCGCAAAGGGTGACGTGGGCGAGGAGATCCGCGCGCTGTGGCAGGAGTACGAGGACAGCGAGACCCTCGACAGCCACTTTGTCCACGACATCGACAAGGTCGAGCTGTTGCTGCAGATGGTCGAGTACGAGCGGCGCGGCGAGCGGAAGCTGGACCTCGGCGAGTTCGCGTACGTCGCCACGCGCCTCGCGCTCGACGAGACCAAGGAGTGGGCCGCCGAGATTATCCGGGAGCGCGAGGCGTACTGGGCCGGGCAGGGGCATGTCCATGGTGATGCGGGCGTCCAGGGCGGTGTTGCCAAGGACCATCTCGAGGCTGTGGACGAGTACTACAAGGGTGCGGGCGGTGCGCCTTGAATTGGAAAGGCTGGCTGGCTGACGTCTACCCACACGTGTGGGCATGGTGGCGTGGGGACGGGATATTGGTGTGTCGTTTACTCAGACTCGGTCAGACTTGGGCGTTTGTTGTCTTGATGCTTGCTTCACGGGAGTCAATCACAGAGTGGTGGGCGGCGGGCTGGGGTGTTTTCTGGCATTTGGTCACTGGCGATAGACCCAGCATCAGCATAATGTAGAGGACAAATAGCCACTGAATTTGGCATGATCTCTCCTGTTCTATGGCCTACAGTGCCTCTTCAGAGCAGGCATCGAGTAGGATGATACTAGAGGCCATGGTAGAATACGAGGGGAGTGAGTAGCTACAGTACATGAATTCTCCCATGGTCTATGCTGGAGTCTGCAGTTGGCTGGCTGGACGGGTCGACTTGAACATCACATGTTTGCCGTGCCGCTTCCAAAATGCAGTATATTTAATGGGCAGCCTCGAGATTGATGGGCACGTGGTGACGTGGGCGACCACTGGTCGTCCTTGCATCTTTCGAGCTGCACGTGGTATCCCGTACCCTGTCGGCTCATCGGTGCCCCCCCCCCTCATTTTGGAGAAGGATTGTTGACATTGGTGAGCCTTCTCCACAGCAACGGCACGCCAAAGCCACTCAAAGGCTGGCCTGTTCGTCAGACCGCTCACTCGGGTCGACCCGCGGCCCCAAGCCCCCCAAGACCCCCTGCCCCCCCAAGCTCTGTCCCTGTGCTGCCCTGCCCACTACCAGTCCCTGGCCCCCTCCCACACTGCCCTGCAGCAGAGCAGGCTCCACCTTGCCCCCCAGCCGAGAGAGACGGGCACCTGTAATCTTGCAGCATTCTGGGGCGTTGTGGTCGACCGCCAGTTGGACGAGATCCACAGGCGGCAGCCACGCACCCACGCGCTCATCAATTTCGAAACACGTCAAATTTATTCCAGTCTCCGGCTTCTCTCCCTACCAGATCGTCAGATCGTCTGATCCGTCGACTTTATTGTTTCTGGACAGAGCAGACCAGAGCAGAGCAACCCAACTCGAGCTGACTGACGGCAACAAAAGAAGAAGCTGGACCCTGGCAGCTCTTGCACTCTGCACTCGGCATTCTGCGCTAGCAAGAACCGATCCGTCACGTTGATCCCTGCAACCATTGACGTCGGCTCGCCCAGCTTGGTTGCTTGCTTGCCTGCTCTTCTTTATTTACTGTCGTCTCCTGTCGTCTCCTGTCCCCTCGCATCCAACATCCCACAACCCCGTCACCTGCTCCACCAACGGGCACACTGCCGACCCCGACTCCACGGCTTGGGCGGAGATTTGGCTTTAATCTTTCGAGGGGGAAACGCAGCAGGGGTGGCCAGCTCCCGGCCAGAAATGCTGCTTCACGACTCGCGCCAGGCCGTGGCAGACCATGCGTGAACGGCAGAGGCGGCGACGACATCCTGAACCTAAACCCTGAGTCCCGAGCTCGAGCTCCAATAATCCATAATCCACCCACTGCGACCATAACTCGTCCGGCATCCTCCCATAAGGCTGGCTGTCTTGTCTGTCCTGTTGCCTCGGTCGCAACAATCACATCGATCACATCACATCACACTCCACCCGCCAGAGGACCAGAGACTCAGAGACCCAGGGCCGAGAGCTCCACAGCTCGCTCCACCACGAGCCCTTCCCGTCCCGCTTCCACGCCTGCAACCGGCTTGCCTACGGAGTACCTCCACTTGATCTCGTGACTCCCTCTCTCTCCCTCTCTCTGTCTCTCTGTCTCTCTTCCCTTCCTACGACATGGCGTCTGCGTCGCCTTTATACATGCCAGGCACCTTCCACTGCTCCGAGCCCACCACCCCGGCGGCCACCACCCTCAACGCCAACATGTTCCGCCCGCCCGCCTCCCCGACCACCTCGTCCAACCACAACCTCTCCGGCTCGATGCTGTCCGATAACACCTCCGCCAACAACGGCATGCCAGCCCCGAGATTAGGTAGGAAGCGCACGTACGACGAGACCAGAGCCAGCAGCTCGTATTTTGATAAGGTTTCCGGCATGGAGGACAGTGCGCGCGGCCAGGACAGGTACCTTTTGGCAGGCCAGATAGAGACCCCCGGCACACAAGCCACCCCCGGCAGTGCTGCGGGCCTCGACGACAGCCTGTACTCGGACGTCGACTACCGCCGCCGCCTCGAGCTGGGCTCAAAAACACCACACGACGACCCGCCCCCGATCCTCGGCCTGTACAGGACCATTCCCCTCATCCTCGCTCCAGCAACACCTACCTCGCCACGCGCGGCAGGCTGGACCACTTTTGCATTCCAGGCCATAGGAGGCGTCGTGGGAAAGGTGTGGGAGTTCTGCAGGGGCGGCGCCGGTGCCTTCCAGGGCTTCAGGGCAGGCGGCGGCAAGGCGTACGAGACCAACGGCCAGCCCATTAACAGCCACCCCCAGCTCCAGATCCAGACCGACCTACCGCCAACTCCTCAGGACCGCGAGGACTCGGAGAGCCCACCTGGGGCCTTCCCCGTATTCTCCGACGCAGTGTCCTACCTTCCAGACAGTATCCCAGACTACGAAGACCACAGGCAAGAGGAGATATACCGTGACTACCAGGAACAGGAGGAGCAGGAACAGCAGAGGATCCACCAGCAACAGCAGGAACAACAGCGTGAGCACGAACGACAGGAGATGGAGAGGCAAGAACTCGAGCGGCAGGAGCAGCTCCTGCGCGAGGGCTCCCCAGACACAATATCCGACCGGCCGGCGCCCAAGAGGAGGCAGACGGGCATGATCGGCGAGCTGGACGAGCTGCGGCGGAACTGGGTCATGGTCGACGAGAAGGAACAGCAGCAGTCCCCGACGACAAGACGGCCGGCGTTGAACAAGCGTACATCAATCTCGTCGATATCATCAATAACCCCGTCTCGCATCCCAGCCCGCACCACCAGCAACCTGGCAGCCCGCCTGCAGCAGCCCAACCCCTTCGCAACCCCGACCAAGCAAGCCGGCTCCATGGACCCCCCAGCACGACGGTTTAGTGTGACCTCGACTCGCTTTGGGTTCGAGCAGAAGCCCGGCATCCAACCACCTCGCTCTGCGTCCAGGCTGTCTCTGGCCTCCAACGCCTCGTACGCGGGCGGCTCGGTCGCATCACCATCGCTGGGGTCCGGCGATGGCGCCAGCTTCGCCAGCCCGCGGTCGCCCCCCTCGCGGTCGACCCCAACCACGCCGACCGTTGCCCTCAACGGCTCACGGATACCACAGCCCAAGGGCCTGGGCCTAAATCTAGGAGGGCCCAACCCATTCGCCAACATCCAACGGCCATCCCCAAACAACAACAACACGCCCAGCAGCCGGCCGACCAGCCGGCACTCAGCCCGCCACTCGGTCCACCACTCCCCGCTGACGCCGTCCTTCATCCCCAGGTCAGGCACGCCGTCGCGGGCCGGGGGCCACCACCGCCGCAGCGCGACGAGCCTCTCGGCAGGGCGCGCCAGGTCGCCCAGCGGGGCCGGCGGGGCCGGCGGGACGATGGATCCGCAGCTGTCGCCGCGGCTGGACGACGAGGCCAAGAGGCTGGCGGCGCAGCGGGCGGCGGCCGAGAAGCGCAACACGACGCGGCTGGACAGGCTCAACGGGGAGCTGCAGGCGCTGATCCGGCAGGGCCAGGCGGCGCTGGACACGGAGTTTGACGTGCAGATGGGGGATGCCGACGACGGGTGGGATGATTATGGGAATTGAGCTGACGCGCGTGACTCCCTCGTACTGTGCTTGTATTATTCCTCACGGCGGCTTGGTTTTGCCGCGCGTGCTATATCTGTCTTTCCCGAGGGACTTGGTTTCGGCTTCGGCTGGCTGGGAAGGAGAGAACGAAAGAAAGGAAGAAAGAAAGGAAATACGAGATCTGGAGAGGCCCAGGAAGAAGTGTTTCGTTTTGACGGCATCACAGGACAACAACAAATACCCCCGTCTTGTTTTCATTCTTTTCTCTGATGTTTGGTTTTGCGTGGAGTTTAGGCTTTTTGTCTTTTGTCTTTTGTCTTCGCTCTTTACCTGGCCGGCTGGGAACCGAGTTGACAGGAGGGGGCCAAGGGGACACATAGGAGTCAGTCGCGCAGGTTTCTGTTTGTCTGCCTGGTTGGATCAGGCGCCTGTTGTATCAAAATGTATGGCAGGCTGGATGGATGTGGTGGGTTCTAATTTACTGCATCGAAGATGAACCTTTTGCGAGAGGATTTCGTATACTTGTGTGCGGATCGATGGGTGACACTTGTCCTGGCCCAATAATCACATTAGGATACGACCACATATATGTACCGTATACGGCTCGAAACCTTCCACCCCCATGGATTGACATCGGAGCTCCGAGCGGCCGTCCTCAGCCCATCTCCCTATCTATCCATAAACCGCCTCGAACATCACTACCCGTCGCATCATCAGGCACCTACCTGGTGCGTCCCTCTCAGCACGGGGCGCTCGCTCGCGCGCCCAGACAGCGCCACGGTGCGCTCCTTGGCGTTGAAGAGGGTCATGGTCGTGAAGCCCATCTTTGCCTGTGATACACAGAGACAGACAGACAACTGGTCAGCCAGCCAGCCAGCCAGTTGGCGCTGGGGCCGCGGCTGATGCCCTCCATGCCGCGGTCAAAGACCTCGCGGATGGGACCTATCCCTCCGTCTCCGTCCCCGCAGCGCAGCGCAGCGCAGCGGGCCAGGTTGGCCGAGAGGGCCGCGTGGGTTCTGTGTCCGCCGCCGGGGTTGATTTGCTGCTGCGTAGCAGAGGATGCGGGCTTTCGTTCGGGTCTGATGTCAGCCAGACCACGCCTTATTTCCCAACGTAGGTGGTACATACATGTCCTGGGTGGGGTGTGGGGGACAACACCCACCCAGCCTGTCCTCGTCGACGCCCGTCTTCTCTGATGGCTCTGCGAAGCATGTGGCCGAGCCGTCGATGGGCACGAGGCGCGCCATGTCGGAGTTGGCCATGACGCCGGGGCTGGAGGCGTCGTGTGTCTGGGTATTGCGTTCATGAGCACTCATCCATCAGCAGCCGTGCCTCGTGGGATTCTATGCTGTCTTGTCCGATAATTTACTCGTGCAAAGTCCCAAAATCCCCGGGGCCTGGTGCGGGCCCAGGGCGAGGGCCTCGAGCTCCCTCGCCGCCCTGCGAGCTTTGGTGCTGACCCTACGTCCCCCATGGGTCCTGTGCCATTAGTAGGTCACGTATCGTTGATGGACGGGATGGTTTGGCCTCTGTTTTGCAAGTCTTGTGCTATTTCCTAGGTAAGGCGGTGGATTTCCTCGCCTAGCTCACGAGGTTTCGGCCGGACTTTGTGGAATGAATACTGCGGGTTCTTTCTTGGTGTTGGGCCGGATATGTTGTCACCCTCAGTTTGCTCATCATGGGGGGGAATGATTATGAGCTCTTATACACACTTGAGTATAGACAATGTGGTCAGAGTATCTGCACTTAGTAAGCTGCTACCCTCTATGTGAGTGAGATGTTGCAGTCGTCAACCAGTTACATCACATCATTGATGTGCCATGCTAAGTAGTTGGGATCGCGATAGAGACCAACTGAAGTTGAACGCTTGTGTCCCAACCCGAGGTCTTCAGAGACTCTATCGAACTACCACTGCCTGGCTGTGCTATTCATCGGCACCACGGTAGGTTCCTCCCAAGACCAATCCTGGGATTGACCCGTTGAGAAAAAACACGGGCTTGCGACCTCTGGCCATGTCATGTCTCCCCGCCTTGTAAACATGACAGCCTTCGACGTTGATCAGATTGAGATCAAATCAGAAACCAGAGTTCACGACAACAGGGTTCTCGTGAGCCATTAGATCGCTTTGTCTGAGGTTTTATCCACTTCCGACCGCTCCAATGAACAGGGAATAAAAAAGGGCATTATAATGACGTTGTTTTGACATCAACATGGCAAATGACCACTGAGTAGGGATAAGAGCTGGCTTATCTTCTCAAGATATGTGGTATAACGAGGGCTGCCTGATTTGCGATAACAAATAAATTGATCGCACTGAGATCAGGGTAGTTGGTGTATCTTTCCGTTCATGAAAATTAGACGTTCTACATATGTAGCAGGTGGAGGACGGGTGACTTTCCATCAACACAAAAGGATTTACCAAGGTGAAAAAGCAGATGAGGCATCTTTCGCAACCTAACCGGGACCTGCCTGCTACATGGGAGCATTTCAGAACCCAGGTCCCTCCTGAGCGTGTACCCTTTGCGAGCTGCATGAAGCATTGAGCGAGAGACTAGAGTCATTAGGCGCTGGACATGGTGTTGCGCACAGCCTTCACTAAGAGTTAGCAAGCTGTGGGCCGTGCCAGGCAAGATTCACTGACATGTTACTTACGTTGTTGTACACTATATGTATCTGGAGCAACCCTGCCTACACAAGTCGTGCCGCAACGCTTTGATCCACGTGGTTCAAGTTTTGTTCTTAATCTGGATCACTGGCACTGGCACATCCGAAGGCGTATGCGGTTCCTTCATAAGCTGGTAAGCGCTTGAAACCGCTTTGATATTTACTAGTCACTTTGACCATCACGCATGGGGTGGTATCAGTTGATTCGAAGCTCGATGCAGGCTCGTGATCACGATCTTCAGTGCGGACATAGAAACTTGAGCGTGCAATGGAAAAAGGGAGGGGGACGTGGGACGCCGTCGGCTGTTGGCATCAACGATACCTCGGCAACTGCGCAATCTCACAGTAGTCGTGCCTTCCTGGATTCACTCGCGACCGAATGCGATGCAACTTATTAGCTTAAATCCTCTCCTCCTCTCCAGACATCTTGCATCCGGGTCGCGTGCACCTCACAAACACCTCCAGCCACAATAAACCACTACGTTGTCAAGTTACATCAACGATCACGTTGAACGCTCTTCCACCAGAACTCTTGACTCTTTACTTATAACATTGAGTTGTCTTTCTCCAATTCAGACATTATGTTGAACCGGTTTTCCGAGCAGCGTGCTATCTACAGGGAGCAGTTGTCAGCAGCACTGAGCGCTATGGGACCGTTGCGGCTGTCCAAAGGCCAGCTTTGCCGCCCTCTTCTTAAGAAAATCAAGCATGGAATATCCCCCCAACTGGACGACCTCTTCCATGCAAGTTGCATGTCTGTGGAGGTTGTGACATTTCTGGCCCTGGTCGCTGTTGCAGTGCTACTGCTCATTCGCTTGATCGCATGGTCTGCACATCGCGGTGACGGACTGCAGCTACCAATTTTACACATGCAAAAGGATTGGGACTACCGTCGCTTGCTAATCGAGGGTGCAAGGCGATACCCTAACTCACCATTTATAACCAAGTATGGTGGATATGAGCATGTCGTCTTCCCGTCCTCATCTTTTGACGAGGTCAAGCGCCTGAATGCATCTCGGGCTTCAACAATCGACTGGTTTAATCGGACGATGTGGCAAGGATGGAAATTCATGGGCGTCGACAATCATGCTCGATACCATACTGTAGCCATCGACCTATTTCGTGCCCTTCCCTCACGCGTCTGGATGCGCCAGAACTACGCCAAGGCTGCATTTGAGGCCGTGCTGGGCACCGACGTTACAAGAAACGAGTGGACAGCCGTGCCGCTATGGGAGACCGTACACAATATTGTAACCCGCATGAACGCCACCGGCCTTTTGGGACCCGACCTCGGGGCTGACCCCCGTTGGTTGAAGGATACACGCCGCCTTCACGCAACCATGTTACTCGGCCTCGTGGCATCCTACCGCACACCCCTCGTTTTGCGACCACTCGTGGCTTCTGTCGTATTTTTGCCAGCAAAGCTGGTGGACTGGCATATGGCATCGCTTCTCAAACCCATGATTGAACGAGAGCTCACCGTATATGAGGCTGAAGAATCTGAACGTGGCAATGGCTGTTACAGCAGTGTTGCCTCCGCTCAATCCGCCCAAGATGGCGGCGACGGCGCTGGTACTGAGGATCAGCGGAGTATCAACGACAAACTTCCACTCACAAGATGGCTTCTCGATCGTTATCGGTCTAAAGACCACAGGCTCAGTCGACTTATACGCGATCATCTCGTAATCGCTTTGGAATCCACCGCATCCTCCTCAACAAGGCTCTACTTCATGCTGGCGGAGCTAGCCAGGCGTCCAGAACTGGTGTGTGAATTGCGGGACGAGGTTTTACGAAACACGGATGGTCATGGTCGTCTTCCTCTCAGCTACCTGGCCGAATTGCGCAAATTGGATAGTTTTATGCTCGAATGCGCTCGAACGCAAGGCAGCGGGCATTGTAAGTAAATCAAGCTGCTATTCGCTACGTACAACTCATGTGGCGCCCTCCCACCACCCCCTCAATGGAGATAGGCTAATCGTTGAGTCATCACAATAATGCAGTGGTCCTTTTCCGCCGACTTCGAAAGCCACTCAAGTTGTCTGTCGGACCAGAGCTTCCTCCCGGCACTCTTATATGCGTCGACAGATACCATTTCGAAAAGTCACAAATGCAGGGCGAAGACGAGTCAGAGATGGATCCGTTGCGGTTTTACAGGATGCGAGAGGAAACCGGTCACGAAGACATGCATCAGTTCACCATGCCCGGGCCAAACAACACCACCTGGGGAAATGGTGTTCAAGCGTGTCCTGGCAGATTTTTTGCTAGCGTCACAATGAAGGTTGTCCTCGCCCATCTTCTCACTCATTATGAACTTGAACTTCTCCCAGGGAATCGAAGCCTACCGCGGGGGATTTCTCTGGGTAGCGGGATGGTTGCACCAGATACCAAGGCTAAAGTCATGTTACGACGTCGTTAAAGTTTATAAAGGAGCGATCGCGGGCGGTTTACGTGCGTCCCGAGGTCTTTCGTGGTTGGACGCCACCAAAATAGGATTGATGGTTCTAAAGTGCTTACCAAAGTACTCATATTGATCTCCATGTCCTGCTTGTTGCAAACGCATGGGTTTTAGTTAGACAGATCAATAATTGAATCATCGATCAGACCTTGTCCTTGGTGTCAGCGTGTGAATGTTGTTATCGCTTGGATTCTTGAGACGAATTCTAAGCTTGCACACAAGAACACAGTATTCAGTTTCTGCCCTATTAAAACCTAGGTACTTCATAAGCTGTCATCACAGACATGGGCTTAGCCACCCAGCTACTATCAAGTAGGTCGGTTATACTGGCTGATGATCAACTACGCGGAGCTCTTCGCAGATTAGTAATTATTCAAGTTGCCCATTGGCAGTTTTTGTGTCTCATATTTAGTACCGAACCAGTACTGGGTGACACATCTGCGAATCCTTGCAAGTATGGCCCACACCGTGTTACGCTAATCTTTCAAAAGCATTGGCCCAAAATTGAAGGTCAAGCAGGGCCTTTGTCTCCACAAAGCGAATTTGATGCCCTAGTCTAGTCACAGGCTTGAGGTACAAAGCCTTTGTGCGGGAGAGATCGAGTTGGAGGGCCAGACTCGAGGAGAACAAAGTCATCCATGAGCATGAGAACAATCCATTAAGTATATATAATTTCGCGATGTTTCAAGGACGATTTCCCACATAAATGTTTGACGGCTTTCGATCATCCCCTGTCTCCATCTTCAATGTTGTCTGGATTGCTCATCCCAAACCAATTCGAGCACTCAACACTCCGAGCCATCCCGCCTCACAAAAGACAAAGCCTTTCAGCAAGACCAAGACGATTATTCCGGACTTACTAGATCTGTATCATTCCAAAATGAGTGGTTCTGTGGACTCCGAAGTCTTGGAGGCGGCCCGGGTCCTGTGCATGCTTGCCAGGGGCGACGGCCAGCCTTCACAGCACCCTGCTGATAACGAGTATGAGAAGTCTACCCTTGGTCAGAGTCCAACCTCTGTGATCCAGGCTCCGGCTCCGGCTCCTGTTATTAAGGCTCTCTCTCGTCCACTTCGTTCACCAGAATTTGCTCATTATACATCTATAGCAGAGCAGTCCTCTCCCGCCCAGGGAGCAGTAACTAACGGTAACCCCAACGATCCATACACGCTTAGGTCCTTCTGCCTCCAAGCCCTACTGGCCACCCCCGAAGAGGGTTGGATGTGCCTCGGAGAGATATTTGGATACCTCTGTGACAGGCGCCCTGGGCTCGAGGCACTGGAGGGAAAGAAGGACGACGTCTTGTCCAATTTGAGCCACACCTTGAACAGGATGATGGATGCGGGCCTTGTGGAAAAGCAGGTGAAGCTGGGGAAGGTACACCGCTGGCGGATATCTGCGCAGAACCGGCGGTGGGCCGTCTCCCTCGCCAGGGAGAAGAAACCGATCAGCCTACCGCAGTCCTTACAACGTGGTGGCTCAGGCGCTGGAGACGCTCCCAGCGCGGCTGCTTCTCCCCGGGCTGCTTCACCTCCCGGGTCTGCTCCTCCTAAACCAGCTCCTATACTAATGCAAACCCGGTCTGCAGCTCGGGCTGCGGCTGCTGCTACCAAAACGAGGAGCAATCAATCGATTGATCCGTCGCGACAAGCCGGGAGAAAGACGCCAGCTGGGAAACACTTGCGAGGCCGATTTGTTCCCGAGTAAATTTTCCACAAATACTTGCCACGTTTTTGCACATCTTTCTGGACAATTCCATTTTTTCTTCTTTTTAGATAGTCAGGCACAGGTGTTGTAAATTCTTGTTCTTGTTGACCCAGATCGATAGTTGGCATATTAATCCACTGACTTCAGTTTCCGCGCGTACTCTGTTCCTGTAAAACCGCCCAAACCCAACATGCACTCTGCCACATAGCTTCTGCTCTAGCCCTCGGCCTTCCAGTGATATTTCGCAGCTGCATGGTCCGGCGGCGGCCGCGCAAGCCCCCTCTTGCCATACAAATTCTCCCTATAAGTCCCGCCGTCCACCGCATACCCATCCCAGAACAGGCCCCGCTGACGCAGGACAGGCAGCAGTTTCTCAATGACATCCTCAAAGGTCTCAGGCATCAGCGCGTACGCCAGGTTGAAGCCATCCACGTCGGCCTCGCGGACCCACCGCTCCATCTCGTCCGCGACCTCCTCCGCGGTGCCGGCGACGGTGGCGCCCAGCCCGCCGACCTTGATGTGGTTCGCAACGGTGTGCTTGGTCCACTTGGGCACGCCGGGCACGCTCTTGGACCACGCCTCGACGGCCGACCGGATGGCGTTGCTCTCGACGTGGCGCAGCTCCTCGTCGTCGCCGTACTTGGCCAGGTCGATGCCCGTCCACCCGCCAAACAGCGCCAGCGCGCCGTCCTCGGACCCGTAGCTCACAAACTCCTCGTACTTGGCCGCCGCCTGCTCCGTCGTGTCCGCGATGATGGGGCACACCAGCGCCAGAAACTTGACGCTGCGCGGGTCGCGCCCGAAGTCGTCGCGCGCCATGGCCCGGATCTCGGCGATGTTCTTGGCTATCACCGAGGGGCTGTGCCCGGCCACGAAGATGGCCTCGGCGTGGCGCGCGGCGAACGTCTTGCCTGCCTTTGATGTCCCGGCTTGCATGATGACTGGGGTCCGCTGCGGTGACGGCTGGCAGATATGCGGCCCTGGGACGGTGTAGTACTTGCCCACGTGGTCGATGGTCCTCACCAGCTTGGGGTCTGTGTAGATTCCCTTCTCCTTGTCTAGCTTCACTGCGTCGTCGCGCCACGATGATTGCCTGGGTCTCGAGTGTTAGCCTCTCCTTTTTTGTCTCCCGCTTAGAAATTGTGTGTTTCGAGGCCAACTCACCAAAGCTTGTACATGACCTCGACATATTCCTCTGCAATTGCGTATCGCTCATCGTGCACAGGCTGCTCGGTATGTCCGAGGTTCCTGGCTGCTGAGTCCAAGTAGCCAGTCACGATATTCCAGCCGACCCTGCCACCACTCAGGTGGTCGACTGTGCTCAGCCTCCGAGCCAGATGGTAGGGCTGTTCATACGTTGTGGCCAGGGTGACACCAAAGCCGAGATTCTTGGTCGCGGCCGCCATGGCAGGGACAACGGCGAGCGGCTCGTTGACAGGCCATTGTGCTCCTGACACTATAGCCGGGTCCGGATTCCGCGGGCCTTTGTACACATCGTAAGAGCCCTTTTACTTTGTTAGTAAAGATGAGGATTTTATTGTTCGGTGCCAACACATACAAGCACGTCGGCAATAAACATCCCATGGAAATGGCCCTTTTCGAGGAGCTTGGCCAGCTCGACCCAGTGCTTGATGTCGTTGAAGTTCGAGGACCGGTCACGGGGGTGCCTCCACAAGCCCGGAGACTGATGGCCGCTGCAGGACTCGACAAAGGCGTTGATGATCAGCTGCTTCTTAGCGCCCGGGCCGGAGCCCGGCGTCCCATTGCTCGATTGAGGTGCGGATGATGCCATTGTGCCACAGTGCTTCACAAAGATGAGGTAGGGCGTAGCGGAATGGTGAGCTGGGCGGGTTGCGTTGAGCCTCAGGTTGGGGCAGAAACCCGAGCCCTTTTCATCACGACGAGATCAAGTCGCAACAGACCTCATTCCCAAGCTACCCCACGCGCGTTCTACCGATCGAGCTCCGCATGCGCAGCTAGTGACGGGATTCCGGTGGGTAGCAAAGGTTGTTGATCCATGAGATCGCCTGCATGGGCTGCATGGCAACAGGGCCAGCCGCTTTCGCGTCATCGAGCCTAATGAATCGCAATAGATATCCCCCGTCCCGCGTTGCAGTTCCACCCCAACTCTTGGATCTGCCCACGCCCATCGACCCAGCGTTTCGGTACTCGATCAAATTCCTCCTTGTCTCTGCAGGGAAAGCTCGTTTGGCGGCACCCTGTGGCTTCTGACTAGCCGTAACAGCGGACTGTGACTACGTAGAGATGCCATGTTAGGCATAATGACACCATCGCCGCTCAAGCGTTGCGAACCCGGAAACGTGGGGCCGCAAACTTACGTCGTGCATGATAATTACCAGCAGTCTGGTTGTACGTTGCAATAACTGTGGCTACCGATAGACATCGGAGTCGTGGTGTTCTCTTAAATATTTGCGATATCCGTCCAGTTGCAACGGTGCCCGTGCCGATCGTCACTGTCACCTTCTCAGCGTCAAGGCTGCATGCAGGTTTCACAATGGCTTCAATAATATTCTCTCGCGCTGCGGCGAGTGGCTCTATTGACCCTCCTCTGCCTCAGGCAGTTGGATATGTGGTCGTCGTACTTATCGGCTTCCTTATTGCCTTTATCATGATATTCGTCACCTACCTCCTTAAAAGGACCGCAGGCGAGGACAACAGAACCACAGAAATGTTCATGACTGCAAACCGCCGGGTCGGGACCGGCCTGACAGCTTCAGCCGTCATATCTAGTTGGCTGTGGAGCACAGCCATGCTCGGGTCTACGCTCGTCGGCTACAATTATGGCATTGCTGGTCCTTTTTGGTTTGCTGCTGGGTGAGTCTGCCGGAGTTTCCCCTAACCCAGCCGGCGCTTTGCTGACCAAACTGTTTTAGGTGTTCGCCCATGATTGTATTCTTCGCAGTGCTGGGAATTGCATGCAAAATGCGGATTCCAGAGGCTCACACACTCCTGGAAATCGTGCGTATTAGATACGGTAACGTTGCGCATATAGTCTGGATTGCACTATGCCTCATCAACAATATTATCGCCGTTGCAAATATGTTGCTAGGCGCCAGTGCAGCCATCTCGGCACTGTGAGTGACTCTACCTTAGTATCACCCACGATGCACGGCGCACTGATAGAATTTCAGGACCGGAATGCCAGTGGTAGCCGCCATCTTCTTGCTGCCGGCAAGTGTGGTTCTGTATACATTTGTTGGTGGCATCAAGGCCACTTTCCTGACAGACTACTTCCACACGTTTATCATAACCATAATAATCTGCTACTTCACCATCGCGACATTCTCAGTCCCAGAGATATCCTCCCCGGGCCATCTCTTCGATCTTGTCGTCAAGGCCGGCCAGGCCCATCCTGTGGCCGGAAATCATGACGGATCGTACTTGACAATGGCAAGCAAGGATGTAAGTTCCTCTTATCTTTGAAGGCTCTGTTTGACACGTACTTACCTATGTGAAAGGCCATCTTATTCGGCATCATCCACATTCTCGCCAACTTTGGCCTAGTCATCATGGACACGGGCTTCTTCACAAAAGCCTTCAGCGCCGCCCCACAAGCCGTGGTCCCAGGCTACATCATCGGCGGGATCGCCTACTTCGCCATCCCCTGGTGTCTGGGCACGCTCATGTCCCTCTCGGCCCTCGGCCTCGAGGCAATCCAGTCCCCCCGCTTCCCAACCTACCCAGACCGCATGTCGACGGTAGAGATCTCCAACGGCCTCGTCCTGCCGTACGCAGCAGTCGCCATCGCCGGCAAAGGCGGCGCCGCCGCAGTCCTGCTCATCACATTCATGGCCGTCACCTCGACCATCTCAGCGCAGGTGATCGCCGTTTCGTCTATCATTACCTTCGATATCTACCGGCAGTACCTGAACCGCGGCGCGACGGACCGCGACGTCATCCGCTGGAGCCACATCGGCGTCGTCATCTTCGGCATCTTCTCGGCGGCCTTCTCGACGGCGCTGTACTACGGCAGCGTCGACCTCGGCTGGACGCTGTACATGCTGGGCGTGCTGACCTGCCCGGGCATCTTCCCGACCACCTTCACCATACTGTGGAAGAAGCAGTCCAAGGTCGCTGCGATCGTCTCGCCCCTGCTTGGACTCGCTACGGGCCTCGCAGTCTGGCTGGGCTCCGCGCACGCCTTCTACGGCGAGATTTCCATCGCATCTACCGGCGCCACCCTGCCCTGTGTCTATGGCACCACGGCCTCGGCGCTGAGTCCAGCGCTGTACTCTGTTGTTATCTCTCTGGTGCGGCCGGCCAATTATGACTGGGCTGAGTTCCGGAAGGAGAGGCTGCTATTCGACAACCACAACACAAGCAGGGCTGAGAACCCCAGGGTTCCCGAGTCTCACGTGGAGGCACCCTCGTCATATACTCAAGACAGGGCAAGTCTCAAACATTGGGGAATTATCGCTAGTGCTTGGGCTCTGGCTACTTTCTTTGGCCACTGGGTGTTGTGGCCGCTGCCGATGTATGCCGCGAAGTACATATTCAGCCGTCAGTTCTTCGCTGCCTGGGTCGTCATATCGATCATCTGGGTCTGGGGAACCATGCTTGTAGCAGGATTCTTCCCCATCATAGATGGGAGGAAACAAATATCTCTCGTTCTCAGAGGGCTGAGATTCGGGAAGGGCAAGACTGCCACCCCTTCCGAGTCTTCCAGCAGCCGAGAGGGTACTGTCTCGGAGGTAAAACAGGTCAAAGATGGAGTCGAGGTGAAATCCTGAGCGGGAACCGGGTTTCATTTCCGGACAGCTTGTTTCAAAGATGACGACGTTATAAACGTTGCAGTTGCTTTGTGTTTTGGGCGCGTTCTGGACCAAGAGTATAGACACAGGGTAGCGAGTACAGCGGAGAGAGTATAGCAGGTCTTCTCAGAAAAGCTGACTACAGGCTACTTCATTTCCATACACCCACTTCATTCCCTGCCCTGTGGCTGCGTTAACTTGACTCCACGTGGTGGGCCGAGCAGTCCCCATCCTGAGCGAGGAGCTCCGTCGCCTGTCTCTCAGCAGGGATGTCCACAAGATTCGCTTGTCGTCTGGCAACGGCACGAATTAACCATTCCCGTGACTTTTTCTGAAGCGCAACATGTTCGCTCTGCGACCACATGTACGGCTCCAAAACATCTAAAGGGACGTCGTATATCTGATCCAACCTGAAGTATGAATGTTTTGTGTACAATGGATGACTGTGCCGACTCCATTCGAAGTTCGCAACATGCAACTGATGGTCCTTTTTGTTTCTCTTTGGGCACGGGGCGATGGGGATAAAAAGATCAGCGTCTACACCGGCAGCTTGCGTTGGTGCTACCTAGAAGGATGTAAGTCATAGACTGGATCTGTGACATTTGTATGACCATAATAAGGGGACGAACAGTAACAATCTTGACAAAGCCCTGGCGCTTGTTGTCGGGCTTTCCCAAGACCAGGACCATGCGCTTGCGTACGACCTTTGGGACGCGGTTTTCCCTTTTTGCGTCGTCATCCCACTGCGAGAAATCTCGAAACTTGAAGAATCTGCCTTGAATCTGGTTTGGATGCCTCATTTTCAGTCTATGCCCGCTGTGTAATGTTGTTGATGTTGTAATATTTCAGTGGGGATCAAGGAGATGTGGTCCAAGGAGGGAATCGGTGTTGGACTTCTCCAGAAAACCCACAGTGATCAGTGAGCTTCAACAATCCTTCAGACCTGAAAGTGCGGGGCTCGGTCGAATTTAAGTGATCTGCTCCTGCAAGGGTGGCCTCATGCAGATGTGCGGCGCTGTGCTCCGGTACTGTGGAGTCACACCTCTGTGACAGCAACAACGAAGTGGCGCAGAAGAAGAGACGTGCGTAGTAAATAGACTATTGATAGTATCAGTGAGTATTACGTTAACTGTAGCCCATGCTATTGTTGACGGGTAATAAATGCTCTCACATGGCTCGCGCGGAATTAGGTTGAAGTAACGTCTTTCTAATAAGGGCTATCTATGATTACCTAGATAGAATCACTCTATCTGAAATCTAAGTCACGCAACAAGTCTATGAACTTCCCCTTTGCCCCAAACACTGGCCACGCCTCTCACGACCTCGCCAGCGTGAAGCTATTATCAAGCCCAGAAGCAAGGAAGTAGATCGCCGAGAGCATCGGCGTCGCCACCCCTTTCTCCGCCGCAAGCCTCACGGTATTCCCAACAATGGCCTCGACCTCGGTGTTCCGCCCAGCCAGCGCATCAGCCATCATCGACGGCTGGATCCCCGGCAGCGACCTGACGCACGCGCGCTGCAGCTGGAACTCGACGAGCTCCTCGTCGATGCTCCCGTACCCGTGCGCCCGCGCCGTCGCCGCGACTTCCAGCATCACGCCCCTGATGAAGTCCTTGCACGGGCCGGCCTGGGTGCTGATGTCCAGGAGCTGGCGGTCCCGGCACCGCGTCAGGGCGCAGATCGGGTTCCACGCCGCGTTGACGATGAGCTTTGACCAGCGCTCGGCCTGGACGTCGTCGTGGAGCTCTGAGGATGCACCTGCGGCTGTCAGGAGGTCCGAGAAGGCCTGCGCTGCGGCCTTGTGCGGCTGGGGCGCGGATGCTGGGTAGGTGCCGATGTGCAGCAGCTCGACCTCCTTATGCTCGATGACGCCGGGCTCTGTCTGGGTTGCGGGGAGGTAGACGACCGTGCTGAGGATGGGGTTCTCTGGGTAGAGCTCTGCGAAGGGCGCCTCGGTGTTTATGCCGTTTTGTATGAGCACTATCGCCGTTTTGCCTGAGGTCACGGCCGGCTTGATGAGTTCTGCCGTTGATGGGGTGGTGTTGAGTGCCTTGCTGGTCACAATGACATAGTCAAAGGGTGCTCCTCCGCTGGCTTCAACTGCCTCTGTGACATTCCTAAAGGCCAACGGTCTGACGTTGAGTCCCTGGCCCCAGAGACTCGAGTTCACTGTGATTCCGTTTTTGGAGACGGCGTCGTAGTTGGAGCGGCAGATTACGGTGATGTTGCTGGCCGGGACCGCGCGGGACAGCAAATATGAATATACACCCCCGATGCCACCAGCACCGAAGATGAGAACTCTTGGTGCCATCTGGAGAGTCGAATGGAGATTGATGTCATGATGGCAGAGATCGAGGGGGATGCCTCCCTGTGGCCGGGTCTAGCTATGCCGATGCGAGGACCCACTAACAATTTCTCTCACGCCCTGAGCTCGGTAATGTTAGTATGCTCCCACCGACACCGGAAGAGAACCAACCATTCCTCTATTCGCGCAAGCTCATCTTTCCTGCTCACTCAGCTTACACTTAGCTCCAAATGCATAATAAGCTGTGTCTTTGGTCGGCATGAATCCTCAGTGATCCGTTCGATCGCCTTCAACGCGTGACTTGGGTGGGCCTCGACAGAGATAGTATTTTAAGTTTTGCGCTTGAGATCTTCGAGCCGGTATGCTCTGCCACCAGCTTTTCAGTCGCGCTTTTAAACAACCTGTAATCCGCCGCAGGCAATCTGGTGAGATGGAACAGGCCGTGAGGGCCGTGACTCCTCATTTGAATACTTAGTCTCTTGTTCAAGTGTCTGGTACGTCCTGGGATGACCAACGTTAACACGTCTCAAGATGTTTACAAGAGGCATGTCCTAGCCTTGTCCGTTAGGCACGAGGCTAAGCTCATATGCCCACACATTATATTCTCTCACACTGTTATTGATATTGTGGTTCTTTTTCATGTTGGGTTACGAGAGTTTACTACTATATGAAGGCGTCACATATGTTTTTATCTGTATGGGGATTAGAAGGAAACTACCTACCTTTCGGGGGTAATCACGGGACTGCGGTAAAGTGGTACTGGTACCATCAAAGTGGGTGCTTTGATGAATATCACAACTTAATAATACCTGGTCCAGTGCCATTCTTACAGTGCGCAATGGATAGTCGAGCCTGAGGTTGACAACTCGTTGTTCCGCAACATGCAAAGACAAAGTAACCACAGGCCGAGGGCCAGGCCGTGGCAATTATGGGAATTGGTAGCGGATCGGCGGGTATCATTGAGCGGGTGCGATGATAACCATGGGCTTTGGCCATTCTGACTATGAATGACTCGGACCAGGTATTCGGTCTTGGGGAGCCAAAAAAAGACTGACAGACCAGACTTGGTCTAAACGTGTTCCGACGCGTTCCTTCATAGAGGTTTGAGTGGGACCCACCTCTCCGCGAAGGGGCATCGGTATCTTGTGCTTATTTGGTCACGCATAGTAGGAATTTCCTTGATATCAATGATGCAAATGAACTACTAGTACCGAGGCTCAGCTGGTTGCACATCAGGTGAGGACCACCTCCGGTGACTCACCCGGCGAGAGGACCACTTAGCGATGCCAAGCTGAGCTATGGGTTGTATCAAGTGTGGGGACACGGGCAAAACATTCATATTATTCGTTTTCTAATGCATTACGATTTAATTCTTTTTTTTTTCCCTCTGAACATTCGACACTGCACCGCCTGCCCAATCTCGCGGGAGGGGGCGAACGGAGCATATGTGTCTCTACGAAGAGCCACCGCCTAGCTCAAATCGTCGGTGAACAACATGCCAGCGACACTGGCCGAGGTCAGAGTGGCCAGGACGCCGGAGAACAGGGCGGACAGCGCGACCTTGGAGACGTCACCGGCACGGCCAGGGGCGATCTGCGACAGCACACCGATCTGGGTACCGAGGGAGCCAATGTTGCCGAAGCCCTGTGATTTTCAAGTCAGCATCAAATTTCACAACACCGCCTCTCGTAGGAGGTTAATATTGTCGGGGGATTTCCGGGGTCAACTCACGCAGCAGGCATAGGTGGCAATCAGTTTGGAGCGCTCGTTCATGTTGACAAAGGGCTGGTCGGGGTCGATCAGGTTCCTGAAGGCGACGAACTCGTTGGTGATGACCTTCATGCCGATGAGCTGGGCGACGCGCAGGCAGTCGGACTTGGGGACGCCGAGCAGCCAGGCGACGGGGAAGAGGAGGTAGCCGAGGATGAGCTCGAGGGTGAGGGGCGTCTCCTCGAGGCTCCAGTAGCGGCCCCACCAGGTGAGGAAGCCGTTGATGAGGGAGACGAAGGCGATGATGCACAGCAAGGTGGCGATGATCATGCCGGCGATCTTGATGCCCAGCCAGGCGCCGTTGGCGAAGGCGTGCAGCGAGTTGGAGGCCTTGTCCTCCTGGTCCTCGGGCACGACGACGCGGCCCGAGGTCAGCGTCTCCTCGGTCTCGGGGTAGCGGATCTTGGACACGGCGAGGGACGCCGGGATGGACATGATGCAGGACGACACGAGGGCCTGGGCGTTGAGGCCGAGGCCGATGTAGGCGACCAGCACGGATCCGGCAATGGTGGCGAAGCCGCAGGTCATGACCTGGTGGATCTCGGCGAGGGTCAGGTGCGGCACGAAGGGCTTGATCAGCATGGCGCTCTCTCCCTGGCCGATGAAGGGGGTGGCGGCGGCGACGACGGCCTCGGCGCCGGACACGCGCAGGGTCCAGAAGAAGAAGGTCGCAAACTTGCCGACGAACCACTGGATCAGGCCGACGTGGTACAGCAGCTGGACGAGGGCGACGAAGAAGATGATGGGCGGCACGACGCCCGTCAGGAACCAGGTCAGCTTGGTGACGCTGTCGTCGGTCAGGAACTCGACGCCGTCGGCGGCGAAGCCCAGCAGGGTGCGGGCCATCTCGGAGATAAATGCGAAGATGTCGTAGCCGGCCTGGCTGCGCAGGACAAAGACGGCGATGATGAACTGGGTCAGCATGCCGCCGATGACGGTGTGCCAGGGGATCTTGCGCCAGTCGCGCGAGGTGGCGGTCAGCACGGCGATCATGACGAGCAGGCCGAACAGCGAGACGGCCCTGTTGGCGCGCGTGTTCTGGCCCGTCTCGGCGGGGACCATGGAGCCGACGAGGAAGACGCCGACGGTGCCGAGGGCGGCCAGGGGCTGGTGCAGCTTGGCCGGGATGGCCTCGTAGCCGCGGTAGATGGTGTGGCGGTAGACGGCCTTGGCCGGGTTCATGACGACCGAGATGGGGATCCAGAGGGTGACGACGCGGATGGTGATGGCGATGTACAGCAGCGTCGGCTTGAGCCAGCCGAGCCACCTGTCGTTGCGATGCCTGACGAGGCCGTGAATCCACCAACTGGGTAATCACCAGGCACTGGTCAGCACTGCACACACACTCTCATCTACGCGCAGTTATACGCAGGCGATACTCACACGGTCCACACCAGCCAGATAAAGGCATGTATGCCGGCCCTGAGCCAGACATATCTCCTGTACAACGACCGGAACGAGAAGGACTTCTTCGCCTCGCCCTCGTCCGCGATATCGCCAACGCGGCCGCTCTCCTCGTCGTTGGACGATGACATCTGGCGCACCTTGTAGTCAGGGGCAGGCGCGTTCTTCTCATCGTCACCGGTGTACTTGTTGGAGGACTTGGCGAAAACGATATCGTCCTTCTCATCCGGCAGCGCCGTCTTGTTGTGGTGGACGTGCGGGTGGTGATGCTCGTTGGAGATATCCAGGGCCGGGTCCGGGTTGACATATACGTTCTGCTGGGCCGAGCTGTTGTGGCCCGCCACCGGTGGTGTCGAGACAACAGTGCTGCCGGCGCTCATGGTGGCGTCGTGGGAGCCGTCGACGGACGATGAATCCTTGGAGGCCATGTCTGAGTCTGCGTCTGTGTGAGAGGAGGACGTGGAAGAGGACAAGCCTGGGCAGCCGGGCAGGAAATCTTCAGGTTGAGCCGAAGGTCTGCACTAAGGGCGGTGCCACTGCGACCGTCACACGTCTAAATCGGCCCCGCGCGCGATTCTGGTTCGTCCACGCCAACTCGATGGCACCGTACGGGCGTCCTAGGTGCCGAGCCGGTTTTCTTGTGCCTTGCCTAGACGTGGGGAAGCGCACAGCTGCGGATCCAGAGGAACGGTAGGTTCACAGGAGCATGCGAGAGCAAAGCAACGGCATGTGGAGGAGGACGGCAGCAGCGTGTGTCCCCATCCCAGGGACGACCCCATCTTATTATAATAATAAACGTTGTGTGCTGACCAGGGGACCGAAAATGATGTGCGGGCGGCGGACCACTGACCACTGGCAATCACTGGTTGGCAGCCAGTGATTGCATTCTAGATCAACGCCAAGGACTATATCGCCGCTGGCATGTAGGTTACCCCTGTCTGCTCTATCGAACCCAACTTGTCGGCTCCAAGGTCGCACCCCACCCCCCTTCTCGCCTCCCCCAAGGTAGCACCAGGCCGCGGCAGCCAGCTTGGACCGGCCTGGGGCGCGAGCGACTGCAATGCCACAGAAACAGAAAGCTTGGCCCGGGACCAGCAGGGAGGCCTGCGGAGCCAAGCTGCCAGATTGAGTTTGTCGTCCGAGCTGTGGAGGAGGCCAGACTGGGGGCATCTCGATAAGGAACCCTGAGACGAACGGACGGGCGGGCAGGGCGGACAGGCGGGACAAGATGACAGGATGGGTGCCAGATATGGATGGGCTGAACGGGCAGAACGGGGTCGTGAGATGACAAGCAGGAGGACTCGCAGATTCCAGACGTGCAGATAAGCATGTGAATTCTGAGAGGCCCGCCTACGAATCCAAACTGGTGGTATCTTCTGCTTCCTCTATCTCTCTTAACTAGCTCGACCTCTTCCGGATCCTTCGAGTCCCCAACGTGAAGGTTTGTACCAAGGTCCTTGCCGAGGGAGGCACTGGCTGTAAACTTCTGGCCGTCCAACTGGGCATCATCAGCACTGCACTGACTGGCTCTCGGTGTCGGATTCGTCAGGCGACTGTTGGACCCCCTCTTCACCGTCCGACCAAACGTTGTGTTGCACGGCTTTTAGCGGCTCTGTCAATCATGGCGAGTCGAGCCGTGACTGGCCACCTCGTCTGACCGTATCTCTCTCACAAGGGGCTTGGGGGGGGCTAAATCATCGCCAGCTGTCCCATTTAGGGTCCTGGAGTAATAAATCCTTCTAGAAGGCGGTTCCTCTCAGCTTCTCCCGCAGCCAGCCAGTTGGCTTGCCCGGCTTGCCCCCCAAGCTTCCCTCTCCTCCCCCGTGGTGCAGCCCAGTCTCGGCCCAGGAGCTAGGTCTTGCTGGGCATAGCTGTTCTCACGGCGGCATGCAATGCACAATCCTGGCAGCCTGGGCCCTGCACAGGCCTGTGGGCCCGCAGCCATCCCTGCTTCCCCAGGCGTTGCCACTCAAGTCGCTTGTCCCCATCCGGAAGGCAGAAGAGGTGGGAGGTGAGCGGAACTGAGCGTCAGCGAGTCAAGGCTCGCAACCGAATTTTCCAATGATCGACTGAATGTCTCGGGAAATTCGAGGGCAAACCAAGGGGGACAGTTTGCCTGTTTGCCTGTCATTAGATTCAGCAGTGTGCAATAATTGGCAACGGCGTCGACGGGCTGCCGGCTGCCGCCAATTCTATTTGATATAATGCTAACCCTACTGCCCCGGGATGCTTGGATATTTAGGTTTGATCACGGCCGGAGCACAGGATCCAGTAGAACGGCGCCGTGCGTCCTCGTTATCTACACCGAGAGATCACATCCTTGTCCACCGGGCCTTCGTTAGTCCAAACAATAGACAGCTGGCCGAATTCCGGAATACGTGCTCTGTTAGGCAGGTGAGCACGTGTAATTTGGCGGTGTTGAGGAGGCTCAATCCTCACGGGAGGGAGGAGGAATGTTGTTGGTTGTTTGGCCAGCCTGGCCCGGGAAGCAGGTGTCACGCTGCCCGGCTGCGTGATTGACGTGCGTTTCTCCCAGTCGGGTGTCTACGGAGTACTTTCTCTCGGCCGGGTGTGGTTGCACCCACGAAATGATCTGGCCAAGCTTCCCTCGCCTGCGCCGAAACGGCCTAAATTGCCACGAGCGGCGCACAAGGAGCCGCGGTCACGCCGGAGGGGTTTGCCCTGCTCGCTCAGAGCACTTGGAGGGGACCCCTCCCGTCGGAAGTCGGCGAATCACCTATCTGCCTCTGCGGTTGTCCCTGAGCTGTTGGATGATAAGCTGCTGCTCACTCGCTGATTCAAGCAGGCATTTTATCTCTGGTTCGGTCAGGGGCGGGGGGTTCGCAGATTGATCAATACGTTGAAATGCAGATAAGGGTCCCTCGTTGTGCATTGGGGTATCCATTATATAATTGCTTCTATCTCCCTCCCCTGCCTTGCTCATATCATATCACTCTTGTAAGCCACAAAAGTCCCAGCATCACGAATCCGGTCTAAGCCATCAACTCTCCTGTCTCGCGGACGTGCTACCTACCTTAACCTCTCGTCCCCTCGGGAGTGCCACGCTCGTCGCCTCGGATGTGTCACCAGTCACCACCTCTGTCGTGCTTACGGCCGTCTCGTTCGGCCCGTACCCGTCCCGATACCCAAACATCGCGTACGGCGTCCCAAAGCTCGACCTGCCCAGCCTGCCCAGCCCGGAGCACGTTGTCGTGGCAGTGGCAGTAACCCCACCGACCTCGCCCCTGATTTATACTGTGTACACGAGGTCTCGATTGGCCCGGAAGGTAGCTCCGTTACAGTGTCCCTGGCGTCTTAGCATTGTCTTCATCGAAGTCATCACCATACTCGACGTATCACAGTAGCATTGTTCTAACCTTGGAAGGAGGGCGGGAT
This sequence comes from Diaporthe batatas, assembly GCF_019321695.1. NCBI lineage: Eukaryota > Fungi > Ascomycota > Sordariomycetes > Diaporthales > Diaporthaceae > Diaporthe > Diaporthe batatas. The sequence goes on from NW_025408550.1 coordinate 239,682, forward strand.
GCCTTGGACGCGTCTCGGCAGCGATCGAACGCTGCGGCTAGCAGGGGGCTGTGCTCATGATGCTACTCTCCGACGCGGACCCGGCCGACGTAAAGTTGGGGTAGAAGCAGAGTCGGATTTCCCGCAGCATGCTGAACTCCACTCCTGTGAGAAAGTTCCTGTGGCCGTAGAGGTCCCTTCACGAGGACACGTTGAGCTTCGCCGTTGGTATTGGCCTGTAGAACGCAAACTCAACTTCAGTAAGCTTAATAGCTACTCAATTGCCGACGAGCTTTCCAGCTCGGCTGCATGCATTCTGCCTAAGTAGCGTCCGTGATCTGCCCTACGAGCTCTTCAGTCAAATCTCGCTTGTCATCGCCAGTGCGGAATGATATCAGAAGGCAAGAGACCCGGTGCCAGCTCGAAGAGACTGTACGGCTTTCTCGATCTCCTCTCGACCATGCATAATGACGATGGAGCATTGGATTCATCATCTTTGAGCTCCTGGTTACTGGAGCTAGGCACCTTCGGAGATGCCTGCCAGCCTCAACAAGAGCTTCCACCCCAACGCGTGTCTAAGTGTCCGCTCTGAAGCCATCAGCCCGTACTCCCGAGGTCATCGTCTCTTCAATATATCTTGTGCCATGTCAGCTCCCTTGACCTCGGCAAGCTTCCAGTGCTTCCCGAATCATGGCTCATCAGATTGTCTTCGTTGACAGACGTTCCACTGGCACTAGCCATATAAGCTATTTTGACGGCGTCACAAAGTGCGAGTAACGGTGGACGAATCACAGCCGACCTCCGAGATAGCCGGCGTCCTCTTCTCCAGCCGTCATGAGCTTCACTTCAATCGTGAGGAGGACGTTTATCTCCTGAAGAGTAACGCAGCATACCTAGGGTATGATCCGATGTGAGATAATTGAGACGAGTGTATGGGACATGGTAACAGCCAGCAACGAGAGGAAATCTGAGAACTTTTCCAAAACTAACCGTGCGAAACAAAGAAAACTTCTTCGATACACACTGGTATAGCTAACAAACATTTTGCGGGGAAGACGCGTTGCGATTGCCTAGCACCACCTGAACTGACAGATGCCACGGGCCCTTGGTTGCAACAGCCATGGAAATAGCTTCAAGCTAGCCCAAGCGGTCGGACGTCTCATCACGGTCATATGGGCATCAGGTGAGCTCCTGCGATCACAAGAAATATCAGGTTGTCACATAGACAACTGGTACAGCAGAATGAGGTGACCTCGGCTCTCACTTTATGTCCGCAGACCTTCGCATCTAGATGGGCTGAACAACTTTCCAACTTTCCCGGCGACATCAAACACTACCCATATGTGAGTTTTGAATCATGCGCGGCGCTACCATTGCCCTGAACACAGCCCTATGGGCAGCCGCCCACGCGGCAGACCAGTCCATGTCCGACGCGAGCACCGCGATAGCCATGTCTCGCGAGTGGACCATTGTCGAAAGCCACTGCTGGTCGTCAGTACCACCATATCACACGCCCACCAGATCCCAAGCCCACTCATCCTAACAACACGCAACAGTGACACAGTATACGGCATCCGGGCCCTAGACCACCACGCCGAGAACTGGGACGCAAGCTGCGCCACCATCGAGGACTGCCTGGTCGCCTGCGCGGCCGAGGGCTACTGCCTCGCCGGCCTCGAGTACGGCCGCGAGTGCTGGTGCGGAAACGTCGTCCACGGCAAGGCCCGCCCTGTGCCAAACGGGTATTGCAACCATCCTTGCTCGGGCGACTACGGCCAGACCTGTGGTGGGTTTGGGTATATGAACATGTATATACAGAGGGGGCACAGGCTCGTCATTGATTCGGGGGATTGCCACCACGGGCGTTGTGGCGGGCGTTCCCCATGGGACTTGGTCGCTAGTTAGGGGAAGTCGCTCATGAGAGTCGATGGAGACTTCAAGTTGCTGTGTGCTTTTCGTGCCGGATGCGTCCCAGGTGAGAGCGGCCGCACTCGAATGCCTCTCGCATCCCACGCCTGAGGTGACCGTAGTAACCATCTTCATACTTGCAAATCACACAGCAGGTACAGTCTCGGGTCGTCATCTTTATCGGTGTACAACCAGCCTGAAATGAAACATCAATGATGCTTCTGGATGTGTAAACAAGCTCTAGAGGATGGTACGTTTGGCATGTAGCTTGAAAAGTTCTACAGAGCCGAGTAAATGCTATCGAACTGATTAGCCGTCTCCTTGGATGCATCCCACTCGTATATAAAACTCAAGACCCCCTTATCCGCCGACTTGTCGGGGACTTTGCCCTGGCCGCTCTCCCTGAAAGCCTTGAAGGCAGCATCCCTCTCAGCAGCGGCAGCACCGTCCCCCAGCTGCATCTCCTTGCCGTTGGCAGCAGCCATGGCGACCAAGGCCTCAGCCCTCTCCTTCCTAAGCTTCTCGTACACCCTGAGGGCCTTGTTTATGCCCTCCGGGCCAGAGTCCGGGGCTCTCGAGAGCGCGGCGGCGATCACGGCCGCGTCTTCTATCGCCTGCGCGGCGCCCTGGTTCAGGTGGGGCAGCGTCGGGTGGCAGGCGTCCCCGACCAGCGCCGTGGTGCCGTGCACCCACGTCGGCAGCGGCTGGTGGACGCGGAGCTTCCACTCGCAGACCTCGCCCTCGGGGACCATATTGAGCATCTTCTGGACCACGGGGGCAAAGTCGGCGTAGACGGAAAGCATCGACGCCTTGCTGCCCAGCGTCGTGTACGTCTCGTCCGGCGCGGCGGCGAAGTTGCTGTCCGGGTGCGCGGTGGAGATGTTGTAGATGGTCTTGGACGACACGGGGTAGGCGATGATGTGCTTCCTCTCGCCGATCCACCGCGTGGTCTGGTCCGCGTCGATGAGCGCCAGCAGCTCCGGGTCCTTCTCCATGTCCTTCCTGTGCAGCATGATCCTGTACGCGGCCTGGCCCGAGTCGACGACCTTGGCGTCCACGCCCAGCTCCTGGAGGATCGCCACTCGGGTCCGTGACTTGACGCCGTCTGCGCCGAAGAGGACGTCGCAGCTGGCCGTGTAGGGCTCGCCGCCGTCTCCCCTTGGCGATACGGTAAATGTGGGTTTTGGGGAGAAGGACTTGAACTCGGTGATTGGTGAGGCGAAGTGGAAATTGATTGCCGACTCTTTCTTGCACCCTTCGTATAATTCACCGGCCAGAGATGCTCGGTGGCCGACCGAGTGTTTGTAATTGTACGACTCCCCGATCCACAGCATGTCGGAGAACGCAAGCTCTTCGTTTGTAGGCCCCTCTGATCGAGTAATGAGTCACTGCAGTTCCATGTTTGGTGTGGTCAAAGGGTGCATGTTGCTCACTTCGAATGCTCGCGCCCTTCAAAGGGGTGGCATCCTTTGCTATGGGATCCCAAACACCGAGCCTGTCCAGTATCCTGGCCATGTTGGGGGCTAATTGGATACCTGCCCCTACAAATCCGAGATCCGAGGCCGTTTCGTAGACATCGATGTGCGTAAATCCCTCCTTGGCCAACGCAAGCGCTGTTGCCAGGCCGCCCATGCCTACGGGGCTGTCAGGAACCCGTGAGTACAGTAAGGAGGCGGGCCGCTTCTGAACTGGGGCTTACCGGCGCCGATGATGGCGATATGTAGGTCCCTACTGGCACCCATTGTGAAGTATTTCGTGCTGCTCGGTAGGAATTGAGATTGAGAAGACTGCAGCTCAAGGTAGATCTGGACGAGGAAGGCGATCGCGACCTGGGGTTCTTGTCAGGTCTTAATGAATATGAAGTCTGCCAAAACGTCGGCGATTCTTTTGGCCCCTCACGATGACGACGCCGACGCCGCAAAGTCAATTGTCCTTCCCGCTGCCGCTCCGCTACCCGATGATCCCCACATCGGGTGCCCGCTCGATTCCCCACGGAGAAAAGGCGGCGCTCCAGGGTTAATGCTCTGCCGGGCTTCGGAGCAGGGAGGCGCCTCGGAGATGCAGCGGAGCGCCGAGCAGACGGCAGCCAAAGTGGACCTGGCTGTGCAGCATGTGTTTGCGCCATTTCGACCCGTTGTACAAAGTGAGCACTTTCAAAACTTTTGCAGATGAATCCTTTGGCGGTATGTCGGCCCTCGAATTTCGGCTCCGAGTAGCGATGTGCATCGCCGCACTCTTCGGCAGCTCAAGCCGGAATCTTTGCTTGCCGCTGCGGCTAATCTTCCATTATTAACGTCCGTACATGGGCGGGGACTTTGCTTAACTCCCAGGCCATGCGCAGCCGTCCGTGAATGCGACTTCAAATGTTGCTTGGTTGCATGGACACTCTGCCACAACGCCAAATGATACAGCACTTGTCTCTCGTAATTTCACGCTGGGAGGAAAATGTTGGAAATTTGAGGTGACCGTTTCCCGTTGTGATACCTGTGATGCGGTCTTTGCTTCCTCTTTTGTGATTAGCCATGTCTGCCGCGCCGCACTGGCAGCCTCGTAGCCAGAGTTGCACCTAGCCGGATGTCTCATTGTTTTTTCTTTTATTTATATTCAAAAGGATGTAGTTCATAAAGAGGAAGCATGGAATGTATAGGATATTATATATATTTCGAGCCTCTACCTTGAGCATCTCGCTCAAGTTGGAAGAGACGTTCACAGCTAAACTGGTAATTAGCTTGCTTGAACATATAAAGGAGATGGAGAAAATAAGGCCGCTAGCCTGCTTGTTATTGCTATTCCCTTTTTCGTTGAAGAACAACATTCTATTCAATACCTCCAGGACTCAGGGTCATATCGTTGCTGTGCCAGAGAATATTAGAGAGTGCCCGTATCTCAGCCGCCTATCACAATGGGGAGCAGCTCTCATGTTACTCACTTCAGCATCTAGATCTTCAAATTCCGCGCCTTATCTTTGATTTGTATTTGGTCCCGCGGATTCCGGTTTGGAAAGTCTTTTCCACAGGCTTTCTCGATTTTGGTATACTTTGCTCCGTAGTGCCCGATCAACCTGATCAGTGTATCTGCATCCGCAATAGGTCTTCTGCGCTGATAGCCTAGGCGTCGCCAGGATTTTCAACGGTAATATCATTGATAGCCAAATATTTATAAGGTATTATGAAACTATTTCATGGTGACTATTTGTGTTAGTCCTTTTCGCCGCAGTGGTCATTTGGATGTGGTCGGCTAACGCGGCTGTGATAGAGAAGGGTTGTTTCGCTGTTGGTGGGAGGGTATTTCGCTATAGCGGAGTATGTTACTATAGCATGCTAATTTTTCAGCTTTCGAAACATAGAATTCATACCATTATTAGTTATTTTTATACCACTGATTATATGACGAGTGGTATAAAGGAACTTTAAGCCCGTTTAAACGGCTAGTTCTGGGTGCATTTTCCCGCAGGGGCTTACCTATCAGCAAAGACATCCAAGACACGCTCACAGCCCTTGAAATTGTGATAACGAGCAGTTCCTCGATATTGAATTTTGGTTGTATCTATTTTATTAAGTACTGATGGGCATTATGCTGTCAGACAAGTACACAATCTCCCTCAACCTCACTGTATCAAAGACCCCGCGCAACTGTTGCACTGGCCAGTACTGAACCTCGTGAGCGACACCGTGACAGGCAGAGTCTTAGGCACGCACGAAGCATTCCCAGCCGCATCCCTCGTACACCCCAGCGGGAACGTGGCCTCATACAGCGCCAGGTGTCCCTGGCAAGCAGCGCCGGGGATGAACAGGATGCGGCCTTGCTCGGTGCCCGGGTTGCTGTCGCCAAAGAAGTTAAGGTAGTTGTGCTTCGGCCCACAGTTGACGTCGCCGTTGCCCACCTCCGCGTTGCCCAGGGCGCCGATCCCGGTCTTGGGCGTCTGTGGGTTGGACTCGGTGCACGTCGGGTAGGCGAAGTCGGCGATGGAGATGGAGATGGTGTCGGGTGGGCCGTATCCCGGGGGCTGGAAGGCTGCGGAGGGCGCATTGGGGTCGCAATATGCCTGGCATTTGCATGTGGATGAGGCGCCAGCCTTGGTCGGGTCGCAGAGGGTGTTGGTGGCGGTGTCGACGCAGACTTTGCCGTTTGGGTCGTAGTTGGGCTTGCCGTTGACGGCGCAGTTGAGGTTGTTGGTGGAGTTGAACCAAGACAGGGAGGTGAAGTCGTAGGTCAGCTTGAAATCGCCGGCCTTGCAACCGGGGTAGTAGGAGACTGTGGACCCTGGCGCTGCGCTTGTGGATGTGCTGCCGCTTGAGCCACTACTACTTGGTGTGGTGGTGCTTCCGGCGTTCACTTGGGCGGTAGAAGTAGTCGGACTGCTCGGGGCGAGTGAGACGGTGGCCGCAGCGGAGGGCGTTGCAGCTTTGACACTCGAAGGTGAAGATGTCGGTGACGCAACCTGTTCCTTGGGAGTGGTCGAAAATGCCTTGGTAGCCGTGCTGGACGACGACGGCTGAGCCGGCTTTGGCTGCGATCCGGGAGTCGTGCAAGCGCGGTCATAGTACGTATCCCCGCTGCTTGCATCGGCAGCAAAGATATTTGTAAGGGTAACGCTGAATAGCATACACTCTTTCACACCATACCCGAAACTCTGACACTGAGGGCTGGCAAGGCAGCGCTTTGAGCATTCAGATAGGGTGGAAAACTTGCCACTGTCATCGTAGTCGTACCATACCGTGCGTTAATAGGTACTAGAGATAGTCACTACAACCACCTATATTCCTCTTACTACCTTTAAATTGTTACACTATTTCTCTCCCTTTAAGGTTATCACTATAATATTCCTTTTATTATAATAGTTAAGATGGTATATATAGTTATACCTAAATAAATTCTTAGTAATTATAAGGTTATTTTAAAGGTTAATATTAGTTTTTAAAGGTTAAAAATAATTATAAAGAAAAAGTAGTTATAAGAGTGAAAATAGACTTATTAGGAAGGCTCCTTCCTTTTAAGTAACTCTCTCTTTATTCCCCTATAGTTAGTCTCCTATTTAGGTACACTAACTGGCTAAGAGAGATTCCCTCCCTTCCCCTTCTTACTAGATATTTTTTAAGTTCTTAGCTTCTATTAGCCTACTTCTAATAGCCCTTAAGCTACTTCTAAATCTCTAGATATAGTTAATTTTAACTGCTTAGGTGATTAATTTAAAGAAGAAAGGTAGAGGACTTAGTTGAAGTTAAAGGAAGGAAGGAAGGAAGGAAGGAAGGGGAAGGGGAAGGGGAAGATCTCTATAACCCTTTTCCCTTCTATAAGTCCTTCTATAAGTCCATCTCTTCTCTCTATAGCTACCTTTCCTCTCTAAGTTTCTTTTTATTAGAAGTATATTAAGATACTAATTAACTACTTAAAAGTCAATATTCTCTCCTCTCTAAGTATACTTAAAGTTAGTCTTATAAAAAAGGGATTTCCTATTTAAAGGATGGTTATAGTAACTATCTCTAGTACCCACTAACGCACGGTATGGTAGTTCATGTCAGCGCCGCTGTCGTATCCCTTTTGACCGCAAATGTTGGCGGCACGAGAGTCATGGCTAGCCACATTGATGACACCGGCGAGGGTGGAGCCTGACAGCAAGGCAAACAGAATAGTCTTTGTAATCGTTCTCATATTCTCCTGAGACAATGGCTGCCTGCGCGCAGAATGGAAGGAAGTGAGTGACTGGAAGTGAGCGGCTGAGATTGAGCAGAAAGAGTGTATGCTCAACTCCAAAAAGAATGTCTACCAGATTGGAGCTCGAAGCGATCCCGTATGGGAGGCAACGCGAAGTGTCAGGTTTATATACTTAGGTACTTGCTCCACCATTCTTAACCGACTTGAGAGTCCGACTTGAGAGTGTGACAGAAAGAGACCGTACTAGATCACCCCCATCATCCGAGACCCAGCACTACTGCCTAACATTCCCCGGAACATTGGAATATTGAGTCCGACGCTAATTGAGGATTTAAAGCACAACTAAGCAGCCAATTCGCGTTCGGGACAACCGTACCGTGATTTTAGTGCCTCAGCAAAGACCTTCAGCCGCATATACGATGCTAGAGCCAGAGATGTGATGGCGGGTCGAGATCCGAGAGCCAGAACCGGCGCCAAAATACACTGAGGGCGGGAAACCCGAAGCGACCGTGCGTGGCCGATGAATCAAGAAACCATGGTTTTCACAAAGGCAATATTTCAACAGAGGGGATGACAAGGATGATTATACAGCCACCTATGGCCACCGACCTGGAAGAGCCTGAGGTCAGCATCGAGCTAAATTGGAAGGAGGACGGTAGATATCCTAGACAGGCAAAAGAATGCTCCGTTTGAACCCAGTTCTGACTCGTAGTCTTAATGAATTCCTTTACGAGTATGTATCTCGCAACACCATCAACGGCCCACAGGCAGTATGGATCCTCTAGGAAGCCATGCTCTTACGCAAAGTAAAAGCATGCGAGAATGTTCTCGCGGCGAGGCCCCTCGGGCTCTTGTTGGAGGAAATTTTCGAGAGTCTTAATCATCTTTGTCCAGCATATCTTTACTTCCTTGTGTATGCTATTTGTACTTGGTGGTGGGAGACCCTGTATGCTTGAAGGTTGGACAGCTTCGTCAGGTTCTGCTGCTGTGTTGCGAGGCTTGGATGGCATTATGTGTAGCTGGGGCTGATTTTGATGGCTGAGAAGAAGTTTGATATTGTCATGAATTTCTGATGGTTGAAAAAAATATGAGTGTAGAGTGCTTGGGTTTAGAAGGGACCTGGGACATTCCGGAGGCCTCCTCTCTCCACTCGGGGTGGGATGGGGGATGGAGACAGGTCGAGGAACAGGCAGCCGGCTCTGCAGTGTTGGCCCACCCAGTCTTGAACATCCTGAAGTCGGCCCACAACTCGCCTGTCCTTTGCAGGGCTTTTCAAAGTTCCCATCGCTGATGAAGGTCAATTGAGAAGCTGTTGTGTTCCACTATAAGCGTCTTGTGAACGTCATGTCACATACACTGGTGGAAGTGACGGATTGTCTGGGCCTTCAGCTCGCCACCCTCTCATGCTTTGGGTCAAATCGAAGGTGCTTACGAGCATGGTGCACTACTAGTATGCCTACCTACCTACCCAGGTATGTAGCTAGGTATTCATGCCTCTCACCAACCTTGGAAGGAAAGACGCTCGATACTGGGGCCTCGTTTGAATGGAAAGACTGTGGTTCCTTCCATTTTAGGGACAATCCATTACTCGAAGAATTTGCGGAAGTCCCTACTGCGAAATGCTATGCCTTCCCCTAGGCGAAATGGTGAGGAAAGAACCTCCCACGTTGTTGTCATGACTCCATTCAACGAGAAGCCATAGCATCTCATCAAAACAACACTGACGACAGCATCATCATCAGCAGCATTTCCAGTCGCCACGCCGGCCGTGAACCCTCTATCACTGGACAAGATGCCTACCAATGCTTTCCTACTGGTTGCCTCCCTGGCCTCTTTTCTGTGGCTTTGCTCAGCCTCGGTCTCAGCTCCCACCGATCGTCGAGGCGCAAACCAGACTGCCCCTATTGTTTACACATATCATAATCTCAACGGCACTGCCCACGGCGCAAAGGTCAAGTCGCTTTCGGCTGATGGCTACCGAATGACCTCACTCAGTGCTTACGGTGAACCTTCGGAAGTCTACTACGCGGCCATATGGCTGCAGACAGATGGGCGCCCATTCGAAACAATCCACGATGCTGACGAAGCAACATACAATTCCTGGGCTGAATCCTGGGCAACCAAGGGCTACACCTCGACTCATATCGCCGTGACTGGACCAGTCGGCGGTGCTGTCTTTGCTGGTGTTATGGAGGACTTGGGTGCCATAAAGTGGATTCAAAAGTGTAACTTGACCAGGCCCTCCGAGTACGACGCCGCCGAAAACGACAACTACATGATCGTCAAGGGCTTCAGTATGTACGGGACTCCCTCGAACCGCCGATATTGTATCCTGGCCCACGACTCGGAGAATATTGGGAGACAGCAGTCCTCAATATTCTACACGACGCCAAGTTCCGTATTCGACTATTCAAGGATCTTCGAAGGTGAAATTTCCAAGCGGTTTTGGCGCCCGTCCCATCTGTTTGTATCTGAGGATCACATCATCACTCCTCAGTTTGTCGACACTGAAGTTGGTAAGTGGGTGGCCAAGGATGGTCTGACCGCAAATGACTTGTCCGTCGAAATCAATTCTCAAGAGGAACAAGGCCTGTATCCCATTGATCTTCATGGCGGTGGCTCAGGAGATGATGCACGGTTTGCGGTCATTTTTGCCGAGCAAACCATCCCCGAGGCACGCAGGTGGGCGGCAACCGGCTCCGTGGACGGCTTCAAGGACAACGAGGCCACGTCCACAGCCCTCGATGAGGTGATGCGCACATGGATGCAGAAGACGGGTGTACGCCAGGCCCAGGTCGGCATTGCCCAGAACGGCTCGACGATCGCTGAACGCAGCTACACCTGGGCCGAGAGCAACAGGGCTGTCGTGGAGCCGGACGATGTTTTCCTCCTCGCGAGCGTCACCAAGATGTTCACATTCGCTGCCATGACCACTCTTCTGGAAGCCGGAAAGCTCGAAACGTCAACCCTGGTATATCCCATGTTGGGATATCATCCAACGGACGCCCGCGCCAACACCATTACTGTCGGACACCTCCTCAACCACAGCGCTGGCTACGACTGGGATAAGACAAAGGATGTGGCGTTCGAATTCCGCCACGTGGCGCTGACGCTTTTCAACGGCACACGCCCCGCAACACTGCGAGACATAATCGAGTATCAGGTGGCGCAGCCGCTGGACTTCACCCCTGGGACAGACGTGGTCTACTCGAACTACGGAACAATGCTGATGAGTTATCTGGTCACCAACGTCACGGGGTTGCCCTACCTTGATTACCTCAAAGAACACGTTTTAGACGGCCTGGACGTCAGACTATACGAGACAGCGGCGGAGACGCACGCTGACGACCGGATCGCGCAGGAGAGTGTGTGGACTGGAAAGGACCCGACCGCGCCGTGGACGACACGGCTCGTGCCTAGCCCGCACGGCGGCGACGGCGCCATCAAGGAGGAGTGCATGGGTGCTTTCTCGCTCAGCGCCAGCGCGAGTACCATCGCGAGGTTCATTGGAAGGCACGCCGTCGACGGGACCGGCGGGAGGGCCACGTCTCGTACGCGTTCCGGGGGGGTGCCTGGGGCGGGAACCTGGGCGTCTAGCCTCCGGGCTGATATGGACTGGGCCCTGAACCTAAACACAAATGAAGTATTGTCTGAGGACTGGACCGACCTCATACACGTCAAACTGCCTCAGGTGCTCGACGACCACCCTCTTGTCGGCTATTAGACATCATCGTACCCAGGTATAGAAGCATCCACTTCAAGTCTCTCGCGGGTTACCCGGCTTCGTGGGTGCGTCATCCATGGTGGTCCCCTTAGTGTTCACTATTGTTCTCCTAGTCAAAAGAAATGGTGCCTGCTTAGTGACATGAAGAGTCATCTCGAGTTCGGCTAAAGTGACTGGCGTCGTTGACGGCGCTAGACACCAAACTGAGACCAATTAACTAGTGATCACAAAACTTGCCCAGGTAAATAATTATTAGTTTAATATCTGCCCCCAGAATCTGACACTCCAGATAGTTCCCCGTTAAAAACATAGGCGAAACATCAACCCGAGACTGCCAACACCGCGGAAATTGTTGCGGACACCGCACTCCAAGAGCAACTATGAAACGCTTCCCAAACGAAATCGTTGATCACATTCTAAATGACTTGTACTGCAGCTGTCTCAACGAAAGGAGACCGACATGCAACTACGCAACTGTTTGCCGGTACTGGCAAGAACACTTCGAGGTGAAGCACTTCAGCAAGCTTACTTTGACGTGGCTGGATTTCCCAGAATTCAAAGACTATGTCGTCGGTGGAAGAAGGAGACTGGTCAAGCGCATCAGGTGAGAGATTCCAATAAATGGGCTGTCGCATTTGACGAATTATTGAGGCGACCCTACGAGACCATGCTGCAGGGAACGAACTTCAATGTTGAATGCTGACTTGTGTGTCGCAGGGTAAAGGTTCCATTTGGGTACACATATCGTGGTAGCTGGGCCCCGTGGGCCGATATCTACGTTTATATGATCACAACCCTTTTTGAAACCCTGGATACATGGTGGGACATCTTCAACAGCAAGAATCCAGGGAAAATGACATTGAAGATCTCGGTCCTCGGCGCGAACCAAATGAGGTTGGCCGACCTGCCGCAGAGGTTCATTTACAAGCCCCAATTATCGGATTCCAGGACACCACCAGTCCACGCGGTCAACCGTCTGGTGTTCCATCCAGGCGTTTTCGACATCTTTCGAAGGCGCCGGCGAAGCTTGCACTATCTCCTGCGAAGCTTGCCTGCGCTGCGAGTCCTCGATTCCGAGAATCGAAGTAAGGAGCGTCAAATATATTATGGACGAGACTTGACCCTGCCCTCTGAACGTGAGTTGATGTACTTGAGCATGACGCCTATGGACAGAAAGTCTAACCGAATTCTGCGCCTACAGTCTACATAGATCTTCTAGGGAGCCTGCCAGTCTCCGTATCCGAACTAACGCTGTTTGAGGATATCGGCAGCCCATTCTCCCCAATCATCTTACAACCTCACCCCCACCAAATTTCTTCGCCATATATACGCTTGCTTCATCGCCATATTGCCGATCAGTGCGCACTAGGACTGGGTCTGGCCGGGGTCAGTCGACAGCTGCGACACCTCGCAGCGTCCTTCGTCGTCGAAGCGAGCCACTTTTTCCAGCCCTTCTGGCCACAACCCCCGAACGCGAGGCCCACCAACACGAGCGAATGGGTCTGGGAGAAACTAGAGACGCTGGCACTGACGTCCTCGCTCCTCCGCCGCCCGCATGAGAATGCAAAAGAGGTGAACCAGCTGCTGGAGGCGACGAGCATGGCCGTGAGGAGGATGCCGAGGCTGCGCACGCTGGAGATGTGGAACGGGGACGACGACCGGCACGCGTGCGTGTTTCGCTACAGCTACAGCCCGGCCTCGAGACGGGCCTCGCTCACGCTGCTGGGGACGAGTGAGATCGGCATCACAGAGGACACCGAGCGGTCGTGGGACGAGACCGTGCGCCAGAAGACGGTCATGGACTGGAGCGAGGAGGTTCGGATCCGGTTCGAGAGGCTGGAAATCACCCCGCCCTTTATGGCGGAGGCGGTGTCTTGGTTTTTGGAACAGCGAGATCGCGTTGCCACGCCAAAGGTTGGTGAAACCCCTTTTAAGTTGCTTCTTTTCCACTCATTTACTGACCCCAAGTACAGGCGCTAGCGTTCGCAAAGCGTGTCTGTGGACCTGTTGTTACAGAACATGCGGCACAAGGCTGAGCCTACGTGCCCACGTATTGTATTTGCTCTGCACGGTCATCAGCATTGTGTTTATCTTAAACGCTGATTCTTGAGCGTTTACCATCGTACTTAGGTATGAAGTTGCCACGCATGTCTTCGGACGTATGCGGAATAGAAGCGAAACCAGTTTTATAGTTGCGTACCACCTATCGTATTATAACTATTGTTATCGGCATCGTATTCTTTCCAAGCGCTGGGTCTTGAGTGCTTACCACCGTATGAAGGCGCCATGTATGTCCTCGGACGTATACGGAATAGAAGCGAAACCACATTATTAGGGCGCTCGGGAACCAGCACCGCACATACTAGTACTAGAAGCCAATGAACGGCGTTCCGTGCCCAGCATCTAGGTAGGTGCCGCCCCAGGTTTCATGGTTCCGAGGGCGGGGAAAAGACCCGAGGCAAGTTGCTTACTGACGCACTGCAGCTCCCGAGGTCTGATTGAATGGGCTTGGCACGCCCTAAGGTGACTTGATGGCCTCAGTGACGTGATGCGTGAGACGTACATCTTTCATAGTTACGGGTCGTTCTCACCCTCGGAGCATCACTGGCAGTGATCAGCGTGACGCCTTTCAAGAACACCAGATCATCCCCCGCCCTGAAGTCCACGTTCTCAGAGTGACTGCAGTTCATTTGTAATCTCGCGAGCATCGACGTAACAAGCTGTGGCTCTTCGACGATCCGCTCGTCTTCGCACTCGGGCATATATACGTATTAAAGAGGATCTCCCGAGTGTCCACCTTTCGAGATTTGCAAGTCTAGAGATCTCCAACAGCCTTAACCGAAGAATAAGAACCGTCACCTCAAACCAAATAACCATTGCGCCATCAGACACCATGGCAACCATCAAGCCGTTCAAGATCGCCGTCCCGGACGCGGAGCTCGAGAAGCTCAAGACCAAGCTGTCCCTGGCCACGTTCCCGCAGGACGTCGACATGTCGGACTCGTGGTCCTACGGCGCACCCCTCAAGGACATCAAGCGGCTCGCGGCCCGCTGGCAGTCTGGCTTCGACTGGCGCGCCGCGGAGGCCCAGCTCAACGCGCAGCTGTCGCAGTACACGACCACGATAACGGTGGACGGCTTCGACCCGCTCGACATGCACTTTGTGCACCACCGGTCCGCCCGCGCGGACAGCATCCCGCTGCTCTTCGCGCACGGGTGGCCGGGCAGCTTCTTCGAGGCCGTCAAGCTGCTGCCGTACCTGACGGGCCCCGAGGACGCCGCCCAGCCCTCGTTCCACGTCGTCGTGCCGTCGCTCCCCAACTTCGGCTTCTCGGGGCGCGTCACGAAGCCCGGCTTCGGGCCGGACCACTACGCCGAGGCGTGCCACAGGCTGATGCTGCGGCTCGGCTACGACCGCTACGTCACGCAGTCCAGCTTTAGGAGCTAATTTTTTCCCGTTTTTATAAGACCTTTTACCTTAAACAGTACTTTACTATTTCTAATAGGGGAAAAAGTTATTCTATAAGTATTAAAATATAGCTTTAAGGGCTAATATTTTCCTATTTTTAAAGGAGGTTTTACCTAAAATAGTACTTTATTATTTCTAATAGGGAAAAAGGTTATTTTATAATTATTAAAATATAGCTTTAAGAGAAAATATTTAATTATCTTTAAAAAGGTATTATATATAAATCTTTTTTATCTCTAATAGGAAAGGTTTTATTATTATTTTACTCTTTATAATTCTTATTACCCTTATCTTTATTTATATAGTTCTTATTATTATTATTTTAAATTTTATTAATATTAATATTATTTTAATAATTATAAAATTTTTTATTTAATAACTTTCTTTTCTTTTCTTTAAATATTATAAGTTTAATATTAATATTTATTAAAACTCTTTATTTATAATACTTATTAAATTTAAAAGTATATTTATTTTAAATTTAAGTTAATTTTATTAATACTTTTTTTTTTTTTTATAATTAAAGGTATTATAATAGTTTTACTTAAATTTCTATTTATTAAATATAATATATATAATATACTTTTTTAAATTAAAAGGTATTATTTTATTAAAATTATACTCTTTATATAATTAAGTAACTTTTTAATTTTAATATTAATAAAAGTTAATAACTTTATATTAATATTATTATTAATAATAATATTAAATTAAATAATTTAATTTTTATAAAGTTTACCTTTAATATACTTTTTTAATAGTTTTATAATTTATTTTATAATTATATATAAAATAATAATATTTTTAAAAATTAATTTTTAAATTTTATAATATAGTTTAAATTAGTTATAAAATAATATAAAATACTTTTTTATATTTAATAAAGTTAATTTTATTATTAAATTTAACTTTATAAAATAAATATTAATATTTTTTCTTTTTAATTATTATTATATTTAATAGTTTTAACTTTTATAGTTTTATATATTATTATATAGTTAATAATCTACTTTATTTTTACTTTAAGTATATTAACCTTAATAATTATTATATAATAGAATACTTTAACTTTTTAATTTTAATATTAGTTTATTATTTTATAAGTATTATTAATTTAATAAGTATTTTATTACCTTTATATTTATATAATTTAATTATATTTAAAATAATAAAATTTAATATATTTTTTATTTTTTATTAATTTTTATATATATTTTATAAATATTTATATTTAAATAACTTTAAAATTACTTAAATATTTATAAAAATAATACTTATATTTATAGGTTATATTAAAAGCTTTTATTATTAACTAAAATATAAATATTTTAAAATAACTTTAAAATAATATTAACTTTTAAATAGTTTATTTAAAATAAGGCTATAGTTTTAAAATAATTATAATATAAATAATATAAATAAAAAAGTAATATTAATAGCCTTATTTAACCTATCTTTTTTAAAATAGATATTTATATTATAATATATTATTTTATATTTTATTAAAAACTTTAATTTATAAATATAATATTTAACTATTTAAATATTATATTTTTATTTAAATATTTCTAAAATGTATTTATAATAAATTTAATATTATTAAAATATATATTATAAATAAATATAATTAATTTATTTTATTATTAAATAGTTTATTATATAATAAATTAAAAATTTTAATATTATAATAAAATAAATTAAATATAATTATATTTAATAGCTATATATTAAATTAATTAAATTATTTTATATTTATTATTTTATTAATTTTTAAAAGGTTTTTAAAAGGAATTTATAAAAAATTATAAAAGTTAAAATTAAAATAATAAATAATAAAACTCATAATTTTATTTATTTATTTAATATTAAATAATATATTTTATATATTATTATTAAAAGAGTTTATTAAATAAAATAGTTTAATATAAAAATTAAGTTTTAATTAGAAAGTATTTATTTTTATATTTTATAAAGTTTATAAATATAATTATATTTAGTAACTTTTAATAATAATAATAAGATAAAATAAGTAATATACTTATAGTAATAATAAAGGCTTTCTTAGTTTAAAATTAAATATTTAATTTTATATAAACTTTTATTTAATTAATAAAGGTTAAAATAAAGTAATTTAACCCTTTTAATAATAATATAAATACTTTTATTAATAATATACTATATAATATAAAGTAGTTACTCTTAATAAAATAAAAGTCTATTTTATATAGCTTATATAAATTAATACTTTTATTATATTAATTATAAAAAAGTTTAATTTAATTTATAAATTAAAATTATTAAAATTATATTTAAAATATTTTAAAATAATATAGTTTATTATATAAAATATATATAATATTTTATTAAAAATAGTAGTTTTTAAATTTATAAAAAGAGTTTATAAAATTTAAAAATAAGTTAATATTTATATTTAATATAAACTTTATTATCCTTAAAAATATTTACTTTAAAATAATTAATTTATATTTTTAAAAGTTTTTATAGTTTTTAAAATTTTATTAAGCTTTTACCTTATAAAATTTATAACCTTTTATATAAAATACCTTAAGAATATTTTAATAATTTTTAATTAAAAGCTTCTTTTAATAAATATAGTAGACTATATAACCTTTTTTATAAAGTTATAAAGATTTTAAATAATTATTATATTATTAAGGGCTTTAATAAATTAATTTATTTAAACTTTATATTTTAATTAAAGTATTATTTAGTTTTTAAAGACTTTTAATAGCTTTATAATAATTATAAAATTTATAAAGAATTTTATATTATTTTTAATAAAATTTAAAAGAAAGTTATAATTATAATATTAATAATAAAGTAGTAATATAATATATTATAAGCTATAATAAATAATAAGATTATATTTAAATTTAAATTTAATAATAATAGTAAAAGTATATAAATAGTTCTATTATATAGTTAAAGTTATATTTTTATAAAAGATTAGTATAATTACTTATTATATTTATAAACTAACCTTTAAAGTAGTTAAAAATATAGTTTATATATTTATTTTTATTAATTTTATTAAACTTTTATTATAATTTTTATTTTAAAATCTTTTTTAAAATATTTATTATAAATATAATATTTCTTAATATAATTTAATAGTATTATAAAAAATAACTTATTATTTATTTTAAGATAGTTATTTAGTATTATAATATAAATATATTTATTTTTAATATAAAAGTACTTTTTTCTTTTAGTTTTTATAAGGTTTAATAATAGTTTAATATATATTAAAATATAAGTTATAGTTAATATATAAGAGAATAAAATAGTACTTTTTATTATATTATTATTAAATAGGTTTATAATATTATTATTAAAGTTAATTATAATTTAAATATTAATACTTTATTTATTTAAAACTTTTTAATTATAGTAAGTATATTATTTATAATTAAATTATTAATTTAAAATAACTATTAAATCTTTTTATTATTAATTTTAGTATATAAATAATAAATTTAATTTATTTAATAGTTAAGTTAATTATATTAATAATAAAGTATAAATATTTATTATATTTTTAATTAATTTTATTTTATAATATATAAAAGCTTTTAAAATATTATTTTATTATAAACTTTTAGTTATATAAAACTTATATTAAGAAGGTTACTATTAATAGGAGCTTTTATAGTATAATATACCTTTTATTATTACTATTAAACTCTTCTAAAATATAGTAACTATATTTTATATAGCTTTACTATTATAATATAGCTTTTTTATTTAAGTTTATAATCTTTTATTAAAAATATTAGTTATAAAGTAAGTAATAAAGAAAGTATTTTCTTTAACTTTAGTTATATTACCTATATATTTATAAAAGATATAATATACTATTTTTAAAATAAGTAGCCTATATAAATTAGAATTAATTTACTTAAGCCCTTTATATAAGAGGGTAATCTATAGCCTACTAATTATAGTTAGAAATTTAGTATATTTAGTTTAAATACTATTAAAAGCTTGTTTATAATAGTTATTATATTATAATATAATATTATATTTTAATTTTATTATTAATAATTATAGTAAAATAATTTTAGTTATAAAAATAATATAATATAAAATAATATTACTTTTAATTAAAGTCTTTTATTTTACTAAAAGAATTATTCTTATTTTTACTAAATTTAAAATTAATTAGGAGAGGAATATATTATTATACTTAAAGAGAATTAACTTTAAGTTAAAGGAAAAATTATTTTATTAAACTATTTATAATCCTAAAATTAAAGTAAAAGTTATATATTAATACTATATAGTTTTAAAGTATAATATTTAAATATAAATTCTTATATAAGGGTTAATTTTATAAAGCTTTTATAATATTTATTTTTAATATTTAAGTATAAATAGTTTATATATTTAATAATATTTCCTTTTAATTTAATATATTTATAATATTTATACTTTTAATAAAATTATTTAAATATTTAATAACTTTTAAAGAGGTTTAATAATAAGTTTATTATTTTAATGCCTTACTTATTTATTTTTAATTAAGAAATATTACTTTAATATTTTTAAATAGGTTACTATTATACTAAATATAGTTTTAAGGTAATATACTTATTAGTATTAATTATTAATATTTATTGTACTTTTTAATAATATATTTAAGTTAATTTTTGTTACTTAACTAGTTTTTATTATTAATAGTAATCTTCTTTATAATAGTCTTTTAAATAATATTTTTAAATATTTTAATTATAAAACTTATAATATATCTTTCATCTTTATTACCTCTTCTTCTCTTTTCCTTTTATTATTAATTTAATATTTTTAAGTCTATTAGCTTTCTATAATAAATAAATAATTAAAGTAAAGGTTATTAAATAGGGTAATAAAAATAATTTAAAAGGTTAAAATTAAATTAAAATAAGTTTAATAATATTTAAATAAAAGGAAATAATATTTAAATAAAAGTAAATAAAGTTAAAATAAAAGTAAATAAAATTTAAATAAAAAAATAAGCTTTAAATAAAAATAAATAAATAATTTTAAAATAAAGGCTTTAAAATATAATATATTAAATAAAAGTTTATTTTTTAATAAGGATTTATAAAGTAATTATTTAGTAAATAGTAAATAAGAGTAGTAATATAATTTAAATATTTATATAGTCCTTTAAATAATAGTTATAAATATTATATAGGTTATAATTTTTAAAATAAAGTTAACTTCTATATAAATAAATTAGTTATAATAGTTATAAATAATAAAGATATATCTAATATATTATAGTTAATAGTTTAATATAAAGTAGTAATAATATAAAATATTTACCTTAAAGGAGCCTATTTAATAAGTACCTATATATACTACAAATATAAAGCTACTAATTTATTTCCTTTACTATTAATAGCTACTTTTAAATATATTATATAAACTTTTATACCTTACTCTTTAAGTAAAAAGATATAATATATAAATAACTACTATTTATTATATTATATTTAAGGTAATAATAATTATTTAAAATTATAACCCTTTAATATAGTTTAAATTAAGCTTAAAGGTAGCTATTATTAAGTTTAAAAATAAAGGATAGCTATTTAATAAATAAATATAAGTATTTTATACTATTTAAAAGCTTTAAACTTTAAGTTAAAATTAAGCTAACTTTATTAAACTTAAATTAAAACTTTAAATTTATTAATTAAATCTTAACTTTCTTTTATTTTAACTTTAATTTTACTATTAACTTAGAATTTAACTCTTTTTTATTTTAACTTTAATTTTATTATTAATTTAAACCTTAATTTTCTTTTTATTTTAATTTTAATTCCACTATTACTTAAATCTTAACTCTTTTTTATTTAAATTTAAAATTTATTCTTAACTTTAACTTTATATTCTTATAATTATAATTAGCTATAAAAATAAATAATAGTTTATAATAATAATATTTTCTAAATTTATTAAGTTAAGACTAATACTTATATTTTATTACCTAATTATTTTAATAACTTATTAATATTATTAAATCCTTTAATATTTAATTAATATTAATAGTTTAAACTTTATTTTATTACTACCTTTAAGAGTAAATTTATTTAACTCTCTATATATTTACTTTACTTACTATTATTATATCCTATTAGTTTATATTATTATAAACCCTATATTAAAGATCTTTAAGTCCTTTTATATAAAGTTATTTTTAAAATTCTATAATATTTAACCCTTATTAACTATATTATAATATATTTAATTAATATATATCTCTAATATATATAAATTAATTAGAAGTAAATAGCTAATTTTTATATAAATAGAAGCCCTAAGCCTAGCTAGAACGTATCTTACTTAATATTAATATAATAATATCTATTAGTTTAAAGGCCTACTATAACTTTTAATAAAGCTTAAAAAGGATATACCTAATATAATCTATATTTATTTAAATTATAAAGTTATTTATTAAAGTTTATATATAAAGTCTTTATTATAAAATATATAATATATATTTATTAAAAGCTATTTAAACCTTTTAAATAATTATAATCTTTATACTACTTTAGGCTCCTTTAATTAAAAGTAAAAACTTTTTCTTAAAAGTTATTTAAAAGTTTTCCTTATAAAAAAAAAAGTTTTATATAAAATTAAATAATAACTAATACTTTATATATTACTATACTACTTATATATTATTACCTTTATTTATTATTCTAACCTATTAATAATAATAATAAAAAATATTATATTTTATTAAAAATATATCCTTTATATTTATAACTATTTTACTATTTAAATTATAAATATAATAAATTTACTAATTATAAATCTTTATTTAACTCTTTATAATAATTAAAAAACTATAATTAAATTAATACTAACTATAGTTAATTACTTTTTTAATACTAAAATAATTATATTATTTTATTTAAGTGTATAAAATATAGTAAATAGTATATATATTAACTATAAAGTAATCTAAGGGGTTACCTAATATTTATATAATAAATAAAGTATAAAATTATATTAAATATTTTTTATAAATATAAATATTATTTAAATTAATAAAATTATTAAAAACTATTTTTTTAATATTATTAAAGTTTAATTAAAAGCTTTACAATTAAATCTTTTATATACTACTATTAATCCTAAAAATAAGTAGAATATTTAATACTTCTTTTAACACTATTAAACTAATCTTAAAATAAAAATATTTATTTACTAACTTTTATTTAAAAATAAGTTAATATAATTATTATAGTTTTAAATTTATAATATATATAAATAATAATAATTTATAATAATAAAAAATATTAATTATTTTATTAAAATTTAATTATTATATAACTAAATAATAATATTAAATAACTTTAAATATTAAAGTTATAATAGATAGTAAACTTAAAGTTAAACTATAAATTATAACTTACTTATAATATTAAGTAATATTAATATATTACTATTATATTAAATATAAATAGCTATTTATAAATACTACTAACTTTTATAATACTAAAAGGGCTACAAGTTTATAAATAAATAGAATAATTAATTATAAATATTAAAAATATTATACTTAAATTTAAAATAAAGCTAATATTTAATTATTACTCACCCTAATAATATTACTTCCTTTCTATTATACTTTATTATTATACTACTATATTATTAAAGCTTTTTTAAAACCTTATTAACACCTAATTCCTATTATTTAATATATTAAACCTAATTAATTATTTATTTATTAGTAATTAATTTATTATTTTATATTAAATAAACTTAATAATAATAATTAACTATTTATTATAATCTATAAAGTTTAAATATATAATAGTTTTAATTATAAAAATATAATAGTAATAAATATAAAATAAAAAATAAAAGTAATAAATATAATAGTAAAAAAATAAAAGTAAAGAAAATAAAAGTAAAGAAAATAAAAATAAAAATAAAAATAAAAATATAAAAAATAAAAATATAATAAGAAATAATTAATAATAAATTTATTAATAAAGTTAATAATAAAATTATTAATAAAAATATTAATAAGGAAATAATTAATAAATATAGTAATATTAAAATTATTAATAAAAAAAAATAAGTTTAAATAAGAAGTTAAATTATTATTATATAATAATATATATTAAAACTATTAAAATTATAAATTATATTTTTAACTTTAATCTTTTATATCTTTACTTTAACTACTATTATATATTTTATATATAAACTACTTAATATATTTTATTAAGTTACTTTAAATACTAACTTAGCTTATAAACTTTAAACTAGCCTATCTTAAAGTATTTATCCTCCTTAACAATACTAAAAGTATTTAAATTATTATAAAGCTTTATAAACTATTTATAAATAATAGTTATATCCCTTACTCTAAAGTATATTATATTAAAAGTTAACTTTAAGAATTTAAGTAGAATAATTATCTTTTAATAACTTTACTTATAATATTATAAAGTTTTATATTATAATTAAAATATATTTAATATTAATAAATAATATATAATATCCTAATAAAATACTTATAAAACTTTATTAATCCTTTATTATACTTAATTACTTAACTTTAATTATTTATATTGCTGTTATTTATAATCTTATTAAGCTATAATAGAAAATAAGGTAGCTATAATAAGTAATAATAAAGGTATAAAATTTAATTCTATATAATAACTAGGTTTAATAACTTTAAATATAATTTTAATAATATAGTAAACTACCTTATAGTTAATATTAATACTAATAATTAATTTTAATATTAGGTTAAATTATAAGATAGCTAGTAGATAATAAACTTAAAGTTTAAAGGCTTATTATAAAGGTTATACTTAACTTTTAAAAGTAGGAAGATATAAGTAAAGCTTATACTTATAATATATTTATTTATAATTAAAATAATAATAATAATTATAAAGTAATACTAGTTTTAATTCACTTTATATTTAGTTATATATTAATTATAGCTTAAATTAATAATAATAATAATATAAAAGCTTATAATTATTATTAAAAATAATATTAAGGCTTTAATTATAATATAATATTAACTATAAAAATTATATAATAACTAAGTTATATAAATAGATATATTTAATTAAACACTATAATAATAATAATAAAGTTTAAAAATAATTTATATTAATAAATATATTTATTTTTATAAAAAGTTTTTAAATATAATAAATAATAAAGTATAAATAATAAATTTAAATAGTAATAATTTAAATAATAATAATTAATAATAATACTTTATAAAGTATAATAATTAAAGTAGTTAAAATAAAGGTTAGTAATGAGGGTAAGGTATATTTTACTTAAAGTATTTAAAGAAAAAATAACTTTATATATATTATTATAATAAAATACTAAACTTAGTTAAATAGAAAGGCTTTTAAAGTATTAAAAAGATAAAGGTAGTTAAACTTATATAAATAAAATATTTAAAAGGTTATATAAGTTATTAAGTTTTAAGTTTTAAATATTAAAGTAGAGGATATTATAATATAGTTACTTAAAATTTATTTTTTTATTAGTAATATATTTTTATATTATTTTTTTAAAATATAATTTAATATTAAAATAAGATAAATAAAGTTAAATATTTATATTTATTTTTTAATATTATTTATTAATTTATAATAATATTTATTAATTTATAATAATATTTATTAATATTAAACTTTAATTATTTATAAACTTATATTTATTATATTAATTTTATAATAGGTTTAAAATAGTAAAATATTATTTAATTATTAAAATTATATATTAATCTTTTTTATATTTATTTTAATTAATATAGCCTTTATAGTTAAAATTATAAAAGTATAAACTAAATATAAGCTTAATTAAAATTTATATATAATTAAAACTAGCTAGTTTATAATTAGTTATATAATAATTATAATAATATTTATAAGTTAAATAAAATATATAATTTTTAATATTAAAAGTCTTTAATTTTTATATAATTTCTATAATAATTATAAGGTATTTAAAAGTAATATTAATTTATTTAAAATATTTAGTTTATAAATAATTTTAAACTTTTTTCTTTTAAAATTTAAATTTTATTTTTTAATTTATTTATAATTTAATAAAAATTATAATAAAAACTTATTTTAAATATATATAAATTTTTTTTATAATTTAACTTTAATAAAATAATAGATTTTTTAATATATATATAAAAAAATAAAAATATAATAGCTTTTATATTATTTCCTCTTTATATTAAACTTAAAGTTAATATATATATTAAACTAACTAATTTATTAATTTAATTTACTATTATTAATTTAATATATAATAAATATTATTATAAATATAAAACTAAATATTTATTTTTTAAATTTAAAAGTATTTAAATTAAATATATATAATAAAAGTATTAATAATTAATATATTAAAATAAATTATTTTAAACTTTAAAGTTTAATAATTAATTTTATAACTTATTTAATTGTTAAAATATTAAGTAAATAAATTATAATAATTAAAATATATATCTATATATAATTTTAATAATAATTATAAGTTATTTTTTCCTTTATAATTTTTATATATAATATAAGTAGCCTATATTATATAATAGCTTAATACTTAACCTATTATTATAATAAGGTAATTTAAAGGCTTTTAAAGCTTTAAGTAAAAAGTAATTGTAAAAGCTAAAGCTGAATATGTAATATAAGGTAGTATTATTTTTAAATATATATACTTATATTACTTTTATTTTTATTTTTTAATAATAGCTTTAAAGTAAATTAAAACTTATACTTATATTTATTTACTACTAACTTTAACTATTAGTTTTAACCTTTATTTTTCTTTTTAAAATAAGCTTAATAAAGTTAATTATATATATACCTTTAGATAGCTTATAAATAATAATAAAAGTTAGAAAGTAGGAAATAAAAGGGTAGTTAAAGGTATAAATAATAAGGAGAAATTTATATAAAATTAGCTAACTATATATTTAATTACCTTTTTTTTTATTAAATTATATAATTTATATATAATATTTAAACTTCTTATAGCTTTATATTACTATTTATAATATAAACCTAATAACCTCTTTTATTATTATTTAATTATTACTATATAAATATAATATTAATTAATAGTTAAATATATAATATTAATCTCTTTTATAAACTAATTAACCCCTACCTTAAAACTTATTATTAAAAAAGTATTTATTTAACTATATAAAATAAATTAACTTTATTTAAATAAAAGATATTTTAAAATTAAATAAATAATATAAAGTTATTAAAAATATAACTTTAAACTTTAAAAAGTTATTTATACTTTAATAAATAATAATACTTTTTTATAACTATTTAATAAAAAAAATAGTTAATAAGATTAGCCACTTTTTTAATATAACTATAAGGTATTAATTAAAGTTTATAAAATACACTCCTTAAAATTACACTACACCCCCTCATTTAAATATATTTAAACTATTATTTATAATTATAAGACCTATTAGTTTAAAGTAAATAAATAAAGTAAGATTAAATAAAAGTTATTATAATAGGCTTAACCTAAGTATATACTTTATTTATATATTTAATAAGTACTTTTAAGTTAATATTATTAATATTATTTAGTTATTTTAATAATTTAAATAAACTTATATAAGTTCTTATTATATAAAGTTAATTAAAAATATAGTTGTTATAAATATAATATTTAATAATAGTAGTAATATAGTTTATTAATATAATATATAATATTTTAAGTTTATAAGAATTAAAAGGTTATTTTTAATAATAGTTTAATAGCCTAAAATAATAGTTATTAAAAAAGAAATAATATAGGTAGTATAAAAAGAAAGACTTATATTAAAACCTAATTTATATTTATATTTATTATTATCCCCTTTTTTAATTAATAATAAATTTACTCTATATATATTTTATAATATTTTATAGTATATTATTTAATTTTAAAAGTTTATTTATTAAAGTTATTATTTAATTTCTATTTTATTTAAACTTTAGGCTTTTATATTTATTATTTTTTATATTAAATCTTAAAATTATATTAAACTCTTTCTTTTAATAAGTTTATTTAAATAGTATAATAATAATATTAATAAGAGTAGTAATATATTAATATATAAAACTTTAATAATATAATACTTTAAGAAAAATTAAAAATAATAGTATTATTTTATAAATAAATATAATTAATCTATATTAATAAAAGAAAACTATTATTATATTATATTATATTATAGGATTAGTTTATATAAAGAGATTATATTAATATTTTAATAAAAGAAAGTTTTTTTATTATATAAATTTATAAAGTAGCTTAATAATTAAAACTAACTATTGCTTAAATTATAAATAAAGTTTTAATAATAAACTAAATTAAGTATCTATTAAAATCTATAATTAAAAGTTAAATATTTAAATAATATTATAATTATATTAATAAAAATAACTAATATTATAAATATATTATATTTATAATAAAGTAAAATTAAATACTATAACTTTATAAATATAGTTTATAAGGTAAATATTATTTAATAAATTTTTAAATTTTAATTTTATAAAATATAATAAATATAAAATTAATAAATATTAATTTATATATTTTTATAATATTAAGTTTTAATTAATATTTATTAATAAATTTTATATATTTATAAAGTTATTAAATATTATTTAAAAATATTTATATATTAAATATAAAATTTAAGTAATTAAATTTATAATTATTAAAAAAGTATAATATATATACTTTAATAATTTAAAAAGATAAAATTTATTATAATTTATAATATATAATTTATTATTTTATTTTTACCTTTAAACTTTAACCTTTTTATTAATTTCTAATATTTAAACTTTAATTTACTTTATTTACTTTTAAAGTAAACTCTTATAAATAGAAAATTATATAAGTTAATTACTTTTAATATTAATAAAACCTATTATATAAATATTATTTATATTATAAGTATTTTTAATTAAACTTATAATTATAATTATATTTAATTAATTATTATTATTATAATAAAATTATATATTATATTAATAATTTAATCTTATAACTAATAGTATTTATATTTATTAATAAAAGTATAAAGTATTTTTAAATTAAATATTTAAGATTTATTAATATAAAATTTATTATAATAAATATTTAATTAAAAGCTATTTAATTAAAAGTTACTTTTATTAAAAACTATTTAATTAAAATAAATTTAATTAATATATTTAATTAGAATAAAGTAGTAATATTATAATATTAATTTAATTAATAAATTTTTAATATTTTAAGTAAATTAAATTAATTAAAAACTTATTATAATATTATAATTATAAAAGTAATATAGATTAATAAATAGTTAATAGTTTTATAATAAATAAAATTATTATATAAAATACTATTAATAATATTAAATAGTAGTTATTCTAATTATTAAAAATTTAAACCTTTATATATTTAAACATTATATATATTAAGTATTAAAGGTTAATATAATTAATAATTTTATATTAATTATAAAAGGCCTTTGTTTATATTTAAATAAGATTAAAATTTAAGCTTAAATAATATAAGTAGTTTAGTTATTTAATTATTAAATTAATAGTTTATAGTTATATAAGTTAAAGAGCTAAAGGTTAATAGTATAAAGTTTAATTATAAATTTATTAAAAATTAATATATTAACTTATTATAATAAATATATTATGTAATCTTTATTAATACTTTATATTTAAAATTTATATAAAATACTTTACTTTTTATAATTAGTTAGTTGTAATATAAATATAGGTATATTATAATTTTACTTAATATCTTTTATAGTTTTTAATATTTTATTAATTTTAGATATAATATGTTGCTTATATATTAAGTAAGAAAATTAATTAAGCAAAGAATATTAAAGCAAAAGGAGTAATATTAGGGCTTTAAGGTTAAAAGGCTAGAATTAATTAAATAGGGGGCCTCTATTAAGTAAATTAATTAACAATATAAATGGGGAGATAATATTTTAAATTGTAATTAAATAATTTAATAAAGGTAATTAAATAATAAAATAAAAGAATAAATAATTTAAAGTAAAATAAATAAATAATAAAATAAAAGGTGTAAAAGATTTAATAAATAAAGTAAAAAGATAATAATTAAAAGGAATTTAATAGTGTATAAAAGTTAATATATATTAAAATATAAAATTATAAAACTAAAATATAAGGTTATAAAATTAAAATTATAATAATAAAAGATTATAAAATTAAAAAGACTATAATATAATATAATATATATAGTAATATAAGCTTTAAAAATA
The DNA here is from genome assembly GCF_019321695.1 of Diaporthe batatas. NCBI lineage: Eukaryota > Fungi > Ascomycota > Sordariomycetes > Diaporthales > Diaporthaceae > Diaporthe > Diaporthe batatas. Next base: position 268,758 of record NW_025408550.1, read on the forward strand.
TTAAGTTAAATTATTAAATTAATAGAAGCTTTTTAAATAAAAATTTAAGTATAAAATTAAATAAAAAAAGAGGTAATTAAAATTAATATAAGGGTAATAAGAATAGCAAATAGGCTAAAGGAGTCTTTTAAATAAGGTGAATAAATATTATAAGTATTAATATAATAAATAAATAAAAGCCTTATTAATAGGGTAAATAAAGTAAAGTATTAAAATATAAAAGATTAATTAATTAAGTAGTTAAGAATTAAAGAAGATAAAAAGGGCTATATTATTAAATATTAGGTAATAAATAGTAAAGGTAAAGAATTTTATGTTTATTAATTATAAATTAATTATATAATAGTATAGTAAGATATTAATAAGTTTGTAGGTGAGGTAATAATTTATAAATTATATAAATATTATTTATTTTATAGGTTTAAATTAAATTAAGTTATATAAAATATAATATTTATAACTTATGTTAAAATATTAAAATAACTATAATAATAATTATCTTTATTGACTTTAATATTTTTGGTGTTTATATTATATAAAATAAGTTTTAAAAGTATTATATATTTTAAATAATAGTAAGGTTAATATATATAATAGGTAATATAAATATATAATATTTTATATTTAACTTTATTTTTATTAATAAATTATATATTTAAGAAAGTAATATAATTCACTTATTTTCCTTTTAAATAGTTAATATTTAATAATATTAAATTTAATTATTAATTATTAAGCTATATAAAATATAAACTTATAGGTCCCTTTAATTATTTTTAGTAATACTCTTTACTATTTATAATTATTTTATATAGCCTACTTACTTTTTAAACTACTTTTTTAATAACTTTTAATATATTTTTATATTTTTATATTAAAAGAAATTAAGTTACTAATTCTTTTAAATAAGTTTTATAAAGTTATATATATATATTATAATTAATTATATAACCTATTATATATAATATTAAATATATTAATAGTACTTAACTTATTATATAAATATCGTTATTATAAGTAGATATAAATTTTTTATTTTAGTTAAAAGTTTATAATAATATAATATAATATAATACTATTTTAAATAGAAATAGTTAAATGGTTTAATTAATTATAATAATATTATATTATTATATTAAGTAGGTATTAGCTAAATATATTATATAAAATTTATTATTTTATAATTATAAATATTAACTTTTAATAAATATATTTATTATAATTTAAGTTAATTACTTATTATTTAATATTTAGAGGTTAATATATATATAATAAGCTTATAAAAGAGAAAGGAAAGAATTAAATTTATTATAAAAATTATTTTTTTTATTTTATACTCTTTAAATGATATATAAATAATTTTTATAACTTATAATAAACTTTAATAGATTAATTTTATTAAAGTTAATAAATTAAATAGCACTTAATATTATTAAAGATAAAGTTTAAATAAATTATTAAAAATCTCTTTATAAACCTTTTATATTTATCTTAAAAATATATTATATTTTAACCTTTAAAATATTTATATTATAGTTTTAACTTAATAAAAACTTAATTAATATAAATAATTATATATTTTTAATTCTTTTATATTTATTATTAATAGAAAGAAATTATAATATTAAGTATATAAGTTTTAAAGTATTAAGATTTTATTTCTATATAATATTAATTAATAACTATAACTTTAAGGCCTTTAAAATAATAAAAATATTATAAAAGTATTCTTAAATACATTTAATAATAAAATATTTTAATAAACTTAACTTTTTTTTTTTTTAATTTAATATACTTTTTTAATTAATTATATTTTATTTTATTAATTATTTAACTTTATTTAAATTATATTTATTAAAGTATTTTAAGTTAAAAGAAAGTTATATTTTATTATAATTTAATATTTTATTATTAAATTAATAATTTAAGAAATAGGAATAAAAAATTATAAAGTTTTTAAATTTATTATATCTATAAATAAATCTATATAATAATTTTAATTTTAATATAGTAATATATAAGTTAAATATATAGTATTTAATATATTACTTTATAAAGAAATAAATCTTTTATACTTTTTTATTATTTAATTATATAATTTATATATATTTTAAGTTTTATAATAAATTATATTATTATTATTAATATTAAAGTATTTTTAATAATATTTTATAATAAATAAAAGTTAACTATTATTTAAATTAATTATATTTAAATACTTTATATATTTTAAATTTTATATAAATTTTTAATTATTTATTATACTTATATAGTTTAATTATAATATAATTAATGGTATAATAAATATAACCTTATTTATAAATTAAAAAAGTTATTATAATTATTATTAACTTTTAACTTTATATTATATAATATTAATCTTATTAATATCTTTTATATTTTAATTATATAAATAATAGTTATAATAATAAAAGTTAAAGTAATATATAGGTAGTTAAATATAGAATTATTTAATATAATATGCTTTTAATTAATGTTAAAAGATTATAAATTTATTTAATTATATAGTTTATAATAAGTAATTATAACTTTTAGCCTCCTTTTATTTAATAATTTATAAGGTATTTATTCTTAAATTATTAATCTTTATAGCTTTTTTCTTACTACTATTATTAGTTATATACTTTAATAGTATATATTTTACCTTTTACTTTATATTAATATAATAATTTAATTTATAAAGTAAAAGTTTAATATACTTTATATATAAAGGAGTAACTTAATTAAATATAAAAGGTATAATAAATAAAATAAATATATATTATATAAATTATATAATTTAAATATACTTTATAATTATTTATTATAATTATAAGTATTTTTAATATAATATAGTTTTTAAATTTATTTATATTATATTATTTATAAAGGTTATTATTTATAATAAGTACTTAAAATAAAATAAATATATAGCTAATTTATAATTTAATTAATTTATTATTAAGTAATTTATATAAAAGATAAATTATTATAAAGTATTAAATTATTTAATATATTATAAATTATTTAAATATTATAATTATAATTTAATTTATAAAAGTTTTAATAGTAAATTTTTTAAATTTTTTTAAATAAGGTAATTTTTTTATATTAGTATAAGTTAAATATTAATAATATATATATTTATAATAATTATTTTATTTTTATATTATAATTTTTAAAAATAATAATATTAAAATAAATTTTATATATAAATATTAATATAATATATTTATTAATTAATATAATAATTAAGTTATAAATTATTTTTAATTTATATTAAATTAATATATAAAAGTGTATTAAATATAAAATAATATTAATATATATTTTAATTTAAATAAATTTTTAAAATTATTTAAAGTTAGTTTATTATTTAATTTTTATTAAAATACTTATTAATTATATAATATAATTAATTTTACTTTATTTAATAATAAATTATATATATTTAAAAAAATAGTTTATAAAAATATTAAACTAATAAAATATATTAATTATTATTATATATATAATTTATTTAAATTTAATAAATATAAATATTATATTTAATAAATTATTTTTATATTAAAGGATTAATTATTATTAAACTATATATTAAAACTTTATATATAATACTTAATATTTTAATAAATATAAAAATTAAATTATATTTTTAAGTACTATTTTAAACTAATATTTTATTATAATAAAGCCTTAAGTTTAAGTTTTAATATTAGCCTATACTATTATATTATAAGTATAAATATATTTATTATAAATATTAATCTTATATATATAATAATTTATTTATAATATAATTAATTAATATAAAACTATTAATATAAATTAATAAGATTTATTTATAAATATATTTAAATAATAAGCTTTTATTATATATAGTTAAAAATTAAATTATTAATATTAATATATTATAAGTTAAAAATAAAAATAATAATAAATATAAATTTATTTTAATTTATAAAGATATATATTTAAATATAATTTATTTAAATTATTTATACTTTAAATAAACTTTAATATATAATTATTAATAAAAAGTATTTTAATATAAGTATATAAAGTAAATTAAATAAAACTTAAAAGATTTAGTTTTTTTTTAAATTATTATAAAATTAAAATAAAATATAATTTTATTTATAAAATAAATATTTAAAAATTTAATAATAAAATTAATATAAATATATTAATATTTTACCCTTTTAAATATATTAATTTATTTTAATATATATATATAATAATAATAATAACTTAAAAGTAAGGTTTATATTATAAGATATTAACTTATAATAAAGTATAAATTTAAAAATAAATTAAAAAAGTTAAAAGTTAAAGCTTTTATATAATAAAACTATTATATTTTATTTAAAATATATTATATCTATATTTAAAGAATAATTTTAATAATTTAAAAATTTTATAAATATATAATTTAATTTAATTTATTAATATTTAAAATTATATTTATTATAATTATTATATTTAAAATAATATAATAATATTATATTTTTAAAATAGTTTATATAATATATAAGGTTTTAAATATTAATTATTATTATTAATTATTATTAACTATTTATTATTAAAATATAAATTAGTTTAATTTATAAGTTTTATTAATAATAATATATTAATAATATTAAATAAATTAATTAATATAAAAATAAATTTTATTTTATTTTTAAAATATAATATTTATTTATTATATAATTAATTAATTAAATATTAAAAAAGCTTTATAATATTAAAATAAATTATAGTTATATTAAATAATTAAAGATTTAAATATATAAATTACTTTAATATTAATATTATTAATTAATAAAAGTATTAGTATTATTAATTACTATTTAATTAATAAAAAATAAAATATTATTATTTTTAACTTAATACTTTAAGTTTTATTTTAATTTTTATATAATAATAATTTTTAAATTAATTATTTTTAATTAATAAAATTATAAAAATATAATTATTTTATATATAAATTATAACCTTTAATTTATATTAACTTATTAATAAAATTAGTTATAATTATATAAAAAGGTTTTTTTATTTATTTTATTATTAATGTTTTTAATAATAATATTAAAGTTTTTATTAAAATACTTAATTTATTTAAAATATAGTTTATTTTTATTAATTTTTAAATATTATTTATATTTATTATTATTATTATTAAGTTTAATAGTTTTTATATTATTATTATTAACCTTTATTAAAGCCTAATTTTATACTTTATATTTTAATATTATTATATTATATATAATATAATTTTTAATAAAGTACTATATTTATTAAAGTTAAATTATTTTTAATTTAATATTTTATTAACTTTAATTATATTAAATATAACTTAATTTAGTTTAAAACTTTATTATATTTAATAATATTATAAATAATTATAAATATATTAATATTTATTTAATAACTATATATATAATTAATTATTTAATATTTAATTATTATAATAATTTATTTAATTTTAAATTAAAGTTTATTATTATATTATATTAATAAAAAAGTATTAAATAATTTATTTTTTAAATATAATAGTATTTATTATAATATTAATTTATAATTATTATTTTATAAAAGTTTATTCTTTTATTATTTATTTATTTAATTAATATAATATTTTAAAATATTTAACTTTTTTATTTAAAAATAATATATTTATATATTTAAATATTTAAAATAATTTAATATATATATTTTTATAATAATAAACTTTATATATAAATATTTTTTAAAACTTTTTAAAATTATTTATTCTTTTTTAAAAATATAAAAATAAATTATCTTTTATATTTTAATATAATAAGTAAATATAATTTTAAATTTTAAAATTTTAAAAAGAAAAATATAAAAGAAAATTAAAAGGTTAATAATATTTAATTTATAATTTAAATATATTATAAATTAGTAATAAAATATAATCCTTTTAAATTTATAGCTATTTTAAAAGTTTTAATTTATAAATAATATATTTTATTAACCCTTTAATTAGATTATTATTATTTAATATATTTATTAATTTTAATAATTATTACCTACTTTATATTTATTACCTTATAATTTTTTTAATAGTAAAATAAAATTTAAATAATAAATTAATTTATTTTATTTAATATTAATATTTATATAATTAAAAGTTAGCCTTTTTAATTTTCTTTTTTAATATATAATTATATATAAATAAAAATAAATATTTAAAAATATTTTAATTATTATATATTTATTTTATATTAGTTTAATTTTATAAAGTTATATTTAATTTTATTATTTATATCTTTTTATAAATAAAGCTTAATATAATTTTTAAATTAATTTTAATTTTAAAATTAAAGTATTTTTATTTTTAATTATTAGGTTATTATAAGTATATACTTTATTATAATTTAATATTATTATTTTATTATTTTATTATATATTTTTAATATTAATTAGTTTTATATTTTTAATTATTAACTTTTAATTATTTATTAATTAATATTTATTTTTTTAATTATATATTAAATTATTATTTATTTTTTATTTATTTTATTATATATAACTTATAATAATATAATATATTAATTATAAATATTATTTTAATAGTTATTATTAATAAGCTATTTAATAATTTATTAAAAGTTTATATAAAATAAATAGCTTTAATTTAATTTTTATTATTTATATAATAATATTATATTTAAATTTTAATATATTATAATTAAAATATTATTATTAAAAGAACTTTAATATTTTTAAAATAAATATTAAGTAATTAAAGAAAGATATAAAATATTATATTATATTATTATAAAATAATTATTATAATAAGTTAAATTATTAAAACTATTCTTTTTTTTAAAAAAGTATTATTACTAATTTATATATTAAGCTTTTTAAATAAGTTATAAGGTTTTATAATATATAATTAAAATATTTATATAGTTATATTTTTTAATAATTATTAATATTTATTATTAATTTAATTAATTAATAGTTAATTATAAAAGCTATTTATAAAATTAAATAAAAGTTATAAAAAATAATTTTTAAAAGATAAAATATTATAAAAGTTTCTTTTAAATAATATAAATAAATAATATTAATAATAATATAAAATTAAAAAATAGTAAAGTTTAAATATTTAAATTTTATATATAATTTAATATTAATTACTTATATTTAAAACTATTAAAAGTAAAATAATAATATAATAAAATTTATTTTTAAATTAAATAATTAATTTATAAATTAAATTAATTTATAAATTAAATTAATTTATAAATTAAATTTTAATTTATAAATTAATTTATTATTTTTTTTTAAATTTAAATTATAAGTTTATTTTAATTAAAATATAGTTAATAATATAATTAAAATATTTATATAATTATTATACTATTTATATTATTTAATTATTTTTATTATTTAATTATTACTATTTAAATATATAAATTTATTAATATTATATAAAAGTATTATATATATTATTAAATATAAATAGTAAAATTATTTAAAAATAAATTTTATAAATATTAAAATAAACTTTAAATAAATAAATTTATTTAACTTACTATTTAAAAAAGTTAAAATTATATATAAGTACTATTATATTTTATATATAAATATTTTAAAAAGTTTAAATAAATTATTTAATAATTATTTTTATAATATTATATAATTAATATTATAATTATAAATATTAATAAAATATTATTTAAATTTATAAATTTTATAAAACTTTTATAAGTAAATATATTAAAATAATTATAAAATAATTAAATTTTATAAAGTTATAATATAGTTATTTAATTTATTATATTAAATTAAAACTTTTAACTTTAATTTTTTAATAAAAATTACTTTCTTTAATTTTTCTTTTTTATATTTAGTTTTATTTATTAATAAATAGATAAATATAAAATTATAAATAAATAGTTTATAAATAATATTTTTTTAATTTTTTTTATAATTTTTATTTTAATTAAACTACTTTAAAGTTCTATATTTAATCTATTATTAAATATTTTATTATTATTATTTTAATTATAGTTAATATATATTTAATATTATTTATTTTATTTAATTATTTAATATATTTAATATATTTAAATATTTAAATTTTAAATATAATATAAACTTTTATATTTTTTATAAATTTTATTATACTTTATTTAACCTTAATTATATTTTTAATATTAATTTTATTAAATATCTTTATTTATTTTAATATTAAAGAATATTTAAAAATAAATATATATATAATATATTTTTATATATATTTATTTAAACTTAAATTAACTTTATTATATTTTTATAAATTATTATTATTTATAAATAAATTAAAAAGTTTATAATTATATTTAATTAGTTTATTATTTTTTTAATATAGTTTACTTTTTTATAAAAATAAAAGATTATTAAAGTTAAATAATTAATTATATTTAATATAATAATAGTAGTTTTAATAAATATATTCTTATAATTTATAACTTTTATAATAATATAGTTAATTAATTTATTAAAGAAACCCTCTTTAATTAATAAATATTAAATCCTTTAATTAAATTAATATTAATTATAAATTAAAATATTATCTACTTTTTTAATATTTATTAATAACTATTTAAGTTAATAATATTATATTTTATAAATTAAAAAGCTTTATTTATTTAAAATAATTATTATATTTTTAAAAACTTATTTTTAACTTTTTTAAATTATAAATATACTTTAAGTAAGAATATATAAAAATATTTTAATTATATTAATTATAATATAATTAATTTATTTATAATATACTTATATTTAAAAGTATATTATAATTAAAATAATATTAGTATAATAAAGAATAAGTTAGTTTTTAATTATTATCTATATATTATATATATTAATTAAATAATAAAAGATTATATTAAATTAAAAGGAAGTAGATAAAGCTTTTATATAAAATAAAATATTAAGGCTTTAAATAAAATAGATAATAAAGTAAGTAAAATCTTATTTAAGATATTAAATAAAACTTTATTTAAGGTATTAAGTAAAATTATATATTAATTAAGTAAGTAATTTATTTTCTAGCTTTAATTTTAAAATTAAGTAATACTTTTATAATAGTAAAAATAGTATAAACTATAAAATAAGGTAAAATAGTCTTAACTTTATTAATAAATTTATAAGTTAATTTATAAATTAACTTATAATATTTAAAATTAACTCTTATATTTTAATTAATAATTATAAATAATTTTATAAATATAACTAATTAGTTTTAATTTTAATTTTTATATAAAGTATATAGTATCTTTATATAATATTTAAAATAGTTATAAATATAAACTAACTTTTTTAAACATTAATAATAATTATTATATATTATTAAGTTTAATATTAAATTAAAACCTATTTATATTATTTTTAAGTATAATTAACCTATTATAAAAACTAACTTTATTAAGATTAAATAAGTATTAAAGATATTTATTTAAAATATTAATATCTTTATAATATTAAAATATATTAAAAAGAGGAATAAAGAGTAACTTCAGGTTATTAATAAAGTAAGATTTTATATTAAATAAACTTAAATTTTTATAATTAAAATTAAATTATTTAAATTATAATTATTTATAAAAATATTTAAATAATTTAATATTTAAATTAATTATATTATAAAATTATAAAAAATTTAAATATTTATAAAAGTTAATTATTTATTTAAATTATAATTAAATATTTATAATTTAATTATTCCCTTTAAAAATTAAATTTAATTATAAATAAAATAGTTTTAATATTAATATATATTTAATAATATATTTTATACCTTATCTTTACAATTCCTTTAATTCTATTAATATTTATTAAAATATATTTATTCTTTTCTAATTAAATTAAAACCTTAAATTCTTTAATATTATTATTAAATATATATATTTATAGTTTATTAAATTTAAAGTTAGTTAATAATAATAATACAAATAAGAACTTAAATTTATTCTTTATTTTATAAAATATATTATTATTATAAAATAATTATTTTATTAATTTTATTTTAACTTTAAAAATAAGTTTTAATATTATAAATATAGTAGCTATAATATTACATCCTTTTATATTATATTTCTAAGTTAGCTATTATATTATATCTTTAATATATAATATACTAACTTTAATTTTATTTTTAAGAATCTATATTTTATAAAAGCTAATATTTAATAACTTATACTTTAAATATATTAATATTAATATTTAAGTATATAATTAATACATTTAATATAAGTAGTATATTTAAGTAGTTTAGGTGAAAAATACTAATATATAATATATATATAATAAATATTATAATAAAAAAAAACTTTAAGTTTATAATTTAATTTTTAAGTTAAAAGAATTATATTTTTAATATTTATATAAATATTTATTAATTTTATATAAATATAATTAATTAATATTAAAATTAATAAGTATTTTAGTTTTTAATACTTTAATCTTACTATTTATATTAATAATAATATAATTAAGTTTATTTATAATATATTAATAAAGTTATAAAAATATTTATAAAGGCTATAAGGAGTATATAAAGGTAGTAACTATATATATTAATAAAAAAGGGGTTATAATAGCTATTATTTAAAATACTTTAATAATTTATATTATTTTAGGTTATAATTAAACTTTAAATAAGTATAGTATATTAGTTATCTAATAGAATAATATAAAGAAAAAAGATATTTTAATTATTATTAATATAAAAGTCTATAAGAGATATATTATATTTATAAAATTTTAGTTAACTAATTAATAATTATTTTAATATTTAAAATAAAGTTTTTTTTAGTTAAGGTTCCTTTTAATATTCCTATAATTAATATTTTAAATATTATTTAAATAAATAGCTTTATTAATATTTTTATAATTAATATTTTATAATTAATATTTTATAATTAATATCTTTTAAATAATTTTATTTATATTTTTATAATTAATATTTCTTTATTAATATTTTTAAATAGTTTTATTAATATTTTTATAATTAATATTTTATAATTAATATTTTTTAGGTAATTTATTTATATTCTTATAATTATATTTCTTTAAATAGTGTTTTTCTAAATAGTTTTATTAATATTTCTATAATTAATATTTTTATTATTATTTCTTTAAATAAATTTATTTATATTTTATAATTAATATTTCTAAAATAGTATTTTTTAAATAGTTTTATTAATATTCTATTAATTAATATTTTTATAATTAATATTTATTAACTATTTATTTATATTTTTATAATTAATATTTTTATAACTTAAATCTTTTAAATAGCTCTATTAATATTCTATTAATTAATATTTTATAATTAATATTTCCTTTACTATCCTATTTTTAAGTTCCTTTTTACTTTTAATTATAAAAATTTACTCTTTAATAAATTTAATTATATATTTTATATTATTATTTTTCTAATAATCTACTATATTAATAGTATAATAAAAAACTTAATTATTAGGTTTAAATATTTATTAATAAACTTTATTAATTATTATATTATTTAAAATAATTATACTTTATTTTTAAATTAATTAATATTAAGCTTTTAATAAATCTATTACTTAATATTTAAATAGGTCCCTAATAGTTAGCCTTAATAGTAATTTTATAAAGGTTTTTATCTACTTAAATATAAATTAATTATATTAAAGAGTAATAACCTATATATTATAAAGTAGTAAAACTAAGTTAGTTTAACCTAATATATAGCACTATATATACTAAAACTATCTTTATATAAATAATAAAGATAGTTAAAAAGCTATTTTATTTAATATAAGGAAAATAAAAAGATAAAGGGTAGAAAAATAGTTATAATATTTAATATTAAGGTAAAAAAAATAGAAATATAATAAATTATAAATAAATATAATAAGTTTTATATTTACTTAAAATTAACTTTAAAATATTTATAAAAATAATAAATATAATATATACTTAATAATAATAATTAAACTTATTTTATATAATTAATATTAAAGCTTATATTAATATAACTATATTATTATATTTATTAACTAATAAAATAAATACTATATTTTAATCCTTTAGTAATTTATATTAAATTTTATTAATAATAAGTTTTTATACTACTTTAATAAACTTACTTTAAAAATAAAAGTAAAGTAAATTTTATAAAATAAACTTTAAAGTCTAAATAATATCTTTAAAATATTTATATATAAATAAAATAAGTTTTAAATATAAATAGGCCTTTTTTATTATTAAGTTATATAAAAGTAATTAAATATCTTTAATTAATAAATAATTAATAATATAAGAATATAATATTAAAATATTATATTTAATAATACTAACCTTTACTCTTTTACTATTATTTTCTTTAAAATATTTATATATAACTCTCTAATTAAACTAATCTACTAATTTATACTTTTAACTCTATTATTAATATAATTATAAATATTTATAACCTTTATATTAAATAAATATAAATAGTTAATATATTATTAATATAAATTAACTTTTATAATATTTTAAACTTTAATAAACTTAAATTTTTAATAATAAATTAATTTATTAAATATTTTTATATTTATAAAAGTAAAATAATATATAAAATATAAATATAATTCTATTTAAATAATTTAAATTTAAAACTAATTTAACTATTATAATAATAAAGGTAAAAATAATATTAATATATATTATTATTTCTATTTATATTTAAGTTTTATATAATAAAATAATAAAATATTTATAATATCCTCCTCTTATTTAAAATAATAAGGTTTTATTAAGAAAGAAATATAAATAATAATAAAACTATAAATAGTAAACTTATAATAAAGAGGTTTTTATTCTTATAACCTTTTAATTAATTTAAACTTAAAATTTAAAATATAAATATTAAGGAGATATTAAATATTAATTTTTAATAAATTTATTACTTTATATTTTAATTTTATATTAATATAGTTCTTAAACTAACTTTTAATATAATATATTAAGGTTATTAAGAGTTAAAGTTTAAATTTTTAATATAATAATTTTATAAAAGAATAATTTTATATTATAAAAGTAGTTTAATTCTTATAATAAAATTAAATATATTTTATAATTATTAAATTAATAATATAAACTCTTTATATTAAACTTAATTAAAAAGTTTTTAAAAGTATTTAAATATCTTTTATTAAATAAATAAATATTTATAATTATTTTATTTTTAATTTAAATTTATTTAAAAGTATAAGTTATTTTATAAAAGTAATAAAATAAATTAAAATATTTATTAAAAGAAAGTTTTAAAAGAGGGAATATATTTAATTATATATATATATATAAGTACTTTATTATATTATATAAATATATTAAATTATAATATTTTATTTTTAAATAATTATATAACTTTAAATACTTTATTATCTTTATTAAATAATATAATAATAAAAACTATTAAGTTTATATTTTAAAGATAAATATACCTTAAATATATATATATATTTCTTTATAATTAATAACTATTTAACTTTAAATAATAGTTATAAAGTATATAAAATAGTAAGTATATAAACCTTTAATATATATAAGTATAAAGTACTAATATAAATAGTAGGTTATTAATAGTAATAAATAGGGGGTAAGTAATAAATAATTATATTAATAAAAAGGTATACTAGGAGAAGAGTATATTAAAAGGAGAGATATACTAAAAGGAAAAGGTATATTAAAAAGAAAGAATATATTAAAATAAGACCTTTAATTAAATATAGTAAGTATTTAACTTAATATAAAGTTTATATAAAGTTTATTTATATAATAGGAAAGTTAACTTAAACTTAATTTTATAGTTATAAGAATTATTTTTATTATTAAATAAATATAAAAAAGATAATATATTATAATTTTAATTATATTTTAAAATATAAAATAAAGAATATTTTAATTATTAAATAAATTTAAAATTTTATTTAAAAGATATTAAATAATATTAATATTAATATTATTTTTATAAATAAATAAATTTTAATAAATTATTTCTTATTAAAGGTTTATTTTATATTTAATAAATAAGCTTTTAATAATAATAATAAATTACTATTTAGTTTAAAAGATATAAATTAAAATATATAATAAAAGTTATAAACCTTTTATTTATAAAATTCTTACTTTAATTTAAGCTTATTTATAATAATAATAGGTTTTAATATAATATAATAAAGAGATATTTATTATAAAAGTTATTTTAATAAAAATAAATAAATTTACTAATTATAAATAAATAATATTAAATATAAAGGTTAATATAGCTTTATTTAAATTTTATAATATTATAATATTATTTATATTAATATTTAATAATATTAATAGGAGTTTAAACTTTAAGTTATAAATTTTATTAAATTAAAGAATAAAATTAAGTAAAAATTATTAAAAGAAGAATAAAGTAGTAAAATAAGATTAAAAATATTATAATTAAATAAAACCTTAATAAACTTAGTAAGATTATTTATATTATTAAAAGGTTAAATATAACTACTTATAGGCTTTTTTATTTTTAAAATAACTTAATAAAGATTATTAAACTATTATTTTTTAATTTAAAGTAAAGATATTTATAATATTTATATTTAACTTTTATAAGTATATAAAAGAAAAGTTATTTTACTTTATAAATTATTAATAAAATCTTTTATTAATATTAAAGGTAAATAAAAATATTAAATACTAAATATAATTAATATACTATAAATAAATAGATAGGTTAATTTTAGAGATAAACCTAATTAATAACTCTTATATAAAATAAATATTTTTATTTAATATATATTTATTTATTTTAATTAATTTTATTTTTCTACTTTTTTAAAAAATAATTTAAATAAAATAAAAATAAAAATAATTATTTAATTATTATTAAATTATAAAATTAAGAAATAAATAAAAATAATTTTATTATTTAATATAAAATAATTATATATAATATAGTTATTTTAAATTAGTTAGATTTTAAACTTAATAAGTATATTATTTAACTAACTTACTTTATTAATAATAAATTATTATTTTTATTATTATAATTTTAATTAAATATTAGCCTATAAAAGCTAATAAATAATATTTAAATAATTTATATTAATATTAGTAATTTAATAATAATATATAACTTTAGTTAATATATTTTTAATTATAAATAAAAGTATATAATAGTTATATATTTATTATTACTTTTATTATTATATTTATATAAAATATAGTTTTAAAAGTTAATAATATTATTAAAGGTTCTTTTAATTATTAAATAAAATAAATAATATAATTTAAACTTTAATATCTTTTATATAAAATATTAATAGAGTTTATATATAAAAATATTAATAAAATTAGATTTAGGTATTATAATTAATAATAAATAAAATAAGAATTTTAATTTTAAAATAGAATATTAATACTACCTTAATTAAAGTAGTTATAATAGTTTATTAATAATATTATAATAAAATATAAAATATTAAATAAAATTATTTTAAATAAAATAATATAATAAGTTATAATAAATATAGTAAGTTATAAAGTAAATAGATTTATAAAACCTTTTATTATTTCTTTTTATTTATTAGACCCTATTAGAGTATATTATATAGTTTAAATTAATATAATAAAGTTTATACTTAAAATAGTTTTAATTTCTTTAAAATATAAAGGGAGGTTTAATAACTTTTTTATAAATGGGAGTACTTATTTATATATATATTTTTAATAATAAAAGTAGCTTTTAATTTTAAATATTAATTAATTAAATTATTATAAATTAATTTATATATTTATTATATATTAAAATAAGCCTATTTTAAAAGTTATTTAAATTAATACCTTTTTTAAACTTTAATTATTAAATTAGATAGTAGTATATATAAAGTTTATTTAATAATTATTAACTTTAAGCTTTAATTTAATTAAGTTAATAATATAAAGTTTTTAATTTAAGCTTACTAAGAATTTATATTAAGTTTTTAACTTCTATTTTATTAAAATTAAGATATATAATATTATATAGTTTAGTATAACTTTTAAAAGTATATAAGTTAGTTTATAATTTAATTTATTTTTATTTAATTTTTAAAAGAGCTAGCTAAGATATATTATTATAATAAAGTAGTTAGTAACTATTTAATTATATAAAAGGTATTTACTTAAAATAAATACCTTTATTAAACTTAAATATTAAATTTTTAGTTTATTATAGTAAAATATTATTATATACTTTTACTTTTATAGTTAGTAGCTTATTATATTTTATTTATTTAGCTATATTATTAATATTACTACTTTTATTTATAATTATATTAATAATATTTAAAATATATATTATAATTAATTTTATATTATAGTTTATTTAATTTAAAGTAACTTTTAATTTAGTTTTTATAATTATATTAGCTTTATTATTTTAATATTATAATTTATTTTATACTTTTAAAACTATTATTATTATTAGGAACTATTTAAATAAATTTAAACTAAGTTAATATTTTAATTTAATATTATATATAAAGGTATTATTATAAGTTTTTAGTTTAAATAAAGGCTTTATTATATATATTTTATTATAAAGATATTTATTATAGTAGAATTAGTTACTATTTCTTATTATTTTTATTATCTTTAATTAATTATAGGATTTATAGCTATTATTTTATTAAAATAATATAATAACCTTTTATTATTATTTTATATTACTTTATATAGCTAAGGCTTTAAAGTGAATTTTAATTTATAACTTTATTATTATTATAGTTAATTATATATAAATAGATCCCTATTATATTATTATATTTATTATTTTATATTTTATATTAACTTAAATAAATATTTTTATTACTAATTAATATAGTTTTAAATAGTAATAATAGGCTATTTTATATAAGTAACTATATAATAACTTATTTATTTTATTATTTTATACCTACTTATTATATTATATATATTTAACTATTATTATATATATTAGTTTATTTAATATATTATAAAAGTTAAGTAAATAAAGTTTATAAGAAATATTTAAGGTTTAGTTATTTATTTTATAGTTATAATTATATATTTTATTACTATACTTTATATTAGTTTTTATAAATTAATATTCTTATTAATATAATTTAATAATAAATATAATTTTATATAGTTTTATTTTATTTTTTAAAGTATATTTTAAAAAATAGAAATTTTTAAGTATTTAGTTTTTAATTTTAAATTTTAAATTTATACTTAAATATAAAAAATTAATAAGTTATAATTTCTTCTCCTTTTAATTATATTCCTAATTTAATAAGTAAAATTTAAGGATTTAAGTTTATAATAATTTCTTTTATTATTTTCTAAATAAAATTCCTTTTAAAAATAAGTTTTAAACTTTTAAATTTATTTTTAATTATTTTATAATTATTTTTATAAATATAAAACTTTTATTTTAAATATTTAAAGGGTTTTTAAATAGTTTTATTAAATAAAAGGAATTTATTATAAAATATATATATTATTAATTATATTTTAAAAGGAGTATTTTATTATTAAATTTAATAAGATTATTTAATATTATATATTATAGAAATTATAAAGTATTTTATTTAAATAGCTAATTTAATTTAATTATTTTATAATATAAAACTACTATTATTTATATAAATATAATAGTCTATTACTATTTAAAACTTATTAAATAAACTTTTTATTAATTAATAAATTCTTTATAATTAGGTAATATATTTATCTTTAATATATTAGCTTTATTTATTTTAAAGTAGGTATTTAAAAAGTAGTATTAAAGTTTAAATACTTTTAATATAATTATAGTTTATTAATAAAGCTAATTAAGTAATAAGGTCTATTAATATATATTAAACCTTATTATAATAATTATAGAGGTAATAATATACTTATTTTAACTAAAAGGTTTATAAATAAATCTATATTTAAAATTAAAAGTTATTAATTAGTATTAATATATATATATTATTTAATATAAATAGTATTAATTATTACTATATAGAAGTTAATAAAGTTTATAAGTATAAGGTTAGGTAGGAAAGGTTATAAATATTATAATTATTATAATTATTAAAGTTATTATAGTTACTATAGTTCTTATAATTTCTATAAAAGTTAGGTTAACTTTAAGGTAGTTAACTTTAAAATAGTTAATTTTAAGGTAGTTAACTTTAAGGTTTTATAATTAGACTCTATATATATATTTTAATTTAAATATAATATATCTTATTATTAATATTTATAAAGTAGTTTTAATTAAAAGTTAAATAAATATATTATTTAGTTTAAATTATTATATATTTTAAATTTATATATTAATATTAATCTATTTATTTAATACTTTTTTAATAATAAAATTAAATAAAAGCTTAAAAATTTAATAAATTATATTAAAATTATTTTAAAATTATTTTATTTATTTTTAAAGTTAAAAATATATATAAAATATTTAACTATAATAGTATATATAAGTATACTTTTTAAAAATAATAAAATAGTTATTAAGTTAAATATTATAAATAAATAAATTAAAAAGCATTATAATAATATTTTTAATATAAAGAATATTATAAAGTTTAACTTAGTCTATTTTATTCTAGGATTTTTAAAATTAAAACCCTATAAATAGTTTTATTATATTAATTTTAAAAGGTTAACTCCTTTATTTACTAAAGTAATAACCTTACTTTATTATTATTTTTATATTTATTATATATTTCTATTAATTTTATTTTCTATTTTTACTTTATAATAGTTTAACTAGCTTTAAGTAGTATTATAAAGTTAGTTATTTAATAATAAAAGATAAAAATATATATTATATATTAATAAATAGTTATTTTAATATAAATTATATATATATAAATATATATATTTAAAATATAATAGGTTAGGATAAATAAATTATAATATTTTTTTAATTAAATTAAGTTATAACTATTTTATAGTAATAAAAGATATTTTTATTAAAATATATTTACTAATATTTAATTATAATATATATTAAAGATTTAAAAGAATAAATATATATTAAAGGATATTTTTAATAATAATTTCTATATTTTTATTAATTAAATTTAATAATCTTTATAAATAGACTTTAAATCTTTATTTAATAATAATAATAAGTTAAACTATTTTAATATTGCTTAAAATCTTTTTAAATATTATTTATTAAAATATAAATATATTTATTAAAATAATAAGAAATATAGTTAGGTTTAATAAAGTATATAAAAGGTTTAATTTAACTATTTATATTATTAAAATCTATTTTATTATATAAAAGATTAATAATATTAATATATATAATATATTTAATAATTAATTTAAAAATTTATTAAAATTTATTAAAATTAAAGTTATTATTATTTAATTTTAAAATAGTTTTAATTTTATAAGTTTTATATTATTAAACTCTTTACTTATAATATAATATAAAATACTATTTTAAATAATAAAAGGTTTAATATTTTAAACTCTATTTATATAAATACCTTTTAATTATTTAATATATTTATTTATTTTATAAATATTATCTATTTAATTTATAATTATAAATTACTTTATATTAAAAGATTTTTAATATATTATTAATTAAAAGATATTATAAATTCTTTATAAAGTCTTTTATTAAAGATTATATAATAGATTTTTATAAAAGATATAAAGGTTTAAATTAGAGATTAAAATTAAAGATTAATTAATTTAAATAAAGGTAAAAAGTATAAAAAGTTTATTAATTAAATAAACTTTAACTTTATTTATAATTAAATTTTATTAATTTTATTAAATAATACTTTATATTTTATAATATTATAAATTTATTAAAAAAGTAGACTACTTAATATAGACTATTAATCTACTTTATTAAGTAAAAGCTATAGTTATATATAGTAGAAGTTCTTGTAAAAATGGGAAAACTTTCTCTCCCAAAGCTGTAGAGGGCGGCGACTGGGGCTTCATCATCACGCGGCAGATGGGGGCGCTGTACCCGCAGCACGTGGCGGCCTCGCACCTCAACTTCGTGCGTGTGACGCAGCCGCCGCGGCTCGCCGAGGCGCCGGGCCAGTACCTGCGGCACGCGGTGCTGCCGTACACGGCGCAGGAGCGCGAGGGCCTCGCGCGGACGGCCTGGTTCCGCGAGAAGGGGTTCGGCTACAACCTCGAGCAGTCGACGCGCCCGCACACGCTGGGGTTCGCCCTCGCCGACTCCCCCGTGGCGCTGCTGGCGTGGATCTACGAGAAGCTCCACGACTGGACCGACGGCTACCCCTGGGGCGACGACGAGGTCCTCACCTGGGTCAGCATCTACGCCTTCAGCACGGCGGGGCCCGACGCCAGCGTGCGCATCTACTACGAGGCCCGCGCGCAGCAGGCCATCTCCCCCGGGTACGCGTACCTCGCCGCCGTGCCCCTGGGGCTGAGCTACTTCCCGCGCGACCTCATCGTCCCGCCCAGCACGTGGGGGCGGACGCTGGGCCCCGTCGTGTTTGAGAGGCGGCACGCCGACGGCGGGCACTTTGCCGCGCACGAGCGGCCTGAGCAGCTGGCCGGGGACCTGAGGGAGATGTTTGGGCCCGGAGGGGGCGCCGAGGCCGCGGTGAGGAGCTTGAGGGGGGTGAAGGGGCAGTCTAGGATTTGAAACACCACGGGGGACGTTGACGTGGACGGGGAGGGGTCGGGGGTTTTTTTATTTTGGGACTCAGTAGCACTTTTGAGCCGCAGAGCTTCGCTTCCTCCCGGGAGGATTCCTTCCATGCATGCATGCATGCATGCGGGTTGTTTATGGAGGGTGTGTATCACCACCTCGAGCTTACCTGGAAGGGGGAGCCGTGGATCAGCTCAACTTGAAGTGCAGTGCGACGGTATTCCCGAATGTGCGGTTTCGGGAGATCTCTGTCATACCCGCCCTTGCCAAAGTACCCGGGCAAATCTTGTCAAACTTTGGCCACATGTGCAAGCAAGGGGTACGTCGTCGTGGCCATCAAGAATTCTGGGGGCCGAACTAGACGGATCTAATAATGCGACGGGAAAGGCCGTTTAAAGCTTCAGGGGACCGATGCGGGCGCAGCACAAAGCACTTGCACCTTGATTCATATTGCGAAAATACCGAATCCACCGGAGTGTTATATTCTTAGTGACTGAATGACCATGGTTATGTTTGCAGCAGCGACATCTATTCCCAATGTATCACAAAATATCCCACCACACACACAAGAAAAAAAGAAAGAAAAAAGAAGTGAAAAGAATTCTAGCTATTGAGTCTCAAGAAAGAACGTATATAGTAGTGATCGAGAACCCCCCTCCCCCATTCTAGACGCCGCCCAATGAAACGAACGAATAAGAGCGCGATATCGCGCTCCCCCAAATGGATGGTGCTATGCTCAGTTGCCTCGTCTATGATCTAAATGCTGTGTAACCCCATTGCGTATGCCATGCTGTGTCGTACCGTGCCGCCGTGTGCTGTGTATGGTACCGGTATGTTGTGGCTTAAAGCTTACTACCGCCGATGAGACCCAGACCCACGCGACGACGAGGACGAGGACGACCCACCGCCGCGGGACCCCGACCCCGAGCCCGACCCCGAGCCCCCAGAGGAGCCGGAGGGGTTATAGACCCCGTAGACGATGTCCGACTTGACCACGCCGATGGGCGACGAGTAGCGCAGGATGTCGTTCCAGTTGGTCGAGGAGCCCGAGGAGGAGCCGGAGCCGGAGCCAGAGCCGGAGCCGGAGCCGGAGGACGGTTGCTGGGACATGGTGGTGGTGGTGGTGTTGTTGGTGAAGACTTTATAAAGAATTTGCTCAGGTGTTCGATCTGACGATGATGCTAATATAGAGACAGATGCCCGTGCGTATTTGGTTCTTGGTGGATGGTATGTATATTGTCTTTCCCGGGAGGAGGTTTTGTATGCTCGTTCAACCAGCGGGAGTGGTTCTTGAAGCTAGGGTGTGATGGACGTAGTGATTCAATGCTGCTTGCTCTAATGACTGCCTATCAATCAACAAACAGACAAGAGCGGGCGCCATCTCGACTTTATACTTTCCTCGCCGGGCTGAGCAGGCCACATCTCGCCCTCCCGCCAGCAGCTAACAACAGCGTGGCTCGCAAGTGGTGTAGGTATCATTCCTGTGCAAGTCCGGCCAGCGGGTCGAGTTCATGCCACAAGTTGGTACTAATCAAGTACCTACCTAGGTCCCCTCCCCCCAGGAACCAACCAGACCTTCATCCTCGAGAGGCTGACGGGCCCGTCAAATCCTACCTACCTCGCTCTCGCATGGGATCCATCTTTTGCCCAACAAGCCGCGCTAATTTCCCCCATGTGCTGGTAGATAGGTAACTAAGTAACCAAGTCAGTCAGTCAAGCAGATCCATGATTCCCACATGGCGCCAGGGGTGGGCTTGTGTGTGTAGGGTCCCGAGGTCCCGAGGGCAGCACTACTACCCACCTGGGCAGCCATTGATCGAGGATAGAGGATACCGGTACATGATGATGAAATGAAGATGACATTATGTAATTACAGAAGGATTAAGCGAGTGCCGTCCCAGGGGTTGCACAGCGTAGGGCTGAGCAGATTTGTTTTCTCGACTGCATCCCACATCCCGGGCCCATGCATATGTTCTGTGGTCTGTGGTCTGTTCAGATCTGGGCGATTTCGCAAGGGGGGGGGGGGGTGCAAGTACCATAATACCATACATGGATATTCGAGTTGATACTGTGTGCCATAAAACCCAATTATTAGACCCCTCGGACAAGCCAGCCAGTCAGACGTGAATCCTACCTAGGCAATTACTTGAGGACGTACCCAGGTACCTAAGCACACCACTCACCCACCCACCATGCGGCGCTGCACCCAAGCATGCACGTCAACAAAGGCCCCGTGTCTGGCAACAGGGGTGATGCAGAGAAAACCGTGACGTGCGTGCGGCTGACCAACAAGTTACAGCCCACGCCCCAACCAACCAACCAACTCTGGGAACCCTACGTTCCAGAATGCCATCAATCGGCTTCTTCGCCTGAATGGTGTGTGTGTGTCGTCGGACAGGTTCGGACTTTTCGCACTAGAGACCGAAACCAAATCCCGCAAGGAGAGGAGGGTAAGCCTCGCCGGTGCGGGCTGAGCCCACAAGCCCCGACAAGGCAACAGAATAAAAAACCCGGGTGCGGCAGGCCCACCAGCTAGCTAGCTGTCCGTTGTATTCCTGCCAGGCGTGTATGGTAAGCAAGGAGGCGGCGTTAGCTGGCTCCATCCCAGGCTCACCATTTTCTACATGCGGGACGCCGGGACAACATTGTCATTTGCGCTGTTCCTTCGAGGCCAAGGTCAACACAAACACAGCTCGACAAGGGTTTTTTGTAGTTTGGTTTAGTCTGTCGGGTTGGCGCATGTCAGGCGGGACGTCATACATGGAACCCCCACACTGATTTCTCAGCATCCGTCTTCCATCTTGCCTTGCCATTGCCCGCATTAGCCGGATCGCTGCATCTCTGCTCAGACCCCCCCACCTTCTCATCTGATTCTCATTTTGAATCTCACCTATGTATGACCTCCGCCCCGGACTGCCATGGCACTATCTCCGGCCCTATAATTCCTCGTGGTATATCCGGCTCCTCGCCCGCCCTCGCGACTCGTGCCTCGAGGTCCGAGTAGTCGTCGTCCTCTGTGCCAGCCCCATACTATTGCCCTGCCCGTGTGACCATCCCGAAACCAAGGTATCAGCGGATTCTCACCTCCTGATAACTCCTTCAAGCCTCGTCTGACGAGGTCCTTTGCCGGTGATAAATGGGGAACCCGAGCCGCGCGCAAGTGTGTGTGTGTGCTCAAGTGCGCGCGCGCGCCGTTTTTGCTTATGCCTGGACGTCCATCCAGTCCACACCGCTGCCACCCAGGTCGAACATGGCCTGCCAGAAGGCCTCGTCGAGCTCACCGGGCATCGTGAGCTGGCTCGGTGATCCGTAGTCCACCTCCATGGCCTGCCCTCCTACGTCTGCCTGCGCGGCTGGGGCATTGCTGCTACCGCCGCCGCCGCCGCCGCCGCCAGCCTCTGCTGTCCCAGCACCGCCACCACCACCGGCCAGGTTCTTGGCCGCGTCGCCTACAGCCTCGCTCCTAAACCGCGCGTCCTGGGGGAAAGGCCCGGGATAACCCTCGCGCGTCCCCGGGCGAATTCGCCCCAGGTACCAGCTCCGAATCCACCGTACCTTGTCTCTGAACATGCCGAGCACAGTCTTCTCGCCGTCCACATATCTCCCCCGCCTCCCCAGCCCCGTTGCGAGGCGGTCGGCCTCGTCGAAAAATTCCGAGAGGCGTGCGCAGATGGAATCGAGGTTGAAATGGTCGCGCGCCACCGAGAGAACCCAGTCCGGATCACGCGGGTTGTTGGGTGACGACGCCTCGTCGCCCAGGAATAGCAGCCGGCTGGCGGTCACGATGACGAATGAGATGTGGGCGCTGTGGAACGGCATGCACACCAGGTTCTGCGGCGGGATCGCCATGTAGGACGACAAGAAGTCGCGAGCCGAGCCGAGGCACGACCACAGCGCCGATATGCGCGCGTTCGGGTCACCCGCCTCGTAGCCGGTGGCCGCCGATGTCGAGCGGATGTAGATGGTCGGTTCATAAAGGCGACATATCGCGGCATGGTAGTGCGTCCACAGGAGAGCTTTGATTTTGTCAGCCAGCCGTGCTCACACGAGCAGCCAAGAGAAGGGCATCCATCCATGCGGGGGCGAGGACCTACAATTGCACTCTACCTCTGGTGGTTGCTCTCGGACGAGGGCGTCCAATTCCCTCCGCACGGACGCGATGGCCATATGTATGGGCGCATAGTTGACACTCCGCGAGGCGTAGTCGTCTCCGTAGGGCACGAGCTCAGAGGCGCGGCCCAGCAGCTGCTGCATTTTGACCAAGGCGACCAGGAAGCCGTCCGAGTCATACTCGCGGGCCTTTCCGATCTCTTCGCAGCACCTGACCAGGTACGAGTTGCACGTCATGGGGGTATGCCGCCTGAAAAAGCTGGAGAGTCTGCGCACGAGATCAGTCAGTCGCGAGGGGCCCTACGAGTGGGACTTGCATGCCCCTGAACTCCACTTACAGTGATGTGACATAAAAGGTTCCGAGGGCAGCGCGCATGTCTTCCAGCGTGTGCTGTTTGCTCCAATACTTCTTGCCGCCCCGATTTTGCGACGAGGCGTCCCTCAGCATGAGCGAGGCCGCCTTGCCAAAATCTAGGGGCCATCTGCTGAGGCCGAGATCGATGACGAGCGCAACAGCGAGTTGGACAAAGTTTGTCGCCTGCGAGTCGATAAAGAAGTGGAAGTCGCCCCTGGGGGCGCGGTTAGCCTTGACGCGACCAGAATATTGGGGGGGGGGGGCCGCAGCTGCAAAACTTCTTACCATGCAACGTGGACGAGCAATGCTTGCAATAACTCCAGCCGCCGCTCATTGTTGACCACAACATGCTCGGCAATGTAGCGGCGGAACCATTCCCTAAAGTCGGATTGGGTATTTGGACCCTGCGGCGCAGCCACCGAGACGATGGTGCGGAACAGGAAGGGGGTCTTCTCGTAGAGGTCATAGGCGGTGGCCATGACGGGTACTGTGACGAAGGGGAAGTAAGGCGCGTATAGGGACCTGTAAATGTTCAAGGCGCGGTCTGCCTCGTAAAATGTCATGCGGAAGCCAGGAATGATGTCGACAGACTCATTGCCGGTGGGCGAAGGCCTGCCCTGTGCCCTGAAGCCCGGCCCAGCCGTGTCCGCTGAGAGCTTTGGGCTGCTGGCACTTGTGCTCTGGCCGGTGGTAGTGATGGATGCAGGCTGGGCCACGCCCGGCGGAGGGAGAGTACGGGCATTGTATTGGAAACTGTGTGCTGACGGAGGAGACGAGGCAAAGTCGGCAAGATCTGGCCTGTTGCCAGGGGCGGCACTGCTCGTGGACTCGACATTTGGGTTCAGGAGTTGCTGGATGCTATTCCGACCGGGCTCGTGACTGGGGACGGGCACACTGGCGCTGCTGGGTGGTGTATGGCCACCGGAGCTAGGGCTGTTCTGTTGGACTTGCTGGCTGGCGTTCAGGAGGAACATGATGCCGTCGATCTTCTCCTCGAGCTGGCCAACACGGCTGCGTGCGAGAGATGTTGTCAGCGGCCGTCTGCGGAAAAGATGGCTGCATGCTGCATGCCTGAGATTGTGCGCACCGTCACCCCGGCCGTTGGAGAGTTGTTGTGGACTCGGGGCTCGAGACGGACGGCGACACAAGTCGAGACATGATGCAATCCGAGGAGGGGTGCAATACAAAGCAACACAAACACATACGTCGAGGGACCGCGCCTCCTTCGCGGGTTAATCTCTGGGAGGGTACATGGTGCCTTGATCTTGGAACACCTGCAGCAGCGATGTCAGTGGATTGATCTCTAATATTAGACGAGCAAAGTATATATAATAAATGCAGCCGCGAAGGCATGGCATGGCATGGCATGGCATAGCATAGCATAGGGCATGCGGCTGGGTTCATGCAGCTCGTCGGGACGGCGAGTGAGCCGGGAGATCGGCATGAGATCGACCGACTGCCGGGTGACGAGGAGCTCTGTCGCAGCCAGGGGGCAAGGGACGGGTGGTCTCTGCTGTGAAGCTTTCCGCGGAACCTGGCATCCGGACGACCCGCATTTGAATGGAACCCCGGAATGGCCAGGCACAGGGAGATGGATGGCCGTCCGCCAGAGTCGCAGATGTGCCACATGAACAGAAGGAGTAAAAAAAAAAAAAAAGGAGCCAATTGCAGCTGTGCAGGTCCGGCGCAGGGCAGTCGGCAAGATCGGGCCCCAGCCAGCTCTGAGTGGATCAAACCGGCCGGGAGCCCAGGTCTCAGATGACTGTGACTGACTTGACGAGGGCTGGCAAGGTCGGAATGGCGCAGCAGGGCGAGACACGGTGTGGAGATTCAGAGGGAGAAGGAGAAGAAGCAGAAGAAGCAGTCAGTCAGTCAGTCGACTCAAACAAAACTCACCTCTGGCAGGGCGTGGCGCCGGGCTCAGACGGCCAGACGCATCTCATCTTTGAGCGGGCGCAGGACTGACATGCTCGTGGGCGATACTTCTGGACCTCGGGGGTGGCGCGAGAAAGGTCGCCCGATGCCGGGGTGGAGTCTGGCATTGTGTCGACGGCGGCGTCGCGGATTGCCCGGACAAAAGAAGCACGGCGCGCGCGTGTGGGTTTAAACTGAACTGAATTGCGGACGGGGGCTTTGTCTTGTTTCTTGTCCGTCGTGTTCGTATGTGGTCTGTCTGTCTGTCTGTCTTCGGACTGCCAGGCTATGCCGTGGCCGTGGTCGTGGTCAAACAAATGCACATCCGGGGCGGCCGCGGCGCCGTTTGTGCGCCCGGGGGAGGCTGGATTTCTTCAAGAACTCTGGGGCGCGCCCTCTTCCCTCTTTCTCCTCTTCTGCCAGGCTGCGATGGGTCGATTTCTTGTTCCCGAGCTTGCTTGCTTGCTTGCTTGCGTCTAGCAACGCAGCGTGTGGGCCTCGGATGCCTTGGACCGTATCAAAAAAGGAGAGGCCAATGCTGCAGCCAACAGGAAGCAGCAGAGTCGGTTAGTCAGTTTTTCGGCCAGTCTTGTCGTGCTTGAGGCGTTGAGGCGTCAGGCGTCAGACATCAGATGCGGAAGGAGAGGACGCATGGCAGGCGGGCGGAGGAAGAGGGTGCATGTATGCCGGCGTCCACGGTGAGAGAGAGTGGGTGTGAGAGAAATGAGTGAGTGAATGTGAGCGAGCGAACCAGCGTGCGATGATTGATGGACGGGGACGGGGCTGGGCTGGTCCTCGGAGGGCTGCGAGCGCGTGGGAGCGGCGGCTTGACTGAGGAAGCGTGCAGGGAAGGGAGACTCGGGCAGCGCACGCAAGGCACTCAGGCCAGAGATGGATGGAGAGGCCAGGACGGGCTGGGCAGGGCAGGGCAGGTCGGGGCAGGGTACGGAGTTACATGAGCCACCTGCGGAAATATACAAGGTACTTGGACTACACCTGACGTGACAGGAACCAGAACCGCTCCTGCCCTGCCCTACGCCCTGCCCTTGCGCCTGCCCTGCCCGCCAGCCCGCCTGCCGCCCTGCCAGCTACTCCATGCTTGCGTGCCTTCTGCCGCTGCCACATTCGTCCCTAGGGCGGATTCCTGGTTCGGCCCGGTCGGGCAGTTGGACCTCGTGGGGCCACCAGCTCTTGGCCCCGCATGGAGCTTGCCCATTGGCTGCGGCTGGGCCTTTTCACGGTGGGGTCTTTCAGGGGTGGCCGGCTCGGGTTCTAATTGAATATCCGACCCCGAGCCCTTGCAGTCTGTCAAGTCTGTCAGTCACGCCTGCCCATAAATCTCCCTCGGCTAATAAAACGATCAACAAGTCAGCATCACCGCTTCTTGCGCACGACGCCGTCGTGACATGCCCATCAATGCCCACCCAACCAACCCCGATGGCCGATGGGGCTCTGCATATCGTGCCACACAGACGGCTGCATGCTGCGGGCTGTCCGGTCTCCGGGTCTAGACTCCAACGACTTGAGCCTTTGATTCGTCTTTGATCATGTCTTGTCTCTGGTGTTGAGATGCGAGGAGGCTCCATGTAATTACGGAGTACTCACATAAGCGAGCAGGCTGCATGAGTAAGCTGACCCACGAATGACCACCACGACTGTTGCCGGCTGTTGGGTATCTGACTGATGCTTCGGTTCAAGTGTTCATTCGTTGACCACAACCAACATCGAGCCTAATGCCCATGGATGACGGCAATTGATGCATGCTCCCGGCAGCTGGTGGGATAAAGTAATCACCCACCCACCCCCTACCGAGTACATATGGACATTCGAGCAATCGAACATTCCAAGGTTCAACTGAACCTACTTCACCACACTTGTCTACAACGGGTAAGTATCACGGGAGCCATGCTCTCTGGACCAACACATGGTGCCAGGGCATACGACGGCCTGTAGGGGTTTCCAGCCTGGGCACGCGGATCCATACTCCCGCCCGCGCTTATCCTCCAATAACCTCGTCCACTTTGCGCCTATCGCCAACAAGTGGCCTTCGAATTGTTCTAGCCCGGCCCAGCCATGACACGATGGAGATTGAAGGCTCACCTGAAGGCTCGCTTGAGTCCTGGCGCGAAACTATATTTACAGAATAGGGCTGGCTGCTCCTCCCCGGGCTCTCTCTATCCACTCCGGCCTATCCACCTCTATCTTTCAACATTCCGCCCCTTGAGTCCATCGTCTGATAGTCTGATGGTCCCTGCGCTCGCCGTCCCTCTATCTGCCTGGCATGGAACTAACTACCCAGGTACCTAGGTATGGGACGAGACGAGACGAAGACTCACCCAATGTCCCACTCGGATGCCGGCGCCTTTCAATCTCCGCCCGAAGGCCAGTCAGTCATGCTCAGATAGATGCCCAGCCCCTTGTCCCGAGGTCAAGTACTCGATAACCCAGGCACTCTGGCAGTCACGACGTGCCGACCGTCTGCCCGCCCGGGTGTGCAAAGTGTTGCGCTCTAGGAATCGTTTCAGCATCACACCGCCGCCCAAGCCATAGTTACATGATCCCGCTTGACATTGAGAACCAAGCACTCGTCCAACATCAACCACAGTGCCTCATAGGTACCAAGCCCGCGCTAAGACGAGGCAGGCCACCCACCCAAAACCCAACGCGCCCTGTGGGTTACGAGTCAATGGCTCGTGCCGGCCCTCCCAGATAAGCACAATCTCGGAACAACCCATTCGTATTTCAAGACACAGCCTGGCAAGGTTCGACCAAGGCGACGCTACTGATTCAGGAAGGTCAGTGCCGCCGCTTCAAGAGGGGGTCGGGTGTCATCCAGGACGGGCTCGGTAGCCGAGGGCCCTTGAAAGGGGATTCGACGCGCCGCGGACGACGCCATGATCTTCCTTCCCCTGGCCTGTCTGTCTGCCACCGGGCGGGCTCCTCTCGGGCCAGCTACTCGGGTCGGTGCCACGCCGACAGGTCCGGAGCCTCGCATTGTGTTGCCGCCTCTGAACCTCTGGGCCAGATCGGCGGCCAGCTCTACTATCATTGCTGCCTTCGGCATGTACACGGATTTAAAACGAGACAGCTAGTATTTATTCCCTCTTCCAACGCAGGAATACTAAACTGCCAGGCAGCAGTGGGTCTAAGCCGCCACGTGGCGCAGGGGGCCGGCCCTCTTTGCTTGCCCTCAGAAATGCCTGGAAAACGTGCGCCGTTTAATCCCTCACTGGTGCTTGAGAGGGACCTCAGGATCTCAGAAACAGGCCTCGTGCTCTTCCTGTCTCTCGCCGCCCTCGTCTTGCCGGAATTCTCATACTCTTTTTGCCCATCATCAACAGTTTGCCCTGATATGATATTTGTACTATATACCTAGTCAAGAAGAGAATCTAACCATGACGTTGAGTAGTTACTTCTGGCCCGTTTTCCCGCCCCTCAGCTTGCTATCAAGGCCGCAAAGCCGCCACTCTCTTGCTCGCACAAATCCACCTGTCTCCCACCTCCTCAGTGTGACTTTTCAGGAAAGCCAACAACCTCTTCACACAAGTCTCAGGGCCCATCCGCCCACGGTCCCAAGCCAGCTCCTCCCAACACTGCCACTCATATAGGGGTGAACAGGGGTTCACGAAGACGTAGCTACGCAGTTGAGCAGATGCAACAGTCAAGTCACGGGTTAGGGGAATCCCAACTACCGGGAACGAGGTAACTGGTTATTTCAATAAAAGAACATGGTTGAGCTGAGCAGCAATGTCGGTATCCAGTAATTATTGCTGTTACGAAAGCTAGCATACTCATTCTGGTAGTGTGTCACTATCACGGGGTATATCGTCATCACCCGTGGACGTCAGAGCAGACGCCCTCTTGCGCCTGCGTCGTCTCCGCGGCTTCTTCCTCTCGACAACAACGCCAGCATCCTCCTCCCGAACCGCGAGGCTCAGCCCCTTAATCATAGCCCGGATCCTAGCCCTCTCGCCACCAGCATACTCCGCCGCGGCCGTGTCCCCATCTCCATCCTCACACGGCATCTGCCCCCGGCTGTGGATCCGGACAACCTCAGCGGCCAGGTCGGCGGGCGAGTGTCGCTCGCGCCGCGGGTACTTGCCCGGGTCCACGCCGTCGTGCGCGCAGAGCGCCTCGATGCCGGCGGCGAGGAACCCCTGGAAGTGCCCGCCGTCCGAGGTGCCGGACCCGGCGGCGAAGGCCCTGGCCTCCTGCCTCATGCTGCTCAGGGCGTGCCACAGCGGCGTCCTGCCCTCGTTGTCGCGGGTGTCGGGGAGGATGTCTGGCCGCCCATCATCAGCTGCAGGGCTTGCTGTGCTGCGTTGTGGTGTTCCAGCGAGTCGCTGGCGTCCAATGCCTGTAGTACGATGTTGAGTCAGCTATCTGATCCACTAGCTGTTCTTCTGCCCCCAAACCCACCGCGGGCGATTATTCAAATACTCACAAGCCTTGCTGGCCCGCTGCAAGGCATCCTCACCCTGTAATTATACATAAACTTGGAGGTCTTGCACACCGAGAAGAAGTGAGCCAGTGGGACCATCCCGTCCACATCGGGTGCATTAACCCAGCAGGAGCTGGCCGAATGCTGCAGCAACAGCCTGATGGCCAGCGGGGAGCCCCCCTTGATGGCCAGGTGGAGCGGGTTTGAGCCTTTCCCGTCGGTCCAGCCCACCGGTAGCTTTGGATCAGCCAGTGCCCGGTGATACGGGCTTCCCTCCCACACGTTGCCGTTCGCGATGGCATAGTGGAGCGGCGACCACCCGCACTTGTCCGGCGCCAGCAGGTCCTGTCCATGATCAGCGACGAGCGTCGCTGCCACCCCGCCGTCTGAGAACTGGCCCAGGTTCTCGGCGACAAGGGATAATGCCGTCCGGCCCTGGTTATCGCGGTGGCTGACATCCACCCCCGGCGTGTTCAGTATGAACATGAAGGTTTCATGGTTCCTCCAGGTCTTCGAGGCCTGCATGACTGCTGTCATGCCTTCGCGATCGGGTACATGTAGCTGTGATTTCAGCGTGGGGCAGGACTGTAGGAGCAGCTCGAGACAGCCGGGCTGGGGAAGTTGGCAAAGAATGTGAATGAGTCCGTGTCGTCTTCGCCGGGAACAATCTTCAGAGATTTGAAGGCAGAGGTTTGGAAGATCTTGTCGATCAATCCTGTCGTGGGCTGCCTTGAGCAATTGCCAGCAGTTATTATAAAGTGTTTTGTACGTTGCTGGCCTTTCTTTCCTCTTGTTTGATTTGAATGCATTGAGAGGGAGGATGGCGTGCTGGTAGGCCTGTAACGCAAGGGATATGAGGGGGCAGTCTTTCTTCGCATCCTGATGAAACGCAAGCCGTAGGTTAAGATCCGGAAGCTTGAGCAATGACAGGAATTGTTCTGAGTGGTCGTCTCTTCCGTGGGCGACAGCTGCTGTCAGAGTAGATTGCCCACACACGGTCGTGGAGTTGATCACTGCGGTCCCATCCTGTCGTCTGAGCGTCTCCAAGATAAGGTCGATGCATTGTGTGGTACCCCTGGCAAAGCCAGCCATCAGAATCGTTCCACCTTTGCTGGTGGCGTCACACACTGAGACTGGATAAAGCTCTATCAAGGCCCGGAGTAATCCATCGGAGCCAGATGTCAGGGCAAGAAGGAGAGAGTTGATTCCGAAGAGATGCTCTTCGTCGAAGTTATTGCCTTCGCCGGGTGTTGGATAGTTGTCGTACTCAAGCAACTTTGTAGTCAGCCTCTCCAACCCCTGGCGATAGACGGGTGAGATGGTCCCGGTGCTGCCTGGTGGCATGGGATTCCAGTCGAACACATTGATGCTCGTGATGTCAGTATCTTGGTCCTTTTTAAGACCGGCCATTTCTCTGATGAATTTGAACACAATCCTGTCAAAGCAGCTGTATCCGCTGCTGTCCGCCTTGAACAGACTTCCGGGGTTGCAATCCACTAGCAACCTCCATAAGTGATTGAAGGTACTGTCATTTCCTCGTAGAAGCGCCTCCAGGACAGTTAGAGGATCAACTGTAGCCTCACTTCGGGTCCGGAATTCCATGATCAGGTCGTCCGCCCCAATGGTTGCCGCCAACGCCAACGCTGTTCTGCCACGGTCATCAACCAGGCTTAGGTCGACAGATTTATCGGCCAAGAGGAGCCCGAGTGACTCTGGGTTCCCCTCGAGAACAGCGAAATGAAGCAGCGTGTAGTTGTTGAAACCGCGGGCAGGATAATTGACGTCGATGAAGGGAAGTAGAGCACGCATGATAGATACATGTCCTGCATGTAAAGCAGAGAGCATAGCGTTCATGCAGCTTGCCTTCCACTCCGTGTCGAGCTTCCCACGAGAATGATCTTTCGCCCATTGGAGGATCAAGTTGACGCACTTCTCGCGCCCGTTTGAGGCCGCGGCCACCAGCGGGGTCACTATGATTCGGCCAGTTCGCTTGTCCCCTTGTCCGGATGGTGCAGGTGGCGGCGATTCGTGCGGGCTGGGTCCCTCGGAGGGTAGAGGAGGTTGGAGTGCACAATCTTTGGTACCATGACAAGCTCTCAGTTCATCTCCAAGCTCCAAGAGTAATCTGTCATAAGCTGTCGTCAGTCTCATGTCTTCATACCCCGTGTGCATTCTTTTGTAAACAAACCTTGGCTGAAAATCCAGGAGGAGGTTGAATTTCATAGAGTCCAGACCTAACAGCCAACCGAGTATGTCGCTTTGCCCAGTCGACGCGGCCGCACCCAGAGCAGTGTAACCCGCCCTATCTCGACCCGTGATCGAGGCTCCGTGTTCCAGCAGTGTCTCCGTAATGCTCATCCTACCACCAAAAGCCGCAGCCACCACAGCTTCATTTAGAAGTGTGTTATCCAAGCCCTTTCCGGCGCAGACGGCCACTGAGCACTTCCTAGACTTTGACAAATTTTCACCACGGGGGTAGATATCTGGAAAACTCTCAGACTCGTAGCACCACGCGTATCCACAGTGTTCGCCAGCTTGAGAAGCTCGCTCAAAAGTGAGTGGCTTCTGGTACGAGTCAAGATTGTTTTTCACAAGCATTTTGACCACCTTTGTCCGGTTTTCGCGGCATGCGCACAGCAGAAGATCTTCTCGCATGCCTTCTAACTCGAGCGCAAGCTGCCGGAGCTCGGACTGGTCGCCGGCCTGCTTCGCAGCAAGCGGGAGGGATGCTTGTTGTGAGACCGGCAAGTCGACTTTAGGCTCTGCGGGGCGTTCTGACTCCTCCGTGACCCAGTTGATTTGGTGATATGCCCAGTTGTCCCGAACGTAATCCATAAAGTGATGCCCCCGTTCTGTGCCGGACGTTTCGTACGCTTCTGTGAATTTCCTGCAGATAAGAGCCATTTTTGACTCTGCGTCTGAGAACCACCCCGAGCTAGTGGACGACAAGTAGTCCCGTATCGATCTGTGAGCTATATGGACAAGTCTGCTTCCTGACGGTCTTTCAGCACCTTGCCTTGGTGTCGCGGCCAAGCCTTCTGCGTCTGTTCTTCGAGAATTCTGGGTTGTGTCTTCGATAATGACCAGCCCGGCACAAGACGAAAGGACGTAGTCGATTGATGGAATGTTGTCCTCGTCGAACTCATCGTCCGGGTTCTCCAGGTCGATGGCAAGGGCGTGACACAGCTCGTCCGCGGTGAGAGCTCGACGAGCGGTGATCAAGATCATTAAAGTCTTTAGACCCATGCTGGATACTTCTTCTGGCTGGCTAGTGACATGATCCATCGCATTCTCCAATGCTTTCTCGGTTGAGTCCTGTCCGGATGGGAGGCTTTGGAGAGCTTTGCGCAAACTCTTGGGCGATGATTTGGTTTTCAAGGAGCGAAGATGTAGATCAGCAAGGAGGAACCTGCTAGATTTCAGTAATACTGTCTAGCTCAATCAATGATTCTTTTGTCTCTTACGTTTCTCCCGCAGCTTGCACCAGTGATCCCCTGATCTCATTCTGCAGTCTCGTGTTCCCCGAGACGAAATCGGGTAGCGTATCAATACGACTGGAGATATATTGCTCGATATCTTCGCCTGTGGCTTTAATTCTCAGCCAGAAAGTGCAAGAGAAGAGGTTGCTGATTTGAGGACTGTCGCGGGATGTGACGAAGATGTTCAGATAAGTGTGTCGCTGAAGCTCCAACAGCCGCGGCATGAGCACATCTCTTGCGTCCTGCGCAAGCTCGTCAAGGGCGTCAATTACCACGAAATTTCTGGTTGTCAGCTTCATGCAATCCTCTAGAAGACTGAAAGCTTGATCAAGGCTGAGATCTGATCGTGATTGTTTTGCCCTTTTGTACATTTGGCGCAGCGTCACTGGCCGAAAGGTTGATTGCTCCAGGATCATGCGCAGAAGACTCCGAACCAGATCAATAGGCTGTTGTTGATCGGACCGCTGATAGTCGCAAAATACAAACGCAGTACTGGCCTCGTGCGAGTACAGCCGTTCAATGACCACTACACCCGAAAATGTTAGTCTCATTTGCCGAAACGATAGTAAATAGAGGTGTTGATCATGTGAAAGAGTCGTCCGAGTTACATCATGACCACGCTCTGGTGATGTGATTTTCCCCATCAACATAGGATGTGGGCGGACCCTCATAGATGGCAGTCTACCCCCGGGCCATCTGGGAAACGGAATACTAGTAGGCTAAGGTTCTGAGGAATGGCTTACTGGCTGATGTATGTGTTTTTCCGGCGCCTGGTGTACCAGGACAAAAAAGTGTAGTTCCTCGCCCTTGTTCGCTAGTCCAAGTCTGCCACTCGGGAGAGTCAAAGAGCCATTTCCTAGTTCCGGGTTCGTGACGATGAACGAGCCAGTTCAGACGGTCAGTATGTCTGTCATGGTCTGTGCTGATCCATTTAAGTATCTCCTCGTCTTCTTGCTCGGTAATCTTCTCCACATGCATGCAGTCGAGAGTCTCATGTGCTTGTCGCTCTGTAATATTCGACAAGAAAGCTTCCAGCATGTTGATTTCGGAAGTCAATCTCGCTCTCAACTCGGAGATCTCGTCAGTATCAAACTTCAAAGGTTCCATGATCCCTTCCACATGGTGCTTTCCTCTGGCTTCGGCACCATCGTTCAAAGTGGCATATGCTGTGAGCGCTTGTCAGCATTCCTGGACGAGCACTGTCTATGACTCTTCACATACTGTTGAGAAGGCTGTACAGATCTTGTAGCACACGGCTGGGCCCTTCAAAAATCGTTTCCAAAACCTCTTTCTTCGAAGAATGTGCAATTTCCACTGTGTCTATGAGCACTCCGACGTCCGAAAGTACAATCACGAGACATTTTGCGTCATACAAGACCTCCTGAAGCTTTTCGGGCGCGTCTGAAAACATTGTAAGGATTTTGATGGCGAGCTCGGCGACGGCCAGAAAGTCTCCGACGCCAAAGTTGAGGGTCATCGTGATGGTCCAGAATGGGACACCGGGTCCTTGGACGGATATGTAGTCGAATAAATTGAACTTAGCAATGAGACATGTTTTCAAGCGAGCGACCGAGAAGATAAAGGCTTTTCTTTCAAATAGCAATCCTCAAGCTCGTGGGATGTTGCCTGCCTAGGATGAGGCACAACAGTCAGCCCTCATGTCCGCTGAAACACCCAATTGTGCCATGTTTGGGTCAGGCCTTCAGCCCCCAACTGATTTTTACCCGGCCCACATGTGCAGTGCCCTGGAATTTCGCAAGACTCAGACTCCATTTGTACACCAATTCTGCCTGCTAATTTTACCCAGGCCACAGTCGGCGGACCGTGACGCAGCTTCATGTATTGCAAGATTACGGGCCGGCGCAGAGAATGAAGCAAGGTCCGATACTTGTGACAGCTTCTCGTCTTATCAGGTTACACGGCCCCGACTGCCGTCTTACGTCGCACAAGGTCGGACTCTTCGACTAATTGGACTTGGCGGAGCGGGGTCTCTGCTTACCTACATATGTAGGTAGTCAGAATGCAGTCTATTGAGACATCAGAGATATCGATCCACAAATGATTGCAGTATATACGGAGTATGCCGACCCATTATCACCTCTGAGCCAGGAATAGGGCGACTTGGCTGAGCGGGGTCCGCGGATGGACATGTTGCGATCTATTGAGATCTAGATCAGAGAGGCAGTGATCTACAAAGCAATTCAGTACTTATGCTGGCCCATTGTCGCCTTTGAGCCGGGGAAGAACATATATTCGTGGGGAAAAACGCGCATTGTGAAGCCGCAGACTTGCGTTGCCGCGACCATGGAGACTTCCCTTGGCCTTGGACTGCCGCTGATAATTTCGTGGTTCTTGTATTCTGTCCTTCTTGTAAGTGCTATAATACTCTTTTTAGAGCCAGCAAAGTGAAATTACGACTGACAGGCTTAAGATCTCCATTTACGTTGGTGCAACTGCCACATACAACCTATTCTTCCATCCTCTACGACACTATCCAGGGCCGAAGTCATGGGCAGCTACCTATTTGCCTTGGTCCCTCAGCGTTTTGCGCGGCCATCCTCACATCGACATACTCGAGCTACATAAGCGTTACGGCGATGTCG
The DNA here is from genome assembly GCF_019321695.1 of Diaporthe batatas. NCBI lineage: Eukaryota > Fungi > Ascomycota > Sordariomycetes > Diaporthales > Diaporthaceae > Diaporthe > Diaporthe batatas. Next base: position 306,367 of record NW_025408550.1, read on the forward strand.
TCCGCCTCAGCCCCAGCGAGCTGTCATTTTCGCACACCGACGCATGGAGGGAGATATATGGCCACCTCAAGCGCGGCGAGGTGGAGAATGATAAGGACCCCAGGCTGGAAGCGGCAGGTGACCAGAGTATTGTCTCGGCCCCTCGCGAACGACATGGGCAGATGCGGCGCCTCCTTTCACATGGATTCTCGGCCCGGGCCATGGCTGAGCAGCAACCGCTGATGGACAGGTACATCGACCTCTTCATCAGACGACTTCGTGAGAAAGGCCAGGGCGGAAAGGCGCGGCTCGACTCGACCAAGTGGTTCGAATGGACGACGTTCGACATCATAGGGGACCTGTCGTTTGGGGTACCCTTTGGATGCCTACAGAATGCCGCGTCTCATCCTTGGGTAGAGACATTGTTTGATTCACTGGGCGTAGTGCCAATCCAACAAATTATATACAACCTTCCCCTTTACTCGGTTCTCAAGGCATTCTACTTCATGTTATTTGTGCCAAGGCACATAATGACCAAGCGCCAGACCAGCCAGCTCTTTTCAGAGGAGACGCTGAAGAAGAGGATGAGTCTCGCAACGGACCGACCAGACTACGTGGATGCGATGCTCAGAGGTGAAGGGGAGATGGTTAGTACTTGACTCCTTCCGTGACCATTGCGTGCTGGCCTTCTAACAAGGTGTTGTCGCAGAAACTGACCGATATCGAATTGAGAGACAACGCAACACTGATAACCACCGCTGGCTCTGAAACAACCGCAAGCGCACTCACTGCGACCATATTCCTTCTCGGCACCCATCCTGATGTTCTCGCTCGGCTGGAGGCCGAAGTCCGTTCTGCCTTTCGCAAGGACCAAGAGATCAACGTCAACAGTGTCCAGAATCTCCCATATATGCTTGCCGTCCTCAAAGAATCCATGAGAGTCCATCCGCCAGTGGCAATTTCCATTCCTCGAGTGACACCACCTGGTGGAGCTCGAATAGCCGGCACCCATGTCGCCGAAGGTGTAAGTCAGAGGGCCTGAAAGACCATACCTAGATATTGTTCGTTTTTGAGAACGTTCTGGCAGCTGAATCCTCTACAGGCAATCGTAGGCGTCTGGCAGTATGCGGCTTATCACAACCCGGCTAAGTTCCGTCATCCTGATTCCTTCATACCAGAGCGCTGGCTGGAAGACTATCAAGGATTCGAAAACGACGAAAGGGGCCTGTGTCAGCACTTTTCGGTCGGACCACGGAATTGCATTGGAATGAAGTAAGTGTTTCTCAGAACTCCAAATGACCCTGACTTCTCCGTGTTCTTGATTGAATATCTGCTAACATCAGGTGTCTCGCTTTAGCCTCGCATACGCTGAGATGAGATTAATCCTCGCTCGCATCATATTCAATTTCGACATCAGCCTGGCTCCTGAGAGCCGAACCTGGACCTCAGGCCAGAAGCTTTTCTTCTTTTGGAAAAAGCCGCCTCTGTGGACGTACTACAAACCCAGAAAGGAGGGGACGACCTCGTGATATGACAAGTAAATGATGCCCTGGATGGCAAAATAAACTGAGCTTTGTGATTTCACCACTGTATGAAGGAGCGGTGTATGGCTTCGTAAGTATACGGAATAGAAGCGAGACCAGTTTTTAACTTCATGTATCGCTGTGCACATGTAGCCTGTGCTGGTACATAAATTTGAAGCAAGGCCTACCAACGGTTCCTGAGTCACTGGTGCCAGTGCGAATGAGTCAGTGAGATAAACCAATATGAGAACTGCAAGTAACCGATGAGCGCTGAATTTCGGCCGCTTTTCTTACCAAATCCACCAAAACTGCCAATTCTCATCTCCACCACGCTGCGTAGCATAAGCTTTATATAAAACCATATATTTTAAAGCTCATAATAAGCACTAGTATATCAGTGGAGATAGGAACATCTATTTTTGTAAGAAAATATGGGGGGACGGCGACTTGTCTTGTTCCGATCTCAAAGGTCGTGCGTGCTACCGTGAATGCGTCCAGTCTCAAGCCTCGATTGGAAGGCGATGCGTAAAGTCCATGGCCCATCAACTCTGATAAATACAGATTAAGATGAAGAGGTACAATTATCGGCTGGACAGCTTTCGTATTCGGGGACAACTTCGAGAATGGGGAGTAGCTTCTAACAGCAGATTTAACGGCATTGGTGTCACAAATCTAAGCAGGGCATATCGAATAGAGCAAATTGACTGTTTTTCTATGAACACTGGCCGGGATAAGCCCGTATTTATAGACAATGGAGCGGCACAACAGTGGAGCCCACAGCTCCCGATAATAGGCTTGACCCAAGCAGGACTTGGACCATCCCAGATGGTCTTCTCATCTATAAAGGCACTAAAGCCCAGTCCTGACAGCTAAATATTCCTCCATAACTGACCTAGATATCATACATTCCCTTCATCAAGTAACTCCTCATCTCCTGAGTGTCTCAGGACGCCCGCCCATCTGAACACGAGACGGCCCAACATGTTGGATCTTCTCCTTGAGCGTCTGTTTCCCCCACCTCTCCTCATCCACCTTATCCTTCGCATCCTTCTTAGCCCGCCGGAGATCAAGGGTGGCGAGCAGGATATTCAGGAACGAGATGCCGCTCCCCGTGACATAGAGCGTCGTGAGGCCCATGCCGATGGCAAAGGCGAACTCAAAGGGCACCACGCGCGTGATACACAGCGTGACGGCGCCCAGGTCGGAAAAGCCGGTGATCACGGCCGGCATGGAGAGGGCAAGGAGGAGCTGGCTGAGGAGTGTGCCGATCGTGCGGCGGTCGGCCAGGGCGAACGGGACGGGGAGCACGGAGGCCGAGGCGTCTGGGGAGGGCGCTTTGGTCGAGATGTAGAGCTTGCTGAACACGTTGAAGGCAGTGGCTCCGAAGGTGACGAAGGCGGTGATCAGGCCGATGATCTGAAGAGAGAACGTCCGATTAGTCACTAGGAACCCGCGACAGGTGTATGTTGTCAAGGATAATTACTCACGCCATGTGCTGTCTGCATGTGGCCGGCCGTGCCCCTTGCCAAGAAGCCGAAGATCAGCAGCAGCAGCGTGGCTGGGCCCATCAACCAGAGCCACCCGATGTTTGCCCATTTTGTGGCCTTTGGAAGGACGTGGCCCAGCTTGAGCCGCAACAATAGAACTCGAGTGCCCTCGAGGGTGAGAATCAATGGGAGTATGGCCAAGAACACGGACATGGCAACCATTACTGTTTGAAGAGAGATACGTTAGCATCAGATCACGATTTGCCGCACCGTGCGAGGATATTGGAAGGGGAAATGACTCACTGTGAACAGCCAGGAATACTCCGAAGCGAACAGCCGTATTCCCGTTGATGCTGATGCCGTCCGCCGCAGACAGCAGGTTGCCCTGAAGATTATCAATCACCTTCTGCCCATCGATCTCAAACTTGTTCCCGTCGCTTGTGAATTTGATCAAGCCCTTTGGCACCACCTGCTGGATAGTAGTAATATTGATCCCAGTGGATACCCCATTCGTCGAGATGGTCCCGCTGTCCAGCAGACCAAGGCCCACGAGCACCAGGCCACCGACTCCCTCGCAGGAGAGGGCGGAGATGACCCGCTGAGTGACGGAGGAGATGGTATCCGCATTGAAAACGACAGAGAGGTTGAAGCTGTTCCCGTTGCTAACAGCCGTCACTCCAGAGTCCTGACGGGGGAGTATCGCACTCGAGAGGACCTGACGGACACTTCGCCTGGCCACACCCGTCCCATTGCTAGGAACGGGAGCAGAAGCAGCAGCAGGAGCCATACCAGAGTCGGTATTATTCCCAACCAGCCCCTCGACGAGCGACGTGACGTTCAGCTGCGACAAGAGCTGAACACCAACAATGGTGCCCTGCCCGCCGAGACCCGTGCCCAGACCCATGGCCGCACCGCCCAGGGAGTCGTTGAACGCGAGCGTGCTGGGCGGGATCGCAGCCTGCTGCGGCATCATCGCGGTGCCGTTGATGAGCGCCTGCAGGCCACCCATCATGTTGACGGCGTCACCCGCGCCCTGCACCAGGCCCATGGCGACGCCCTGCGCCGCCCGGCCGATATCAATGTTGCTCGCGGCGCCGGTCAGGGCCGTGTTCCCCGAGGTCAGCTGGGTCATGTTGATGTTCTCGGTGACGCTCTTGGTGAGGCCGAACGCGAAGTTGCCAGCGACCGCTGGGGCGTCGTTGCCGTTGGGGTCGGGCATGCCGACGATGGCGTTGTTGAGCTTGAGGCCCGCCGCCACGCCGCCGCCCAGCCCGGAGCCGAAGCTCTGGGCTGTCATGCCCAGGTTCGGGATGATCTTGTTGATGTTGATGCCCTGCAGGGCATTGCCGCTCGTCAGGCTCGACGTGTTCAGGTTGGACGTCACGCTGTTCGTCAGGCCGAAACCGAAGGCCCCCAGTGCGTCGGAGGCGGTGTTGCCTGTGGGAGGGGCTAGGTTCGCCTGGGTGAGCTTGAGGCCGGACGAGGCACCGTTTCCGATGCCCTGGGCCAGGGACATGGCGATCTGTGATGTTGGAACGCCGCCTGTGAACTGCTGAATGTTGATGCTGTTGGCTGAGAGCTTTGTCGTGTCGATATTGGATGCCAGAGACTTGGTCAGCGCGAAGGTGAACGTGTTCGCGATATCTGCCGTGCTGTTTCCGGGCGGAGGCTCCATTGCCATTGCCTGTGGAGATAGCTTCAGCCCTGACGATATGCCATTGCCTATGCCATTCGCAGCACCGAGCGCCACGCCGTTCAGATCGATACTTCCTCCTGCTGACCCTGCGAGACTCGAGATGTTGACAGCGCCAAGCAGCGATGCCGAGGCACCCATCGCCGCGTTTTGTATAGCAGGATTGAGGCCCGTCGCATTCATGCCGTTGTCGGCAGCCACCTTTGCCGCGATCTGCGTCGTCATGGGAGCTTGGGCGAGATTCAGCCCCTGAGCAGCTCCTGCGCCGAGGCCAATGCCAAGGAACATGCTAGCTCCTCCCACATCCTGGAGGAGAGAGTCCCCGATGCCGGACAGGGCTGAGGAGATGCTGCCAGTGATGCCAGAAAGGATGCCGCCTCCTGCTGCTGCATCAGTTGCCCCGGGTGTGGCAGGAGCTGTGCCGGTGCCGCCGCCCAGGAGACCCCCCAATCCTCCAAGTATATCTTGACGACGTTCTTTTGTGGCAGGGGTGCCATCGGAGAGGCTGTTTCGATATCTTTCGAGGCTGAGGCTAGCCTGTTGCAGTTCGGGGACATCTTCGAATCTCTTTGCGAGCATCCTGGAGAGGTCTGCTACCAGTTCGACGGCATCCTCAACATGACGTCTTAGTACTTGGTCCTGGGCTGCTGCTCTGGCCGTTTCTGGCGAGACGATGCCCGAGAACAGCTCTGCTACCTCCAATTCCCTTGCTGGTATCTTCGGGTCCACCTGAGAGGCGCTGACCCCTGATGCCACGACGAGGGTAGACAGCAACACCGTGGCAATTCTGAGCCTCCTTGATACTCTTTGGCCAGCCATTATATCAGTCGACAGGACGGCATCAAACAATGTGCAGAGTCGGCGGCGGCGAACGAAAAAAATATTAAGTATAAAAATATCGCCAGCGACAATTGAATGTATCGAAGAGCCAAGTCTAGCAGCTTGGAGTTCCCCACAAGCCGACTGAAGGGGCGGGAGAATCCGTGATCTAATAAACAAGCCTGGCACATCATCTTCCAGCCCCAGATTGAGCCATTGATCAGCCTTGGGTGACAGCCAGGTGGGCCTAGTTACCCAGGAAAACGGAGGTACATTGTCGCCATCGAGCCCCTTTGGTGGTGCAGTCCCCACAAACAGGCGGCCAGGGCACCGAAAGAAATTTCCCAATGCGGAATCGACTTCGTACCCGCGATTCTGTACATGCGAAGGTACCACAGTACTCCGTACTTCAGACAGGCAGAGGCTGAGTCGCTCAGGAGGCGCAAGACGCTGGCTTGGGCGGACACATCCCGGGCTTTGGGCCAACCCTGAATCGAGCCTGGGGTCGCATGGATATGAGTGGTGCTGGGGCAATGGGGCCCGTCCCAACCACTGAGATCCGCGCTGCATGGAAGCCCTCGAGATCATCTAGGACTCATCGTGCATGGTTCCAGACCGGGGCCCTGCGTGGGCTGCAAGGGCTGCAAGGAGTTGGGGTCGGATACCGGCCCCGTATTCGTTCATCTTGTGTGCGCTCGCAAGAGAGAAGCTGGAAGAAGCATAAGAATCGGGGCAGGGCCTTGTTTCCGTGCTCCAGCCCAGTGGGCCCATCCAGTCCAAAGAATCGACCAGGTTTTGGATCTGCGAGATTTGGTGTGCGCTCTGAGACCCGGACCTGGCTGGCGAATGGGGTGGCTTGACGGAGGCTGAGTGTCGTCGTCTGAAACGCCATAGTTAGACTCCGCGCTGTCAAAGATCGGGCGGCTGCGGATCGCGCTAGGTCACTCCTTACAGGGGCAACCGCGGAATATGGCCAGAGCACTTGACCTAATGCAGAAGGTTAGTGAGGGGTGACGCCACACGATGTCTTCGACTGGGCTTCGGACGACGGTTTTCCAAGGCTAGTGTCCAAATCTCTAACATGACAGATACCGACCTCGCCTGCCCGGGTGAGGCAAGGCATACTCAAATGTTTGCCCTGCCATGGTCCGGCTGACCAAGTGACCGTCTCACTGACTCGATTCAGCCTTCTGAAGTCGACGGAGTGTCGGGTCAGGCACTTCCGTTTCTCTTGTACGTCCTGGCCCTTTTCCTTGGCTTGTCTATATCATATCAGTGCTCTTGAGGATCACATCCGGGAACTCTGATCGCCACGGCCACTAAAGGAGCGACAGCAAGCACCAGGGTCTGCACTCGCATGGTAGAGATAGATATATTCAGAGGTATAGCATGATTGAGCTAAGCACCTGTCAGTCCATCTAGGTCGGAGGGACGCCGTTCAGTGGCCAGAGCTCCATCCAGTGATCTACAAGCCCGCGTCAGACAAGCGGGACTCCAACCATCAGTCTGCCAGGAGAGTTATTAGCGTTGAAACAATCTGGCCAGGCAGCTCCACCCCGGTGGCACAGAGGTGAACACTTTGTCCAAATAGGGGAATTTCTGTGCATCGAATACACGGGAACAGACTGTCAATGGCCCGAACGAAGCCGCTGTCTCGTCGGGCAGCCTGGGACTTGGGTCGATCCCCAGAAGTCTTGGAAGGTTCTGCCCCGGGGGTCATGAACACCCTGAGTTACATTGGTAGGCTGCGCCCCATCGATCACATGCGTTAGTCCGTGGAATGACTCACGATATCTTACGGCCATGCCATCCATAGTTATCCAGTGTGAGGGGCTAACACGTTTTACAACTGTGCACCCGTGAGGTGTATACTTACACACAGATCATTTGCTTGGGAACCGGCCTCGGATGAAGGCAGCCTGTCATCCAGAAAGCTTGATTACCAACAGAATCATGCTAGCTGGGTCCTGCTCCTAGAGAGGACGCCCTCGTTGCGAAGCCATCTCATGTGCGATCAAACCAACGATCCCATGTATGTGTCACGGTGTCAACCTCCTCGGGCCATGTCGATCATGACGTTCCGTCCTTTGCTTATAGTCACCAGATTTTATTAAGCAACGTTCCAGCGGGATGAGGATTCTGCCCTGTTTTTCAACTTGATACGGAACACCATTACCAACATGTGACGACTCTACTACTCCGGAAGACTGTCACGCAACCGAATCTGTCCTGTTTTATTCTTGTCGCTGGATCCGCGCATTCAACGGTTTTTTTTCTTTCCACAGGTGTAGATATGTTCTGTCTACCTAGGTACATGGACCAGCTTTGAGTCTGTAACGCTTGCATTGGATATGCACTAAGGAGGGTCATTCTCATTGTTGGCTTTACGTCCAAGCACCACACCATCACTGAAGCACTTGGATCGCGCCTCATTCTGTAGTCTCCATTGGTCCTTGAATCTTGAGCAAACTCTGCCTGGTCGGGCTAAGTCGAAGACCTCCGCAACTCTTGCTGATATTTAAACTCTGAGGAAAGCAATTCGAGTTGCCAAACGTGCTTGGCCATCCATAGGCTTATTAGGCACATGCGTCCATAGCGCTGAAGAAACGCTTGGGCTAATATGTTTCCCCCTGCCTTCCAATGCGTCGCACGGCCAAGGTGTTTCTATGCTCACTGATCGTGTCGTGCCTTCAACCAAGTTTTCTCATGCGTGCCCCCTGATCATCGTCTTGGTACGTGGAGCTGAATCGCGATGGCCGGTGTCTTTTTGCGGCATATAGAGAGCTACAGACGAAGCCCCGTCCAATGAGTCGTGTCAGATGGGACGTGGCCGATGCCATAAGTCCAAGTCGTGCATCAGGAAGGGCAATGGCAGGATTAATGATAACAGTAGCATTCACAAAATCAGGTTGAAACGAGGCACTCTGCAAAATCGCATGTGGGGTCCAAGATGGGCGGTTGAGGACCCATTTCTTGGTTGCCTATATCTCCGGCGCGGTATAGGGATCTGCGTCGAAGCGCCCTGGTCAACGGCCCGGGCGATGCGAATACGATCTACCCGGCCTCCGACCTCACCAGCCACACGGCAGCGCTCGATGGCTGTTTCAACACACCCTGGGGCAGCTTTCTCTGCAACCGTTGAGAGCTTGCCCGTGATTTGAAATCGAGAGGGGGGGGGGCGATGGGGGAATGTGACCCAGCCCGGACGCAGTAGTAGCCACATGTGCACGCACACGCCGTGGACTTGAGATAGCTTTCGCTCCATTGAAGCAACTGTAGACGGAAGAAGATACAAACGACCACGTCTTATCATTCATGCTATGTTTAAACTAACCGCTGGCTCTCACGTGATGGCTGTTGCTGTCCGAGGTGGCATCGAGTCTGCCTTGCCGTACTAAGTACCTTGGTTCAATGTTGGTCACCGAGTGGATCGCCCCAGTAACAGCAAAAGCATTGTTTGGAACTGCCTAGGTGCTCAATATGTAACGAAACCTGGTCTGAATCCAACGAAACCTAGGTGGTTTTGTTTTTAATCCCTATATATATAAAATATATATAGCGTCTTTATATAGTGGTAAATATTTAAAATTTAGTATTTAAAGAAATATAGTATTAATAATAATAAAAAGAGAATATAGTATATAGGTATATAGCTAAACTTTATACTATATAGATAAGGTTAGAAGGTATTACTTTTAACGGTATTATATTAGAATTACTAATATAAATAATTTAAGGGTTAATAGTTAGTAAAGTAGTTATATAATAAGATTAGAATAGTCTTAAAATAGCTCTTATAAGAAGAAGAATTTTATAATATAAGATTTAGTAAGCTAGTTTTTTTATTAATATACTTAATAGCTATTTAAATCTAGTTTTATTAAATAAATTAAATATATTATAATCCTTATTTTAAGTATATAATTATTAATAAAATAATAATATTATAATAATAAACTTATTTAAGAAAGCCTTTTATATAAATTATATAAAAGATTAAAATTCTTTTAAAAGTTAAGTAAAGTTTATTTACTATATATTAGATAAATACTATATAAGGAAAGTAGAAATTTAGGTATTTAAGAATTAAATTTTTTTTTAAGTATATTATTTTATTATTAAGGATTTATCTACTTTTATATAATATATAAGGAATATAGTAGAAGAGGGAGCTTTATAGGGGAAGTTAATAATTTTATTATATATAGATAAGTTTAAAGGTATATATTAAGTAATTATTGACTTTATACTTAAGGTATAAGCTAATAGTTAGTTTAAAAGTTAAGAAGATAATGAATAGATAAATAGTTAAATAAAAAATATAATGTGGCTGAAGCCTCTAACGAAACCTATTGCTAGTAAAACTTTGTGCCTCGGTGGGTAGTTAACCACATGTAGAAGAGCACGGGGCAATAGGGGGCCAGTGGCGTGGCGATACTAGGCACTCAACAAGTCGGAAGCGAGGCACGTTCAAGCAACATGGCATCTATTTCGGATTGTTTCAACTTAAGGAACGGTTCGACAACCAAATCAGCGGGTGGAATGTGTGGAGGTATGTTCCGAAAAGTTATGATAGAACATTTCCATGGTTCGGTGTTTTTGTAAATTCTTACTTCCCTCCTCGAGACTCGTGTCTTTCAGACCACCTGGGTAATCATTGGCGACAGGCCGATTGGGGCAAAGCCCCATTGGAGCGCCTGCGCAGCGCTGCAGATAGGGTACCTAGGTATGAACAAACTCAAATTTCAGGGCTGAGGTAGCCGTCCCCAGGATCCCGTACTGAACGATCCGTGGCAGGCATCAAAACCGCCTGCAGGAAAATAATTGATGCCCCGAGGAAGAATGAGCATTTCCACGACTTGAAACATACGAGCGATGCACCCAAACCAGAACGGAAAGTGTATCGAGATCACTTCTTCTTATCCCGTCCAGCCCGTCCAAACACAGCCGCATCCCTCTCCATAACCAGCATAGTAGCAGCAGCCACCGGACCACCGACGACCCCATAACCCAATACCTTAGGCACCACGTCTCGGAGCAGACTCTTGCCGGGCAGGGCAGCCAGGTACACAAAGACAGCCCACGCCAAAATAGCAGTCCCGGCGGATGCCACATCCCACTGCAGGAACAGCTTGGCAAGCTCGGGCTTTCCAGCAGGCGAGCCCGGGTCACCTGCCATCGGAGAGTCCCACGGCCAGGAGGGGACGAACAACGACTTGAGGGTGAGTTGCTCGAAGATGGCCTTCAATTCCTCTGGGACCAGGGCCGCGGGGGTTAGAGCGACCGCCATGGCGATAGTGCGAGGGACGAAGCACATGTAGAGGATAACGCGATAGGCGCTTGTGACGAGGGCGCGGGCTCCGGCGGCCGTGAGGCGTTCGTTCGCGTCCGGCAGGAAACTCTTCATGATGTAGTGGCAGACTGTGTCCGTGATAGGGAAGACCTGCCACATTGCCACACACTTGTAGTGAGCGTCTGCAGGGAGGAACGATGGGGAGGGCAGGCTCATGAGCACGGCTGGGACAATGAACGAGAGGACGGCGTTATGCAGCAGCGGCGTGGAATCGCTCGGGTCGACAGCGAGGTCCTCTGGGGTTGGGTTGCTGCCGCTCGTTGGAGACGTGAGAAGGTGAATCAGGAAGTAGATGGGCGACGTGATGGCTATGGTGATGTTCTGCATGAGGACGCCGAAGGTTCCAGTCCTGCTGGCTGTCAGCCTCCATCACTCACTCAATGTCGTGCTGCTCTCACGTCAACTGGTCTGGGCGTCAACTCACCAACTCACGATGCGGCCGTGCCGGCTATTACCCCCTCTATATCCCTCAAGTCTGATGAACAACCAAGCCGCGCAGACCTCAGCCATGAGAAGCCAGTATGCTACCGCCACATCCCATGTCGCCGGGCCGTCGATTAGGATCACGAAGAATCCGATCAAGACAGCCAAGTGATTATCGATCAGCTCGATGCCGGTGTAGGTAGTCTTGTATGGAGTCGGACCACCTAAGAAGTATTTCTTGGTGGCCTGGTAACCGGAACTGCTTGCCAGAGCATCCAGCAACCCATTTTTGTGGGAGGCTCCGAACGTGGCGTACCCGCCAAAGACCGCGCACGCCACCAGGATACCGGCTGTGATCGTTCGCCCGAATGTCGATGAGGCCATGCCGAAGTTATTCAGTTTGCTTGGTACGGTTCTCAGAATCTAGCGATCCACTTCAAGTTGTCGCGTTGACGTGGGTGCGGGCAGAGATATGTGCGGTATTTCACATGCGAAGAAAGGTTAGGATTCGCCGAGGCAATCTCCGCCGACGTGACCCACCGCAAAAGAGTCCGCCAAGGGCCCCGGCCCAACAACCACCGCGGGATTTCTGTTCGTGTTTTTTCTGGCAGGATGAGAATAATTTCTCTTACCCATTGGGACTACGTTGGCTAGATTCCTTCAAGACAGGCGACGAAACCCTTAGAAGCCTAGGCCCCAGCTTCTCGGGAATGATAGGGGTCCCCAACACGCAAACGACAAGGATTCTAGATATCTTGAAGCCCTGCTGTTCTGAGAAGCAGTCCCCCACGTATACGCTGGGTTGCGCCTACCTGCACCTCAGCTTCCTGGGGTTATGTAACTTGACAGTGTTCTTCATACTAACAGAAGACAAGATTCAACCCCTGTATTAGCCCTGTGTTTCGGATGTATCAGTGTAACATGACTCTTAGTAGATGGATGCATCTCTTTACATTACTTTCCTTCTCGACTGTTGACCAAGTGATAAAAGCAGCAGAAATATTGAACTTGAACACTATTCAAAGTACCAAGACTTTCACTTGAGACGTGTTGGATTCAGACACAATGCTAACAGTCCCGGTACGTCTGTGGACACCCCCCCCCCCTAGATCGAGATTTGGTCCTCTTCAAATTACAACATGCATCTCATGACCTCGAAGACTTTGATCGAGTTCCAGGCATTGTCCACTGATTCAGCAGCGGCATTTGAAAGCAAGGCGAATGATTTGTCTCTCCTCCACGTTGCGGCTCCGGTCCTCTCCAACCGGAGAGACAAGTGGGAACGCACTAAACCCAATGGAGGCATTATTTTGAGAAACTCGAAGCAACAGTGACATCCTGCCTTCGCCTCTCTTCCAGTCACAGCATTGTGTTAGTAATCCGGGCTCGCATCATGAGTTAGGACGAGCTTGTGAAGCTGCCCTTTGACAGACGCGCCCTATGGGGGGCCTAACCGGAAGAAGGCATTAATTCGAGACGACGTTAAGTCTGCTTGGTGGGCCATCGCAATGCCACGAATAAATATGAGACAGAAGAACAGCCTGTATGTGGGCAATGAAGAACTGTGCATTGTAAAACTTTCGAATCTCGATAGCACTGCACAACCATGGCATCGTCGGAGACACCAAAAGCGCAGCCGTCCCTCGCCCGCTACGACGCCACAGACCCCTCGACCACGCCCGAGAGATTAGTCGAGATCATAAACCGCGACGGCGCGGTCATAGTAGAGAAGCTGATCACCCGTGATCTCGCAGAGGCAATCAAGAGGGATCTGAAGCCACACTTCGACCAAGACATCCCGGACAAGTATGGCTTCTTCCCGCCGACGACCCAGAGGGCCTCGGGCCTGCTGGGCATATCGGACAGCTGCGTCGAGCTGGCGTGCAGCAGGCTCTACACCGACGTCGCCAACATCCTCGTCTCCTCGTCACACACCTTCTGGAGGGGCGACCGCCAGAAGACGGTCAGCGGGAAGCCCATCATCTCCTCGACGGTCGGGTTCCGCGTGAACCCCGGCGGGACGAGGCAGGTGCTGCACCGCGACGACAAGTAAGTGGTTTGTTTGCTGTGGCTCGCCGCTGCGGTGGCCATCTTGCTGACCTGGGCGCATTAGTGACTACCACCCGCATGACAAGAAGTTGCCAGTGATGATCGGGTGCGTCACCGCGCTGACCAAGACCACGGCAGCCAACGGCGCCACGGTCCTCATCCCGGGGTCGCACCTGTGGGGCCCGGAGCGGCGGCCTCTGGACGAGGAGGCTGTCCCTGCTGAGCTCGAGCCCGGCGATGCGTGCATCTTCCTCGGGAACACGTATCACGCCGGCGGAGCAAACATCACCAAGTGCGCCCCTTCAGAGTACCGAGGATCCTTTTGGCTTTTGTAATTCGCTGACCAGGAGTCACAGAGACGAGTATCGTGAGACCGTGGGCATATTCCTCTGCCAGCCAACCTTGCGCCCGGCGGAGAACCAGTTCCTCATGGTCCCCCTGGAAAAGGTCAGGAAGATGAGGCCGCAGGCCCAGAGGCTTTTGGGATATGGCCTATGTGAGCCAGGCGTTGGTTTCATGAAGTACCAGGATCCTATGAGGGTCTTGTTTGGGGTTGAGGATGAGGAGACCGTCGACTTCTGATTTATCTCAAATGGTGCGTCTTGGTGTCCCGGATTTGGATTGATGAAGCGCCGTGGCCTTCAAACGACGAACAAGCGCTTACCAGACGCCTCCCTGGTCTGAGCCAGTGATCTCCAGTCATTATTCGTCCCGGCCCAGAAGTTCCGTAGAAAGTCAAGCACATCTAAATAGTAGTCGAATCTTGTGACTTCATGAATCACTGTGAACATCGATGTGATTATCGTTTGACGCTCCTCGTTACCAAAACAAGCAGTTCCCGCAATGAAGGTCGGCCAAGCAAGGTTCTGTACGAAGGCGTGAACGTCCTCGAATCGTGACAGCTGGTCGAATAACCGTGTGCATGCTGTCACCCAGTGGGCACTTTCCTCGTCTGCACACTTGAGACACTGCAACGCATACAGCAGTCCTGCGTTGTGATATATCTCTACCAGGCGCACAAAGTCGCGAGCCATCATTGATCCGTCCAGGCCGAGCCGGCCTGCCGCGATCAAGGTGGTTCCTCTGGCCTGCTCGAATTCCGAATGGATTGTGGAGAGTGTGAGACGGCTTTCGAAGGGTCCGGTTGGGTGCGGGCCTTCGTGCGTGTGTTCAATAGACTCGAGTGTGATCTGGTGCAGGAGTTTGAGGTATTTCGAGAAAAGCAGGAAGTCCGAGCCCGGCGCCGGAGTGATTGCGTTTTTAATGCTAGCCTTGTCGAACGTCGTAGTGGCTGCTATGATGTCTTCGATGGCTAGCTGGTTGCGGAGGAAAGCAAACAGCTCGCGGCCTTCGGTAGACACTGACTGGTTGAAGATGTGGACAATCGTCCGAGCCGCTTGCCTGTGGCCTTCAGCCGCCTCGAGACGGCACCTTGCATTCTCATAGTTGTTGATGATCAGGATCGAGGCGAGCATCCACTCGGCGTCGGCGATATCAGAGTGGCTGTCCAAGTCGACGCCTTCAGCTACCTTCTCGGTCATCTCTTGAGCTCGGGTTTTGATCAGCTGAAGGCACTTGTCGCGAGCGCTTTCGGCCATCGCGGCGATGTTCTCAAAATGGTATGCTCTCCAGCCATGTTGAGCGGCAAAAGCCACGATGGCGAAGCGGATGGCCGGCTGGTGTTCAGCAAGAGGAATCACATGCTTCCGATAAGCATTTTCCTCGGAATCTAGCCAGACCATGAGGCCTGCAAGGTTTCGCCGATAATACTCCATAAAGCGACTGTCTGATGCCTGGATGTCCATCCGGGAAGCCGCAGGGAGATCAACTTTCATCGTTTCATGCCAATTGGAGCACGGCGGTGCTGTTCCACCCTCGGGCTGGGCGTTCTGCAGGTATACCGGGGCAGATTGTGAGGAGCCCGGTTGAGATGCCCTGGTAGGCACGGTCCGGCCCTGGAGATGGCCCCTGGCTGCCACGCCGTTGATCCATCGTAGCTGGCGGTTATATCCAGGACATCCCAGGCCTTTCTTGGAACATTTTGCACAAGTCGGGCGCTTGAGGTCGCAACGAATTCGTCGCCGTTCGCAGTTGGCACAGCCTTTGGTCAGGGATTACGGTCAGCACCCGCCTTCTCCAGGGCGAGCCGAGTCGCGATGCAACTCCTACCTTTCTCCGTGATTGAGTTCACAGTTTTGTTCTTCCGCGGATTGCTTCGACCTGCCGTCGGCATTGCGCAACTTGCTTCCGGAAGCTGGTGGTCGCTGGCATCGGTGTGCCTGGCTAGATAGGTGTTCTTCGAAGTCTGGTTCATTGCAGGACTTTCGTCGAGGAGTGGGGCCGTCGAATTTGCTCCGTCACTGCGTCCGGCCTCCAACGCCTTCCGTCCTTCCGGCCCGATCGGCTTCGATGGCCCGGGATGCAAAGCCGCTCAGTGCCGTGCCGCCAAACGCCTCGTTCGCTGCATTCCGGCACGCATTTAGCATCACAGACCTAGGGGTTGATCATTTGACTAAATAAAAATGAAGCAGCCGACGGTATTGTGCTTGGTCCACAGATTTCTTTCACGAAGCTCATCCGAGTGGACTGCGCATGTGGCATGTAGCATGTAGCAAGGGTGGAGGCATTCAAGTTGAGTGTGACCATTCTGGCGCTGTTGCCTAACATGCACTAATATCTGACTGACCCGATGACGCCGTCATTTCTCATGACTGTCTGCCGACACCCATGCTTTACATCCAAAGCTCGCCATGGAAGAGGAATATCTCAAAAGAGCCACCGTCTCGCCCCACTGGCTTGACGGCGGGAATTCATTCTGGTACCGCCGTCACCTGTCCGCTGGAAAGTCCGAGTTCACACTCGTGGACTGCGTGAACCAGACCCGCGGACCCGCTTTCAACCACGAGGCTCTGGCTGACGCGTTGAGAAGCCGATCCGAATCAGCAGAGCTTGGACAGGACATAGGCCCGAACTCGTTGCCCTTCACCTGGATCGAATTTTCTCCAGACGGCTCTTCGATAGGATTCGTCTGGAACAAAAGGAAATGGGGGTTCAGCTTGGACAAAGGGCTTATAGAACGGGACGGCAACTTTGTTCAGGCCAGAGACCAGCTTCTCACCAAAGAGCGCCCTTCTCGCCCAGGGAGCCAGGCGACAACTGTCACATTCGCCAATCATACCGATGGCCCTCTGTCCCTCTTTTGGATCGACTTCGACAGCAAAGCAAAGCTCTATGAAAAGATCAGTCAGGGCAAGACACGTGAACAACGGACATATGCAGGCCACGTCTGGAAACTGGTCAACGAGGAAACAAAGCAGACCAAGGCTATCTACGTCGCTCCCGACGAAAGCGAGGACTACATCGTCATCGATGAGAGTACCATGACGGAGGAGAAAGCCAAAGACGGTGACGGTGACGATGACGATGATACTGGTGCTATCGAATCTAAAGGACAGGATGTGAACAGGGAGCGAGTGGATCCTATGACCCATAACATCTCGGTGGCAGGAAACAATGTCTGGCTCACAGACGACGAAGGCCATCGGACCAAGCTATCATCTGACGGAACCATGACCAACCCATACGACGGCGACAAGGTGTTTGCATCCCCAGATAAGAAATTCGTCGTCGTATGGCAATACACACCGGAAGAGTACCACGTCCTGCATCTCCGAGAGTCAGCGCCCGAGGACCAGCTTGAGCCAAATTTGCGGACAGTGCCGTACTTGAAACCAGGCGATCGTGTGAGAGTTGACCGCCCCCGGCTGTTCGATCTGGATTCGAGGTGCGAGGTGCCCACGAGCGACCTCTTGTTCGACAACCCGTATAAGATCAAGGACGTGGGCTGGGACGAAGGCAGCTCCGAGTACCGCTTCATCTTCAACGAACGCGGCCACCAGAAGCTCCGCCTGATAGGCATGAAAACGACTGGCGAGGTCAGAACCCTGATCGAGGAGAGCAGCGAGACCTTCGTCGACTACTCCAGCAAGCTGTACCACCGCCTAGTTGACGGCACGGATAGCATGCTCTGGTTCAGCGAGCGGGATGGGTTCAACCACATATATTTCTTCGACCTCAAGAGCGGCCAGCTGAGGAACCAAGTCACGAAAGGGCAGTGGAACGTTCATTCTGTCACCCACGTTGACGAGGAGAAACGGCAGATCTGGTTTCAAGGATATGGCATGGTCGCTGGACAGGACCCCTACCATGCGCACTTGGCTCGCGTTGACTTTGACGGGAAGGACTTCAGGGTTCTGACCAAAGGCGACGGGGATCACCAATGGACGCTGTCCCCGGGGCATCGCTACTTCACCGACACGTGGTCACGGGTTGATCTGCCGCCTCGGTGTGTTTTGAGAGATTTGGAGACGGGAGATGAGATCCAGGAGTTGGAAGGGGGAGCAGACGACATCGAGCTCCTCCTTGCCAAAAGGTGGGTGGCTCCAGAAAGATTCACAGCGCCCGGGAGGGACAGCGAGACAGCAATCTACGGGCTCATCATCCGCCCGTCGGGTTTTGACGCATCAAAAAGGTACCCGATTATTGAAGATATCTACGCTGGTCCCCATGGTTTTCACACGCCAAAGAAATTCTCTACCCTATCCAAACAGCGCAAGTGGGCGGACCAGGGCTACGTGGTGGTCATGCTAGACGGGATGGGGACCAACTGGCGGTCAAAAAGGTTCCACGACGTGTGCCACAAGAACCTCAAGGACGCCGGGCTTCCAGACCGCATCGCATGGATCACGGCGGCCGCCGGGACGCGCCCGTGGATGGACAGATCCCGGGTCGGCATCATGGGGGGCTCGGCCGGGGGCCAGAGCGCCGTGGCCGCGCTGATCCACCACGGCGGGTTCTACAAGGCCGCCGTTGCCGACTCGGGGTGCCACGACAACCGGATGGACAAGATATGGTGGAACGAGCAGTGGATGGGCTACCCGGTGGACGAGTCCTCGTAGGACCCGTCGAACGTGGTCCACGCGGGCGGGCTGGCTGGGGCTCTGATGCTGATTGTGGGCGAGCTTGATGAGAATGTTGATCCTGCCTCGACTTTCCAGCTGGTCAAGGCCCTCAATGACGAGGATAAGGACTACGAGTTCGTGTTTATACCGGGGGCGGGACACTGTAGCGGTCGTGCGAAGTTTGCTCTTCGGCGACAGGAGGACTTTTTCAGACGTCATCTACGCCCATGAACTCGTCTCTAGCCGCCTAGATCAATGGAATGGGTGGTGGTAGAGGGGAGAAACATGCAAATTGATGTCTCGTTAAGGGTAAGCATGTACAGAGCGCAATTGTCACAGCGGATTCAACATGATGGATTGAAATTAACAGAGTCTTACAACATCGCCATCGGTTTACATGCTCCGTCCTGGTTGCCCATCGCCTCCTTTTTGTCTAGCCCAGCAGTACATGAGGTTCTTGCGACACATATGTCTACATGCCATCGTATCCGTACAGGTCTTGCGAGGTCCATCTTGATCTACTCTTCTTCTCGGACAGGGAATAAAAGAAAACAGCGTAGGCACACAGGTAGGCATGGACTGACCTGACCAAATCCATCCTCGTCGGTTCTTCCAACCACCCGCCCGTCCCCCCCTCTGGTGTATCCCACCTGACCGCAGCAAATCCACGCCCGCTTCATGCCTCATAACTCATCGCTCATTAACGTCCTTGGAATGTGTCCATCAGAATCTCACACCCTCTCTCAAGACCAGACACACACACACACCATCCCCAATCACCCATCTCAGTCCTTCACAGGCCCCTGGCTCCGGCTCCGGCTCTGGCTCCTCGGCCTGCGCAGGTCACACTTGCGCACGACGGTGATATTCCCGCGGTCCTTGGCGTCGCGCACGACAACAAGCGCGAGGTCATCCCGCACGCCGGCGGCGCTCTTCCTGGACACGGCCGAGCTGCGCGACGACACGCTGCGCGCCATGCTCGGCGCCCGGCTCCTGACCTTGCGCCTCTCGGGCGCGGGCGCGGGCGGCGGCGGCGGGGGGCCGACCAGGCTCGGGCTCGGCGGGATGGGGATGTCGGCCGGCTCGCTGGGGGGTGGCGACTGCGGCAGCGGGATGTGCGCGCCGTTATTCAGCCCCAGCCCAAGCCCCAGGTCGTGCTGGGCGGCCGTCATGGCCGCGATCAGGCCGTTGGCCGCGGCCAGCTGCCCCGCGAGCTCGGCGACCCTGCCCTCGAGCCCGGCCTTGTCCGCCTCGAGCGCGGGGACCTTTGCGGCCTCCTCCTCGAGCGCCGGGACGCGGTCGGCGGCGGCCCTGGTGTGGCCGAGCTCCACCTGGGCGACGATCAGGGCCGAGGCCGCCGAGTCGCGCTCGCCCTCGAGCTGCGTGATGCGCTCGCCGAGGGAGGCCCTTGTGCTCTCGACCTCGGCCGTGAGCTCGGCGTTCTTGGCCTCCAGGTCGGCTGTCTTGGCCTCCAGCTCGGCCGTCTTGATGTTGAGCTGCTGGTTCGCGGACTGGAGGTCTGCGACCTCTGTCTTGTCGTCTCCGGGGGGTGCGAACTCGACGACCACGACGTCCTTCTCGTCCTCGACGGTGGGCTTGGGCGGGGCCGCCGGCGCCGGCGCTGGGGCTGGCTCTTCTGGCGGAGGAGGAGGTGGTGGTGGTGCGTCAGCAGGCGTCGGCTGCGGCTCGGCCTTGCTGTCCTCCTCCAGGGAGGCGGCCTTCTTCTTGAGCTCCTCGTGCTCTGCCTCCAGGGCCTTGCTGCTGTCGAGCAGCTTGGCCACCTCGCCGTCCGAGGCCGCGAGCTTTGTGCGGAGGTCGATCAGGTCCTTCTCCTGGTCGACGGCGAGCAGTCTGTGGCCGTCGAGCTGGATCAGGAGGGTGTCTCGCTCCGAGGCCAGCGTGTTGGCCCTCGACTGCTCGACACCGGCCTTGGCCTTCTCCTCGTTGAGGCTGACCTCCAGGGACTTGACCGACTCCTTGAACTTCTCAACGTCGGCATGTGCGCCGTCAATGTGGGCGTTGAGGACGGCGATCTGCTCCTCCAGGTCTTGCACCCGGAGGTCGTGGCCCACGGTCATGCCGGCGACGAGGGCGTCCTTGGCAGCCTCGAGCCCCTCCATCTGCTGCTTGTGCTCGTCCTTGAGCGAGGCAATGTGCTGCTGCGTCTCCCTGGCGCGCGCCTCGAGGCTGCTCGCCAGGCTCTTGATCTGCCCGTCGCGGTCCCTGATCCTGTCCTCGAGGCCGTCCTTGTCCTTCTCCAGCGCCCCGACCTGCCTCATGAGCCCGTGCTTCTCCTCCACCAGCCCCTTCATCCCGTTCTCGAGCTCGGTGATGCGGTGCAGGTAGCTCTTGACGTCCTGGTACAGGCCGTCCCGCTCGCCGTGCAGCGCCGTGATCTCCCCCTGCTGCTCGTCGACCCGCGCCTCGAGCGGGCCCACGCGGCCCTGCAGCGACTCCTTGATGATCTGCAGCGACGCCACCTGCTCGACCACGAAGCGCTCCTTGTCGCTGACGTGGCTCAGCGTCTTGGACAGGTCGGCGCACCGCTTCTCGAACTCGTCCCTGATCCGCTGCAGCTCGGCGCGCTCCGCCTCGGTGGCCTCGAGCGTCCTGGCCTGCGCGTCGAAGCGCGTCTTGAGGTCCGCCAGGATCTTGCCCTGGTCGATGAACGACTCCTGCAGCTTGTCGTGCTCCCGCTGCGCCTTCTCGATGTCGCTGAGCTTCTTGTCCAGCTGCTGCTTTTCCTTCTGGCGCGCCCTCTCGCGCTCCTTGTCGGCCTTCTCACGCTCTTTGGTCGCCTTCTCACGTTCCCTCTCGGCCCTTTCGCGCTCCTTCTCACGTTCTTTGTTCGCCTTCTCCCGCTCCCTCTCAACCCTCTCGCGCTCCTTCTGGGCATTTTCGAGCTCGGCCTTCTCCTTCTGGAGTTTCTTCAGCTGCCGCTCGTGCTCCTTCTTCCGCTCCGCCTCGGCAGCCTCCTCCCTCAGCTTCCGCTCCAGCTCGGCCCTCTCCTTCTCCCGGGCCTGGAGCCGGGACCTCTCGATCTCCAGCTCGAGCTTCTGCACCTCCTTGGTCTGCTGGACCAGCTCCTTGCTGAGGTTCTTCTCCTGCTCGGAGACGGTCGGCCGCGCGGCCTTGTCCTCCGCCTTGGCCTTGACCTTCTCCGGCTCGGCAAACCTGACCGAGGGCACGCGCTTGATCGCTGGGGCTGGGGCTGGGGCCGGTGCGGCCCTGGCCTCCTTGGCCTCCTTGGCCTGGTTCTGCTCGGCCTTGAGCTGGGCGATCTTGTCCACCAGGGCCTCCTCCACCAGCTGCCTCTTTCGGGCCTCGTCGCGGTGCTCGCGGTGCTCGCGGGAGTCCGACCGGTTGACCTCGATGTGGATGTGGGGGGCGCTGATGGTGTTGCTCCGGGCTGCCGAGGAGCTGGAGGTGGAGGTATAGCTCCTGGAGGAGGAGTGGCTGCTCGTCACCGACTTGGTCGATGACGAACTCGCAGAATCCTTGCTCCCGTTGGAGAGGATGGACTTCTGGGTCGTGTGGCGGAGGATGGACGGGCGAGGGGTCTCGGCCACCGCGCGAGACTGGGGCGGTTCTCGCCCGTGCGTCTGCGTGGGCGTCGTGGTCCTGGTCTGGGTTGGTGTGATGTTGTACGTGTCGCCCTTCTCGGTCATGTCCGACATGACACTCGTGGCAGTGGTGCTGGTGGAAAGGCACGATGCGCTGTCTCCCTCCGAGTCCCAGACGTTGTCGCCCGAGAAGTGGTCCATGGAGATGGTCGAGTTGGACATGGACAGCTGCGTCGTCAGGTCCGTCGGCCGGCGGTACGGGACCGTGGGCGCATCGGCCGGGAAGGCGCCTGGCAGGTGCATCTGCATCGAGGGCTGGCTCACATGCGGTCCCATGGGCCCCGAGAGGTCCAGGTGATTCACGCCTGGCGCGTTGGTGGAGAATGGGTTGGCGGACAGAGGGGCCACAGGCCGGCTGCTGTTCAAGGACACGACAGGCGGCTGTGGCGCCAGGCCTGGTGTCTCTCTGATCCCATGTTGGCTGCCGAAGATGCTCGGTTGTGTGCTGCTGGCGTACATCGACGTGGGCCGTTGATAGGCCGGGGCCGTGGCACTGTGCGACAGCTGTGGCCTGTACGGCTCCTGCTCGAGTCCGTAGACAGGTCGCGCAGGGGGGGCAGCAGTGCTCGGGCCTGGTCGGGCGGTGCTGGCAGACTTGCTGGTGGTCCTCGAGGGGCGGAGGGAAGTGCCCTGGTGGGAAGAGCTGTTGCTGTTGCTGCTTGAGGACGGCGGGGCGCTTCCTGTGGACGCCTTGGTCGAACTCATCGATAGTCCGGATGTCTCAGAGGCGTCGTCATGGTCCATGTGGCGTGACAGCCGGTGAGACTTGGTGTCATGTGAGCTCGACCGTGCCGATGGGGACCTCGACTGCCTCGTGCCAGAGGGCTCTGTGCTAGCTTCATTGCCCGCCCGCTGGTTGCTGTTCGTCTGACTCTTGCTCTCTGCGGGCCGGAAGTAGTCCATGCCTGGGAAGGCCCAGGAGCCAGAGGAGCGAGAGGTCATTGCTGCTGGCCCGCGGCTCAAATCCTGCCGTGGTTCTGGGTCGTGATCCCTTCGAAATCCTGCCGGGTGTTGATAAATATGCAAATTCAGCGGTCTCGGTAACGTCTTGTGTGGTGGTACTGAAGTTGCGAGGACTTGATGCTCATGGTATATCGGCAGGGTCGGAAGAGTGGCAAGTCGATGTTGACTTTTTTTTGTTTGTCGAGGATAATGAGCAGACCAAGATGGGCTGGCTGCAAGGGTAAGGCGAGCTGCAGTATAAAAGGGAGAGATGTCAAACGACACACATGCAGCTGGGCCGACGTCAGACAGTCAGTCACAAAGGGAATCACGACCCAAGCAAAAGCACCCGGGCAGTCGATAAAATGTGCGTCTCAAGGGTGGTTCTGAGCGCAATAATTGCTGTGGCAGGCGTCCCAAACAGGCAAGACGGGCTGTTCCTCGCCTGTCCGTCCCGCGATACAAACTTTCGTTGGGCACCGATGACATGGGTGTGCCCAGCTTCCAGCCAACAGGGGAGACGCTGTCGACGGCATGCTGCATTCTGCCCTGCGTCTGCGCGGGCTGGCGGGCTGCAAAAAACCCACACCCACCATGCGTTCGTTCGGCCTAGCCTGGATGAAGCAAGCGTTGCCAGGGGCCCGAGATGCGCACCTGGATATCCCGCTGCCAGGCTGGGAATAACAGTCGACTGGGCCTGGAGAATGGCAGTCTGGCAGAGGACTGACTGGTGGTTCTGGTGGAGGGTGTGGCCCGCCCCGGATTTCCAGGGGTTCCAGACTTGGTCGATGCGGTGGTTTTCTGTGGATGACGGCACTCTTTCTCCTCTCACCGTGTCCACTCTGCTGCGTTCAGCATGCAACATCTCTTGGCCGGCTGGTGTGCAGCATTGGCCCACCGTGTTCTGGATGTCAATTGTGAGTCAAGTTCGCCGTCTGGGACTCTGGACCCTTCCCCCAAGATGCAGGCGTCTTGGAATAATCTCTCGCCTCACTTTCATTGGAGCCGGGACCAGAGCCAGGGAGCCCAAGAGTTCGTTTTGGGGGTGGCAAAATTAGATTCGTGTTTCTTGTGCGACGTCGAAGCTGGTGGTCGCACACCCATACAGAGAGAGGTACATACGCCTCGCCCTGGCAGCCCTGGCTGGCTCTGACATCTTCCCAATAAACTTGCTTGTCGGCCCGGCCTGCCAGTCCAGTCAGCGCCCGGCACACACACACACGCATACCTCTACGCCAGCTGATGCTGAGTTGTCTGCGCTTTTCACCAGTCGCTGCCGGTGACAGCTTGTGCTGTACGACTTGCCCTGGCCCAGATGAAGGCGCCTGGGCTCGCCCAACTCCGGCTCAACACTCCCACAGGCCCGTGGCTCGCTGCCAGGTGCATTGTCGGGTTTGCCCTGCTTGCGCCGTGATCTCCCAGCCACCGCCGTTGGCCCAGGAGCCGGAGCTGATTCGCGTCGCGGGTTTGCATGGCGCTTGTATTGGTTTACTTTTTGGATTCAGTGGGGCATGGCTGCAGTCTGCAGTCACCTGCACGCGGATCATCTCTGAGAAAGGGCCCCCAGGCACCGTGGCTTGCCTGGGCACTCGTTCTGACAAGAAGGGGGCCGTCTTGGTGCCCGATCTTTTTCTGCCCGTCCGGCAACCGCCCCCAACCCAACCCCTGATTCGTCCTGCGTCTCCGGATCGGCAACTTAGGGACCCTTGGGCAAAAACTTACCACACCTCAGGACCTCGGGACCCTTGGGCCAAACGAGACAGTTCTGGCATCACACTTTGAGTCTTTCTCATTTCATCTCCCTCCCTCGATGCCATGATTTATTTTTGGGTCAATTCACGTTGGCCGTGGTATTAAAAGAACAAATCGTAGGCAAGGCCCACGGTTAATACCGCCGTCATTGAAAAGCTGTTAATTCTATTGTCCCCAGATGCCACAACGTGTGTTTGCATAGTCTGCTTGCAAATGCCTTGGCGGATCTAGTGGGTACGTACTTAGTCATACTACTGTACATGCCTTTTTGACTGTATGGACGTGGCGCATGGGGCATGAATGCTGCGGTACGCGGGTAGGGCTGCATGCCATGTGTTGGCTCCGTGACAAGTAGGCTACTCCTCTCCGGGGCTGCTAGGATTGTGGCTGCGCCCTAAGGACCCTGAGCATGTGTCAAGGCGGACTGTCAGCAGCCATTTGATTCGATGAAAGAGTAGGAACTGCCGCCAAAGCGCTTGATTCCGAGCCCTTCCAGCCTTCGAAGCGTGTCCAGGGACAAGTAAAGACACTACCCTATGCCTATCCGGATTCCAGGCTCTGCCTAGGTACTAATCTCTCCCATTCATGCCCTATGCCACAGGAGTAGACTTGGTAAAACCAACTCGTACCAAGGCTGCTCTTATTTAGTCTGTGAAAGACAGGTAGCAGTGCCCCAAGTGCTTGAGCCGTTATCGACGGTCTTTGCCCCGACGACCTTCAAAGGCGGTTGACTTTCCCTTGGCTGGGCTGTGACCGTGGGGGGGGGGGGGGGGCGATAACCCGATGAACGTCTCCAAATGGTTGCACCTTATTGATAGTGCTACTTCTCAGCCTGATCTTACCGGGACGCTATTTCCCGTGTCAGTTGGGCGACAGACGTAGGTCAGCCTGGTCGGGCGTCCGTTGACGCTGTCCAACTACTCCGTGCCCAAACAGCGCAGATTGTCTGTTGCCCATGGTCTTGCAGTCCTCCTACGGGCGTCTGATGGCTCCCGACTGGTCCACGTGCACATGAAGCGCATAATGCAGTAGTAGGCTCGTGTGGCGTGGGGATATGTGGCTGTTGTGTTCTCGATGACTCCAATGTTCCAGCCAACAAAAAAGTGTTCGGTCTGCCTGGGGCTGTGCCTCGACGTACCTAGGACGTACTAAGGGTGACCACCACGCCATCCCGTGTTATTGGCATTGTGTCCTTTTTTTCTTCTTCAAATGCTGGGCCTTTAGCATTTACCGCGGCACCACGGCGCCACATACGTTTTGTATGCATCGGGGTTAGAAACAAATCCACTACGCCATGCCAACCGGCCCAATCCTTCATCATGTGGTCTCATTTCTAATTCCCATACATATAAGATGTTTGTGGCGCCTCTATATAGTGAATCCTTCATCATACGGTCCAATATTTTCTCTGCTGTATGCTCAGCATGATCACCAAGGTACGTAGCAGCTCTTAAAACCCTTTTCAAGGTTGTCAGGCTTTCCACATTCCACAATTCAGCCAAATGCCCCTTTTCAGTTATACATTTTCAACCATTGCTCAAAGTGTCAACGTCTCTAACTCGAAGCCTTAGCATTATTTATCCTCATACTGGTTGTAGCTGGTTTCGCTTCTATTCCCCATAAGTCCGAGGACATACATGGCGCCTTCATACGGTGGTAGAAACCTCGGAGCAAGACCTTTGACCCTCCCATTCTAGTTCTGCCCCTCAACATAAAGCTCGTATTCATAGGCCGAGAAGATGAATGGCGCCACACCCTTGAGGTCATTTTCGAAGAGAGGAATGCTGGCGTAGTACTGTTCATGCGTTAGTGGACAGTCGCCCACCCACGGGCCCGTCTGCAAGTCGACAGAGGGGCTTACCTCAAATGTTCCGTTGGAACTCAGACTCCCCGTCTGCACCGTCCAGCCAAAAACCAAAGCCCCATCGCTCTCCGTCTTCTCCGCAAAAGTGCCGGTCATGAGGTCCCACCCGCTGGTCGCCGCCGCCTCGTACTGCTCGCCGGAGATGTAGCCGAGGCGCAGGCTCTTGAGCAGCCCGTACACGAACATCGACGAGCCGGAGCTCTCGATGTAGTTGCCCGAGCGCGTCTCCATGCCGGGGTCCATGATGTTGTACCAGCCCTTGTACACCTTGTCCTGGGCGGCGACGATGGCGTCCGCCAGGCTCTGCAGGTAGGTCAGGAGGCGCTCCCTGCCGGGGTGGTCCTCTGGGAAGTAGTCAAGCGTGTCTACGAGTGCCATGATGTACCTGTCTTGCCGTCAGCTTGGGCTACCGCGGGACGCACTCTGTGACCGAGGGGGCTCACCATCCAACAGCACGGCCCCACACGTGAGGCGATGCACCGGTCTCGGGATCAGCCCACACCTTCGTCTTGGAGACATCGAATCCGTGGAGCGGCAGCCCATTCGTGCGCTCTCGATCTACAGTAGTGCCCGCATCGATCAGGTCGAATTGCAGGGCGATATCGTCCCAGGCCGTCGTGTTTTCAGGCTCGAACTCGTACGTCCATCGGGCATAGAACACATCCAGCATGTAGATTCCATCCAACCACATCTGTTCCGACCCAATTCAGCCTCTTGGCACGCTCAGGGCTCACCCCATCGATGCTTCCACGTACCTGATCAATGTAGTCTGGGTAACGATGATAGAATCCTCCAGCTGGGGTGCGGCGGCTGCGGTCGATCTGATCCCTGAGGAATTTGGCCGCAGTCTTGTAGATCTCCTCGCCGCCAGTAATGTTGTACATGTCGAGGAACGTATGCCCAAAGCGGATGTCATCAATGGAGTTGCTGTTGTTGTACATGAGGATGCTGCCATCGTTGGCCGGGTAGAGCTGGATGTCTGCGTGCTTCTCAATGTACGCCTTATACTTATCGTCCTGGGTGCGGTCGTACGCGAGCTTCACGCCGGACAGCAGCGCCGACACTGTGTAGGCGTGTGTGGGCTCAATGCCGTGCTTGATCTGGCTGTCGGCCATCCATGTCAGGTAGCGAGGCTGCCCGTGGAAGTCACCTGGTGAGATCTTCTGGGCCGGGGGGATGGTGAACCAGCCATTGGGCAGAGAGACATTGTTTGCCGCGAGAGCGGTGCCGGCTAGTGCCAGGTTACCCAGAAAGGACTTCATCATCATCGATGTCTTTGCAGCTGTGCCCCCGCATATCACGATAGTATTTCATCGTGCCGAGTTCCGGCCTTTTATAATCTCTTGACGTCCCTCGATGCTTCCTAGTGCCATTGCTTACGGAAAATTTGACGATGCTGCCCTGCACCCAAGACTGTATTGCGCATGTACCGCAAGCCGGCCAAGCACTTCTCCTCCTCATCTCTCCCCTGCACGAAATCGCTCGGCTCCTTTCATTGTCGTTGCACTCGATGGTAAGTCTTGGTACAGTTCCACATATCCACACGGTCGCACAACATGATTGGAAGGCCAGCCATGCGAACGGTGAAGGCTGGCGATCAGACGCAGATGCTCGCCTCTAAGATAGCCCGTTGGGTCTAATCATAACCGCGGAAATGTCATCGGAAAAGTGTCTCTGTGTCCATAACACCGGGGCCGATGCTAAGTTACTGGACGGATAAATATTTAGGGCGCATGCGATGATACTTGGCACTTTGCGGGGAAATGGGTATCCCTCATGTTGTCTGCGACTTGACTGGCTGGGCAAGGAGCACGCATGACTGGGTACCGGTAATTTGGCGATGGGCTCTTTTTTAAGGGGATAAAAACCATACACTAATGAACATGCGAACTTGGGTCCCTTCGGACTGACCGAACTTTAAAATGCCACAAAAAAACTTATTCCCAAGATCGCCCTTTGACCATGTGGCTGGAGGCTGGCACTTCACCAACTTGCCTCGTCCAGGAGTCCGTTCTCCAAATGGAAACGCTCCAGCTGCCTTGAACGAGCTCGCCAGCCACGTCCCGTCGCATCCAGAAGGAGGCCGTCCTGGTGTCGGTGACATATTTGAAAGTCGTCACGACGTGAACCCCCTTTGCCCGAAGCTCCTTGGCCTTCTCGGAACTGTCCCCAGTCTCATCATCGAGCAGCGTCATCCTTAGCGCTTCCGGCATTCTGCCGTGGTCTGTGTTGTAAAACACAAGGATGAAGTGCGGAATACGCAATTGGACACGTCCAACGTTGAAGTCTGGAAACGTGACAGAATATTCGCCGACATCTGCCAGTGTGACCTGGGCTCCATCAGCAACGACGAACCCGAACGGAATCAGGCCTCTCCAAATGCCCAGAACTGTGGTGAACTCTGCAACCCACGGAGCCACAGTAATCTGCTTCAGCGGATGCAGTTTGCTCACATCCTCCGCATCCATGACTTCCTTCCTCGGCGCCCTTGCCGTGGTCTTAACGGTGCCAGATGTAAGGTTCTCGATCACGGTTCCGAGCCAGTGGGCTGGGTAGCCTATTTCAGCGAGGCGCACGACCAGCCTCATGAAGGCAGTCAGGTTGAGAGGCGCATAGACTGGGGCCCCGTCGTCGGGGTCGCGCGTCGCAGGCAGGCAGAGCTTGAGGAAGTGAGCGTACAGCCATCTCTCAACTCGTGCCCGAGGCATGAGCTTCCCCCAAGGCAGCTTTGGTGATGTGCCAGACAGCTGCCACGCCCAATAGTTGCTGCCCAGGTAGAACGGTTCTCCTGGAATGTCGGCTTCCCCGTCGTACTGATCAAACATCTCGGCGCGGAAGTGATTCCTGATCTCTTGCTTGCTCGACATGAGCAGGTATTCGGACAGGAAGGACTCCTGCGACTCGAACTTTGGTGGGTTCAGGAGGCAATTGTACTGGAAGCTGGAGCCTGCGTCTTTCAGCAGCGGCTGAGCGTGCTCGAGTGGGGTGAGTATTCCGCCCACGTAGTCCCTGTGGCCTGAAATGAGTTCCATGCTTCACCCCGGGGAGCCGCGAGAATGGAAGAAGTGGAATGGCCTGGAAGGCTTTGCATCAAGCAGAACTCACGGGATATTGCTCATATGCACACGATCAAACTGTTGCGGGAGCGACATGGAGGGTCTTGTCCCAGCCCGGCCGTCTATGAGGCCGTATCTGAGTCCCTCCATGATGTCTGTCATCTCCCCAGCTATAATCTCCATCCGAACCTTGGAGGATTTCAGGACATGATTCAAAGACCCGGCAACCACGGAGAAGTAGGTCGCTATGACTTGGATAACTCCCTTCTGGCCAGGAAATAGGGTGGTTGTTGCTATATCGCCCAACAGACACGTGGCTACCTCCATAGGGTCTCCCTCTATCCCGAGCAACTTCGTCCATTCAAGGCCAGCGGGCCTATTCACTTCAGAGTTGCGCTCTTTCTTGGTCTGCCACATGAGGTCGATCATCGTCACGTTCGTCCTCCAGTGCTTATTGATGTGGTCGTCAAGTTTGCGCCCGGCTTGCTCCCTGGTAGCTTGCTTTTTAGACCTCATCTGCTCGAGGATTGGGGCAAGTTGGGGCTCGTGTAGCCGAACAAAGGCTTCGGGCGGCGGGGTTATTGTAAATTCGTCGAAAATCGCCTCATCTTCCTCAAATGCGGCAGGTGTCGGGGGGTCGATGTCCATCAGGCCATTCAACATACGACGCATTCCTTGGTCACGCATGGCGGCTTGGGTTGTCTTTCTGATGTTCTCTGGTCGGTAGAGATCGTCCAATGGTTCGGACCACAGGCGCAGATGCTGAAGGACTTGTGCCCGGGTGTCTTCTGACATGATAACCCACTTGAGGAAGGCACTTTTCGGACTGTCTCTCTCAAGAATGTCTATGAGGTTTAATATCGTCTTGGACAAAGTCGCGTGGACAAACGGCGGCACAACGTGCCCAACAAATAGGTAAGCAATGGTCCAAGTAAGATTGCTGGTCTCTTGGCCCTTGAGGCCCTTAGGCAGCTGTGACATGAGTCTCAGCATGACGAGTATTCGAGCCAGTGCGGCCGGTTTCAGGTCGATGAGGGTGAAGTGCAGCTCTTTCGGGAGATTCTCGTTCATCAATGACTCCATATCTGGCACCACGATGGATGTCAAGGTCTCCCACAGATTGCGCGCATCACCTATTCCGCACATGAGGAATGATAGACTGCTATCGCCACGGGACTTTGCCTCCAGCCGTTTTTCAAAGAGGGACTGGGCAGAGTCGTGGCCGATTGGATAATATTCAGGTTCATCTTGTCTGCAGAAATTATCAGAACACGCGGCAGTCACCGTGATGGACTTTGCTCTCTTACAAACACGGCTTGTACCGGGGCAGGCGATCTAAGATATCGCGTCTCATCGTCTTGATGTTCGCATCTGGGTGCTTCAGCCCTTCAGATACTCTCAAGCTTTTCAAAATCAAGTCTTTCCCAGGTACGTCACCGCACTTCGCAAGGGCTGATCGAGCCTGTTCGGTTTGCAAGCAGTGCAGGTGGCAGCGGGCTAGGCGGAGGTACAATTTGTCCCTCGACGGTGACTCGTCGCCTGTCAGCGACAGGGCTTTCTGGATGAGTTCCGCTGCTTCGCCGTACTGGCCCATCTCAAACTTTGCGGCTGACAGGTTTGAGACTGGTGCCGGGTCATCCGGCGCCAGGGACGCCGCCTCCTGGTAGCATTTGATGGCTTTTCAATGCGTGTGTGAGAGCGTGCGAGCCCGGGGAGATCGTGGAGGCGAACACTCACCTTCCGGCAGCTTGCTCTGTTTGTAGAAGGCATTGCCTCGCTCTCGCGCCGCGGTCGCCATGAATCGCAATCGCGTGATGGTCAGGAGTCGGAACAGACGAGGGTGATGTTTCTGCAATGAAGAACCGGTCCTGTTTCTGTTGCTCTTGACGTTGTAGCCCTACGTCCTCGAAAGGTAGAGTTCTACCAAATTTGCTTGCAGGGGGTTCCGAAACACCCCGCTCGGCTGCTCATTTGTCCTGGCAACCAGGACAAGAGCCAATGTCCACCCACCCAGCGTTTTCCGTCCACCCACCCAGTACCGATTTTTCTTAACAACTCCCTTACATTTGAAAGTACTTTCTGAGTTCA
Source organism: Diaporthe batatas (assembly GCF_019321695.1). Lineage (NCBI taxonomy): Eukaryota > Fungi > Ascomycota > Sordariomycetes > Diaporthales > Diaporthaceae > Diaporthe > Diaporthe batatas. The sequence continues at coordinate 337,979 of NW_025408550.1, forward strand.
CACCAAGAGAACTCCACGCTATTTTCTTCTCCAATTCATACCACTTAAGGTACAAGCCCCTTCGCCCTCTGGCCTTCTGGCCTTCTAGCATTCAGTTGGCATCCAGCATGTCTAAATGGTCAGTTGTCACCTAAATATCTACAGGCCAAAAGGGTGCCAGAAGGGGTGCATGAAGGCTAGAAGGGGCTTTGTACCTTAGTAATTGAAAATTTAGAGAATCCTGGTCAGGTACATAGTTTTATATGGACCGTCCACGTAAAACCTTGTACTGGGTGGGTGGACGGAAAACGCTGGGTGAGTGGACGCAAATGCTGGGTGGGTGGACGCCCCGTGCAATGTTTGTTAAACAGATCGCGAAATCCCTTGCAGTCCAAAAGACAGCAAGCCTTCAGGGGATATGCAACTGATCCCCTTTTCTTATCCGGTGTTTAACATCGCGAGACTGTGTTCTATTTCCCTTTTCTGCCTACCCTCCACCAGGTTCGGGCACATCGGCTCTTTCATCATAATTTCAGCACAAACAATCACCCACCACGGCAGCCTTCCTGACTTAAGATGCTTTTGTAATTCGCGAAAGGAACGGAAAAGGATTATAGGCCTTGTTTCCCCCCAAGACACCTACTACTATACTACCACGAGCAGGGGAAAAGGTTCCAGGCACGGGCATGCATTGCATTTGAGAAAGAACATTAAAATTGTTTTTACGGATGTCACGTATGCAAACGTAACCGGTGGTTTGGTTGGCTGAGTTGTTCGTCCTTTCAGCCGAAATTTCAGCTCGAGGAATACACTTCTGTCGACTTGGGGGCAGTGTGAAGTCGAAGCGTGCCGTGTGCATCGATGTGAAATATGAATGTGCTCATGTAATCATTTCCATTGAATGTTGAACCGTCGGAGCGCTTGTGGAGAAGAGTGACATGTGGAATATGTAAGTGAATAGCAAGTATCCGTCCAAGGGTGAATGAAAATGCCCCACCCAGGAAGGAAGTCGACGGACTCGGACTGGGACCTGTCTGCTCCCCAGATGCTGCTTGATGCCACCTCCCACTCTCCTTCTTCCGCACACCACTCAACAAATGACTTTCCGGAGATTCTCTGTCAACTTGGTCGCAGGACGAGTTCATTCTTCTCTTTGCTCCCGTTTGTTTCCTTGATCATCAACCGGTGTTTTCTGCCCCCCCCCCCTCCAACCGACCGGTCTTCCTTGAGCATTGTCACGATGGCGACCTTTGTTGACTACTACGCCGTCCTTGGCATCGAGCCTAGCGCAAACCTCAACGAGATCAAGAAGGCATACCGTCAGCTCGCCCTCAAGCACCACCCCGACAAGGCAGCACCAGGGAGCAAGCCCGACTCGAGCAAGTTCATCAGCGCCTTGGCTGCTTACGAAGTCCTGGTAGATGATTCCAAGCGCAAGGCGTACGATGTTCAGTACAACAAGGCCTCCAACGGCACGGCTACCTATTCAGCGACCCGTGCGACACAACACCGAAAGCGAAAGGCAAGCGGCGGATTTAGCGGAGGGTTCTGGTCTCATCCGGCGCGCGATGGAGATGGCATCAACGTCCCCGGCGCCTATCCTTCGGAGGATGAGGCGAGTGAGTCTGACTATCAATACGAGGAAACAGACGCATACGAATATGCATGTGGCGACGGGGAACGCTACTTCCATTCCTGTTGCACTGGAGAGTCCAGCTTTGACAACACTAGCCTCTACTCTGAGGGGTCTGACGCAACGGACAACCGATCCCAGTCCCCTCACGACCTTACAGAGGACGTCTCTCCCGCCCAAGGCTGCGGCAGCGAGTCGGGAGCCGAGACTGAGCTCCGCCGCGGCGACGAGAAGAAAGCCTCGAGCATTGCTGACCCCATCAGCGGGGCTTTTGACATTCTGGAGGACATTCTAGAATCGCAGTACCTGGGGGACAAGGTCAAGGGCCGCTATTATGGTGAGTACATGCTCCATTTGTCCGATGTTACCGAGTGCGTGGATGCCCACTTGGGTAGGCAGGTTTTGTCGGGGTTTGTGTCAGGATACATAAACCTCTCGCATTTTTGCTGTCAATCTAGGAAGCCTATGGGACATTATTCATGCTGAAAAGCAAAAGTACAAAGGATATTAAGCTGCTTCTGAAATTGACCAGGTGGCTGACGTATTTGATTGCCAGACAACGCTCTAGACGAACTTCGCCTGCAGAAGGGCCGGTGCAAAGAAATCGACAACAAGCTCGATGATATCGATGCTCGAATGCGCCGCCGCGTCGGCGACATGCCCGCTGGCAGCATCCCCCTCCAAGAATTTGATAACTCCCTCAAGCGGAGAATCATTGCTGCTCATCGCACCGTCAGCGCCGCTCAGCTGGAGGTCGAGCGAGCAATCTTCATCATGCGCCACGAGAAGAAGCCCGGATCCTGGAAGGCCAATGACAAGACGACGCGTGGCGTTATCAGTACGATCGAGAAGAGCGCCGATGTCTTATCGCAGATGAGGCAGGGGCTGACCGGCCTGGAATATATCATGGTCAAGATGGAGGGATGGGCCAATTCGGACCTGAGGCAGCTCAAGGGCTGTTTGTTTAGCTTCATGTCTGACCTGCGCGACTGGAGCGAGGAGATTGCCTCGCGCACATGATGCTGGTCGCGAGTCACAGGCAAGCCATGCCTGCCGTGGTGGAAATGGAGCGGCTGAGATCGACAAAGTCTCTCAAACAACCCCCCACATTTTGATGAAGGCATGGTTCACGGCATGAAGGATTTGTGAGGGGAGGCAAAGGCGGCCAGTGGGACACCTTCCGCCGGAAATGTGTTCAACAGGGTGTACAAGGTTGTGCAAGGTTTGAGGGTTTTGACAGCGTGCACGTGCTCCTCTGTGATCATTTGGATTTGTTCCACACAGTTGGAATTGAGCATACAGCGTTTCTGTCTATTTGTGAGGGGAGGTATAATGGTGGAGGTGTGATCGGATGAAGGAGCCTCTGGGTGGTAGCCAATCGGCCAAAAAGAGCTTCGTGGATGGGCTATTGTGGTGTGGGAAACAATAGTACTCGACGCTTCCCTACGGTAGCTGGCCAGTACCTGAAAGAGAAGAATAACGCTTCTGAATAGGCACAATGAACAATAAGCAGGCACCCCCACCGTGCGGTTGTTCAACTTCAAAAGCCCATAAAAATCCCACGATCCCCGACCTTTGAGTTGTGGAAAAATCTTCGAGCAACCGAGATCTCCGATTTTCTTTAGCATCTGCAGACAATCCCAAGCTTTTGTGACTCATCAACTTGAAGTTGACGATCTTTTCTTCCCATACCCAGCCGATACCACCAGTCCCAGTCTCAGATTCCCTACTTTCAATTATGGCTTGTCTCCCAGATTCATTGATGCCTCAGGGCCAGGGCCGACTCTACCCACCTGGCCAGAGCCGGCTCGAGTTGACACCCACCGAAATCCTCACTATGATTGTCGGCGAGCTCTCACAAAACGAGCTCCAGTCTTACCTCGATATTCAAAACAGAGATCGGTGCGAGGCTATTGGAAGAATCCACCAGAACATAAGAAGTCTCTGCCTGACATCAAAGCGAGTTGAGTCTATCGCAAGGCCTCTCCTATTTCGAACTATCACGGTCTCTTCGCCTAAACAGCTGCTGCTGCTGTATTCAGCACTGCTGGAGAAGACGCAGCTCGGCTTTTACATCAGAGAGATCAGTCTCGAGATTCTTCCCAAAAGTATCAACCCGAAGGACTTCCTGCCTCTGCCCTCCGGAGCCTTGACCCTCCTCACCACGCCCTGGGAGAGTCCAGGCCGCGAACTGGACACTGAGGATCATGAGTACCCGGCTTACTATTGCGATCAAATTCTCTCCTTGGCCTTGTACTCGATACTTCGAAGAGCACCAGATACTCAGAAACTGGTCCTCAGAATCCAGCAAGTCTCGTTCCGCTACCCCGAGGACCGCGAAAAGGACCTCACCTTCGCGTACGAGCCTTTCTTCAGAAGGGTTCAGTTTGCACGTGCCAGAGCTGAGTTCCTCCCGCGTCTGAAGACTTTGCAGCTCCTTGGAGATCCAGAGCTCCCAGGCAAGATGGTCATATACGACATCTGCGCACCTCTGTTCCAGAGCAGCACCTTGGAGAACATCGCCGTGTCTCAGGTGCTGGGCCTCTTGGACGACTCGGGGTGTGAGGTCTCGTCCGCTTCTGACAAAGCTCTCGGGACTATCAAGACCGCCGAACTACGAGATTGTCTTTGTGGGGATCGGGAACTGCGGGGGTTTGGAAGTGTATTTCCCAACCTCGAGTCTTTCAAGTTATCACTCATGATGGACGACTTTTGCAACTCTAGCGACGCGAATGGCGCGCGCGGCGAGAATCGCTTCGAGGACCTCGAGGGGTCTCTGAGGAAGATGAAAAGTCTTCATACCCTGAATCTCGAGTTCTCGCACACTTTCAAGGCCATCGATATGTCGAAGTTGCCCGCAGAGGGCCTGAGTCTTGCATCGCTAGTCAATCTGGCGATTCTGAGAATCCCTCTCATGATCTTGGCGGGTGGAGACGACACAACCAGCTGGAGCATCGGAAGTCGCCTCGCCCGGAACCTGCCGCGATACTTGAAGCACCTGACCGTGTCTATCGAGGTCAGCAGCCTCACGCACTGGTATGGGGACGGCGCCACGGATGTGTCCAGCGCAACCAGCACGCAGATCTCGACTATCCTTGGCTTCATAGAGGCGCTGTCCAGCCTTGGGACAGAGGTATTCCCGCACCTGAAAGAGGTAGTATGTTGCTACACGATGAAGGGTTACCGGCGCCGGCAAGAAATCGAGATCGCCGAGGCCACCAGCACGGACTTGGAGGAAGCGGATCTCTTTGGACTTGATGAAGACAGCTCCCAACGCCTAGAGAAACTCCGGAGATCAGTTCGGCGTTCACAAATACGTTTCAGTGTAGCATATGAGGAGCTCTACGGCAATATCGAGAGCCGGGATGGAGGTTGGGCGTGAGACACGGAGGGGATGCGCCGAAAGGGCTATCGTGGTTCCAGGATCTTTAAGAATTTCTCATAACAGCAGAGAATCAAAATTAGCCAGGCCCCTTCCGTCCTGATTCTTTCCCAGATGTACCTTCTATCTAATCAGTGTTGAGATGATGGTGAATCTGACTGCGGCCCTTGACAACCCCTCGACATCGCTAGCTTCCGAGCCCGCACCTCGAGCAACGTGATCTCGAAGATAAGCTCCTTCCGAAAGAATCCTCTGCCTTTAGACCTCTCCTCGTCTGTAGGACATGGATACTCGACTTTATCACCCCGGCAGTGGTGCGCGCGTGCGTCGCCATCATCATCACCGAGGGGCTTGCGTTCCCAAACATCCCGGCAGATACCCGTCTCGGAGATGGGATCCTCTGGGTCGATCCGGAACAGGTTCTTCTCGCCCGGAAGGATGGGTAATGGGCTTGTAATCCCTTCCATGTCCGACAATAGAAACTCAAAGAGGTCCTTCCTTTGCTCTGGGAGCAACTGCCAGATGCGGTACGTCACAGCGCGATGGTTGGAATGAAAATATATTTCATAGGGATCTTGAAGTGGTTGCTGCAATGCGCGGTACTGAGACAGCAACCATTCAAAATGCTCCCACTTATCCGGATCCAGAAGCTGTAGATTACGACGGGAAACTTCACTTCTATTGCAGGGGAGGAAGCAATCCTCCAGACACTATTACGGCCTGTTAGTGTGTTGTGCTGGACAGGGGGGGGGGCGGACAGTAAATGCGGAAGAGCATGCATGCCAGTGTAATACAAAAAACCTCACATTTTCCCAGGCGTCAATCTGCCGTCGCCGGTCAAACAGGATCACACCGCCGAATATCTGAGCTTCAGCCCAGTATCCGACTGCATCGGCGACTCCGTGAGGATACTGTTCGATGTCTTTATACTGGCTGTGTACGAAGAACGTCGGGGAGTCGTTATCCACCTTCAGCAGTGCTTTGTGGTCACCCAAGTCTAGGTCCCGCTTATATATATGCGCCGCGATCTGGTGTACAGATACGGCCACGAGTTCGATCAATCCAGCTTTGTATGCTTGAGACCCGGGTGATGCGGCGAGATAACGGCGGATGAGCTGTACGATGCCCGTGTGTGTTAGAACCGCTGTTCTGATTGGTACTGAGGCCAATGACTTACATCAAAGTTAAACTTCAAGGTATGCAAGTTGGATATGTCTAGAATTTGATCGACTTTCTCATGGACCCCACCGCACAGCTCGGAGTGTGCGTAGATGGGATGATCTCCTAAAGGCCTCTCGGGCATCGAAGAAAGAGTCTGGCTGAGTGGTGCACCATCCACAATTTGAGCATATGTTTACCGCGAAACTTCTGTAAGCATGACTCTCCCCAGTGCTCGCGTGTATGCTACAAAATGCTACCCTCTCCCCAGGTCATCAACTGTGGCCTTGCGAACATGTGGCTCAGTGTTGACTGGGGCCCGCGAAGGAGAATCGCTCGGCATCTGAGTTGGCGCCATGGATTCTTAGGATTACCCGGAACCAATGGGAGAAACCATGTGTGCGGGAAGTGTTATTATGGTGAAAGGTTAGAATGCTGAGAGCAACGTTGGCCAGTAATCCGTACAGATGTACTTATGTAGAGGGTCTCACGTGCAATGTTGCCTGGCGAGTGGATACGTCCATCAAGCTGACTCAGCCTACAAGGGAAGCACTCAGATTCAATGATAATTGTCCGTTCTTGATCTGCTACATCTCGAGGTCATTTAGTATAATGGGATCTTTGTACTTCCTGGTGGTTGAAAGTCTCCTTAGGCAGAGACTTACAGTCCTGGTCGTTGCAACGGGTCTAGCCTCACCACGTCATGTCACGAGAACAGCAGGATGACGCTCAATGCTGAATAAAGAGTGCGAATTTAGTCGACAGGATACTAGAGAACAGCAATGGACACTGCAATAAAGCATTGAGACTATACTACGCATGAATTGGTACATTACTGGAGTGGCTCCGTTTGTTATCGAACTAAGCAGGGGCGACGCCAAAGAGGCTCTAGGTAATCGATAGCATTTCATCTGAACCCCCCGTCTGCTCATATATTCCTCGTTGCTTCGTAGCGACGACTTATAGTGGAGCTACCCTCAGCTCCATGATTGCCTGATAATTGTCCAGTGTTCCAGTCGCCTTCAGTTCAGGCGTCCACAGAGCGTTGATCTTAGCTGCCGTTTCCAAACTCAGAGGGCCTTTCTGAATTGCTGCGACATTACACTTCCACTGCTCCATGGTTGTCGCTCCAACCACCATACCATCCTCCTTCGTAAGCGCCGAGTTGTATGCTACCCAGCGGTAGGCCATCTCGGCCCCAGAGATGCCCTCTGCGGCGGCAATGTTGTGCCACTCGTCTAGGGCTTGTAGAGCCAAGGGCTTGTTGTAGAGGAAGTGGTAGACCTTCCCGAGGAATCCCGCTTCGTTCCAACGGCCCTGGAGGGTGTCGGTGTGATCGCGGAATTGCTCGGATTTCTTGGCGAGGAAGCCGCCAGCCATAGGGCTGTATGCCACGAAGGAGATACCGTGCTTACGCAGAACATGTAGCAGCTCATCTTCAGGCAGACGAGCGATTGGGTTATAACTACCTTGGAAGACCGTTGGAAGGACAAAGTTGTTAGCCTTGCCAACCTTCATGACTTCCTCAACCTGTTCAACAGTATGATTAGATAGCCCCCACTGCTTGAAAACCCCCTCCTTGTAAGCAGCATCAAATCCAGATAGTGTTTCCTCAAGTGGAACACGTGCATCGGGGCCATGTAAGTATAAAGTCTCAAACTAAATATTGATAATGAGAGTCAGTATCTGTGAGGTGTGACGTCTTCAATAAAAATATAGAGAGCCGTATAGTAATTATAGTATTGTACTCGGGCTAGTTATAGTGTCGCACTTACCTGCTTGACACCAACCTTGCTTAAGCTTTGTCTAGCTTGGGAAAGAATGTTCTCCTTGTTGGAGACTTGGGTAGGGTGAACACCACCGGGAAGCTTCGTGGAAACAGGGAAGCCGTATTGTGACCCAACGTGAAGCTGCCCTAGCCACTCCTCACATTCGCCATAGGCAACGGCGCTGTCGAGCCCATTGACAATGTCCTTATTTTCCAAGAGGAGGTCGAGCCACGGCCTGACATCGTCAGCGGATGCAAAGCCCTGGTCCTTGCTGAAGATACCGGCCCCGAAGTCGATCCTCATCATGCTCATAGTTGGTAGGCTGGATTTGACACAGTAGTTGGTGTCTGGTGTGCAAGTGAGGGGATTGGAGGTGCTTCAGGAGCACGAAGAATGGCCAAGGACATCAGCTTTTGCGACGAGGACTTAGTATCAGTAAATGTACGAAGAAATGCCTCAGTGCTTTTTGTATGTACCGATTTGTGTCAGCAAAGGTGGAGTGTGGAAGCATTTTGGGCTCAAGTGCTGATCATCAGCATTGGCTAAGGCGGTTTCTGCCGTGCGTAGGATCAAACTATGCTACTCGAGGCTCAGTCGACCGACAGCCTTTAATACTACCAGTGACCGGCCAAAAGACTTATGCCACCAACCTGCATGTGATCCGACACGACGTCCAAAGATGCATGTTGACATAGTATGGGATATGTCATGGAGAACCTGCGCCGCAGTCTTGCGTCTTACTACTGGGGACTGGAAACAGACTGTCTAGACTCCAAGGGCAGTGGAATAATAACATTTACCACGCAGAGCGCAGACCTGGGTCCGCGTCGGCCTGAGATTACCTATCTGGGTAAATGCTGTACCTCTGCAGGTCAGCTGTCGCCCAAGTAGTCAGCCCTTCCAGCAGGATCAACCCAGGCGCCTACTAAGGGATTGCCAGTCTTCTTCTCATCACCTTGAGGCCCTTGCAAAGGTCCGATTCCTACCCGGATCAGTGAGAGGTCGTATCGCGGGGTTTCATTGCTGCATGATAGCTTGAGAACAACACCAGCGGTCTTTGTTTGGAGATTGCGAGAATGGGGCCGCCTTCCGCCGATCTCTGTGAACCCAACTATACTGGCATGGCGATGTCGTATGAGCACACCTGCTTACTAGGTACACCAAAGACCGTCGAAATAACCTTGGAACTCAGTACCAGACCATTTCTGCGAATCATCCTCAGAAAAGAGGGTAACCTGGGCTTATGAAAGTAGAAAAGCATTTCACATTCAGGATTTTATCTGCTACTAAAATATATTATTCGCACTCACATCCACCACAGTATGGGCCGGGGAAGGTGGCACCTCGCCAGTCTCCCACACCCTCTGTTCAGGCCCCACTTGAAAGACAATCTCACCTCCCTCAGTCATGATCCCTCCCGCATCCTCGTGCTCGAACCAGTTCTTCGTCCAATTTTCTCCGTTGATTGTTACGCCTTGGACATAGTAGCCTTGACGTCCGTCTCCATCATCCAAACCCTCCGCTCGGATACGCAGGGTACGATTGTGGTTAATCGTCATGTTCACGTCCTCGAACCATGGGCTCTCAATGAGATACACAGGTGTGGTAACGATTGGGTATAGCCCTAGCATCTGCCATATCAGCCAGCAGTTCAGCGCACCAGCGTCCGAGTTCCCAGGAATGCCGTCTGAGGTGTTGAAATAGAAATCATTGGCCAGTTGGCGTGATCTTTCGACAGACTTCCACTGCTTATTGAGATAGTTGTATAGATACGGCGTTTGGAAGTCAGGCTCGTTCGCAACGTTGTTGATGGTGGTAATGCCGTAGCCGTTGACACCAAGATCTACCCCTGACGTTTTTGGCTTGAAAACGTAGTCCAGTCGGTCTTCGAAGTGCTGCGGCCCGCCCATGAGCTCGATGACTCGCTCAACGTCGTGGGGAATTACGAAGGAATATTCTTTATCCTATCAGCAAAGTCTCTTAGAAGACAGCCAAGTAAGAAGCCAGGACTTACCGAACGCGGTGCCTTCGTAACTTTCATCCGCCCAGTTACATTCGCCGCAATCTGTGATGTCGTACGTTTTGTGGAATGTGCCGTTCGAGTATCGCGGCATTACGAAGCCCGAGAATCCCCGGCTCTCCGCCTCTGGGTCCCAGCTCCTTTGCCATCCAGCTGACCGGCGCATATACACATCACGGTCACCGGGCTCCTCGCCAGCAGCGATCTGAGCTACAGCAAAGTCGTTCAAGGAGTACTCGACAGTTTTGGAAACGGCCCGTGTGTTCCTATCAGCGGAAACATATGCCAGTTGAATCCAGTCGTCTAACGCGCCGCGGCCTTCCTTCAGTGAGCCCTGAGCGTCCACAGGGTTTTGGTCGAAGAAAGGAACCACCTCGGCGTTCTTCTTCACGGCAGCGTATCCCTCCGTCCAGTTGATGGCTCCGCGGAGCCCTTTGACGTATGCGTCGGCGAGAACGTTGTCGGCATTGGAGCCTCCTTGCACAAGGCCGTTGTAATTCCCGGATCTCCCATCGGGGAGATAGCCTTCGTGCTTGAACATGTCAATAAGAGATCGAATCATGCTTTCATAGTAGGCAGGCTGAATCAGATGCCACAGTGAAACCTGGTTGCGGAAAAGATCCCACATGGTGTAGAAGTCGTCCCAGTAGGGTTCATCCGAGTCCCATAGCGGGTTTTCGCCAACGCGCTCGCTCGGGATGAGGTGCATGAAGTACAAGCTTGAATACAGCAGTGCAAGCCTTGTTTTGTTAGCCCGCTCGGTCGTGTCCACACGAACCTTGGAGAAAACATCGCGATTCCATTCGTCGCGAGTGGCTTGGGCTGTGGTTCCAATGTCCCAGGAGGTTAGTTCTTCGTTCTTGTATGCGCATGCTTTATCAACCGAGATGAACGAGATTCCAACACGCGATTTGACCTCGGCGCTATGATCAGTGCCATTCCACGAGAAGATGGCCCCTACCCGCTCATTCATGGGGCCCGACCTCGCGGCAGAGCCACGGAAGGTCGGCTCAGGGATCGACTCGTTTCCAGACGAGCGGAAATGTCGTCCCACAGGAAATGTATTCTTCCCACTGAATGCCCTAGCTTTATCGGGCGCGGAGTCAAATTCGCCACACACGTAGACTACCACGGGCGCACCGAGGCACCAGCCATTGGCGATTGAGGCATACCCTGTGTAGATGCTGCTGTTCGGGTGGATCTCGATCTCACCGCCGGTATAGAATTGTGAGTCCCAGGAGCGCGTGGGATGAGGCAGGTAGTGCGACAAGTCAACGAGGACGTGCTTTTCGGAAGTCGAGGGGTATGTGTAATGGTAAAGACCTGCATGGCGAGACGCGGAGAGCTCGACGGTGACGCCGGACTCGAAGTGCGTTCGGAAATAGCCCACACTTGCTTCATCCTCGCAGTCCTAATAAGCGCCATTAGCTACGTATTCGCAATGCGCCAAAGGATACAAAATTCCACGCACACGAGTCTGCCAATATGTGCGGTTGTCCAGGAGGTTGACCGGCTCGTCTATTGAAGCAAGCGGCATCTGCGCCGGGAAGCCGTACTTGGGGCCACCACCCGTGCCGGATTCATGCATCAGGCTTATACCTGTGACTTTCCCCTGCGGCGTCCATCCACCGTTCAGCGCGCTCTGGTTGATGGGCTCCTCGTACGTGTCGATTCCGAGCTTGATCATGCCAAAGGGAACCGCGCCGCCGATGAAGACGTTGCCGCCGCCATCTGGAGGGCGTCAGTTTGCTAATTTGGGGTTGCGCAAGCCAAACGTGATTCATTTTAACTTACACACATAGCCTGGTATTTTCCCTTCAGATCCAATGAAAGGATTCACAAATTGGGTATAATCCACATCCTGAGCGTGAACCCGCAATGCAGCGATCGCCACAGAAAGCGATGCAGCTCGGACTGCAGCCATTGTGCGCATTTCACCTCAATCACTGCGCAGGCACAAAGCATGGCGTCGTTGTACGGTCAGCGGACCGCCCGTTTATTATACCATGAACAAGACGTGCATAGAGGGACCCCTCATGCCGCTTCCTGCACAATCCACTCCAACGCCTAACTCATTTTGCAATCTTCAAGGTTACTTTTCCGCTCGGCTGTCAGCATGTTTCCGCTTGCTATGACGTTGCAAGGACCCCTCTTTCTCGAGTAGGGCGCCTGCCAAGGTAAACCCCCCGCACGATAACGACTCACTACCGGTGTGCAGCGGACGTGGACGACAAGCCCGCTCACTTTCGCGGACCCACCGGGGTCAATATGGTATGTATGTAGGTGAGAGATGCCAGTAGCAAAGCCTCCTAGTCTTTCGCGGGTTACGCGGTGACGCATTGTAGCCCATTGCTTACAAGTCAAACATTGGAAAAGGATATCTCGCATAGACACTGCCTCGGGGTGACTGATGTATCCCTAGGTGATGTTAGCTTTTGTCGAAACTGGCCAGGACGCTACTCCATGATGGAAATTTAGTAGAATTGATGGCAGCATCGGGCAAAACGTACGCTACAACGATAGACAAGATAGACTCATCATTTGCTCAGGCCGAATTCCATCACTCCAACTTAACAGTGGGCGAAAGACAAAGGGACTTCCACATTTGTCGTCGGCAATCATGGCCCCAGAGTAGTAGCCTAATTGCGTGAGAGGGAAACGAGGCCACTAATACACAGTTTGCGAATAACACACGACGATGATTCATAGCTGTTCCAGGTTGCTTCCCGGAAACTATGAACGCGCGCCTAACATCAGCTGCCCCCCCCCCCCCCCAGATGCCGTCGACTTAAAGATAGCCCTTAGGCAGATATGTAATCCATGATGGCACCCTTTCAGCACTGGAAAGTGAGAATAAGGATGCGAAGACAATTTTGTTCGGCTACAGACACCACGATATTCGGTGGAAGTCTTCTGAAACGGTATTATGAGGAGATGACTGGGCATAAAATACCGTCAGAACAGATAATGTAGCTCACATTTCGCTAGATTATTCCCTGACATCAGCCAGTCACACGGACGTCCACACACCTCATGTCGTTGCTCTGATTCATCTGCACAGGAGGTTCTATAAAATGGCTCGCAATCCGCCTCAGGTCGCCTTTCTCTTTCTTTCTTCTCCGGCGCATCTCTTTTTTTGCAATCTTTATTTCATCATTGACACTCCCAGGAAAAAAGAGGGCTCACGGTAAGAAGCCCAGAGACCATTTCGATCTGTCAACTTAAGCCCCTTGGTATTATGGCGTACTCCGGCCGGGGCAAAGGTGCCCCTTACGACCACCGCCCCACAGGCTCACGAGGGCAGAGCAGCACCCAGCAGCGGGGCCAGTCCTCGCAGGCAGGCAGCAGCCGACTTGAAACTCTACCCAGCGAGCTTCCAACCGCTATCATTCAAAGCCTTACATCATACGAACCATACTCGCACGACCCTGACGACCAGGCCCTTCTGCGGGACTTGAGCAATCTTTGTCTGGTCTCAAAGCGGATGGACCTCCTTACCCGTGAACATCTTTTTAGAAAGGTGCCCATCAAGAGCATTCGCACGCTCATAAAACTTTTTCATACCTTGACTACAGAGAGAACTAAGGACTTCGCCTCTTTCATCAAGGAGGTCGACGTCAGTCTTGACTTTCGACAGGGCCTTAGGCCCCTCCGGCTCTCCGCGGCTGATCGAAACATCCTGGTTGAGGACTTGAATCGATATGCCGACGGAACATTGTCTGCACCCGAGAATGACTACGACATCCTGGGTCTCTTATTGTATGAGATCCTCGACAAGGCTTCCAACCTGCGCTTATTGAGCATGCACATTGCGGGAACCAATACCTGGCCAAGGAGATTGGATGAAGAACACTATGCTGAATTACTACTGCATCTACAGCCTAGAGCGTACACCCCCTTCTTCAACAGAATCCCGAACGACACTCTGGCGGTTGCGCGCGGTGCGATTCCTACGTTTCTGCCAAATCTGAAAACATTACACGTCTATGCCTCATCGAATACCGTAGTTGAGCCTGAGTTGTTCAGGAGGCTTGTGGATCTACCAAGCTTAAGAACTCTCTGTGTCGTCAATGATGATGGAAATTGGTGCCATATTGCGCCCTTTCCTGAACTGTACACGATATCGAGCCATGACCATGGTAAGAAAATCCGTGGCAGCTTGTTCTTTCTGTTTGAGTCCAGTTGGTTGGAAAGTCTTTCCTCGTCCTCCTACATTCCTCAGAGGACACATCATCTTTTCATTAACTTCAAATATACTGATCAAGAAATATAGAAGGACGACGGCCACGCCGGCACATTACAAGCCTGTCCCTCTGCGGCACTGCAGCATGCCAGTATGACTTCGAAGACATTGCTCAGTCATTCCCGTGTCTTGAAAGCCTTAACGTCAGCGTCCGTGGCCCACAGCCCGGCAGATTTGAGTCTTACATGGGTCGCGGTACTCGCAGAAGTGTTTCGGATGCACTAGCTAAGATGACTTCCCTTCGGGCCCTCGATTTTCACATGTATCCAGGCTTCAAAATGACCTCCGACTTTGCCGTAGGCCTGTACAGAGATGTCACCAGATCATTTGGCCCCCAACATACGCTCGACCTGAGCACACTTCCCCACTTGGAAGACGTCGAAGTCCCCTATCACATGTTTGCCAACCCTGGCCTCAAAGATATTGGGAAAACGGCGGCGGTTCCCCGTGACGTCCTTCCGAGATCATTGAAGAGGCTCGTGCTGATAACTCACTGCGGCCGCGGACACAGCCTGGAATGGCGCTGCTGGGACTCGGTCAGCTCTGTCCTTGAGTTTCTGGAGTACTTCAGAGATGACTTGCGCCACTTTCCGCACCTGAAGACCGTGTCATACTGCTACGAACACAGTAGCTGCGGCTACCCGTTTCCGATTCTTGACGGGACCCCCGAGGAATGCAAGAAGACCGAGGATGAGAGACGCTCCCGCCTCAGAGGGATTCGAGATGCGTTTTGGAAGCACAGAGTCCATTTCTGTGTTGAGTGGGATGGCCCGATGGGCAGAGAGCCAACTAAGATATGAGAGAGGGAAGAGGCCACCCAGGGCGATGGGCGTGTGTGAGAGCTGGTTTCAAATGTTCTCAACTGGACTCCAAGGGCTCGGGCTGTTGATTGTGGCGTTGCGCAGCACAGCAAGGCCTGGAAATGAGATGTCACACGCCCGATTGGTATCCACAGGTGGAGAGAAGACAGGCTGGGCCTTTAAGTATCTCTTGTGTGCAAGGAAGTGTGAGGGGGAGGGTTTGGTGCTTTTCTTTGGTGAAACTTTTGGCCATTCTGGACGGGCAGGATCTCCCATCAGCCTAGGCATGTATTCTTGGAAGCATCTAAAACCCAGCCAGAGCAATTCTTTTCCTGCCTCCTGTTTTTGTTGATCACACCCTTGTTGGCTGGCCCAGGTTGTCGTCACTGGCGCTGGTGCACGGGCCACATATATCCATTCACTCCAGGACTGCCCATGGTTCAGCTCCAGTCCCCAGCAGCTTTGCCTGCAGCAGCAAACACGGGTTAGAAATTGACAAATTCCCAGAAAACATCGGACAGGCGACTGGCGCGGGGTTCTTTTATTGCGGGGCAACACTCGGTGTGTCTTTGCTGACAGAGTCATGCTTGCTCCACCAACAACAACTGACTTTGGTCAACTCAGCCTTGCGCACAGAAATCACCAGAGTGCAACTCGTTCCCTCCAGTTCATCGGCCACCACTGAGAAGACGATCATCTCGCAAGCCTCAGGAACCATGTCGCCCGATCTTCCCCCCCACGCGATGACCGAGCGACCTGGCACCGAGCTCGTCGTCAGAGGCAGCACCTCGTCCACCACCGATGGGCGCAGCCTCATCGAGGGCCTCCCCAACGAGGTGCTCATCAAGATTGCTCAGAGTGTCGAAGGAAAGAACAAGGTCCCCATCCTCCTAAGCCTGTGTCTGGTCTCCAAACAGATGGATTCTGTGGCCAGAAAGCCCCTTTACCAGAAAGTTATCATTGAGTCCTACCTCGCTCTGACGAAGCTCTACCGTGCACTCAGGAAGAACAAGGCCCTCGGCCCCTACATTGAGGAACTCGAGATGCTGGTCCCAGGTTTCATCGTGGACCCCGACTACCTGGACCTCATCGACGATGATGACTTTGTCCTGCAATGCTCTCATTATGTCGAGGTGCTGAAGCGCACGCCTCAGCTCAAGACGCTCAACCTTGTCCTCTTGCATTTGAAGGGAACCAGCAGGCCATTTGACACCTGCCTTACCCCGCAGATGTGGGACGAGTTCATCAGCAAGCTATCGGACGCTATCACTCTGTCACAGGAGGAGAGCTCTGCCACTGCCATCCTACCCCTGCTGGAGGAGGTTCGACTGGGGACGGATCGTTTCTTTCGCATTGGCATGGAGCAACCCATGGTTTTGCTGCCATTCTTGCAAGTTCCGTCCATGGCAAGGATTGAGATGATTGGCGATTCTGGTCTTTGGCCTGGTATCAGCTATCCCTTGCTTCGAAATGCCACCAGGGCCTCCCCGATCGGTAAGCAGCAATCTGCGGAGCCAGAGTCCCCGCCCAGGTGCATTTGAACAGCCCCTTCAGGTGTGAAAGGCGTTGGCACTCAGAGATGCCGACTTCCCATTCTGCACTGAAAAAGCCGTCTCCACCCAGTTCTATAAGGTGGCTTATGCATCTACTGACACGTCCATTATACAGCATTGGGCGCACACCAGTTCAAGCAAGTCAAGTCCGTGATCCTTACAGACAGCCACTGCCTGTCCAGCGACATCATGGATGCTTGCAAAATCTTCCCAAACATTGAGGTCTTCTTTTGCCAACACTGCATCGGATCCGGGACCTACAAGATGCTGGACAGCCATCGATTCATAACCGAGCAACACGCTGCCGACCCGTCTGAGAAGCGATACCTGACCAAGAGCTTCACGCAGCTGAAGAAGCTGCAGAGCCTTGCCCTGGTCCCCATCATGGGTGAGCCTATCGGACCAGACTGGTGTAAAATATTCATTGGACCGGATGGGTTTCTCAACCTCACTCGACTTCCGGCCCTGACATCCGTCGCCGCCGTGATCACTCTCTTTGCATACCCCCAGGGCCAAGGGAATGGCCATCTGACCCCGTCCCCAATGGAAATTCTCCCTCGTTCGCTACAGTCGCTCCAAATCATCGTTGACCCCTGGACCGGCCGCGTCCTCCACCCATACCGCACGCCTCTGAATACCCATTGGTTCCAGCCTCGAGAGGCCGCCCTCCGTTTCCTCAACACGCTCGCCAGCACCTGCGCAAAGGAGTTCCCCGATCTCCGGCACGTCGAGTACATCTGGGCCGTTGACCGCAACGCCGACGCCAAGCTCCACGCCGACTTCCCCGGGGCCCCCAGCGAGGACACCCTCTGCCGTCTCGCCGATGGGTCCTTTGGCGTCCTATGGGCTCCTCGCCGCTGTCCTGGCATGCGCCCGCTGTGCTGCGAGATGCACACCAGGATCCAGGCGCTCAGCCCGGACGAGGACTACTATTCCAGGGCTGCCAAGTTCGTCTCGCCTTTCAAGGACCGCTTCGACGCCCTCGGCGCCGCCTTCGAGGAGGCCAACGTGGTCTTCCGCATCGTCGAGCTGGTGGAGTACGATGAGTTCTACGATCACTGGAAGGCAGGTCGAGACCTGGAGTGATTTGCCTGTGTTGGATGGGCTTTCTGGTACGTTATTTCTTGCACCGCGTTGAAAATATGGTGGGATTCGGGCTAATTGTGTTATTCATCTTCCTGCGTACTAGGTCGGACAAAGGCACCATGCGACAGGTGTGGTTCAAAAGCCCGCGAAACCGCGGGCGAGCTGTCGGTCAGCGTTCCGAGTTTGTGGCATGGCGCGTGGGAGCATGTTGAGTGCCACTTCAAAATTTACAAAGCTTCCGGGCTACGCCACCTTGATGTGGCCTGGGCAACAATTCAAAATTCGCATGAGGGGCGAGATCTGGATGGTGGGGGCGGAGGCATCGAGGCATCACGATGAACGCTCAGCCAGCATACCGGAACAATTGTGGTTTCTCACATGGGGCTTGGAAAAGGAAAATGCAAAAAGCAAAAGGGGAAAGTGTGGGAGAGTTAGGCAGACCGTGGAAAGGGAAGGCCTAGAATGATTCGTCATGGGCACATGGGGTTGCTCGCAAGCCTGAGTACAGTAGTATCGGTCACAATGTAAAAAGCAAACCGCGGCAGCGCACATACTTCATCTGCAAGATGTCAGCTTCAGAGGAATCACGGCTATGTGGACTTATGAACTGCATGCTGACATCTGTTTCCGCTAATGTGATCCCGCAGTGAGACATGTAGGCACTCAGCTTTGCTTGGGGGCCGGAGCACAGTCTGCGAATCACAAAAGCCGGAGACTCTGGGGCCATCGGGGGCTCAGGGGCGATCTCAGGACAGCATTCTCACATTCGTCTGTTCATTGGAAGTTATAGATTACTGCGTGTCACAACAGGGCATTAAGTGCTGATTCTGCCTGCAAGATGTCTCAATGTCAGCACCTACACCTCTATGTTGGGCCTGTAGAGAAAGCCACCACTAGAGCCTTGCATGGACCTACTGCGGTGACCGATCCCTCATTATTTACCCCTCAGGCTTGCTTTAATGGATTCACGGAAGATATAAATAAAGTCTGGGCTCCCAATACTAGCCAACGTTTGAACCCTCTATTTCCTAGGTTCCAATACGCCGTATAACCAGATGAGGCGGACATTACATTCAAGGACACTGAAAGGGAACATTATTTGGTCCCTGGCCAATTGCCTGTCCCTTCACCAAGACACCTCACGCATATAAGCCACAATGGCAATCTCAAGAGGGGCGCGCAACCATCTTCTCGCAGCTCCAGAACCTGGCCAAAAACACATAACCGGCGATGGCTGGCAACCTCATGGAATCTCAGACGCGATACCAAATTCCTTTTCCGTCCGCTCAATACCAGATTCTGTGCCGGGGTGTGGTAGAGATGCACGACCACGTCCTGCACAAGTCAGCACCCGGAAGGCAACAGCGGAGGTTTCAGCCAAGAGACTGGATTCCCCTGACCGAAAAGCGGCGAGGTCATGCACATGGTTTACTGGCGATGGCTGGGCTATGGAAATCATCGCCGCCACCTGCTCGATATGCTGTTTTGTCGCCATCATCGCAGTCCTCAAGGTCTACGATGGCCAGCGAAGCCCGAGTCTCCCATTTGGAATCACGCTCAACGCGATCATATCGATTCTCGCGACCACCGCCAAGTCCAGCATCATGTTCGGAGTAACCGCTGCGATAGGCCAGGCCAAATGGGACAGGTTCAGCACCCAGGGTCCTTATCACCGCTTGTTGGATCTTGAGTACATTGATCAAGCAAGCCGGGGACCTCTCGGGTCTTTCCGGATACTATTCACAGCGTCGGGACGATCAGTTTCATCTGTGGGGGCGATTGTGACCTTATTAATGCTGGCTGTTGATCCTTTTGTCCAGCAGCTCCTGGTGTACCAGCAGGAACCCACTCCTGTGTCGTCAGACCTTGCTTGGACAGAGCAGGTGCTGGCTCCGACGATCTTCTCAAACCATAGCGACCCTGTCTACTTCGGCATGTTCAACAGCGCGCTATGGAACCCTCAGGCCTCATATGAGAGAAAGGCTCACTGTCCGAATTTGAACTGCACCTACCCTTCATTCAAATCCATGGGGCTCTGTACAATCACTCGTGAAGTCCCATTGGATCAGATTTTCTTCGGTGGGAAGGCCTGCGAAAGGACTTATTCCGATACCACCAAAGGGGAAGTTATATTCGAGGGTGTCAACAATCTGATCACGTCTTACAATTCGACGAAACCATCTGATCCATGCAGGCTGTCCTTCTGGGGTGCCAACACGACATCTCTTCCAATTACAATTACACCAGCCGCAGATGGTGAGACCGAATACGGTTGGAACTTTCCTCTGGACATCACCGGCGCCATGGAAATTGAACTAGACGCGCAGCATGATGTCCTAGGTGTACGAAACCCCTTGCTATCACTGGGCCGGATCAGTTGGTCCTCACCATCACTGGTGGGCGACGGGTCGATGAGCCTTCGGTTCGACAAGGCAGAACAGGCCGTGATTGCATTCTGCGCCGGCGAGCACCGTACGACCGTCAGCCAAGGGAACACCTCAACTTCCGTAGCCGACCTGTCTCCCACGTCTGGCTTCTCATATCACGACAATACTACCATGCTTGGACCAAACGCTACCTGCTGGACCTCAGGTTCAGAAAAGACCACGTTCCCAGGAGCCGAGATTAAGCAGTCGGTCAACGGAAGTTACATTGCCAGAGACTCACCCTTGTCATTCTGTACTGATAACTGGGGCTGGGGAGCCGACATTGCTTCTCGTCTAACTTGCAGTGCCTACGTTGGTATGAACTTGAACGGTTCTGCGGATCCGCCGGGTGATTCCAGCACTGTTCATCCCAGATTGTTCATCGGTAGCCCCGGAACGACCAATCAGGATGCCCTACATCAAATCCAGGCACGCAGTTTAAACAATGTATCAAGGTCGATAACAGAATCCCTGAACGCATTGTTCAGGAAATACAGCTCAGATCGCATCGTTGGGTTTTACATGGAGTACGACACAGTGGTCCGCGTACAGTGGCCCTGGTTGACTCTGCCGTTGGTAGTTGAAATATGGGGGATTATGTTTTTACTTTGGATTGTGTTCCGCAACCCGAGGTCTCCAAGTCCATGGAAGGGCAGCATTTTGGCCACACTGTTCCATGGTTTGAGCCCCAGCGGCCAGGTTTCGGACGACTTGGATACGATGTCCTCCATGGAGGAGGAAGCTTCGAAGACCCTGGTTAAGCTCGAGACTTCTGACAAGGGAATGAAGTTTCTTCATAAGATAAACCACGACACTGCTTGATGCACGGCGAAATTATGGGTATAGGCATCCCAGTACCAAGGGATTTAGGATGGAATGCCGTGTATACAATAGATAGTATATGAATCGCTCAATCAGCCTCAAAAAGAGATCTGCCCTAGTAAACTGATTTTTCGATTCCGGGAACCTTCTCATAACCGTCAGAGTCAGACATGTGAAAGTCGTTTCGGATAGAACATCGCTCCAGAACAAAGGTCAAAGCCGACACAGCCAACGCACAGGCAAACATGAGATACCATCCGGCCCGCATGCTGGAACCGTATGCATCCAGGAGACGTGGTCCCATATTTGTATACTCATCTTTAAAATTTCCAATGTCAGTAGCCAAGGTTTCTGCGACATCCGCAACAACAACACCAAGCGACGACTGCAGCCTGGGCATGTACACGGCCGCAAAACACGCAACCCCAAACCCAGAGCCCAACGCCTGGAAGAGTGTGAAGATCCGGGAGCCCGACCAGGAAGGCGAGTGGTCAACGTAGGTCTGCGTACTACGAACCAGGCCGATGAATGCAGTCCCTTGGCCCAGGCCCAGGAGGCCAAGGACCACCACTGCCTCCGCGCGGCTGGTGTTGGTGCCCCAACGGACCATCAGGCCGCTCGCAAGGGCCGTCAAGGCAGCACCTCCTTGGGCGATTCTGCCTGTTCGGATTTGCTGCCTGGAGATCAAAAAGGTCGCACCTGCGGCCCCCACAGCCATTCCCACCACCATTGGTAAACTGCTCACACCAGACACAAACGCACCGTCGTCAAGAACGAGTTGGAAGAAATGCGGGACGTAATACAGCGTCCCAAAGAGGTTTGCGCCGTAGAAGAACGCCACCATCGCAGTCATAAGCAGGCTTCGGTCGAGGAACAGCGAGGGGTGGAGGAGAGGATCAGGGACCAAGGGCTCGATGAAGCAGAAGGCTGCCAGGAGCGCAACTCCGGCGATGCATAGGCCGACTGGGGGGGCCGAGATCCAGGGAAATATGGCACCACCACCTGATGCTGGCACGAGCAGCATGAAGAATGTTCCGGCAGTGAGAAGCAGTGAGCCAAGGTAGTCGAACTGGCGCAAGTTCAGGCGGATATCAGCCCAGGACGGCCCCGGAAGGTTCAGGAAGGATAACGCCATGATGTAGCCAACGGTTCCTATGAAGGGGCCAAGTTCGTAGGAAAGTGGGCCAGCTCCGCAGCTACGTGATAAAAAATGGACAAGTCAGTTTACCCGGATACCAACCAAGAATTAAGCAAACAATTCGACTGGTTCAGGGACTCACTCAACCAACGCTCCGGATGCCAGCGGGCCACCGACCGCGGCCACGGCCCAGATCATCCGAGAGGCAGACATGTACTTGTTGAATTCTTTCGGCGGAACAATGTCCCTCAAAACCATCTGTAAATGTTAATGTGTGTCAGACCGTCCGCCACCTCGGTATCGAACATAGACAACCTACCTCGAAAATCGCGTAGGCCCCGCCGGCGCCCGCTCCCGCCATAGCACGCATCGCGATCAAGCGCCCCACCGTCTGTGCGCTAGAGGGCGGGGAGTGGACGGCTGCGAGGTTGAATGCCTCCATGGCGACGGCGAAGGAGAACTTGTGGGCGAAGCCCTTGCACACCCTCGGCCAGATAAGGAAGCCCAGCGCGAAGGAGGCAAGGAACGCAGTGCCTATCCACGCTGAGTTGAGGTACCCGAGGTTGTAGGAAGAGAGGGACGGGACGGCGACCGGGATGACGGCGACGTCTATGGCGATGCCAAACATGCTTATTTCGATGCTGGATGGGCAAAACGTCGTCAGCGGCTCTGCGTTGCTGGGGCGGACAACGGGGGTGTGGGTCTCTCTACGTTAGCAACAAGCGCCAGAATGCCCTCTTGCTCAGGGGAGCTTTGGCACCAGGTTTGTACGGCGTGGCCTGTGGGGTCATCACGGCCCCTTCTTCAGCTCTCATCTCAAGTAGCATTCTAGAGGCCTCCTCCTCCGTGACGGCAAGTTCGGGCGGGCATGACGCGCTTCTGGCTGGTCGGGTAGGCATAGAATATAAAATAGATGTATGGGCAGAACGAATTTTGGGGCTGTGACTTTATCAGCAGGCTGTGGACAGCGAGTATTGGGAGGTGAGAATCAAAGAAGCCAATTTACCGGGAGGGAAATGTGGGAGGATGAGTTGAAGTATGCTGACGGTGACGTCTGGGGCCTCCTCATTTTCGGACCAACCAGCCAAAGGAGGCTCAGCAGGCGGTGCCAAGAACCAACTGCAGATGGTGCTTGTAGTCCTTGCCATTGGCTGCACATAATGCGCCAGTTACTTCGTAACTCATTAGGTGAAGGTGCATTTACGATTAGGCAGCACTGCGACCTCCAAACATTCCCACCACGAAGTAGAGGTCAAAGCATGTGGATCGGCAGTCGTTCAACCCCTCGTGGGACTTGTGCGTGCACCAAACACAAAAAGGGGACAGTCTGACCAAACACAGCCCCGTTTGACTGTGTGTCGTGTCCGCTGCTTGGACGCATGCATTATCGGGTGGGGGAAGTGAAAAGATAGACCGAAGAGAATGAAGTTCTATCTTCGCATTGACGCTCCTCGAGAATGGCATGAGAGTCACTTGAAGAACTGTTTAGGTTGTAGGTTCATGCAGAACAATTCCTAGGTACACTTGTCGTTCATGGATCTGGCCTTCACGCTGCCAGGTGGAACAGCTCAATCTTGCTCTTCAAATCAAGGTCAGTAAGGAATGATCTCATGATATAAAAACCACTGCAAGTCAGTCATTAAGTGAAGTGAAAGCCACAAGTATTGCCATTTTGGAGCAGGTCTGTTAGCTTTTGAACATGAGCAGTCTGAGAAATCAAGTTCATCAATTAATCAAATCAGACCTCGGACTGGGCTGAGATTGTTTGCTTTGAATGACCAACGGATGTTCACTTTCTTGTATTCACTTTCTCATACGTCCCACCAGACATCACCCAAGCACGATTCGAGGTTTTGTCACTTTCGCAAACGTCGTCCACCCCACTTCCTCCAACACACATCTCATTCAGATTCGGTGGATTGCAGCTGATCGAATTCTGATCCAAGACACATCCACGACTGGCATCTTTAAGCATTTTGCGAACTGCTGCCGAGTCTTGCATTGCAACCGTTTAGCCAGCTTGCGTAAGTCTCAGTCTCCCAGCCCTGCTTTTTTGCATCATCTCCTTCGATTGGGCGGACGCTGACAAGTCTGGCAACCAGGCCAAGCGATCGCAAACATGGCTCCGCCCCGCCCTCCAACCTTCGACAAGATGCCACACCAGTCGACTTCAACGATGTCAAATCTCCAGACGGTTGACGGCAAAATGCCTCAGATTTCGACTCGCCAATTCAGCCCAAATGACAACGACCATCCGTCTACCAACATCACCGCCCTTGCGAACGAGCTTCTTGTGACAATCGCCAGGTACCTGGCCGTCGACACGGTAGAGGCACATCTTGACGATGAGTCATTCCAAGGATACATCCAGTGTCAGAAGGACCTGCGAAATCTGTGCCTTGTCTCGAAACAGATGCAGGCAGTCGCTCGGCAGTATCTCTACCGTGCAGTCATTGTGAGAAACTCAGATGTCTTGGTCTACCTCGCTCGGACTCTTGACGAGTCCCCGGATCTTGGGCCTTTGGTCAAACAACTGGTATTTGAGGTTCCGTTTGACCTCAAGGATGTAAGGTATCGTAAGCCATACGTCGGAGTTCTCGGGTCACGCCAAAATTACGCCAGAATCTGCCGAAGCGCAGTGGAGGCCTTGGATGTCGCCAAATATGAAGAATTCAGGCTCCATTCTCTGGAGTTCATTGGTAGGGAGACTGATGTCACCTTCAGAGAATGGGGATGGGGACAAGAGTGCGAAATTCTCCGCGAGCTACACGTTGACATCCTCCAACGGTTACCTAACGTCGAGCTTTTGTACTTCGGCAGGCTGATTCCGACTTTCGAAACACGTTTCACACTGGACTACTGTTCCTTCGTACTTAAAAAGATCGCCAGACCATTCGATGGACAAGGTCTAGTTTCCCAACCAGTTTCCGGGCCCCAGTCAAAGCTCAAGCAACTACACCTGCTTGGAGCCAACCCAGATGGGGAGGTACCATCTTTATGCCTCTATCTGTGGGAGTTCGTGCAAATCCCCAGCCTGCAAGTACTCAAATGCAATGGTGACGATGGAGATGTGTATCCAATTTCGATTGACCCACCCTTTGGAGTCTCCCAACTGGCACAGGGTATGTCATCCTACATCTGGTTCTTTCCTGTCCCCCAGGTGCCTTCCCGGCCAATCAATCTGGACCTAGACTAGACAATGTTGCTAAATATTCAATGCTGACGCAAATCAGATCCAGTACCACCCTTACGCTGGCAGCACAATAACATCACATGCATTGATCTTCGACAAAGCCGCTGTACCTCAGCCGCCATCTTCCTTCTCTGTGCCTCATTCCCGTGCCTGGAGTACTTATCAGTTTCTGTCAAGCGTGGAACTCCGGCCAAACATTGGGGAGAGAGGGACATCCAGGGCTTCGGCACCAAGGAGTTCCTCTCAACCGAACTGGACAAGTTGGAGCACCTGAGGGAATTGAGCCTCGACCTCCACTACAGGCAAAACATCAAACCGCTCTTAGGTGAACACGGGGTGCTCAGCCTCGGCAGCCTCGACAAGCTCACTCATGTTCGGCTCCCTTTGCATTGCCTAGTCGAAGTGCAGACTGGGAGCGAGCTCAGACTTGCGGATTTGTCAGTGGTGCTTCCGCCCTCTGTGAAGCACCTTGCTGTATGGGCAGATCTTGATTCTGTGGGGAGTTGGGACAAGGGGCCGTCAACTGGCATGTTTTCTAGCGGTCCGCCTCCCACGCCGGGCGTCTCTTATCATCCAAGTGAGTCAGCTCTCGAGTTCATGGAGTCGGTTTGTAGCCTCCTCACATCCCACTTCAAACACCTCGAGGACGCTACATACTGCTTCGCTGGCAAGGCTCTGGACATGCCTTGCGAATGCGACGGGGACACGCTGTGCAGCCGTTGTGAGGCCTTGCAACTTCTGGACGTCCGGGCAATTGAGGACTCGGCAACTCGAATGGGGATCCTTGCATCAGAATCCGAAGCCCGTGGAGTGCGTCTGCGTACCTTGCAGGAACCTATTGAGGAGTAGATCGGCGTGGTCGCAGGTGCAGACGGAGGCAAGCGTTGGTTATGTTATTGAGGATGATGGTTTTGGCATCACAGAGTCCTCTGCTCAACGCCTCTGCGATTTTTGGTAGCTGGAAGTGTAGCCGGCATTGCAACTCTTAGTACCGTTAGGCCCGTATTCGGGGTGAATGAAAATTGACAAAACCAGTCATTGTGACTAACTTATATGTGCTCAGTTCCAGTGTCCTCTCCGACCGGGCTGCAATTATCATGATGAATTAGAACATTAAGGTGTTTGTATTATTATCCTATTCACAGATCCACACGCGGCCGGAGAAAGCTGATCATCGTTGACCCGTCCCGGGTGGTTACCCGTGGGTCTGAGTTCTGCTTACCCACTGCTGGCGCCGGGAGGCGTACGGAGGTGTAGGTAAAAAGTCCATTGCCAAGGAGCAGGGGCTCGACATTAAGCGAAGAATTGATGTCAGGGTTACAACTCTGATACCCCCTTTGAGTAGGGTAGAAGAGGGGGTGTCCAGGGCCTAACCCTCACAAACACCCCCCTTACCACCCTATCAGATGGGGGTGTCTGGGGGTTGTGCTCCCACCCTGTTGCCCTGCCAGTGTGTAGCCCCTGCTCCTTGGCAATGGACTTTTTACCTACACCTCCGTAGGTACTTAAGTAGCAACCGAAGGTCTGACCCCTGGAGGCCCTGTTGTTGGAGGCGTCACCCACTTCGGCAGCTTGCCCTCTGCAAGCAGGGTCCTACCCTGCGGCCCGGAACAGGCCGCAGCGGGCAGTTGGTGATCCATTCTCATCGACGGCTGCCAACGACCTGGGCCGATTCTATTCTTGTCACCAACACCCATTCGGCCACCCTCAGACCTCCGCGTCTCTCTTGATACGAGGCCCGCGCCCCAACTCCTGTCCACAGTGCTGTTCAGGTCGGTCACGATTCTGTAGACAATCATGCAGTCCGCTGCCGCGACCCGTGCCGATGCTGCCCGCAAGGGCGAGACAGCAGACACGACGCACTCGCCAGTGCGGGTACTGGTTCAAACATACACGCACCTCGTACCAGGAGAGGCGAGACCTGATAAGCTGGAATTTTTAAGAAAAACCATCGCCAAACGTGTTCTGAAGATGAGGCACAACAAAAGCACGGCCTACATGCATGTTTACGACGATTTATTTGCCATCCCGGGCCGCCAGTGCTTCTTCCTTTACGATTACGCATCGACACCCATTGGCGACGACATTGTTGACGATGAAATCCCGATATTATGGTACCGGTGGTCGGGTGACAAAATGTCAGTTTAGCCTGGCCTAACATCGACTCGGGCTGCGATTTATCCTCCGTCATTTTGTTACTAACTCTCCTACAGGATGGCCTTGAATCAAAAGCCGCCAAAAAGGATTCGCCGAACGATAAGGGAAGACTATCCATTCATGATCCGGGTCCTCAAGCCGAAATTACACGACCTTGAGCGTCCCGATATGTCCAAGGAAGAGTTGAAAAGGCACAGAATGAAGGAGACGCCCGAGGAGCGAACCAAGCGTCGGCGTGAACTGGAGCAAGCAAAGCTGCGCCGTCTTGACTACTTGTATGATCACGAGCTCCAATGGCTGTCAGATGAGCCGGAGCACGAAGCTTGGCTACAGGCAAATGTTGAGCCAAGGGCTTGGTCTTGGTACCAGCGGTTAAAAGCAGAGTGGATAGAAATCGGGCGCGTCGAGAGACTGGTTAGTACCGCTCGGATCGGTGAATTCCCGTGATGAATCACTGGTCAATAAACGCCATGCTATCATCCATGATCTCGACGGTCACTAGAGTAACGTACCATTGGCAAAGGCACAAGACAAGGCAGAAGAGAGTTATAGAATATGTTCGACTTTTAGAGCAGCGTGGATTTATGAGGCATCGAAACAGGGTACAATGGTTACCACCAAGCAGTAACAAGCTACCTTTGATCTAGGTTATTCAAAATCGCATCCAGACAGGACCTGGGGACCGGGCACTTAGTTGAGTGCCAGCCGCAAATACTTCCACTGATCTCTGCTCAAGCACCTGTGCAGTTGAAAACATAAAGTTTCGAGATTTGCAGGCCAAAAGAACGAGGCCCGATAAAGCACCAGCAGGAAGGCCCATCACATGAGCCCGCACTTATGTTACAGCCAACTTCCTCAGTATTCATTGAGCCTCCAGCTGGAAGCCACCAACCTTCGAGACAGCCCAGAGGTCACCACTGGCTAGTCCGTTTCATGGAATCATGAAATGGATGGCAAGACCCGTCTATTTTGAGAGAACTAGCACCAACACTTAGATCGACAAACTCTCATCCCCTGTCTGATTGGGGCGAACAAGGTTGGTGTTGGCGTAGGGTAGCATTGTGTGGCCTCCGCCTTCATTCAATGTTCGTGACCATGTTCCAACCGCGGTCTAAGGAATCAACATGTCGCAAAGAGCCTGGTCAAATTGTACGCCAATGCTTGTCAAAGGAATCGTTCCGTCGGAACCTCTTTGGTCTCTTAAGGCCGCGCCCGTCGTGGGCATATCTCACATATACGGATTATGCGCAAACGTGGCCTGGCTTCGTATCTGGCTTCGGCCGACCTCGTCGCAAGTTGTGTTCCATGTTTGAGGCCTGAATTTCCACACGAGATCAAGACATAATTAGAAGTCTGAATTCGACTCCCAGGAGGATTTCTGCGTCTATAAATGCGGGCTCCTTGTCAAATCTACAGGTTTACAGACTGGATATTCGTCAAGGACGTCAAGCACCATTGCCACACTCTTCAATTCATCTCAGATATCATCACCGCTATCTGGCATAGCGGGCAGAAATACCTAGATCAACAAGCCCATAACCCTACACTCGAACATCGACAGCCCGGCACGTAACATCATTCGCTTCCCAATCTCAGTTCATAAACGGCTCAGCACTTTTTAAATATGTCTTCATCTTCATCCTCATCCAAGAAGCACAAGTCGAGCCGTCATGAGGGCTCAGGGAGCTCTCATCGCCGGCAAAAGTCCTCTAGCAGTCAGAGCTCCGGCGGGTACAGTGGTGGCAGCCGCGGAAGCGGCGCGGACCAGAAGCAGAAACAGATGAACCCTGGAGGATGCGACTACTGCGATAGCGGGGAGATCCTAATCAACGAGCTGGTGGAACGCGAGGTCAGGTGCGACGGAGAGTGCAATGGCACCCCTAATTGGAGGGGCGAGGTGGTACCAGGCGTGGTTGAGGCGTGCTTTGTCTGCCGCCCGGATCCTCCTCCGGGGAGAACACGCAACAAAGCAAATGACAACTGCCGAATTTGCGAGGGGTGGGGGGTGCTTCACAAGAGGAGGAAGTGCTCCACATGCCACGGACGAGGGCGGGTGACGAGGATGCTAAGGGTGCGGAGGATGGTGCGATGCTCGATGTGCCAGGAGGACAGAAGCTATGCCTTTTAGTGAGGGCCCCGTGTAGTCTTTTGTGATTGGCTGGGACCGTGATGCTCTTGGATGTCCTGTACTACCTACAGTCTTTACCGTAAACCCAATGTAAATACCTACCTAGGTAGGTAGATCGATATTAAGCTCTGTAATATCAAACAGCCTGGAGGCTAGCACTTACCGCGCGGCGTTCATAGTTTTCGGCTTTTATCAAATTTTAACACGATTATAACCTGTCTACCATACTACGCACTTAGGGGTTTTTAAAAATCGTCTCTACCCTATTATAATCTAGTAATAGCTATAACTATTAATGGATCCTTTCTTCCTTAGTACTCTTTAAGTAAGAAGGAGGTTTTTTAAAAAGAATAAGTTTTTAAAAGATATTAATTTTTAGAATTCTTTAATATTATTCTTTTACTTTAATATAAAGATTTATTAATTTTTTTTCTTTAATAATCTTCCCCTTTAAAATAAACCTCTAGCTAGCTCTCTATTTACTTTATTTATTTAACTAACTCTAGTTAGATTCCTTTCTTTATATTTTAAGGCTTTAAAAGAAGGTTTAAAGAAGAAAGAGAAGGTTTTTAAAGAACTTTTTAATTTTAAAGAAAATTTAATTTTAAAAAAATATTAATATACTTTATAGTTATTATTTAAAAGTATTAATAAGGAAATTATTAGGAGATATAAAGTATTACTTTAAAGTTAAAGGAGATATTTTAATAGCTAAGTAAATAATTTAAGAATTATTTTTAAAAACCTTTTAAGGGGCGCTATAGTATTTAGGTAGGTATCTATAAATATTAAAATCCCTTAAGTCTACTATTTACTTTATCTACTAGTATTTAGTCTTATTAAATACTTTATAAAATATATAGGTAAATCTCTATATTTTTATAAATTATAAGAAGCTGTTTTTTATTTCTATTAGAATAATAAATAGATATTTAAATAGGAATTTTAAAAAGTAAAAAAAGAAAGTTTTAATAATAATAAAATATATAATCTTTACTTTTATATTTTATAATTATTCTAATATTTTATTAATATATTTTTAAACTATATATCTTTTAACTATTAATAATAATTTTAATCTTTTAAAAACGTAATTATAATATTAAATATAAGTTTTAAAATGCTTTATAAATTTTATTTATAATATATATAATTTAACTTCTATTTTATATATATTTAAAGATTTATATAACGCTTTTATATATTAATAAATACTTAAGGTCTAGTGTTTAAAAAGAATATTATATTAATAATAATAGTTATAATATAATAAGTACTTATAACTTTAAATTTATAATATATAAATAAAGTTAAAAAGTATTATTTTAATAACGGCGTTAACTAGATTCGTAGTATATATATATATATATATATAGTTACTACTTATTATATAACCTTCGATTTGTAATGTTAAAGCTTAAAATTTATTCTAAATTTTATAGATTTTATAACTAGGTCTACTTAAGGAAGAAAAGATGGAGCCTTCGGTGTCACGAAAGGGCGGATACACAAACATGGCAGCAGTCCTTAACATGTCAAATGACGTCAATCCGACGCTACCTTCTATACCACGCGGAGGGTTTGAAGGAATTGTAAGGTGTATGTCTAAGTCATTGAGGCTGTGGGTGAATTGGTCATACTGAATGACTAAAGAAGCCCACACATAATACACTCTTGAGCTGGATGACGAGGAGCCAACTGGGCAAATAACTCGAAAGAAGGATGTTCGATGGAAAAAATTAAACCCCAGTGACTGGGGGACAGGACGGCCTTCGATAAACTTTCCTGGTGGGGTTATCGTAGCTGGGCATTTGGATGCAGTCTTACCAATCTGGTTGATTTACAATCGCGCCTGTAGATTCGAACCAGACTCCGGAGGCCGGACGGCGGACGAAATGTGCAGCGGGTTTCCAATCCAACCACTGTCCAGTCAAGATAAAAGGACAACCCGAACTCGACAACTCCACCATCTTTCAACCGGACCCTGAAGGGATGACCTTTAAGTGGTTTTTTTTATTCAATATGTCAATTCCGAGGACTACCAAAGCCTACCGCCGTACGGAGGGTGACCTCCCAAGGACCATCGTGCAGACCACCGAGGCCCTGCCAAGGCAGGAAGAACTTGGCCCCCATGATGTCTTGATCAAAGTGCACGCTGTGTCGTTGAATTACCGCGACGTGGCGATGCTGAATGGGTTGTACCCCGCCGCAATACAAGACCGAGGAATCCCCTGCTCCGACTGCGCAGCCGAAGTAATTGCTATGGGTGCATCCGTCCAAGACTTCGTGCTCGGGGACCGGGTCGCACCAATCTTCGACGTCAACAATTTTACGGGGCTGGAGGACGAGCCTCACCGCTCGCTCGGCGGGGATCTGCCTGGGGTGCTTCGCGAGCATGCTGTCTACGAGGACAAGTTGCTCGTCAAGCTGCCGGAGTATCTGACGTGGGAAGAGGTTTGTGCATCACTGAGCGACGTTGTGACACCGCGCGAATGGCTGAAAGACATACTAGGCTTCCACGTTGACTTGTGCTGGTGTTACGGCGTGGAATGCCCTCGATGGCCTCAAGATGAAGCGCAAGGACCCGGTTGTCCTATTGCAGGGTGAGTGATTGGTTACCAGTGTGGTGGTTCGAACACCGCGGAACCGCGGGGTGCTGATGCTGAAGCCGCAGGAACGGGAGGAGTAAGCCTATTTGCCCTCGCAATCTGTATAGCCGCGGGAATCAAGGCGATTATCACGTCGTCTTCCGATGAGAAGCTTGAGGCGGTCAAGAAATTGGGCCCGGACGTCCACGGCATCAACTACAAGACTACAGCCAGCCAGAAGGATGCCATCCTCGAGATCACCAATGGCAAAGGGGTTGACTTTGTTGTCAACAACAGCGGCCCAGGCTCTATCCCGGAGGACGTCGGCTTCCTTCGCGCGAGAGGCGGCACAGTGTCCCTCGTCGGCTTCCTGAGTGGCTTGGGGGGCACATGGGACCCTAGTGAGATGTTGGGCGTGATGCAAAAGGTCGCCAAGATCCAGTGAGTTGAACATTTGCACAGCCCGGACACTGAGAGGTCGTTCTGACGTTTGAATAGGGGTATTGGGGTGGGCTCGAAGGAGGACTACCAGGACATGAATAAGTTTCTTGAGGGAAACAAGGTAGCTTTGGGGCCCGCTATTGTAGACCGCGTGTTTTCTTTTGACGAGTCTGAGGCTGCATTTGACTTTCTTTTTTCTGGGAAGCATACAGGGAAGGTCGTTATTAAAATTTGAGGCCGATAAGCCATATATAAATACATAAAAGAAATATGCAACTTATTATACATTTTTTAAAAGAATTAATATAAATTAATCTTTACATATTTTAAATTCGACTTCATAGTTATTTATCTATTAAATCCATTAACATTGAATTACACATAGTATATTAAAAACATTTCTATAATTTTATATAATTATTAGATTATAACAAATATTAGATTTAAGTTAAAGTGATAAATTAGTAGTTAGGTTGAAGTTTAGAGATAAAAAGATGAAAGACTTAAGGCCTAGTAGGTACTAAAGCCCTTATTTCGCCTTCTCTTTGCAGCCTTAACATTATCTTAAGACATACTAAGAGTATAGCACGCCTTTAAATTACCAATGTCAATGTTTGCCTCTTTCGACATACAAGCCTTGCTCGATGCCCCTATTTATTTGGAACTTTGTGGCCTTTGTTGTTCATCCTCAAGAGTAGCAGGACTATCAAATCTCAAAGTGACTCTTTTCGCTAGGATAGACTCCTTGTTGGTGCTCGGGGCCTAGCCTCGCGCCGTTTTACTTTCGGCAGAGCAGGGAACTGATTCGGCGTTCCAGGTACCTTGGGTACATGGCTTGCGAAACTCAAGCTGAGGTTATCCATGAAATCCCATGAATACGTTGCTGGACTTGACACAAGGCACATGAACATTAATGAGTTGAGGACGTTACGTGGCGGGGACGGCGGTAATATCATCACACTGGAGAGCCTGATGCTACACTTGAGGCCCGCAGAAGAGGCAGCGATACTGTGACTGATTCAGCAAAACTGGCTTGCTGAGAATGGAGAACTTACTGCGTTGGATCACCCCGCCGCGATGGGGCTGTAGTAGGTGTGACGGGTGCACGTCGTAATCATCGCAGAGGCTTAAGGAGAGAGACTAGCGTGCCTCGTGAATGGCAATCCTACCTTTGAAACTATAGGGACATTGCGCAGATGACGAGACAGGAGGATAGCACACGTCGAAGAGATGGTGGTCAGCCCACTGGCCAAAGCCCCGCAGTGAGCCTGTGGCTGCTTTAGAGCACGGCATATCGGCATATTGCACGGTCTGGTTCTCCAATCGCGTGTCGTGCATGACGATTTGGCAATTGAGCTGTAGGGCGATCCCATGATGAGGGGTGCACATCTCGGCTTCTTTATGTTGCGAGAATGGGCATCCTCTGTTGCCCTTCGTTGCTCGTAATTGTGCCATCTTACTCCTGGTCTGTGAACATGGCTCCACCACGCGCAGAAGAAATCTCCTGGGTGAGCGACAATAAGGGGCTTCATGGTTCAGCTCCATACAATGGAAGTCCGAGAAACGTCGAACATATCAACGCAATCCATTGGGACGAATCACTGCAACCCAGGCACTATGAAATGAGCGGAACTGACCCCGACTCCAAGATACTGTTTCTGGATGTCAACATACTCGACTCCACAGGATCCGAACCTTACCGAGGCGATGTTCTAATCGAAGGTGAGAAATCTCTGATATGTATTACGTTCCATCAGTTCCGGGTGACAGGTTCACGAGCGTTGTGATTCCTCAAG
This sequence comes from Diaporthe batatas, assembly GCF_019321695.1. Classification (NCBI taxonomy): domain Eukaryota; kingdom Fungi; phylum Ascomycota; class Sordariomycetes; order Diaporthales; family Diaporthaceae; genus Diaporthe; species Diaporthe batatas. Next base: position 372,291 of record NW_025408550.1, read on the forward strand.
GCATGGTCGCCGCGAAGTGACACTCGAAACAGGGCAGCGCTTTGCCGCTGTAGGCGAAGTACCGAGCGTCGAGACTCTTCAGCGAGACCCGCGTATGCGCATTTTTCACGGCCGAGGAAGGACGTTGATGTCCGGCCTTGGCGACGGCCACACGCACTTCACATGGAATGGTGGCGACCTAAACCATCTGGGAGATCTGGGCGTTGAAGAGCACACGCTGGTCACCATGAAGAGCGCGAAGAGCTTCTTGGACTCTGGATACACCATGTGAGTTCAGTCACGCTGAGCAACTAGGACCCATCGTCTTCTACGTCTTCCGGAGAGACTAATGGCACCTATTGGTCACAGGTGCTTCGGTGCGGCCTCAGCAAAAGAACGCCTGGACGTCGTCATCAGAGACGCGATAAATGCGGGAGATATTCCCGGCCCGCGCTACCTCGCCAATGGCAAAGAGCTCGCTCGGCGGGACGGCATCCTCGTCGCTGGGATCACAGCGGTTGCAGATGGTCCTGATGAGATGCGTGAGGTCATTCGTCATCATGTGGATCTAGGCGTGGACAATGTAAAACTGAGCATGTCTGGGGAAGAGGTGAGTTAAGCCTAATGAAATCACCCGTTGGGGAAAGCGTTGCTAAGATTCAGTCAGATTACGGAAACACATGCAGCTCAAGACTGTTACTTCACAGACGATGAGACGGCAGCCTGTGTTGATGAAGCGCACAGGCATGGAAAGCGACTCTGTGCTCATGCTCGCGCCAGAGACTCTGTTATCATGTGTGAGTAACAATTACAGTTCCACAGCAGCTGGCTGTTGAACCATACAAGGGTTATGGATACAAGATACTTACACATTTTGCAGGCGTCAGGCACGGAGTAGAGGCCATATACCACGCGTCCTTCATCGACGACCAAGGCATGGACATGCTCGAAAAGGCTAAGACAAAACACGTCGTGGTCCCGGCAATCAACTGGCTCATCGCAACCCTCCACGAGGCAGAGGCCTTCGGGTACACACACGCCCAAGCCGACAAGGCAGGCTACACCCGCGAGCTCGACGCCGCGGTAGCCGGCCTGCGAGAGATGCACCGCCGCGGCATCGTTGTCCTGCCCGGGGGCGACTACGGGTTCGCCTGGACCCCCCACGGCACATATGCGCGGGACCTGGAGCACTTCGTCAAGCTTCTGGGCTTCACGCCGCACGAGGCCATCATCTCAGCCACCTCGGGCGTGGCGGCGCTGATGATGAGGAGTCACGAGCTGGGCAAGATCCAGGAGGGGTACTTTGCGGATTGCATCCTAGTCGACGGGGACCCACTCGTGGATATCAGCATCCTCCAAGACCACAGCCGGCTCAACGTCATCTGTATCAATGGAAGAGTCCATAAAGCAGAAGGAAAGGACCGCATATTTTGAAGAGATTATAACACGAGGATGCTCGCCTAAACAATATCCCGGATCATTGCTGAGTTCTGAAATTATCTTGTAAAGAATCATGAATGATGTTGAAACGACGCGCATGAGTCGCGGGTCTGAATGCTTATTAGAGTTTTTACTCCACGCCTATCCCGTGAGGCCTTGAGAGCCGTCCCCCGCACGGTGGGGGGAGGGGCCGAGATGCGGAGTGCCGTGGTTTCCCTTCTATTCCGCATCCCTCCGAAGACACTCCGCAATTCCGCAGCCGACGAGCCTGTTTGCCAGGGCAAAACCCACGCGTGCGCTACGCGGTAAAAACCCACGTAGGACAGCTAAATTACTATAAGGTCCCTTGCTGCCCCACGGGGACTGCTGCGCATTCGTCGGTCTCCCTGCCCAACCCTCTATTCTCTTGTTTCCGGCATTGACATCATATTACTAAATTCTCATAAATCTCCGCCTCCCCTCTCGTCAACCGGAAGCCATTCACAATGTCCATACACCGAGTTACCTTGTTCAAGATCCCGAAAGAAGAGGATGTTGATTTCCTCCTGGACCAGTACAAGATACTTACAAAGGAGGCCCGCAAGGTAAGCATTTCGGGATAAAGCAGAACCGCGCCCTGCTGAGGCGGCCTTGCCTGGGTTCCTCGTAATTTCTGAGTGTTGTGAAGCTAATCCGAGCCCCTCTCAGGACGGCGCTCCGTACATCGTGTCTATCGTAGCCGGGCGTCCCTTGCCAGATGAGCGAACCCGCGGCTTCACATTGGTGGCCAAGACAACGTTCCGCTCGCTTGAAGACATGCGGTATTACGACTCCAGTTGTCAAGCGCACGCCAACTTCAAGAAGCACGTTCCATCGCGGCGTGAAGGAGAAGTCGTAACGGTCTATTTTGAGGATGCTATTGGGGCTGCGTAGGAGCTCTGGATGGTGGAACTTTGAATGTCTTGTATGTAGAACTGTCAATGTACGTACCTCTGGCCGTGAGGGTCAATTTCACCCGTTGTTCTGCACCTTTCTTAGTCTCTCAGGCTGCTGCCGTCATACCTTGCCAGAGTAAGAACTACTAGTAGGTCTCTCCCCACACCCGACACACGTCACGGTGTATCCGGTAATCTTGAGTCCACATATTTGTACCTAAGTATATGAAGGGATGTTTGGTGTGCTAGACCTTGCTTCAGAACGATGTTACAGGAAAAGTCCATTGTTTTTCTCTCCTGGCCGCAGTATTGTCGTGAGGTGTTTCAACGAGACGTTGTTGCTCGTTCGTAAGGCTCGATTTTACTTTTTGTACCAGCAGGTATCGTACTATTGCCCCCCTTCAAACAAGTTTTGCTTTCAACACCTAAACTATCACAATACCCGCGATAGACTCCCAGTTCTGGAGAGAAGTCTGTCGCCATGTTCTGCAAGCTGGTACATTTCGAAGTTCTTAGACTCATTTGCGAATCAGCTCATTTTGCAACGAAGTGTTGCCGGCAGGCGATTGCGGACACACTTTTGGACTGGTAGTATCATATCTTCAGGCGCCTCCTGCTGCGACGGTCATAAAAAGTCTCTCGCGCTTGAGGAACACCGAGAGCAGAACACCTAGGGCACCAGCCGCGTTCAAGAGAATGTACCTGTGTTCTGTCAGCTTGAGTACTACACCAGATTCACAAGTCCAACCAATGCTGTTTAAAGACTCACGTATTGTCAATTGCATGAACGATGATTGCAAGAGCATCTTTCTGCTGCTTTTCAGACAGCGTCTTGAACAGATCGCTGCTGGTTCCAGCGATGGCATTGACGACAACGTCCTTATCCATGCCCGGAAGGAGGCTCACCAGTCCGGCAGTAGCTCCGTTGACAAAGATTGCTCCTGCCATGCCTAGTGCCAAGACAATGCCGCCAAGTTGAGCTGCAGAAAATCGAATTAGCAAAGTCCTCACATGATTGGCACCACCTGCAGGATTGGGGTTTTCGGGTTCAACAAAGGTAATGTGATCGAAAACACTTACAAACCATCATGAATCCGAGAGCCCAAGGGATCTCCCCTGGCTTTACCTTCGCCTGAACAACGCTATAGCCGGCCTGGTTGAAGAAGCCGACACCGAGAGCCATGAGGGAGGTATAGCCGAAGATGGCTTGGGGATTGGTCTCCGGCTTCCCCAGATCTATTTTGGAGTCAATACTCGAACCATGGCGATGAAAGTATGGTGTTTGCCACAAAGAGAGCAGAGTTGGATGTCATACACATCAAAATAGCAGCCACAAGCTCAAATGCGGAGCCGAAGAAGTACCAGGGCATGTAGTAGCCAAATCTCTGCATCATATGTCCGTTAAAGATAATGGCAAATATCAAAACCATAACAAATGGCAGAATTCGGAGGGATGAGTAGATCGCCGAGTCTCCCTGTTCGAGAACGTGGTCAGCTGAAAGTCAAGAGCCACGCAGCCGACTGGTGCGAAGCTCACATGTGTGAATTGGAAGAAGAGCGGAATATAGTAAACCGAGATGAACAAGCCGGAGCTTGCAAGGGCTGAAAGGGAGGGTGTTGGTCAGCTGCGGTCGTATCAAGTGGAAGATCAGAAGGAGCGACAGAATTCATACTGTTGAGGACAAAAAGCAAGAGAAGTGAGCGTCGCTTGAGGAAGTGGATAGGGAACAGCCGTGTCTGCTCGTTGCAGAACCAGTACATGCTTTGCTGCAGTCCGAAGGCGATGAAGCAGACCCCTGACACGACAAAGAGCGTGATCGAGCGCCCGTCGCCCCATGCCCATTTGACACCTCCAAAGTTGATACCCATGATGAGACAGGCCAAGGCAGCGATGAAGAGGACAGCTCCTATCCAGTCGATGGTTTGGAGCTTCTCCTTCTGGGTCTTCCCGGGAAGAGGGTCAAAGGGTGGGAGTAGCCACACGTAGACGGGTGAGAAAACCGCGCCAATGACCAAGTTTATATAGAAAGCCTAGGAATGACAAGACGCTCAGGTTAGATCCATTTTCTAGAGATTTAAAAGCCGAGACTTAAACAGATGACATACCCATCGCCACGTAGCATTGCTCTCAGCAAATGCACCACCAATTGCTGGCCCTGTCACAGTTCCAATTCCCCAGGAGACTGCTGTCAGTCCGATATAGAATGGCCGCTCTGATACCGTCGTATTCACACTGAGGAGTGTAAGCACACCGAAATACATCCCGCTGCCCTGTAAGAGCGAGTCAGTCTGAAATGTACGTTATACCCTATGGCTGTGACAGGCGGCAACCTTGGAAAACTTACACCAGCGCCAGCCATTGCCCGCCCGACAATCTCGGCATCCATGTTCTGGGCAGCACCGCACAGCGCGGAACCGGCCATGAAGAAAATCACACACTACCAACTTTTTGTTAGATGAACCCTGATGCGGTAGGTACAGCTTATATGAACGATCTTTTAGTCAAATTATGTTGACTCACACCGATATAAAGCCACTTAGCGTTGTAAGTCGCGTAGCACTTTGACCACGGCAGCACAAGGGCAGAAGAGCAGAGGGAGAACGCTACGGATAGCCATGCCACCTGGCCAGCCTCCTGGAACTGCTCAATAATTGCCTAGATGGATATCAGTCATGGCGCGATCGCCTTGGTGAAAGTGACAAACAGCGGGTGCAGATGAGTAAGCGTACCGGTTGGATGTTTGCCACAATGGTGTTGTCCAAGGCGAAAAGCATGTGGCTCGACAGGATGGCGGTCACAACAAGAACCCACTGTCCTTCATTAGCTCTACCGTACCAAGTCACGGGTTCGGCGGCAGAGGGTTGGCACGCCCTACCTTCAAACCCTTGAGGGTTCGTCCTTCATCCTCGCTAGTCACTGAAGCGTCGGCTTCATCGCTGCTGGGAAAATAGAGGTTCTTTTCCACATCGCCGTCGGACATTACTAGAGGAGGGGTCGACGCTTGAGACTCCGCGCCTTTGTGCAGCGCGGTGCCTAGGCTCTGATCAAGACTAGTGACGGCCATTGAAGACTTCTCCGGATGGTTTCAATGAATTTGGATATACAGATGACGTTATTGAGAGTAGCACATCAGAAATAAAGCTGCTGTTGATACCGAATCTACGCTTTCTCCTTGCTGAGTGCAAGGGAACGAGTATTCAACGTGGACTCCATGATAATATAGATGGGACACGAATACCTAGTACACACGATCCAATGTACGGCACTGCTTTTTTCCCGATGACAAAATCACTACTCCATGACGTGAGTTTAGTGTTCATCTTGCTGAATAACTGCTCGAAGATCACTTGTACACCCTACTGTGACCATAGCATCTTTCCAAAAGTAAGCAGGTGAATTGTTTCTCCTGCTAACGCCGGGCAAAATTTGTAAGCTCACGTAGCGTAGCTGATACCTACATGGACCCATTCTTGTTACCGCGTCGTGTTGGTTGCAGGGCATCACAGTGATGCCGGCTAGACTCACAAGGCCCACCATGATGGATTGGGGGACTGAAGCCATTTTCATCGAAGGCGGGAAAACAGATTGATCCGCATGCTATGTCATCACCAATGGCATACTAGTAATCGAGGTGGATACAATTCAATGTGCTTTGGGCATGGTAGGAAGTGACATTTAGTTGCTGTGGTGCTCAAAGGAATCGAGGCCCTGCAGAAATAGGCTGCCTTCACGCCCAGCCTCGAATAGTCTTAGGTAACACCGTCACATTTCATGACAAACCAGGGACTTCCGGGACTCTCTGAACTGGACGCGGTCTTGCATGATTCCGGTCTCCCCCAGGTTGCGGACCGGTCGGTGCTCAACACCGCAGGGAATCTATCGGCTTGCTAAGCTTTTCTTGGTCTGTTGATGAAACTCAATGACCAACCAACTGAGATCAGGATCGCAGGGCACGCAATGTAATGGTGCTGAGATTTGCGACTCTGATCCTTTGCGACTCTGATCCTGACAAGACCCATAGCTCCTAGGCGACTGGTCATTTAATACGCAGCGCACATAGTCCACAATATGCATGCATCGGCAACAAATGAAGTTAGTGGCACATTTTCGGGTGGAGCCTCGCCAATCATGCAGTATGCGTCCCGGGCTTTAGCGGTTGGCCAGCCTGAGCTTCATGGACGGGCGACAAGGGTGCCCAGGTGCCAGCGAGCACGGAGAGTTTCCGTGATTTCGGCCGAGACACAGAAGGCTGCGATTTGCCAGTGATGCTTGGCTCGGTGTTGTGGGTACTCAGTGGGGCCTTCGTGATCTTACCCTAGGGTAGCGCATGTGCCCTGAATGCATGATGGGAATTGGACAGGACTAGCATGGCATTTTCCGTGACTGGGGGCACAATTGCAGTGTGATCTCGATGCCAACCCAGGATCATAGATATGTAGTAAATCTGAAAGCAATGCGCGAGTGTTTCCTTTATCTGGCCGGTTTCAACCTCATTCCGTGTACCTGGTTTCGCTTCTATTATTCCACACGTCTGAGGACAGACATGCCGTCTTCATACGGTGACAATTGCATTGGATCAGCAATAACGTCGGCATTATCAATCATTGGAAATGGAATAGTACACATCCCTGGCAACAGGAACAGCTTCAACCGATCCCAGAATTTTACTACCAGAACAGTTACTCCTCATCTCCATCAAGCCAAATCTCGTGCCCATCGCCTTGCTTGCACCACATGGCCAAACAGCACGTACAAACGCCGACAGCTGCTGCCGACCAGAATGCCAAGCCCGTGAATGAGTGCGAAGTCCCGTAGCTGTACACAAGGGCTCCAAGTGACGCCCCGAGAGCACGACCTAAGCCACTACCCACATACGAGATGCTATTCGTCCGCGCCAGTGCCGATGGGTGAGGGCAAACACTGCAGTTAATGACATGTGGTAAGCTTCTGCCGCAAGCAGAGAGACTAGGGGGTGGAGGGACAGTCACTCACAGCCTAGTGAGCATAAGCGCCGTGGGTGTGACGAACACCGCGCAGAAGATCAGTACGACTTGTATCAGTGCAATGAGTATCCATACGGCTGGAGGTTGCCCATGCTCAGTCGTCGCCGATTTGGTGAGCTTGCTGACGACGGCAATGAATGGAGCAGCGGTGTAGATGATGGGTAGCCCTCGCATGAAAAGCTGCCAGGTTTTCAAAGCACCCAGCTTATGGATGACTTTAGGGTACACGAAGAACTGAATCGGCAGACCGCATGCACCGACAATCGACAGTGTGAAGCCAATCTCGGCCGGCGTCATTCCCGGACCGCCCGAAAATCGGAAGGGCAGGGAATCCTTCGCACCGGTCGCCGGAGGATCACTGAGGAAATTGGTCCAGAGAACAGTATATGCCCCTATATGGCTATCGTGTATAGAAGTTGTGATTAGCATAAGGATGAAATTACGGGTCCAAATGCGTCGGAGTGGAAGCACTGGGGCAACTTTGCTCTTCTCGGGGTTGTTAGGCGATCCGATTCGCTTCTTTCCTTGCTCCCGGTCGTCGTAGTCGTCGTCGGATTTGTTGGGATCATCGTCGTCCGCGTTGTCCCCTGCTCTGTCATCCCCCTTCATGAATGGCACAGCCTCCATTTCAGTTGAGTCCTCGTCGTCCAATGTTGAATATGAAGGCTTTGTATCTTTCTGAGAGTAGAAACAAGAGAAAACCTTTCTCGAGATTGCTCGACCAATGTCGGGACTACCCCTTTTCTGGGGATGTGTCTTGCATCGTGGAATCTTATCAGAACACCAGAAACGAACATGACGGGCACCATTACCTAGGAAGACAACATACCTCTTCAAGGAAGAAGAAAATCGCTACGAGTGTAATGAACAACATCGATGCATTGACAAAAGCGGGTGTTGCGTAAGGATACTTCTTGAGGAACCAGTTGTTCCCGAACTTGTCAGGGTATTGACTGGCGAGGTCGGCCAGTTGGCCTCCCATCACTGGACTCAAGAGGGTGGACAAAGTAGTAGCCATAGTGACCATGACAAATGCCCTGGATAGAAACCTGTTGGCCAGTTAGCTTCAGTCACACCAGCCATATTCCACTCGGATTTCAAGACAAACAATTTATACAAAATACAAGTTGTTGAAAGGTACGTACTTCGGCTCACCCACGATCTCTGTTATAACGGTTCTAGCTGTCGCAACATTGCCGTTGAAAACACCCTCAAGACCCCACAGAAGTACCAATTGATAGAAATGACTGGTAAACCCCAGAAGTGAGGAACTGATGACTAGACACAGATCAAAGTTAGAATCGAGCTAAGACAGTGGGAATTTATCACTCGACGTAAACTGACCCGACGCTGCTGTGCCAAGCAGGAGAACCCCTTTCCGACCATATTTAGGGGAGTCTGCAAGCTTGCTAATCCAAAGCGATGACAAACATTGTCCAATGATGTAGGCAGTTGATACTGTGGCCGACTGGCTAACAATTTGCCCTGATGAGAGGGACGGGTCCAGATTCTTCAATTGAAAGTAGAGGTACGTCTAACGAAGTCGACCATCAGTTTCGTGATTGCGGCGAGCATTCGTGCGACGATGCAGTTGAAATTGACCGAGGACGCTCACTCACAGAGGCAGAAGACCTAACACAGGGCTCCGCAAAACGCAGCATGAACAGGATCCCTAGCTGTCCCTTTCTGGGCATATCAAGCCAGCTTACGCTTTCTTGAGACGACGCCATCTTTGTCCGCACCTTTTCTTCTACCGCCAGCCAAGCAAGTTGGTCAAAATGAACACACTGCGCGATAATATGAGACGTAAGGCTTGATACGGGCCGCTAGGTTCAGATGGGGGTGTTGATTCGAGCTCATAGTCAGATGGGGACCATTCCCAAAACGAAGGGTGCTGCCAGTACATTGTGCGTTGCTATGCGAGGATCTTCTACATCACTTTTGCATCCTCGGCCCGAACCTTACTTGCATAGTGGACCCGTGACATTTCTAGATTGCGATTAAACCCTAGATCTATGACTCTGTTGACTGAATGCCATGGCTAATTGTCATCGTCGTGTGCAGCAACCAGCACCTGTGGGGCCCCGGGAGGGATGGCATATCTTTAAGGGAGCACAAGTATTCCAGTGCGCAATAGCTACGAGTGCGCACTGGGTTGGCAGACCCAGTGCCGGAGGCACCAAGGTCACCGAGAACACTAGGTCTTCGTAACCCGGTTTGGGCGTTGCCATAGAGCAGACCCGAGTATACCGTACAAGCCCGAGTGGCCAGACCCAAGTAAAATGCACAAACTGAGCCATCGGCCGACCAGACCCGAGTACACTTCAGACAGGAACTGGCCAGACCCGAGTAAGCTGCATCAACCAATCTCCAAGCAAGGACCCCCTGGCTTTGAGACACTGCGGAGTCAACTGCCTAGCATTTCTACCCGAAACCTGTCTCCTTTTCCACCTCGTGGAAACGCATCTTTTCCAGCCCTGGAGTAAAATGACAAGTTTCCGGAGTCTCACTGTCAAGGCCTGTCACCGCCAACGCATTTGGCTTGGCATTGAGACTCCCAGTCAGATACCTAGGTAGGCTGTCCATACACTGTCGCTAGTCATGGGTTTTTGGCGAATCAGCTGGATGTACCTAGGTGCCCTTTCACTTCCATAGCATGAGACTCGTACCGCACGATGCTACGTTACCTGCCACCCACTGTCTAGTCACTTGCAGAGAGGAAGCTCTGAACTCTAACGAAAGTAGTTGCATTTTGATTTAGTTCCAGTCCCGTACGGCTTGTGAAAGGAAAGGTGATTGTTAGTTTAATAAAAGTGTTAACAGGTTATTTTTCTTAAGAAATTTTAAAATTCAAAGAACATTAATTTTCAATACATTAGCACTAGTACTATATCCTTTAAAAATTTAGTTAATGTTATTCCAGACTTTAAAGACTAATGACTGGTATTTTATTCTATATTAAATTAGAGTTTTTGTTTATTATAATAAGTAAAATAAATATTTCTAGTTCACGGACTTAAATACCGTTTCCAGCATCTATATCACTAAGGGAATAGAGTTTTAAGCTTATACAACAAAAGATACATACGGAAAACTATATTTAGCTATGCAATACATGGTGCTAAACATTTGTACATATACAGGGGCACAGTCTTGCCGACCACACTCGAGTAACATTCTTCATGACTCTGACTAGTTTCGCTTCCATTCCGTATGCGTCCGAACACGTACAAATGTCAAATCTTGTGACCCTTTGCATTGAACACATCTTCAACTAGCGCACGATTTCCGCCGCCATCCTAATGTTTCCCCTCAAAAAGATATTTGCGAACGGACGTAGTTCCGACCATGATGGGATTGAATACAAGTCTGTTGATTTACAAGGCGACGAAGATGGCCAAGCTGCAGCCGACAAATCTTCCATGATTAAGTTGGCGAAGGTCCAGAAAAAGCTGAGATTCTACCGCGCCGGATTCTATGTCAGCCATGTCTTCCAAGCTTTGTTCTTTGGGTTCTGGTGGTTGCGCGGAGGCGACACACCACACCCGCACGCCACATATCACGACCTGGAATGGAGTGGTCTGCTAGGCGAGGACTGGAACGGGATTGTCCCTAATGGTACGTGAAGGGCAACCCAGACGGAGAGGGGTGCTAAATAATACCTGCCGTTACTAACATACATCGTTGGTTTAGGAGTTGGGTACCCATTAAAGCCGACCTACTGGGGCCATGACCACCCTTACTACATGCCCGAGGACATATTCGAAGACTTCGACAAGTCCTTGGCTATGATAAATCACTGGAAATACATGCACAACAGTCAGTCCAATCAATTATTCTGTGCCAAGATATCGTGGTTGACCTCTTGGGCTTTGATCACAGGTTCCAGCATATTCGTCAGGCCTGATGAGCCCCGTGCCAAGCGGATCAAGCCCGATGGCAACACCGCCGAGCTACCAACGTTCTGGCCTTGGGAACCTCTTGATGACGGCAGGGAACTATACGCCATCCGCGGCTTCCACCAAATGCATTGCATAGTATGGACCACTTTACCACACCCCCTCCCACTTTTAAGGATCATCTTCCCTCCGACGGAGGCTAACCTGGGAAATCTTTCCTCTCGCAGTTCGTCATCTCCGAAGAGTTTACCTACCATTACGCACAGACCAACGACTCGCTGTGGACGGCTGGACATGTGGCACACTGCATCAACACCCTTCGTGACGCCGTCATGTGCATGGCGGATGCTCAGCCCCTGTCATACATCAACGGTTACAAGAAGGGGCACGCGACGGATGATCAGGCTATGATGTGCAGAGACTGGGAGGCATTGCACAAGTACGTGACCGACCCTGCAAGGGGATTGCGGATCAAGAATGTCGCGCCAGCCGGAAGCAAGGAAGACAAGATGGCCCCCATCGTCCCTTATCCTCAGTTGACTGATGCAGAGCTGAGGGGCGTAGCGTGATGGAGGCCGTGACGGGGTTATGTATTTACTATATGTATTGTTTTAATTTCCTCTGCCATGTAATTATAAAGACGAAACCACACTACTAGAACTTGAATGTTCTAGAATGACAAAACACAATGTATCTTTCACCATGAACGCGATTATGTCTACCTAGGTACGACGGAGCGCAATCCAGTTGACCATTCAATACACACCCCAAAATTTGTCAGTTCTTGGTTTCAGGATCGCGCTTCGTGCATGACCGTAGATATCGCCATATCAAGCAATGTGCGCCAGAATTTCCCGGAGGCCATACGTACGTCTTTACAATCCGATGGATGTGAATATGACTGAACATGAATTCTATGATATTACGCCTAGGAACAAATAACGAAATACAGAACCAACAAAAAAGTCTATATGCAAAATCATGCGCGCAACTCCAAACCCACGTGACGACATAAGAAGTCGTATCCGTCTATGACAGCCTGTTTGGCAGCCGCATTACGAACTCTTTGTAGCCCTCCCAAATCAAATAAGTGGCCCACACCTTCCACAATCCTCAACTCTGCGTCAACATGAGCCTCTTGTAGCGCGTCCCACGTCCTCTGGGCCTGCTGCCACGGAATCAGGTCATCCGCTCGTGGGTGCAGGATAAAAGTCGGCGTCGTGTGGTTGCCGGCCCTGATTTGCGCCAGCGGGCTGACCGCTACAATATCGGCCTGCGACGGTGCAGCCGGCTCTTTGCGCGTGTTCTTGTCCAGCCCGCCAAGCAGGACGTTCAGGGTGCGGCCGCTGCAGTTCATGTACAGCGCTAGACGGCTTCTTTGATCCGAGGGCGCGAGCCAGCCTCCCAAAGCTTTCTTGTTGGGAGCAACGTTGTACTTCGTGATGGGTGCGTCGAAGACACCGTTGGTCCAGAGGTTGTCGTCGAGCTCGAATGCTGACCCTGAGCCTGCGGCAGGTGAACCTGCGCCCTCGGGGATGTTGGGAAGTGTCCAAAACGGGTCCTCGTAGTCCAGGGGGCAATAAAGAGCGAAGATGGCCTCTGGAGGTTGCACTCCGCGGGATTTTGCTGTCCAGGCTAGTGTCATGGCAAGGTGTCCGCCAGTGGACCAGCCTACGACGACAACCTTGGAACCGTCTATTGATATGTCTGGTCTGGAGAGGGTGATGTGTGGCAATTCGGTTCGAATCCAGTGCAGGCCATCGACGACATCATTCATTGGTCCCTCTGACAAAGTAGTTTCAGGGCAGAGCCTGTAGTCGATGCTAATGGGAAGGAAACCAGCATCCAAGAGCATGGCGGTTTGATCTTTTCGGATATCCTGCCTTGAAAGCATAATGTGACCACCTCCGTGAATCATCAGTGCTGCAACGAAATGTCAGTCTGCGGTTTCATTGAATTGTGGAAATCAAAAGCTAGTGGTCTCACCTACGGGGAGTGTCTTGCCGGGCTTAACGAGTTCGCCTGGATAGTGAATATCGGCATAGAGTTTCTGACCATCAACTTCCTTGAACTCAATTGTTTCCAGACGGGAAGGAGGGTCAAATGGGGATGCTGTGATGACCCTGAGCAGCTGTGACTCCTCAGTCGAGCTGCGGCTCCAGTCGACCCATTTGTAGCCGGCGTCGAGGAGATCCTTCTTCCACAGCTCCTCACTCGCCAAGGCATGCCAGCGTCCATCGGATGACAACCACCATCCCTCGAGAAGCCCAAAGACAAGGTCGAACCAGTAGAGGTTTTTTGTTAACTCCACCAGACAAAGCAGCCCATCTGGTTTCAGCATTTCCCGAATGTGAGATGTCGATCTCACGAGGTCTCTTGTCGCATGGATGCAATTTGTCGAGAGGATAATGTCGTACTTGCCCACAAAGTCTGGCTTAGTGTCCTTCTCAATATCAACAACCTTGTATTCCATGAATGACCACTTCGAGAACTTTCGTTTGGCTGCTGCCACGAGCGACGACGATAGATCCGTGAATGTGTATGTGAACTTGTGGCCCATTTTTACCAGGGTCTCAACAACATTCTTTGTCGTCCCTCCTGTGCCTGCGCCAAGCTCGAGTATCCTCAGCTCTCGCTTTGCGCCCACGTCTTTAAGCACGGATGCCAAATACTGAGACAGCACAAGGGTTCCAGTCTTGAACATGGGTGCATTGGTGTAGACGTCGCCGAGAAGCTCGCGGGCAGCCGCATTGCCAAACAGAACTGAGACTGGATCAACACGTCCTGTCAGGCAGTCGGCCAGCTGTTGACCCGTGGAGTGGAGGAGCAAAGTCTCGGAGGTGTGTTTTGGAAACTTTTGCAGTAGCTCGTCCTTGAGGACAGACGCAGGGACTATGGGTACTGGTAGCTCTGTGCGGATGTATTCTCCGTTTGTTCCTTTGGTGAGCAGGCCAGCAGTAGTCAAGATTTCGTGCAGCTGAATCATGACCTTGGCGTGCTTTGGAAGCGCTTCGATGGAGGGTAGCATGGCACCGGGGGCAACAGATGCCAAGTCACAGCCGAGGGAGGCGAAAGCTGTCAACACGTATTGCACGACAAGGGCAGACTGTGTGGGGAAGACGTCGGTGTAGAAGTTTGTAAACCCTGTGTCTTCGGCGTGCTTATCGTAGGATGCCACCGTCTCGGAAAAAACGTCGCGGCCTGCGACTGCGAGAGGTGTGACACCTAGCTCTTCTGTCTGGTTGAATACCTTGTCAGAGGAGGCAACAGGGTTGTCGCTGAACGAGCTGACCGGGGTGCTGGCGCGGGAGCTTCCTGATGTTGAGGCCCCTTGTATTCTTTCCAGTGGCTGAGGCTTGCCTCCACATAAGAGATCTGCCACTCCACGCACATCGGCACAATTGGACAGCTTCTCTTGCGCGACGGAAACCCCGAAGCGAGTCTTGATCTCGGCCATCACTTCTGTTATGAGCAGAGAGTCGATGCCAAGGTCGTCCAACGATGAAGTTGGGGTCACCTCATCCATTGGTATCTCGATGATCTCGCTAAGCATGGTTTGCAGCTTGACCAACATGTTATCCGCTCCGGCATGGTCGACAGTGACTGCGACCGGATCCGTCACGATGGCCTGGAGAGTGCTGGGGATGAACTCTCGAACAGGTGTCCATTCTGCATCACTTCGCTCCGATGCATAGCCCGAATCCGCCGAGTCAATTGGTTTAGCTGGCCTTTTCTCAGCCACTGTGGACGTGGACTTGTTGAGCCTGGTGAGACTCTTCGCGAGAGACTTCAGCGGAACACCTTTGAAGTTGGCTCCGAGTACGGCCATAACAACTTGACCGGTGGTCGCATCACAAACAAATATGTCATTTGTTCTCGTGTTGGCGGGCGTGTCCTCGTCGAACCGCGTGTGTACAATCCACTCCCGATCGACGCCCCTCTTTTCCAGGCAGGACGGGCTGAAAATGATCTCGTCTATAGAGGTGCACATTAACACAAGCCCCTTGTCTTTGGGTGACAGACAGTTGGTGTGGATCCCAGCAACTTGGAGAAAGTTGTCTAGGATGATGGGATCCGTGATGCCAGCATCAATCAGCTCGTGCTGTCTCGCCGGGACCTTGACCGTCGCGATGGCCATATTTGTGGAAGCAGATATTCTGTCAACACCCCTGTAGTAGTCGGCGTAGTCGACGACATTTGAGAACATGTCGTATACCATTACGCCACTCATACCGGTATCCATTGCTGATGCCGAGGTTTGGCTTGTCCCCAGGCGGCCAAGCACCCTGAGTCGTCGATCCGCCATGGCGTCGTCGAGTTTCTTCCACGAAAATGAGCCCGTGGCATGTCTTGTCGGCATATCAACTGGTCCCGAGCTGGCGGCTGCTTGGCTGCTGATGACAAAGTCCCACGACTCTGGTGCCGTCTGGTGGAGATGCACGCGGACCACGGCTCTATCACTAGTCCCCAGAGGAGCTAGCATTGTAAGAGACTCAATATGCGGCA
This sequence comes from Diaporthe batatas, assembly GCF_019321695.1. NCBI lineage: Eukaryota > Fungi > Ascomycota > Sordariomycetes > Diaporthales > Diaporthaceae > Diaporthe > Diaporthe batatas. The sequence continues at coordinate 388,033 of NW_025408550.1, forward strand.
CCAAGTTCTGTTTGGCAGTGGTTCGGTGTGCGTCTTGACTGGCGGCTTGAGCGACGATCTCCATATACATGGATGCCGGACACAGGTGCTGACCAGCGACAGCGTGGCCACTCGCAGCCAATTGGAATGTGTCATTGGCTGTGTTCACCTCCAAGGTAAGCTTTCCATTTGCACGGTCATGTTTGACCAGTTTCACAAGCGGGAGAGGGCTGGCGGTCTCGATCGCAGCTGGTGACAACCGTCTCTCCAGTGAGAGCCAATGAGACGTCTGCTCGAATTGGTACGGTGGCAGGTTGACCTTCCGGTAGCGATAGCCTGATGAGCGATGGTGGAGCCAGTATTGGGCAGCCGAGCCTGCCTTCCACAACTCACAGGATGCCTTTGACAAATTTCTCATAGCATCCACTGTGCCAAGCTGCATAGGCAAGAAGACGTCGCCTCGCTCCACCACGTTGATGGCGCGTTTGGCCATGGGGATGATGGGTGTTGCCGATCCAGCTTCCACCCAGATAGCCCTGGGACAACGTTTTGCGATGCGGTTGACAGCCTCGTTGAAGTAGACAGGCTGCCGCGTGTGGTTGACTATGGCCTCGGGTGTGAAATCCGTCAATGTCTCCTGACTTGTGCAGGTCTCGATGTGGATGCGAGGTGGCTGAATCTTGATTGAGCCGGCAATCTTTGACAGATCCTCCAATATCACGTCCGTCAAGTGAGAGTGGTACGCATGAGTGTTGCTCAGCTCGTGTACCTTGAAGCCGCGGCACAATTCTGCAGCTTTCGCAATCGAGGGCGTATCCCCGGCTAGCACGAATTGCTGCGCGCCATTATAGCATGCAACATCCACGCGTAGACCGTCTTCCGCGCTGACCTGTGCGAGAACGTGATCGAGATCCGCCCTGGCACACTCCACCGCCAGCATTGCGCCGGCGTCGGGGCCCCAGGCATCCCGGACCAAGCGAGCCCTGCCTGCGACCAGCCGGAACGTGTCCTCAAGAGAAATGGACCGGGCCACACAGAGCGCGGTCAGCTGGCCGAAGCTGTGACCAAGCAAAGCGTCGACTTCCAGCCCAGAGTCAATCCAGCTTCTTGCGCACGCCACCTGCAGAGACAGAAGCCTGCAGTGGAGGGTAACAGTATCTTGAACCTCCTCCGACTCGAAGATACCGGGAAAGATGCTGGAGTAGCCTAACCTTCTGCAGACCGAGTCGCATTCATTCTAAATGTAGAAAGTCAGCCAATCATTCGTTCTGCGAAGACGGTCAAACAATGGAAGTGTAATCACTTACCAAGTGCTTTTGGAAGAGGTCACTGCTGGTATAGAGCTCCTTCGAGGCGGTTACAGTTCGCCCTGTCTGCCCACCGAAACACAGGATGACGGGGCTTTTGGTCGCATCAAATGCCTTTGTCCTGCTAAAGCTGGATATTGCACTGTCTATCGCATCGGAAACAAAACCGACGCGGCAGTTCAATGACACATCACGGGCCTGCGCGATGTTGTAAGAAATATCTCCAAGGGATGCTGTGCCCTTGGATAAATACGCCTTGAGGGCTTCCGCATAGGAGTTGAGGCTGGTTGTCGTCCTTGCCGACAGAAGTATTGGGTGGAAAAAAAGGATGGGATGGACAGTTGGGATGACGGCTACCTCCGGTTTCCTCTCGACTGTATGAGCGCGGATGAGAATGGCGGCATTGCTTCCAGCTGCGCCGTAGTTATTAACCAGAGCAATGTGCTTCCTCGAAGTCCAGGGAACTGTTTTCATCGATACAGTGATGCGATCTCCGGCTGAGCTTTTGATCTTCGGGTTGATCGAGGCAAAGTTTGCCTGCTTTGGGATCGTGTTGTGATGCATCATGAGTAGACATTTTATGACCCCTGCGGCGCCTGAAGCGGCCTCAGCATGGCCAATATTGTCCTTGACCGAGCCAACATACAACTGCTCGGTGCGCTGGGGACCAGTCAGAGCGGAGCGTATACTCTCGTATTCGATCGGGTCGCCGACTTGAGTACCTATGTGCAATGTCAGCGTGAATGTTATCAAAATCGAAAAGACTAGGCAGGAGTATTCTACGGCTTACCAGTTCCATGCGCCTCGACATAAGTCACATCCTGAGCCTGTATTCCGGCGTCTTTGAGAACTCGCTTGTACAAAGTACTTTGCGAATCTGAGTGCGGAACCGTGATGGGGCTACAGCTTGAGTTCTGATTGACTGCTGAGGATGCAATGACCCCGATCACAAAGTCGCCGTCAGCCAAGGCGGTAGACAACTTCTTCAATACAACCATACCCGCCCCTTCTCCGCGGCAGTAACCACCAGCTTCAGCATCAAAAGCCCTGGAAGAACCTTTAGGGTTGAGGAAGGATGCCCCGGCGAGGTTCTGATGAAGTGAGGGACTGGTGATGACATTGACGCCGCCAGCGAGCGCCATGGAACACTCTCCACCGAGAAGAGCCTTGCACGCGGTATGTATAGCTACAGCAGAGGAAGAACATGCTGTGTCGACTGTGATAGAAGGACCCTCCCAACCGAAGTGATGGCTGATACGGCCGGTAATAAATGCCCGCAGAATGCCGGTTGCTGCGAAAGCGTTGGCAGCATGGGAAGCCACGTTATCCTCATAGTCGACAGCGCCAACACCGAGGTAGCAGCCCACGTCTTTGACGCGCATTGAAGACGGTTTACTGCAGTATCCAGATGATGAGAGCGCCTCATATGCAACTTGGAGGGCGAGTCGCTGTTGAGGGTCCATCGATTTTGCCTCACGGCCTGAGATGCCAAAGAACTTGTGATCAAAAGCATCTGGACGGTCGATGAAGTTACCCCAGAAGGCATCCAATTTCGGTTCACGCTCTAGCTGCGTAGTATCGAAGCGATCGGTGGGCACAGTATCAAGACACGTGCGTCCCTCGTCGAGAAGACGCCAAAAGGCTTCGAGGCTCTCGGACTGCGGAAATCTGCATGACATGCCCACAACGGCGATCTCTTCCGTTGCGGTGGGCTCAGTGGATCGTATCGGCTGTTTGGATCTCCCCAGTGACCTAGGGAGACACGTTTCGGAGCCAAAGCTGGCGATCTCAGTTTCATCTGAGCTCAGGCTGCCCACAGTACTTTTCACTGTCTCGAACCAGTTGGCACGTTGGCAAAGAATCAGTCGGGTTGCAACATCGTGAAGAGCCCCGGTGGTGATGGGGTCCGCGTCAGCTGTGGAACGAAGTGGTAGCCGCAGATCGGCAGCTTCAGGTAACTGAAGATTTTCATGCTGGGCGTAAAGGGTGATCAAAGCGCCAGAGGTCTTGCTGTGCTTTTGATGGTGGTAGCTCCCTTGGAGACCAATAGCCGTCATGGCGATGTCTGCTTTCCTCAAAAGCGAGCTGAAATCAGCTTCGTTGGCCTGCGACAAAGTGATGGTGACAACCCTATCCTCAGTCACGCAGGATATGTAAGCCTAGCAAGTTTAGTCAACCATCACGCTCTAACAAGACTCTCATTTGTCATGAAGGGCAAACTTACGTCAGGAAAGCGATCTAAGTATGTGTCCAGGGTTGCCCTCTCTGCTGGCGATCTGCAACGCACAGACACCACCTTGACTGGCGAAGCAGCTTGCTCCATGTCAACTGCAATACCGAAACAAGCAGCCAGTCGAATGGCATTGGAGACATTCTTTTCAAAATGCTGCCAGTCCTTTGCTGACGAATATGACGCAGCTGAGAGGAACCCAACGCAGAAGCCCTGGGCTGTCTCAAAATTTTGCAAGTTGGTGCCGTGTTGCTGAATTAGGTCGACAATCTGCGCGATGACCGTGAGCGGCGCCAGTGCAGTGTTTGACAGCACTTCATCCTCTATGTTCCTGGTGCCAGCCACGATTTCTTGTAATTTTTGTAGTTTCTCCACGACTGGGAAGTCTGGTGAGCCGTATGCTTGTTGGATCTGCGGCCATAACGAAGGGAGTGTGGCCAGCGTGCTTTGCAGAAATTCGAGGCGAGCATCTTCTCGGAAGGCGGTTTGTAGGTCTTCAACGTCACGCGATGTCCAAACAGTTCGTTGTGGCCCAAACAGGGCCACGCGAAATTTTGTAGTACCATTGTTGAAAGGCATGATTATTTGGATTATACCACAAGGCAACGTTGAGTAGAGTTTAGTTCGTGCAGATGACAGAAGTATAAAGATTTACTTTCGGGTGCCTGCAGGCCACGTTTTGTGCATTTGCATCTCGGTACTTAGGCACGTTGAGTGCTGTCTTGCTGACAGAAGACCTGTTTGAAGCTCAATGCAGATTAGGCTCTATAAATAAGCTTGTTTTTAAATATAAGTTATGAGTCTAGTAGTTTATTATTAGTAATATATCTTTATAAACACTTTATATATTATATAATATTATATTATATTAAACTTAGGTGTTTAATTTATATAATGTTTATAATTAATTTATTTAAAAGAAAGAATAATAAAATATAAATAATAGAATACTTTATTATTATTTATTATATTATATAAATAGTATTTATATAATTTCATAGGTTTATTTTAACCTACTTATAAAATCTATAGAGTAAAACTTCCTACTCTTGTTTTACACTAAGTAGTCATATACCCTTGCCAATTAATTTCTACGCAGTGATACTTCCTTGAACTGCATTAGTCCTCGCCTGAACTTTGGGAGTAGTTGCAGACCGCCGGCGTTCTACACCATGCCGGCGCTAAAGTCGGGTCCCGAATGAGCGAGTAATCGCAACCCGGCCGGGGCGATAGGCCAGTCAGAGCTTCACGGGGTAGTATCACGTCGGTGGGTAGAAGCGACATCCGAAGCTCTCGGCAACGTGTTGTCGATAACACAGTCACATGGTTACCAGGTTGTGGCACGTGTGCCTGCCTATCTTAGTGAGTGTGCCGGTAACTTACTGCGCAGACGACAACGTTGTCGCAAGTAGCCCCCATGTACTCGGTGCCGACAGGACCTGAAACAGGACTTAGAACAACAGGCCCATGCCTTAGGAACCTAGGACCCATGATCGAGGTTTGGATAATTTAATCCTTTGGTTATTAATTTGACGAGGTGGGACTTGATGCTGTGTAATGCACACCGACTTTCGCATCCCATGGTTGAGAACCAGCATAGACGTAAGACCTACGTTGACATTTCTCACATGCAGGTTTGGATTACCTGGGTAAAAATATCAACTGGACCAGGGCCAAGCGAATCCCTCCAAGCTTTACGCAGAATGAAAGGACGCCCACGAAATTGCTTATTTGAAATGTATGGTGAATCTCATGCTCCTGCATCTGCCCAAGTTTGTAGACACCCTTTGGATTCCAGGCCTCCATACTGGCAAGAAGGATACCATGAGCGTGACCATGCCTGCCAACCTAAGTTTGGCAACCTGTAGCCCCTTGGTGCTGGCTTCCGCTGCGGTAGTACTGCTTGTGGTCCTTCAACTTACACGGACATGGTGGCGTCTTCGTCATATCCCTGGGCCATTCTTTGCGAAATTCACGAACTTTCAGAGGGTTTACTGGGTCAAAACCAAGCGCGCTCACCTAATCCTTCAAGAGGCGCATGAGAAATATGGCGAGCTTGTTCGCGTTGGCCCGAACACGGTCTCCATCCACAACCCGGAACTGATTCCCACGATATACACTGCGAGAACAGGATTTCCAAAGGTGAGCAGCTTCGCACTAGATTGACCCTCCCCTCTAACTTCTACGATCTAACGTGCTCGATTTCAGTCAGATTTCTACCCCACACTCCAGGCCTACACTCCGAATGGGGGCTCGTTGGAAGCCATCTTCAACACCACCAGCGATGAAATCCACAAGAAGCTCAAAACGCCTATCGCGCCCCTGTTTACGCTTGCCAATGTCCCGTCCCTGGAGCCACGCGTCAACGAAGTCCTCGAATGCATACACGAGAAGCTGGAGCAGAAATTCGTTGGCAACGATCAAGTGTTTAATCTAGGCGATTGGCTCCAGTTCTTCGCATTCGATGTCATGGGTACATTGACGTTCTCAAAGCGTTATGGTTTTCTGGACACCGGCAAGGATGTTGGAGGCATGCTGGCAAGCATTGTATTTTTCATGCGAACCTCTGCACCGGTATGTTGCCTTGATCATTGGGCTGAAGCAACATGGCGATGGATGAACTAACACTGATGCCAATAAGTTTACACAAATGCCCAAGATCGACTGGCTCCTCCGAAAGAACCGCGTAGGTGACGCCATCCAACGAGCTTTGGGACTCCAAGCGTCCATGAGTATCATGGGGTTTGTAGGAAAGGCCATTACCGAGAAGAGGGCAGCTCTCGCCAACGATGTTGAGAAGAGGGACGTGGCAACTGACAAATATGCTCGTGGATCGGACTTTCTCACAAGATACGTCGAGGTGTCACAGCAAGACCCTTCGCTTCCGCCATCGTGAGTAATGCCGGTAGAGCCGACACTCGTGCACATTTCTGATAATTACAACAGGGCCCCAGCTGCATGGACGTTTTCCAATGTCATCGCTGGCTCCGACTCGGTGGGAAGTCTAATGCGCACAACTATGTACAGCTTGCTGGTTTACCCTCACACGCTGGAGAAGCTCTACAAAGAACTGAAGAATGCCAATGTTTCGAGGCCATACCCAACATGGACTGAGACACGGAACCTGCCGTACTTGGACGCCTGCGTCCTCGAGGGAATCCGCATGCACCCACCCTTTGCCCTTCCTTTCGAGCGCGTCGTACCAAAGGGCGGCATCACAATCGCGGGACAACATCTACCTGAGGGGACTGACGTTGGTGGAAATGCCTACGTCGTGAACCGAAACAAGGATTGGTTCGGAGACGATGCTGAATTCTGGCGACCAGAGCGATGGACTGAGAAGGATGAGGCTCATAAGAGAAAGTTGGAGGCTGGGATTCTCACAGTAAGTATTGGTCATGATTGACCTGAGCTCCGCTTTGTCTTGATTTTACTATAAAGGGGGCTGGCTTGCTAACATTTCTGCTAAAGTTCGGCGGTGGGCGTCGGATCTGCATTGGCAGATATGTAGGCATCCTGGAAATCAAGAAGATCTTGGCTTTTCTCGTAGCCAACTATGATGTAAGTCCCCCATACTACATGCTTCGCTGAACAGTGGAAAGCCTGACACCGTGTAGATACATGTCGTAGACCCCCAAAGGTTCGAGTATGAAAACTCGTGGTTCTTATTCCAAAAGGGTCTGTATGCAAGGATCGAGAAACGGCCAGAGGCGATGTAGTGAAGCTGAGTGTCTGGGCTGGAGCGGATGGCATGCATGCTATGCTGGAACGCCCTAGGTTTAAAAGTGGTTTCCTTTCTAATCCCCATACACGTAAGACGGTCGTGGGCTGGCGCTTACCATCCATGGATTCTATGAAGGCGTAATGTATGTACTCGGACATATCCGTATACGGAATAGAAGCGAAACCATATACATATACAACGTATGTGGCGCCTTTATACAGTGGTACTCGATTAAGAGATAGTGTTTAAAAATACAATGCCAATAACAGGACAAAGAGAATACAATACGTGGGAACGTGGCCTCGGCCTCGTGCCGCAAACTACTATCTTTAAAATATATGTACAAGCAAAGTTTAAGTTGTTGACGAGGAATTGGTGCCATCTCACAGACTGCGCCGTTACCGGGTCTCGGGGAAAAATCCTACTGTTTGGGCCGATCGTGTCTCCGGGATGCTCGAAGACTATAGTCTCCAGGCCGAGCGTCGCTGCATTCGTTAGTCATGCTCCGCCAGTTCGTGGGCAAGACATTGGCGATGCTGGCGATCGAGCGGCCAAGGAAGGGGATTTGGAAACCCTTCCAATCACAGTTCATGGCGACAAGGACTGAGCGGCGAGCGACAAAACGCCTAGCCGCACAGCGCTGCGCCAGTGCCATTGCTTCAGGGGATTCCCGTGCTCGCGTGACGGGGCAATCTCGGAGGTCAACAAGTCTCGCCAGTCCCGATGTCACGCCAACTTCCGGACAGGGTTATATTGTCCATCAGCTGGAGCCTTACACTAACTGTACACACAAAGCTACTTTGATCTGATATAAATATCATTATTTCTAAATGCCAACCTCCTCAGATAAGTATTAAATTAATATTATAATTTACGTACAGCATTTGAAAAACTTTTGTTAATGATATGATTTACTAATAAACATTACAAATTAGATGACCTCTTTTACCTATATCCCGTAAAATAAAAATGTTAAAGTTCTTAACTTCTTTAAAAGAGAATGTTGTCTTCTTATTATAAGACATTACCTACTTGTCATACAAACCTAACTTGAGATTCACACTTGATTTTATGGACTTTACTCCACGATCTAGTTGACGGGGACAAAAAGAATCAAAATGTTTCGCTCTTAGCCCATGCGGCAAAACCTGCAGGTGTGGCTTCGATCAGGGCCCCTGAAAGGACCTTGTAGGGGATCCCTTGCCCAGCACTCCGCCATAACTTCACAAGCTCCCTTTTGGCTGCATCGGGCCGCCGGTGACGGCAGTTGTGGATGGACGGGATTAGCAGCCTGCGCACAGACTGACTGCGGCCTTTGAAGCTGTCGGGTACTTATTAAGCAGTCTGAACCAGTCTTCGTGGGCATTTTCCTTCCTTCCTTTCTTCTTTATTAAGCCAGCCGAAGTGTGGTTCGAAGTTCTATCAAGTTGAAGGGGACTTCAGCCTATCATGTTAATCCTGTCACAATAGTACTACATCATGTATTGGTATAGTGGTAAAGGGGGCCGCAGCCCTGAATAACTATTTTACAACAGCAACGGTATGATATGCATCCCTACTCGAAGTTTTCCACACTGACAGATAAACCAGCCCCAAACCCAGTAAGCTGCGTCAGGGCTGAAGCTAGTTGCCCTTCATCGCATGTGAGTGTTACTGACACCCGAAACCTTCTTGACTTTGGTGTTGATGCTGCCCTATCATGCGGCGGCAGTGATGGGAATGAAGGCGTCGATTTGGCCACGGAGGCCGTCTTGGAGGCCATGACCCAGTCATCGCACTCGAGGCCCTTGTTGCTTCCCGCCAGCGAAGTTCCATTGGTAATTTGAGTACACCTAGCGGTGTCTGAGAGCGGTTGAGTTGCAGTGCTCAATCCGTGTGGAAGGTCAGGTGTATTGCGCTTCTGTGGACTTGGCGGCTCTTCCCCATAAAAGCAACCTCCGGCCACGTGGAAGGGCGGCCCTGGAGCTTGGTCTCGCAGCAAAGCTGGGTCGAGTTGCAAATACTCGTCCATGGCCATGCCGCTGTCCTCGTTGATACCTGGAGTTGGAAGGACGTTCTCCTTCGGATAGTCATACCATGCTGTGTTGTCTGTCATGGCAACATTGATCCCATCCATTCTCACGGGAGTAGTCTCATTCTGCCCTGATGGGCGCGTATTCATGCCGCCGTCGGTTTGGACGTCTGTGTCGCTGCCAAGATCCTCCAGCCATGTGCGTATCACTTTCACCTTTTTATTAACAGGTTCTCTTTCCTCTTCCTCGTCTTCCATATCATCAGATCGTAATGACTCGCTGTTTTCGCTCGAATTGGATATGCTGACCCCCTCGGAATTTCCCAGACTCGCCTGCGCGTGGATGCTTTGCAATGTTACATGCCCGAAGGATGGGCTGGGTTGAGTTTGGCGTACTCGGCTTCTATTCTCGTTCTTGACCCTCAGAGTGGAGTATCGATTCTTGAGTGCAAGAGTAGTTCGAGTTGGAGTGTGATAGCTCGCGATTTGAGCCCACTTGGTGCCGTTGGTCAAGACTTCGTGGAGGAGGTCTGCGTCCTAATAAACCCAGTCAGTTTGCCCTGCTATTAGATATGTGGTAAGCTTCTGGGTTTGGGGTAAACACACCTCCTCTGGTGTCCAGTCGCAGTAATTGATCTTGGGGTCGAGGACGTGGTTCCAGTGACTTGAGCATTGATCTGCACTTCTTGATCCGACTTCAGTAGCCACTTTGGTCCAATTCGTGCCCCAGCGCTGGATAGCAGCAATTAGACGCTCGTCCTCATTCTCGGACCAAAGTCCCATAGTTCTGCCGTCCGCGAGACTGTTCCACCACCGCCGGCGGCAGTCCTTGTTCGATCTCCCAGGAACGGCCTTCGCAAGCTCACGCCAACGAAGAGGCTGGTGCTGTTGCTCAGCTATGAAATCATGTCAGTTACTTGCCGAACGTCTGGCACGGGAAAAAATCATTCAGCTTGATCGATGCCACCTAATGGAGGGCCTTACCAGTCATCACTGCCTGGCGCAGAAGTTCGTCTTCCTTGCTTGTCCAACTTCTTCGTACGCGTGCCATTTCGACAGAGAGACTCATTCGTCGGAAAGGGATACCTCGTTGCACAATGTTGTGCTATGAACCTGAGCTGGCACCAGGTGAACTATGAACTGGCCGCTGGCTTCTTCGCATTCGGACTTCGGGTCCGAGGGTGGCTTGAATGCCGTCCATAATATTTTGGCCCCACTGCTTCCAGCCTCCCTGCGATGTCCAGTGATAGCAGTGGATCCTTCTGCATGCCATTCAAGTTCTGCTACCCTAGTAAGTCTAATAGAAGTATAGAGTGCTTTTACCCCAGCATATAGTGCACTATTAGCTCATTTTAAAATAATTAATATAGCCTACATAGTATACTTGCGGTTATTGAATAAAAAGCTTATAATAATAAATTATATAAGTCTAGTACTTAATAATAATTTAAGTAATATAAAATATTTAAATTATATTATTTAGAAAATAAAAAGATTATTATTAAAACTATTTTTTTATAATAATACTTATATTTTTATAAGTTTTTATTTAAAACTTTTTATTTAAGTATTTTATTTTACTAATTATTAAAAATATCTTTCTATTTATATATATTATAATATTAGTTTTAATTTAATAAAATCTTTAAAAATTATATATAATAATAAATATTTTATTATATTTATAATTTTAATTATACTTCTTATAACCTAATTTTCTTTATATATAATTATTATACTTACTTTTTACATTTATAGTTCGTAAGAGGTAATATGTTTAAATATTAATAGGACACTAATTAAGTACTTAAAATATGTCTTAAAAAGCAACGACGCACCTGCGGGGTACCCGAGCGGCCCTGACGTGAAAGTGAGATACCCAGCTAATAGAGATCAGGGGTCACGAGTCCCTGCAGCTCGGCAGTGTCGTTTGTGGCCCGACCTCCGCAGATAAGGCGCTGCCGCGGCCGGCCTGGACTGGGCGCATGATCAGCGGGCATAAAAGTGTCGCAACCGACCTGACCGCGGCAGCGGGATCCACCTCCACCGGAGCGGAACTCTGATCGTCGCCGCAAAGACGAGTAAGGTCAAGCTTTGGTTTAAGGTTGATTCCGCCGTCGATTGCATGACTAGCTGGGATATGGCGTCTGACTAGGAACGTCACGGTGAGGCTGTTGCCAGATTGCTCGCAGCCGCCACTCACACGTGCAGGCAGCCTTGTTCTCACCGTGGGACATTTGGGGACTCATGGCTCGCATGAATTAAGTCGACGCCTATGCCGAAGGCTACCTACGTAGGTAGCTAACTCTAGCTGCAGATGCAACCATCTTTGCTTTTTTTTTTTTTGCCCTCTCATTTTCTTTTTTCTTTTCTTTTTTTTCTCTTTTTCTTTGCAACATTTTCTCCCTTCAACTCATGATAGCAGTGTAATCAGATAAATATGAAGTGCAGAAACAGCTCATGCCATGAATTTGCAAATTTGCATTCCCAGCCGTATAGAATTGATCCAGACCAACCGCGCGTTTGAGCATGAATAGCGAGCAGAGAAGCGGTGGATTGAAAAGCGTGCGACACCTCAGGGCCTCTAGATTCGTCTCACCTGACTTGAGTGAAACGCTGGCAAGCTTCACTTCGCTGGCTATCTGTACACCGTAATTTGAACTCCACAGGAGATACCCATGGCCTTGTTCCACCAACTACGTGTCTGTAGCCATACCACGTTTTCGAAGAGACTTCGCCATCCTATGTCGCTTTTGCTAGCATACTGGGCAAACTTTGACACAAATCGCCCACAGAGAGCTTGTATACAAGTTAGAGTTTTGCATGTCTGGGGAGGCGTGGTCTAGAACCAGAACTCAAAGCCTAGAACTCAGATGTGCCCAGGTCACACAGACCCTCGGCGGCACGAACTCAGTACCTTCAGGGGCAAATGCAGTGTTGAATCTAGAATCAGCATAGAGCGTAGAGGACCCGGGGGATTTGGGGACCCCGGGTGGGCGCAGAGGGGAAAAAGACAGGGTGGAGAACTTAACAGCAACATCAAGTATGGTGCCGAGGCTCAGCCGCCAGAAGCCCTCGAGTAGCTGAAGATCTTGGCTGCATGCTGGCTTCACTTGTATCCAACTGGTAACTAATCTAATAAAGGCTGGCTACCTGACTAACACTGGCATAAATTCAAGCTTGACCCTCTGCTTCCCATCGACCAAGGGGCCCCATTCATCCCCTTCCCAGATCACCAAACTTAGGTTGAAACTCAGGATCTTGACTGTGAACCTACGACTTATTTGGATATTCTATCGTGTTTCACCCTAAGAGAAACGTGTATACAATATGGCCACCACTACCTCTACCCTTACCACCGAAGACTTTCAGCGTGGAGGTGCCGCGTATCCAAGCACGTGGCACTTCGACAAAGATCTGCCCGAGGACCGAAAGAACATCGAGAAGACGTTCAAGCTCTTGAGGGAATACAGCGGTATACCAGCAGACAAAGTTGAGGAGCATGTCCACGATATTGTAAGACGCCGTTTCCCATCGCTCGTGGTTCAGTGTGATGCCGAGGCTGACTCCTTCATACTGTAGAGGACCAAGGCATGGGAAGTCTTCCCATACCCATGCATCGGGTCCTGGCGCTTCTTGGCAGACTACATGGAAGAGTTTCCTGAGTATCCTGAAGTTATCTCCCGTCTGAAGGGAGGCGAGACCTTCCTGGACGCCGGATGCTGCTTCGGTCAGGTGCTCCGTCACCTCTACTACGACGGTGTTCCTGCCGAGAACCTGATCGGTACCGATTTGTACCCCAAGTTCATTGAGCAAGGCTACGATCTGTTCCGAGACGAGGGAAAGTGCGGCTTCAAGTTTGTCACGGGCGACATGCTCAACCACTCAGACCCGTCGCTCGACTGTCTAGATGGCAAGATAGACATCATTCATGGCACGTTCCTCTTCCACCTATTCGATCGCGAGGACCAGATCAAGCTGGCCACGCGTCTGGTCAAGTTCTTCAAGCCGGACGCCAAGAACGCGCTGATTGTCGGCCGCCACACGGGCCAAGCTGAGCCCCTGGATCCCTTTGAGACATGGACCCTGGACAAGCTCAAGCGCTTTCTGCACACTCCATCAACGTGGCAGGCACTGTGGGATGAGGTTGGCGAATTGACAGGGACGAAGTGGGTGACCACTGCCGAGGTGGTCGACCTGAAATTACTTGACATCGATGACAATTACTGGGCGAAGAGGAAGGAAATCACGGGAGACCCGAACGCCCCGAAGACTTTGCGCTTCTGCCAATATCGGTATTCGGTGCGCAAGGTGTAAATCGGCTAAATGATGAATTGAAATAGAAATCATCTTGAGTCGAGATAGACTTTTCTTAGACAAGGTGGAGGATAAATGTCTTCTAAAGATCTTTGCATACCAATCCATCTAGACGGTTTCGAGAATCTTACGGGCTTCCATTTCACAGAATGCATGTGACAGTTTAGACCAACAGGACAATCTTTCGCAACTAGGTCTAGGACAGCCGACCACACTCTCCAATTCAAGAGACGAATAATTTCACAATGGTTCATTGGCCTGATTTTCGAATTATACCCGTCCAGAACTAAAGGTTTCCTTTTCTTGGATTTTATTTCTTCTCTCCCCCTGGTGAACTCGCCTCGTCGCGGCAATTGAGATGGAGTCCATAATCGTCATTATGCCTTACCCGTCTATCACTCCCGGATTGAGATTAGTCGTTGAACGCTGAAATCATCAACTGACTACCTATCAAGTGACCTTTATCATGGGCTTGGCGTTACAATTCAATTAATAACGGTGTGACCCAATACATTGTGGCGGCGTAAAGAGCCCCAAGGAAAAGACCTTGAGGCCAGCAGTCTCCATTCAATGATCTAACGCCTTTATACAGTGGGTGACCACGTGGTTACGGAAGTGAGGACAACAATTCAAGACCCAGTCATAGTCAGCATGAATGTGATGAGAGGTCAATTAATATTGGTGCTCAAAATACAGAAGCACTCGAGATTCAGACATTCGAGTCATCTTTGAGAGTCGTATAGATCTTGACAAAACGCCCAACGAGAGTCCCCCTTGATTCCTGATGTCTTCCACCCATTGATTCGTTTTGGGAATAGCGGGATTTTGTCTCGTATTGACAGATCATGAGCCATCACCACGAACACACTTTCCAGTCCGTCCAACTGCTGTATCTTGTCCACAGTATCAAAGGACGCATCCTTGTCTGGGAAAATAACACTCGGAGCCGCGACCTCAAAAAAAGGGTCGCATTTTCTGGACAGGCAAGAGTCCAGGAGGAGACCAGGACACAGTGCAGAGTCCTCGCCCAGGAAATGCTGCATTTTCTCACCGGATGGCAAGGGATGATACGCACTGGGCCGCAGGACACCAACATGGTGACACGCATCGGCTCCCATAAACACAAACGAGGATCCTCCCTCCTCGTGAGCAGCAGTCGTGCGTGCCAAAGCACAAAGATGTCCTACGGCATGCCCCGGCGCATCGAGGAGGTAGAAGGACCCATCCCCAAAATAGTCAAAAGCGTCGAACCGCCCGATCTTCAAGCCCTTGTCAAAGGCGATCTCGATCACCTCACGGCCCTCGATATCTGCGTCCAGAACGATAGCGTCCGCACGCGTGGGCCAGCCCGGCCACGTCACGTCACGGACACCGGGTCCAACTACCAGCGCCGTGCTTGTGGGGAAGCGAGTCACATCGCCGATGTGGTCAAAGTGATTGTGGGACCATATCACGGCGGAAACGTCGGCCCTACTAACATTCGTGTCGCCGCTGTGGGCCGCCTCATCCAGCATGGTGGGCACATCAGTTCCCGGTTTTACAATCGTTGTGGCGGATATCAGGTCCACCGTCTTGGGGGCATAGTTACGCCAATCAGGTCGCGTTCCAAGGTCAAAGAGAACATTCTCCCCAGTTCTGCGGTTCGACACCAGGAAACAGTAGATTGGGGCGTGGAGGCCGGTGAAGCCGTCGACTTTTGGTCGCCAGAACAGTTCGGGGTTCAGGTGAACGGTGGTGTCCCTGTTTTGCGCTATGTCAGTCTTCAGCCCAGCAAGAACCGAGAGACCCGGACGCATACGTATCGATAACACTGACATCCACCGTAGTGGAGGACTCGGGGATGTTGTGCACCCGTAGGAGGTTTGAGGCGGACATGCTGATCGTTCCGAGGAGATGGTTCACATGTGCAACGTAACAGCTAGCAGCAGTAAACGAACCGGTAATACAAGTAGCTCCGGGATAATCCACGATGGTCTAGACGCAACCGCCTCGGACCATCAATTCCAACAACTCCATATTCGTGTGTAATTTGAGGGTCATGGGGTCGTGTCACTACAACGAGTTGCAGAGAGGAAGACCCAAGCCTTGCCACCACGTGCCCAAGTGCTAATGGATTCGGCACCGAGTACACGGCGCAACTCCCAAAAGCCGCAGCCTCATGCTTCACAACCGAGCCAATACAGTGACTTTGAATTGCCCTGGGCACGGAACTAGCCGCATTGCCATATTTCTGAAGATAACTCAATTCATCGGCTGGTGGCCGGCATTTCACAGTTAAAGCCCACGCCTTTACACTGAGTCAGCAACCCAGATAGATGACTCGTCACTGTACAACAAATAGTGATTACTGAGTACTATGGAGCGTTCTAGATGCTTTGGGCAAGAAAGTGTAGGAACACACAAGGTGCAGGATTCACCGGCGTGTCGGATGCAGTGCACGCCCCTTTTCGAATGTCAACCACCGTGCAACAACAAGGCATGTAACAAGCAGTGCAACCAAACCTAATTATAGAGTTCTCAGAAAATTCTTTGCCCATAACACATTTACCTATTGAAATAAGTATACATATAATGAAATACATTGGATAGTAACGTTAAAAGAGTAGTAAGTGAATTACTATTATTACTTAGTTTTCCTATAAATTTAAAATTTATTTTTTTAATTATAATACTTTAATATATTTAATTATATGGAAGCCCCTCTTATAGTATTTTAATTTATATAAAACTAGTAAAGCTTTGTCTCTTAGTTATATACTTCTTATAGCTTATGTTACTAGTAACCTTTAATCCCCATCATTAAACGACTAAGAAGATTACGAAGGTGCTTTGATTATGTTCGTGCCCATCCTAGCTAGGTTTATTCCGCATACATCCGGGGACATACATGGCGCCTTCATACGGTGCTCGTCATAGGCCTGAGGAAGTCACTGCAAAACATAATCTGCATTGCGTGACTCTGCTTATTGTGAATTAGATTCCCCAGAACGACCTGACAATTCCAAAGTTAGAGTTAAATGATGTGTCCTAATCGTACCGGAGGGTCCGTTGATGACTAGACAAAATTTCGCCCCCATGTCCGAAAAGGCTGGGCGCCACGGAATATTGAAGCTTCGGTGCTCGGGCGACCCCTTTTCTCCTTTTCTCATTGTGGCTGTGGTCCATATCCCAATTTACGGCGGTCACATACGGACGGTATGCTACACGCTGCGTCCTTTCCTAGCAGCTTTATCAATGGATGCTTTTCTTCTATACGTCGTCAACGTGAACTACGTCGCCCCATTCTAGGTGTCATTCATTCATTATGCGTTCCCTGACAAGCCACTCATTTTTGCTTTCTACGTTGCTGCTTCACAGCATCGACCATGCTTTAGCTGCCCCGAGTCCTAGGACCCGTGCTGAATGCGGGCCAGCTGTGCAAAGCTTCGACTATGTCATTGTTGGCGGCGGCACTGCTGGCTTGGTTCTTGCGACCAGGCTGACAGAAAATGCCGACATCAATGTCGCTGTTATTGAGGCTGGAACCAGCCCCGAGGCTGTAGCAGGAAACTTGACTCAGGTTCCAGGCTACGCCGGCGAGCTGTACTTGAACGCTGCTGAGCTGAATTGGGGCTTCACTGTCACGCCTCAGGAGGTATTTTAGGTCCCAACGTTCACAGGTATCATCAATTACTGACGAATTTCAGGCTCTCCTGAACCGAACGTTCACCTACATGCGAGGCAAAACGGTATGTTTCTTCGTACATCCTTCCGGCGTGGGAAGGGAACATCCTAATAACTGGTTACTGCTCCTCTAGCTCGGTGGCAGTGGCGTCTTGAACTTCATGAACTATGGACAGGCCAGCAAGGGTTCTCACCAGAGATGGGCCGACCTTGTCGACGATGAGTCTTACACGTACGACAACATGTTACAATACTACCACAAGGCCATGAAGTACTCCCCCCCGAAAGAAGGCGCTCGCTCAGCCAATGCCACCACCTCGCTCCTCGCAGCGGACGCCGCGATCAACGGAACGCTGCCCGTTACTTTCGGAGCCTACGTGCAGTCTTGGAGCACTTGGGTCGCTCTGGGTCTCAAGGCCATCGGCGTCCCTCAGGTCTCGGCCTTCGTGGATGGCAACAATATGGGGTGGTCTTGGAATCTCTATACCATCAAGGCGCCAGAGGCCATCAGACAGACTTCGGAGACAGCCTACCTCATCCCTGTTCTCGGCCGTCCCAACCTTGCTGTCTTCGACTATACGTTCGCCAAGCGCATTCTATTTGATGACCAGAAGACTGCCACAGGCGTCGAGGTCACGTCGACAACGACCAACTGCTCGTTCACTATGTCTGCAGCCAAGGAGGTTATTGTCTCGGCTGGCGTCTTCCAGTCACCACATCTCTTGCAGGTCTCTGGTGTCGGTCCCAAGGCCATGCTTGAGCAATACGGCATTCCTGTGGTTGCTGATCGGCCTGGTGTGGGCCAGAACATGCAGGACCAGGCCACCACATTCGCGATGTACCAAGTCGATCTCGTCACCAACACTCTGCTCAGCCAAGATCCAGCATACGCCGCGGCAGTTGAGGAGCAGTACATTGTCAACCGCACAGGTCCCTTGACTGCCCCAGGAGGTGACCTGATGGGATTCGAGAAGATACCAGAGGAGTTCAGGACCGGATTCTCGAATGATACCAAGGCCTGTGAGTAACAACAGCCAGAATCCGAGTTCAGTCACTGGGGATCTACTGACACATACTTTCTGCGTAAAGATCTGGACCAGTTACCCGAAGATTGGCCCGAGGTTTGCTACGCGGTCTACCCGGGCTCCGCTACACAGCCAGAGCCGGGGAAAAATTATGCTATCATGCAGGCGTGGTCGATGGCCCCCCGTTCCAGGGGCTCACTCACGATCCAGTCGGCGGACATGGCCGTACCCCCAGTTATCGACCCGAACTGGTTCAGCTCCCAGACAGACGTCGAGGTCACTGTTGCCGCGCTCAAGCGCATGCGCAAGGCACTCAGCAGCCCGGCTATGGCCCCTATCATGATTGGCGATGAGATGCTCCCTGGTCTGGACGTCCAAACAGACGAAGAGCTTGCCGCATTCGTGGCTCAGCGAGGCAGCACCATCTACCATGCGGCGGCAACCAACAAGATGGGGAAGCCCTCGGACCCTGACGCGGTCGTAGATCACCGTGGACGAGTGTTCGGAGTGCAGAGATGTAAGTCTCCAATTAGTCTCCCGTGAAGCACACTACCATAGGTACCTCAGTATGCAATCTGAAGTTCTAAACTGACATCGAATAGTGAGAGTGATTGATGGCTCTGCTTTTCCGTTCCTGCCGCCAGGGCCTTCGCCATACACACAAGTTTGTAAGTTCTTCAGTCCTCGCTTCACCAGAAACGGTTCATCACTGACCCGAATAGTCATCTTGGCTGAGAAGCTCGCCGACGATATCAAGAACACTGTCTACTACTAGTAGGATTAGTTTGTAGGGTGCATGTTTAATTTCCTGAACCAAGCGGTAAGACTTGTTGCCTTCAACATCATATCTTTTAGCTATGTCTGCACGGGTGTCTGCTTTTGGTTTGAGCTCGTTTCTCTACCATTATATTTAGAACCTGGATCTCGAGCTAGAATTAATAGGCTCGTAAATTCATTTAATTGACTTCTCTACGCAAACACAATGCATTCGGAACCCCGAACACGTGGACTAGTTGATATGCCCAGGTGTCGTCTGTCGTTTTCGGCGTGGGATTGTTCTTAAATCACCCTGGGCATCTATAGACGCGGGTCCTGGCATCCGAATGCCAGAACTTGTCGACCCTGATCCGTTAGGTAATTAAAAGGCTTATTAGTCTCAGGTATTGAGGGGCTTACTCTAGAAAGAACCACTAATACGCAGTGGTTTCGTGTGGTCCAACATTTAATCCCCATACACACATATAAAATGTATGAGGCGACTTCAAAACCCAGGGTATAAAAGAATACAGTGCCAATAACAGTAGAGAGAAAATTAGTACGTCCCCACTGGTGCGCAATAGTCGTATTGGTGTCTGGTACAGAAGAAAGAGGCGGCAGGCAGCATCCCAAGCGAGACCGAAGGGGCATCTTCACCCCAGCTGGGTGCTTCTGCACCGTTATCTACTTACGGACTGTTCGCCGGCACAAATCTTGACTTCCCCCTGCCTGCCCCACAAGGCGGACCGTGGCTTGGCCCTGAGCTTGGCCCCTTGGCGCTGAGTAGGCAGGCATGAAGTGATCGGTCGGCGCTGGGTAAGTTGACACTGGCATGCAATGAGAAGAGGTGGTCCGAGACAGAAAATCGCGCAAGGAGGCCTGCAAAGCATCATGACCTAAATTTAGATGATGTATGTCATGAGAAAATCTATAATTGTGGCTACGCACCCCTCAGTGAACGTGATATGCCAAGCTAGCCAATCTCTTCAACTTCGTCCCTGAATGCCAAGTGAACAACGTGGTCTAGCGCAGATCCGATCTTAACAAGATGGGGACATTCGCGATCGATTCGATTGCCACGAGGCTTCTTGCAGTCCCAGTCAGTATTTCCTAACGGGATACCCCCTGCACTCCCCGGTGGCCTGAACAACAATTTGGGGGCTGCGTACATTCAGACTGCCGAAAAGCCACTTTTCTTGGTCGCTGATCACGCAGCACCAAGAAGACTCCCCAGAGATGGCATAAGTAAAACCAAATACTAACTTGAACTACTGAAAGACAAAAATATGGCCCTTTCTCCTCA
Organism: Diaporthe batatas; assembly: GCF_019321695.1. Taxonomy (NCBI): domain Eukaryota; kingdom Fungi; phylum Ascomycota; class Sordariomycetes; order Diaporthales; family Diaporthaceae; genus Diaporthe; species Diaporthe batatas. Next base: position 408,348 of record NW_025408550.1, read on the forward strand.
TTACTATTGCCGTGTCCGCGGCAAAATTGCTCTTTGAGGCTTTTCTGAAGCACGATCCCATTTCCGAGATTCCACTTGTTGACGGTGACATAAAGGACGAGGCCACGAGGCGCATGAAGTTTGCAAAGGGGGCCAAACATGTGTACCGGGAAGGGTACCGCAAATTCAGGAATGGGCTGTTCCGAGTCTCTTCGCCGAGAGGTGCGGTTGCAGAGCTTCCATGTTGTGAGGCTCAGTTGCTGATGTTGAAACCGAAACAGAATCCCCGGTCGTAGTTGTTTCGCCTCACTTCCTGAAGGAATTGAACGCTCTGCCTGACGACCATGTCAGCTTCCACGGGGCTCTAAAAGAAGTGAGTGTCTTGCTGTGGAGTCCTTGTGTGTGAGGCCAAGGCTGATGCCAAGGATGTCAAGAAAATGCAATCGCGATTTACCCACATTACAGTGGACATTCCTGTTGTCCCACATATTGTGAGGAACGAGCTCACCCCAGCGTTGAGTAAGATCCCGTGCCAAGATACAATATCTTGTACCAGTTCTAACATCACGTAGGCCGTCTCAATCCCATCATCGCCGAAGAAGTGGCGACGGCTTTCCGAGACGAACTCCCCGCTTGCAAAGACTTCACTAGAGTTCCAATCAATCGTACTCTCTGGAGGATTGTTGCCAAGGTTTCCGGCCGCTTTTTCGCCGGCGCGGAGCTCGCCCGGACAGAAGAATACATGGATATGAGCATCAACTACACGCTGGAAATCGCGGGCGCCGTGAAAGGTATCGCTGCGATCAAGCCAGATGAGAGGGAGACCAAGGCCCCAAGTCTCCCCCAGCTTCTACAGCTACAGAATCGCCGGAAGCGGACCCTCGAATTCATTCGCCCACTGATCGCTGCCCGCAAGAAGGCGATGGCGGAGGATATAGATTACCAGCCGCCCGATGACATGATGCAGTGGATCCTCAACAGCGAGGCCAAATACGGCAACCTCTCTGTCGAGGACCTCGCAGAGATTCAGCTCTTCCTGATTTTCGCCGCCATCCACACCACCACCATGACAACGATCAATACTTTCTACACGCTCGCCGCGATGCCTGACATAGTCCCCGAGCTCCGCGACGAGATCCGCGCCGTGCTGCTGGAACATGGCGAGTTCTCCGGCCTGGCTCTACAGAAGCTGGAGAAGCTGGATAGTTTTCTGCGCGAGGTCATGCGCGTGTACCCGCTCTCGTGGTCTTCGTTCCAGCGCAAGGTCTACAAGCCAATCATACTGTCCAACGGCCAATTCATCCCCGCCGGCGCCATCATCGAGATCCCCGGGCACAGCATAGTCCACGACCCGGAGCGGTTCGATCGGCCCGACGAGTTTGACGCGTTCCGTCACTCCCGGGCGCGTCATGCCGAGGGCCTCGACGGCGAGAAGAAAGCGGGCGCTGGCGCCGCCAACCAGGTCGTTTCGACCAGCCTTAACAACTTGCCGTTTGGGTACGGGAAGCTCGCCTGTCCTGGGCGATTCTTTGCTGTGAACGAGATCAAGATGATTGTAGCACGGGCGATTTTGGACTACGACATCCAATTGACGGACGGGGCGACGGAGAGGTACCCCAACATCGAATATAACGAAGCCGTGAGTCTCCATCGCCCTCGCAACTTGAATTTCTATTCCTGCCCAACCGTGGTGTGATCCTGTGCATCACATTTGTGTGTATTGAGACTCCTGGCTGACTATCGCTCTCGTCAAAGAATATTCCTGATCCCACCAAGGACTTAATGTTCAAGCGGGTCCCCATCTAATCTGTGATGACTTTGAATCGATGTTTTTTTCCCATTTGCGACTATCTTGGCATTTCAATGGACCGGAGTAGCCGGAATGCGCTGGTCGCTTTGCTTGAATGTTGGAGTTATTAGGTCCAAGGCCAAGTCATTTCAAATTATGTACCATATCTGTACCTGTACCTTTCTGAGAGAGTCCCTCCGGCCCTTATTACCCATGAAAAATGACAATTCATTGCATCACCTTGCTATCAAGTCAGGGCCGGATGTTCACAGGGGGAAACTTCCACCTTTCATCGTTCGAAACACAGCCCTGGAGGTTAGGTACGTCCTAGTTACCTGGGTATCTAGCCACACGGGAACAGCGAACACATTTTCAGCTTGAATCAAGTCTGTGGGGCGAAATGATTGCACTGGTGTTTTTCTTCTACTAACTATATAGGCAGCCAGTCACTTGATATATCTTTACCACCATTAAAATCACCTATCACCACTCAATGTCGATGTGGTGGCCCTTGATATCACCGTTGAACCACTGGATAACCTCTATCCGTTCTTCACTCGTCCGAGCTCCCTCCAACACTTCACTATCGACAGCTGCTGCCACTGTCTCCAACAGCTGTTGCATGGCCAGGTTCTTGCCCAGACAGGCGCGCAGACCCGCCCCGAAAGCAATTAGGCTTCGGTCCATGTGGGGGCGGTACAGGCCGCAGTTCCATTCGTCATCTATCCACCGCTCCGGCCGGAAGGCAAATGGGTCGGGGAAGATAGTAGGGTCGTGGTGGAGGACGTATGCCGCGCAGCCAACGACTGCATTGGCAGGGATGGAGATGCCGTCGACCGTCAAATTTGCGCCTGGCGGGACCACTCGCGTTAGTCGTGTAGGATTCGCCATTCCCAGGCGCAGCCCCTCCTTGACGCACGCCCGCAAGAAGGGGATGTCGGGCCTCCTGGCGTCGTCTGCTGTGGGCGACACGGCGCGGATGTCATGCAGGAGACGGGCGCGGGCTTCCTTATTCTGTGTCAGGTGGAAGAGGGTTGTGGCCAGCATGACGGCGGTCGAATCGCCGCCTGCGAAAAGGATGGCTTCGCATTGCGCTGTGGTCTCTGGGAAAGATATGCCCGCTGCGAGGAGACGATCCTGGTAGTGCTCGGTTGTCTTGCCTTCCTTCGTGCCCTGCATAACTCGGCCCATGAACTCCTGAATCCGCATAAATGACTTGTCCACTTTGTCGCTGTGGCTTATCTTCTGGGATGCCGAGTACACCAGTTTGAACAGAGAGTTTGGAAGTAATGAGAAGCGAGCAAATCCCACGATGGCGTGAATAAACTCGTTGGCACTGAGCTTCGCCTCCGACTTTTGCTGGTCTGCCAGGGGCAGATGTACTTGCTCAGCCAACCCACCAAATGGTTGACCAAGCACGTAGTCAGAGACCACGTCGATAGACAATTTTGCACATAGATCAAGAATATCGGTCTTGATCTTAGCTTGCCGGAATGCCTTGAGCTGGTCCAAAAAGTCCGCCACGTGCCGTCCGATGGAGCCATGGGTGGAACTCTCCTCCCGTAGCCGTGCAGGCGAGAAAAGCGGAGCAACCGCCTTGGCTCTCACATCACGATATGCTGTGTCTATGGAGGAGAATATTGACACCACCGGCCCGAGGTTGAAATTTTGATACCGAGCATCCTTGAGAAACCCACCCCCTGCCACGTAGATGTCGCGGACGGCATCGCTGTCGGCCACTGAGATGGCATTGGGGCCTATACGAAGGACCTTGGTCTTATACTTCTCATGGTATCGGCGTATGACGCTGCCTTCGATGCCAAGGTAGCATATGACGTAGAGAAACAGGGAAGAAATTGCAGCAAATGGCGGCCCGGGCACATGAGCGAGGGGGTGAAAGCGAAGTCGGTATATTACCGGAGCCGCCAACACAACCAAAAGAGCGAATGCTGACTCGAACATGTTGACGGAAATAACGAGAACAGGAAGATGTGAAGGTGTGGTATTCCTAGGGAATTGCCTACCCTCGAACAGAGCTTTTTGTCAAGTGTGTTGATGCGGTCTCGGCGGCCTGAAGCACCATAATGCAATGACACGCCTACAAGTCGATAAGGGAGTCACAGTGGTGTGCACGTAGGGAAGCTCCATGCGGAACCGTTCTTGAGTACGTGTCTACTCGGTGTCAATTGGGGGTTACTCAGTGACCTGACTCCGTGCTGTGCACCAAATGCCGAGTCCTAGCTGTCTAGCGCTGGTGACTTGACTTCGACGACAACCGTAGCGAACTAGATTATAGAGCATAGGGACTGGTCAGGATAAAATGATAAACAAAGCCTGATATCTCTGGGAATTCCATACTTCGTCTATAATTCGTTCGCAGCCAATTTTATCCGAAAATGGCAAACCAAATTGTCCAGACCCTGAACGGGATTAGCGCCGACTCTTTTGAAAACGATGGACAGCGTATGGAGGCTGTGGCGGCGGCCTATGCTCTCGTGGCCCGTCTTGAGACGCCGTGGGACTTCGTGTTGAGGCTTGCTATGGGCCAGGTGAGCAGAATCCCCTTCTGTTCAGTTACAGCACACTATTCACACCAAATTCTAACAATTACTAAAGCCTGCCCTCGGGGCCGCCCTCAAAATTGCGCTGGATTTACAGCTGTATCAAAAGTGGCATGCAGTGGGCGACGGGGCAAAAACCTTGGAAGAGTTGCACGAGCTTGTCCCACAAGTTGAGCCGAAACTTCTTCGTTCGTCAACCCGCCCAAACCTATTTCTGGCTTCTCAATGTCTGGACCTGTGACTTAAGATGCACATTGTCTAACAACTTTGTTTACAGTCCGTCTGCTTCGGCATCTAGCCGCATACCATGTCTTGGAGGAGCCTTCTTACAGCGTCTTCAAGCCCACGGCGCTATCAATCTCTTTCAATAAGCCCGTATTCTCTGAGTGGATAAACCACCAGTATGTTTTTGCTCGCAGCTATGATTATCTTTACCGTGGCTTATTAACATACGTCGCAGATATGATGCCACAATTCCGTGCTTCTTCAAGTTGCCTCGCTACCTCGAGCAGACAGGATATAAGAATCCAGTGGACCCTAACGACGGAGTCTTCCAGTATGCCAAGGACTGCAGGGGCAAGGATATGTTCCATTTCTACCAGGAAAACCGCGTCGAGGGTGAATCCTTCAACCAGGTGATGGGTGGTGTGATGGCGAACCAGTCAGGATGGCTGGAAATATTTCCTCACGAGACGTTGCTCTCCAACGCAAAGCCAGATCAACCACTCCTGGTCGATGTCGGCGGCAATATCGGCCATGACTTGGATAGATTCTACCAAGCCCATCCGGAGACCGCCTCACGTTTGTATCTGGAGGACCTCGCTGAGGTTGTCTCCCTCTCCAAGTGTCCGGATCCGGTCAACAAGATCGGCTACGATTTCTTCACGCCACAGCCAATCAAGGGTAAGATCCACCGCCACTCACTCACTAATCTCATGCAGAACATTTTCTGACCATTTTCACAGGTGCACGGGCTTACTATATGCATGGAGTCCTTCACGACTGGTCCGATGAGCCAGCACGTAAAATCCTGGAGATGCAGCGGGATGCCTTGACACCCGGATATAGCAGGCTGTTGATTCACGATCATATCGCCCCGGAGACTGTTGCCCACCCGCACACTACCGCCTACGACCTGACAATGATGGTGATGGTGGCTGGCGAGGAGCGGAGTGAGGTGCACTGGCGTGCTCTGCTCAAGTCAGCAGGGTACCGTATAGTCAAGGTTTGGTCCTCGCCGCTTGCGGTGCAGAAGGTCATCGAGGCAGAACTAGACGTTTAGTTATTAGAAATATCTAAGAGAATTATCGTCGCCTAACAGACTACGGATTGACTTATAAGTTAGTGTGGGAACTGAATTTCCGACACCTGGCCACGGATAGGGTAATATAGTGCTTTACACCCATATCGTGCGTTAGTAGGTACTAAAGATAGTCACTATAACTATCTACATATTTTTTACTACCTCTTAATTATTATATTACTTCTCTCTCTTTAAGGTTATTATTATAATATTCATCTTAATTTAATAATTATAATAGTATATATTATTAAGCTTAAATAATTCTCTTTAAATTTTAAGGTTATTTTAAAAACTTAAAATAGTTATAAAGAAAAAAAAGTTATAAAAGTAGAAATAGACTTATTAAAAAGGCTTTTTTTTAAATAACTCTTTCTTTATTCCTCTATAGTTAGTTTTTTATTTAAATATACTAATTAGTTAAGAGAGATTCCCTTTATTTCCCTTTTTATTAAGTTTCTTTTAAGTTAAATACTTTAAGTTAAGTTATTTTACTTTTAATAATTCTACTTTTAAATCTTTAAATATAGAATTTTAATTAATTAACTTAAAGGAGGATGGTAGAGGAGTTAGTGTTAAAGTTAAAGTTAAAGTTAAAGGAAGGAAGGAAGGAAGGAAGGAAGGAAGGAAGGAAGGGGAAGGGGAAGGGGAAGGGGAAGGTACCTTTACAACCCTTTTCCCTTTTATAAGTCCTTCTATAAGTCTATCTCTTCTCTTTATAACTACCTTTCCTCTTTAAGTCTCTTATTATTAAAAGTATATTAAGATATTAATTAACTATTTAAAAGTTAATATTCTCTCCTTTTTAAGTATACTTAAAGTTAATCTTATAAAAAAGGGATTTCCTACTTAAAGAATAGTTATAGTAACTATCCCTAATATCTACTAATATACGGTATAGACTTTATGTCTCAATAGTTGATCAGTTCCTCCACCTCACCTTTCCGTACATTCGAGGAGTCTATGTAGACTTCGCTTTTTTGTCTACCCAACTTCATAACATCACGCCAGTCACATCGCTTAAACTGATTGAAACTCTGTGGAACATTTTCAAGGGGCGTTGAAGAGTCACCGGGCCCCAGCTCACAGGAAAAGATCTGAAATTCGTCTACCACGCATGCACGTTTAGTTTATCGTTCTTTGTCTATCTTAATCAAAACCCTTGAAAGAACGCTACGGGATGATCTAGCGAGGGCTGAGGGCTCTTACACGTCACCCACGGGACATCTCCTGCACGGTTAAGTGGCCCACTCCCAATCCACATGCTCACTTGAAAAGCTCCGGGTTCGCCTCGACCCACTGCCGGAACCCAGTGGCGGGCTTTCCCGTGTACTTCTTCACGTTTTCCATGCCCTCCTTGTAATGTGCCAGCCATGAACCATCCTCCAAGGCCGGGTCGGTGTCCCCCAGCGCCCTTATCATGTACTCCGCCATAGGCTTGGGAGCACCCTTTGCCAGATACTGCGCCATTGCCTCCTCCGCGGGGATCCCCGAAACCTTGATCTCCTTCCCAAGCACCTCGCCAATGATCTCCAGCGCCTGCTTCTGTGACAAGATTTGGGGGCCATAGACAAAGACCTTGTTCTGCCCATCCCGCGTCCGGCCCTCGGCCAGGATCGTGCCGACCACCCCACCCATATCGTCGGGCGTAATGCAGTCGATTTTAAACCCAGCCCCAAACATCTTCACCTCCCCGGCACGAATGCCTTCCTTCTGCCTCAACAAATTTGTAGCAAAGCCGCCGGGACGCATGGCCACGTATCCTTCTGGCCCGTAGACCTCGTCAAGGGTGACCTCAATACGCGCGTGCGAGTACGGGATGAACTCGCTCGGCTGCACCTCCGTATGCGGCGTACTGCCGATGGTAGAGCTGCTTAGCAGGACGACAAACTCAACACCGGCGGCCTTGAGAGCCTCGGCGGTGCCCTTCATGAAGTCGCGCGTGCCTTGAGCCACGTAGATGAAAGCGCGCGTGGCGCCCGCGGTCTTGACGGCCGCGGCGACGGTGTCAGGCTTGCTCAGGTCGGCCTGGACGCGAGTGTAGTTGCCGGCTTTCTCGGCCTCGGGGGTGAGGCCGGGGATGACTTTGGAGGGGTCGCGCATGGCGAGCCAGACTTTGGCGCCATGTTGGTGGGCAGTTCTGGCGGCGACGGAGGCAATGTTGCCCGTCGGCCCAAAGACAATCACAGTGGCCATTTTTGGGAGCGTTGAGGAGGTGAATAGTGGAGGTGAATAATGGAGGTGAATCGTGGAGGTGTATAGTGGCAAGTTGGTTGCCAAGGTGTTGAATGTTTGTTGGAAGAAAATATGTATTAGCTCTACAGTTACTTGAGAGGAGCTTGGCGCAGACGTTCCACGGGTGTCTTCATTTATATCCTGGTGGGTGGACTAGTCATGCTCTGGAACGAATGCCTGGCATTATTCCTGATCCGCTGTTATGCAGCCTCTTAGCACCAACACAGCACCAAGCAGCTGCACTCTTGAATCTTGACATTCATTCATAGGCCAGGAAGCGTCCGCCCACCCAACTGCGCAGGAGGTCCGTCCGTGCCCCCAAATCCCGCAATTCTCAGTCACTCACCCAGTACCAAAAGTAGCTATGCATACCTAGTAAATTCTAAATTTTCACTGCGTTTTGACCCTACATTGAAACTCCCTCTGCACCTATCACTCTAACTGAATTATACAACTTTAACTGTGTATTATTCTACGTGATATCACCATTAATGATGACTGCAACGTGTTTACGGCCCGAGGACATGGTTTTAATAAAGCCAATCTCGATGACAGTGTGGGGGGGGGGGGACTTAATAGCTGCACACGGTTCAAGCCTGATGACAGACGCTTAGGTTTGTCAAAACGCTGACTCAAGGTGGAGGGCCCCGTTTCTCAACACAATGTCATCAATATTCATGGTGATATAGTCTTTTGATTGGCAAAGCTCCCGCAGTTAGACTCGAATAGCCCCGTGTGCCCATGTCTGCGATTCCGGCCTGCTTAGACTACGAACACCAGACGAGTAGGAAAGATTTCTACTTTGGGTCTGCTAGATTTCCAGATACCGGAGCACGCATTTCCGGCGCAGCCTCTCCCTTTCTCGTGTAGGCGTTGTACCCCGAACCGTGCGCTCCAGGTACTGGGATCCCCATGAGAACTTTCTGACGGTCGGACAACTTTGCCTTGACCTCCTCAGTGAGGAGACGCGGGTAGTCTTCCATCTTCTGCACAAAGTAACGGACAAAGGTCAGAATGATGAGCGGTCGGGGCTCGGCTGTCTTGTTATCGCCCGTGGAGTGCCATGCGCGGCTATCTAGAAGCAGGACCGTCCCGGCCGGAGCGCAGGCGGGGATTGAGCCGCCCTAAATTGACAGTCAGTAACTCACTCATAAAAGGGCACCATGTAATCGTTGTCAAGCATAGGATGCATTGGGTAAAACTTACAGGGTCGCTCATGTGTCCCAGTGGTGCCACGTTCGTCAAATGTGACCCGGGGTAAATCAAGGTGGCACCCTTCTCAGGTGTCAAGTCGGTCAAGTAGAAGAGGGCGTTGAACATGTACGCAAAATCGATTTGATCTGGTGGCATCGACGACTGGTCTTTGTGCATGTGAATGCCGCTTTCTCCTTGGAGAGAAATGTTGGCTGACATGTTGTAGATCTGGAAACCTTCGCCCAAAAACCATGGAGTGAAGGATTCGACCAAGGGGTGATTGAGCATATCGAGGAACTCGTCGCCCTTGTTAGGAAGGTTCCTAGGCACAATAGTATTAGAAAACCAGATCAAAGTATGCAAGCAGCGAAGAAGTGTTCTCACCAGATCCGTTGGTTGTCCCCCTGCATATGCGCAACTCCATTCACCCGCTCACCAGCGCCTTGCTCCAGGACAGCCTTTTTGAGGATCTGGCATTGCTCAGGCGAAAGGGCGTTGGCCAGGAACGCATAGCCCCATCTCTTGATGTCCCGCTTGATCTGCTCGGGATCTTCTGTGGGCTTGGGCAAGCTGTCGTGGTCCAACTCACTCGCGGGAGTCATTGGGCCGGGGAGGCCGAGGGGAGCAAAGCATGACGCAAATGCGCCAGGACACGGGGGGTCTGCGTGCCTGGTAAACATGTTTTGTGTCAGCAGGCGACCCGTGATCGCATCCAGCACACAGGCCGGCGCGATGTTTGCCACCACGTCAGGCTCGACGCCCTTTGGTGCCGCATCAAGCAGCTTGACTTCGCTTTTGCGCGCATCGATAAATATGGGGGCGGCCTCTTGCGACCCTCGGCAAAGAGATAACTGTGCCAGCTGTTCAATGCCGGAAAATCTCTGTCGTTCAGGTTAGTCGTGGGGAGTTGGACGACACATGGAGACAGGATGCTTGCCTGCAAGTTTTGCTGAATCCATTCAAGTACTTCGGCGCTATCACGATTGAAAACTTCTATGGAGTTCTCGTCAGGCAGGTAGACATGGGAGCTGAAGTCAAGCCCGGGGTGCAGTGGCTTTGACGGGGCTGGCAGCGTGGTCGGCATCTTGGGCTTGTTGCTGAAACGCAAATGGCAGTCTATGATTCTATTGGCTTTTGGATAAAGTTCTGCGAGTTGTTGATGTGACGATAAGGAATTATTTATGACAGCAGGCTGCTCTAAGATGTAAGGGCTAGAGTATTATCAGTCTGCAGTGTCCATTCCACTGATTGTACTGAGTGACTTTAGCTGGGATGACTAAAAGCTTATTTCTTGAGAATCATTCCACGATTCAATGTATACTTAAGTACTTACCTTTCTTTTTTAAGTCGCAAAACTCAATTTTACACTGTAAATTATATAACATTTAGATAGTTTGTTTAACTATAAACTACTTACTAACTTTATCAACCCTAATATTTATATAATATTATAAAACTCTAGCTTTAATTATCCTTAATAACTTACTAATTAAAAAGCTTAAATTAGTCAACCCTGTGTTGTGATGGAAAGTATATGTACAATATGTACCTTGTACCTCGAACGAGGCTCACCGCATAACTAGAAGCCACAAAGTACCGGGTGAGAATCGAGGGGATGAGGGCCGAGCCGAGAGTACCGATTCCCGAGGTCCCCACATGGTTCTCAGCACCGGGTAGACGACAGACTTTCCGAAGAACTCGTCACAATTCATTTGTCGCCTAGTAGACCTGTGGCCGACCACTGACTCAGGAAACTAGCCACAGCACGTGGGCGGTGTATTGCAATTACGGCGTCTTCCCAAGAGCCTGGTAAACGCCAGATCGGTGAGAAGATGGTCATGAAGGGGGCTCGGCTCCTCCGGGACAACGGAATCTCTTTAGCCCGTCGTAATGAATGGCGTAGAAGCGAATGCCTCTTTAATAGCGAGTGCAACCAATTAGAAAATGAATTGCAGCAGTGCATTTTGTAGTCGGCATTGCGTCAAGACACTAAATCCCCCTCAACTCGACCGCCAACCAATCCCACGAAAATTAAAGTCGTTCTCGTCGTGTTGCGTTTGCGACTAGCCCCAGTCTAGTAATGGGCTCCAACGCGGTGGAAGAGACCGAATTGAAACGAGGTGTTGGCGACCAATCCGATTTTCCGTCTTCGGTAGCCGGAATTGATGTGTCCGGTCTGGATGATGATGCGCTCTACTGGTGGCGTACCAGCGGGTTCGACCTGGCCCGGATGATGGAAGAGGCTGATTTTCCCGAGAAGACGAAGAATCAATTCCTCACATTCTACAGTACTGTCATTTGTCCATTGCTGAAAGGAAAGCCAGAGTCTGGATCAATGCCGACTGCCGTGGGTTGGGATGGCAATCCCTTCGAATACAGTTGGGAATTCAAAGGTTCCACCAAGAAGTCGAGTGTGCGGTTTGTGTTGGATCTGACCGAAGTCCGCCCACCGAATAAGGAATGCCCCATGAGTGTGGATACGGTGGAGGGGGTTCTCAAAGTTCTGAAGGACAAGAGTCCACTTTACTATGATAAATGGGTACGTCTATTCAGGTCGCCGGGCCAGATGTCCTGGTGCCTGGGCCAGTATTGGCCAGTGACAACAGCTAAGAGCCTTTGGAAACTAACTTTGATCTTAGCATCGCGCGATTGAGCGGTGGTCAGTATATTCAAATGTACCGGCCGAGAGGCAAGAGTATCTGATATCCAAAGCGGGACATCGGACGCCTACCATTCTCGGCTTCGACATCAACCCCAAGATCACCGAGATGGCCCCAGATATGCTCCCTGTCATGATCAAGAGCTACTTCCCACCATGCTTCGTGGCTGCGGACCGCGGCTTCACGCGCTTTCAGGCCCTCTCCTTGGGCGTGCGGCAGTTGCCCGACATCGGCTCGCACCCAAACATCCTGCTCGGGCTGAAGATGATCGAGGACTTCGTGGCCGACAATCCCCAGTATGAGTCTCAGGGTCGTGGTCTGTCCACTGATTTTGTGCGCAACGCCCGCCTCAAGGTGTATTTGCGGTACCTGGGCGACGACTTTGATGAGATCTGGGACTACTACACGCTTGGCGGACGGATCCCCATCCCAGACCTGGAAGAGGACAAGCAAAAGCTGAAGGACATCATTCAACTTTCTAGGGGAATGTGCTATCCTGTCAACAAGATCCGCAAGGAGACCGAGGACGACAAGAAGCGCCGTGCTATCCTGGGCACAAAACCTTCGTCGTTGTACTTCTCGCTCACGCCTGACAAGCCGTACCCCATCCCCAAATTCTACTTCTATCCGGGCTTTCAAGCGCCAAATGACGAAGCCGTGGCGCAGGGACTTGATCTCTGGTTGGAAAAGTATGGATGGGCCGATGGCGGACCGACTATTGAGGAACGGACCAAGAACACATTGTAAGATTCCATCCAACCCTCTCAACCCATGGACACTGCTAATCTTGCTGACAACTAACAGCAAATACCGGAGCCTCGATGAGAAGCCCGGCATCTTCACGTTCATTGGGTTCGGAAGGAAAGAAGGCGTTGACGACCGCGCTTTGAGTTTGCAAATATATGTAACACCTGAGCTGTACGAAAACCCCCGTTTCTAGGAGAGAGTTGTTGGATGTGTTTGATTTAGTGTAACACCTATGTATTTATCTGCCAAACTAGTGTGAATATCAGTTTTCTTAGTGTAACCAGCTCAATTCTGAGTTTAACCGAGTAGCTGCTAAAATACAGTACTCGGTTCCACCTATGTGTGATAAAACTAAAGTTCGATCAGTGTGTGGCTTAAGTCAAATCCAGAGGCCACGCCACACAAATCTTTCACTTTTCTGGTTCTCCCCAAACATCACTTCAACGCCTTTTGTTGACCACGAAGATGTCGTTTAAATACAACTCAATCCTCCTTGTGGGAGCCACTTCTGGAATCGGCGCCGGTCTAGCGGACAAATTCGTAGCCGAGGGTTCTCAAGTCGTCGCCGTAGGTCGCCGCCAAGACAAACTCGATGACTTTGTCAACAAGCACAATTCTGCCAACGCGGCCGCCATTAGATACGACATCACAGACGGCGCAGGCTTGAACGCTTTTGTCAACGAGTAGGTCCCGGTGAAATTTCCAACAGCAGAAAGGGAGTAGAACTAAAGAACATTCTCCAGAGTTATCAAGAAGTACCCAGACTTAGACGCAGTGTTCTTGAATGCAGGCGTCCAAAGTCAAATACGCCTATCACGGGCTGCCGAGTTCGACGCCGCCAGCTTCCACTATGAAATAAACGTCAACTTCACCAGCATCGTCAACCTGGCTATGGCATTTCTACCACACTTGCAGGCCAAGACACAACCGACTAGTTTAATCATCACGGGAACTCACCTCGGCCTAGTTCCGGCTCCGACGATCCCTGCTTATTCGGCGTCAAAGGCGGCTCTGACTTCTTTCGTCGACTGTCTCCGGGACCAGAATCGCCACAAGTCTACCAGGATCATTGAGATTTATCCTCCGGTTGTGCAATGTAAGTCTTTCTCGATGCGCTCTCGGAACTGATGAGCCATTCAGATCAACAAACCACTGACTACATATCTCAGCCGAGCTTCATGATTATCTAGGGGAGGATGTCGGCCGCTCCCTCGGGATGCCTCTTGACCAGTTCACGGAGGAGGCGTACGAACAGCTGTTAAGCGGCGATGAACTTATCGTCATTGGGTCTGTTGCAACCGAGCCGCGTGAATCTTATATTGAACTGGTCGAGAAGCGCAGGCAGATATACAGCAAGCTGTCACACGCAATGCTGGCGCGCTTCGAGTTGTGAAGGACGTTCTTGGGACTTGTTTCGTTGTAGAAGCAATGCATTGCAGGGTTTTCAGAGAAGCAAGCTACCTTGGTACCTAGGGTAGGTAGCAAAGGGAACTCAAAGGTACGGAAATAAATGTGGTTTCGCTTCAATTCCGTATACGTCCGAGGACATACATGGCGCCTTCATACAGTGGTTAGCACTCGAAACCCAGCGCTAAGAAAGAATAAAACATCAATAACAGTTGTTATAATACGATAGGTGCTTATAGCCTCAGCCTTACAACGCACAGACAAGGCTAAGGGGCACCGTCTTGACGACACGGAAATAAATAGACAAAAACGTAGACTTGCTACAATACCACCTTTTATGCAATGAATCAAGAATATTGCATTTGAGAATTCCATAAATTGATAGAAATCGTAGATGTAACCCATGAATTTGCTACTGTCTAATCAGACCTCGGCCCTTCTACGGATCACGATGGTCTTGCTAAAGTCTGGCGAGATGGATGTCCCACGGACATTATTCGCATACCGTCCCTCCAGCCCACCTGGCATCTTGAGATCATAATCTCTCAAGATGGAGATGAGTATCAACTTGATCTCGGCCGCTGCAAAGAACCTCCCCGGACAGGCCGGCTTCCCAAACCCAAAGGCCATGTTCTCCTTGGTCACGGAAATGAACTGGTAGAGCTCACGGCTTGCATAACCATTAGGGTCGGGCTTCTCGCCAGACCTCAGACGGACGAATCGGTAGGGGTCGAAACGCAGCGCGTCGGGGTACTTGGCCTCGTCCAGGTTGACCGGCAGCGCGGGCACGGCGATGTCGACACCCGCAGGGATCACCGTTCCGTCTGATAGTTGGAACGACTGCAACACGCTGCGTTGCATCCTCATGACGTTGGTCGGATTGAGCCTTGCAGATTCACGCATGACTGAGTCCAAGAGTTTCATCTTGTATAGGGCTTCGGATGTGATCCTTCCACCATGGCCGTCCAATGCAGCCTGAATTTCTTTGCGGAGATCAGGAATAACCTCCGGGCAATGACCGATGAGATCGTAAAGTCTTTCAAAAAAGTTAGCATGCGGGCTATATTGCAAAAATGGAGTCCTCAGGACACTGACATATGGACCACGGTCAACGTTGTTGTATGAATGGCTGCGACGCCAAGCAGGATCAAAACCATAGCAATCTCCTCATCCGTTTTGACGCCGAACTCGTCCGCTTTGTTGAGGAGCCACTGGAGCATATCCTTGGGCTTCTCGCTAGCGTCCTGGCCTGATGTCGTCTTCCGCCGCTCCTGAATTCGGGGGATATAGTAATCATACGCTTTTTGTCGGTGCTGGTGGAGTCTCTTGACCGGAGCGATAAAGCGAGCAGCAATCGCTCTCAAGGGACCCCAATTCGGCCAGGCCTTCAATTTTGCTATGGCGCCAAAGAGGTCCACTGTGAAAGTGATGCTGTTGGTGATATACTCCTCTTGGCGGTACATATCAGGGCCCACGAACGCGAGACCCGAGACGATGGCCACGACGCGCAGAAGCTTTGGGAAGACGTTTAATTCAACGTATTCAGAACCAGAACCCAGCGCCTCGTGGATGGATCGTTGAACCTCGCCAGACAATTGCAGGGTTAGAAGGGGGATTTGGCGGGTGAGATCTGCTTTGACGACGTGGACCATCAATGGAGTCGCAAAGGTGATCCCCAATAATTTGGTTTCGAAAGTCTATTGGGCGTTGTTACCAATCAAGTCACGTATGCGAAGATTTCAAGGTGCATGCGGTACTAACCTTATCGTTCGCGACATCTCTACTGACAACATAATCCGGTTGCTTATTGACTTCATCTGCAGCCAGTATGGGCAGTACCAATATTTGTCCTGGGAACACTTGGTCAGCATGTCTTGAACTAGCTGTTGTTGCTTCCAGGGAGGGTTATTTGTACCATCTGTGGACTCTGTGCGCCAAACACGCGTTCGGAACTACCAGGAGTCAGTCAAGGCCATTCGTTTTTTGGGACCGGGATGAGGAACCTTTTGGTAGCCCTCTTGGAACACTTTTTGCGCATTTTGCAAGAAATACTGGCGTTTCTGTGCAGAGGTACCCGTTTGCTGTCCCAGAAGTGGGAAATGGGAGTTCTTTGAGACACTCAACAGCCATCGAAACGCCAGGACGGAAAGAAATACGACTATGATGCTGCCGGCAGAATATATGCGTGCTTCAGCACCGCCAAAGGGCTGTGCAATGTACGAAGCCATGAAGCCAGCAACAGCGCGTTGTTGGAGTGCGATGAATACAACTTCAAAATTCACACTTCACCTCTGAGCTATGGAGTTGGCAGCGCAACGCAACTGAATACTGTCCTGATGCCTTAGAATGGGGCTTCTGCGGGTGCTTTGGGTTTTTTTAGCGCCGATGTTTGCATCGTGCTGAGTCGTACTGCCTGACAGGCGTGCTGACTACGACGCACAGCTTCTCTTAGCCCACACAGCCACTTCTACACAGCTACAAAACAGTTGCATTCTGCCCTTGATTAAGTTTTCATACTACTTATTTAGGTTAGTGAGCCATTGTAATTTACCATACGAATTTCGCCATAGTCTGTTTAAGTTACCCTAGTAACAGATGGACAAACATCTTTAAAAAGTCTTTCACTTACCTACGTATCTACCCAGCCATGTAAACGGGAACATCTGCATGAACTGAACTTGAAATCTGGTGAGGCCAACTTTGGCCGCATGAGGGTCGACCCAAGTAACACCCAATATGAGTGCTGGCCGCAATTGTCGACCCCGAGTAATGCCCACGATGAGTGCCCAGGTGCCGGCCGCGAGAGCCGACCCCGAGTACTGCTGGCGACTGTCCGGCAGTATTACGGTTTTCATCATGAACACTTGCTTGCAAATACACGGCGATGATGTTGGCCGCAGGGAGTGGATACCCTGTTTATTGAATTTTATGGGACAGCCGGCCACCGGCTGATACCAGGTGTCGGCTTCTCGGATGATAATAGCAACCGACGAAAGCACTTCAAACTAGTATTTATCAACCAACCGTACCGTAATACATCAGGGCAATTAAACACCCTCTCATTCACGCAACTTCCGAACTTCTCAAAGTTTAGCCTTGTCTGTTCAGCCGCCGTGATGCCGTACCATCTCCCCTTAAGCCCAGTTGATAGGGCAATCCAGCCTCCGGTGTACTACTTGCAAGTCCAAGATTCACTGATCTTGAGCGTCTCAATTTTCTGGACCATCGCCTATATCCTTTATGTCCGCCAGGGGTACCGCGACCAGTCCTATGGCATGCCACTTTTTGCCCTGTACGTTGCCCAGATACGGAGGTGATCTCTAAGTTTTAATCAGCGTTGGCGACTGACTGTTGTACAGCGCGGGAAATATAGCCTGGGAATTTCTCTTTGGCGTGGCAATGCCCACATCTGTGGCCCAAGTGGTTTGCTTCGTACCATGGTTGGTTATTGACGTCTTCATCGTTCACACCACTTGGAAGTACGGGGCGCGCCAGTTCAAAAACTCTCCTGTAGTCGCCAACAACATAGGGCTCCTCCTGGCTTTCGGAGTTGCTTTCGTGACCGGGTCGTTTTACTTTTTCATCAAGACTGTCGGACTGGATGCGGCTTCGTTTTACCTCGGTTACTCGGACCAGCTCCTGATCAGTATCACGTCCGTGGCACAGCTGCTGAGGCGAAACAACACCCTTGGACACTCCTGGGGTATTTGGTGAGTCGTGTCTAAACAAGTTGAGGGATGACATGACATTCCTGTTCATGCGGTCATACTGACGGTTTATATGCAGGTTCTGTCGATTTTTCGGCACGTTCCTCTCCATTGTATTATTCTGCTGGCGGTACTTCCATTATCCGGATAGCTACCCTAGGGTCGCAGAGCCGATAGTTGTTTTCTTCTTCGCGGCGTCAGAAGTCTTTGACATTTTATACGCATTTGTATATGCGCATATCGAACGTACGGAAAAGGCCGCAATAAAGGGGAAGAGCAAGCAGAAGTAAGGGATTAGAGAGCGATCACAAGATTATAGAGCGTTGAACATTGCCATTACAACTGAAGAATTTCCTGACGTTGCGACGGAGAATGTAACATACTAGTATTACTAGATAAGCGGCCTTTTCCCCTGGAAGCCTCTAAGTGCAGAGCTATCTATTTGTGCGACATTCTCGAGCATGTGAAGTTCACCTCCAAACTTCGCGCCTCAGTCCATCGTACGTGAAGAAATGTCCAAACTTTCAAAATTCTGCAAATGACTGCCAAAGTCTGAGAAGGCAATTTCTTCACAAGACCGCATCGTGACTGCTTAGCAAGAGAGTGGGCATGTTCCGCAAACACTTCCCTGCCATTACAGATGAAAGAAGAACCTAAAGTGACCTGACAAGCTGCAGGCTTTCATTTCCCGTCATCTGTCTATCATTGGTCGAGGGATAGCTCCAGAGGATCTTACCCTAATAATAAGTGTTTCTATCAATTTCGGTACCCTAGGGTATGTACAACATGGCGATGGAGGAACGCGTCGCGCTCATCCCTGAGGCTGGTTCGGCACCAGTCTCGGCTGTGACTCCGATTCGGCACCGCAGAGAACGAAAGGGGCAAGTGGATTCCATCCTAGTAGCGTCCAGTTCCTCCTAGGGCGTGCATATCGGGTTGCACAGCAGGAATACGGCGTTCACTTAGCCGATAGCGGCACCGATTACAAAACACTCCTCGTCATTTTGGTCATTATCGTCCATTTTGCACTGATGCCCTCTATCTTCCGCTTTCTTTAAACTTTTCACGTCGACGAGATCGTGATTATAGCAGCCTCCCTACTGTAGGTGGTCTTGTTCGTCCTACTAGCTTGATCGCTTCGATCCACGGGAGGATCTCTACAGTCTTCGGCAGAGACTGTTTCGGCGAGGGGACATCCCGGGACTTACACCGTGCGCCAAAATATAGGCAAGATCGAGATGGCGCCTGATAAGGCCACTGGCAACACCGATGCGATACAATCCACAGAAGCCAGTGACTCGCCGTTAGAAAAAGGCGGACGAGCAGTATCCCAACAAAATGTTGATAATCAAGCCCTGCCAACGACGCACTCAATATTCAACAAATGGGAGAAACGGTTCATCGTCATCGTGGCCTCAGCTGCCGGCTTCTTCTCTCCCATAAGTGCCAACATTTATTTTCCGTCTTTGCAGGTTCTAGCCGACGAGTACCGCGTGTCAACAACTCTCATCAACCTAACGGTAACAGTTTACATGATTTTTCAAGGATGTAAGTACAAACAAAGCCTGTCCCTGTTTGGGCCCAAAACACTAACGACACACACAACTTGGAGTGGCCCCTTCTTTTACTGGATCACTCTCGGACAATTACGGCAGGCGGCCAGTCTACTTCCTCTGCTTCGTCGTGTACATTGCGTCCAACATCGGCCTCGCCCTGCAGCACTCCTTTGCTGCACTTGTCGTCCTCCGCTGCGTCCAAAGCTCAGGGAGCAGCGGTACGGTCGCCCTCGCCAACGCGGTCGTCTCTGATGTTGCGACGGCCTCGGAGCGCGGTACCTACATCGCCTATGCCTCGCTGGGCGGTGTCCTCGGAATAGCTGTCGGTCCCATCCTGGGGGGCATTTTCGCCGAATTCCTTGGGTGGAGGGCAATATTCTGGTTCCTCGTCATCAGCGCCGGTGTAGTATTCTTCGTCTTGATATTTTTTCTGCCCGAGACTGCGCGGCTCGTCGTGGACAATGGAGCAATTCGGCCGCCGAGATGGAACCTCTGTTTGTGGGACATGATGCCCAGCGTAAAGCAGAGGAGGGCCGCGCATCACTCCACCAAGATATCCGAGCCTTCCAAGAGAGCTCTGATAAATCCGTTCGCGACCTTGAAGATCTGTCTCGACAAAGAGGCAGCCATCGTCTTGCTGGCTAATGGTATCTCATACGCTGGTTACTACGCCGTTGCAAGTGCCATACCAGCGCAATTTGCAGAGATCTACGGCTTCAACGCGCTCCAAATAGGGCTGTCCTTCATCCCAATCGGAGTTGCCAGCGGCATATCAGCCATGACCGTGGGGCGGGCAGTTGACTGGAATTTTGCTCGCCATGCCCGCCGACTGGGAATCACGCCCGAGGAGGCAAAGAAGAAGAACAGAGATCTCGGTGCTTTCCCCATCGAGAGCGTCCGCTGTGAGATAGCCCTTCCCGTGTTGATCCTTGCGAGTATCTCAACAATCATCTATGGCTGGGTGCTCGACTTTAGAACGAGCGTTGCCGGGCCGCTCGTGATGCTGTTTCCCGTCGGGTTCTGCGCGAGCGGGTTCTTCACCATCCTCAGCATCTTGATGGTAGACATCTACCCGGATGCCCCAGCCGCAGCAACTGCGGCGAATAACCTCGTCCGTTGCTGGCTGGGTGCTGGTGCCTCGGGTCTTATCCTACCCATGGTCAATGGTATGACCAGCGGCTGGGCATACACTTTTATTGCTTTTTTGTATCTTCTCCTGGTTCCCCTTCTATGGATCATTATGCGATACGGACCGAGGTGGAGAAAGGAACGTGTCGGCAAGGCCTAGTGGTGGCGACGATACATGATAGTCAATCCGACTCCTTCAATTTGTGCACTCCCTGATCCGATTGCTGATCTGTACTTGGACTCCGCTCCTTCTGTTAGCAACCATGCTTTGACTTTCACTTTTCTGCTCTGAATCATACAACAGCAGCCTCTTGGGCGCCGGCAAGTTGACGATGAACTGTTGCTAACGTGGCTGCTTGAGTTAACCAAAAGCTGTTCTATGCACCCTGCCATGAATCTTCACAGCATTTTAATATCGTTTATTCTCAGTGTTGGATCTCAAACAGCCGACCGTGCACACTTCATCGAATGTCCAACGAGAAATGAAAGGGTGGAAAGTAGCGGCACAACAGCAACGCCTCAGAGTCACATAGTCAGATGAGGTATCCGCCGCAATGCATTGGCGCAGGTTTGATGTTCCTGTTGGTTGTGTTGGCCACTGTGTGACTGGTTGCTGAACCCGTTCCTTGCCCCAATCCATCAGTTGAAAGTGGGCCAGAGTGCGGTTCCGAGGTCAATTTCAGCAACACAACCAACAGGTGACCGGTCTGATCTAAAATGCATGTGGTATTAATACCCACTTCTGGGAATTTCTCTCTTCATGCGCCGTTGCCAATGTATTTATGTCTCGTTGAACAACCACCAAAGTAAATATTATAGCACGGCTGGCTAGATCCACGGAATTGCGTGCTGGGCAACATTCTCGTAGACCAGTCTCTCACTGGCGACAATGGAGGGGAACGTTTTGCTCGTCGTGGTTCGAACTACTGCGATCATACTGGGTCCGTTGGTATGGAAAATCCTGTTCAGTCTTCCAGGGTCTCATTTTTACTCATTCTCCGAACACAGTTTATCCTGGTTGTGATATCGCGAACTATTCTCCACCCACTCAACAAATACCCTGGACCGCTCGTCGCCAAGGTCACCAATGGCTACGGCGGTTTCTATTCACTAAAGCGACGGCTTCACCTCGAGACATATCGGAGTCACCTGAGATACGGTATGAGACCCTGTCGCTCCGGCTCCCAGTGTCGCATCACTGACTTGAGAACAACCGAAAGGTCCTGTTGTGAGACAAGCTCCGAACCGCTTGAGCTTCAATACTGTCACGGCTCTACAAGGTACTTGGCCACATGCCACACTGACGTCTCTCGCGTGAAAATCTGAAGGCTGACCATCCATAACGCCAAGACATTTACCTGAACCCCGGCGTTAGGAAAGGAGATGCCTACCTCGGTGCCCGCATCTCCGGGCAGCCCAACATCTTCGATGTCTTGGACAAACGTGAGCACAGCCGCAAGAGAAGAACGATCGGCCAGGCACTATCAGAACGATCCATGCAGACCTTCGAAGCGACAATGATCTCCCAGATCGATGTCTTTCTACGGGAGATGCTGCGCTCTAGTCGAAAACAAGAAAATGTCAACATGACGCGCAGCTGCTTCAGGCTCGGCGGGGACATTATCTGCCAGCTGGCTTTTGGGTACCCTCTGAACACGCAGACCGAGCCGACCAATCGGCCTTTCTTGGGGGCGATGGAAGCTATCAACTCGCGGGTTAGTCTTTACATGGCTTGGCCTGCTACCTCCATCGTGCTTGACCTGCTCGTGAAGTGGCTTGGTAAGAAGCGTGTCGCGGATTTTCGCAAATCGGTGTTCACGATGATCCACACTCGAACCGCCATGGAGAAGGATGCTAAGCATGATCTCTACGCCATCGCTCTCAGCGATAAGGGTACAGGCAGAGGCGACTCGTCCGACGACGGCGTTCATGGAAGCGAGCTATGGGCCGAGGCTACATTCTTCATCAATGCAGGTGAGAGCCATTCAATCACTCTTGTCCTTACTCCTAGGAACTGACATTCGCCTCAAAGGTGGAACCACAACCTCGACCACAATGGCTGCAGTCCACTTCTACCTCACATGCAACCCAAATGTCTACGACCGTCTTGCTGCGGAAATCCGCACAACCTTCTCCTCCGGCGCCGAGATCTGTAACGGTCACAAGCTGAAATCCTGTGTGTACTTACGCGCCGTTATCGACGAGACATTGAGGATCGCACCATCTTCGCTGGGCACACTGTGGCGCCAGCAGGACACGTCCACCCCGTCCAATGCCAACAAGCCCTTCGTCGTTGACGGACATGTCATCCCTCCAGGTGTACAAGTCGGCATCAACCCATACGCCCTGATGCACAACGAAGAATATTTCCCGGAGCCGTTCAAGTTCAAGCCGGAACGATGGCTTCAGCCGGAAGACTCGCCCCAGCTACGCACCATGCGGCGTGCTCACGCGCCGTTTGCGGTAGGTGACCGTGGATGTGCTGGAAAGTCGATGGCATATCTCGAGATCAGCCTCATGTTGGCCAAAACTCTGTGGTATTTCGACTTTGAACGCGCCTCTGGTGTGGCTGGGCAAGTGGGCTGTGGTGGATATGCAAACTTCAAGGGGGAGCAAGGTCGGCAGAGGGACGACGAGTTTCAGCTCTTTGATATGATCACAGCCTCACACGATGGGCCACTTCTTACTTTCAAGCCTCGAGGAGACTTGTGGAAGGATCTGTGATTAGAGTGCGAGCCATTATTGTTACCTATGTGCTCGGGAACCTTGGCTTCCCTACCCAAAAAGGCTGCTAATAATGGAATGGGACGTATATAGGATTAGAATGTTCCTCACAATAAAATAAGAAAGAACGCGGAGAATCCCGGCGCCAGCAAATGGAAACGACCATTGCATCCATTGGTGTCATCTGCCGAGCCTTTCTGTTTGACTGGCTGCAAGCCCGAAGGCACCAGGATTTTGGGGTTGCGCGGCACACAGATGCGCGACTCGCAGCGTATCATCGCCCTGGTGTTAGGCTGCGAAGGAAGGAGTAACGAGACCGTGCCGGGCAGCTGCCGGGCTGTCCTGTCGGCCTCTGATCAGCCCCAAGGCCGCAGCTGATGCCCCTTGGCCATGCAGGCCCATCACCTGGTAAACCGCAGCATGCAACGACGGCTTCCAGTCAGCCCTAAGGACGACCTGGGCAAGATGGTCTGTACCGATCGGTCCTGAGCAGAGCTTAGGGGGATATATAGGTCAGGACCGTCCAGCCGCATCATGTACCAGTCATCTGCGACATAAGCATGCGACTCTCTCCGGCTTCAACCACTTCACACCTCGACTTCTGAACCATCCGCAATAGTGTCAGACATGGATCCTCTCAGCGCACTCGGTATTGCCGCCAGTGTGATACAATTTGTGCAATTCTCGGCCAGTATTCTCAACGGTGCTGTAAAAATTCACCAATCCTCGGAGGGTGTCTCGAGTCAAAGCCAACACTTGAGTGACGTATACACAAAGCTTTCCCAGCTCGGTTTCAGCCTGGAGAAAGAAGTTTTTGCCAGTACAAGCACATCTGGGCCAACCCATGCCAATATAAATTGCTCCTCCATCATTATGCAGCTCGGGAAAGATTGTAAAACTGATTGCAACAAACTCCTTGGTGTTGTGTCTCGGCTTCAAGCTGGTCAGACAAATAATAGACGCTGGTGGAAAAGCTTCCGGGTCGCCCTGAGAGAGCATCTAAAATCAGAGGAAATCGAACAACTGCAGAAACGCATCCAGAACTATGAGAAAGCAATCATGATGCATCTATGCACTCTATCCAGGTGACCGAAATCCCACTTTGCCACAGATGCGGATCCACAAGTTGAGTGCTGCCGGTCTAACAAGAAATCGTCAGTCAACACTGCATGACGCTCGAGAAGGACATCCGCGACTTGAATTCAAGCTGGGAAGGCCATATAAGATCTTATAAAGACGACATCAACAGAATCAGAACGACGCTCGGGAGCATCGAGAGTAAAGCAACAGAGATGCTCCGCCAAAATCGCTACGTGATCGACAAAATTGATGTTGAGCTGCTCACATCAAAGCTGTCTGCTCTAACTGTCGAAACTGAGCTTATGAAGAGGGCCCGCGAGATTCTGAAAAGTTTGGACTATGAGCAGCGCCACGCGAGGCATGAAGCGATCCCACTTGCGCATCAGCAGACCTTTCGATGGGCATTGCAGGAACGCCGAGGCCCGGGCAGTGTTGGCCAGGGCTACCTACAGAGTGGGGTTGACTTTCCTCGCTGGCTGCAAGAAGGAAACGACACGTTTTGGATATCCGGAAAGCCAGGATCAGGAAAGTCGACGTTGATGAAATTCATCGCGGGCCACAAGGACACGCGGCACATGCTTGATAATAGTCCGTGGGCCGCATCCAGCAGAGTCGTCGTCGCCAACCACTTCTTTTGGTCTGCCGGCACAGAAATCCAGCGATCGCAGCAGGGGCTGTGGCGATCGCTTCTCTACGAAATACTGCGGCAGGATCCACGGATGATACCCCAGGTGTGCAGTGGGAGATACAAAAGCACAGAGAGCGACTCATGCCGCCAGCCTTGGTCACTCCCTGAACTCCTTGATTGCATACAAGCTCTCGCCGACCAGACAAGGCCAGGAATTAAATTCTGCATTTTTGTTGACGGCTTGGACGAATTTGAGGGCGACCCGTTGGACCTCATCAAGCCCCTACAAGCTTTATCGAAATCCAGCCTGGTGAAGCTGTGCGTTGCCAGCAGGCCCTGGAACGCCTTCGAACAGGCATTTGGTCAACGTTCTGATTTGAAATTATACGTCCATGACCTGACGTCTGAGGATATCCGTGCTTTTGCATCAGACCGCCTGAAGACTCACCCTAACTGGGGTTCATTCGCCTCCGAGGAAGACTCTAATTCTATCATTGAGAATATCACAGAAAGATCTGGAGGGGTGTTCCTTTGGGTATTCCTAGTCACAAGGGAGTTACGGGAAGGTCTGAACAATTTCGACACCTTGGCCGACTTGAAGAAAAGGCTGCACAAAATGCCGTCCGAGCTCGGTCCATTCTTCAAGCACATCCTGGCTTCTGTGGATTCATTCTACCAAGCCAAGACGGCAGAAACACTTCGGCTCTCGTTGGCGGCAGACGAGGCCAATCGCGGGTTTTCAATGCCTTTCAGCCTTTATTACTTCCACGACAAGGAATATGACGACCCAGGATTCGCCCTGAGGATGCCTGTCGAGCCCAAGCCGGAGGCGAACACAGCCATGCACATGAGGCAGAGAGTCCACTACCGGCTGAACGGTATCTGCAAGGGGCTCCTTGAGCTGAACGGCAATTTTGTCGGCTACCTCCACAGAACCGTGAGGGACTGGCTCAGGGACCCTGAGATGCAACAATACCTAGAGGAAAAGTCCGCGGCAACATTCAACCCCTTCGAGGCTATCCTGTCAGCATCCTTGGCAGGGATCAAGAGCACCAGGTTCACGGACGGCATACTCACCAGGAAAGATGGGTTGGCCTACACGTGGCACGGAAAATTGAACCACCGCCTGCGAGAGGCTCTCTCATACGTTTCCTATGCCGAGACCGCTAGACATAGCGATGCGGAAATAGTCCAGATCGTCGATTGCTTGGGTGATTCCGTCGAGAAATTATTCGCCGTCAATGGCGCGCAATTCAGTCTCTGGACAGAGGCGCCTGCGAGGAACCCTAGAATGATGTTCAGGCAGCATTTGTTGGAAGCTCGACTCTGGGATTATATTTCACTAAAGCTGCAACATGACCCCGGTTATTTCGCTCAGTATCCCGCCACGCCCTTTTACGCATTGTTGAGAGATGATACACTAGCGAGCCATTCCCGAATGGTATGGACACAAGAGCGGGTCGAGTTGGTCAACGGCGTCCTGGCTGAGGAGCAAAACATTGCCTCCGGACGCAGCTACGACAGTGCCTCCGCGGACAGAGTCATCTGGACATTGATGATACGAGATTGCCTGCCTGAAAATATGGTGGACATTGAGACCATACCTACGGCTGAGAATCTGTGTTCATTCATGTCCGCACTCGAGTTAGGTATCATGTCCACATTAGCCAGTCGGCTTCAACTGAGTGCGGAGATTTATGTGGCCCACACTCCTCTTATCTCCATACCATCCTGGTTTGGACTCATTTTACTGCTCTTCAAATGTGGAAGCCTCTCTTGCCAGCGAAAGGAGGAGTCGATCCAGGTTCTTGAAGAGTGTCTCGAGTCACCCAGCACTAGTGTTGCCAGATTGGGTACAACATTTTAGGATGTGCTTTGCAAATATTTACAACATCATAAAGAATCGATGGTGGACCATATTCAGGAGGAATTCTTGGTTCGGATTTTGTCTCTCGTCTTGGGTAACGCGGAGAAGCAATGGGCAGCATCAACTAATACTGTCCTCCCTCGAAGATTAATCAAGTCTACAATATCCAATTGCTTCTCCCAGAAGTGTGCACACCACCTTCTTTCAACCCTTGGACCATTTGAAGGGGGCGCAAGGAAGGAAGCTACAGTGAAGCGGAAGAAGAAGCGCGAAGATGACGATGAGGTGACAAGAGGCAGGTCACGAAAACGAGGAAAGCTTCTAATAGATACTCGCTGAGTCGGGGACCGAACGGACTCGAGTCGGGCCGTAACAACACGTGAACATCTATTAGATGATATTATGATATATAAGACTGACTAGACCCGCCCAAGCCAGCACGCCTTGGCTGAATTACTCGACATCCACTGGCATGGATGGCTTCCAATATCAGCATTTATAATCGCCTTGATAACTGGGAAAACATTGCTTGTCAATCAATTAAGTCCAAAGCAATGTCCAAAGCCCAGAGGGGAGACACCCACAGTGGAATTGAGAATACTAATTTCTGTTGCGGTGATAGGACCAGCGATGCTGTGGTAGAACGATACAGCCCCGGCCCCAGAGCCAACTCTGCTCCACGCGTAGAAACAGCCGGCTAGTCCCCATATACTGTCACCTCATGCAGCCCAGCCGCCCAGTCCGCCTCATCATCATTATGGACATTAACAACACTGTGAACATTAACCCTCACGTAGCGGAACCTCCCCGCGTGCGAGACAGCAGCCGTCCTGAACCCAGGAGACTGGTTGCCAGCCTCATCAACAAGCGTCGTCCACGTCTTGCGGTCTGCACTGCCCGTCACGTTGTACTGCACATACGTCTCGGAGCCGCCGACCTGCCTGGGTGTCAGGTCGACCTGCGCCACGCCGTGGTCGGCGCCGAGGTCGACCTCCCACCAAAACGGCACGGCCCCCGGCGAGAACAGGTTCCCCTCCCGGTCCTGGACGCCGTCGTTGGCGAGCGACGCATTCGCAACGTTGACACTCGCGCTGGCGGGCCTCCCGACGCTGAGGACGCGGCCGCTCTGCACGGGCACCACGACCCCCGTGTCGTCGTCGTACCGGACCTCGTGGTAGAAGTGGTACGCCGCCGCGCCGCCCGCCGCGGCGATCGGCAGCACGATCTGCCGGTTGCCCGCCTCCCTGTGCGCCCAGTTCGCAGCCCACCGGTTCGCCACCTCGACGAAGGCGTCGCCGATCCGCGCCACCTGCCCCGACTGCGCGCCGAAGGTGTTGAGGTTGCCGATGCCGCGGGACGCGGACCACGGCCCGGCCAGCTTCTGCGCCGAGATGTACTTGCCCCCGGACGCGTACCAGCCCGCCGCGGCCGAGGTGAAGACGTAGTACCAGCCGTCCACCTTGAACAGGGCGGGGGCCTCGCGGTGCTCGCCCGGCTGCAGCGTCGCCACCTTGGAGGAGACGTTGGTCCAGTCGTCGCTCAGGGCGTACAGCCCGAGGTCCGTGTTGGTGTGTGTCGCGCAGGCGATGTACGCGGCGCCGTCGTCGTCGGCGAAAAAGGTCATGTCGCGCGAGTCGTCGCCGCCGGGCCGGAACGCCCCGCCAAAGGTGAGGTTGCCGCCGCCGGGGTGGCCGTACGCCACGGCCACCTGCCCGAGGGCGTAGTCGCCGGCCCTCTCGAAGTGCGCCCACATGAACACGCGGCCGTCGGCCGGGCGCTGCGCCCAGCTGATGGACTCGAGCTTGCAGGTGCCGTCGCCGGTGGACGCGCAGGCCTCGGCCCTCGCCAGCACCTGCGTGTCGCCCGAGAACGCGTAGCCGTCGGCGGATGTCTGCTGCGAGATGTGGCTGAAGCCGTTGGCGTCCGTGACGTAGTTGTGCCTGTAGTACGTCCCGTCCGGGCCCTTGATCTTGCTCTTGATCTTCAGCGTGGATGCGGCCGTGTTGTCGTACGCGGCCAGTTCGGGGCTGGGGTTGGCCCCGGCCGTGAAGTGGAGCTCCGCGGAACTGTCCAAGGTCTTGTTGCTGGCGTCGACGGCTTCGATCTGGAAGGTGGAGGAGCCCTGCAGGCCATAGACGTCGTAGCCATTGCCTGGGGCCGATGCGACGGTGGCGTATGAGCCGGAACCAGCTTTCTGTTGTATGTTGTATGCAACCGCTCCGTCGACGAGATCCCAGCTCAATTTCACGTTGTTGAGCCCGCCAGTTGATCCGGCTAGTTGGAACAGCTGTGACGTCGCACTGAGAGCGCAACGGGCGCTCAGGGGCAGAGCAGCATAGGCCAGTAGCGAGTAGATACGCGACATTCTTGAGATCTTCTTGAAGCGAACGACTGGCTGTGATCTAGTATGACAGCGCAGGAGACTACATGATCCAGCTTGGTTGACAGAAGGTCGTTTTATCAATACTTCCCACAGAAGAAAAGCTGCATGTGTACTCAAGGCATCTCCGGGTGCATGTCAGACCTCTGGTGCCGTGGTCCCAAACTGATCACCCTGACCCATCCGTAGCTGCTCCGCCAGTTCCGCTGTTATGATCTTCATTGCATGTAAACCCTCAAGTTACAATGCGCGAGGATTCCGAAAGTATGCGGGCATATATAGATAGCCTTTACGAACACAAGACGAGGTAACCTATCCAAATGAATTCGGCTCTACGGTTTGCAGATCTTCCAGTATTATGGGGCGATAGCCACTCCCATCCTACCTACTTGTTCAGCCGTCACCTTCAGGGGAACGACTTGAGACCTGAATGAGCCAATTATGTCCCCTCAGGCAGGTATACTTCGTGATCCCTGTGCCGTGTCACCCGTGTGCTCCATACCGCCTACTCATGCCTCGAGCTTAATATCTGCCTGGTTATTTACCTGACTTGAAGGGCTCAAAGCTTGTGCACGGCCAACCCCCATCCACTGAACATATGAGATGGAGCCCGGGGACTTCACGAGCACTGCCGGTTTCCACAAGGAGTCTGCCGAAAGGTTAAATTCAAAAATATTTCACCATAAACACGAGCTCTTCAAGCTTCAAAGGAACAGACCGGGGGCTGTGTTTGAGTTGTCTATCTGCTGGCTGAGCCACTGACTATTTGAAGCTTCTATAGAGATAGGACCATACCGTGCGTTAGTAGGTACTAGAAATAGTCACCATAAACATCTATACTTTTCTAGTAACCTCTTAATTACTATACTACATCTCTCCCTTTAAGGTTATTATTATAATATTCCTCTTATTATAATAATTAAAATAGTATATATAGTTATACCTAAATAAATTCTTAATAATTATAAAGTTATTCTAAAGGTTAATATTAGTTTCTAAAGGTTAAAAATAATTATAAAGAAAAAGTAGTTACAGGAGTGAAAATAGACTTACTAAAGAGGCTCCTTCCTTCTAAGTAACTCTCTCCTTATTCCCCTATAGTTAGTCTCCTACTTAGGTACACCAGCTAGCTAAGAAAGAATCCCTTTCTTTCCCTTCTTATTAAATCTTTTTTAACTTCTTAGCTTTATTAGCCCTACTTCTCTAAGTCTTTTAAGTACTTTAATTTTAAATCTCTAAATATAGTTAATCTCTAGATATAGTTGATTCTAACTGCCTATTTAGGTAGGTAATTAACTTAAAGGAGGAAGGTAGAGGATTTAGTTAAAGTTAAAGGAAGGAAGGAAGGAAGAAAGGAAGGGGAAGGGGAAGAAGTACTCCTCTACTCCTTATATAAAGGAAGGTATAAAGACTTCTTAACAACTACTTCATCCCTTAATAACCCTCTCTTTTATAAATCTATTTAGCTATAAAGAAATCACTAAAAGGCCAAACAATTATCTATACTATAAGGCTACTATTTATATTGAGTATATTTAAAGTCGGTTTTAGAGGGATAATAGTTAAATAGGTAAATGAACGTTATAGTGACTATCTCTAGTATCCACTAACGCACGGTATGGGAGTAAGGCATCAGGGAGCCGTAGTCCACTAAAGCACATTTATTAGCTTGCACAACGGTGGAGATCGGCGCAGTACTACTGGACTCTTTAGCTAAGTAGTCTTACACCATGGAAAGGGTTACCCAGGCGCAAGGGCAAAAAAAAAAAAAAAAGGCACACCCAGAGAATCGAACCGAGGGCTCCACATCTGATGCAAAAAGTCATAATATGGTGCAGGGGCCGTCGCCTACTTGAGGCAGCTTCATCACTGTGTCCGAGGACAGCTGAGTGCCCAAACACGGTCCTATATAGGGATGACAAGTCTTATTACCAGACGACGTGACCACACCTTGGAAATCAACAAGTCCCTGATGTCTTGTCAGCACTCAGGTAGTACTCTACCAGTGGTCTTCGCTGCACCACAGGAGCTAGCCCAAACATGAATTTTCATCTCTAATGGATGGAAACCTCTGAAGTTCCTGTCTTGGTGCTTGAGTAAGTAATGTAGCTCGGTCAGGAGTCTGCAACCGAGAACCCGTCCCAGGCAGACTTCCCCACGAACATGAATGAGTTCAATCATTCTAGGCGCTTGAACATGCAGCCATTAGAAAATGAGAACCACATCAATCTTAACACAGCCAAAGAGCCTTCAAGTTCACCACCCATCGCATGATTCCATCCACGGCAGATCAAGACAGAATCCCAGCTAGAGTCAACCCCAAAACCGGCACGACTCGGCCGGGCCGGGGCAATCAGTGCACCGCACCACCCAGCGTCCGGCATCCGGCATCTCCAACTTACTGTAGAACCCGCCTCACCACCAACAAACAACAACGGCCGATCATCATCACCCACTAACTCGCACCCAACCAAGCAATTAATCCCAACCAACCCACCAACCCACCAACCCAGCGGGACCACCACTCACAGCCCCACCGCCCAACATGTTCCACCCCCGCAAACCAACAATAGCAATAGCAGGCCTGGCAATAGAAACCTCCACCTTCCACGCGGGCCGCACCGAGGCCGAGGCCTTCCACCCCCGCCGCGGCACGGCCGAGATAACAGCCTACCACGCCGCCGTCCTGGACCGCCCTTACCACCAACACCCAGCCAGCAAAACCAGCACCACCACAGCCACAGCCACAGCCACAGCCACACTCCGCGACGCCGCGAACTGGGTCGGCGCCCTGACGGGCCACGCCCTCCCAGGCGGCCAAGTGTCCGCCGCGGCGTACGCGCAGCTCGAGGGGGACCTCCTGGCGCGCCTGCGGGCCACCGTGGCCGCGCACGCGGCAGAGAACGACGGCGCGCCCCTCGACGGGCTGTGGCTCGACATCCACGGCGCCATGGTCGTCGCGGACCCGGCGAACAACGACGCCGAGGCCAACCTGCTGCGCCGCATCCGCGGCGTCGTGGGGCCGGCCTGCGTCGTCAGCGCCAGCATGGACCTGCACGGCAACGTGTCGCGGGGCCTGGCGCACCTGTGCGACCTGCTGACGTGCTACCGGACGGCGCCGCACGTCGACGTCGTCGAGACGAGGGCGCGGGCGTGTGAGAACCTGCTTGCCGTGCTGGCGAGGCGGGGGGAGGTCGGGGGGGAGGGGCAGTTCAGGCCGTTCAAGGCGTGGGTGCCCGTGCCGATCCTGCTCCCCGGCGAGCAGACCAGCACGCGCGACGAGCCGGCGCGGTCCATCTACGCCGCCGTGCCGGGCGTCGAGGCCGGCGAGGGGGTGCTCGACGCCTCGGTGTGGGTGGGCTACGCGTGGGCCGACGCGCCGCGGGACCGGGCCGCGGTGGTGGTGACGGGGTGGGACGAGGGTGCGGCGGGCCGCGGGGCCGAGGCGCTGGCACGGCTGCTGTGGGACAAGAGGGGCGAGTTCCACTTTGTCGCGCCCACGGGGAGCATGGCCGAGTGCCTGGACACGGCGCTGGGGCGCATCAGGGAGGACAGGACAAAGCGGCCGTTCTTCATCAGCGACTCGGGGGACAACCCCACCGCGGGAGCCAGCGGGTTCAACACGTGGGGCCTGGCGCAGGTGCTGGCGAGGGACGAGTTCAGGGACCCCGACGGTGGGCCGCGGGTCATCTACGCCAGCGTCCCGCACCCGCACGAGGACCTCCGGGGCGCCGTCGTCGGGGCCGCGCTGACGGTGACGCTCGGCAACGGCTGGGACCCCGAGCTGGACAGGGAGCTGACGGTCACGGGGCGGGTGCACAGCGTGAAGCACGGCGACAAGGACGCCGGGACCGAGGTGGTCCTGCGGGTCGGCAGCGTGTTTGCCATCCTGACGGACAAGAGGAAGCCGTACCACAAGGAGAGGGACTTTACGGATCTTGACCTCGAGCCGCGGGAGGCCGACATCGTCATCGTCAAGATTGGGTACCTCGAGCCCGAGCTCTACGACATGGCCAACGACTGGATGCTGGGCCTCACGCCTGGGGGCGTGGACCAGGACCTGGTCAGGCTGGGCCACAGGGAGATCAGGAGGCCCATGTTCCCAATGGACAAGACGTTTGAGAAGGAGCCGGACCTGTCGGCGAGGATCATTGCCATGTCGAACGAACCGCTCGAGGGTCCAGATGAGTAGTTAGTCTAGCGGGTCCACGGAAGAACGGCCTGTGCGGCAGCGCGGCTAGATGCACTGGCTGGCAGGCCACGGAGCAAGGAACAGAATAGTATTGTAATGAAATATTCGCTATGAAAAGATATGTGCTGAAGAAGGCGGTACCCCCTGGTTGGGGGGCGACGGGGCGTCCACATGCTGGTATGTGGTCCTCTGTTGTGCCGTCGGATCCAAGGACAGCAGCATTGCCAACATGGACTGTGGGCAGCAACGCCATTGTGTGCTGCACCGGCCATTGACCGGTGGCAGAATGGTCCTGCAAGGGCCCTCGCGGCGGAGGGAAGCCTCTCAGGTGGATGGTCTCGCGCGTGATGAAACTGCTCCGCGGGTGTCACACCAGAGTGGTTGTGTCAGGTCCGTCCCCCGTGCTACTCTCTTGGTCCGCCCCACAAGGGCTGTTTCCAGCCCCGGACCTTGGCCGAAGGCGGTATCCATCTCGAGCGCGACATACCCGATGCTTTGGGAAAGGGCATCTGGTTCTCGTGCGATCCGAGATGGGCGATTGGGCATTGGTGGTCGACAAGAGATCTCGGTGGGTGCGTCCTCGGAAATGACCCGGGAGTAGTAATGTCGAGGCGTTGAAAGGCGGGCGGTTCGGTGAGCTGAACTCTCGAGACTCAGACGTCCTGCACCTCGTTGAAATGCCCTCGCCTCATCTTGGACAATGCGTCTCGTCCCAGCACGTCGTCAGGGCGGATGATGCTCTAGGCAGATCATTAGCAAATGCTTTCCTGGAACAATTGCAGCGTCTTGGGACGCCGGCATTA
Organism: Diaporthe batatas; assembly: GCF_019321695.1. Classification (NCBI taxonomy): domain Eukaryota; kingdom Fungi; phylum Ascomycota; class Sordariomycetes; order Diaporthales; family Diaporthaceae; genus Diaporthe; species Diaporthe batatas. The sequence goes on from NW_025408550.1 coordinate 442,285, forward strand.
CCTTGACAGCCAGCTTGCCGGTGGGTTCCCGGCCCATCTGCAGGTAGGCGACAGGTGCAGCCAGAGTGCACGAGGCCATGACGGAGACGAGGAGGACGGAGAACTGCATCGTGGGGATCGGCGATGTCGATCGGGTAATCGGGTGGTCAGTATTAGTCCGTAGATCTGCGTTGACAGGTACAGAGATGGACAGCCCAGCTGTTGGATAGGTATAGTTATGGGTTGGTCCAGCAACGCGACGGGTGAGAAAGAAGAGAAAAGTAAGGATCGGGATGATGAACTCTCATCCGCGGATCATCGTGGCAGTGAGTGCAGCTGCCAATGCTTAAATGGCAATTCAACGGGGCACGGGAGACTTCCCGTAAGGATTAACACAAGCGGTAATGTGCTCGCATCGTGCTCGCATCGAAAGTGCGGGAGATGCCCGACTGGCGAAGGCGTCCGGCGGCTGGGCGGTTGGCAGTCTGGCGAGGGCCCCGCTGCCTGTTTCAACTGCTCGGAGCGCGCGTCGTGACAGGCCGTCTCAACCATGGGACGACAGCTCAACAAGCTCACTGGAGCCGGCAGATATGCTGTGGCGGCGAGGGCGGCGGACATGTTCCTGGCCTGCCAAGAGGCTGATCATTTCGCCCTGTGGCGCCAAGGGACACCGCACGTGTGAAGCGAAGACATGGTGAGGGAGCATCTCGACGAGGAAGGTCGGGATCGACCCGTCGTCCCATCGACAGTTTTGGGGTGGTGTTTCGTGTGCGGGATGGGAAGGCGACTCCGAGTTATATTCTGCGTCGCTGGGCTGCACTGGCGGCTGCTCTGCTGCCATGGCGGCTACACCTGATGTGATGCATAAGCTGGGCAGCGGTTGGTACGGTTGCAGCATGTTGAACATCCATCTCTGGAAGAGTCGAGGGATTTAACCTGAGATGAACTGCCCTCGGTAGACTAACTGGGAATGGGGGAGGGGGGAGGGGGGAGGGGGGAGGGGGGAGGACTTGTCCCCTAACCCGGACGCTAGATATGCGATGTGACTGATGAGATAAGATAAGCAGCCAACCGCCTGCTTCCCAGCCAGCCAGCTTCGTGCCTCAGGCAACACATCCCAATGGAGGGGCCTGGCCCGCGCAGGGTAGGCGGGGTAAGAAAATTTCCCAACCTCGCCCTATCTGGACTTGCTGTGTTCTCCTTGGGCAGCGACAACAACCTCGACGACCTCACACCTCAACCATCCGCATTTTTGATACCCATCCGCATCAGCTCCTTTTCAATCCCACACAAAAGACCGCCAAAATGGGTTTCACCGATCTCGTCAGCGACGCCGGCCTGTCCGTGCTTAACAGCTACCTGACCACCCGCTCTTACATTGTCGGGTACGTTGCACCTTCTCCAGTCCTCGTCCTCAAATCCCATCGCTTGGTGACTCCCAGGATGCCCGTGTCTGGACGGCCTTGACAAGACAGAGCACTCCTGTTGGACTTCAGAACCATCGGCGTCGACCAGCCTCTACCCCCCCCCCCCGCTCAGCCCGGCTCGACCACCTTCCTATCATCACCAAGACCCAGCCAGCTCGATACTACCGCCTCAACACCCCCCAAGCTAACCTCAACCCTCTGCCCAACAGCCACAACGCCACCCAGGCCGACGTCGCCACCTTCAAGGCCATCTCCTCCGCCCCCGACGCCGAGAAGTACCCCAACGCCGCCCGGTGGTACAAGCACATCGCCTCCTACGAGTCCGAGTTCCCCACCCTCTCCGGCGACGCCTCCAAGCCCTACACCGCCTACGGCCCCGAGGCCGCCGAGGTCACCCTGAACCCCGCCAAGGCCCCCGCCGCCGAGGAGGACGACGACGACGTCGACCTGTTCGGCTCCGACGACGAGGAGGAGGACGCCGAGGCCGCCCGCATCCGCGAGGAGCGCCTGGCCGAGTACCGCAAGAAGAAGGAGGGCAAGGCGAAGCCCGCCGCCAAGTCCGTCGTCACCATGGACGTCAAGCCTTGGGGTATGTGCTTTCTTTTTTCTTCTCCCTTGGTCGTACTGGAACCAATTTGCTCTCTCTGCTCTCTTGCCTCGACGAGAGAAGGCTGGGGACCTGTGTTGCTAACGAGATGGAAAAAACCTGCAGATGACGAGACCGACCTGGCTGCCCTCGAGGCCTCCGTGCGTTCCATCGAGAAGGACGGTCTGGTCTGGGGTGCCTCCAAGTTCGTTGCCGTCGGTTTCGGTATCAAGAAGCTGCAGATCAACCTCGTCGTCGAGGACGACAAGGTCTCCCTGGAGGAGCTCGAGGAGGAGATCGTCGGCTTCGAGGACTACGTCCAGTCCTGTGACGTCGTCGCCATGCAGAAGCTGTAAGCAGCTTGCATGCAGGTGATCTGTCAGGTATCGGAGTGGAATATAAAAGCAAAAAAGACGAAATCTGAGGCTGTCGGGAGATGGCTATGACTGAAGATGGGAATAATGATGGTGTCTATCTACACCGCCTGCTTTGTCGAGCTGAGCGCCGGAGAGTAGAATGCGTCAGTAAACAGCATGAAAACCAAATGCAATGAAACGCAATAGACAGGGTTACCATGAGTTTCTTGTCCTGACTGTTCGAACACTGATGCTGTCAGTGCTGGCTTTGCTTGTTACTTTTACATGATACGCCATAGATCACGGATGTCCAGGCCGACTCAAGGGTCTATCTCCTGATCGAGCCGGAGTCCAAGCTGGGGTGCGTCCCCGAAGATCGATACGCTGTCTGTCCGGCACACCTGCAGCCAAGACATACCCGAGTAACTACTTAAGTAGAAACGGGACATCTTGCTCAGCGTTGATCTTGGCTACGTATGAACAATTGACCTTATAGGACGCTCTTGACACATCAATCCAAGCCCAATTGGGATCCCGTCTCTTGAAATCACCAAGCAACACTGCCTACCGGGGTCGAAATAATTTAATAACAGCATCTGCGATCTCCGCGGCGCTATTCACGATGGCTGCCAAGCACGAGAGCATCGAGGTGGCTATTGGTGCTATACCATGCCAAGAGAATATGATCCTCCTTTTTTTTTCTCATGCTTGATGAATAATCTCAGAGGCACCGAGTCGCTAATCTAGCCTAAGGGAGGTCCGATACGCTCATCAAAAGTCGATGCAGGGCCAAAAACCCCTTCATCCACAGGCACCGCACATACTTGAGTCCTGTATTGTTCTCCACTGAGGCCTCGTGTCAAGGACAGCCAGAGCCTGCACCTTAAATGAAGCCCTGGCTCTCTTCCTTGTTAATCGACTCTTGTCGAAAATGGTTCGTAGCACTTGAGATATATGGGTGGCAGAAAGGGGTGATCATATTTTCATCTACATGCCAGTGGGGTTGGTTAGGGGGAGACTCTGTACAGTGTCTAGGACTCAATCCCCGAGACAGACAGAGAGAGAGACAAGCCGTCTGCAAGGAACTAAATGCGTTCATTTCAAAGCTTGGAACTCTGTCACAGGCCAAGGGGCGCTCATTTCTACCTGGTAACAAGACCCTGTCCCATCTAGCTAATTGAACACACCAGCCATTACAAGTACTATCATTTCTTTGCAGATGCAATATCGTTTTTGCATCCGAGTTGAGCTCATCCGGGGCTACTAGTAGCTATACCGAAACGAAAGGTGCCCATCCCCCAGGTTATCCACGTCGTCGCCCGAAAGCCGGTGGTCTCTCCTCCCAGCATCCCGCACCCTGTTCTCCTGTACAAGAGACAAGTATACAAGACAACCAGGAACGCCGCAACACAGCTCATCACAGCCAGCGTCTTGTACCCGTCCGCATAGCCCGGCGCCTGGGACCCCTGAAACACCAGCGCCGACGCGATCCCGCCAAAGTTGCCCAGGCCGACCTCCAGCCCGACCGCGAAGCCGACCTTGTACGCGCCGCTGACGTTGTTCACGAGCATGGTCCAGACCATCGGGAGCGAGACGTACACCCCCGCGGCCATGAGGAACAGCGCGGCGTAGCGGGCGCACGCTGCTGTGCCGCGCCTGGTCCATCAGGACGGCCGAGCCGGCGACGGCGAGGCAGTAGCCCGCGAGCGCGAACCCGCCGCGGTGCTTGGGCTTGTCTGAGGCGTGGGCCGCTGAGAGGCATGCCGCGAGGGCCGATGCGAGGATGGGGATCACCAGGGCTTGCACGTGTTGGGGGCTTTGGCCCTTCTCGAACTGGTTGATGATCGTGGGGGCGAAGATGGCAACGCTGTAGACTGTGATTGTTGTGCAGCAATACATGGCCCCGCTTATAAACATGTGGAGGGGATCGTCAGCCTACTTTTCTCATTTTAAGATCCTGCGCATAGATCCCATGAGACCAGGGCCAACGGGCGGGGGATGCAAGTAATTAATTCCCTTGCCAGATCCAAACTTTCCAATCGAACACAACGCGTCTCGCAGTCTTCCAGTCCAACCTGTCCATCCGCCCGGTAACACCTTGGTACCGAACTATCACATATCATAATCAGCATCCAATGAAACCAATTACGCAGATAGGACTCGGAAGCCCTACTCTCATCCGCAATGACTTGTTTCTCCAACGGCGTAAGCCACCTCGCCGCAGCCGGCCAGCCAGGCAGGAAAGGGGAGACGAGAACCGCGGCGCCGGCCGTCACGCAGCCCTCGATGATGAACAGCCACCTCCACGGGCCGTAGCCGTTGCCGGACCTTATCCCCGCGATCGAGAGCCCGAGCAGGCCGCCGGACGCGGTGCTCAGCGCGTTGCTGACCATGAGCGTGCTCACCCTCCACTGCAGCTCGTAGCGCGGGTAGTACTGCGCGAGCAGGTACACGCTCCCGGGGATCAGGCCCGCCTCGAGCGCGCCGACGAAGAAGCGGAGGGCGGCTAGGCCCGTGAAGGTGGTTGCTAGGCCTTGTGCGAGGGTGAGAATCCCTGTGGTTGGTTGGCTTTTTATGTAGCAATTTTGGCCCCTTTTCTATGTTTACTAGGTATTTATTGTCGGGGAGACGTTGTTGCCATGGGGCAATAGGGGTACGCACCGAGGAGGAAATTCTCTGCGGTTAGGACCCAAGAAGGCCTCATATTCTTCAGGAGGTAGTTGCTGGGCACATCGAACAGGATAAGACCGACCATGGTGGTGACAAGTACCACGTTGAAGTCGGTGCCTCGGGGGTCCATGTGCAGATCCTTCTCGATGCCAAAGATCTTGGCTGACCCGATGTTTAGGCGGTCGATAAGGGAGACGAACCACCGGACAAATAAGGGCGGCAGGAGGTGAACGTCGAGTTTCCATATCAGCTTGCGGTACTCCAGAGGTGGCAGCGTGACGCAGGTTTCTTCGTGTGTGGCCGCGGTCTCCGTACTCGGCTCTTGTTTGGTGACTTTCTTTTCCGAGGCCATACTTGGGGCTGCGAGAACTGGTGGCTTGAGTGATACCATGTCGCAGGCACTGATTACGGGACGGTCTGATTTGAAAACAGAGATATTACGAATTCGCCCGCTTCTTCATCTCTTATATGGCTATAAAGGAGCATGCTCGTGTGGTAGGCGTGGCCATCGGTCAGCACTACAAGGCGCTGATACCGATGTACATGATAACACTTTGAAGGCTGACCAACCAAGATGAAAATAAATCAGATGCAGAAACCTAGCATCGGATCGAATTGTCCATGTAGTAACCGCACCTGTGAGCGAGCCGTCCTGGACAGTAATTTATCTGCCGCTCTCAGGGTCCACTGCATGATGCAGACACACCCATAAACGAGGCTTTCTAAATGCTGACACCTGCTTCACGGCGGCACTTATCTAGTCACCCTACGGTCGAGCCATTGGTTATGTTGTGCATTGTCTGACCATAATTGTAACATACCCCTCCCTTCGGTGCCACAGCAAATGAACTTTCTCCCACATGGCGCGGTGCTTGCGTGGCAAAGAAACGCGGAATGAATATCGGCAAGCTCGCATTCAAAGTTTCATCCCGGGAGACGGGAGCGCGCCGCGACGCGTCCACGGGTGGTATATGAAGAACTAATTTCTAGGCGTTTCCCTAATAGTAGGCGACTCTACCACCTGTCAGAACGTGCTGTGCAATAGTTACACTTCCGAAGACCTCTCCTAGGAATTCCTCGTCGTCCAGGGCTCACGGGTGGGTAAAATACTTTTCAACCCCTATTAGAATTTGAAACATTCCGATGTTGGGCTGGAGCCCGCGGCAGCTGAGAACCTTCCGACCCATCCATTAAACGCCGACAATGTCAGAGCAGAAACAAATCCACGTCGCCATCGTGGGCGGCGGGATCGGAGGAGTCCTCTTAGGAATAGCACTCTCCAAGTTCCAGCACATCACATATACCATCTTCGAGTCGCGAGGCGCATTCGGCGAGATCGGGGCCGGCGTGGCCTTCTTCAAGAACGGCCACACCGCGATGCGCCTGATCGACCCGCGCATCTGGGAGAGCTACCTCGAGATAGCGTCCTTCAACGGCTGGGACGACAAGCAGGGCGTGTGGTTCGACTTTGTGCGCGGCGAGAGGGGCGAGGCCGAGGGCAGGCGGATCATCGAGGTGCAGCTCGACGACCCGAGGGGGCTGAGCCAGGTGCACCGCGCGAGCCTGCTCGACGCCCTGGTGAGGCTGCTTCCGGCCGGCGTGACCAAGTTCAACAGGCGGCTGGTGTCGGTGGACCAGGGCGGTGAGAATGCGGTCTGCCATTTCGCGGATGGGAGCCGGCGCGAGGCTGACCTGGTCGTCGGGTGCGACGGCATCTGGTCTGCGTGTCGGCCGCTGGTGATCGACGACCCGGAGCTGGCCTCTCCGAGGTTCACGAGGAAGGTTGCGTACCGCGGCCTCGTGCCCATGGAGGCTGCCGAGGAGGTCCTGGGCCGTGAACATGCGAACAACAGGACTATGTACCTCGGCCGCGGTGGGCATGTTCTGACGTTTCCAGTGGCCAGTGGAACCCTGATGAATGCTGTCGCTTTTCACGAAAGCGAGAAGGACTCGTGGGAGGGCGATTCTGTTCAGAAGCTACAGATGGAGAAGGCTCGACGGGACTTCAGTGAGTCCCTGTGGGGGTCATACGTGGTGAATATAGTGAAGGTGAGTATGAAATTTGAATCTCGTTATTACGTTGACATGCATTTTTTTGACGTCCTCCAGCTCCTACAACCAGATGTTTGGGCCATATTTGAGCACCCGCCGGTAAAAACCTTCCATAAAGGCCGAATATGCCTCCTTGGTGATGCAGCCCACGCAATGCCTCCTCATCTAGGACAAGGGGCCGGGATGGCGATCGAAGACTCGTTTATTCTTTCTGGGCTTCTGGGTGAATGTTCATCTCGGGAGGACATAACCGCCGCACTGGCGGCTTATGACTCCGTCCGGGTACCACGTGCTACCAGAGTTGCGGCCGACAGTCTCGAGAACGGCAAACGTTTGGATCTCCAAGGCAGCACTGCTGGGTCTGATTTCGAAAGAATAGCTGCCGAGCTTGATAATGTAGCAAGATGGATGTGGAATCTGGATGTTGAGGAGCACCTGAACACCGCAACCAATAAGTTTAAGCAGATTAGAAAATCACAATAGATGTTGTACATGTTGGCCGTCCCTTCGATCGAATCAGTATCTTGACCGACTTGTCGGACATGTCACTTAGTATCCCTATTTAAGGACACGATTATCTGTCCCGTGCATCAACACCTGGACATGCAGCCACAATTATGTATCCTCGTTCATACATACAATCAACTAGTACATACTCTGGAATTCAGAGTCGTTCAGACATGAACTCACTCTTCATTTAAGATACACCAACAGCGCCTCACTTGCCTTGACGGTAAAGGTCGCCTGGCCGCCCGACACAGCCGCCGTCTCGTACGTCTCCGTCCCGCCAACCACACAAGTGCCATTCCCATACGTCTGACCGCCAAACGTGGGGTTGCCGCCCTGGTCCTGCCGGGACAGGGCGCTCGCCGCCGTGAGCCTCTTGGCCCGGACCGAGGTGGCGGCGAGCCCGGTGAGCACGAACGACTGGCTGGAGCGCGTGCCGGTCCCGTCGAAGTAGTCCGAGTTGTACAGCAACACCCTCAGGGGCGCCCCCGCGGAGTCGAAGGTCGCGTAGCCCGCATAGTTGGTCGACCCTGTGTCGAGGGCTGTCAGGTGCTTGGCCCCCGCGAGCAGCGCCACGGCCGCCGTCGCGCCGTAGTATGGCGCGCCCATGGAGTAGCGGCCCCAGAAGCAGTACTGGCAGTTGCCTACGGTTCCATGGTGGAAGTACGTGCGCGACATGTTGCTGTACGTCGCTCGCAGGGCGTAGTCCATGGTCCAGAGCGCTGCGCCAAATGTCGGTGACACGCCGGCAGCTCCTCCGCCGGATACTATGGGAGTGTGAGTTTCGAAGTCTGAACTGACATGAGGTGAGCTAGAGTGAACACTAACCCGAATTTGTCTCGCCAAAGATGTAGGGCTTGCCCTGGCCCAGAGCCGCAGCAATGTCTGCGTCAAATTGGTGCAGGTTGTTGGCAATGTTGCTGTGGCTCATGAGGCTGGTCACGGTCCCTCCGGGGTAATTATGGTGAGCATAGGTCTTCACGTATTGCTTCACTGTCGCATTCTCGGTTGCGATGAGCTCTTCTGCGCCCCATGTTGGCGGCAGCGAGTTTGAGTTACCTGCTTGGATGATGTTTGTCTTTCCAATCGCGCTTCCCACCAAAATGTCCCAGTTATTCTGAGACGCGGCATCTTTGGCAGGATCCCATCCTCCTGCTGCGATCGGTTGGCCAGCACCGGCATAGTCTAGACGAGTCGTTGGCAGTCAGCGTTCGGCTCATGAAAATGGAAACAATCGTAACGAGTGCGGACTGACACTCTGGCTCATTGCCCAGCTCGATGGCTAGTAGATTGCTCATTCCCGAAACCGCCACCTTTGCCGCGGCAATGGTGTTTGAGATGTTGTTTTTCCCACGGTTCAGACCCACGACGACCGATCCGCCATAGGTATTCGCCAAGGTCATGAAGCTCGAGCCAAAGGTCAGACTCGCGGGTGCGTCTGCTGGACTGGCGACTGTGTACACCACGTATGCGGACGTCGCGGGGTCATACTGCGCTCGGTCTTGGGTGGTCCCTCCAATGCGAATAGGTGGCCAGACACCCGTCAAGGTCTTCCAGTTCGAGAGACACTGGTTTGTGGCCGTTACGTTGGTGAAGTACGAAGGGAACGCAAAGAACTCAAATCTGAGTTGAGCTATTGATTAGCTCAGAGATCTGTATAGAATTCACAAGGCACGTCAAGACTCACGAGATGCCCACGGGAGCTGGGTCGAGCGGCGCGTATGCGTAACCTCCCGTGCCGACCTGGGTAGGGACGGCAAAAGTTACAGCTGCTACATGCTGCACCGTGAAGAACAGGCATGCGAGGGAGCTTGCCAACGTCGCCATCGTGGGAGTGGGAATAGATTGCCGTGACTCGTAACGCGAACCTCGACGTCGCGACGACAGCTTCGGCGCAGACCTGTCATTCTGTCACGGTGTCAGGCTCATTTAATATAATAGTCCGTGTCAAGACATATCATCATGTGAGGCGCCCGCACGAACCGCTGCAAGATGCCTCCCCGGTTTATTGACCACCGATGCGACCCAAGACGGCCCCCCAATTCAAGCCTTAATTTTTCCGGCGCCATTCATCCACTTTTTAACCAAGCTAGCCTGGGGAAGATGAGTGTTTGTTGCCCTACCCCAACCTTTGCCTGAATCCGGTTGCGGGGAGCAGCATTTTGGGTGCACGCGTTTTGGGGTTCACAGGATCCCACCCCTGTTCTGCAAGCTTATGATTGGACGCCAGCAGGCTCACAGTCCGACCCCATGGGGAAGACATCGTGGGCACGTGGTGGGCTGGAGAATCCTCCTCAGGCAGCCCGAGTTAGACTGGGCCGAAGCGGACCGAGCCCTGTAGCAAGGTGACCCGGGGTGATTGCAACAGCTTCACTACCTAGGTAGCTAGGTAATAATGAATGGTATACATCGCTATTGAGGTCAAAAGCTGGTCTCGAGTATGACAAGACAATCAAGACACTCACATAAACTGTTCTCTTCAATATGGGGGCTGCTGGAGCGGTGCCCGAGTGCCGATACGGAAGGACTGACCTGTCATACTCGAAATCCTGCGTCTAGTAGTATTATGCAAAATCGTCAACACACGGTCCCCAAGAGGGTAGAAAGCACTGCATACTGTGAGGGTCGCCATAATAAATCGCCGCCTTTCAGCGTTCCCGCAAGCGGAGGCCCAATCAAGTTATGTCCGGCTGTAAAGAGCAGACGAGCATTACAGATGGCTTATCCCTGTGTGTAGATCGTGCAGTTACAACCTATCACTGCTGTTCCTTTACCACTGGAAGCAGACTTTAACTTCAAAATTGCCCCCTTTTTGGTTTGCTATTCAATGTCGTCATCCATAAATCGAGCGGGATAGTCTGGTAACTACGAGTCGCCTTCTTCTTCATCGTGTCCGTGTTCCTCTGTCCGAAGTCGGGCTGGCGTCTCGAGTGCAGTCGGAGTTAACGGCGTGCCATATGAAAGAATATCACGAGCACCAAACACCTTCGGCAGACTCTGCGAGGTAATGGAAAGAGGGCTTATACTCATAACCGAGCGGTTGTCGCACAGGACACACAGCATAATTTCTGGTGCGGGTAGAATTGGGTCTTCTTACGCAGAGGGGGAAAAGGCATTGCAGTCCATTATCTGTGGTACAGTTTGAAGGGTACGCAGGTCTGTGGCGGGGACAAAGCAGTGTTTGTTTGAATTAGGTGGTTTCGCTTCTATTCCGTACATTACGTCCGAGGACATAGATGGCGCGGTTTGAATTAGAGGCTGGCAAACCCATCGAACTAAGCTGAGACCTGACGTCCAACAGTCAGCATCCGCACGGCCAAGGTGAGGATCCTGTGGACCCACGAACCGTCTCAGCCCCTACATGGGTGGAAACATAATGCACGCTTTTTCAAAGACTATTTTCTTTTAAAGACTAGACGATGAAGATTGTGACCACTTAACCCAGCTTCCAGCAACTAATACCTGGGTACTTAAGTACTAGTGGTACTTAGTCCCTGCACCGCTCATCGTACCAGTTGGTGCCCGTAGCCTACCTTGATAGCCTCCCTAATCGAATTCTGATTGTATAATTTGGTGCGGGACAGGCCTTCTTCGACTGAGAAATAGTGCCAGCCCCCCGAAAGTGGTGGAGAAACTAGATGAGGCAATCATGAGGCCTCAACACCAGGACAGAACCCACCCGGGCACTAGCATGGCCCGATCTGCGTTGGCAACCGACTGGAAACCTTGGAAGGAGTGTTGGACTCCTGTACAAGTCATGCGCCAATGCAGGCTTCGCTAAGTGGCGATAGCCATGAGCCGTCAGGCACCTAGGACGCACATCCCTTTCCAATTTTGAACTGAGTTGAATCTAACATGACGGGCGCTGATTTCGGATTATTGATTATTTGAAACGAAGGTTACTTCTCAATAATTTTGTATCTCAACATGCTACAACAGGCCCTCTCTCATAGCCAATGCCCTCGACTATGGCCTGCTTCAACTTCCTCACCCTCCCCGGCGAGCTGCGGAACATGATCTATCGCTTTACACTCACGACAGACCCCCCCAATCTGGAACGAGAGCACAAATATGACTGCAAGCTTTGCACTTGGGATCCGAACGAGCCGCAAAAGTCGACGTGGATGGACTACAAGAGGATACCAGGCTGCAGGTGCTGGGCCCGCTCCGGACTCACCCTGCTCCTGGCCGACCGCCAGATCTACTGGGAGGCTGCCCCGATATTCTGGGCCGAAAATCATTTTACTTTTTATGGAGTGAAGTCATTCCTCACGGTCGGAACACAACTGCGGCCCCGGTGGCGGAAAATGTTGCGCAGTATCAGCATTTTTGACTTTTATGAGCCCGCGTATGAATGGTCCTCCGACGCCAGGCTTACGCGCGTATTGATCAAGTGTCGCAGTCTTCGCAGGCTGGAACTAGATCTCCGCTTGGCCTGCGTGCTGTTTTTCCGAGCTCCAACCCGGAATCGTCCCGATCCGCAACTGGCTGCCTGGGAGGACATGAAACGACTGCTACCCGAATTGAAGACATTCACACATACGTGGACGCTGGTGAATCGCACAATATTAGGCTGCTCCCTTGATATGAAGTCACTATCGCCGGAGCAGCACCGCGCCGTTTGCCTCCCGATACTTCATGTGTATGCCTATGCTGGTCACGCATTGGAGTTATGGGCCAGGGATCAGATACGACCTACATTCCTTAGCGGGGTGGAAATTATTGAAGACACAGGACACCCCAACGTGCATGCCTTCAGAGTGCTCGTCGCGAATTGCCCGGTCACGTTGACGATGCAACGATACTTCCTGCCCTTGAGCCCCGAGACCATCGCCAGGAACAGAGTGCTCGAAAAAGAAGACATAGCGCGAAAGGAGAGTTTGAAGAAACGTGCCTTGGAAGAACGACTACGCCCAAGGAAGAAGCGCAAGACCACCTCACCCGAGAAGGCTGTGGAGGCAGTTGTCTCTACCCCGGCGCCAGACGGCAAACAGTGCGGCGCACAAAATTCACGGTCATAGTGATCGGCGAGAGCCGAGCGCATCGACGTTGGATTTGTCAGGCAAGTCACTATCTCGGAAAAACGAGAGTTAGCCCCCCCCCCTGCAAAATGCCCCCTATTCCTTAGCTAAACTAAAACTTTACTAATAGGGTAGAAAACCTAATATTCTTATTAAAATATCTATATTAACTTTATTAATATTAATAATAAATTATTTTTATTATTTAATTAAATAAAAGTAATACTATATTAATTTTATATAATTAATTTAAGTTTAATCTATAAAGATATATATAACCTATTTACTTTAATATAAAGTAATATTGACCTAATTAATATTATAAATAATATACTTTAATTAACTTATTAAGTTTAAACTATTTAATACTTATTATATAAAACCTATTTAAAAGTTAAATTATATAATTTATTAATAAAAATATTATACTATTTAAATAATTATATACTTAAAAATTAATTATTAAGGTAATTAAAGTCTAATAAATTACTTAAAAATACTTATAAATACCTTTAAAAATTACTTAAAATAAAATTATTATAGTAAATTAAATAGTTTAAAGAGTATAAGAAAATATTATTAAAGTTAATAATAAAAGAATATATTTAATAATAAGGAAAAAAGACTTTAAAAGGTATTAATAATAAAAACTTTTTTATTAATAAAATAAAGTCTTTAATAAATAATAATAGTAATAATATTAAATATTTTAAAAATTATTTAATTAACCTCTTAATATAGATATATTTAAATAGATTAACTTTAACTTTATTTATTAAAATTTATAACCTAAAAGTTAATATTACTCTTATTATATAACCTAAAAATAAACTATTATATTAAGGAGGAGGATAAGGGTTAAAGGATTTAAAGTTTTTATTAAATTATATTAATTTATTTAAAAATTTAATTAAAAAAGTATAAAAATTATTTAAATATAATTATTAAGTTAAAAATATCTTTATTAAAACTAATTAGCTTATAAATTAAACGTTTTTAACTTTATAATTAAAAATTATAAAAAAGATATTAATAAAAGAATTAAAATATTTAATTATAATAATATTATAAATATACTTTTAAGTTTTAAAGATTCTTTTTTAATTTTTATATAATTATAAAATTATATTATTAATATAAAAGTTATAAATATTTATATTATAAAATAATTATTTAATTAAATACCTATTAATTAAAATTTTCTAATTATTATTAATTATTTAATAAGTAGTTATTTTAAAAATAGTTTATTAATAATTAGATAAATAGTAGATTTAAATATATTTAATAAAAATTTAAATTTTAAAATTTTTAACTTATATTAATAATTATTAAATAGAGTTAAAATAAAGGTAGAAATAGACTTTATATAAAAAAGTATAAATAATTAATAAGAATATAATTATATTTTTAAATAATTATTATAAAGTTAATTATTATTATTTTTAAAATAAAAGGATTCTTTATAATAATAATATTTTATTAAATAAAATAGTATATATATTAGTTTATTTAATAAAGACTTAAAAATTAATTTAATATAATTATAATAAATAATATTATAATTAAATACCTATTAAAAATCTTTTTAATTATTAAATAGTTTAAATAGAGCCTAATAAAGAGGAGCTTAATAATAATAGAGTTAGTTTTATCTTTTAAAAATAATAAAAATAGAAGTAAAAGAAAGTAGTATTAATATAATTATTAATTTATTATTTAATATTAATTTATTTAAGGTTAGATATAGTTAAATAACTTTAATAAAGCTTATTATTATTATTATTATTAGCTTTTTCTTATAAGTTTAATAGGGCCCTACTATTACTAATAATAATAATAATAGTACCTAAAAGTTTATTATAGAGATAGAAACTATTAATTATTTTTTTATTATTATTATTATAGGTAAAAGGAATAAAATAGTTTTATATTAAAAGTTTATTATAAAAGTATTTTAAAAGTACTTTAAAATTTATTAGAAAAAGCTTAACTTAAATAATTTATAAGAGTTATAAAATATAAAGAGCTTAACCTTTATAAGCTCTATAAAAGGAGAATATCTAATTTAATAAATATAATTTAAAGACTATCTTATTAATTAAAATATTAATTAAATTATACTTAAAAAACTTTATTAATTTCTTTAATAATAATAATAATAAAAGGATTTACTATTATAATAAAAGTTATTAAATAACTATTTAATAAATTATTAAATAAATATTAAAATATATACTTTATAAAGTTTATAAAGGTTATCTAATTAACTAATTAATTTTATTTAATATTAAACCTTATAATTAAATTAACTATTTAATAAAAGAGTTAAAAGTTTATTAAAGTAATTCTTTATATTTAATAAAGTAAAAGTTATATGATAAATTTTAAAGAACTTTTAAATAAAAAAGTAATAATTAAATATATAAAAATATAATTAATAATAAAAGTAATTAAAAAAGTTAATTATTTTAAGTAAATAAAATAGATTAAATACTTAATATTAAATAACTAATTAATTAAATAGATTTACCTATAGTTAATTTATCTACCTTAACTCTAATTATTAACTTAACTACTTAACTTATAAATAATACTTTTCTATCTATATAATTATATTTAATTAAAACTTTATTAATTTTAATTTTTATAATTTTTAATTAATACTATTATATTTACTTTATTTTATACTTTCTTTTAATATTTATATATAATAGAAATATCCTTAAATAGCTTTAACTTTAAACCTAATTTTAAATATAAAAATAAAAATTAAATAAAATCTTTTAAATTATAATTTAATAATTTATATTAATATTAATAATATAAATAATACTTTAAATTATTAAAATATATTTTAATAAAATTAAAATTAAAGAAGTATAAAATAGATATTTATATTTTATACCTTTTATATTTATTACCTTAATTATTTTTATATTATAATATTATAAAGTATTATTTATTATAAGAATTAATTATAAACTTAAATATAAGTTTATTTTAATAAAATATTTTTATTAATTATTATAAAAGTACTTTTATTATATAACCTTTATATATTATAATAATAAGTAAGTTATTAAATATAATTATAAAAGAATATAAAAGTAAGCCTTTTATTTAAAGAGACTTTTAATTTATAAAGTATATTTAATAAATACTTAATTTATCCTTTTATACTATTTTATTTATTAAAACTAAATTTATTAATAAAATAAATATCTTTATTATATAATTTAATTAATATATTTATTAAAAATAATAATTATAAAGTTTTTATTATATTAATAAATTAATATATATATTTATTTATTACTTTATATATAAACTTTAAAAATATTATTTATTATTTTTATAATAATATTAATTTAAAACTATTTAATAAAAAGTATTATATTTTATTAAAATATAAATTTAATTTATTAAATAAAAGATTTTTAACTTTTAACTTATATAATTTATATATTAATTAAACTTTATAAACTTATTATAAAAAATAAGTTAATAAATCTTTAAAATCTATTATTTTAACTTAATTATATTTAATAATAATAATAATAATATACTTAAAGTAATTATATAAGTAATAATAACTTTTTAATAATATTTTTAAATTATAATATAATTAACTTAAAATTTAATTTATAGTTATTTATTTAATAAAAATAGATTAAAGTATAAATAAAACTTTAATTATTAAAGTTTATAGTTTAATAAATAATAACTTATTATTATTAACCTCTTTTTTCCTTTTTAGAGTATAGGTAGTATTAGGTATAGTATTTTATTAAAAATATTGGGTTTTCCGCCCTATTAGTAAAGTTTTAGTTTAGCCGAGGAATAGGGGGCATTTTGCAGGGGGGGGGCCAACTCTCGTTTTTCCGAGATAGTAGGGTTAGGACGCTCGGTAGTGGTCTGGGCATCTCGCGGCTCGGACTTAGATGACTAAAACGGGCCTGTTTTGTCATGACGATGACCTCGCGCCCGGGCCGATCCTACGCCTTGGAAGCAGCGGGTTTAACCGCCGGGGCCTCCGTGGTCGGCGAGGTCGAATCCTGACTACAAAAGTTAAAAACCCCAGCTCAGATCAATGACTCCGGGACTGGAACAGCATCTCGGATATCCACCACCTACCTCGTAATTCCTCTCGATCAAAAGCCAAACGCCAAGGGCCGAAACGAAACTATGGCCCGCTTCTTCATAACAGGCTCCTCCGACGGCCTCGGCTCCCTGACAGCCCAGCGCCTCATCAAGCAGGGCCACTCAGTGGTCCTGCACGCCCGCAGCGCCCAGCGCGCAGAAGACGCGCGAAAGGCCTGCCCCGGGTCCGACGCCGTGCTGGTCGCCGACCTGACCTCCATCGAGGAGACCAAGGCCCTGGCGGCGGAGGCGAACAAGCTGGGGCCGTTCGACGCCGTCCTGCACAACGCAGGCCTGTTCACGGGGTACGAGAAGGTCCCCGGAAAGTCCGGACTGCCCAGCCTGTTCACCGTCAACGTCCTGGCGCCCTACATCCTGACAGCCCTGATGGAGCGGCCAAAGAGGCTCGTCTACGTCAGCTCGGGGCTGCACGAGGGCGGGCAGACGAGGCTGGACTCGCTCGAGGGGTCGCTCTATGCCGACTCGAAGGTGCACATCATCATGCTCGCCAAGGCGCTCGGGAGGCGGTGGGGCGGCGTCGAGAGCAATTCTGTTGACCCCGGCTGGGTGCCCACCAAGATGGGCGGGAGCAGTGCGACGGGAGATATCGAGGGCAGCATCAAGAGTTATATGATGCTGGCGCTCGGCGAGGGTGCTGCGAAGGGCAAGACTGGCAAGCACTTCTACGACTCCAAGGAGAAGTCCTGTCTGGAGGCTGCGAATGATGAGGCGGCGCAGGATACGCTCCTGAAGAAGTTGGCAGAGATCAGTGGCGTTGAGCTCCCTCAATAGGGTCAATTAGAGGATGAAAAGCTGAATAAAAGCCCTGGTTTCAAATCTACATTTTGACCTCAGGTAGGCATGCCCATCTCAAGGGTCGAGCCTAGAATTTGAAGTGATTATATCTCCATTGCGGCCGAATGCAATGCCAGTTACACAACTGGAGCTTGGAGGACAGCTATCTACTCTGGACCGCCGGCCGCCCTTGCTTCTGGATTTTTTATTTTTATTCGGACTAGGTATTCTTGGAAACTTTATAATTTTGAGCCAGGTGCGAGAGCTTTCTGTCGCATATATCCCTCATCTATATCCTCGCGTCACAGATTGAGACCCCAATTCAGCTCCGCAACATTCTGGCTCGGAGCTTTCACACAACTGGGTATGTCGGTCTTACAAGTAGGTCTCACCCAAGAGTTGGGGGGAGGGGGAAGGGGGGAAATGAGTTAGAGGAGACCAGCAGTGTCCCGGCAGAAGGTGTAGGACAACAGGTCCTTTTGATAATGAGACCTGCAGGGCGCATCACCACTGGCCCTGCCAGAGTGGACTGCTGGGCCGAGTCCTACCGTAGAGCTCGGTAAGAATCCTTCCAGATTTGGTAAATTAGTGGCGCTGCGTCTCTGTCTCCCACGGTGGGTAATCGTGGCGGCGTTGATACCTTCAGCGTCAGGACTGTCCATTCAGCTGGTCGATCATACAACAGGGGAGCGGCCCCCAAGTCACCGAGCCAGAGCCTGCTGGTCATATTACACCAGGTTGGCTTTTGCAGTCAAGCCCATTTAAAATGCGTCACGCCCCCTCAACTCCTGGCTTCTCGCGTTGAGGGCCTGACTTCGAGCCCTCGAGCGCTCCTCACAGCCATAGTCCGCACCACACCCAGTGGGTCCTCGCAAGCTTAATGGCAAGTTCTTATCCAGCGGAAACCGCCTCTGGGGTAGTTACTTCTTATATACCCCTTCCTGAGGTGTTCACCCCACGAGAATCTTGCAGGTCGATGTTTCGACAATATGGCTCGATTTACATGGCCTACGATCCACTATTCGGACTCGACATTGACAGCGACGTTCAATGTCAGCCTCCAGCTGTCACCACATGGTGGACCCAAGCCAGTCTCGGGAGCCCTGTGTCAGGCGATACCGCCATGTCGATTGGCCCTCTTTCGTGCCCACGCAGCTGGAGGACGGTGGCCCAGTCTGTGAAAGATGTCTCGAGCACAGCAGCAATGTGCTGTCCCCCGTGAGTGGCCGAGCAAACACGGCAAGCATTTCTGCTGATGTGCTCTGTGGGCTGACGTGACATGATATTGACCAGTGGTTACTACCTGGCACATTCCACGAAGGGCGAGGTGGTGGGTGATTGCTTGTCTAATGTCGCCGGCCATTTCTCTGGTGTATTCGCATACATTGATGATGGGTCCGTCTGGTCGGTCTCGACAGGCACCGTGACGGATTTGACGACCGTGGGAGCCGTTGCGGTGATCGGCTGGAATATCAGACAGACGCCGGAGACGGCCAGCACATCACCAACGCTTTCCTCCCCAACGACCGAGTCGCTCTCGTCGACCTCCACGCCGACGACTTCCTCTGCGACATCATCGCCTACATCCACGGGCGGCTGGACGTCCGGCCTGCCACGTGGCGCTGCTGTTGGAATAGGGGTCGGCGTTGGGCTTGGTGTCGTTGGATTAGCATCTCTCATTGCATCCTTTATCCTGATTCGACGTCGAAAGCGCAAGAGAGAAGGTGAGATCAACGGAGACTCAACCCTGCCCGGTGTTGTTGTCGAGGGGAAGCCAGCCGTGGGGGTCCCGCATGGTAACATGGACCAGCCTGGTCCATCAGAGGCTGGCAATGACGGCGCAATACGAGCCTCGGAGCTGCACTCTGAGGATCGGGAGTATCAAAGCGTCACCCCCTCGGAGCTGCATGGCTGACCGCAGGAACGAAAGTACGGACAATGTAAAAGAGACCAGGGGGCAAAGGGTCTGTCGGTCGCACGGAATCCACACGTACCTACTACGCACAGCCCACCATACACACGATGTAGTCTTGCCTTCATGCCTATGTCTATTCTAACTCGGCTGGGACTTCAGATGCTACGATCCAAAGGACAGGGGTCCCCCAACCAGCTTTCCGTTGGGAGTCCACCCACCCCATGCTCGTCAACCTCATAATCTCGGATTCACGCAGTCCACATTTGAATGACAATACTAACTCAGGCCGGTATGAGGATCAAATATGACAGCTAAAGGCATATAAGATAGCCGCAAGACACGAAATAATATCGGAAGGCTGCCGATTGTAAATTGTGCTAGAGTGGCCGTCAATTACCTAGGTACCTAGGAATTCTCTAGATCGCTGGCGGTAGCGATCCGCAGCGGTAGGTGATTGAACTGATGGTGTTACTCATCATTGACTCCTTCGCTCTTTGTGATCTGATGGCCACATTTGAAGGGCCCCCGGCTCCCACATGTTGGCAGTGCAGTGATAACTGCCTGGTCCAATTCTGTGCAACCTCCTGCCTTGGACAGACGGTAGTACTGACTTGGCTCTAACCGACGTACTACGTAGTATTACATGGAAAAGCGGCCTTGTCCCTGTATCTCCCCTGCCAACACCCTATCCATACAACGACCAATTTCCCTGCCCGGGCAAATCGCTTGTCCGCAGCCTCAGCAGTCGCGTTGATTGCTCAGGACCAACCACTGAACTGTACCTGCCTGGGAAGGTTGAGCCTGTCCTTTCCAAAGCAGCCCTGGATATTCCTTGTTTCACCAACACTCTTTTTCAAACTCCGAGTCCAACTAGGTATCCTTGAGGAAGTTACGCTCACCGAGTCAAACTAGTTTTAGCTATAGGCCGTGTCACACTTGTACCAAGCACATACGGCCATAGATACAGGAAAATACGGGATCCCGTCCGCTCTCCCTTAGTCAAGTTTGTAATCGCCGGATTAGTAGTTGGGTCGGTGACGACCAGCGAATACCCGGTGCTGTATGTTTTTGTCTCCATTTTTGCTGCTCCTGCTGGGCAAGCTACCTGGGTGTGGTGTGGGTCTCACTGTGCGTTTCCAATGGTGATACTGAGTCCCCACTGCAGGTACCTGGGTATCCAGTGGAGAATTGCACTTGACGTCAGACTCTGTGGAGAACTTTGACCTCCCCAGACACGGGCGCGATTAACGCCTGAAGAAGGTAGTTCAGATCAGCAGTGTTCAAGTCCTTTGACAAGATCCAATAGAATAGTACACTACATATTATATATAAAAATTAAAAGACCAGCAGTGGATCCATCTCGTTATGCGACGTATGTAAGCAAAGCTCTCCTATCATGATCTAAAGCGAAGTTAATGTGTACACTTAGGTTTCTAAGGTCGACCTGTATGCCTAGGTAAGAATTGTACCTCCGTTGAGGTTGAATCCAATCAGTCATTCAACCTGGAGAAAAAAAAATAGGAATCAATCCTCTGCCTTACTGAATTCCGCACATGGAATTACACAATTTCGGCTTAATGTAGAATTCTCATACTAAGGGCTGGATTGCTAGGGGCTAATAGCTAGTGGGACTTTATTTAAGTAGTTTCATTTTTAATGCTTATATATATAAAATATATATAGTATCTTTATATACTAGTAAACCTTTAATATTGAATATTAAAAGAAATATAATAATAATAATAATAATAATAAAAAGAGAATATAAAATATAAATATATAATTAAGCTTTATATTATATAAATAAAGTTAGAAAGTATTATTAATATTATATTAAAATTATTAATATAAATAATTTAAAAGTTAATAGTTAGTAAAATAATTTAATAATAAAATTAAAATAATTTAAAAATAACTTTTATAAAAGAAAAATTTTATAATATAAACTTTAATAAATTAATTTTTCTTTATTAATATATTTATTATATAATTATTTTAATTTACTTTTATTAAATAAATTAAATTATAACCTTTATTTTCAATATAGAATTATTAATAAAATAATAGTATTATAATAAAAATTTATTTTAAAAGCATTTATAAATAAATTTTATAAAAATTTAAAACTTTTAAAATATTAAATAAAGTTTATTAATTATATATTAAATAAATATTATATAAGAAAGTAAGTTTAAATATTTAAAAATTAACTTTTTAAAATATATTACTTTATTATTAAAGATTTATTTACTTTTATATAATATATAAAGAATTTAATAAAAGAGAGTTTTATAAGAAAATTAATAACTTTTATATATATAAATTTAAAAATATATATTAAGTAATTATTAATTCTATATTAAAATATAAATTAATAATTAATTAAAAAGTTAAAAAATTATAAATAGATAAATATATAATTAAATAAAAAAAATATAATATAATTAAAATTAATTTTATTTTAATATATATAGGTATATATATACCGGTTTTAAATAATTATATTAATTAAAAGTTATAATTTAAACTCTTAACTTTATAGCTATTATTATTATATAACTACTATAGTTAAGAACTAAATAGTTTATAGGTATAGCTTTTACTATTTATGTGGGAATAGTAGGCTGCAGTGGATTTTTAGTACCTACTCCGCAAGGAGTGGGTAAGTAAAAGCCGAGGCCCACGGGTAACCTCTAACTATGCCCTAAAATAACACAACAAAAACATCTATCACCGGCCTCCTCGCCAACTACACATATTATACCTATCAAAGTCAGCCAGCCCCTCTAACAAATTCCCACTACCACTAACGCCTCACTCTCCCTGCATTATAGGAGGTATGGGTTTGGCTTAGTTAAAAGTTCTATCCATACCTCCTTATAAGTCTCAGGCTTTACACCATCCTACCAAACCATATAACTAATACCCAAATACTTCTCACAAACTTTTCAACTTTATATCCTAGACACCCAAACCAACACCAGCCAGGAAAAATACCCAAATAACAATTACCAATGTAATAAAGAGAATATTAAACCAATTTAATAAGCGCAAAGCCATTAAACTTAGTTGGTCTTGCTACTTCAAACTAATATAATTACTAGCAAGCATAGCAATATTAACAACCAAAACTGCCATAATAACAACCCTCCATATTTAAATATCCTTGCTAATATATAAAACCCCTTTTAATATAATAGCCATAAATGCAAATAAAGCAGCAAGCTAATAGAAAAGAAAGCCTTGGTTAGGGTTATAAGCCAAAAAAGGTGGCGGAATAAAGGCATCCAACATAACTTAAGGCGTAAATAAAAGCGCGTATATTAAAACCAATAGTACGGCAAAATCTAGCCATAAAAACCAAAATTAATAAAAGATGTAAATATTTGGAAGCGCCATAGTATCAGTTAAATGTGTGGTAATGAGTGTATGGTGATAAGTGTGTGGTAATGAGTGTAAGGGGGAAGAGAAGACTCGTTGGGCGCGATTGGAAAGCGGAGTAAAAATGTGAAGGCTTAGCGAGCACCCTGCATCAGCTGGTTGTCTCACCTCACCAACCGGTCTTGGCCCCTGCACGCGCTGTTTGCACTATGTCTATTTACGCAGTACTGTATTCTCTTTTCACTGTTATTGGGACTGTATTTCTTTAAACGCTGGGTCTTGAGCGTTTACCACTATATGAAGGCGCCACGTACATTTTACATGTATGGGGATTCAAAACGAAACCACCACCACTCTTTACGCAAAGAATTAACTTGTGCAGAGGCACTGCACAAGGCCTGCAGGTAAGCTCACCCAAAGTGGTCCGTGCGTGGGCGTTGGCTAAAACCTCTCCACCGACCCCCCGACTCCTGAGCCTCAAATCTTTGCATACACGTCACCATGGCAAACCCTGTAGAATCAGACTCGACACAATTTTTCGCCCCAGAGAATTTAGAAGAAAGTCCCATCACGTGCAAAAAGATGTCCTACGCGGACGCAGTCATAGGCCATGAGCTCCACAACTTCTTGGGCGGTAAGGTGATCGAACACACCACCGCCGCCGGTGAGATTCTGGCACTCAAAGTCAAGACCAGATCAGGTCTGCAACGCTCTGAGGCCGACTTGATGCATTACGCCGCTTCTCATGGTGTGCTTGCCCCGAAAGTTCGCGGTGTCTTTGACGTCCAAACCAAGCCGAGGGCGAGGGTCATGGTCAGTGAGCGTGTGCCCGGAGTGCCTCTTGCCCAAATATGGGAGACCGCTTCCGAGTCCGAGAAAGCAAGCTATAAAGATCAGCTCCGAATTCAGCTGAAGAGAATGCGCGACTGTACGCAGCCATTTATTGGTCGCGTAAAGATGTCTGGGAAGCGGAAACAGACTTACAATATCTACGATCGCCTCCGCACGACGTATTGTGGGCCATTTGAGACCGAAAATGAATTTGACGACTGGTGCCTGGCCCGTGTGCTTCCGAAAGTCGGCCTTCTTTCTCGGTACAAATGGAAGCGCTTTATCGAGCGGGAGCAACATCATGCTTCTGGTAGATTCGTCTTGACGCATGGAGACCTAACGCCACGGAATATCATGGCGCACGACGGCAAAATCACGGGGATTATCGACTGGGAGAGAGGCGGGTTCTTCCCTGAATACGCTGAGTACATATATGTATGCATTTGCTATGGCGCTGGGCCATAGTATTGAGGATTGGTGGTTGCCAGTGCTGAAGGACATCCTGCAACCTTGCTCTGAGCAAAGAGTCAAGTTGACGAGACTAGTGGAGAACAAAGGGTGGTAGAAGAGACTTCTGGAAATTGTGTTGCCTAATACAGCAGTAGATTACACAGATTTCTGAGCCGGGGTTGTTTTTAAGTGGTGGTAATAGTTCGGCAGAAGTTATAGCCTTCGTCCAATGTGTTAGTAGCCCCATCTGATATATAATTATTTTTAATGGTGAAGGCATCATAATGATAACTCAATGTGCAGACTGGAAACATGATCAAGTCTACGGAGCGGCGCTCAAGAATCTGTTCGACCATGTCAAAAGACGGGGCTCTAGACTCACAACGTGCAGTCGATTGCGGCCCTCTGGAATGCCATGAAACTGACCGAAAACACTTCCGATGACTTATCCGTCTGAATACATGCCAGCGTGTATATTCCGGTCTCGAACAGCCATGGTAACTGGGGGTAATAGGTTGAGTCCTTAACTTCGTAGCCGCCACTACTGCAAAGCCGTTGCTGCTGAGAAGTAAACTGCTTATGATTCCAACCTATACCACCTAAATTAAAGAAATGCTCTATCTGTTCATAGGCTGCAGCTTTCCAAATATGCTTTGGCTACCTTGTGGTCCAGTCTTTGCTCTGCCCAAGGTTGCAATGAAGGTACCTTAACTCATTGTACTGGTCCTTTGATGGCTAATTCTCACTTCGACACTAAAGCTGGAGACTCTCACCATAGTTAATGGAGTTCAGGTCTTCGATTGCATGAAAGGTCGGGTGCGTCGGTGACTGGCAGTGATAAGTAACGTTATGAAGAAGGTTTATGTGACAAGTCGATCTGATGCCTGGAATGTGACCATCGAATCCCCCCAGTGACTGAACCCATATTTTCAGGACCGTCAATGTTTCTGGGATGCGAAAAACTGGATGGAGGCATAGTGAGTCACAGGGCAGAGGCGCGTGGACAGCTCCACGTAGCAGCAATGCAAGTCAAGAAGCAAGGCAGGCCGTTTCCGCTTACCTATAAGAACTGCTTCAGAGCGCAGTCTGTATTCGTTTGCGATCGAGTAACCTCGCACACCAACACACTTGGAGCCCTCCAACAGCAGAACTCACACTCCATACTTTTGACCTTGACGTTGCTCTCCACAGTCCGTCTGCTCTCTTTAAAGGTCTTCATCTCGGGCTTCTCACATTATCCCCGTTATTCGAGCGGCTTCAGCACAAAGAACAAGAATCATCGTAACCTATGTGAAACCCTAACACCATCCCCAACCATGGACAATACCAACCATACCATGGCACCGGTACCAGCCCAAAGTGTGCCAGGCACTGAGTCTGTCCCCACCGACCAAGTCTTGAACTCCTATATGAGAGGAACACCCTGCGGCAGAGTATGTGGTACATCCAGCCCTGAAGTTATCGAGGAACTCCTCAAGTAGAACTTGAGCGACTCCTCGGCTCCTTCCACGGCCCAATCATCTCCAGTTCAGGTCCCACGTCTCCAGCTCCAGGCTCCCAAAGAGCTGCTCCTTGTGGTCAAGAACCACCCAGTCGTCGGACTGATGTCCCTGGTCCAGACTTCATCCGACACTAATACAGACGTTGGCAAACGTCGTTGAGTTGAACAGCCTTCGCCCCTCGCCGCACAAATCTCTCAGGCCATCAACGCCCATACTTCTCCTGCCGAGCGGATTGGCTTCAACTTCGTCTATCTCCTGCCTTATACCATCCCTCATCCCGATCCCGACAAACTGCCTTGTGCTCCGCTGCTGCTGGTTCGTATCCTCCCTCGCAGCCCTCTGACCCGCGACTGGAACCGCGGTATCACTGCCGCGTATGCCGATCGCCGGGTGCTTGAGACGTTCGGTCTGGATGACATGCACTGCCTCCTCGTTGAGGGTTAGACCGGTCGAGTCATCTGTCTGCCCTGGCGCTATGACTGTCCCAGGACGAAGGAGTTCACCCATCTTCGCAATTCTGCCACCGCCATAATCAGCAAATCTTCGTCAACGGCAAGGACTGATACGGAAAAGGATACGCAGTTGGATCGCATGGACCTTCTCCAGGTTGTGAGGGAACTGCGCGGATAGCACATAATATGGACATTACAGGTGCTACTCAATGTTCCGATTGAGACAGTCATGGGAGAGGTTGCGGAGCAAAGGAGGGTACTCGTTTCAATGACGGTGTAAGAGACGATGACTTCGGGAGTCCTATTTTGAGGGAGGGCATAGTACACCTAGGTGCTAGAAAACAGCCGTATGTAAGCATCCAGGCTGTACACCTCCTCACCACAACTCGCCATTCATAGTAAGGTAAGCTTTGCTGATCAGCTCATACGTATTAATTCACCTCTCTGATTCGTCTCCCTGAACGTGAGAGGCACCGTATGCCCCGGGGCAAAGGATAGCTCGTCGCTGACCTGATCTGAGGTTCGCAGCATGCCGAGGTATCCCGAGGTCAGCTGAAAAGGCTGCAAGATAGTGGCTTTTGTCGATCTGAAAGCGTGTTCTTTAGAGAGTCGAGATTTATTATAGGGCGGGAAACGGAGGCCATGAGCGGAAAGCGGGGAGATTTGTCTCAAAATGGAGACTGCTCTATTCTACTTATTTCTAATAGCCTTATACAAATCAAACACATGGTCGAGTATTTAATGTAATTAAATAAGAATTCATCGAACCAAACACGCGAACCAATATTATAACGACCTAAGTATTGGAAAATGCTTGAGAACCCACTCTAAGTCATGTGTCCCACAGAGGATTGTCTTTCCCTAGCGGGTCAGGACACACATCCTCGTTAAACTTGAACAGCAGCACAGCGCCCGACTCACACCCAATCACCACCTTGTAACTCGATACAAAAGCTGTGGAGACACCATCGCTGTTGGGACGATATTGCTTAGGCAAAAAGATCAGGTTATGGCCCTTGTAAGTGATCCAGAACGAGTCATTTTCCCCATCCCGGCTCATGCGTACGCCGTATGGAAACCATCCCGGTGGGGGCAGACGCGCTTCTGCAGAAGTTGAAAGATGTTGGGCGCCACCCTCAGTCAGGACGTAGTCCGTCAAATGACCAAAGAAACGCATGGAACGGTGTGTTCCTGTTTCTGCCCGGATTTCCTTGACGAGCTCACCTGATCGCCAATTCCAGATCTTCATAACACTGTCGCGCGAGGCCGAGATGATGCTATTGTCGTCAGGTAAGAAGGCCAGACTGCGGGTGTCCTCACAGGGCCCCAGCCTCTTACCAAAATCGTCTTGATCCAGCCCCCGCGAAGGTCGCAAGTCCCACACGAGGATGTAGGGGTCGTCTCCTGCAGACGCGAGATACGACTCGTTCGTCATCTCCTTTTCGTTTGGAGACGGAGAGAAGACGACGCAATAGACGTAGTCGGTGTGGCCTTTAAGAGCAACAGACTTGTACTTCTCCTTCCCTCCATCTGGTTCTTCGTCAAAGCCGCTATCCCAAAGCCGCACTGTCCTATCGTCCGAACCCGAGGCTATTCGCTTCCCGTCCGGCGAGAAGACAGCGGACCGCACCCAGTCTCGGTGACCCTCAAGTTCGCACTTCAAGTTTTGCTCGTCACTGTGTACGTCCCAGAGAAGGATTTCGTTCTCCAAGGCCGTTGACAGGAGCATATCCGAGGTCGGCGAGAAGGCAAGCCATAGGATTTGTCCATCGTGCGGAGGGCTTCCTTTTTCGGGGCGTTTGAGCTCTCTTATAAAAGATCCCGTTTCCCCGTTCCAGAGAAAGAGGCGTCCTTCATCGCATCCCGAGGCAATAAACCTTCCATCTCGCGATAGTGTCACAAAGCTAACGGGGCTTGTGTGCCGGGTTGGCTGACAATCCCCATCAGTGGAATCGCCGTGCGCGTCGATGTCCCACAGACTAATTATGCCATCCATTGACGCTGACGCAAGATGTTGAGCGGCGACTGGCGAAAATGCCACGCATAATACCTCCCGCTCGTGTCCTTTCAACACTCGCCTGGATTTGGACCCGTCGCCTCCAAGGTCCCAGATCCTGATCTCCCTGTCCGCCGAGCCAGAAGCGATGCGTGAACCATCTGCAGAGAATGAGACTGTCTTAACGGCGTCGGCATGCCCTGAAAATACCTTCGGTGTTTCTTCCTTGGATTCCAGGTCCCAAACGAGGACTTCAGACGAATATGAGCCTGCTGCCAAGTATCGCGAGTCTGGAGAGAACTGAGGGTTCCTTGGGCTGTACTCGGATATGAGCGGGCGTATGTGTCCGTCAAACGTGTTTAGAAGGTGTATAGTATTGGAGGCCCCAACCACAGCCAGTGAAGAGCCATCGTCGGAAATCGCAACATTTGCAAGGTAGTCGACCTCTGGAATCTTCCATATTTTGTACTCGTATGATGGGAGGCTCCAAACAGCCACAGCCAACTCCGTTACAGTAGCCAGGAAGGTTCCGTTGCGCGAGAAGGCAATGTCCTGAAAGCTGGTCTCCGAGGTCTCCTCTCCGAGGTCAGATGGTTTAAGAATCTTTCGCAGAATGTAAGTCATGTTGTCCCAGACGGCGATGGAGCCACCTCCCAAGGCTGCCATAAAGCCCATTGAAGAGTATGTGACCCGGTGGATCCAGCCGTCCTCTTTTAGGAGGACGTTCCGCAGCTCTCCATTCTGAGTATCCCAGATGCGTATGGTGTAATCGTCAGATGCTGATGCTAGGAATCGGCCATCCGGAGAGTATTCGCAACTCCGAACCCAGTCTCGATGTCCCTTCAACGAAAACAACTGAGGGTTTGAGTTGCGACCAACATCCGGAGGCAAACTTAACCATGGGAGTAGTCTGCGCCGGTAGTAATCTCTCAGAAGTGTATTATTGAGGTAAAACAATAGACTGTTTACCACCTTGAGCATTGGTGGGCCATGTGATGCTTGGTGGAGCTGGAGCACCCGAATAGCATCTCGGATCAGTAGAAGGCAACCGTCGAACATTGAAAGAGCGGGACTTCCTTGGGAATCATATGATTTGAGTCTCGTCTCGAGCCTCAGCAATTCAGTGAGAGCCCGCGGTAAATCTTTACTGGATGCCAGGGATTCTAGCCACGGAAGGAAGTGTCCGTCAAGGAAGTTCATGACAATGAGCCGGTGTTGTGGCAACACCTCGGTACTTGAAAGATGTCGGATCCAATTTATCGTTGCGTAGTGAGAGGATAGGGGCTCCAGAATGCTTCCAGTCTCCAAGGATCCTGCTAGAAATTCTAAGCAGCTTTGGGTGACTTCAGCGTGCCTTCGTGATGAACTAATGAGGACATCGCTTTCAGACTGCAGGAATCGCCGCGCAGAACTGTGTAAGAAGCATACAGCACCATCCACAACTTTGAGGAATGTGAAACACCTCTTCTGTATGAAGAGGCCAAGGTCGAGCCCGGGCGGTAGTTGTGCGATGGCCTTAAGCTCTTCGATGAGGAGGGGGCGGAAGGCCATGGCAGCAAACTGAAGAATTCTTTCGCAATAAATGGCGTCGTGCCAGGGAAGCTTGGCTGTCTCTCCAAGAGAATGTCGGTAGAATGCACTTACTCCCTCGGGTAGGCCATTGAGGATGTGAAGTATATTCCACGGGGTCCCATAGCCCTCAATGACATTGAGTGCCAGATTGATCCACAAAAAATTCCCTTTTGACTTTGCGAGAAAAGCCACCTGGGCTTCGGATTGAGACTGTATCCCTTGGGTTGGATCTCGAGTAAGCTTCTGGATCCCTGAAGCGACGTGATGTTCCGCGGCTGGCTGCAGTGCGACCGTCTCGGCGTCCAGGTCTAGATGAAGCTGGCCCTCTCTCACTCTGCCATCTTTTGCTAGAGAGTCGATGGAAAGCAGCCATCGTACTTTAGTTGAATCCTCTGTTGTTGCTGAAATAAGAGCAGTGAGTTGATTTATCGCAGATTCTTTTGTGTCCGCAGAGTCGTTACCGGTGGAGCAGTCGTCAGCTGAGTCCACGACGAAGTATGCGGGAAGAAAGTTTTCATCCTTGATCATAGAGTGAAGCACCTCCGACATAACAGGAAAGGTAGATTGACCATTGGAATCCTCCCGCCCGATCAACTCATTCTTTTTGTCGAGATGATGTCGCAGATCGTCCTGCCTTTTCAGTATCTGGTCAACCAAGCTGGTTACCACCATTGCAAGACTGTCGGAGCCCTGATCCTCACCACAACACAAGACCGAATACAACGCGTTGTTTCCACTGATCTTCCGTTCACTTAGCAGTAGCTTTCGGGCAATTGCTGCCAAAATTGTAGTTTTTCCGGCACCGGGACCGCCGCTCACCCAGAGCACGCGATTATCGTTCTTTGACCCCCAGTCTTGTAATTTCTGGAGTGTACTGGTCAAAAGCTCGCTGACATTGTCGTAAAAGTGATCCAGGTCTACAGTCTTCCAGAACTGCGGAATAGAAACTTCTTCGGAGCTATCAGCCGAACTCACGTTGGAGCTGTTGAATAATTCGACTACAGCTTCTTCGGTCTCGTCATCACTCGTTTCTGCTTCCGTGGTCCGCAGGGCAGTCTCGGACTCGATCTCGGACTCGATCTCGGACTCAGCCTTGGATTCAGTCTCTGATTCAGCTTCGGATCCAGTCTCTGATTCAGCTTCGGATCCGGCGTTTTCATTTGAATGTGGATGGGCAACAAAGTCGGTCGACTCAAAGAGTCGCCTCAATTGCAAATCAATCTGCTGCCCCTCTATGCTTGCCGGCAGAGCATTCTCCTTATCCGAAAGGACAGCCTTCAGCGCTTCTGCATCAGCGAAGTCGAGCTCGTCGAAATATGGCCCGCTAGTACATATGATCTGCAGGCAGTGATAAAGAACTGTCCGGTACAGATTTAAGAGGGCGTGTTCCAGGCCTTTGAAGTCCACGCGTGTTCCTGAAGTATTGTCGCGGGGCAAAAGGTCCGAGAACAGACAATACCACTCCAGTCTGGAAAGTATGGAGGCGATGCCGGGGAAGATTCCGCGTGGAAACCTTTCTGGGTGATTGAAAGCAGCCTGCCCGGGGTTAGCACTCATTTGATCGACTGCGAAAAGGCGCTCAACCTCTGCGGGTGGATACGGAAATGTCGTTTGTCTTACCTCTAAGCTAAGACATACAGCAACCCAAGGCAAAGAAGGCTGCGATATCTTCTTCCAAGCATCCCGGACGAGAGAAACTGATTTCTCCCAATCGTCTCCTCCGTCTGTTGCGGGGAGGTGCTTGGTAAACCAGGATTCCAGTACCGCGTCCATGCGCTTTTGAAGAGTTCCTCCGGCGGTCTCATGAGAACTGATAACCTTGATGTCTTCATCCGTCTCAGCTAATTTATCTTCTTGGCCGAGGTAGCCGGAAAGGATCTCTTCATAGTGATCAAAGTGTTTGGGATGATTGGCCTTGATCTCATGATATGCTGTGGCCCACAACTGAAATGCGTCAGCAGTGTTGTTCCGGAGGCTCGAAAATTGAGGTGGCGATGTTGGAGGCTGAGATTGAGCATCTTGGCTCCGGTCGCCACGTGACAAAGGTTCTGGATGATGTGCTCCAGGTAGAGACTCTGGCACGGACTCCGGCAACGACGCGCTGACCGAGTAGGGTTGAGCTCTGATACCCGCTGACGACATGGGCTTATCGGTCTGACCTCCGGAGGCAAGATCCTGTGAGCGAGCAGTCGAAGACCGTGATGGAGAATTACGCCCTGGCAAGGGAGCTTTTTTCTCTCGAGCCAAAGTCTTCCTCAAAAGCTCGCGGAAGACGAACTTTGTCGGCTTGGCTTCGACAGTCTTAGGGGGGGCTTCTTCCATGTTGCTGTTTCATCAACTTTTACGGAGTCCAATAGTATTGTGCACAATAATCAATGAACAATTGAGGGATGAGGATGGAGAGCATCGGTTGATCGAAGAACGACCGGAGTGATGGGCTGACGGCAGAACTGCACGTGCGGGCACATTTCCACGCTATGTGCCTGACCATTTGAATCCGGTGCCTCGGTGCTCAGTGTACATCCAATGCACAACGTGATCTGTGCCTCCCGGTCTCATCCATGGGATGGACACACACAAGGTTGTACAGTACAGACCCAAAGAGGGTAAGAACGACACCCCGCCACACAGTGAAGATTTAGTATCTATCTAAGCACGGAGCTTTCCGCCATTCAGCTCGCAGCAACATCATGCAATGCATGACCTCATGCGTGAATCAATATTTAATTTTTGGTGTGCAACTTCGGGCGCTCATCGGGCTGAAAAGCCGGGCTGATCTCGGCCGGGGGCGGAACTTGCCCGACTGCATGCAGGTCAGGAAGGGGTCTGTCTGATTGCGGGCGGCAACACCCCGGGCCAGTCGGCCAATAGATACGTATTAGAAATCAAGGGTAAATAGGATATGATCAATTATTTATTTTTCTAATATTATAATAAGTATGAAAGATAAGATTTATATTTATAGTTTATTATTAATATTAAATACTTATAATATGATAAATATATTAATCTTTAAAGTAAAATATATAAATTATTAATAATAAAAGTTATAAAAAATAAAAGAAAAAGTATTAAAATTTATATATTCTTTATTTATTAATATTAAAAATAAAAGCTTATATAATTAAAGTATAATTAAATTATTTAATAAATTTAATTTTATAATACTTTTAAAATATTTAAAATAAAATATTATAATTAAATATATAATTAAAATATTATAAGTTTTAAATATTTTATTTTAATATTTAATAATATATTAATCTTAATACTTATAAAGACTTTTATAATATATTAAATAAAATACTTTAATTAGTTAATCTTTTTATTATTTTTATAAATTAATCTTACATTATTTTATATTATTCTATAAGTATATATTCTTTAATTTATAAATAGAAAGATCCTTCTAAGTATAAAGTTAAAAGATTTATAATTATAATTTTCTAACTAATTTTATTTAATTATTTTATTATATTATAACTTAATCTAACTTTATTTAAACCTTTTCTTAAACTTTATAAAAGCTTTTATTTCTATAAATATAAACTTTAAATTAAAACTTTTAAACTTAAGTTTAAGATTTTTATAAATCTTAATATACTTTAAATTAAACTTATAATTTCTTAACTTTTTAGAAATATATTAATTATTTTAAATACTAATAACTTCTTTTAAAGTAGAAGTCTACCTTTATATAATTATAAACTTAATTATTAATAGTTATTTCTTCTTTTATAAAACTATTAAAACTATAAACCTAGATACTATATATAATAATAAAGTATAGTTACCTTATCTAGTTATCTCTTAATTCGGCTAAGTAACTACTTTTAAATAGTTTTACTTATAGAGTTAATAGATAGGTATTTACTATAAAGTAGAGCTAAAACCCTTAAGGGAATAATAGCTTTATTTTTATCTATTTTAACTAACTTATATTTATATTTAAGTTATATAATAACCTTATATATAGTGCTTAATAATATTAAGATTAACCTATAATCTATGATAGCTTTAACCTTTAATAAGCTAATAGTGCTAGCCTAAATAGACTAGGTATAGCCTAGTGTACTAGTGTAGGCAGGTGTCTTTTAATAATAGACGGTATTATAAATATAGATTGTAAAGTTACTATAAAAAGTTCTATATAGTAAACTTAGTTAAGCTAATTTTTAAAAGATATATTATATTTTATCTCTCTAGGCCCCTAACTATTTACTTCCAGCTTAGTAGTGGAATTAAAAAAATATGAATAGTTTATAGATAGAAAGATAGTAAAGGGTAGGAAAAGTGGTCCTAATTGTTAGAGTTGGATAGCATGTGTGTGCAGTCGCCGACTTAATCTTCAGTCACCCGACTAACGGGAACAGAATTCTGTATATTAGCCGATTACACTTACTCCTTTCTCCTTACCTCTACACCGATTTCTTGAGCACATTCTCGGAGGACGCTACAGTGTCAGATCAACCCCGCAATGATGAGTGACAGTGGTGAACACGAGGACGTTGGGGGGGTCGACTCTTTTGACGAAGACCTGGATCCGACTGAGGACCTATTTTTTCCCCTTTTGGAGCACACGAATGCGCCCGCTGCTGCTGAGCAGGGGCAAACGAAGTCATATCACGTCAAGCAAGACAGCCCCGAGCTGTACGCCCACCGAAACTCGGATTACTCCATTAAGGTGCAGCGTCTCCTCTGGATCGATGGCCAGGAAAAAGCGCAGGAATGGATTAATGACCCTGACACGAAAAAACCAATCAAGCGAGAGGTAGTGCGCGATTCGACACTTGTTGTGCTCAAAATTCAAATGTGCTCTGAGAGAGCCGACCAGAGATTCAAGTGGATGAAAGCGACCCTTTCCCTGGAAGATGGCAGACGCGGTGGAGAGAACCACCCGGAAGTTGAAGCATGGGCGCCTTGGCGCGAGCTGGAGCGCGGCAACGAAGTAGTCGGTCACCACGAGGTCGCGAAGCAAGTAGAGGCAGGCGCCAAGTTGGGGTATCAGGGCAGTGATATTTCAGTTGGGCGAGGTCGGCAAGAAAGCATATCGTGGGAAAAGACCCACTTCGACGTGGGTCACTCCTCAGCTGGATCCAAGGACGGCAAGCAGAACAGTGTGACGTGGTACACTGAGGAGAACGACCTACAAAACCAAGGAATCAAGCCTGAGGTGTGGGTTTCCGCCCTGTTCTCGCGGTCATCGCCGGCACCATATCTAGTCAAGTTTGACATCTATGTACACGCCGGCAAACTCGACGAATTTCATCATAAGACCAAAAGATTCTTTGGCATTGGGCCAGGGCGCACGAAAGCCTTCTTCGTCACACCCGGAAAGCAGCAGATTATTAAGGGCGAAGGGGTGGACATGATGGACGGCATCGACGTCGGCGACTTTGGCAAACTGAGAGATAAGGCGCTGAACACGAGCCTCCACGTAACCTGGGGCCTGACGGCCCACAACAAAAACAGTCATACTTTGGCTGCGGACATCGGGGCCATGGAGACCCCCAAGGCTGCATATTTTGCCAAGGGCCCGGGGAAAGAGGCCAAGGAAGGAGCCGAGAAGCCCCCCGAGCAGGTGAAAGCAGCGGAGGAAGAGGGAAAGGAATGGATCAAGAAGGCGATTCCCTCTGGATTTCATGAGAGCTCGCCTTCCATGTCGTGCCGCAGACCTTCAGCACAGACTTGGCCGGCGCTTACGACTGCTGGCATTACAGAGTACACCCGACTTGTGGCGGTCGAAGGTCGTGTCGCAGACACCGAAGCCCGCATAGCCGCCCAGGACAAGTTCATTCTGCAGTTGCAGCGTGAGCTCATGTCCAAGGATGTGCAATTGGCTAAGATGGAGCAGGCAATTCAACAGCTCGCCACCTTACGGTCCGGGCCAGCCTGATATTGAGGGGTTGGTGAGAGAACAGGGAAGGGATGTGCGATCGCCGACCACTTGCAGGTCAGGACTTGCTTCTTGTGTTTGTTTCCCGCAGCAGAATCTCTTCAACAATTTGCTGCAGATCCCGTAATCAGCAGCTTGCATGAGCTGAAAGCTGCTGCATGCCAGGATCAACTCGGTGAACCTCGTGTTACGGAGTACTTTTCAAAAAAGAAGAATGGGGTGGGGGGCCTCAAAGGACGCTCAAATAGGAAGGTCCTCGGTGATGCCCGGGTAATAGACTGTCACACCTATCTTCCACAGTCCACCACACTGTGCTGACAATCATTCTGGTAAAGGGCAAATTGAAGTGGGCATGTGTTGCAGTCACGAATTTATTTGTCAATAGAGCATTATCTTTGCTTTCTGGCTTCCGGCCTTTTTCCTTCCTATAGTCCATCTTTCTATTCTAGCAAGACAAACAAACTCTTGTCTAAGGCTCTTTCTTTCTTTTCACCCTTTTTCAGCGTTTTCCACAGCTGAACCGTACCCACGGTACATACCGTTACAATGACCCAGGGGCGGGCAGCACTAGGTGTGGACCAAAAGAAGCCAGTGGCAGCCTTGGAATCCCCTTTGGGCAAATGCAAGGAGAATTGGAAAGAAGCCCAAAAGAAGAGTCGGTTTTCCGACTATATCGGACAGCACGCAAACACATTACGGCTTGACCTTACTTATGTTCTCGAGGAAGCGGGCAAGGGGAATAATCCTCCTATGGATGAGGCTCTCGTGGCGGTGACAGATTTGTTGAAAGATGTGAGCGGAGATAACAAGATTGACAGCTGCGTCCGATGGGTAATTCTTAAATGCCTCGCTGAAGACGACGACCTTGACGAGATGGGTCTCAAACTGGTCATCATGCTTGTCAACATGGACCCTTTTCTAGCATTCGAAATTCCCACGAAAGCCACAAAATCCTTTCAGGGACCCGAGGCAGCTGACATCTGGGCTTCAACATGCCTTGAACCAAAAGCTCACATGAAGCTGAGGAAGCTTGAATCCACGCCTTTTCACAGGGCAGCGAGTACTGGGAACGCCAAAGCAGTCAAACTCATGATCGAATCCCTCGAACATTACTGGAAGGCGGGAAAAGGAAATGACAGGGTGGAAGGGCCAGCGTATCAACGCCTCATGCTCTGTTATCCCGAAATTAGGACAGTTCTCGACGTCCTACGCATCACTGAAAAGAGTAGCGGCAAGACCGCGCTACAGCTCGCCGCTCAGGCTAAGAACGGAAATCTAGACACACTAGATGTGCTCCTTGCATCAGATCCCGGAGTGGCTGCGAGGCCCGATGCCACCTTTACGGAGGCACTCGATACAGGGGCTGCTGCCATTGTGAAGAGATTTTTGGACGATCCTGGTCTAGTCAAGCAGTTCGTCACTGCCGACAATATTGTCTATGCCATGAACCAGATTTCCCGGCAGGAAGGGGAGGATTCCTATGCGACACTGAAAGAAGAGGAGACTGATGACAAGCTTGACGATAAGGACGTCGAAGAGAAAGTCTCTCAAGATCCAAAAATCACGATCGTCCACCTCCTGATACGGTATGCCAAGGACGACTCGATCTTCAACAGGGACGTCGTCGAAAAGATCATAGCGCTTAATCTGACACGTGTATGGAAGGACGAGAGGCCCAAAGATCTGGACTTGCAGCGCCATTCTCCTCTCCACCTTGCTGTCATGCACCAAAACCTCGACTTTGTGAAGATGTTTGTCAATGAATACAAGGAAGCTGTCACAACGCGCGCGAGGATAGACAAAACACACACAGAGGACGTCTACCCGCTGTGGTTCAACAACCACAAATGGGATGAAGCCAAGGCCAAGTGGGTCAAGCGAAGCGGCTCGCCAGAAATACGGACTGAGCTGGTGGTAGCCACCATTAGAGCGAAGGACAAGATGCAGGACCTATCCGAGATCCTACAAGCCTCTGGTGGTATGTTGTGATTCTGAAAACTGCGTCTTGAGTTGTGTTAACTAACCATCATCTCCCGAGGTCTGTGTAGAAAAAGGTAGGAATTTATTGTATCTAGCTATTTCAGACCTTAAAATGAATACTGATTTTGAGATATAGAACGCGAACTCTGTTTTGACATCTCCCTGTTCAACTCCAAATCGTATCGCCTATGTACCTTCGTCCGTTCACTCATCAAGCACAGTGAGAATCAGACGCTGCTTCAATATGAATCAACTATCAAGTACGCCAGATTCCCTGCTATGGACCTGCATCCAAAAGACAAAGAGACGTTCGGGGAACCCGTTAGGCGCGACCACAGGGAGGTGTTTGACGTTCTCGAATGGCTCCGGCGAGACAAGGGGGTCAGGTCGATCATTGAGCTCAAGGTCCTCGACAGGCTCGTCAACCCCCACAATGAAGAAGAGATTGCTAGAGTGGTTAAGGATTTTAGCGTGGAGGTCTTGGATTGGAGATTTCTGGACCTATCCCTATCAGTCTTCGCGGACGTGCGAAGTCAAATCCGGGGCCTCCATCTCTACACAAGCGGAAAGCGTGCCGTCATCAGCCACTGGATGAGTGAGGAAGGGCTGCGAACCCTTGAAAACCTGGAATTTCTCCGTATCCACGTTGTACAGGTGAGATTAAGCGTTGATCCCCCCTTCTGGTCTTGTAATCGACAGGTGGTCATTAACAAACTTTCTAGGAGACCATGACGCAGGCGGCGTGCGAGAAAACCCGCAAACTTATTCGAAAGGGAGTCAGAGCTCTGGAAAAGAAGGGTTGGCCCTCAAGCTCCTCCGGTCAGTTTTTTGGTGTCGAATCTCAACAGTGGAACCAAAGATATGACGGTCTGGCCGATCTGGGTGACATGTGCGTTAGACCTACCTGTGTGATTCCAATAACGGGATGTCAGCTAACATCGTGTAAGAGCTGAGAAAGCCTTCCCTACGATGTCCAAGTTCATCAACGATTATCGGAAACTGGTGACCAGTGACACATGGAAGGAGAGATTCAGGCCCACAAAGATTGCCATCATCGACAATGGCATCATGAGCATGTTACCGGCGACGGACGATGATGATGAAGATCGAGAGCTAGAAACGGGCGCAAACATTAGTGCAAAGTCTGCAAAGACAGCCAGCCCTCATTTGAAAGGGAAGGCCAATTCTCGGGAGGGAGGTGGTAGTGGTCTGACCCCAAATGATACCGCTGGCCAACGCACGCTGTGGTCCCGAATCAAGGTGGGGCGTTCGTTCGTCGACGACGACTACCAACTCAGTCCCTGGTTATTTGCGTCGGACCCCCATGGCACGCAGCTGGCGAATCTGATTTGCGCTATCGATCCAGCCTGCGAGCTCTACGTGGCGAAAGTCGCAAATGGCCGTGATGGCATCACTCCATATCGAGTATACAAGGCGAGTATTCTTTTTCGTCAATCTGAGCTCGTCGTGTGAAAAGCTAACAGCCGCTCCACGACAGGCCATAGAGTGGGCCATAGGAGAAGGGGTGGACATAATCTCCATGAGCTTCGCCATGCTTGAGAAGACAAAAGAACTTGAGAACATTGTGTTGAAAGCGAAGCAGAATGGCATAGTCATGCTCTGCAGCACGCACGATGAGGGATCCAACATCGACCTGGCCTATCCGGCCGACTTGACCGGAACCTTGACCGTGGCGGCCTGTAATGAGTACGGGACGCTGTTCCGACACGTCAAGGACAACAGCTACCAGTACAAGATTCAGGGCCTCAACGTGCCGGCGGGTGCTATTCCATTTCTCGACTCGGAAGATCGAATCTCCGGCAGCTCCGTTGCCACAGCCATTGCGGCGGGGCTTAGCTCGCTTATTCTATCGTGTCTACGTCTTGCGAACCCGAAGCAGAGTTTTGAGGATGGCGATCGTGCAGAAAAGGTAAAAGAGAAACTGAGGGGTATGGGCGAGGATCCAAAGTATGTGATGCTTGACTGGTTTGGAGGAATTGACAAGGGGACACGCAACTTGACTCCCCCTGAAACAGTGATTGACAAATATTTCAAAGTAAAGCCAGCAGTATAGTCATAGTTTCCCGTCATGACTTTCATTATAAATACTCACCTAGGTACTATATAGTACTATTTATACTTTGGAAAATATTAAAGGTTGAAGTTCTATACTACGA
The DNA here is from genome assembly GCF_019321695.1 of Diaporthe batatas. Taxonomy (NCBI): domain Eukaryota; kingdom Fungi; phylum Ascomycota; class Sordariomycetes; order Diaporthales; family Diaporthaceae; genus Diaporthe; species Diaporthe batatas. Next base: position 481,973 of record NW_025408550.1, read on the forward strand.
TTATTATAAGGTTTAAAAAGATTAATAGTATAAGTAAATTTATAACTAATTTTTAAAGTTAGAAAAGAGTTTAACTTTTAATATAATATATTTTAAAACTTACTTATAAAATTATTTATATATTAAAGTTATTTATTAAATTACTAGTTATATTAACTTACATTTTATAAATTTATATATAAATAAATATAAACTATTTTCACATAATATTAAATATCTAAGATTTAACATTTCAAGAAGATTAACTATTAATACTCATAGTACATATATGATAAATACATATTGATGCCGCTGTGGGGAGCATTCCCGGGTCAAGTGCTCGCCCCCAATGTCCACTCCGCTACCGACCGTCCCGTATCCGGAGTATGAATTCCGCGCGCTGGCATTCCAGACATGCAGAGTCCCTCACTTGCTAGTTTTCCTGTTGTGGGATGCCTGCTGGGGTTAGATAGCTGGCTGGTGTGCAATGCAATGGCGAGGTGGCATTCACGAGGTGCAGCGCTGGGCTTTTAGCTACTGAAGAAATGAACACTCTACTCAATGCTGGAGAAAAGAGGAAAGTCAACAATGGGAGACATTTTCCATTTGACCGTGTGATATGCAACTACCAGTATAACATAGAAAGGAAAAGGCCCAAGTTGTGAAGCTTCTCCGGCTCAGTCCACTCGCACGGAACTCCCAGTCCTTCATCATATATCATGCCGCTTCAGCGCGACTATTTCTTGTCCCCGTTATGTGGCAGCCCAGGCCTCCAAAGCTCCATGCACTGGTCGTTATCTCCGTCCGGCCGGACCATGAGGCCCGTGTCAGGATCTCGCTGATGCCGGTACTGGCCGGCGATGCAAGTTGGGAGAGGCTTGTCGCCCTGCACGATCTGCCGCCAGCTCTGCATCACAAATCCCATGCAGTGTGAGCCGTGCGTCGAGTCGAACCACTCCATCTGCACGACCCCACGCTCGATCTTCCACCACAGGTACAGGCAGTGGCCGGCGTGCCATTCTGGCGAGCAGTAGTACTTGGTGCCGTTGCGGGCGAGCGCCTCCACGGTCTCTAGGTCGTAGAATGCGTTGCGGCCGTAGTAGGCATCCTCGACGTCCTAGATTGAAAATGTCAGTTTGTTGCTGGGATGAACGATCAGATGACCGGTTAAGAACGGCGACGACTGTGCTTTAGTGGGAAGGACTCGGAAACGCGGCTATGCGTGTGTGCATGCCTGTCTGACTCACATAGTAGTAGTCCCATAGCCCGTCTGGTCCGGGCCCGGCATGGATGAACTGGTCAACAACCTCGTCATCAATGCAGTGCGGCGGCAGGTAGTCGACCGCAAGATGATCGTACTTGCAGCCATTGGCCATGGCTTCGTCGTACGTCTCGCCGCACCAGCATGGGTTCGGCCAGCCCCATTTGTCGATGGGCACTCTCGCCAACTGCGCTTGCCGTTGACTTTCTGCCTTTACAGGCGTCGTGGTCTCAAATATGAGGAGTAAGGCAGGGAAGAGGGAACGCCAGGTAAAGGACACCAAATAGATGAGGACGACGAGGCCAAGCAAAGCATACAGAACTTTAGTGCCAGCATGGCGTAGACCTCGGCGTCTGTCTGGGTATGACCAATTGGGAAGTTCAGCGATGCCTTCGCAGTCACTGGTTGAAGCCCGTGGGGTGGTTGGACTGCAAGAAGGGCGAGGCTTGGCCCCCTCTGAGATTTGTTGATGAGAGGCTTGACTCATTGTAGAGGTATGGGAATGGGGAGGGGATCCGGTTGTGTGTGTTGAGCTTGAAGTCTGTCCATGAACAGAGGGGAGAATCGAGTCGCGGATTTGGCCTGAGCTTTATATAGCAAGAGGTAAAACAGAGTCACACATACCATGCAAAAATGATAAGGTAAGCGTATGCTTGGCAAACTGAAGTTTATGTTTGGCGTCTGAACCAACCACTGCTTGCTTTTCGCCCCTCTACCTCTCCGGTGGAAATCGTTGAGCCATATCAAGCGGAGCAGAACATGGCAGCTGTACATAAGGGCATCAGCTTGATATTATGGCAAGTTATTCATTTCATCTTCGAGCTCTGGAACATGAATTTCGCGCGGAGTATGTGTATCTAATGCGAAATGTCAGGGACTTTGTCTACATCGAATCATTACTGTTGGAATACAGGATCCTTTTCCCGGTCCACCAATTGCCCGTCTCCCAACACTATTGCAGCGTCTCCGGTGCTTTAACCCCGTGATATTTCAAGTAGCCAGAAGATTCTCAGTATAGACATTTTCATATTGCCATAGACTCCGGTGTTACGTGTTTACGAAATAGGCATATAGCAGTCCATGGCACGACCAAAAGTACCATACTCGTTGTCGGTTAAACGCACGAGAGTTGGCGCTTCTGCAGTCGCCGCCCGCCCCTCGGGAGTAAGCCAACTGAACAGTCGTTCGGTGCAATGCTGCAAATGTCCCTCGTGCAGTGCCATCAGGGTCAATCCCCGATCCTTCCGGAATTGATGTGCTAATCGTATACGCATCATAGCGATACAGTGCTGCAATCAAAAGAGGTCAGCTTGCCACATTCACGGCGAGCAGCCCAATGAAGTCCGTGTCTGGCAACTTACTCGGAAATGATACTCTTCGCTCGTCCACAAGTCAACGCCCAACAACTCTGAGTCTCCCGACCAGACTTGGTCCTGGGGAACACTCTTGGTACATTCGCGGTCTAGACACCAGCCGAGGTCAGGCAGCTCATCCCACTCCTGACGCTGCGCTGGGTCACTGCACACCTCAGCGACCCAGCCGCCCATGGATTTGTCAAAGACACAACCGCGACGTGCAGCGCCCTCAGGATCGTGACGCCCATTGCAATAGCTTGAATTGTACACCAGTCCGTATCCTGGGACACGGATGGTAGCGCCGGGGATTGCAGCTGGCCTATTGCTTGACCCGCTCTTGCCCTGTGATGACATGGTAGAGACTTCCCCGAGGTGTTGCAGATTGCCAATTTGGTGTTGTACATCGCCCAGCTTGGAATGTAGGATGAGAACCTGGCTCCTTCGAGCGTATCACTTTGTTAGCAATCTTGGAAAGGGAGCGTCGAATCAGATCCGGCTAGTTGAATCGAGAGTGCTTCGGGGTCACATACATAAGTTCATTTGTGGTCCAATAATGTTCCTGTGCGCCCAGTGGAAGATGGGGCTGATCGATCTTGCGAGCGAGCTCTCTGGTTGCGCCCAATCCCAGATCTAACGTCAGGAGCCACACGATGACAAGGCCGGCCACAAAGATATAACGCCGTGCGCCAGAGGCCGTTGTCGGTCTTTGAAAAGTTTGGTCCATGGCGTCGCGGGGACTCTGAGCACCACCAGAGTCGCTTGGTTCCCGACAAGGCAGTGCGTTATACTTAGACGGCATGACAAGTTTGGATGATTTGAACAGATTGAATTGAATAATTGAATGGACTGAAGAGTGAAATTCGGGGGCATATCAAAATATCCCAAATTCTGGAGAGTCACGAAACCAAGGAATAGGACCATAGTCAAATGAAGCAAGGATGAGGGCTTAAGGTTCGAATATGCCGGCAGCACTCTACGGAATACAATTGAGCCATTTTGCGGAGACTTTGTTTGACTAATGCCGGCTGAACAACTATAAGCTCAGCCAGGGTTGATTTGAACTTGTAGTTCACAGCCAAATATCTTGTCACAAACTCTACCAACGGCATGTAACCACAACACAGGGGTCGTAAAGTGTCGGGATCCTATATCATTGCGTCCCGGGCGCCTTGCCAATCCCAATGCTTGCCCTACCGGGAATTTCAGACCGTGAATCAGAACATACCATATTGACCACGACATACAGTGGCCACCTCATCCACCATACCTACTTACACAGCCCTCGGACCCTCCGAAGCAACCAGAGTTCACAATGTCCAGCAGCCATGAATCCAAAATGGATACTATGGGACAGCCCCTGCTCGCTGGCGATCCGTTTCACAGCCATGACGATCTCGACGGGGCGGACACCCGTGACGAAAGCGGAGACCAGCGGCGTCCGCAGCACTGGCCTTGGCGAGGCCCTCTTCTGGCCATGCTAGTTGGCATCCTTGTTACCTCCGCGTTCTGGGGAGCATTACTCGGTACCAAGAGTCTCGCCCTTGATCAGGTTGTGAGTGCACTTTCGAGTGGAGACGTGTCCATGTCGCAGCCGCATTACCTCTCGCTCTGCCATCCTGGGACCGAGTTGGTGTGTGGCGACACCCCCGAGGAAGCGCGTGATGCGAAATGCCACTTTCAGCTCTGGTCTTACAGCTGGGTGCCGTTCCCCTGCTACGATGAAGGTAAGGGTGGCGGTGGATCTTGACTAAGGCCACACACTATCTCATTTGTGAGAAAGCTATCTTCCTTCCGAGGTTGCATTCACCACCCACCGGCGACATACCAAAACCTTACTACAGCTGACTCATTGCTCTACATAGACTTGCACTACGACTTCTTGAAGCGACAGAGTTTAGAAGGCTGGGGCTACTATCGCGACAAGGACGGGCAGGAGGAGATTCCCGTGGAAGAAGTATTGCAAGGAAACCTGAGCGGCATCTATACCACATGGGGTCAACACTTCTGGCATTGCGCGTTCTACCAACGCAATTTCTTCCTCGCCAAGGTCGGGATCACGAATCGTGACCGCGACCTGCATCACGGCATGTCTTGCCAAAAGTGGATGTCAAATCCCTTCTTCTATGGCTGGAATGACACGATTGTCAGGTTGAAGGTCGGGTTCCACAAGTGTGATGGCACACATGGTCTCAATGTCCTGGACATGACAGATGAATTTGTGTTTCCTCTGGGCACGGATGATCGTCGGGGTTGGGACAGTACTCTTCGACCCGACGGAATTATTGATGAAGAGAGCCACGTGATCAATAACCACATTACGACGGATAAATGACTATAGATTGTTCAAAGATCGACCTCTAGGTACATGTTTTGCCATCAGCAGCGGCGCTGCGTTTTAAGTAGTCTACTTATTAAATTTTAAAAGAGTGCCAGGCATGTCTAGGAGCTGAACAACGCTTCTCAAAATTGTTGAACCAAAACCTCTAGGATACTGAAATATCTATATAGTACATCCAGGAGTTTGTGCGTATCATCTAATCGATTCCAATGATGAACTTGATGCCATCCACAATGTTCCGGATCTTTGTCTCGATGTCTGCATCGACATCAGTGGCAACTTGCATCTCCTCATCGAGGCTGGCCCAGCCTCTAGGCTTGCCAGCCACGGTCCTATCTGCACCAAACGAGAGTGGAAATGATGACATGGAGCTTGGGTCCAACGGCCGGAGTATCGGCAGATCATCGGTCTCATCATCGCCTTCCCCCTGTGTATCGGGCTGTTCTTTGTACAAGGGAACAAAAATAACGCCGATGCCATACTCTCCGAGAGCTTGTCGGATGATCATCTTGTGCCATTTCTCTATGTAGGGGTGCGTCAGGGCCATGAGCACCGGGTTCTCTCGGCGCAGCCGCTCCGCCTCGGATATCTGGAAGACCAGGGTCTTGTCTGACACGGACGGGGCTGCGGATGTTCCCGCATCGCCCCACGGGGCCGAGTCGCTGGCGCTAATGTCAATGGAACCCCGCCGGCTGGTAGTTGTTCTCGTCAAGGTCGGCGACGAGAATGCCCCGCCGGCACCAGCCCCGAAGCCAGAGAAACCTTCTTGCGCAGGTCTGGATTCCTCCGGGAACAGGAGACCGGTGCGAGTCAATTTCGAAAGCCAAAGCCGCTTGTAAAGCCCCTCGTTGGGACCGGCTGGCCGAGAGCTGGACCCCGTTTCTGTATTCTCGGTGTGGCTGCGCCGAGAGGCGCCGACGCTGGCGGCTTTGGCTGACGAGTCATGGATACTGTCGCCCACGTAGGTGGGGCAAGACAGGGCGTTACCGACTTCTCGGAGAACCTGTGCTCTACCGGTGACCGTGGTGGATCCCATGATCAAGATCAAGGTTTTCTTGGGTTTTGCCGTCGTGCTCGGGCCTGGCCTGTCGGGGAGGTGATGGACCACGATCTGGGGTGTCGGCGGGCGTGGAGGAATGGACGACATGGTCTTGTGGGTCAACTGGTAACTCCGTAAGGCAAAGGAACTAGGTCTGAGAAGGAGTTTGATCACTAATAGCCGCGGAGACACAAGTGGTAGAGACCATTTATGTCGTGGTCCACCTATGGTTACTTTGAATGCCGTCCCAGCATTCCTAAAAATCCTAATGCAACGCCACCCCTCCCCTCGTGCTCACCGCCGACGTGAACCCGGGAGGCTGGGAAGCCGAAACCGAACCAATTACAAAGGCTTGTCAAGAATTAGGCATTCAACCTAGAAGCAAGGGATCTCGCACACATCTCCGCAGGGAAGTAAACGTTGAGGTTAATTCTCTTACCATTGGTTGGCTGGACATTCCAGGTCACGCTTTGGCGAACTTTCTAGCAAATGCAACTTTCGGTGGGGATGTCACCGAACAACGTTTATTACCCCTGTGGAGGTGTGATTGAAGCAATACGACTCGGGGGGAATCAGAAACGGTAACTTACAGCTTCGCAGATCCCAAAAGTGAACTGTGCTGCATAGTTTCCTATTGGCAGTCTGGAACATTCATAGGCACGCTTTGCCTAATTTGCCGCATATCTGGCGTGGGTAGCTTCCCGTGGAAAAGTCAACGACTAGCCTTTGGGATGCTTGTATAGCTGTATCTACCATGCTCCAGAAAAACAGGGAATACGTGAGTAATGTGTTTGTCTTGAACCTTAAAGATTTATCTCATAGTAGTCACCATGAAAGGCTGTTCGTACGGTGAGGTACCTAGGTAGACGTGGCAGTAGGGTGCTAGGTCGGAAGCGATGTAGCCACACCCCTCAAAATCTACCTCAAAATTAATGGATTTTTTTACTGGACTTATTAATCCAAAATTGATAACTGATTTATTTGATCAATTTTTGTTTTTAAAAAAACAAAATAATCACTTCTAGTTGTATTCTTGAGGAACGAGTAGAACCTTCGTCATCAAGACAAGATCACTCTGCGGTCTGTCACTGTCTTGCAGCCCAGTAACATCTCTCATATGAAGACCCAGGAATTCTAGCATCGACTGCTCCCAGTACAACTCCTTCTCCAACTTCGCAATTTCCCCATCTACTACTTCCTTAAGCGCTATCGACATCATGGAATCATCCCAGAAGCTCCTTTCAAAAGAAGGCGATTATGACAGTGTTCTTCAGTCAGACTCGTCAGAAGAGCTGCGCATTCCTGTCAGGCATGACGAAGTGTACCAGGCCTTACGGCGGCGTACAATTCGGCTTGCTATGATAGTCGGTGCTTTGACGGTTATGTTCATCCCGTCCTTGATCATCAACCTCCGACTCATGCGGAGGCTCACACCTGCCCCGAGGCTGTCATGTGGCAACACAACAGACGAGGCCAGGTCGCTCGGATGTGAGTATGACGACCTGGCAAAAGCCTGGTTGCACAAAGATTGTTCCCTCCATGGTGGCAGGGAGTTTGAGGAGGCCGGCACGCTCTGGCAGATCCAGAACGGCACCTTTGACAGCTTCTACGGGGAGGGTTGGCCGTACTTCCGCGACGCCCACGGCACACAGAGGCTTAGCCACGAGGAGATGGCTATGCTGGCCGACGACGCCCCTGATGGGGCCCGCTGGTATTCCACAGCACGAGAGCACTCAACCCACTGCGCCTGGAACCTGCTTCGCATGGCTCATGCCTACTCAAACGGCCTCAGGCTTGATCACCTCACCCGGAGCTACCCACACGCAAAGCACTGCGTTCAAACGTTGTTGGAGAAGGCACTCAAAGCACCCGAGATCGACAATATTGTTACTATCGGTATGTGAATATCAATGTTCCCGTACCCCCATTCCATTCCATCCTAGCACTAGAACAATCCATCTATGTAAAATGGTACTGACGAGGATAAGGCAACATCGTCCTTGGATCTTGTTAGGTGGAGATGTCAAGGCTGGTTGTCGGGACAGTAACATCGCACCTGCGGTAAATCTGCTCATATAGGGAGATCCTGTACACCACACCAGTTCCATGCAACAATTTCAGACGTCTCTTCCTTTCGTTGTTTTAGTTTAGGCTAGCTTTCAGAAAATCAACCTCAGTTTGTGCGAACCTCGTGTCTTCATACTGCCTATGCGCCAAGCCGAACTGGTGTCTCATGAGCTATCTGATCACCTTCAAGTTTTTCAGGTATCTCCGAGGACTTCTGACTCCACCAGCTTTCTGGGCGTAATGGATCCAAGCCTGAGTCAAGCGATAGCAATTAGGAAAAGAAGTGACATCACACCATAAGATGCTGCGCTTATTTACACGCGTTGAGTTGCTCTAAGGTGAACGACAACATCTACACAGACTTGAAGTCCCCCGCGTGAAAATGTGTCCTACTGACTGCAGGCCTTGAATCACGACGGTCGCATGTGCATCCCCTGGATATAAATCATGTGCCGCACTTAATGACGAACGGGTTGATTGCCTTGATTCGCAAGTCTACCTTACGAGTAGCAACTAAGGTACATGAAGGCCATCCAAATAACTCCAGATTGCAAGAAAAGCGGAATCTATATCTTCAAGCCACCACTAGCTGGTACGCCATTTCACCGCAAGATATGATGCTATTCTCACCCGCCATGGCCATACTACTGGTCTGCATCGGCTATTTCCTCGTAGATAGGAGGGAGCTGGCGTTTCTCGTTCTCGCCCCCATCGGCAATCTCCTCGTAGATAGGAGGAAGCTGGCGCTTGGTGTTTTCGCCTGCATCGGCAATCTCCTCGTAGATAGGAGGCAGCTGGCGCTTGGTGTTTTCGCCTGCATCAGCGATCTCCTCATAGATGGGGGGGAGCTGGCGCTTGGTGTTTTCGCCTGCATCAGCGATCTCCTCATAGATGGGGGGGAGCTGGCGCTTGGTGTTTTCGCCTGCATCAGCGATCTCCTCATAGATGGGAGGAAGCTGGCGCTTGGTGTTTTCATCAGCGATCTCCTCATAGATGGGAGGAAGCTGGCGCTTGGTATTTTCGCCTGCAGCATCGGCGATCTCCTCATATATGGGAGGAAGCTGTGGGGTCCGGATGGAAACGTCTTTGTTGCTGACAAGAGCGGGAGCTGTGGCCGCAAGGGCGATGAGGTAGGCAATAGAAAGAATGGAGGCCTTCATGATGGAATCTTTGAGGTCTGGATCTTGAAAGGTGATAATGTTTAATAATGTGAAGATGTGTTGCACAAGACTAATTACTATTCAGCTCAGAGGTCATCATCTTTTATATTACTTTTCATGTTGCTGAACTGGTAGGAGGAACTTGGATGGCCAGAACCACTTCCATTACTCGTCTTCAACATGACCTGGTTTCGCTTCTATTCCGTATACGTCCGAGGACATACATGGCGCCTTCATACGGCGGTGAACGCTCAAGACCCAGCATTTTGAAAGAGGACATACAGTGTTAAACACAGTAGTGAGAATACAATGGGTGGCTTTCACTGAACTCGCTTGTATTCCGCATACATCCGAGGACATAGATGGTATGTGTGGTTTGAATATTTAGATTAAAAGACGATTATATTATAGCCTTAGCGGAGGTTTACTATATACTTAAGTATTTATATTTTACATTTAGTACTATAATTAATAAAATAATTAAATTATATATAATTAAAATTATAGTAAATAAATATCTTTATTAATTTATAATTACTTATATATATATATATATGTTATAATTAAAATATATATTTCTTTTATTAAACTTTTTATTAATAAACTTTATTATTATTCCTATTAATATTATAAAATAAGTACCTATTTATCTTTATTAAATTTATAATATTTATTAATAAATAGTATAATATTATATTTTATATTTTTACGAGTTTTTAAATTTATTTTTAATTTATTTATTATTAAGTTTTAAATTAAGGTTAATATTATATTATAAAAAAATAAAATACATTATATATAATATATAATTTATTATTAAATATATATAAGAGTCTATATTAAATCACGCCCTTACTCTATATTTCTTACCGTATTAGAATTTTCGTATTGCTACGAACCTCTTCTAGAAAAGATCCACACACCTTTCAACACCGACATAGGGCCATACTAGCCTTTTCAGACTACCCAACCTTTCCCAGTGTGGTGTGCACACTGGCTTTTGGAAACCAGCCCTTCAGTTGATCCTCGCGAGTGACTTCTCGTTGCTACTCGTGGCAGGCTTAGCATCGAAGTTAGTTCACAGGAGCTGACACTACACGGAGTACAGGTTAGCCCCCCGGCAGTTGTCATGCAGCACTCTAAACTTTTCACAATTCCATAGCTCCGGCATTCTGGAAAACTCTCCGGCTGGACATTTCGAAGTACCGCGGCTAGAGCCGAGCAATGCCTCACCGTTATAACCTTATTAGCTCGATTCCGGACCCTTGAAACATGTGTACTACACCGAGTCACTCTATTCCAGGCGCTTCTTTATCCCGTCATTGTGGACATCACTTGACTACAAGAGAGTTTGCGAGCTTCATGAGTCAACCCTAGCATTTTGATGGGTTGTGATAACTATGAGGCCAGTCGATCAGAGCCTTGCGTGTCATGCTGCTCGGTCCGATATCAACCATTGCATCCATTTAGCCGACGGATCTACTAGGAATCTCAATAGATTCCGCCGCTCCATTACTCGCGCAATGTCCATGCCAATACAGATGTTCGTCCGAACGGGAACAAAGCGTCTACATATTTGTACCATGTATTGTGCGTTAGAAGAGTAGCGCTTGTGACATTGCAGTCTAGGGAGTAAAGTCGATTATGCATGCCAGAATAGGAAAGAATTCTAACTACGATTCCAACCACCGCCTTCAACTTGGGACTATCTTAAGCATGACAATTTTCTCCCCAGGTGTGTATCAGCATCTATGGTACAGGTGCTTCCAACAGCCCAACAGCCTGGCTCCTACAGAAAGGCCTCGCCGACTCTGCGTGGGTGACACTGTTTCTGTTGAACCCCGGGTCCGTCCAGTTCATGATCATGTTGGTGCAGTGCACGGTGTGCTCGTAGTCCAGAATGTCCTCGTCCACCGGCCTCCGCGTGATCACGGCGTGGTGCAGCTTGCGCCACAGGTGCAGGCAGTGCTTGATGTGGAACAGGTTGTTGGGGTAGACCTTCTCGAACTCGCCGCCAAATACCTTCTCTGGGGGCACCAGCTGGGTGTGCTTGGCGTCGCTCCACCACGTGAAGTTCCAGTTGACCTTGGGCTCCGCCAGCATGTCATCTAGTACCTCCCTGTCGAAGCACTCCGGGGCGTACCACCGCGATGCCATTCTAGATGTTTTGGCGATCGCGGTCAGCTCAGTTCCTTCTGAAGTCCACCAATCTTGTCGCGTGCACTTTTGGGTGGGGCCACTACTCACACGTCGAAATGACAGCCCATGGCTTTTGCCTCTACCCAGCTATTGCCACACTGCGTACCATTGACTTCAACGCCGTCAATTATGGTGGTCTTGTGGGGACTCATCTTTTGTCCATGGAGTTGCGTAAACGATGGTACAGCAAGCTCGGGATTCGGCGGCAATACATCAGCCACACCACCTCTGGTGCTCAAGCTGAGAAAAGAAGCGGACTCCAGGAGGGACCCGCAAAGTAAACCAATGGAAAAGACAAAGAGATGAGAAATGAGCATATAATACCAGCTTCGCCTTCCGTACGTGCGTCTCCACGCGGGCTCAGCGGCTTGATCTTTTGGCGTGCGTCCCAGGAGCATCTCATAAAATTGTTGCGCCATTTCTCAGAGTTGCTAGGACAAATAATCAAGTATGGCGTCTCCGAATGTTTGGCAAGAGATTCTGGCCTGGTGAAATTGTTACAGCAGGCTGAGGAATGAATACAGCGCGTGGTGAAAATGTTCTCAGCCAACACTAGGTCCCCAGGTAGACTACTGTGACAGACAACATACAGCAGTTCGTCTAGTCTATCTTTTGCCATTGGTTAGCTGGACCCACCAGGTCAGGCTTTGGCAAACTTTCTAGTAAAAGCAACTTTCGGTAGGGATATCACTAAACAACGCTTGTTACCCCTGTAGAGGTGTAGGTATATTGCCAGGCACATAAGTTACATAGGTACTAAGCTGGCAGCGCGTCAATTTACTAAGTCTATTCTATGGGGACCCCACCCGCCTCGGGTTTGCGACCCACCTCCAGACGGCCAGCATGGGGGGGGGGGGGGCTGGCGGGCTGTTCGCACGACCAAGATCAGTTAGTTTGTGGGCCGCCCAAGATGGAGCCTATTTGCGCCGATCCGTCAACTAAGCAGTAACTAGCTGAAAGAGTTCGGCGTGAAACTCAGAATGGCTCTTACAAACTGAATCGTACAGCTCACAATAAGCATCCGAGGGGTTTCCCTGCCCCCGAGAACTTAATTGGCCAGGTTAGCTGTGACGTAGTTGCTACCCAGCTTCTCTACTAAGAATACTTTCGGGGAGCATTTCACAAGGATCCTTTTCAGGTCTGTAGACGACAACCAAATTTTGGAGGGAAGGTACTGCCACCTAACTCCATGACTTGCGATGAAAACTTCTTGATGCTTGTGACCTCTATAACAAGTCGAAACGACTCGGTCACACTAAGGTACCTAGGTATATGCCCGTCCTCGGGTCATACCGAGGTCAGAGGCAGCGGCAGCAACCTTAAAGCAGCGGCAGCAACCTTAAAGCAACGGCAGCAACCTTGAAGCCACGGCAGTAACCTTGACACTGCAACGGAGCAGACGGCGACGTCAGGTAGTCTCATTCGACTCATATGTGGTTTCGTTCTATTCCGTATACGTCCAAGGACATACATGGCGCCTTCATACGGTGGATTCGACTCATACTAGTATACGCCTGGGCAATGATGATACCGACTTTTCACACGAGCCGCAGGATTGGGCGCGCGCCTCGGAGGTCACCTCAGAGTCCGATCCGTGGCGAAGAACGTTTCCGGATCTCCACTGAGTCTGGCCAAGCCCCATGTAGCGGTCAACCATCGGCAGGCAGGTCTGGACAGCTGAGGGGGGCGAGGTCAGCCTCGTCCTATGAGGTCCGCTGTTCGGTAGTTACCAGTCAACTCAGCCTGGCCCCATATCGGTGCCGGAATCTTCCTGCCCTGAGATGATTTCCAGACGGCAAAGGATGTTGAGCTCACCCGGATGGCTCTTGAGCACAACATGGCACCTGAGCCAAACAACACAGAGAGAAACTGCGCTGCGATGCAATACGCATACCGAAGGTAAGACTGAAGCATACAAAGTCCAATTGACCCTATACCGACCGCTTCTACCAGCCGTGGTATGCTGACAAGTCTTACAAGAGTCAACTCGTCTGAGGACGCCGCGGAGGGTAGCCTCCCCCGGAAGGGGGGCATGCTGCGGAGCACCGAGGGGAAGAAAGTAGTCAAGGACGTGATACTGGCCGCGTTAGCCTTCCTCGGTGTACTGAGTATGGCTTACAACATCACTTTCTATCGCGGCCGACAGCAGCACGACAGTGTCATGTTCGACCCGTTCGCAGAGGGCTACGCCGTACCGCGGCAATCGGTGAGTGGACGCCAGAGTGGTTTTCCGACTTGACTGCCTCATCCTATGCATCAAGAATCTGTGTTCATACTTGCCTTGTGTTTTTCTCTCCCAGTCGTGGCTTATGGGGGGTCATCGCCGGTTAGGTCCCCTGAGGGGAGGAGGTGCAGGGGCGGCAATCGTTGTGCCTTACACGTGCCTCTTCTAACACAAATCCCTCTACGTTGAAACCACAACCATCCACTGACTCCATTCACATAGTGCCACTGCGGGAGCACCACAGCCGAGGCCAGGGTGTTGGGGTGCAAGTACAGCCCGCTGGCGTCGGCGTGGCTGCCGGAGCACTGCCGCGACGACGAGCTCGAACTGGAGTTCGAGTTGCTGGGCGACGGGCCTGACGGGCACTGGATGTACTTTGCAGACAAGGCGCGGCAGGTCCGGCTCAGCCTGGACGAGATCGCCGAGTTTGGGAACGATCCCAATGCCACGTTCCATATGAGCTCCGAGTGGCATATCACGGTAAGCAGAGAGAGGTGGTGGCATACGTCCTTGGCCTTTTTTTCTATTTTCGTCCAGTGAACATTTATTTTCTAAGATGAAAAAAAAAAAAAGCAAAAGAATACAACCTGAACTTACGTTGTAACAGCACTGCTTCTTCTTCTGGCGGTGGGAGCATCGAAACCGGTTCAACGGCAAGTTCCTGCCGCTCCGATCCGACAGCGAGCACCACATCAAGCACTGCGAGCAGGTCGTCAGAGGGGGCGGAAACTTCCAGGTCGTCTCGGGGGTGACACTAGATGCTGACAAGGTCGAGTTCGAACTTGATGAGTGAGGCGCGTTGCGATTACATAGCTGCAAACAGGAAGACGGTGAGGTCGATATGGCGTGCACCGATGTGCCCAGGTGGAGCGGCAGAGATGAAAAGCCGCGAGGTCCTGGCCTCCTGGATACTTCCCAGCCTGCTGGAATGGAGATAGCCAGGGCACCTACACACACCAAATAAATATCACACAGCTGCGCGGCGCCATCTCCAAGTCCGCTTCTGCGAGACCCTTATGTCTCCCTTGATTGCCTTATCCACGGGATCATAACGGTTGTTCTTGTTCAATTGCTGACGTGCTTCCTGACTGACACTCCCGGGCCGCCCGGCGTGGATGGAAATGTTGGCTGGAAGTCATTTTATAATCGTTGGCGCTGACGCCGAACTTGAACGTACAATAGAGAAATGTTTGCATGGCAGCATTTCTCCTCGTAGCACGAGATGAACGCTTCGATCCCTGATCACCATGGCCAGCAAAGCCATGTGCCACCCTCCATGCCGTGCACAACAAAGCTCTCTGTCCCACATGTTCCGAACAGCCCCCCACGAACCCCTTGCACGACTTCGCCTCCGCTTCCCCTCTCTCCTCGCTAGAACCTCCCCGATTAGAAGAACCCCTTGGTGACCTACCTGCTGGCGCTGGATATCTATAGGTGAGTACTACCGGTGTGCTGTCTTTGTGTTTTGGTATAGGCCCTAGGATGTTATTGTGCTTGTTGTTGGAGTTGAAGAAAGTAGCTCTCAGGGCCTAGTTTGACCTTGCTCCTCTCTTTATTGACCTTGGTGTATTTACTGGAGAAGCTGTTGCTGTCCCTGGGCTTTAAATCATATCTAATCCCGCTTCTATTCCACATTCATTCGAGGAGATGCATGAAAGCAAACCAGTCTACAACATGGGTTTTATCAATGCCCATGTCAGTTTCCACCAACAGCTGTAATATCGTACGTCTCCCCAATCTCGTCGCCAGTACCCTTGGGTGCCCAGCTCAGAGGCCAACTCGTCGATGTGACGAGGCAGCAGATAGAGGCCCTTCTAAAGCTAGGCCCTCAGCACCTCGAACACCCTAGTAGCAGCGACATAATCCCCCTCGTGAGTATCAAAGCTATACAGGGCCAGAAACTTCTCCCTCCCGAGCGCGTACAGCCCAGGCCAGATCGCCTCGCCCGCAATGAGCACGCTCTCGCTCCACGTCTCCCCGTCGTCAACACTGCTGACAACCTTGAAGTCCCCAGGCACGGTCCCGCTGCCGTTGGTCCCCTCGTTCGTCATGAACCCGGCGACCAGCGTGCCCCCGACATTAATCACCCCGGCCGGCGCGGACGCCTGCTTCTCCTCGTCAAGCGGGTCGTAGACCCGCGCCCGCGTGTCGGCGGGCCACGTCCGCCCGTCGTCGGGCGACAGGACGCGGCGCATGTCGAAGCGGCCCGACTCGGTCGTCTCGAAGAGCAATATCAGCCGCTGGTCATCCCCACCACCCTCGCCACCCTCGCCGAGCCTCGCGACGCCCGTCATCCCGTCCCGGCTCCGCACCCTCCCCGCGCCCGAGGCGACCCGCCGCTCCCCCCACGTCCGGCCCCCGTCCGCCGACTCCCGCAGCAGGCTGTCCTGGTCCCCGGCGTCGTTCTCGGCCGAGTAATAAGCCTGCAGCGTGCGCCCGTCCCCCGCGACCCGCAGGAACGGCTCCCACAGCCCGTTGAGGGCCGCGGACCCGTTGTTGGCGGCCCGCGTGTCGACGTCGCCGAGGAAGCTCCAGCTGGCCCCGCCGTCGTCGGACGCCGACACCGTCAGGCGGTAGGTGGTGTAGCCGCCCGGCACGCCGAGGGTGTTGTTCGGCGAGCGGTCGTGGTTCCTGTAGGCGTAGAGGATCCTGCTCCTACCGCCCCCGACCCCATTACCAGTCGCGCTGGAGTTGGTGCCGGTGTTGTTGTTGGGGGACGAGCCGTTGGGCGGCCCGCCCGTCCCGGGGAACCCGGGCGGCAGCACGAGCGGGAACGCGTTGTCCAGCTCCCTCGTGCGGTTGTCCGCGGCGCGCTCCACGTCCCCGAGCCGCGCCCACGAGCCCCCGCCGTCGTCTGACCGGTACGTCCGCAGGGCCTTCGCAAAGCCCTCGCGGACCGCGTACCCTAGGTACAGCCCGTCGTCGACGGACCCGGCCGCGCGGAGGTAGACGCCCGTTGTCTCGAGGGTCACGGGCGGGCCGGCTGGTGTGATTTCCACTGTTGCGTTGCTCGCTGTGATGGGGAGGCACCCGAGGGCGCCGAAGCCGCCGTCGGGCGGTGTTGGGGGTGATTGTCGGGGGAGGAGGCCTAGGCTTAGACCTTTTGGGGCCGATGGTTGGGCCCAGCAGGGGGCTAGGAGGAGGGAGAGGCATGTTGCTGATATGGAGCGCGGCATGTTGAACGAGTGTGTTGGCCCTGAGGACCGCCCGAGACGACGCGGCGATATTCGTGCTGGCAAGACCTTATGTCTTCCTCCGCTTGTGGAGAGTTGGGACCAGACTTTATTCCTACCCAGCAGACTCCCTCACTTCCCCTTCACTCGACAGAAAGGAGCAATACGACCTCATCCAAAGAGATCGACATGTGATGAACTTATCACCAAGCTGAGAACTATAAACGTTTTGAGTTCAGCCAGTGAGATCCTACAAACCGTAAAAACAACAGACGAACACGTCCAGCAGCGCGCATGGCATAACGCAGCCAATCTCAACAACCTCTTCGCCCTGCAATATAGAATTCCCAACTGCGACGTGACGGAGCTCATGGCTTAGAGCTTGTACGCTTTGTACAAAAGTCAGGCCGCAAATTGTTGGGCGTTTAATGCGCGCAGGGTGGCATTCCGTGGCTGACTGGCAGGTAGTTGGAGAAGAACGTCCGCAGGAGCCGTGGGAGATTCGCCGTACCCAACTGCCGTCTCTCAGAGTTTGCATAGCGGCTGTATTGAACTAATTTTGGCTCACTTGGGTGTATCAATCGCTAAGACAAAAAAAGAAGCATTATTATATCACACCGTCACATTACTTTGTTTTGCCCCTCAGCTCCCCGCGGGCTTGCCTGGAGATTGCTGTTGCTGCTGCTGCTGCTGCTGAAGCCCCAGGCCAACCGCGCTCCCAGCCACACTGCCCCTGGTCTGCGCATACAGCGCATACATATCCTCCCCCGTCCTCGTGTTCTCACCCCCCGTCGTCGTATACCCAGGCGTGATGGGCGTCTGCGGCATGGCGCTGGTCCTGTTTGAGCCGCTGTGGAAGCTGGGCGGCGGCGACAGGCCCGGCGTGGGCATGGCGCTCGACCGCCCGCCCGCCATGGTCGTGCGCGTCACGTCCGTCCAGGAGCTCATGGCCGACATCCGCTCCGTGGAGCCCGACACGGATGAGCCCGCCAACATCGACTTGTAGTACGCCTGGGCGTCGTCTCTGGTGAAGACCGGCAGGGGTGCCGTTACGGACTCGGCAGTCGACTCAGCGGTCGACTCGGTGGGCGACTGTGCGGCTGGCGCTGTGTTGTTGGTATACGCCTTCTGTAGTCCCAAGTCTGGGAGCGGGGGAACGTCCTGCATCCTCCTAGCTCCACTGCTCTCCGCAGCCGCGCTGTCCCCCGAATTGGAATGGTAGCTGACGGTCCTTTGCGTCGCCTGGCTTGCAGGCCGGCTCCTCCTGCCTCCAGTCAGGTTGCTGCCGATGGAGCTGCGCAGGCTCCCACTCCCACTCGCCGGGTTGAGCTTGAGCGGATGGTGCCTGCTGGAGCGCTTGAACCAGCTGACCACGCTCTTTCGGATGTGTGCCTGCTCGACCGGCGCCGGGTCGAGCAATGGCAGTAGATGGTTCGGATCCCGCCGCTTCTCATCTAGGAAGCCCTGTGGAACCGCGTCATTGCGCCCGTCTTCCATCTGGTACGCGGCTTGGATAGCCTCGTTCAGGATGTCCGAATCAGAGCGAGCGTCTCGGTGGCCGCTGACGTGCCTTGCGTTGAACGGATTCGAGACTTGGCGTTTCGGAATCGCCTCGGGTTTCGGTTTGTAGAATCGCTCGAGTGGTGCTGCGAGCGATGACGGTAACGCCGGCATCGATGGAAGGTTGAAGTCGAAACGACTTCCTCGACCAATGCGAGAGGGGTAGCCGCGAGGGTCAAGCTCATCTTGACCATGACGGCGCCGGCGCCGGCGGATGAGAAATGTCCCCCAGAGCACACCTACGATGAGGCCTAGACCAGCTGAACTAAGTGTTAGTCAAAGTGCGGCCTTCATGACGCAACGAAACATACCAAGGACACCCAAGGCGATGCCGGCTTTGCAAGAGGCGCTAAGACCAGATGGCGGCCCTCCGTCACGGTCATTCTGCTGCCTCCCAGTCTCTTGGCTCCCGGGCGACCCTATGAAGATAGCACCGCTGGTGGTGGTTGTCGGTAGCGCAAGGCTGCTTGTCAACAATGGCAGATTCGTCTGTGGCGGTGGGGTTATCTGCGGGATGCTTGTCGAGGTGGACAGGGTTGATGTCAAGATCGGAGGGATAGACAGTGTCGTCGACGCCGACGTCGAAGTACTCGATGTACTTGAATCTGTGTCAGTGTCTGACTCGGACGACGTCGTCGATGTCGTGCTCGAACTCGTGGTCAAAGCTGCCGGCGGCGATGGCGATGGCGACGGTGTCGGCGACGACGAAGACGACGAGTCATCGTCGTCTTCAGACTCATCCCGCGCTGTGTCGGCCGCGTCTTCGGCCTCATCCGCAGCTGTGTCGAGTTTGTCGTCGGCATCGTCCCTCTTCACAAATGCGATGGTCCTGCGAAAAGGAGGCGCCTGCCGGCCGTCCAGAATGTCGTCGTCGTCCTTTTGTCTGGCATGTACCCGAGCGGCTGCCCATTGTCCGCCGCTTCGCCGTGCCCTACAACGTACATGAGATCAGCACCACGGACCCTCGTCACGTAGCAAGCGAGCGGCGATCACTGCCCGAGCTGTGTACTTACAGGAACGAATCGAGTCGGAGAGCGACCATTTCTTCACCAACAGCCCTGGGGCGGCAGCTCAGGCATCAAGCAACCCTTTCTTTGAGTCAGGTACGGCAGGCGTACGCACGGGGCCGGGCACCAAGATAAATTCGATGTTCGGAATAAAGTTGGAAGAAAACGAGATGTCAGGCGTCTTGAGAGAAGAATGCCCAGCAACGCCCACGCACGCGGTTGACAAGCCACTGATCCCAACTTCAGATTCGAAAGCCAAGAATAGGCAGATGAAAAGGCATCCGGTGTCATTCGAAGTATTTCGAAACCGGCAGGCGAGGAGATAACGGGCACAGCCCTCGGATGGTACTGCAAAGAACGACAGAAAAGACCTCCTGGGCACTGGCAAGAAGAGAAGGAGGGGCGATGATCATCCGGACGACACAGGTCGACGCAGCCGTTTGTGTCAGAAGATTGGACAGAACAGCTCAAAAAGTTGGGACGAGCGACGGGCTGCCCAGAAACTCAAGTAGAGTGAGGGAAAACAAAACAAGACAAGGAAAAAGAAGTCTTGGGGGGATTTACAACACGAACAGGGAGGCAGGGCACATCACCGATTTTGAGCAGATCGAGAGGGTTCCTCCTGCACCGGTGATCGCTGAGTTGCCAGCAAACATGGTGGTGCCATGCAACAAAATTGCGAGCGAGCAAACCATCATGCGTCTTGGGTGACTCTGGCTGCAACTGGAAGCACAGGTGCTGCACTGAACCGGGATGGAGGCGGCAGGTCGTGTTGTTTCAGCAGCAGGGTCGCCAACGTCATGTTTCAGAATGTGGGTGATCCCTTCTAGCGATCAGCAGTCGGACAGCGCACATCCCAGAACGACCTGCCCACTGCGGAAGTCTGGCAGGGCAGGGTTCGGGGTGTGCGTGTGTGTTGTCGCTTGGCACTTGTCCCACCATTAGCAGCAAGCGAGGCAGCCAAGTCAGGGACTACCAAGTCTCTAGTCCACCACCAAAGTCCACACACAGAACAGAGCCAGGGGGGTGATAGCAGTGCTGGGCGGGCTGGGCACGGAACCCCCCACTGAATAAGCCCCTTCCACGGACGATTCCAGGGTTCTGCGGGTGATTCGGGGTGGAGGCGGGCCAGGCTGGTGTTTGAAGCCCCCGAGCACAGAAACACCAGCTGGTGTGACTGACAGGGCCAGGACCGCGGGTCTGTAACACGGGGTACTATCACACTCGGCCGCCCTGGTGTGGAGCCTGCGTAATTGTCCGACTGTGGTGTGTCACACTGTTAAAGAGCCTGAGAGCCCGGCAAGTCCCATCCCAATCTCCTTCAGACTGTCGACTTGGCAGCCCCCAGCCTCGTTGACCACCAGCTCTTCGGCTCGGCAGCTGAAGTTGAGACTGAGTCCGACCTCGAGTCTCCTTCCGCAGTGGATCCACAAGGAGAAGCTTGTTTGGCCCAGAGTCTGGTGACGGGGTGCACCAGCCAGCGTCTCCGTCCAGTTTCCTTGTTGGGCCCGTTTGGCCCGTCGGCCAGCTCCACTACAAGGCCCAGGTCCAGGTTGATGTGCATCTCGGTGTCTCTTCTTCCTTTGCCCAGATGGTTAACGAGAGCGAAGGATCTTGGTTCAGGGTAGGTCCTCGATTGCCTTTCCGCCAGATATTCTAGCGTTTGCCACCACCCCAGATTTCCTGCAGAAAAGCGGTAGGCTAGCAGGACAGTCTTGTGGAGCAGATGGGCCTTGAATCGGCAGTCGATCGATGGCGGTGGGTGGTCAAGAAAAGAGACGCGTCACAACCGTCGCATCAGTGGTGCGAGGGAGGGCAACCACCAAGGGGCCAGGCGCGTAGAGGTGATGACAATTAAGAAGATGGGATGATGCCTGGGCCCGAGGTCTGAATTCGGGCAGACTCGGTCTTTCGTCTCGTCGCCCGTCTTGTTTGTGCCGCCGTGTTTGGTCTTGATGAATCGACCAAGCCTTGGCTGGGAACAAGCCAGGCAACCAGGGAACAGCTGCCTGCCAATCTACTGCCTACAGGTGAGCTTAAGCACTGGCCAGCATCTTGACCCTAACCCTATGTACAGGGGCACCCGACGCTCGTGTACTACCATCCCCCGCCAACCCACCCAACCTCGTCATGCCCTAGGAGGTGCCAAGGCGCACCTAAGTGCAAGGGATCCGACGATGACTTCAAGCACAGAATCAGAGCAGTTGTAACAAAACAAATCCATGTGTTGCCACCCCTTAAATACCATGCAGTTTCTCAATAAAGTGTAGTGGAGGCTGTCTGCGATGGGAAGTAGTATAAATAATCAGTATCAGCAAGTCAGGTATCCGACCCTGCTTTAGATGTAGAACGAAGTAGTGAAAAGCTTGCAGTTCCGTTTCTAACCCATATGTATAAAACTTATGTGGCCCCTTTGCGCAGTAGTTAAAGAACCAACATTTTTTTAAAAAAAAAACACCATGCCCATAACAGCCTATAGTGTGGAGAGAACATAATACGTGGGTACGTACGTGGCCTCAGCCTCGTACCGTGCAGATAAGTCTAGAAGGCATCGCTCCCGACGGCGCCGCAGACTAGAATCGTCGACACAAGTCGCCCAAGGGCTTATGGGCGGCGAAGCACGCAGCAGTCATACGGACATATTTTAAGTGGTTTCGCTTCTATTCCCTATATGTCCGAGGACATACATGGCGTCTTCATACGGTGGTAAGCGCTCAAGACCTAGCGCTTGAAAAGGACGTATTTTAACCTTCAACTTTTTGTTCCTTATGTCCTCATTCGGCGGGACTTGACCACGCAAACCCTACACCCTTCACCTCCCAACCTCCTGCGTCTTAACCCAAGATTGGCTTCCAAGGTTGACAAGCAATATGGCCGACGAGGACGAGACCCGCCCCCGCGACTGGGGACACCACAGGTCGCCCATCTTCAAGCTCCCCCCCGAGCTCCGCAACATGATCTACCACGAGACCTTCGCTGGCTCTGAGCGTGACCTCGTCCTTGATCGCGTGCTCGTCACCGGCCGCTGCAGCGTCTTCACCACCGCCAAGTCGACCCACAACTTCCTCCTCACCTGTCGGCAGGTCTACACCGAGGCCCTCGCCGTCTGCTGGTCACTGACTGTGATAGTAAATCGCCGCTTAGCGGGTGACTATGCAGATTTTAACAAGTACAGGCACACATGGGAATTATTCTCACGCGGCTACTTCTTGAACCGCATCCCCGCCATTGCCAGACAGCACGTCCAGCATCTCCGTGGTTTATATTTGCCGACCGTCCCATTCAACAAATGGCTACGACACGAGGACATCCCCCGGCATCTCAATGTCGCCGAGACTCTGGACTTCTTTCCAAACCTCAAGACATGCTCGTTTTTGCATTTCGATTTTGTAAGCAACGAAGACTTTGCAGGAATGTGTGCCGGGATCGCGAAGAGACATCCCCGCGTTCACATCCTCCGCAAGCGGTGCATGCTGGCTGCTGCCGACACTCCGATATATTTCTTCCTACCGTTTATTAATTGGAACCGGGTGAGTCGTTAGAATAAAAATATCAAATCTTTCCAGGTGTATCAGATGACTGACAAATTTGGACCAACTCAGATTACTTTTACCGACTTCACCTCCGGCAACAGCTTGGCCATTTACGAGCCTCTTTCAGCTCCCGACGTGCCATGGATCTCTGAAGAGGCCGGCTTCCAGATGATCCTAAATTCGTCTGACATGCAACTTAAAACCGTCGAACGCGCCCTCGAACTTAAGGCGGTGGACTATAAACCCTAGTTCTAATCTGGCAGTTTAGTATAGGAGCTGGCTGGTATCGCATTGATACCTGAGGGTATCCTACAGGAACCCTGGGAAGGGATTTAATAAGAATTTAATGAGAGGGAGGGCTGGTAGGGAGTTCTGTAGAAGGTTAACCTATAGAAAAGAATCCGATGGGAAGTTATCCCGCAGAAGAGTGTCCTATGGGGATGTCTCCTATGAGAGGGCATCTCATTGTAAATTGAGAGGAGAGTCATCGCATCCGCGGAGTGGACATCCGAGCAGTCAGGGAAGAAGTGGCACAGAAGCACTTCTCAAACATACAGCCCAATTGATCAAAAGTGAAAAAAAAGAAAAGGTTCGTGTCGAACTCTCACACCGCATCTTACTAAGTATCAGAAGTGCAAGGCCGCACGCGCCAGGATCCCACAGCCATGAGCCATCGAGTTTCAAATTTGCACCACCAACAACATGCCTGATACCTCCAGCCCCTCTATCAAAGCCACGCTGGCCTTGATCAATTACTTCTTGGGTTCCGCGCGCCTGGTGGGCTGCTCCCCGGCCCCGTGCTTCAGCCCATCCGAGACGGTCCCGACAATCTCGCTGACCGGGTTCCGGTGCCCGCCCACCTCGAGGCCCTTGGAAACAGAGCCCACAACATCCCCAGCCAGGCCCACCCCTTGCTTGGGGCCGTGGGCGTGGGCATGAGGTGCCGCCGCGCCAGGGTTTCTGTGGGAAGGAGGAGAGTTCTGTTAGCGACTGGGCCCATGCGGATATACTTTCGAGAACGAAGAGGAAAGTGCGAGCTATCAATATTGGGAGTGGGCATGTTTACCCTGCGGGAGGAGGCTGATCCGCCATGATGATAAGCTTAACTGGTTTCGCTTCTATTCCGCATACGTCGGAAGTCAGCTTTCCTAGAGTAGTAAATGCTCAAGGCCCAGCGTTTAAAAAGCATAATTAGATTGTCGATAACAGTGGTGGAAGATGCGATATGTTGGATGATACCTCGGTAACGTTAATAATTCATCAAATTATACGAGGCTGGCGTGGGGAGTTGTAAATAAAGCGGCTTTGGCAGTATCAAAAAGCTTATTGTACTAGTAGTTTGAGCTGAGATAGACCTCCCAGCTAGTCCTCACAATTAGCTCAAGTGATGCGATTCGGAGAGCATTTTTATATTTTTTCCCGTCATGCGAAGAACATCGACCCGCGCCTTTACCAACTTGACGTCCATAACTCTGCGCAGGAAATCTGCTCAGTGACACAGCCTCTCCGGAGTCCGTGGCCGTGATCCAATTTCTGATTCTGTCATTCCGAGATCCACAACTGGCGGAGGAGTTCACGTCGTCGCAGGCCCTGCCATCCGGTGTCGCTAGCGCTGTCGCATCCGCCCTCCAACGGGGCGCCGTACCATCTTTGGAATCTCAATGCGAGGTCGTTGGACACATTTTCTTGATATGAGACACGGGCCCCCAAAGGCCTTTTCCTGTGTACCTGGGCAGTAAGTTTAGATATTCGAGTCATTTGCATGCGGCCACTCCGATGGTTTCGATAGGCACTCACCTGGGCACTCTACGGCGCACGGTGGCTTGCCATCCCAGCGAGTATTCAAACCACGGACCTTGGACCAGGATGCTGTCGGACTTTTCCAGGCCCACTCGCTTACACGAGCCGTAACACGGCCCGTTCCGGGTCTTTCTCCAGGTGGCCGTCCATTCTAAGGTTGGCTACGTGACCCTCCAATCCGTATCAACTCGTGAAGATGATGGCTTGGCCAATGTATTCTGTTGCCCAAAAATCCCCTGAATGCACAGAGGTACCCTAAGAACTCGTGCTATGCCCTGTCCGTTCAAATGTTCTCTGCTCGCCCTTTCTGCAGCACAAGATTGTAAGATAAGCGGCGGCGAATTACTTGCAGCCATTGTTCTCTTTGGTAATGAGCCAGACATTGGAGTCAGCCGTAACATTGAGGTCTGGGAATTGAATCGCAAGTGCTGTTCTGAAGTGTATTTCAGAAAGCAGGAGAGATCGGCGACTCGGATATATGTATGTGCCCCTGACGGAATTACTTCTTTGGAGTCTTTTTCCTCGTGGGCACGACCTTCTTGCTAGTTGTGGGATCAGAGGTCCTGCCACCGGTATCTGCTTTGCCTTGTAATGAGGGTCTTCCTAACATCTGGCACATCTCACCATGGCCCATTTTCTGAGCAAGTGCCCATGCTGTTTCCCCGCCCTTCGTCAGGGCTTGTCGGTCAGCCCCTTTCTCCAGGAACAGCTTGAGCATTTCCTTGCGGTTGTTATACGCTGCAAAGTGCAGCGGTGTCCAGTGGAGATTTTTTGACCGAACGTCAACATCAGCGCCGTATTGCAACAGGATCCGGACGACGTCAATATGACCCGCCTTCGCAGCTTCGATGAGAGGTGACATGCGTGTGTGCCTATTGATATGGACACTTGCACCTCTCTCGCACAGCACGGACACGATGTCTGCACGCCCCTGCCATCCCGCCGAGATAAGGGCATTACACGATCCGAGATTGACCTGAGCGCCGTGATCGCACAACAACGATACAGTACCTTTGTGGCCCCCGCGTGCAGCATGGAAAAGCGCAGTCCCCTTCTGATCGTCCAAGACATCGATTTTGGCTCCGTTCTTCCGTAGCACGGATATCACTTTGTCGTGGCCACACTGCGCCGCGAAGTGGATTGGGTAGCACCCATCCTTCCATGCTGGGAGGTTGGCATCAGCTCCGTACTTGCACAGCACTGAGACGGCCTCTTCGTGATCTCCTCGCGCTGCGAAGTGGAGTGGACGCTCTCCCCCGGTCCTCGTGCCGGAACTGGCTGCTGCATTTCTGGAGAGGAGCAATTTCAACACGTCCACATGGCCTTTCGAAGCGGCGTGGTGGATCATCTGAAGGCCATGGCCATCTGTTGAGCTGCTTTCAAATCCCATGTTCAAGAACAACTCCACCGCCTCCTTGAATCCGAAATTGGCAGCATAATGTGCCGGCAGGAGCCTGCGCCTAGCCACATCTGTTGTCGGCTCCAGCACACTTGCTCCGCACGCGATCAAATACTTGATCACGGAGAGGTTTTTGTCGCACCTAGTCCGACATGCGACATGTAAGGCAGTCTCTCCGTTGCGATCTTTGCTGTGGATATCTGCACCTTTATTAAGCAGCCTCTGTATTATTTCTGTGTGGCCATATTCTGCAGCTTGGTGCAAAGGAGTTCGTAGTTGGCTGGAACGAGCCTCGATATCGGAACCTGAATCCAATAGCCTCTGCACAACCGTGGAAACACCCTTTTGGGCAGCCGCATGGAGGGGTGTGAAGCCATCTAGATCCCGAGCCTCGATATCCGCTCCAGCATCGAGCAGTAACTTAAAAGAGATGTCAGAGTGCGGACCGTCACCCGCCATAGCCACTGAATGGAGGGCGGTGTCGCCATCTGCGTCCCGGACCTCCAGATCCACCTTGGCGGTGATTAGACACCGAATGGCTTCATGCATGTGTCTTGATGCCGCTTCATGGAGGGCCGTCATCCCATCAACAGAAAATTTAGGCCGAAGATCAGCTCCGTGTTCCACCAGGGCTTTCAAAACACTAGTTTTCTCCTTAAGAACGGCTATTAAGATCGGGGGGAGTACGGTGTCGCTCTGAAGCTTTATTGATGCCGGAATTGGCTCTGCTGCATTCACATCAGCGCCATTGAGCAGATAGGTTCGGACTCGTTCCGCCTGTCCCTGCAACACAGCCAACATCAGTCCACTATTGCCGTTGCTGTCTTTGATATCAATCGCAAGACCCGAACGGACAAGAAGTCCGACGATGTCAGACCTGCCGGCTGGAACCAGGTGCATCAGAGTTAAGCCGTTCGAGTCTGTGGCGTTGACTTCAGCCCCATGGTCAATGAGAAGGCTGACCAGGTCCATGTGCCCATTTTCAACGGCCGAGTGGAGCAGTGTTGCCCCGGACGAGTCTTTTTTGTGCACGTCTGCGCCCTTGCTCAGGAACCAGCTGACGACGTCTGTTCTTCCAGAAACAACTGCCCGCTGTAGTGAAGAGGCCTTTGAGAGGTCTTCGCCTAACTCTGGCGCTTGTGACTGGAGGTATTCGTGCACGGGTGACAGAGCAGCCGAATGCGAGCCTATTTGCGATTGATTCAGTCTGACGAGTCGCAACCCTTCCGGGTAAAAGGGGAACCTCCTAGCACGTTCTCGTCATCATTGTCTTTGGATCCTGGCGACACAGTCAATGGTCCTGTGATGGTATCCGGCTCGACCCTTAATCGCACGTCGTCAATAGCATTATGCCAAAACCCCTCGAGCTCCATGACCAGATTCATGTAGTTCAGATCATGGCGGTGCGCAAATTTCGGGAGGTCCGCGTGGTTCTGATTCATTTGCATGGTACAGAGACTTATACTTTCTGGAGCGTTGTCCATGGGTTTTGTAGCCGATGCCTCTTCCACTAAGATCTCGTGTGGACCTGTGATCTGCCAGCGTCCTCCTTCAAACTGTGCGGAGTCAGCGCTTTGGCACTCTTATACGGGCCACATCTCTGCCTATCTCACTGACTTTTGCTGTTCTTGTCCTCATGGTCTCGAAGACCGACAGGATCTTCGACTTTGGATAAGTGAACTGTGCCTCGAAATTTCTTTGCAGGTTGAGCAGGTACTCGGAACCAGGGCGCAGATCGCGGACTAAAACCTCATTGGGCTGGCCTTTGACCATAGGAAGCCAATGTTCTATACGAATACCAGCATTCGGGACGCCAAAAAATATTAGGCCATAAATGCACGACGCCGTTATTCTCTGATTCTCTTTCTTGCTCGAGCTCATCTTGCAGATTGCCTAAGGACCTTAATGTTAATGGGAGAATCGCTTATGATTGCATTTATTTTCCTACTTGCCTGTTTCACCACCAATCCGCCAAGGCTGTGCGCGATGAACACAATGGGACGAGGCCTCGAATCAACTTTCCCTTGCTTCCGAGACAGTCAGAGACATCTGGGTGACTTGTGCGTTTCCGTGGTGTAGGCTCACGCACCTGAAGCATGCGGCGGACTCGTGACAGAGTAGCCCCCAGCTCAGTACCGATATTCTCAATGGTTTGAAACGACTCGCTGTTCACCAGTGCCGTATCATATCCGTACAACATAACCCGGACGTTTGGCTTGCGCCATGTTGCATCGTCTCTCAGCCACATGAAGTGGTCTTTCCTGCTCTTCCAGGACCCATATGCATGACTTGCAAGACCGCTAACAACAATGCAACTTGGGTGTCCGTTGCGTTAGACCAGGGGTCAATATTTATCTAGACAGAAGATAATCGCCATGTGACTTACTCGATGATCTCGTCACGAGGACAATGAACTTCGTTGAGTGGTGTGAACCCAAGGAAGGTGATGTCGAATGTCAACTCGACAAGTATCCATTCACCTCGAAACTCCGCTTCCCCTTTAATGGGTAGATTGGTTGCAGTTGCCAACTGCGGAGGTAGCGTTTCAAAGGTGACCGTTGCGACCATCTCTGTGTGCTGCTCCAAGCAATACGGATCCTGACCAAGTGAATGAACAGTAGAGTGGCACGAGAAATCTGGCCCACCGATCCTATCGCAGACCTGATCGACTATAGATGCAGCGTCGCCTTCCGTGGCTCCCGGGGGGATGCCCGCGACTCTGAACACCGTTTCACGTCCCCGAACTCGGTTCGCCATTCTAGGGTGATTTGAGCCGCATAAGGGATGGAGATGTTAAAGGACAAGTGAGTATATTCAACAGATCTGAGTTCATATCTTGCCCAGCGCTCAGCAGTCCAGTCCCTTGTTGTGTGGCTGAGCAAGCGGCACAGCGTGATGGCGGATGACTGATGACAGGGAAAGAACCTTGGAAAACGTAGAGACCGAAAGGATGCTTGGAAGAGGGGTTTGCATGCATCTATGTGTAACCATCTCAAACAGGTCAAGTGCATGGAAACCTGCAGCAGACAGACCATGTGATCCCGCGTCCAACCAGTTGACAAGCTCCTGCAACTAGACTAGAGTAAGCCCAATCGTTTGTGCAAGAAAGAAGGAGCCTGCCGTGCAACTGAGAGTTCGTAAGCGGTGCCTGGTCCCAGGAGTAGCTACAACTGTTCATTTCGGACAGTGCGATTGAATGAGCAAGCCAGCCTGCGCTGTGAAATGCGGCTCAATATCTCGATTTAATGCGCTGCTGGATGTTCCAAGACTGCAAAGCGAGAGACGCAACTGGGGTCCTTTCTCTATTCATCTCATGCATCCGCTTGTTTCGACTGCATCGCAGCATGCTCAGGGACAGGTGACAGCAAAGGATCAAGAACCGTCTACCTCACATTCTTCATAGCACTTGAGCACAACCTCCATCTTAGCCGGTGGTATGCGTTAGGGTACCCAAGATGCAGCACCGACAGGACGCGCTCCTACTTAAGCAACTTCTCACCAATGCCGAGGCGGTTTTATACTAGATATTTTATTTCTTATCATCTAAGAACCTTGGAATACAGAAGACCACTTCTCACTGCAGCGCATGTTCTGCTACAGTTACCCTCAAAAAGTCTCCCCACATTTACCATTTTACACCAAAACTCACTACTTTAAATAATTCCCTAATAATTCTATAACTAAAAAGTATTTTTAAAAATATTTTAAATAAATAGAGTTTTATAGTATATAAATTATATTTAAATTATTTTTAATAGTAATAAATTTCTATTATAATATAAGAAGTAAAAGTAGAAATAATTTTTAAAATTTAAAAACATAACTTATTAGGGGGTCTTATAGAAGGTTATAGGGCCTAAGCTTAAATTTTTTAAATTTAATCTTTATAAAAAAGCTTATAATTTTATAAAGTCTTAATTTTAAATTTTAAAAATTTAATATAATATATATCTTATAATTCTCTATTATATATATAAAGTTTATATTTATAATAAATTTTAGTAAGTTATTATAATAGGTTAAAAGTGGTGAGTTTTGGTGTAAAATGGTAAATGTGGGGAGACTTTTTGAGGGTAACTGTATGTGGCAGTCTAATCAAAGCGGGACTGTATTTCTGTCGTCTAATTGTTCGCAAGTGTCGCCTTCCCGTTGTGTCGTATCATACTCTAGTGGCAGCTGCTATTGCAGATGACTGTGACGAGAATCCTCGACGAGAACCCGACCATGCTCCTTCCCTGGTATTATGATCAACATTTGTCAGTGTCTTGGTGGGCAAAAGATGCCCGAAAGTTCATCCCGAGCGCCATTCTGAACCCAACAACAACAAAACACCCCCAGAAAAACGCCATCCTCACAAGGCGATCACTCCCCTTCAGATACTCTACCATCACGGTACCCAATGCGCCTCTTCGAACTCCAAACATGCAACCACAAACCTGCCCACCACTCTCCACACGCACCCACACCAACACCGTCCATGGCCCCATTTCCTTGCAAGCTGCTCCTTTCGCCCGTCCTCACACCTCAGCCATCTGCTACACAACGGCAGCGCTCAGAATCCACCCCGCCCTAGACTCTCGGCCTCGCACAGTTCACATCCCGGAAGATCCTCGAAATCGGAGTCTCCATCAGCAAAGGTCGCCCCCTTCAAGTGTTTCTGCCTGATCATGGCTATCTCAACGAAGACTCACCCAACACATTCCTATCTGCCGAGGAGAACACCAGCCACATCCATCCAGTATCACTTGCCGGAATTGCGGCCTCTGGTTGTTCTGTTTGGACCCTGGGCATCTGGATGCGAACTCACTACTCATCTTGTCCAGTCTTCAGCATGGTCCATCGTCCATCTTCCGTCGTCCGTCGTCCGTCGTCCGTCGTCCGTCGTCCGTCGTCCGTCGTCCGTCGTCCGTCGTCCCCATCGTGTTGTTTGTCGTCCACCGTCTTCCTGCGCCTCATGCTCTCTGCTGTCGCCTATTTCGATTATCATCAATTTGTTACTGCCACTGATAAACTTTGTACCGCTCTTTCGAGGCTCTTGGTAAGTAGTATGCATTCCATGTCGGTATCGACACTACAACGTCTGGGTCCATGTGTCATCCATTCAGCGAAGTATTGGAAAAATCCAACTCGAACACTCAACCCTCTCATGTGCCTGGGGGCCTATCGTGCCGGTTGTCCAACGCGAGCCCAGTATCCGTCAGCATGTCCGGCGTTCCGACAAAACAAGCAACACGCAAACCACATCTCCTCACACAATTGACACTTATCGCCGAAGCCGAAACTTCAGTCTCATTTGCGACACGTCGCCACCAAAACACGGGTTCCATACTACTCCCCCACCGGCATCACACGGTCGGCTATGCAAGTTCGTCGACTTTGCCTTAGAGGACTCCGAATCCACTTCCATGACTCCGACGAACATGACCCAGCCATAAGATCAGGTATTTCTGGGTCTTCCCAATTCGGCCTCTCAGAGTGGGTTCCGGGCGCTGCGAGCACCTGCGGCTGCCCCGGAAATCGAGCTGAGGGCGCACTTGCCCATCGAACATGGCAGTCTTAGCCCAGGGAAGGTGCAAGCCGGGGGATAGGACAACACAAACTTCATGCAGCCCGCCCAAATCTACCGTGGCTCTCCCTTTTGCTTGGGTGGTCGGCCGATCGCAGAGACGACGACCACGACGACCACGACTACGACCACGACCACAACCACGGGCAGTGCAATCACATTGAGCCGCCACGGCCTCAGCAAGCGCGGCCGCGAAGCACACAGCCCTATCGAGGGTGGTAGCAATGGGCACGACCACGAGGAACGCCAGAAGACCAACAGGAAGCGTCCTGTTGATGAAGGATGGTATGAAAAACGCGACCACGATGGGTATGGACCTGGGATACACAGCCCCAAGAGGCGTCGGGTTGACGGCAGAGATTACGGCGAGCGCATATCCGAGAAGCGTCGCCCTGATCCACACCCCCCTAGACCTGACACGCGCCCATTCATCAGTCACCAGTCAAACAACATTAGACTAGAGAAACACAGGGACGACAGGCCTTACTCTTCAGGCCACAAGTCTAAGAAGCACGGTCCCGAGAGACAGCATGCTGACAGCCATGGATACGGCAAGCACCCTGGCAGGCATGGGTACCACAACGACGACGACAAAAGCCTCCGAGGCCTTCTCGCACTGGGCGGGGCCGCTTGCGGTCCTCGCAACCATACCTAGGTAACCTTGGAGGAGTGGGTGACGCGGGTCGGCGCTGTGCGAGAGTGGGGGAGGGGGAGGGGAACGGCGCGGCGGAGGAGCCGGAGCAGCAGCACCAGCATGATGCTGTCTTGGGCGCTGCCTTCCGGGCGGCGGTCGACGCGGCGGTGACCGCTTCGTTGGCGGAGGTGACCGCGACGGCAGAGGCGGCGAAGGAGGCGGCGGTTGCGGTGGCGTTGGCCGCTGTGAATGAGGAGAAGGAGAAGGAGGAGGGGGAGGGCAAGAAGAAGGAGAAGGGGGAGGTGGAGGGCAAGAAGAAGGAGAAGGAGGCCGAGGAGGAGAAGAAGCGCGAGGAGAAGAGGCGCAAGGAGGAGGAGGAGCGGGAGAGGGAGAGGAAGAAGGAGCTCGATGACCTCAAAAAGGAGGTCAAGAACCTCAAGGAGGTCTTGGCCGGTGAGAAGGTCTATGACCTAATGCCGCCGATCAAGGATCAGGTTGAAGAAGGAGGGGTAAGATGGATGACAGAAAGAGAAACACCAAAGCTGTGAGGCTATGTGGAGTGGGGAACTTACTGTGAGAAGTATAAACCGGTGAAGACTGGGTGGGAATTGCCCCTAAGGATACTGTAATGGGGGGGGGGGGGAACTCAACAAACTAGAAAAACAGAGGCCCGAAAAGAATATGACAAAACTACAAGACAGGCAAACAACAAAACAAAACTTACTCCTTCTCGTCCTTCTTCTTCTTCGCGGCCCCCTGGGCCGCCTCCATCTCCCCCAACTTCTCACACCCCCGCGACACCGAGTCTGCTAGTGACTCGAGGTCGTCCTCCAGAGGTCAAGCACAGAGGTTGATTCTTCTGCCTTGCCCTTCATTTTTCTTAATTCTTCCTGGTTTTCACTTCGTCCCCTGGTCTGCTCAAGTGCGTTTGTTACCTCCCCCCTTTTCTTCGCCCTTTGCCCCTTTGCCATTTGTATATCCCGAGCGGGTTTGCCTTTGGTCTATCAGTTGATAGTATCGCGGACGTGAGCCGCGTGACCTACATTGGTCACGGCGAGCGAACAGGAAACGCTGGCAGGGCTCGGTTCGAAGAGACGTGTCGCGGCTGGTTCGTTCGTGGCAATCCGAGATGCCAGCGGTCTTTGGTATGCCCGGGTGTGCATGTGACCTGCAAATCCTGTTGCTGATCAGCATCGAGCAATCTTGACATGGCCAGGGTTGCCGTTCACTACACTCAGTATAGTAGTATAGTGTAGTAGGTGTAAATAAGCCCACTACACTCCATTACACTGAGGGTATTTTTAAGTCCACTACATTATACTAAGGCGCCTAGTGTGTGTAATGTAGTGGGTTTAAGTGTAAATAGGGGGGTAGGGGGAGGAGGGTGATAGAGGGAGAGAAAGGAAGGAAAGGGGAGAGAAAAGCTGACTAAGCGAGTAGATAAGATAAGATAAGATAAGAGGAGGAGAGGGAGGAGGAAAAAGATAACTTATTCACTTATTTATTCACTTATTTATTTACTTATTTATTTACTTATTTATTCACTTATTTACTTATTTATTTATTTATTTATTTATTTAATTATTTATTTATTTATTTATCTATTTATTTACTTATTTATTCACCTATTTATTTACTTATTTATTTACCTATTTATTTATATATTTATTTACCTATTTATTTATATATTTATTTATATATTTATTTATATATTTATTTATATACCCCCCTAACCCCCCTAATCCCCCCCCTTTAGCCCACCCCCCTATATTTTAACCTACTATACTATATATACTTATACTAAAGGTCTATATATTATACTATATTTACACTAAGGGTATTTTAAAGTCCACTACACTATACTGATGAGCTTAGTGCGTGTAGTGTAGTGAGCGGCAACCCTGGACATGGCCGGCAATGAGCTATCCCGCACACCCTTCCTGACGTGTCAACCTTTGACTTATAACACAACCGGCCTGTTCTTGAACACAACCTACCCTAGGGCAGGTACCTAGGTACCTAGTGTTGAGGGCAGTTCGTCACCAGTGGGCGCGCAGGGAAGCGGAGACAAGCTCAGCTCACTCTTTGCTGGACTTCCGCTGTAATTCATGGCTGAACTAGTATGTGTGCCCATCTTCTCTATCTACCTACGTATCTACCCTAGGGTAGATATCTTGTACCTAGGCGAGTGCCTATTTAAGTACACACAAGCATCCTGGTCCTGGATCATTATTTTCCAAATATACTACAGCGTGCTGGTATATGTTGTCTTTCCGAAACCTCACTTTCTCCGGGGTTCATGTTTCCCAATCCGCCTCACTCTTTCTACCTAGGTAGTCGCACGTGCTCCACATGATGTCGCTGCAAAGGCGAGTAGGCATGTGTGCACAGTTGTGGGCGTCACGATGCCCAAAAGTATTGAATGGAACTGTATTACCGCGCGATGAGAGTGCTCTATCATAAAAAGAGCCGCGAGCGAAACCTATCGTCTAAGTTATGAAACAGGATGCTGAGTAGAATGGCAAGGCTCTGAGACTGACGCAGCCTGATCATTCCCTTTTCCAGACAGTACCTTTGCCTTCAATGCCTCAGTCGCCAGTGTTTGCACATCATCCTGAAGTTCCCGGATCCTCGATAAATGCCCCGAATTGATGTCGTTCAATTTGTTCATTGCCTTCAGCTGTGTCATTATAGTCTTGTAGCTGTCCTGCTGGGCCAACCGCTGTTCATCCAAACGCCCTTCTATGTGGTTCGTCTTTTCTTCCAAACTCCTGTTCTCTTTCTCCAGCCTTTCCTTGTCTTTTGCCCATTGGCTCTTCTCTTCCTCCAGGCTGCTCTTCTGCTCTTCTAGGTTCCTCTTCTGCTCTTCTAAGTTCCTCTTCTGTTCTTTTAGACTTTGGTTCTTATCTTTCATGGCCTGAAGCTGGTCCCCGATGGTATCTTGTGTTCCGTCAGTAGGGGTTATGCTCGCACCGGTGAGATTGGCTTGTTTGGATGACTTTGGCGCTCCAACGCGCTGTAGTTCAGAGACAGCCCTCTCAAGTGACTGCAGCTTTGCGGCTAGCTCTGCTGTGCACTGCTCGCCTGGCTGCTCAGGGCTGAGCGGGAGGCCCTTTGTTGCGGGCTCCTGGGGGCCATCGCGCTTCGGAGTTGCGGTCGTGGTCACGCCGTTGGAATACGGTGGGGGCGGGCTCGACTTGTTCTTTCGCGGCCGATGGCCAGCCGTGCTTTGGTTTGCGCCCATTGGGACAGGTATTTGGATTTGACGAAATGATACAGGTATATTGAAGCGCATGTCAAGGGACAAGATAGCTGGTGGAAATAGAAAGGGGCTAATGACAAGAGAGCCATTTGGGACCAGCAGACACTCTGCTTATAAGCATTCTGAAGCCCATAGGCTAAGGCTTAGCCCAGCTACATCGCTGCACGGTACCATGGCTAAACAACACCATTCCTTATGTCGGCCAACTAGGTACTGGGGCCGGTCGAGACCGGCCATAGCCAGACCCGTCATGAGACATCATTTGGTGTTCTGCGGGTGGGCGCTAAGGATCCCGAGGTCTACGAGCTCTACTAGTTCCCAGCAGCTGCTCAGTGGGCACTCGAGGCGACGGGAAAGTCATTACCGGTAGCTCCAGCTCCCTGCCAAACAAACAGAGTGATGAGAGCCGGTCCCAAATGTTCATGGAATATCTTAGAAGTATATTCCACGTCAGAGACTGTTCTGGTCTCAGCCACTTGACTGCCTCCCCGGTTCGCCGTGGCAGATTAGCCCTTGGGCTACTTGTGTCAAAGATTCTAGTCGACTGCGCTGTCGTGAACCGTATTTTATAGCCTCGTCTGTGCGGCGCAAGGCCGAGACCACGTGCCTACTACTTTTGTTTCTTAGACCGCGGCTGGTACGGCTGTACATTTTCAGTTTTTCAAGATTAAGGATTCACACTAACAAAGTTAAGAAGCATATAAATATAAATCTAGCACCGTTGCACTAACTTTAATTTATATTACTAGTTTATTAAAGTTAAAATAAAAATATATTAGTTAGATATATATTTATTTTATTAAACTTATAATAAATATTTTATTATATATTTTTATAAAATTTATATATATTTAATATTATAATTTTTAATTTAATTAATAAAGTTTTAATAAATAAAGAATAATATTAAATAAAAATAGGATTAATATTATAATTACTTTAATTAAAATAATTTAATTAAATAAAATAAAAATAAATAATTTATAAATATAATAAAAAGTTAAAATATATAAAACTTAATTATATAAATTTTAAAATTTATTAAATTTATTATATAAAACTTTATAAAGTAATTATAAATATATTATTAAACTTATATAATATTAGGAAGGAATAATTAAATTAAGTAGAAATATTTTTAAAAGCTAATTTTTAATAATTAATATAAAAGCTTTCTCCACCTTAATATATTAATATAATCTACTAGTTAGAGTAACTTAGAACCTACTATTTCTACTTTTATAAAGGTTATATATAGATAGATAATATACCTACTTATAACTCTCTCCCCCTCTCTTTCTCTCTAACTTAAAATTAGAATCTAATAACTACTATATACCTTTAAATAAACAACTAATTAAAACTAAAACTTTATTAAGTTAAATAATAAATAAACCCTCCTCTTTATTAATAACTTCTTATTTAAATCTTTAAAATCTCCTCTCTCTTTATAAAACTATTAAGTTAATATACTTATATAACTTAAAGCTATTATTTAAAATTAAAGTTACTATTAAAAACTTATAAAACTATCTTTTATTAAACTAAACAAACTATAAGCCTTTATA
This sequence comes from Diaporthe batatas, assembly GCF_019321695.1. Classification (NCBI taxonomy): domain Eukaryota; kingdom Fungi; phylum Ascomycota; class Sordariomycetes; order Diaporthales; family Diaporthaceae; genus Diaporthe; species Diaporthe batatas. The sequence goes on from NW_025408550.1 coordinate 519,097, forward strand.
ACTTAAAAATTATTAATTGAAATTAAAGAAATAATATAGAATAGAACTTTAGAGTTAGAGTAAGGAGTTACCTACTACTAAGATCTAAGAATACCCTTATTATTCGAGCTTAAGGTCTTTACCTTAGGTAAATAGGGGCCTCGTGTAGTGCCAGGAAGGAACGATTGGGTTAGGTAGGGGTGTTTTTAAGAAGGCTAATTCTTAACGATTAGTATGAGGACTTTCTTCCCCCCAACACATCAATACAATCTACCAGTTGGGCTGGCCCCAAATCCATCATTTCTCCTCTCACCTGTCGGGGTTAAGTGTCTTCTCATTCCGTACGCTGACCATCGGCTGTGTTGCCTATTGGCCCGTCTGTCACGTCACGTCCTGCCGCCAACATAACTCGGAGATGCCCTGACCGCTCTATTCTCCCAGAAACCATCAGACACACTCAAAAAAGTCATCATCCCCAGTCACCCACCATGGCTCAGTTCTACAGCGATATCGACGACGAGATAGGCCAATTCTTTTTGCAGGCATCTGCCACCAGGGCAGAATGTGACAACCTGGCCCGCACGAGGTTCGGAGGGCCGGTCGAACCTGTTTCAGTCCAAGGGGCGACCAGCTATACTGTGGTGGTTGGGCCAAACCATGACAAAATTGTCCAGTTCCGAGGTATGGATGCCCAGCTAGATATGAGAATGTTGGACCTGGCTAGACAGGTTCACGGAGACGTGGTGCCTGCAGGTGCTGCCCTGGGCCACATTGGCGACGACGCACAACGGCAGCTCGCGATATACGAGATGGACAGACTCCCGGGGGATAACTACGCCATGGTGCGCACCTCTCTGGCGGAGGAGCCCCAGAGCCAGTTGGCTGCCATACACAGCCTGGCGAGGTTCGTCGCAGCTGTATATTGACGTCTCCGCCCCGGGTCCGCTGACATTATGAAACAAGCTTCTTTTCGCAGGCCTGGCGCAAGCCGGTGGCTCCAACCCGGTATGCTCTTTCAACCGTTGCTACCGAGTTGTCTACCAGGCTCGACGACGTCTCATCCTCCGGTGTTCTCACCGCTCGCTTTGGGCCAGCCTTTGACGAAGTGAGAGAGCAACTGCCGGCCCTCGCTTCCGGGGATTTTCCAATGGCGCTCACCCATAGCGATCTCAACGAGCTGAACATCCTCGTCGACGGCGGCAGCGGCATTATCACGGGAATCGTCGATTGGAACGATGCTGGCATTCAGCCCTTCGGTCTCACCCTGTATGCGCTGGAAAAGTTCATTGGCAGTATGGGCCGTGACGGATGGGTGTACCTCGATAATGCTGATGCGCTTGGAAGGCGTTCGCCCACCACGCTGGGCAGGTATCCCAGTCACAGATGAGGGGTATTCAGATTGCGAGAAAGGCGGGATACTTCCTCCGATACGGCACGTTCTACAGAAACGGGCAGAAGGGAGTTGTGGGGATTGAGTATATGACTATTGAGAAGAGACGTCTGTATCTTGAGGCAGTCCTTTAATAAATACTTGCTTACCCAAGTACCCGGGACCCCGGGCGGACCGGTCCGTCGTCCGGTAATAACATGCGGCTGTGGGCAAGTGCCGGGGTTGAGCTGCAGGGCCCCAGTTAAAACGGCTATGCTGGGCTGGGGGATCACCAGACATGACCGCGTCGGAGAAGAGCACTTGCATGGCCGACATGAGAATCAGTGGTGCCGATCTCGAACTAATTGCATCCACTGACATTTGTAAGCAATAATTATCAGTACCGATTGATAGCATTGCAGTGATCAAGAAGCAGAAAGAGCTACTCGGACTCTTGAGGGTGAACAGAGCTTGACAAGTCGCCTGCCTGTCACACTACATACCCGGCTGTCATTTCACACACAAATGTTCCATTTCATCATGAGAGCTTCATCGCACAGTGCTTGAGAAGATTGATAAATATCCTCTGCGTACATGGCAGCCCAGATTGAATCGTACAAGCCGCCAGACAATCGACGCTGCAGCCCCGGCTACAATTTTATGGCCTCGCAAGTGGGCGCATACTAACAAACAATTCAAGCCCTCGAGTGCTCCGCTTTCAACCTTTATTATCGACTCAATATTCCTGGACCGTCATAAACTCACTCATCTCAACCGCATCACATCACGACAAGAAAGTAGGAGGCAAGTCAGGCCCTAAATAAACACCCGTCAGCACACAACGAACCAACTCCACACCAGGGAAAAAAAAGAGAGAGAGAAGCAGCAACTCACCCCAGACATGCAACCCATCAGGGCTCGCCTTGGTCCGCTGCGTGGGGTACCTGCGGTCCAGCAGGTCCCCGTCGACGTAGTGCTCGAGGATGAAGCGGCTGGGGTCGAACCAGTAGTCGAAGATCTGGCTGCCCATGATGTGGCGCCCGACGCCCCAGCAGTTCTCGTAGCCCTTGTGGCGCAGCCAGTCGTGGCCCAGGACCTGGGCGTCAAAGTCGTGCGTCTCGAACGACGAGTGGTGCACGTGGCACCTGGGCCCCTCGAAGAAGAAGAAGCAGTGGTGGTCGACCTTCTCGTCGCCGCGGTCCAGGCGGAAGAAGACGGCGTTGTCCTCGTTGTTGTCGTCGTAGACGAGCTGTGTGCGTGCGGGGGGTTTTGTCAGCTTGTCAGCTTGGGGTGGTAGTGGGAGTTGCCGGGGGGGGGGGGGTTAAGGGGTGGTGGGTTGTGGGACTCATGAATTGTCTTACCTCGCTTGGGTAGAAGTTGAAGTATTTTGAGTAGAACTCGTAGCACTTCTTAAAGTTGGTCACACACATGCCATAGTGGCCCAGCTTGTGCACGGGTGTCGGGCGCTTCTCGAAGCGCTGGAACTGGTTGGTCTCGCGGTTCTGCTTCTCGGGCTGGCCGTCGTGGGCAAATTTGCCCATTTCGTCAGCTTATGCACCCGTCATCACTCCTCCAGGTAAGCTGGCCGCGGTGAGGGGGGGGGGGCAAGCAGACTCACAAAGTTGAGCTTCAGATCCGGGAACTTGGGGTCCAGCTCCGCGACCTTCTCCTGGCCGTGGACGAGGTGCATGGGGAAGCCATCGACGGGGTCGTAGAAGGTGACGCACTTGCCGCCGCCGGGGGCATCGGTCAGCTCGTAGACGTCGGTGGGCCTCGCCTCGGGCGGCAGGACCTTGGCGGCCCTCTCCAGCTCCTCGAGGGTCTCGACGGCGAAGGCGGCGCCGGCGAACTCGGTCTTTGTGGAGGCCTCGACGCACAGCACAAAGGGCTCGGGCCCGTAGCCGCGGTAGTAAGTCCTCGGGCCGGCGCGGGCGGTCTCGAAGAAGCCGAAGTCGTCCATGAAGAAGCGGGCGGCGTCGACCTCGGCCGTGCTGTACTTGTAGTAGACGTGTGCGATGTGGTGCAGCCTGATCTTGTCTGTGTCTGCCATGTTGGGCGGGTTGTTGTGGTGTGCTTGGTCTGAGTATTGATGTGGTGGCTGTCCTGGCTGGGAGTAGGTCAGTAGTTAAGACACAAGCTCGACGATGAGATAGATTGACAGGTTGGTAGGGTGTAAGTCAAATTGGCCGACAGGGTAGGTTATCAGATGAAATGACCAGTCATGGGGATAAAGTCTTATACCAAACCACCAATTCCGTAATTCCGTAATGGATCGTGGACGGGGGAGAGGAAGAGTGGTAGCGAAGGCACAGCATCGGCGGCTATATGTGTGCGACGAGGCGAGACGAGACGAGGAGGACCCCTTTGTTCGTGACGTCTTGACCCATTTTACCAGGGCGATGCTAGTGCTGTCCATTTGCTGACCACAAGGACCCCCCCTCCCCGCGGGGTTCAGTGGTGGGGAAGCTCCATCGTGTCGGATCTATGCGTGCATGCGCCGGGTGGGAGCTGCTGTGCCACAGCAGGTGTGGGCAGTGGGCTTGGATGTCGTGCGGCAGTTGTGTATCAGCCGAGCATTCCTGTCAGCTTGGGGGGAAACATTTTGGCGATGGTGCATTATTAGTCAGTCAGTGAAACTGCAATGATAGACAGACCAGCATTGAGACAACTGTTCACTTGAACAACTGTACGTTGAAAATCAGGTTCCAAAGCCGACTTTATTCCGATGAATTGGAATTAGTGCCTGGTGCCTGTTCCAAGGGGGCTGAGCCGGATATCCGTAGCTCCCAGCTACATATTGGGTGTTAACAAATGCGTGCAAGCAGAGGGAGATAGATGCAGGAAGCTATGGATTAGAGCTCGTTAGGGGGGTCAGGGAACAGGGGTGAGAGCCGACGTGCTCTTATCGCACTCCGATAAGAGACTGACCGACATCATCGTCTCCTTCCGAGGGGCAAATCAAGGTACCAAAAGACTTCCTTCCTTCCTCCTCACCAACCCTCCACCTCAGCCGCAACCGTTGAGAGCAGCAGCAGCCCTATCCCCGCCAGATCCGAGCTATCCTGGCCCGCCCATAAACTCGACCAAGTACTACATCCTCACGGCCACACTCGAGACGCACCAAACCTAATCGCAGCTCCCAAGCCGGACCCTACTTCTGCCCCCCGCCCCGACCCGTCCACCACACACACACACCTCCGACCCAGGACGGACAACGACACAATGCCCAAGAAACTAGCAAAGTCCTCCACCTTCAACACAACCTCCTCCTCGACCTCCGACCTCTCCTCCACCACCTCCCCGGCCCTCCCGCCCAACCTGCCCCCGATCCTGACCGACGGCGGGCCCCTCCCCAAGCTGATCGTCTTCGACCTCGACTACACCCTCTGGCCCTTCTGGGTCGACACCCACGTGACGGGGAGCACCCTCAAGGCCGTCCCGGGGTCCAACAACACCCTCGTCGCGGACAAGGTGGGCGAGCACTACGCCTTCTACGCCGACGTCCCGGCCGTCCTGCACGCCCTGCCCCTCCTGGGGGTCCGCGCCGCCGTCGCGAGCCGCACGTGCGCGCCCGACCTGGCGCGCGAGATGCTCAAGCTGCTGTACGTGCACCCCCCACCGGCGCCACAGCAGGACGACTACGGCACCGGCAGCGGCGGCAAGAAAAAGGGCAGCGGCGGCGCCGCCGACAAGCCGCGCAGGGCCCTCGACCTCTTCGACGCCGGGCTCGAGGTCTACCCGTCCTCCAAGCTGCGCCACATGGAGGCCCTGCACCGGCGCACGGGCCTGCCCTACGCCGAGTTCCTCTTCTTCGACGACGAGGTCCGCAACCGCGAGACCGAGAGCCTGGGCGTCACCATGTGCCTCGTGCGCGACGGCGTCTCGTGGGCCGAGGTCGCGCGGGGCGTTGCCGAGTGGCGGCGGCGGAGGGCTGTTTCTGCGCTGGCCGAGGGGCCGGGTGAGTAGTAAGTGACGGACGGGGGTCGGCCGGTGAAGCTGAGCCGAGGCCTGTTGTGACTAAGGGACTCTCGGGGATCGGGGGTGGTTGGTCGGTATACACATTCGGTGGTTCGGGACCTACATACTTGCCCGCCGCCGCATCTGTTGAGATTAAGGGTGGGGGCGTCGGGTTGGGTCTGGCGGTTCCGAATCACTACCGATTGCCGCGGCGACCAAGAGAACGGCGGCCTGCCCGGCAGCCCCGGAAGCTCCGGCCCCATTGTGCTTGGCAAGCTCCTTGTAAGGGACGGTGCGGCCGGGTCGCAATATCCCATCGGGGCCCAAGAGACCGCAGACGATGACGGGAACAACCAGTCTAGAGCAGACATTGTTTGAAGGCGCCCGGGGCGTCGCCGGCACACGGTCTTTGGTTGGTGCTGGATGGGGGTTGGCTTGTTTACCACATCAGCCCACCAAGGACCAGGATGGCCTCATTGAACATGCTACACCAAAGCGTGCATGAGCAGATTAGACAGAAGAACATAGAAACTAGAGGCAAAGCATACACATACACGCAGCAAGAAACAGAATAGAAATAATTATATCTTCCAGCCCACTCGCTCACTTACCGGCGCCTCGTGCCATCCATCCGCCCAAGGAGACCGACGTGTATTAATTACTACCGACAAGTAACGGCTTTCCACTTCCACCCTGCGCACAAGGCGCATGCAATCTTTCTACCCCCGCCCCCCAGGCTACATAGGCCGGGACGATATCCAAGAACATCCATCATATACATGTCCAAGGCAAAATCCCACCTACGTACGTTCTATTGGTATCCAAAAAAGAGAAAAAAAAATATCCCCCACCGAAATCGAACCTGGTCTGTATATCCAGAGTTAGGATCTCGTCTAATAACTCCGCCCGTCACGGACGGACGGCTGAATGATGCGCGCCCTCCTCTCACCCCCCCCCCCCATCCCCCAACGTCCTTCTTTCCCCCCTAACCCCATCACAGCTCAACTCATGAGGCCACAACAGGCGTCCCGTTGGGCACGGCCGCCTCCCCGTTGGGCTTCTTCTCATCATCCAGCGACAGCTGCTGCGCCGCGCCGACGAGCGGCGAGCCCAGGGGCGTCTTGAACTCCTCGTCGGCAGGGCTCGCGGGGTCTGCCCCCGCTGTCGTGGGCGACGTGGCCGCGGCCGGCGGGGCGAGAGTAGCGGGTGCTGCTGCTGCAGTCGCGGGCTCCTTCTCCTCCTCCGCGGCCGGGGCCGCGGCTGGGGCTGCTGGCTCCGTAGGCGCATCCTTCGCCTCACTGCTGCCCGCGCCGTTCACCACAGCGGGAGCAGCAGCCTCGCCCTCGCCCTGGGGCTGCGCCTCCGCCGCCGCCTCGCCCGCGGGGAACGCAACGGGGATGGTGCACACCCTGACACACCGCTCCTTCTTGTCGACGCTGCCGACGGCGACGCACTCGAGCCTCCTCCCGCCGTCGATTGGCCGCCAGTACGCGGGGCCCTTGGGGAATGCCGGGCTGGCCTTTGCCGCGGCGTCGCCCTCCCAGTCTGCGGCGTCCCGGATCACCGGGTCCAGGTTGGGCATGTCGCCCCAGGCGAAGTCGAGGGTGCCGCCGTACTTGCGGGGGATGTTGGCCGGGTCGATGTAGGACGACAGCACGGGGAGGACCTCGTGGTGGCCCAGGATGAAGATCTTGGAGACGGTCACCGGGTCGAACCAGCGCTTGACCCAGGCCCAGACCGTGGAGAAGAAGGCCGGGGCGCCGATGATCTGGGTTTGGTGGTGGTCAGTGGATAGTTCTGGTCGCAGGGGAAAAGGAAAAGGGAACAAGGAAACAAGAACCACTCACGAATATCCGGTCCAGGGTCTCGGGGTAGTGGGCGGTGGCCAGCTGGCTGGCGGCCTGCATGTGGCCCTTGAGGTTCCAGAACTGCTTGAGGCTGACGCCGCCGACGTCGACGATGTTGGTGGACAGGGTGATTGGGGTGGCCGGGTGCTCGCGGTCGGTGAGCTGGGTGCACAGGGGCTGGGCGAAGCGGGTGAGGTTCTCGTAGAGCGCAAAGAGGCGGATCAGCTTGGGCGGGGTGTGCATGGAGGCGGGCGGGGCGGCGGCCTTGGAGTAGGTCTTGTCGACGGACTTCTCGTAGGCGGAGATGGTCTTCGAGTCGAGGTGGCGGATCTCGAAGAGGTAGAGGGGGATGCCGCGCCTGTCCCTCCGCCCCGTCCACTGCGGGTACAGCCGCCTGCTCTGCTCGTAGGCCTCGACGTCGATGGTGTCGTACAGCACGTCGAGCTGGATGGCGCGGCGCCACTCGTCCGTGTCCTTGAACTGGGCGTAGGCGTCGGGGACGACCCACTTGCGGGCGCGCAGGAAGCGCAGCAGCGTGGGGTCGTCGTGCGACGGCGACGGCGGGCCCGGCGTGTACAGGCCCTTGTCGCCGAGGTAGGCCTTGAACCTCTTCAGGGCGTCCTCCTCGTCGGCCGTCAGGTGGCCCAGGTGGCCGTGCGGGTAGCCGTTCTCGAGCAGCGCCCGCTCCCTCTTGGACGAGGCGCGCGAGGCGTTGGACCGCACCTTTGTGGCCGGGCCGGCCGTGGTTGCGCTGGGCGACATTGGATGGACGTGCTGGGACCCTGCGCCTTGGGTTATTGGCTGTCTATCGATCGCTGCTGCTGCTGCTACGCTGCGCTGCGCTGCGCTGTGGGATCGGCGCTTAGAGTTTGAGGCTGCTGCCGAGCTGGCCGAATCAGAACTGGAGGGAGCGAGGGTGGCAGGCAGGGAAGGGAGAAGCTGTGAGAAGAGGCTGCTGGTTTTTTGGGGTCAGCAAGCAACAGAGAAATGCAACAAATGACAACGACAGGAACGACGGCTAGAGTAAAAGATGGGTGACAAACAACAATAATAAGCCGCAGGATCAGATCCGGCTAATCCATCCGTCCATCATCTCGCAGGCACATGTTGGCGCCGAACCCAACCGCCCAACACCCGCCCAGGCCCCACACCGGCGGGCTCGGAGCTGACTGCCAGCCCGTAGGTGTGGGTATTTTCTGGTGGGCATTTGCAACAGCTGCATGTCGCGCCTTGCCCGTGTTGGGCATAGAGTCGATCCTTGTTCCTGCGCCGGCAGGACGGCCCTCCTGCTGAGTCCCGAGTCCCGACCCCACAGTCTGTCACGAGCAGACGACTCGGGCACGTACCACAGTACAGCAAGCAGCAAGGGGCAGGCACACACACGGCCCAGCACCCACGAGACCCTCACCTCCCCTCCAATGACGTCAGCCAGGGTCCGCGACTCGGGCTCAAATCCGAACTAGCCACCGAGCACTGAGGCTAGTCGGCAGGGGGAGGAGTAGTAGTCAAGTAGTGTAATTGTCACAAGCAACTCGTAGTAGTATTCCCGAGATCTAGATCTGACCCGTCCGGGACCGTTCCTATGCCCTAGCTTTTGAAGTCCTTACAAAGCCCCCGAGCACGTCCTCGCCTGCATATGCAGTTCCCTCCAGTGGCCCCGTCCCATCTCATCCTAGGACCCTGCATCACTCCAGAACTGTAGTCCTGTGCGCTATCCCAACCCGTTCATACGCCCTCGGAGTAACCTTGGAATGCTCCCTGGATGCTCGGATCACAGTTCATATATGACAGAGCAGCCTTGTTACCATGCTGGTTTGAATGATCGCTCACTGGCAACGACGAGTTTCCAGTGGTGTCCAACGTTGGACATCACTCATGCACCGTGGCCGTACTGTCCCAGCGTAGACAAATGCACATCCCATATTATTTGAATCACCAGAAGTACCTAAGTCTCGAGCTCGTTGGCCGCCGAGATAAGGCACAGTCATCTCCGCCCCCTTCAAGCACCAACAACCTCTGGCCCGACCAACCGCCACCTGTCACACCTCTTGGCACCCTCCTCGAATGAAAGCCACAGACCGCAGCGGCACCGCATGCGAGGGTGCCCAACTCAGCCAGGCTGCGGTAGCCATAATCAGCCGGGGATGGGCATCACCCCTCATCTTGTCGTCCCCGGCCCCGAGGGAGTCGCCTCGCCTCTCTGCCAAAATCCCAAATCGCAGCCATTTTTATAGACAGTGTAGTTAAGCCATGCCGAGCAAGAAACAGAACCACTTCTACGCCATCAGCCGCGGCCGCTGCTGCCCGTCCGTCATGCCATCCTGGTAAGACCCCTGCCCAGGTGATATCTGAAGGCAAGTGTGGGAGTGGGTCCGACAAAGGCCGGGTGCATTGTGCTAATAATGGCACGAAATAAATAAATAGGCACGACGCATCACCCATGGTCACCGGGTACCCGGCGGCCGAGCACAAAGGGTTCAGCACGTTCCAAGCGGCGAGGGCGTGGCTGTCGCAAAAGGGCCACGACACCTTCCACTTCTGCCAGGGGCCCCGGGACGGCGACTAGTCGGCGTCGGAGGGGCACGGCGGCCGCCCGGCGGATGGTGCCATAACTGAGGACTACAGGTAAGTATTGCCCGTGGGATCATCCTGAGGCTTGTTGGCGGTCTGTCCGTCCCGGGCTGATAACTTGATATCGACCACAGCGAGGCTGCCTCATACGTCAAGGGCTGCAGGAACTCCAGCGCTTGGGCAAGGGCGTTGATGTGGGGGAGACGGGGTTGTCGGATGGAGAAGAAGGCAGGGTTGTTGCTGGTATGGCCAATTTGTTAGCGTACCGTACTGGTAAATAGGGGGGATCCGCAAGTGTGGTGGCCCTCTGTAAGCGTTATGCATACCGTAAGAGTTGCGCCTACCGTAAGAGTTAACCCCTTCTGTAAGAGTTAGAGGATTAAGGTGTGAAAGTTATGTGAGAAGATTTTAGTGATCTAAAGGTTGCTCTACTTGCTTAGGTGTGGAGGATGGCTGAGAAGGATTCTTTTTATAGTGTGATTTTGAGGTTTTTCGTTCTCTAAGTTACTTAGGTGTTTCGTCTTTATCTTCCTCTTTATCTTCCTTTTCGTCTCTCTTCCTCTTCGTGGCTGCCTCTTCGTGGCTGCCTCTTCGTGGCTACCTTTTCGTGGCTGCCTCTTCGTGGCTGCCTCTTTGTGGCTGCCTCTTCGTAGGTACCTACCTGGTACATACTTCCCCCTCTAAAAAGTCCTTACGTGACTTTTACACCTTAATTCTCTAACTCTTGTGGAAGGGGTTAACTCTTGTGGTGGGTGTAACTCTTGCGGTAGGCGTAAGTCTTGAAAACAAGGTAAGCCTTGCGGGCCCCCGTAACTCTTGCGGGCTGCCTGCAGGCCCTGGTATGGTAGAATCAGGATAGAGGTGGAGGTGAGGAATTACATTAGTACCTAGGTAGCAATAGAGACCTGGGTGGTGATTTGAGCGGAAGAGGGCCATCTAGTGGGATTACGACTGGCAATCTGTTCAATGATATCGAGCAGGGCGCTGCATGGGCTTTTTCAGAAACAACAGACATGATCGATCATATTATCATCTCTGTTTAATTATAACTATATAAGTTTAAATAAAATAATAATATTTTACTAAGTTTGTTTTAATAAAACTTCTTTTAAATTATAATTATATTATGTGCTTAAAGATTATTAAGATAATATTTAAAGGTAATTACTATTTAATTATAATTCTTCTTTAAAATATAGTATTATAACTACTATATATAGATGCCACTTTAGGATATAGTTAAATAGTAATATAGTCGGCTGCTTCCGACAAGACGCGATGTAAGTACCTAGGTAGTCGGCGGGTGACTCGAGAGCAACACGTTTTGACTGCCTTCCTATGGGTCGAGGGCCCAGTGTCTCCTTGCGACCTCTGGCTAACAGCCATCCCTGCTGACTGTCCTTAACATGGCAACCGTACCGACGGTCTCATTCCCCGGGCATATGGACCCAGCATCCACAAGCTCGACTGTAAGAAAGCTGGTGTGACATGCCTGCCGGACACGTTGATCAGCCAGAGCATTCTCCAGATATCCCCAGTCATCGAGACCGAGGAGTCCTTGGACGATGCATTTGCCAGGAGCCTCGACGCTCGTCTGATGGAGCAGCACCGCTCACGCGCTTGACGTCCTGCGGCTCCTTGTGGGGTTCACCCCTCCCAAAATGCTGCTCGTCATCCACGGCCTCATTTCCATAGATTTTAAGACCTCCCGCACGGTGCTAAAGCAGCTCGTCGAGATTACTCGCGACCAGAGTTCAAGGATTGTACTCAGCCTTTTTCTTTTTCTTTTTTTTTTTTGGTTGGGTTATGATCAGTACCATGGCCCCTATTGCTTGGAGGCAAGACGTCGATGCGTAAGCGACGTGGTGCCGTAGTGCAGGATCGTCCTCGGAGGTCGCTCACGGGAGTTCAAGTTGTCTCCTCGGGCGACCTGAGGATCCGCACCTCGGAGCAGACAGACGATGGTACTTGATTGACAGGTGCCAGGAATGTAGAAGTGAAGAGTACCAATTTGTATTTGTCCCAAAACTCCAGGTACAGTAAACTACAATCTAGTCAAAGACTTGCTTGAATAATATCACAGTGGGGGCATATTAACCCCTAGTTCTCCCGACATTATCTTCACATGTCTTGGTCGCTGCGACCGGCATCAAACACACACATAGGTCTCCAAAGCCAGCACCCGTGATTCCTAGCTCATCGATGCGGGGATGGGTTCTGGAACCGGCTGCTAGGCCATTTGCTCAGCAGCTGCACCTGCAACCCAATCAGCCTCCTGATGAAGTTGTCCATGGCGGCGGCATCCTCGGTCTTGTAGGGGCCCCACTGCTGCATGATACAGAAATACTCAGGCCCCGGCAGCTCAAGGCTGGGGCCCCGCGAGGCCCTCGTGCTACGCGGCCTCGCCCCGCGGGCCTCCTCGGCTTTGGCCATCATGTCGTCGAACCTCCCGGGGTCGGCCTCCTGGGCCAGGGACACAAAGCCTTCTGATCCGGCGAGATCCTTAACATCTTGGGACTGGTTGAAGCCCGGGGGCTTCACCAGCTTGTTTCCCCGGATGTAGTGCTTCCATTCGTCGCCGTACTCGGCGATGATGATCCACAGCTCGTGTCTATCCTGGGAGATGAGCAGCCGCCTTATGAAATGTCGATATTTAGTATAAGAGTCACACGTTTGACAGACAAGCCCGTTGGCCTGGGGGGAGGCAGGTGATTGTGGGGACACTGACCGTTTCCTCCCACTCGTGGAGGACTGGAGCAGACCAACATCCTCGTACGCCTCGTCGAGGCCCGAGACCCAAGAGGCGATCTCGGCGCTCTCCTGCCAGCGGATAGAAGATAGCGCGGACAGCCGCGTGAAAGGCTTGGCCTCGATGATGGCGAGCGGGTACTGGTTGAAGCGGGGGGCCAGCTGGCCGTCCCTGCCCGGGTCGACGACAAAGTCCCGCCGGCATAGGTAGCCGTCGACCCGGGCCTCCATGAGCTTCCTCGGCGAGGTGGTCTTGGAGGACCTGTCGAGGAGGTTCAGCGCGAGGCGGTCGGCCAGCCAGTCGAGGTGGCGGAGGCCGCTGATCCGGGACAGGGCCTCAGCCAGGGGGTCGGGGGACTCGCCCTTGTCGTCGTCTTGCCCTTTGGTGTCTGTCGAGCCGGGAGCCGTGGCGTGCGGCTCGCCGGCTGGGGATGGGTCGGTCTGCCTCGTGACGCGGGCAGCACTGTGCGATCTAGGGTTAGAGTGACTGCTGGAAGGCCTGGTATGGTCCTGGCCCGCGGGCTTGCTGGCCGGGCGGATAGCAACGGTGGTCGTCGGCTGGCTGCTCACGGCGTCGGCTTTCCTTCCTGGAGGTCGTCTGGCGGCGGGTCCTGGGGAGCTGTTTGAGGGGGTCTTTGAGGGATTGCGTGATGGAGTCTTCGGAAGGCTGTTTCCGGTGGTGTTCGGTCTGCCTCGGGAGCTGTTTGAGGGGGTCTCCGAGGGAATGCGTGATGGAGTCTTCGGGGGGCTGTTTCCGGTGGTGGTCGGTCTGCCCCGGGACCTGCTTCGGCTCCGGTCAGATTCTTGCAGATCAGTCATCAGCCTCGTGACGGTTTGTAGCAGGAGGAGGAGTGCCGTGTTGACATATGTCTCGTCAGCGGTGGCGGGATTCTGAAGACCTCCCGCGGATGCCCGAGCCGGATCAAGGGCTGGGGTGCCGAAGCCATCCTGTGGCTGACGTGGTTGCGTCTGTGTTCTTGGTGTCTGCGGCGGCAGAGATGGGCCTGGGGCCCTCGCAGTTCCTATCTCACTCTTGCGGACCTTTCCTCTGAAATACTTCTTCTGGTCGTCATCGTCGTACACTTCCTTAAGCTTGAGTGCGACCAGGCCTTGCCAGTATCGGGCCATGTAGAACATGTCACAGTCTCCCGAGGGCCGGGTAGCGTCCCCTTGGCCGTTCTTAACCCGTAGGATATCACACAAGTAGCCTTCCAGTTTCGGCTTGATAGCATTGTATATCACGTCGGCAATGTGGTCATTCTCGGGGGTGATGTACCCGGTATAGGGTGTGCTTTGCTGGTTGTCGTTGAGTAGGGCTGGATTGTTTCGCATGTAAGATCGGAAGGTATATTGGTCCGTCCATGTATACCAAAGAACACGTAGACGCAAATAGTCTACCTGCTTCATTTCCGAGCCTGAAGCGAAGGCGTTTTCCTTGATTCCGAAATCCCATACTTTATTGTTCTTCTTTGGGTCTTTGACAGCGATTGATTGGGACTGAAGGACCATCTGTGCCCACTGTGTAGGAGAGCAGGCAACCTGGCCCTCATCCACCTTCTCATCGCGGTCGAGTGATGCTGTGCTGGGTTTGGAAGCCATGCTATGGTATTTAGGAAGTTAAATTCAAATGATAGATGGGAATATTTGTGTATGAAGAGATCGTCGAAGACTTGTTGGGAGTAAAGTGTCTACCAATATATACAGTCTCACAATACAGCACATTTTCTAGAGGTCGAGTGGGGTTTATATGCTAGCAATCGAGATGCTTCGACCGATGAGCCGTAAGGCTATTAAAAGAGAGACCTCCCTGGCCGCAGATGTGTTGGGTCCATCGACGGGTGTGGTGGTTGCAGGAGGTGCGGGCTACGACACTCAGCCGCATGGCCAGCGTTCGTGCTCAGGCTAATAATAGCGACGACCAAGTGACGAGCCAAGGCAATCGAGGCTAGTGAGGCCATGATAATTGCCCAGGTGGACTGTTACAGTTGGGGGTCTCACTACTGGCTGAAAAGCAGGACTGAGACGCAGGCCAGCTGCAGGGAGAAGGCAAAGATCACGTAGTATCGAATCTTGGGTATCGAAGGAAGTAGCCCCCAATAAATGGTGACGAGTGACAAACGACGTGCAAGACTTGGCAATGAACACGGCGGTTATTAATTACCTAGGTAGTATAATAGACTGTGCAAGCGCCCTGTTGGTGCTGTGCCGCCGCCCCCAAAAGCCAGGCAGAATAGCCCACAGCAGCGACCCCAATCGAGGGGTGTATCCCTGTCGTCATAGCAACGCACCCGACACGCTTTTCTGGCTGACAACACAGACGCTTGTCGACACATCCCTCCCCCTCCGCAACCCATCTCATTGCCATCAACCTGCAACTCAGTCCATCTATCATGGATCTCATCCAACTCGAAGAATCAGCAAGGGACCAGCACGAAGCACTGGGCCAAGCCGCAGAGGCGCTCTGGCGACACGCATTCAACTCGCGCCGCCGCCTCCGCGCCGACCAGCTCGAAGCCCTGGGCATCACGAAAGCAACACCCCTGGAGGTCGACGAGCAGGAAGGCCCGTCCGGCTTCCCAGACCGCCGGTTTTTCCGCCCCAGCTTCAGGGACGAGCACCTCACGCACGCCCTCGACGCCGACGACCCGGAGTTCGTGGCCGGGATCGTCGAGACGGGCCGCAAGAAGGAGAAACAATGGGGTGAGACGTTCAGACCCAGGCCCCGTGACGACGACGACGACTGGATGCCGCCGTACCCCGAAGATCTGCCCCAGTTCCGCTCCATGTGGTACAGGAGCTGCCTTAGGACGATGCAGCAGCTGGCGCTTGACGAAGAGATTTGGTGGTGGCAGGGGGATGAGGAGGAGGAGCTGCCGGAGCAGCGGGAGCATGAGGCTCGGACGTGCGTAAACCGTGAACTCCCCCCCCCCCCCACACACACACCTAAACGGCCTCCTCACTGTAATGAGCACCATATATCTAACCGATGCTAACTTGCCCACAGCGACGGGTGGCGCGGCGTCTACTCCCATGTGGAGCCAGGCGACAGCACCTATCGCGTGCCCCGCCGAGAGGCACATAACTGGGACTTCCGGACGCTGTGGCTAGAGCAGCCCCGGGACCCGGGCCGGCCGCACCTCGCCGTCGTCATGGGAGACTCGGAGGTCGTCGCTCCAGGCGAGGACGACGTGCTCGTCAGCGAGCTGCTCGCCGCCGTGGAGTACTCGAGGAGGCAGCTCAGCTGCGGCGACTTCAGCAGCCACCACACCAGGCCGGTAAGTCTATCCCTCGTGGGGCGGGCCCATCTACTCTACCCGGGTATCGATCATTCATGCTGTCCCACACATTCACTCACACACACACAACCCAGATCATAATCTTCACCCTCATGTCCGAGACCCACGCCCGCATCACACAGGCCCACGTCGACGCCAAGGCCGCCGCGCTCGTGGTGCGCCAGTCGCGGGTCCTCGACCTGCGGGGCAGGAAGCCCACGCCCGACGCGTACCTGCTGCTGCGGTGGATGATGAACATCCCCGTCGGGGAGACGGAGCACAAGCTGCGGGACGAGGGGCGCGGTGTGGAGGAGGGTGGTGGTGATGGTGGTGGTAGCCGGGGGCGAGGAGTGCCGTTGCTGGTGAGTCCGCGCTTGGCTGTGGTGGCGGCTGGCTAGGGAGAGCCCCACTCACCATGATGATGATGTTTGTTTGGCGTCGGGCATTAGTGAGAGGGAGGGAGAGTGGTGGCGTCCGGGGGGTCTTGGGGAATGGGCGGATGGAAGTGCTCTATCTGCTCTGTATTTATGCTAGCATGCTTGTCGCTGCGGCTTGGGACATGTGTGAGTTCCACCGAGGGGAAAAATAAATAAGGCGTTGTCGCATTGCACCCAACCAGCCAGCCGAGCCAGCCAGCCACCAGATATCGTCCCTCAGAAACTAAGCTCGGACGCGAACGGGTGATGGCACGAGGTATCACGGCACGGGCGGGCGTTGCCGACCAAATGACAGCTGGATATGTTCTATTATGCTTTATCTAGCCTTCTATCACATTACTCGTGAGCCTCATTTCATAGGTATACATACGTACGCCCATCTCCTTGGGAGTTGGGTTGACCGGCCCCATATATAACAACTGCCTCCTCTTCCTGGCCCTACCCATCTAGTCTCCGAATGTCTTGGGCCGTGGGTGATGCAACACTCAGATCTGTTTTTCAGTCCATGAGCACCCGCACCAACGTCTGCCGCGACCACCGTGGGCCGATCGGCCTCCGCCCTGACTGCGACTGCGCCCGCCGCGGGGGCAGTACGTGGCGCCCCTCTCCAAGACGCAGCGCCTCTTCCTTGGCCCTGTCGCAAACGGCCCCCTCCCCCTCCGCCGCCCAGGAAGGACGGGATGCAGCCATCACCCGCAGCCCTTTTGTGTCCCATCGCTGCTGCTGCTGCTGCTGCTGGTGCGATAATACCCCGGCGGCCTAGGCGAGTTGAGAGGGCGGGGAGCATTGGTGCCAGGCAGGCACACAACATAAAAATCCAACGATCCCGGGGCTTTCCCACCGGTCGCCTCTCACTCACCCCCCCTCGCCCACCCCCCTCCGCAGCGCCGCGACATCCCGCAGCAGGACCTTCTGCTCCGCCCCGCCCCGCACGGGCTGCTGCTGCTGCTGCTGCCGGGCTCCCTCGGCGGCGGGCAGCTCCGCCCGCGGGCCGTAACCCCCGCGGTGCGTCTGCGCCGTGGGCAGCTCGACGACAACCGCGGCGGCGCCGTTGTGTGCGCTAGGCTGCTGCTGCTGCTGCTCCTGCTGCCGCCACGCCTGCTCCTGCCCCGGGACCCCGGCCGCAGCCAGGTGCGCGTGCGCCGAGTGCGGCGGCGGCGGCGACCGCGGCGTGGCCGGGCCGTACAAGTCATCATCCTCCGCCTCCCCCTCGTCGTCGTCGTACCCCCGCGGACCTCCAGCCGGCGGCGCCGTGTAGTCCGGCAGCAGCGTGAAGTCCGCGCCCGTGCTCGCGTCGCGGGGCCCGTTGGGCCCGTAGTTGACCGAGGCCAGGCGCGTGGGTGGGATCGGCCTATCGTCTGCTGCTGCCGCCGCGGCGGCGGACACGGACACGGGCGACACGGGGCGCTCATCGTTGTTGTTGTTGTACTCGGAGGGGTACAGGCTGCTGGTCAGGTCGCGGACGTCGCGGATGGCGGCTGCCGCGTCGGCCTGGTGGGTGTTGCTGGTGATGGGCCCGCGGGCGGGGGCGGCCGGCTCGGCTGTCATGCTTGCTGTGGTTGTCACGCTGGGCTGGGAGGAGTAGGACGGGTAGTGTGCCGCCCCCGCCGCGCCCGCCATGGCCCCTAGCTGGTGGCTGCTGCCCCCGACCGGGTCGTAGTACTGGTAGGGCGCGTTGGCGGCCGTGGCCTGGTGGTGATGGTGCTGGCCTGCGTACCAATCTGCGGCGGCGGCGCTGCTGTTGCTGCTGGGGTCTGAGACGCCCGACCAGGCGGACGGGGCGGGCTGGGGCGTGCCGCCGTACCGCCAGGGCTCGAGGTGCTCGCCGTAGTAGTAGCTGTGGTTGCTGTGGTTGTTGTTGTTGTTTTGGTCCGTGGAAAAGGCGTCGTGGCCTGGTCCTCCTACGCCTCCGCCTCCGCCTCCCCCTTGCCCGCTGCCGCTGCCGCTGCCGACGATCCGCCTGTAGACCTCCTGGTGGTGCTCCTTCCTCTTGACGTGGCGGTAGTACAGCCAGAAGACGCCGGCGCACACCAGCGAGGTGGCGATGCCGACGCCGACGCCCAGCCCGGCCTTGGCGGCGGAGCTTATGTCGCCGCCGCCGCCGTTTGCCCCTGCCGCAGCGGCCGTGGCGCTTGATCCTGGCGGGGTCGAGGCCGCCGTGCTGGATGTTGCCGTGGCGGAGGGCACTGCTGCGCCGGTGGTGACGGGCCCAGATTCCCGCTCGGCTTGGCTGAGGGACCACTTCTTGGTGTTCTTGCCATTGTCTGAGCTTGCATTGTCGCGCAGGTTGAACCAGCACGGCGTCGTCGTCGAGAAGTCCATGTCCATCAGCACCGAGGCATTGTGGGGCTCCCCTTCCGTCTTGCGGACTGCCCCCGGGCGACGTCAGTCAGCCTGTGTGTGGTCAACATCGGGCGGGTGAGGGAGGGGCTTGCTTACTGAAGCGCACCGTGTTGGCGGCCTCGTCCTCATAGCACCAGATGTACAGCCATGGCTCGGCGTAGGAGGACTGGTAGGTGACGTTGACGGTGTCGAGGCGGTGGAAGACCTCGCCGCCGCGTGGAAATGTCCATGTTACTGTGCCGATGTCGCTGTCTGCGGCACAGAGGCCGGCCTGGGCGGCGAGCAGCAGCGCGACGATCAGGACAGCTGTGGACAGTGGAGGCGATGGCGACGGTGACGATGGCGGCGGGATGCTGCTCAAGGGCGCCTCCGATGGGTCGGCCCGCGATGGCACCATGTTGCGCCGCCGGAGATCAGGCAATGGAACGACATGCTATTCGCAGGCGCAGGTCATGATGTGTTGTGTGTTGTGCGTTGTATGTGTGTGTGTGTGTGAGTGATATAATCAAGACCACCATATGACACCAGGTACGTAGGTATGCAGTTGCAGTTGCAGCTAATAGGTGTGAGGAGGAAACAAGTGGCTGGAAAAATGACAAGCAGATGAGTACGAGGTGAGGACATGTCGTTGGTGACAAGCGAATCGAGGCGAGTGGGTCGGGTTTCTTGGGCCTGGCTGCACTGCAGTCTAGCACCTAACACCGGCTGCTCGGTTGGACCAGCAGCCCCAGCCAGGCTTGGCATGCACGAGCAGGCCAAGGTGGCCCAATTTTAGAAGCTCAGCCTGTGTTGTGCCACTGCGGCGTCCCTCCACCCCCCCGCCCTGCTGCGGCTTTGCATCCTTTGGCCCCCAAAGCACGGATCAAGATTGGCCGTGCAGCCCGTGCTTGTCCCTTGGGCCCGGCTTCAAACACGACTTGTCGTCCTGGAGACGGGCATAAGCTCGACGGGCCGCCATCCGTGACAGTCAGTTTGCGACATGTCTCTGCGCCATGCTCGTCCTCGTCATGGTAGGAGGCATTGGTCAGGTCGCTGGTCAAATAGTGACAAGAATTCTGTACCAATTCGGTGACAACAAGAAGGTCGAGTGAGTATCTGGGGCGCCCACATTATTACTATTCCTTGGCTTCGTTCTCGAACCATGCCAACACAATGCGAGCCGCTCAAAGACAAAGAAGGACATTCAGAGTTTCGGTCCGGGCCACCACCCGTCTCGGGTCGTCTTCGCACACGCCGTCGTCATGTCTCGTCTTCCCCACTGCTCAACGCCTCATGCAGGGCCGACGCCGTGGCAGGGAGACCCAATCAACATTAGCCTGCCTTCCTGGTAAGCAGCAGAACGTGCAGCCAGCATCCATCACTCACGCCCTGCCCTCAACACCACCCTCCCCGTCCTCCCCGTCCGCACCCTCGCCCTCCTCGCTGTCCGCATCAGCCGCCTCAGGCAGCTTAAACTCCACCCTCAGCCTCTCGACAAGCCGCAAGATCCCGTCCTCAAACCCCCGGCCCAGCAGGCTCTTGTCCCGCCCGGCCCCCTCCCACTCGGCCCTCGCGACCCGCACCAGCGCCACCGCGAGGTTCTGCAGCCCCTCCCCCGTGATCTCGCCCCCGCTGTCGACGATGATGCGCACGTAGTCCTCGAGGAACTCGGGCAGGGTCTGCTGTATGCGCAGCCACGGGTCGGCGTCCTCGCGCCAGCAGGGTTGGCCGGTTGTCGTCGGCACGAACGCCGCGTCCACGTCGTACTCGTGGTAGTTGTCGAAGATGCTCTTGGCCTTGAGGTACCGCGCCGTCAGGATGCTGTTGACACAGCGCGCGCGCTGGATCAGCGGCGCGTTGGCGCGCGCGTCCTGCTCGCGTTGCTCCTGTGTCCGGTCGGCGAACTTGGGCGCGTTGGACATGCTGCGCTGGCGGGCGTCGGCCATTTTGGTGGTGGGCTGGCTGGCTGTGTGATGTGAGACAGGGGTCGGGGGTGGAGGGGATGTCTGCTTTGTGGCTGCTGCGGTGGTGGTGAGTTGCTTTTGCTTTTTGGTTGTGTCTCTGTCGCTCTGTCCTGATGAGGACTCACCATGAAATTGGTTACCCCTGATGATCCATGCTTCAATGAGCGGGTTCCAACCCTAACCCGGCGGCAGGTTACCACCCCTGCTTCCATGCTTTAGATTAATGCACAAATGGACTGCGCCTGCCAGAGGTACCTAGGTACATGGCAGAATCGCTGCATCCAGTCCCATTAGGTTATAATTTCACGCAACCACACGAGCATGGGAATTGGACCTGGGCGCGTGGGCACATTTGCAGTCACACATCTCTTTGGTCCGTGGATTACAGCCAGTTTCTTGTCATGCGCGATGGGGCCCCGGGGGTGAGCATGGCACTTGACAACAGCAGGAAGGAAAGCACAGAAACTGATGCCAATCCAGTCGTCTCGTTAACGCCAGGCACAGATCCAACACTGCCCTGGCTGGTAAAATCTGTACAAGAAATCCCAACTACCAAACCAACCGTTCTCGCGACTCACTCATCATGCTGACATCACATCACGCCACGTGATCTCGGCACCTTCACTCTGATAGTTAGCCCGTCCTCGTCAACACGTAGATCTCCCCCGTGCTGTCAGAGCTCATAAACACCCTCCCCTTGGCGTCGAGCGCCACGCTGACGGGCCGGAAGCACTGGCCCGGGCAGTTGGCCAAGTTCTGGTTCGTCATGACGTCCACCAGCGCCGTCGTGCTCGTCGACGGCTCCGACGGCTGCCCGCTGGCGAAGTTGACGAGGCCCAGCTTGTACCCGATCGGCGGCTGGCGGTTCCCTGGTTTTGTGTCTGGTCAGCAATAGCACTGTTCAAGAATCTTTGAAAGAAGAGCCACGATGGGGGAAACTCACAGCTCCCGTGGAAGGGGATCAGCGCCGTGTTCCCGTCTGCGGTGAAGGCGATGTCGAGGGGTGCCATGTGGGCCTGGAAAGATGCAAGGCAAACATGTCAGTGTCAGTCCGGAATTTTCAGATAATGCCTATCCGACTCCCACCTACCTGGAAGGTGATCCTTGGCGCCACAAAGTTGCTCGCGCACGAGGTGTCGTTGGCCGTCGCGGACTGGGTCGAGCTGAACTGGACCCCGGTCCTGAGGCTCTGCGCGTTGGGCACGCCTGTCGACTGGTAGAGAGCAACGCACTGTTTGTTGTAGGACAGACATGATCAGTGGATGATGCCCTTGATAACCCCATTTCCCCCAATATCATCTCCAACAAGACGGACAGACTACTCACATCAGGATATCCAAAGTTGGGCGGCACAGCCGGGACAGGGTCACTCAGCGCGCCGAGGTAGTTGAGCTCCTCGCCGGGGTTGTCGGTGTGGATGTCCTGCCCGTCGCGCGTGAGCTGGTCGACCGAGTTCTCGACGGACCACACGCCGCCCGTGGCCGGGTGCTCGGCGACGCCGACGTCGTTGCGCAGGCCCCACCCCAGCACGCGGCCGTCGGTCGTGTAATTGTACACGCGCCCCGCGCCCAGCGCGCCCAGGTCGAACGCCTTGATCATGGACCGCCCGGACCTGACGTCGCGCGTCCCCAGGTCCAGGTTGGCGTTGCTGCCGCGCGACACAAGCAGCGTGCCAGGCTTCTTCTTGGACATGGTCAGCGTGCGGCTGACGTGGTCGGCGTTGTTCATGCCGTTGATGATGGTCGTCGGCGTCCCCGAGGCCACCGTCCCCGTGGTCGGGTTGTAGGCCCACGCGAAGACGGCCTCTGCCGAGGAGGCGTAGAGGATCGTGTTGTTTGCGTTTAGAGCTATGCCGTGGGTGAGCTGTTGTCTATGGTGAGTATCCGGCCACATGGTTACATGATTGTCTATCATGGCATCATCGTGCATGAGTTGTCATGGGAAACTTTTGTGTGCGTACATCAGTCTTGGTGGCGAGGGTCTTCTTAGTGGCCGTGAGACAGCCGCCGCTCTCGGTGAACGTGATGCGCGTGATGCCCGTGTTGGCCTGCGCCACGAGCAGCGCGCCGCTGCTGTCGAACACGAGGCCCCGCGCGCTCGTGACGCCGTTGGCGATGAGCTGCGCCGTCCAGCCCTGCGCGAGCTTGGGCGCCGGGTATGTCGGCGTCAGCGCCCCGGGGCACTGCCGCTTGGTGATCAGGCCGGCGTCGACGCCGGCCACGGCGCACAGCAGCGCGGCCGCGAGCTGAGTGATTGTCGGGAAGGCCGTCATGGTTGGTGGTGTGAGGTCAGATGTGCCGCCTTGGCTGCAGGTGTTCCAATAGATGTGGAAAGCTTGGTCTGGCGATGTAGACGAGGGCCAAGCCTCGAGGGAGCCTGAGGCTGGTACCGGCCGATGAACCACTATATATCTCAACGGCTCGTTGGACGCAATGTCACATTGCGCAGCAGTCCCCTCCTCGGAAGGCACAGTCCGTGACAAAGCAGTTGATCTTCATCGCTATGGCCGGGTTGCGACGCCAAGAGTCCTGGCGCCGCTGGCGACATGTTCATCCCTTGGTTGAAGGATATTGACGAGCCCCCCCCCTATGATGCGCCCCTATGGGGGTCATGGTTGGAATGGATGGCACTGTCGAGTGTATGGATGTGACTGGGAAACAAACATGCCACTAGGCCCAATCGCGAAGGAGGTTTCTCGACGTCTGCCCCCCACTGCCCCCTTGGGAGAATTCCTCCTTTGGTCTTGGCCCAGAATGTAACAAAGAACGGAGTGGGCCCGGCCAACACTGTTAAACCGCCCATCCTATAGAACCAATCTAACTGACCCAAGCGGGGATCACAAGATCTGAGCCGGCAGGGCCGGGTAATAGGCGGGACCGCGACTGCGGGACTGCACATCCCGGCAGTTGGTCCGATACTACAGCCGGCGCAATGAATCGATCGGGAATCACAGCGTCTAGGGAAATTGCTGCAAGCAGAAGGTACTGTGTGTGGTTCCAGGAGCGACGTGGAGGATACGTGCATGTGCAGTGGACTAGTTTCACTGGCGGCAATTGGAGGCGACAAATTGTAATACATAGTCCGGGCACTGGCGCCGTCAGCCTATGACATAATGGCTTCTGACGGCATTGTTCGCTGGTCTTACTCAACTACACTACTTGCATTTGTCCCCTCAAGAAGACCTCGAGATCGTAAAGGTTGTCGATGACCTAACCACAGCGCTGCTGATCAGACAAGCAAAACAAAGAGCTGATGGAAAGGAAGCAGCCACAGCATCATTCGTGACCTCGGAATCAAACCTACCCGCCACCGGTTCCCTTCAGGTTTTAACATGAAGAAAGAAATTGGGCTGATGGCTAGTAGAGTCGAAAGTCTTGTTTCTAGACTATACAAGTTGCCAAACTTTACATTGACATTCTAACTACACGAGTGCGAGAGAAATAATAAGCAGCAGAACCTTTCCTCGAGGAGACGGAGGACCAGGGTGCATCCATGATCGCGTGCCACACAGCCGTTCAATCTCAAACACATAAGGTTATCCCAGGAGGTCTACCCCATGCTCACGAAGGCCAGCAATCCGTGGGCGGTGTGCACAGCAAAGGTCTATTAGACAAAGAAAGCAGGGCGCGACCACCACTTTGACGGCAAGCATCTTGCCAGTCATGGTGTTCCTTTTATTGAGTGAGCCGATCTTCTCCCGGGGCAGATAGGCACGGATGGAGAAATGGTAGGTCGGCCTCTGGAGTAATCCGATGCACGGAAAGTGAACGAATGAAGGGGGACCTTACTAACTAATACGCTGTGACAAATGCACCAGCTACAATGAGAAGTGGTTTCGTTTATAATCCCCATACATATAAAACGTATGCGGCGCCTTCATACAGTGGTAAGTGTTCAAGACCAGTAGTCGCCCGTACCTATCCGTTCTTCGCCCAAGAATGTGCCTGTCAGAGAGGTAGTAACTAGTCGGAGTCAGACTTCAGGAGTCACAGTCGAAGCCCAAAAGCCCTCTTCATCCCTAACTAGCCACATCACTTCCCTCCTCACGCGGCTGGACGGGCCACTTACACAATGCCTGCCACTGCTTGTAGCGTATGATGAGCAGAGAACCGGCCGTCAAAGGCCTCCCAGGCCCGTCTTCCGGGCCATGTGCTTGAATACCGCGCCATGGGAGACGAAAAATGAACGCCGCGTTGTACTCAGGCTGGGTTCTGATCCACGGTCGTGCTGCCTTCTTTCGTTGGTGAGGAGGAGCAGATGTTTGCACCAACCAGTCTGAAAGCACGCCAAGTCTCGCGCCGGACTCTTCCAAGGTTGAAGCCGCCCTCGATTTTCCCCCGGGCCCCGGTCGTCAGGATCATGGTCGGTCGCACTTGCCTATTCTCATGTCCTTCCCGAGGTCGTGATGTCGCCGTGATTGGCGCCCTCACGGCGAGGGCCTCGACTAAGAGAACAGGGAAGGACGCGAGGGTTCCGCAAGGGGAATGTTACTAAGTCGGAGAGGACAGGTTGGGCATGTGGCGGGAGAACTGTCACAGACGCCCCTGTGGACAGAATACTCGACATGTTCGCAGAAAAGAGTGCCGGCGGGACTGCATGGGCAACGCCGCAGTTTCGGTACATGTGTAACTACCTAGGTACCTAAGTAGGTAGCTAGCAGGTACTTATTGGCCTGCACCCTCCTTTTTTCTCCCTACAGATAGATCTCTGCTCTCTATTATACCAAAATAGGTATATCACGCCACCTTGCTGACCTCGGACACACATGTGACAGTTGGACACTAGTTGTGGGCGGAGCGCAAGTATGAGCAGAATGCTTCTGTCGTCGCAAGGGCTGTTGTGCGTGAACTGTAACACTGGTACTTGTGTTGCATTTACATTCTAATTTTGCGATGAGAGTGAGATAGGCGAGACTTTGACATTAGATAAGTACAATTTCCTCAATGCTCTTCTGACCACCCCAAATATCCATAAACCGTTCCATGTACTCATGTTCTGTCGGTATCTCACCATTGAATACCCATGAGTCTGGTTTTGAAAGATCGAAAGTACCCAGGCGAGAGTATTCGCTCTCCCTTCCTTCAGCAGGACAAGACCCCCTGGTCCGGTTATACCCCCTCCGCCTGATAACCGTCCATAATTGTGGTAGGCGACCAGAAGCAGGCGGATCTGCTTCTTTTTGATATCGCGCTTCGAATCTGCGAGTAAATCAGAAGGTGAGCGATCCAACCATACCATGCCGTCGTACAAAAACGAGTTCCGAAGTCTGCGATATGAACTCTTTCTAAACAGCTTCGCGGTGTCCATTTTGAAGCTCCAGGTGGGGCGGGAAAATTTCCTCAAGCTGCCCACGGCACGGCACTCTTGCAGTCGAAAAGGTGCAGCCGTGATACCTAAGCCCCCTGACTCTGAGCCGAGCGGCTTTTACCGTTCCGTACGTGTGCTCTGGTGACGCGTACTCGGCCACATGCTCGACAACTTCAAAATTCGGGTCCACTCTGAGCTGGGTGCGGTCGAATAACCCACCTTCGTGAAGGGAGTCTACACGGAGTACGAAACGGACGCCACCTTCATATGACGCCCAAGTCCACGAAGGTCCTCCCGTTCCGTGATTTCGTGCTTCTTGCGCACCTGTGGCGTCGACAGCCCGTCTCTGAGCGCGCCAGAGGAGTTCCCATGCTGCTTCAGACTTCCAAATCCCGCACCAATACTCGTCTCCGAAAACTTGCCCCATGCGACGTGAAATGGCCGAAATCCCTGGTAGACGGTCTTTTTGAAACGACAGTAACCGCTGGGAGTAAGTCTCTACCATGTCGTACCACCTGTTGCGTTCTTGGCTTCTTTTGTTGCCAAGTCCGACCCTGCCGGGATTTTGTAGAATCATCCTGATTCTCGCCAGCTGGTGCGTGTTCTCGTACACTTGATTTCGTGGATGGTAGAAGCCCGCCCGGACCCACCCATCAAAGTCGTCGTAGGGCATTGGGGCGCCATAGCAAGACCAGCTCGTCTGCTTTGTCCCAAACCGAAGCTGTCGCCTTGACAGCAAGTCTTCTTGCAAAGTCCAAGCCCTGAAATCCCATGGCTCCTGTGTTAATTCCCAGTTTCCCATCTGTTCTGGCCCTTCTGGAACCAAAACCACCCATTTGTCAACGGCACTTTCCTCCTCCCCCGAGGTCGTATAGGCCACCTTGAAGACTTTATCGGGGGTGGAAGCTCCCGCAGCTTGCCGTGGAGTCAGGAAGCCTTCGCCCACGCTGCTAGATCTTGCCGCCACGATGGTGATCGACGCGTTCTCGTAAATATCCCCCATCCGACTTATCTCACTGTTTCTGGATTCGGCGTCGTCCTGTACGATACATAGAGCATCGATCCACAGGTAAAGGTAACCCAACTCCCTGGTGACCCTGATAGCATCACGGATTGTGGCATCAAGTTGCTCTAGCCGGACACCGTCTTCCATGAATTCAACCCGGTTATCTGTCCTGAGAAGCTTTCTTTGTTTGGTTGCCCCCCAACAGTAAGACAATGCAAGATACTTTTGCTTTTCCCCAATTTTCAGTTCAACGAGTCTAACTAAGCCGCACTCGTCGACATTTTCAAGCTTTAGAAGCATGGTGGGCATCGACGATGGGACATGGTCTTTCAGGCCACAATCATGCTCAAGTTCGCATTTCTGGGTCCATTTGCGCATAAGCTCGAACGACTGCGCACTACCTGGATTGACATTTACAGGCAAAGCGAAATCGTGCGGATCATTTGAGATCTGTTTGTTACCTGGACGGCAGACTCTGAGTCAGTCTTATCACTTGAGTCTCGTAAGGGATCAACGAAAAATGGTGGTAGATACCAGGCAATCCAAGTACCGCGAAGCCAAGCTTAATGTCGGAGGGAACGTACGCATCTCCATCTTTGAAGAAAGAGACTTTGATGGTCACCTGACCTTTCTCCTGTCCCCCAGTGGCATAATACACATCAAGGTTGACGCCATCAGCGTAAGGAGTTACACGCCCGGGACTTTCAACTGTGTACAAACCATTAGAGGCTGGACTCTTCAAAAACATGGAGTCCCCATTATATGACCGTGGGGTACATATTCGGTAAAAATTTGTTCTTACACTCCCGTTCCTGAGAGTCTACTTCGTCCGACACCAGTGCCCACAATGTACAGCCGTCCGTGGCGCGTTGTCGTATTTCCTCCAAGCTGGCGACCTCATTTGAGAAACGAGAAAACTCTCCGGGGATTATAATGAGCTTGTCGCAGTGCTTGCACGAATGTGCGCTCGAGAAGCCGCCAGCTACGACACAACATCTCAGCGTCGTCAGCTTTTCATCGTCTTTGCCCGCCTCGCTGGTTCTAATAGATGAAGTCATATCGAAGTACGGGAGTATGGACGAGCGCGACGTCACAATTGATCGCAACTTGAACTGTCTAGAGACACCAATTCTGGCGCATAATTTTGACAGTGGAGTGAGGAATGGAAGAAGTTGGGTGAAATAGGTGAAGAGTCTTCGCGCGATGGATGATCTGTTCACGGCGACCGGAGATTTTAAGGCGGGGAAGTGGCGAGCTAATGTCCAACCACCCAGCATTTGCGTCCGCTTACCTAGCGATTTCTGTTTACCCACCTAGTACAAGGTTTTATGTGGAGGGCCTATATAAAATTATGTACCTGACTAGGATTCTTTAAATTTTTGATATTTAAGGTATGTGGTTTTGTTTTTAATCCGTATACGTCCGAGGACATACACAGCACTTGAGCGCCTTCATACGCTGTCTCGGAAAAACGAAGTTAGCCCCCCCCCTTGTCAAAGACCCCCTGTTCAAAAGTTAAACAACTCCCTTTTAGAAGTAATCTTTTCTTAATAACTCTCTTAATACTTAACTTAAATCTATATAAAAAGTATTTTTATAATCCTTATAAATATCTTTATAAGCTTAGATTTTTAAAATAATATTTATTTAAAGTTTATATATTTACTTATATTATTAATTTAAATAGCCTTTATAACTTATATAATATAAACTTAATAATAAATATTTTAAAAATAGTATTATATAGAGATTTTATTAAGAATTATTAAAATACTTTTTATATATTTTTAAGTTAAGTATTAAAAGAGTTATTTTAAGATAAAAAGGAGGTAAAAGATTTGTTTAACTTTTGACAGGGGGTATTTGACCAGGGGGGGGGGGGCTAACTTCGTTTTTCCGAGACAGCGGTGGTAAACACTTAACACGGAGCTAATAGCATGTTATTCGCCGCAGAATCAGAACCCAACATTCAACTACTATGTACTGGTTTGAAGTCAATAATACCTCTCTCTGCTTAATGTGCCATGTGATCAACAGCCTGGTATGAGAACTTTAGGTCTTAATGATAACCCGGCTCCTCCAGCAGCAGGAATCTCCAGGGCCCCATTGTTGACCTGTTTCGACTGGCTGCCCACCAAGCTTCTGGTTCATCTCCTCGATAGATCCTCCGGAACCGCCTCCTCCAAAACAGATCGACGGCTATTTTTGCCGAAGGGTGTACTTGCCGGCGCGGACGACGGGGACGCTTCCTCTTGCTATCATCGAGGGCAACATTGAAGCCTTTCACACGACCTCCAATCCGCCGCCTCTCGACCTCGGGCCCGGGTATCAGGAGAGCACTAATATTGCCTTTTTGGTTTCGATACTTGATGACTGTTAAGAAATGGTGGACTCCCAAACCTTATAATCCTTCTGCGAGCGGAAGGACACGGCCAGCAAACCACTATCTCATCGCCCAGGCCGCCTACCTAAGTATGTTGCTCCAACCCTTTCCATCAGCCATGCAGTATTATCTTTTTCAACGCCGGGCCTTGAACGTTTACCACTGTATGAAGGCGTCACATACATTGCATATGTATGGGGATTAGAAACGAAACCATCAAACCACCCATCAGCCAGATTTTCCCATCAATCAATTTCGTTGACGACATCATTCCTTAATCAGGCGCCACTTGATGTCTCAAGCAGATATGAGCTGTGGGTCACAATCGCCGAGTATGGTTTTCGATGAAAGCAGTACGCTCGAGGCATCCACAAGATGGAGCCCGTCAACTAACTCCAGCCACTCCGAGGACGCCCGGGTGCCAAGGACAGCGCCAGCCCAGAGGCCTCTGCACCTCGAGCTGTCAGTCATGCAGATATGCAGTTTGGACTTCTAGGCCCGGAGCACTCCTGCACCATGCAGGAACGGGACCCATATACGACCGCGGATGCAAATCACACGGCTTCATCCGGCGGGTGATTGGGTTCGAGATAGAGCAGGTGCAGACCTGGCCCGTGGAGGAATTCGAGCACACATGACCTTCAGAGTCTCCTCTGACCAGGCGGAATTACTGCGACAGCGAATGCTCTCGCTGCTAGTGTGGCCGTTCGGGTTGGATGTTGTGGCTGTGCTAGATCTAGATGTAGACAGTATTGATGCCCGGGTGGATCACGTGCTTAGCACAGTACTACATTGGTCAAGACAGGCCTATTTTGTGCGTCCAGTATATGTTGTGGAATATAATCTGTTTTTGTTCTCGTACTCAGCCAGTACGATAGTGAGTGCAGGTGTTGTGTTGCTTTGTCTACGTCTACAGGTTCCGAGATTCCCGAGCTCATTCCGGTGCCGTTCACATTTGAAGCTCAAGTGCTACCAGCCCTCTCAACGTCACTGCCATCCCAAGACAGATATCATCAGGCACTACCATAAGGTGCTCTTGCCGATCCAATGGGGCCTCCGAATATAAATGGCCTCAGTATAGCCTGTACCCGTGATTTAAGGCCCCTCTTGCCTCCCTGTCTTCCCCAGTTGTCGTGTCCTCCCCGGATGGCCTGTTTACGCCGGGAGATCAGGGAGAACGTCACATAAACCCCATTTTTCATCACTAACTCTTTCGAATTCTGCCTTTCATCAGTGATTTTGCGGTTGGTATAAAGCATTTGTTGGCGGATCGTCGTCATCGACGGGGCGGGCGGGACGGGAGTTTAAATACGACCCCGCCCCGACATCTTGCAGCTCCGTCCCGGGTCACATTCTCCATTCCAGATAAGCTTCAACGTCTTGACCAGCCCTTGCCATCCACGCACACAGCAACGGATGAGGCAGGAGCCGGGCGGTAACTCTGAGCCGGTGTCCCCCTCCCCCGAGATCGTGCCTGAGTTCATGATACATTGCATGACTAGCACGATAGCAAGGTGGCCTTCCGGTCATCCCTACCTTGGTAAGCTCGAGTGCTCGGGAGAAGCCGCGAGCGATAGCCCGGCCGAGCTCAACGCCAAGTTATACGGCTCGCCCTTTCCGAGCGTCACACTGCAGGCCGGACAGCGGAATGCTGCACGGTAGGAACGAGGAGCGAACGTGTCTGGGCCTAGTCCAGGTCTCGGTCAACATCCGCGTCTGCACCCGCCGCCTCTCTCCCATCCTCTCGCCATCGAGTCCCTCCCTTCACAGGTCCAGAGCTCCAGACAAACAACACATACTCCGAGCCTGTCCACGTTGAGTCCTGAGTTGCCCATTTATCTCTAGTCGCTGTGCCACACACACTTAGACCCAATCATATCATGGTCGATCCCGCAGGCGTCTCCGTAAGGTCACCCAGTCCGCAGTCCGTGGAGATGGTGGAAGAGGATGAGGTACCCGACCGCCACCTCGGCACGGTGCTCGTGACGGGCGGCTGTGGCTTCATTGGCCACCACCTGGTCCATAAGCTCTCTATACAGCAACGTGAAAACGCATGTGGGGCCATACATGTTATCGACAGAGACATTAGCCGCAACGCATTCGCCAACCCCCAGATACATTACCACCAGTGCGACATCACCAACACCGCCCAGGTGGAGGCCATCATGGACCACGTGCAACCCAAGGTCATATTCCACACGGCGAGCCCCAACGCTATCTACGAACGGCGCAACGCATTCTGGCGCGGCAGCTTCTACCACACCAACGTCACGGGCACGGCGAACCTGCTGCGCCTGTCCAAGCGGCCGGGATCCAGCGTCAAGGTGTTTGTCTACACCTCGTCCACCTGCGTGTACAAGACGGACCACCGGGCCCCTATCAGGGAGTCGGCGCCGACGCATAACGGGCGTCCGTGGCCGTGGGAGGGCGTGTGCGAGCCCGTGTGGACCAAGGGCATCGCGCACAACATGGTCCTGGACGAGAACGAGAGCTGGAAGAGGGGCGGCCTCAAGACCATCGTCGTGGTCCCGGGCATCGTCTACGGCGGGGGCGACAGCCAGGTGCTCCCGCTGGTCTTCGACGCCTTCCAGAAGCCGGGTATCCCGTTGCTCAAGGTAGGTAACGGCGCCAACCGGGCCAGCTTTGTCGAGGCCGCTAAGTGCGCCGACATCCACATCCTGGCCGCCAGGACCCTCGTCGCGGGCGGCAAGAACATTGCGGGCCAGGCCTACAACGCCGCCGACGGCAGCGACGACGTGCCGTTCTGGTGGCACGTCGGCCTCACCTGCGCTGCCATCTGGGGCTGGGACCCGGCTGCTACCAACCGGAGCAGGTTCCACACGATCCCCCCCTGGGTGATGCTTATCGTTGTCCATTTCGTCTGGTGGGTGTGCCTCATCTTCACCTTGGGCTATGTGGAGCCCCCGCTTGCGCTCAGCCTCGAGGGGTACAAGTGGGCCACCAAGGACAGGCTCTTGAACATCCAGAGTTCTGTTCGGTCCCTGGGGTACGTGCCGGGCACTGTGACCGTGTGGCACGAAGACATCGTCACGGTTGCTGTCGAGCTTGAGCGGAGTCGCCGACGGGAACAACGGGAGCGGTTGCTAGGAGGAATACGGCCAAGACATCAGGAGCCGCGAGCCCAGGTGGAACAGGGCGTTGACGAGGGGCACGCTCACGCGGAGTAGAGGCTGACGAAGAAGTGATGGTGAAGTTACTCATGTTCGATACGTTTGTATTAGAGGAGGTGGAAATCGGCGGCCAGCCCGGATGCTCGCATGATGGGGGCAAGATGCATACATATCTATATTATGGGGACGACGATACTCTCTTTTGGGGCATTTTGTACATTATTTGCCCAACGCGGTGGAGTGGGCGAGGCCAGAGGGCATTTGGGATTTCATTATTGGTGTTGAAGGTGTTTGTTTCATCATTAGATCGCCGGGGTCATCATTTAAAGTTGGTGTCGGAAGGGTTCCGGTAGAAATAGAGCATTGATGTCTTTTGGGTACGGGTGAGGCAGAAACAAAAATATTGACTTTGGAGGTTTTTGAGGATTATGGTTTGCGGTAGGGTGTCTTTTTCTCTCTCGCTGTGTTCCGAGGTGATCGTGTTTCCGACGTGATCCTACCTGTCGTGATCGTGCCCAGGTGCCCGTCGTGACCGTATTTCCGACATAGTCTCCGGCCAGGAACAGAGACACGAGATCGAGACAGAGACACGCGACTGGCTAGGACAGAGGCACGCGACTGATTGGGACATCGATCCCTCCAGGCACGCTTCAAGGGGTCTTGTGCGCGGCAGTGCTCAATTCCGTTACGTTGGAGGCAGGTCAGCTATCTATTTCACCTCTCCCAGCCCACCGACGCGCATCAGAGGTGCCGTCCTGTGCCGCGGCAGGTGAATATATATTCACTTCTAAGTCTGATGTCGCCCCACTTCCGCAACTTTCTTGTTCATTCACCCACACGAGACCACCCTGGGCCAACCTCGCGGCGCAGTACTTAAACCTCGCATCTTGCAGCCCACAGGTCTCTTTCCTTCCATCCTTCCACCTGCACACCACACCCACCGATCGTCCACGACGGTCAACCTTCCTCCCTCTACACACGCCCACTAGCATTTGCTGCATTTGCAGGTAAGTTTACTCCTTCAGCAGGTCATTCAATCTCCAAGTCCGATCTTGACAAGCATCGTCCCCACAGAGAGCCAGCACTGCCGAACACCCTGAGCCGCCTCGATGCCGCCACCCGACGGCATGGAGAACACCGCCAAGAAGCGCGAGGCTCATACGAGGGCCGTAGACAAGATGTCTGTCAGCAAGACGTCTGCTAACAAGACGTCCGTCAACAACACGTCGCTCAACAAGACGGCATTTGGCGAGATGTCACTTTGCCAGACGTCATGGCGAGATGGCAATGTCGTTCGACACGATGTCGCTGGCTGTTGACAAGCCACTCGTTGACGAGAAGCCTCCGACCCGAGCCATGTCGCTGGCACTTGACAAGACACCTCAGACCTCCGCGATGTCGCTGGCACTCGAGAAGGCATTCGTTGACAAGACGCCTCAAACCCGAGCAAGCTCGAAGCCGCCCCGCCCGACCGAGCCGACCGCATGCACCGAGAAGAGCAAAGCCCGGAGCGGCCCGGGCTTCATGGATCTCCCGTACAACATCCGAAAACGAATCCGCCATGAGGCCTTGCTCGTGGATACCGATCGCGGCAAGCCGTTCCTCACCTCGAACCTGGCCACAGTCGCCAAGGAGTGGAGGGACGACATCGAGGAGGTCATTTTCAACGACATCACCATCGATGCGCTCGACGACCCAGAGGTCCTGGCGTTCAAGGCGATGTTCGCTACGGATAGACGCAGGCAGCTTCTCACTCGCCTGAATTTCGCTGTCGACGATAGCGAGACAGGACCGTGGTACAAGGAGAATGACGGCCTTGAGATTGCCCAAATCGTGGACAGCATCGGGGATTTCTTGAAATACATTCATCGCTGGGACTTTCGCAAGGAAGGGGGAGGCCGGCGACCCTTGGAGAT
Source organism: Diaporthe batatas (assembly GCF_019321695.1). NCBI lineage: Eukaryota > Fungi > Ascomycota > Sordariomycetes > Diaporthales > Diaporthaceae > Diaporthe > Diaporthe batatas. The sequence continues at coordinate 553,309 of NW_025408550.1, forward strand.
CGCCTTCGCAACATCGCAGTTTCCGGACGCAAAGATCGATTGGTCTCACGGCCATCGACTCATCCCTAACACCACCTCTATGTGGGAACACTCGCGTGACCGGACTGCCTTCGGAGTTATGGAACTTTGCCAATTGTCATCTATATTTCACAAAGAGTCCAAGCTCCCACCCTTTCTCGACAAGGTGACATATCTCAGCATCCCACCCGACTGCATACCCCACATGATGGCGCAGGAGGTCATAGAAATGATGCCGAACCTGGAAACATTGATACTTGACCCTAGATTTGATGTGGAGTCTGATGAACCATGGGTGCGCTTGTTATGTAAGCTCCCTCATATTCAAGTTATGCAAGCCCACGATGGGAGGCTCACATGTATCGTTATCCAGATCTCATTGATTCCTTACCCAGCTCCGTGCCTTCGCTTCAAAACCTGACTTTGCGAAACACGGCTCATGTGCCTGACCGCGACACGAAGACTCGAAGTCCGCACAGACCGGAATGCATGGCGCTTTTCTCAGCTGTCTTGCGGGATAACAGCCAGGGACTCCGGTCTTTATGTGCAAACCCATTCGAAGTAGACGAAGAATTCATTCGACCGTTCTCACGGTTGAAGCACCACGTTTACAGAAACACCTGGAGATGGCCCCGATTGCAGCACATCGACTTGCAATTCTTCGAATACTGGGACGAGTGGGATGACAGGCCGTGGAAGACTGAAGAATGTCAGGCGGCTTTGGATAAACACGAAGACAAGGTCAAACAGCTACTCGACGACTATGGCCCGATAGAACCCCGTTGCGGTATGGATGAGACATGTCTAAGCTTTCGGCATGAGATGTCTTCGTATCTGAATATATGCCGGCCTGATCCCGAGGAGCCGATTTTGTCACCAACGCATATACTCATCGCTGCAGGAAGGGCCACCACCGCCATGCCGGTTCTGGAGTCTGCTCACATTTCCATCTTCTCACAGGCAAGGGGAACTCCTGGCATATTCGCCAAGCGAAAGCTGTGCCCCAAGTCCGGGAACACGACAAGCTCCCGCGTGTGGCTCTGTGATGACTTCCACCCGAAAGTCCGAGCGCATATCATGGAGGCGTGGGCTGATTTCCTCGGACCGGACCCAAAGGTTGACGCGGGACTGCCATCTGAGTTTACCCAAGTTCAGCGGTGCTCGCGCCCTACAGGATGATCTTCGATGCCGGTGTCAGAGTCCCTGGATTGGTGAGTACAGTCCATTGCTTACCGGGACGCAATATTTTCCTTCAAGCTCAGTGTGATGTGGATGCTGACAGATTGCCCCTCCAGAGACTTGTACCTGGGGCAGAATACAACGAGAAGTCATGAAGCGGTCTCCTTGATGAGGCAAAGTATGAGACTTTTGTCAACCCTTGGCAAGGTCCTTGAGAAAAGGATTGTAGGCTCAGCATATGCACCCAGAAACCTTCTGTCGCGGAACAATCCATGTAGGACTTTTCTGTTGTCCATGGGAAAAAAAAGGTGGTTCGTGGTTCGTGGTTCACAAGTATCAAGCTACATTTTTAGAAGCCAAATTCTGGCGAGTTTGTTTTATCGACAAAAGCTGGTAGTCAGCCCCCTGAAATTAGCACAAACACTTTGGAGCAATCTTTCCGAATGGGTAGTCCATGTGGGTCATGTGACTGTGAGAAGACCAGAAGCAAAAAGGCGAACTAGGTAACATGTGATTTCGTTTCTAATCCCCATATATTTAAAACGTATGTGGTGCCTTCATACAGTGGTAAACGCTCAAGACCCTACGTTTAAAAGAGTACCTAGGTAACATAATCCTGACCACATCGTCTTTGCGTTGGTCTTGCATGGCAAAGCACGCAGCACGGAAGGTCACTCGGGTCCCCGTTGGGCTTCTTTGGATCACTCCACTTGTCCGCTTTCTCACCGCTGCCACTGCTGTTCATTCGGTGAGTAGTAACATGCAGGATGGCATTACAACCCTGGGAAGCGGCCGAGGCGCGGCCCATGCCGCCAACGAGAACCTCATTCTACGTTGCGGAGTTCCTCTGCTCTGTCAGCTCCCGTTATGATGGCCCAGCGTCTAAGAAAACAAAAGGTCGGTGGTGGAGAGCAGATTGGACATTCTTAAAAATTTATTACACAGTACTGGTTCCAGCATCATTGCCTGAGAATGAGGCAAATGCAGGCGGAGACGGTGAGCAAAACTAAACCGCCGAGCTGAATGAGACCAGTTGACGTCCTTTCCATCCGCACTTGGCATACAGTTCAGACCTGACTCGGCCGCAGCTCCAGCTCCAGTAACGCACACGTCTTCGGCAAGAGTATGCGTGGAAGCCACGAAATGTACTTTGCCTATCTCAAGCGCCGATCATGAACCCTTTCTCAGACACTGTGCCGTCCCGTTAGCGGATGGCCAGGGGTTATCACTTGGGCCTCGCTGCGAACTGTGGCAAGTCGCTACGAACCGTGGCAATCTGTGATTGCTGTAGCCCATCTGAGATCGCATCTCATTGAAGTACCCCAGGACGAAAGCAAGACTCCAGAACGACTCGGATTCATATCAGGGTCCTAACCATTAGCACGCATCAGCAGGGGCAATTTCCATGCACGGTTCCAAGCCCGTTCAATGTTTCTACGTCAACTGGTGACCACGAGTAGCCATGGCTTGAGCAATTGTCCACACATGTAACTAATCATGTTCATTTTGATTTTCATTGATACACATCTAATCATCCATTTGGTTCTGTACTGGAAAGTCATCCTTGTAGTAAAGTCCTTCAAAAATTTAGAACCTCATGAACAACTCCATCACTCCCATCGAGAGCTCAGCGCTCATTTCCTCTTTTTTGTGTGTGTTTTTTGTTTTCCTTTTTTTTTCGTTTTCTATTTCTTACTTTCTTTTTCCCTTTGCGTATTCTGGTCGCAATGTAAAGTGCTTGGGCACATTGAGTCTGGAGTCTTATTGAGTCTTCTCTCTAGACTCTCCTTACACTCGATGGAGGCCATCGATTACTCGGGATCTTGGGCCTGGGACACGTTACCCTTTCCCCCATTGCCGCGTTTCTTCCTCCTGTTCTTCTTGCGGCTAGATTCAGGATGATGAGGGCTGGAAGGTGTGTTGCTGGGGTCCGATGGCTGTTGTGTCTGAGTGTCAGCTTCAGTAGGGGATGGTAGGCCGGCGTCTTCGTGCCCCCCCGAGGGTGAGCCAGAGGCTGCGCCGCTTGCTACGGCTTGGTCTTGGTCGTTCGTTCCAGCCTACTAGTACGTGTTAGCGACATGCAACGGGTCTGAGAATGACGCGCTCCGGAACATTTCAAGCTGTGGAAGATGGGGGCCTGTGAAGGGATGCTAAAAGTAGGAACTCACTCTGCTGTTGGAACCACCACGGCCGCCACGGCCGCCACCGCCGCCACGGTTGCCACCCCTGCCACTGTTCTTACCGCGACTGGTGGAATCGGGACCAGGCCTACGCTCATCCGAAGGTGGCGGGGCGTGACGGGAAGAACTGAGTGAGTTTGGGGTGTTGGAAGATGGGGAGGGAGTGGCTGCGGGCTGGAGACTGGGGGTGTAGGTCTCATCAAACCACCGCGTGTACTTAGTTTCGTTGGGTAAAAACATCTTTGCGACGACCCTGTTCACGGAAGTGGGCGTACGCTGGCGACGAAAGAGGCCGGTTTCGGTTTCACAGTCGACAATTGGACCGACCTCCGAAATGTTTGGAGCTTTGCCATGGGCAAGGACACAGGCAACGGGGTCGTCGCTGCCGTTAGGATCGGTGACTTTGCCAGTCTTCACGTCAATATGGAAGCCCAGGAGCGCCTCTCTTGCGGCTGAGCGCTTCCTAGAAGCATCCTCCTGTTCGTCTGTCCTGGGGACCCTGATTTTGCTTGAGCTTCCAGTGCTGTTGTCACCATCATTGGTGGTGTTGCCATCAGGACCGTTCTCAGCAAGCGAGCCCTCGGCCTCGGAAGAAAAGGGGCCAGGAGCGGCAGCGTCGGAGCCCTGCGAAGGATCTCCCTTCGCTGACTCATGGGGATGAGAACTCGACCCATGAGTAGGAGTGGGAGGATCACTGCGCTTGCTGGGATCGACCTCACCGCCGCCGCCGGGACCGTGCCTCGGTGCCTCCTTACGCAGGGCGGGGGGCAGGCTGCGACGGCCGGGTGGAGGCAGCGATCGAGGGATGCGGGTGGCGATGAAGTCGGACAGGAGGCGGTCGCCGCCCGGCATGGCCAAGATCCGCACCAGGGTGGGCCACTGGCGACGGGAGAAGGAAGACCAGATGGGACTGACGACGCCGCCCCTGAACATTGGCGAGCGGTTGAGGAAGTGTCGCAGGCCCTTGCCGAAGCGTGGCGCGGGAGGGACAGGGCGAGTGCCGCTGGCGGGCTGGCCGGGCTGGGGCGCGGTGCGAGCGCCGGGGCGGAGCGCAGAGAGGACGGAGGGGATGTTGATGCCCATGGCCATGAGGCGCTGGAGGGTGATCATCACGGCCCCGCTGATGAACAGGAGGAACTGGCGGCTGCCGAAGTAGGACAGCAGCTGCGAGGCGACCTCGGTCTGGATCGTGACCTTGATCTGTCGGACGACATCAGGGTGGAGAGCTTGAGGGGCGTCCTCCTTCTTGGTGGCCATGTACTTCAGCTCCTCCACCTTCTCGGTGAGCCTGGCGTTGTCGTCAAGCTCCTTGGCGAGCTCATTCCCGAGGCGTTCAATTTCCTCATCGTGCTTGGCCTGCTGCTCCTTCTCGCGCTTGGCTGAGTCGGCAACGTGTGTGTCCAGTTTATTCTGGATGCGCTGAACTTTATCCTCGCTGGCTCGGCAACGAGCATCGCAACGAGCATCGGTGGCTTGGCAACGAGCCTCGACTTTGGCCATAAACGCGGCCTGTTCCTCGCGGCGAGCCTTGCCATTCTCTTCGAGGCGCGCGTTGAAGTCGTCACCCTGCTTGTCGATGGCCTTCTTGGTCTCGTTGTGCTTCTCGTCGACGTCGTCCTTCACCTTCTTGAGGTCTTCCTTGCCGACTAGCTTCTTCTCCAATGCCGTCCACATCCCGCGCAGCGAGTTGATCTGATCCTGGAGACTGAAGAATGACTTGGTCCTTGCCTTGTTGTCAGCCTCGCGCTCGGTCTCCTGCTTGTCCATCTTCTCCTCGATTCCATCGACTCTAGTGCGCAGCCCGTCAACAAAGTCCATAAGCTTCTTGATTTCCTGGCACAGGGTTTTGACGAATTCATCGATTAGGGACCCTAAAGAGGTGCCGAGTTTCTTGACCGTGGCGGACAGCGCATTCAGTTTGTCTTCAAGCTTCTTGCGGGCCTCGTCGTCTGCCCCGTTGTTCTCGAGCCCATCGAGCTGTGTTCTGAGGTCTTCCATTTCCTGCGCGAGTCTCTTGACAACCTCTGAATCAGCCTTGCTTCTCTGGAGCTGGCCGATCCGCTTATTGAGATAGGCCACTTGCTTGGACAATCGCTTTGCACGTGATTTGAGACCGGTGACCCTCTTGGACAGGGCCCCGATCCGCAAGTGCAAGTTGAAAATACCGCGTTGAACCAAGCCCACGAAGCCGTATATAAATAGATTGATTGTCGCGGTTGACCTTTCGAACAACCTCATCCGACGGCCAAAAATCCCTACCGCATCAGTGAGTATCTCCCCTAAACTGGACTGGTCGTTTTGGACTGTCTCGACAGTGCTCTCAAGACTTGACAGGTTGCCGAAGACCTTGGAGATGTCGGACTTGACCATGGGCAGCTCGGCGGCGTTGCCCTTGACCAGCCTGGCCAGCCTAAGAAACCTGAGAAAGTAGGCGACGAAGGTGGCCACCACGATGGCGACTATGAATATCACACAAGCTCCAACGCTGTATGCGAGGGAGATGCTGCGAGGGAGTTCATAGCGATCGAGGCAGAAGCAGAGGACCAATGAGAGGAAGCAGACGGTGGGAAGGAAGCTGCACGCAGAGATGAGGTCGACGATGTTGACGAGCCTCCAGAGCAGATACCATGCCAAGAGGACTGCCAGTGCGGCGAAGGTACAGCGATCCTCGACTCGGAAGCTGAGGTACCACGACACGGCAGACTTGGCTTGAGGTGACAGGATCGACTTGGCTTGAGAGGTGGACAGCCTGACGAGGAGCTCCAGGGCGCCGGCGACGTCCTGCGGTGCGGCCACTGTCTCGAGATGAGGCTGTGGCTCAGGCTCAGGCTCTGGCTCAGGCTGAGGCTCGACATCAGGCTCTGGTTCGACTTCTTCAGGCAAGGCTGTCGGGGCAGGCTCTGGTGTGGGCATCGCCGTCGACATTGCTGCTGGGACCCAGGTGGACTTGGGCACCGGTGAAGGTGGAGCAGGTGTCGGGGTGACTTGGCAGGGCGTGCCGAGGGTGGTGATGAAGTCGGGAGTTTGGACAGGAATTGATGGGATGGTCAGGTTGGCTTTAGCTGGTACCTCGGGCGGGAGCAGGCAAATGTCGTTGACGGTGATGGTGTCATTGACGAGGATGGTGTCTTTGACGAGGATGGTGTCATTGACAATCATCGGGTGAGCCAAGATGCCGTCCGCCGGGGTGTTGAGGCCGCTCTGCGATGAAATGAAGACCACAGAGGCCAGCAGAACCATAGCCAAAGGGAACGTCTTCCAATTTCTAGTCCACATTGGTCTATCGCCTCCCTCGTTTGTTTCCCCGACGCTCGCCTCGCGGCGTGCGACAGGGGCCATGAGGGCGACGGATGCTGCCATGCAGATTGTGGTCGCTTCACGAAGGAAGATGGTGTCTCGAGTAGCATCCAGATGAAGGAAGTAACAACCAAGCAACCAGAAGAAGACGGCCGAGACTTTGGCATCTGTGTGACCAAGACGACTGGAGTTCGGGTTGGATGCCAGAACAAGACCGAAGAAGAGACCGAAGAAGGCGAGGTTGAGAGCGACGCCGAGATAGCTGCCGCCCTCCATGATGAAGGATGTGGATGCCGCGAAGAAGCAGCAGCTGACGAGAAGGCCGTACTTCAATAAGAAGTTTAGTGAGCCTAACAAGGCGCCGAAGACGCCTTGTATGGCCGACATGATGGTGTTTTACGGCAAAGCCGCAGGAATCTTGGGTGATGTCAAGATTGATGTGAGGGTGAGGTTGGGGTTTGGGTACTTTGAGTGAGGTTGAAGTTCTGTGGGTTCAAGTTTGTCAGCGATTGATTGATGGGAAGACTTCAAAGGTTGGTAGCGTGTGGTGGAGTAGGGCAGTACGAGGGGCGACGCGCGACAGAGTGCTCAAGTGGGAGTAGGTGGCAGTGAATTGAGAGTAGATGGAAGTGAGGCGGGGTAGAAAAACAAACCTCGAAGCTCACGACTGCGTGACGGTAAAGCCGCAGGTATCTTGGGTGAGGTCAAGATTGATTTGTGATGGGAAAGATGGGGTTTTGAATGCCTTGAGCGAGCTTGAAGTTCTGCGATATCAAGTTTGTCAGCGATTGATAGGAAGACTTCGAAGATTGGTTGCATGTGGTGGAGTAGGGCGGTGGGTGGTGGGCGACGTGCGGTAGAGTGCTCAAGTGGGAGTAGATGGCAGTGAAGTGAGAGTGAATGGCAGTGAGGCGGGGTAGAAAAACAAACCTCGAAGCTCACGACTGTTTTACGACAAAGTCGTAGGTATCTTGGGTAGAGTCAAGATTGATTTGTGTGGGTTTGGGTGTCCTGAGTGAGGTTGAAGTTCTGTGATGTCAAGTTTGTCAGCGATTGATGGGAAGACCTCGAAGCTTGGTTGCCAAGGTGTCTGTGGTGGAGTAAGGCGATGGGCGATGGGCGATGGGCGATGGGCGACGGGCGGTAGAGTGCTCAAGTGGGAGTACGTAGCAGCCCTGGAGTGAGGTGGGCGGTGCGGGCGTCAGTTGAGGAGGAAAAACAAACCTCGAAGCTCAAAACTACGTATTGGGCTCAGTTTCGACTATTTGTCGAGTGGTGGTACAGTCGTCAATCTGGAGGCGAGGAACGAGTCCCCTTTGCTCGAGACGGCGTTTGGCTGTACGATCGGTGGATGGGGCGCACAAGATGAGTACTTGATGGAGGAAGGGGGATTATCAACAAACTTGGAGGTACGAAACAAGTTCGTCTTGCTCGAAATCGCTGATGGGAATCTGGTCTGGTGTGATGCTTGAGACTGTCGGTTGTTGACAACTCGAAGGCAGAACCAGATTGGGTTGAAGGAAGAGAGGAAGGGAGGGAGGTTGAGTTTGGATTGGGAGGGGGGGGAGGGGGTTTCAGTACTTGGGACTGGACTGCGAGGCAGTGCGGATATTTTGGGTGAATGGAATCTGCCCATAACTGGTTAGCTGGACAGGTGAATGGGAAGCTGTCAGTCAAACGCTTCTCGGTGCCCAGGCCAGTTACTTTGGACAGTCACCCTTGGTCAGTCACTGATAACCAGCCACAAGCCCAGCTAGAATCGACCGCGCCTGGATACCAGGTGCGCATGGGTGGCCCAGTACCGAATGGGCCTGCTGAGGGCATCTGGAGGATCGCAACAGACATGGACTCTTGATGAAGGTATAGGGAAATAGCACAGATATATCACTGCGTACTCCTCGGGCTGTAGGACTGTCACATCTACTGCAGACTCTGATCTGATCGAGAGCTGCTGTGCTTATATAAACTGTTACTTCGAGTCAATCTAGCTAGAAGGCCCCAAGCTTGTATGATGCGATGGGATCAAGCGGCTTGGCTGCCAGGCAACCTTGGAATATTTGGGAAGAGCAAGCGCTTCAACACACCACCGAGCGAACAGGTTTCGTGGAGCGTCTCGCCAGCCAGATGAGCAGGCGAGCTTCAACCAGGAACACCAGACTATTTCCCCAAATCCATACTCCCCAGCCGCAAATATTCAACCTTGCCTGCGAATTCCCGTCCAATTCCTTCATATGTATGTGTCCTAAAGTCGTCTCCCTCGCTCTCTATTTTGTCCTCACGACGGATTTCTTGCATGTAGTCCACAAGGAGTCACGTGAAAGAGCGGATGGCTGTGCCTCAGAACCGCGTATCTGATTCCATTGTTTTTCTGAGGGACTGGGAAACTTCCTATTCGGAAAAACAACTGTCCTGAGTCCGTCGGCTGGTTTATGGCGGGATGTTTACATCTCATCCCGCCGGTGTATTTCGGAATCCCCAGGGCTTCGAGTACGTCCGTCCCACTTCGAATATTGGCAGCCAGGCTTCGAGCAGTGCTAGTAAAGCCAGACTTGACACAAGGAAAACTCAGTGTAGTCTGCTGTTTACTTTCCCTGAAGCTTTCAATCAATCGAGAATGATGCCATGGTATGCTTTCATCGAGTTTTACGGCCTAGCCACAATGTCTTGTCGTTGAAATTCTGTCTAGAGATGGTATACATTAGTGGGCGGTTCGTCTAGACAGACGAGAGAGAAGCCATGAGGACCGTCTGTTCCCTCAACTTTCCTCCAATTCTCATCCCTTCCCTATAAAAAAAGATGATGCCGAAAGGTTGATGAAAACAGGTTGCTACGGCCATGATGTGTTGAACTTCTGATTGCGAGGAACGCTGGCACTTGTTTGGTGTGCCAGACAGAGGGGCATTCATGCATGGTGTAGGGGGTTCATGTGGGATGCAGAAGGGAATGGCTGATCGGGTGCACAGTCAGTCTGACAGCCCGAGGCCTTGCTGGGTCGTGATGTGCTTCCAGCATACATGCCTGCTGGCCACCTGGGCACGAGCACGCTTCAAAGCCTGCGTGCCTCTCGAACACGCAGAAGGAGCCAGTTGACCTGTAAAATGCATTTTTGCAGCGTCCTCGCATCGAAAATTGAAGCGAGACATCTCGGCCGAGTGTGAGGCTGCTGTAATCGACATCTTAGGCCATCCTCCTCAACAGATTCCCATAGCCCAGCCCGAGTCAGCACGATGACACGGGTGATTCCATGGCCGAGCTGCTTCGTAACGAGGCTCATCCACAGCCAGCTGATCGCAAAACGACGCCTGCTTGTTTCCTCTGCCTCCCGTGCTAGGAAACCTTTCGTCATCACGGGGAGCAACATCGACATAAAAGCTCGAGAGTCGAGCTATCGCCCGTCAGGACCTTTTTCGGTCGACACATTAGCTAACAACGATATAGGCATCAAAAAAGAACCAGCAAGGCCCTACGCGTGCCTCGGCACAAGCCGCCTGACCATCGTAGTCCACAGCGTTGACAAGGGCGAGGCGGCAAACTTGGAAGCTAGACACGGTCATGCCTAAGATGAATACCACGGCGGGGAGACCCATGCTCCATCTGGCGCGATGATGAAGAACAGGCATCTGTCTGAGCGAATTTGAGTTGAGCTGACACAGACGCGCATCTGCATCGTGCCAGGCTGCGTTGCCAACTTTGCTCATTAAGTGCACGAGGATACCTAGGTAGATATGAACAAGTCAGTCGTTCGCTTCGTGTAGACATTCCAAAATGCCAGCTGCTAAGCCTTGTGGCATTTGCTGAGATGCTTGCTCACTGAAAGCATGGCTGCAGGGTGCTCTGAGGTCGGTCGATGGCCTGCACTCCAGACCGTCGATTAACTGCTGCTCAGACGCGCCCCGACGCGTCCCGACGGACGTTGAACGCGATAGTCACGTGTTTGGGCAGTGGGCAGTCAGCACTAGCCTGCTTTCGGGTGGCCAACCTACCTAGGTAGCTGCCATCAATCAATCTGCTATCGATCAACAGGGGGTCTCTTGATGTTACGCTGCACATGTGCAGAATGGCGCCAGTTCTCTCGTGTGTCCTGCCGGGGTATTACGAAGCAACCTGAACCAATGCATCGGCCCCGAGCAGCAGAATGAGCTCAGCATAGCATGGGCCAACCCTGCTGTCACCAAAATCCCACGTTCGACTTCATTCACCTCTGCCAGGCACGATGGACCTGACGGCGACACAATGGCTCTTTGAGACACGTGCCCTTCGTGTGCTCCTCAGCATAGTGCTGTCGGCGTCTCTGGCCTGGTACCTTCTCGGCCGCAGCCAACGCCGTCGTGTGAGCAAGCCCTCAGTTGCCCCCCTCCACCCCAATATCCTGATCACTTGCTAACGACCACTTAGGCCGAGGAGCGCTTTGCCGCTGAGCGAGGGTGCCTGCCGCCAAAGATATGGAACTCGACCTGGCCCCTTGGCCTGGACATGCTGCTCAAGGCTCTCAAGTACGCCAGGACTGAGCAGATCCTACAGTTCTTCCTCGAGGTCGTCGACGACAATGGCACCACGTTTGTCCAGGAGCTACTGGGTGCCACCGGCATCGATACGGTGGACCCGGAGAACATTGAGGCCGTCCTCTCCACCAACTTCGAAGGTACGTCGCCACGGCACCCATGCCGCCGCCTCAGCCACGGCCGCAGCATATCTGACTAACAGTCACAACTCACCCAGACTATGGCCTCGGTCTGCGAGCCCCGCACTTCAAACCCCTCCTCGGCAGCGGCATCTTCACCCAGGACGGCGCGCCGTGGAAGCACTCGCGGGCCCTGCTGCGGCCACAGTTCGCCGCCAACCGGTCCCAGAACTTCGAGCAGATCAAGAGCTGCGTCCAGGACCTCATCGACGCCATCCCGGGCGACGGAAGCACCGTCGACCTCCAGCCGCTCTTCTTCAAGCTGACCTTCGACACGACCATGTTCCTTCTCTTCGGCGACTCGGTGCTGGACCTCGACTGGGGCAAGGTCGCGGGCCAGGAGTCGTCCTTCGCGCAGGCCTTCAACCTCGCCCAGGACTACCTCGCCCACCGCGGCCGCCTCGGCCAGTTCTACTGGCTGCTCAACGACAGGACCTTCCGCGACGCGTGCAGGAGGTGCCACCAGTTTGTGGACGAGGCGGTGGACAAGGCACTGCGGCGGCCGGGCAGCAGCAGCGGCAGCGGCAGCGCGCAGGACATGGGCAAGGGGGAACTACGTAGCAATTACTCGTTCATTGACGCACTGGCGGAGCAGACGCAGGACAGGAAGGTGCTGCGGGACCAGTGCTTCAACGTGCTGCTCGCGGGCCGCGACACCACTGGGTGCTGCCTGTCCTGGTCGATGAGGCTCCTGGCCCGCCACCCACAGGTTCTCCAGCGCCTGCGGGACGAGGTCGCAAGCGTCTGCGGCCTGGGCCCTGGCTCGCAGCCGCCGTCGCGGGATGACCTGAAGCCCGCGCGGATGCCATACCTGAGTCTCGTAGTCAAAGAAGGTAAGCACCCCCCATTGATCGACCACCCTTTCTCTAGCTCGAACCTCAAAACCCTAACTCGCCCAAGTACTCCGACTATACCCCTCCGTCCCCGTCAACTCAAGAGAAGCCATCCGCCCGACCACGCTCCCCGTGGGCGGCGGGCCCAACGGCAGGGCGCCCATCCTCGTCCGGCCGGGCCAGGCGGTCGGCTACTGCGTGTACGCGATGCACAGGCGGAAGGACATCTACGGCGACGATGCCGAGGCGTTCCGGCCCGAGCGGTGGGAGGAGCTGAAGGACGTGGGCTGGGCGTACCTCCCCTTCAACGGCGGGCCCCGCCTCTGCCTGGGCCAGGACTTTGCGCTGCTCGAGGTCTCATACGCGCTGTGCCGCCTGGTCCAGGTGTTCCCGCGCATCGCGGTGCCGGCCTCGGAGGAGGGGCAGCCGCACGTCGCCGTCGGGATGGAGAGGCAGGCCCTGACGCTGGTTGTCGCCAGCGCGGACGGGTGCCGCGTATCCCTGGGGTGATAATAACACCTGCCGCCGATAGCCAGTGAGCTAGTTAGACAGGTTAGACAATGTTCTGTGCACACCTCGGCGAAACAAGCGAGTCGGCCCACTCCAGTCGCGTGTATGTGACGTGACAGGCGCGCCGCCGTGGGTCGATTGTGTCGCCCGAGGCGCCGGCGCGATGGCCTGACCGATACCGATCGCGATGCTCGCGGTGGCTGGCTGGCTGCCCCTACGGGGCAGGGTGAAACAAATGTCGTTGGTGGGCACAGACGCTTGCCGCCAGGGGCCCTGATTCCCCCCCAGACGCCAAGGCGCAATGCGCCCGCCCCGCGGGGACGCTGCGGCAGCAGCAGGACTAGTATAAGCTTTGCATATGTATGTAGGAGGGATCCTCATATGGTGGGTGGGGTGGGTCTCGTTTTGAAGCAGGATAGTCGAATGATGAGTAAGTTAGTTGAGGTCGCTCCTGAATCGAAACAGTTGCCAGTCATCACAATTTTGTTGAGTATCTGGGTACGTAATTGCTGGGGGATATCATAGGGTTTCCTTTGTCCCCCAGGCAGATAGATACATGGCTGGGCTAATAATGTCATGGAGGCTCTTGTCTTGATACCTAGGCAAACTAGAGCCTGGCAATGGCGAAAGTGCACCGCATATACCCGGTGTTGATTTGACTCATCTCTGGCTCGGAGTATCTATTAGGTAGAAAACAAACATGTGGACATTGAACAGGTCGACTAGTCTTCATATTACTCGAAGCTAATAAACTGGCTAACCCGTTACATTAGGTCCAGCCGAATCAATTTCGACTTCCGCAACCTCTATCCGACGGAGACCCATGCGGCGCAAGGAGCCCACGAGGGAACACTCCACTGATATGTGTTAGTATTATTGTTAAACTAATCCTTCGGTTCCGTGACACGAATGAACCAAGCAATCCTCGATCCGAGCGACCTCGACGCCCCCCCCCCCCAACGACCCAGCCCAAAGGATGTTCCCAGCTGCAATGGTAATATCATGCGGCACACCGCCCTTGCAATAGTACAGTTGAATGTCATTGCCAGCACCCACTCAGCCCAACCCACAATGCCCGGCCCGAGTTACTACTTCGTCGCCCCTCAAGATGGGCAAATGAAGGAACAAACGGCCGTGGCAAAGGGGTGCCCGAGTCGGGCCGGGCCGCTCATGCTGCTGCGGCGGCGGCTGGGGTTCTTTCTGCTCGACAGGTAACAGGTAGTTAGCACAGGAACATGATGTTCGAGTTTGCCACCGGCCTATCTATGGTGGTTGGATCAGCCAGCATTACCAAGCGTTCGGGTCAGATAGTCTGGCGTAACTAGGCACTTGGGTAGGCTGTGCCCACGTCCTGCTGTCAGCGCAGCTGGGGATGGAGTTCAAATATTCCGGCCACCACACCGCCATGTCCGTAGAGCCAGCCGGTACACTTGGGAGAGGGACAGAACACCGTGCCCGCTTTGGCGTGGTCGAGAGGTGTCTCTGCTCTTCCATGATGAAGGCGCCGCCGTGGTTCCAGAGGACAATCCCAGTCGGGCCTCAAGTGCTTGTTAGCATGGTTGGGTTTGGCAGGGTAACTACATATGTACCTTGTCCCGCCGACCTTTGATGTTGTCACTGCGGATAGATAGTGTAGCAGGCCCTGCTGGATGTATGAAAATGTGAAGGCCTGACGACCTGGAACCGCGTGCTCCTGCTTTCCTAGTTTGTTCCAGTGTCAGGCTTTGCGCTAGCACCGGCGGCGCGACCACATGGGAGCAAATGTGTCCCGATAGCTTCCGATCAGACGCGCCGCGGTGGTCTGTGTGAAGGTCTATCTCGGGCCAGGTCGCCAGACCAGGGCCGTTGAAGGTGAGCCGATGATGATGAGGGCTAATAGGCTTGAGACTTGGATAATTTGTAGCGATCACGGCGTGCGAGTCGATCGGGGTGCTCGCTAAGATTTGCCCTGCCCAAACTTTGGGGTCTCGCAAGGGTGCAGCTGGCAAGCATTGCGGTAGGAGCAGCTTTCCTCGTCGAGCCTCCCCGTTCCAGCTCAGTCTGTCTCGCGTCCTGTACCTAGTTATGTCGCCACACGGTTGGGGGGGGGGCATGTGCCAAGAGAACTTGAGGCTTTAATGAAAATGAGAAGCAGCCTGAGACTTCAGCCTCATCAGACGTCGTCAAGATTACACTTCTCGTATCTTGCCAGTGCATTTTCCCTTTTCATGAAAGCACCCATGTACCCATCTCGCATCATATGATCACAGCGCTAGCTGCTGACTGACGAGGGGCCATATGGCCCTGTCTCCAGGACCCTGCTCGGAAATTTCGTGCTGATGGGTGGTGACGTGCAGGGACCCCTGCACGGTGCTCTGCAGATAAGCCCTCTTATCGATAAGGCTGCCACTCCTCCTACCTTAGGTACTCCGTAGTCTACACCTGCCTTGTTTCTTTATTTCCTTGGCCGGCGCTAGCATCACATCACATCTCGACAAGCGGAATTGCCAATTCGGTCTGCACCTTAGCCGTGCTCAACTGCCGCCTGAAACCCCAGTATTGTGGCTACTGCTCTGGCGATCGTCTGTGCCCCAGGAAATATAGGCGACTCCCCCCTAATGTCAGACCTGGTGCCACATGCAGGCGACGCACGCCCTGCTCTCAGGCTCCGGGCCCCAGGCTCCAGGCTCATCCATCATGCGCGGGCCACCAGGTTGACAGGTTCCACGAGCCTCTCTTGGGCCGGGGACAGTGGAGTTGAAACGTCGGGCCCTCTAGGCTGACAAGCTCCACGAGTTCGTTTTGGGCCGGGACGGTGGAGTTCGAAACGTCGGTTAATTCCTCCTTCTGCCTTGTACACACGTGCATGTCAGTCTATCATTACCTGTCCTGACCTGACAGAACAGCGGTTGCCCATCTCGATGGGGGCCTTGGCCTCTCCCGCCGTGCCCCGGGCTGTGTCATATACCTTTCAGCCTGCCTTGCTTCGAGTCAGGCTGGTCCACGCACGCGTGACCACGCTGGCGGGGGGCTCGGCAACAGCTGGAGCTCTCTGTCTGATTGCTCATCAGCCAGCCAGCCGCGCCCAGAGCCAGCCCAGCCGCGCACAGAAGCTGAGCTGACGAGCTTGCGAGATACCAAGCTGGGGATCAACAAAAGATAGGCTTGATCTGACCATGCCAGAGCCGCCGTGACGGTGCACCAAAGGCACGGTTCCAGCGGTCGGAGCAGCCCAAAGTCTATGGCCAGCAATCCAAAAGTGCGAAGACTCTTGGGTGCGTCTCAACATTTCTCGGTCGACAGAGGATGCGATTGTGGCCACTCAAGGCTGCATACACGCCGCGCTAGACGCACGCACATCAACTTTATTTTCACTCTCTGCTGCGAGGTTGAGTCGACTCGAGTGGGATTTTGGGTTTGTCGACTCATGTGGTGTTCAGGCCAGCGGGTTTCACCACTAAAACCCCCCCTCCTCTCGCCGCCCTGGTGCTGGTGCAAAACCCAAAAGTTTAATTAGGCTCTAAAATAAGGTTGCCGCTGCATGCGCCTACGATTCGGCCCCCTCCGGGTCAAGATCTGACACAGTCTGCCTACCCCAGCGCACGATAGCGCGCGTTCCAACGGCGGCTGTCTGGCTGTCTGGCTGACAGGCTAGCAGGCTAGCAGGCTGGCAGGCTGGCTTTTTGTTATCTCAGAACCAGGGACTGGCCAGGCAGTGGTTGCGGTGCTCGCCCGACAACGGTTTGGACCCTGGAAGAACCACGGGTTGGGCCGCAAGCGAGAGAACTCCATTGGACCCTCTGATGCTGGGACAAGGTGCAACTACACCCTACGTCTAACGTCTGGACTGGTCTATTCAACTATCGCCCTCTACGGGTAACTTGGGACGAGTTTTGCTTCGCTTGATGGGGCCGACTGCATGTAAACTAGGTGACCATCCTCCCGCGGGCGGGAAGACCTCGGGAGTCGTCTCAAGGCTGCAAAGCGATGGCGGAATAAAGTTCACACCTTGTCAGCGATTCGCAACCTCGCGAGTCACAGGTGCATGTCGGGGTGCATGTCGGGATGCACGTCTACTCAGGCACAACATTACGGATGCCACACGCTCGGAGTTTCTACAGGTGGGCCCACACCTTATGGGCAGGGCTGTGTGAACTTGTTCCAGAAGGGTCACCCGCACACCGTCCGGGGCGGGCGGGTGGCGGAGAGACGGAGCCTAATTCAAACTAAGGTTGATATATATGTCGACGCAAATCTCTGCTCACGCCTCGGTTACACGGCTGACCTCTCTCAAGTAATGTCGACCGCACGTCAACCACCAGCTCCATCGCCGACGGAATCGCGCGCCCGCCGACGGAGACCACATACACGCTAATGGGCTAGCTCACGAGACAACAAGATGGATTCGGATGTTCGAGGCCCGGAAGGGGTCGAGCTGCCGACCGAGAACAGGTCGGGGGTTGTGAGGGCCGTCGTCTCTACATTGATACCACTCGCAGCACTGGTAGTCGGCCTGCGCTTCTACGCCCGACATCACCTTGACCGCTGGGTCGGCATAGACGATTGGGCTGTGTTGGCGGCATTTGTAAGATCACCTCGCTAGGATAGGCAAGTCCACTGCCACAGTGTACTGACACACCTTTTAGGTTTTCACCGTGGGTTTGGGCATCACTATCTGTCTCATGGCCGAGGTGGGACTTGGACAACACTTGTGGGACCTCAGCGAATCGCAGATCGAGCAGTACTTCAAGGTGAGCGCTCTTATGGACTCTGTTTCTGATGCACACTGGACTGACAACTGCCAACAGCGATTTTACTTCACAGTCATCCTATACTACTGCGCCCTGGGCTCCATCAAGAATGCGCTGCTGCTGCAATACAGACGCATATTCGGGTCCAAGCTTCGCCGGCCGATCAACATTGCCTTGCTTGTTATTGGCTCATGGAGCATCGGCCTCGTGCTGGTGTCCATATTCACTTGCCACCCAATCTCGGGATACTGGATAAAGGACGTCAAGGCCACCTGCATTCCTACGTACCAGTGGTATATCCACTCCGCTGGCAACATCCTGAGTGACCTTGTGATATTCACCTTGCCCATACCGGTCCTGTGGAACATGAAGGTCTCGATGAGGCAGCGGCTCCTCTTGATCCTCGTTTTCTCATTAGGTCTTCTGTAAGTCAACCGCGCCTATCCGAATCAGGGTTCCATCCTCGCCACCTTGCTGACGACATGACCAAAAGCAACTGCTCCATATCAGGTATTAGGATCAAGTACCTACCCATAGTAAACCGCAACCCAGACGTCACCTACGACAACCTCGACGCCGCCGCCTGGACAATGGGCGAGGTGTGCCTCGCCATAATCTGTGCCTGCCTCCCAACCCTACGTCCCATATACGCCCGAGCCGCAAGGCAGAGGTTTACAGACAGCCTGGGGCCCGGCCTGAGGCGACGCAAGGCGGCGTACTACGGGGGCCCCGGCCGTGACCTCCTCACGCCAACCGAGGGCGTGTCGTCCTCCACGGGCATCATGTCCCGCCGTGATCACCAAAACATCGACATCGAGAAGCTCGCCAGCCCGCGGGCGACCCCGAAGCTGAGCTCGATCGACACGAGCTCCGACTGCACGCGGACGGGGATCTACCAGTCGCAGTCGCAGTCGTCGCGCGCCCCGTCCCAGTGCGATCACCACTGCTACGAGCTCGTGGAGAGCCCTCCGCTGGTGCAGCAGCACCCAGAGCGGAAGCTGCCCAGGCCGAGGGTGGCCAGGGTGCCTGGCGCCCTCACCAGCCCGTGCCAGCCGCCCGAGCACCGGCGGCCGTCCGTCCAGAGCATCCTGGACGAGATCGTCGTCACGCAGCCGCCGAGCGCCATCATCCACGAGGCGCTCGGCAGCAACTTCCCGATCCGGGTCGCGGGGCACGTCGAGCCCCTGGGCGCGTCGCGGGGCCGCTTCAGCTCCATCGACACGGTCGCCAGCGAGGGGCTCAGCCCCCCGAGGCCCAGGATACGGCGCATGGCGTCGGAGGGCTCGGCCGCCCCGCACGTGTCGCACCTCACATCACCAACCTGGCGGGACCCCGGGTCGGCAGCGCGGATGCCGGCTGACTTCTTCAACAGGGTCGACTTCCAGGTCGTAGGCTGGGGCAGCGGGTCGGCGAGCCGTTCCCCCAGGGAGGTCGGCCACGCCCCGCGGGATCTTGTGTAGGCGGCGGGCGCGGCTTTCAGAACTAAGTACCTACCTGGACACATACAGGATGCATGTGCACATACGGGACACGTGTGGAGAGGAGAAGGACAGATATTCATCCTTCGATATTTTCTTTTGATGATACCCATAAGGCTTTTGGGGTAAGGACCACTATAGACGGCGGGCAAGAGGGACGTCCGCAAGGAAATCCGCAAGGGAAACCAACCAACCACATAGGCATTATTCAGACATATTGTATAGTTCTTGTAATTTGACGTCACACGTTTACTCTCTCATGCATCAGTCACCCCATGACGGAGCTGAAATCCATACCCAGCCAGCCTGGTCGAGGGCGCAACACCACATACGGGATCACACGGCTGCAGATCCATCTAGCAGACAACGTCCACCTCCGGGCCCCAGCCATCAAATCCCGACGCACGACTCCGCCACCCAACCCCGGCCGGCCCCGAACCCCCGAAGCCGACATTCCTCTGACACCGACTGACTGACTCTCCGCGACGAACGCCACCCACCCCACCTCCACACCGGCCGTTTTGCCTCATCTACATGAGTCGCCCACCCGCCCTCCCGCCCGGGTCGGGATTCGGGACCGGGTCCTGCCCTGCCCAACCCAACCCACCCTGCCCAATGCTACGCGACGAAACGGGAACGGCCGCACCCTGCACCCATCTCACATGCGGGCTGGGGTCTCTTTCGTCCGAGGTTGACGACGTGGTAGATACTGTATGCAGGGCACATCTGTGCCGTTGGAGAGAAGCACGGGGCTGAGATCTGAGTGGTACTGGTGAGTTGAGTTGAGTGAGTGTAGCACCCGAGGATCAGCCATAAG
This sequence comes from Diaporthe batatas, assembly GCF_019321695.1. NCBI lineage: Eukaryota > Fungi > Ascomycota > Sordariomycetes > Diaporthales > Diaporthaceae > Diaporthe > Diaporthe batatas. The sequence goes on from NW_025408550.1 coordinate 573,032, forward strand.
TGGCCAGTGAGTGAGTGAGTGAGTGTCGTACCCGAGGATCAGCCACAGCTGGTGAGCGAGCGTAGTATCCGAGGATCATCCAGGATGCGACGGTATCTTCCGTGGACACCTGCAGCCCTATCTGCCTACCTACATACTTAAAACAAGGGGGCAGGCCGCGGTCAGGTAATGGATGACTGCGGACGGGAGTGGACGCTGGTTGATCGGTTTGATGATTCGTATGTATGTTCTTAAGCACAGGCTTGGCTGCTGCACTTCCTCCTCAGACGCTCGCTGGCTGATCCCCGGATACCCTCGGATAGCTCGGGAGCGAGGGGCGCGGCAATAGTTACCTTGCTGCTGCGGGAACTAATGCGACGTTCACTGACGATTAGTTATAGATAGTAATAGCCAGGCGCACCATGCCACTGATCGCAGCGGGTATTATGCCGCCCTCGCTGAATCTGCCCCTTCCAAGGTTGGCAGGCTGACTGACTACGTACGTCGTATGCACGGCAGGAGGCCCGCCCACTCGTCATGAGACAAGACGCGCGTGTGTGTTGTGTGTTGTGCGGCAGCCTCGCGATGTCGTGGGCGTGCTTGATTCCTGTATCAGCCTCCTTCGGAGTGCCAGACCTAGGTATCTTCCTTGCTGTTGCTGGCGCTTGGAAGGGACTGTGGTTTGTCTGTTAGAAGGCCGCATGTCTGTGTGTGTTCCTCTCAGGCAGCCTTGCCGGGTGCGTGGGTCGCCTGTCATGAGCAGGAGGGGGTTTTGAGTAGTCTTCGATGGATACGTCTTCCTATGGTCCGCCTCTTAAGCATCTCTCCCGGGTGCCGTGTCTTGTCCTGTGTCTTTCTCTTGCCGCAGCTCCTCCGCCACTTGTCCGCCCGCCCGATCCCATGGCTGACTGTCCTCGACAGCGGGCTCACGCAGACCCCCCATCCGGACCGTTGCCTCCCACACGTATAGTTGCAGACGTGGGCGAGCTACACGTGCATGCTCGGAATCACAAGTGCCACACCCCGGCTCCCCGCTCCAGGCCCCAGGCCCCCTGCGCCAGCCGCGCAGCCCCCGGGGGGGCGACCTCTTACGCGGTTCTTATCTTGACCGCGTCCCTGCTCGCATCGCCTGCTCTCGAGACACCCGGGGTGGGCGGCTCGGGCATGTGCCCCTGCGGGGAGTCGCCCGCCAGCATGACGGCGCGGTCAAGCGCGTAAGGGAGGCCGCGGTGGCGGCCGCGGATCATCATGGCGCAGATGACGAGCTTGGCAAACGTGCCGAACTGTCCGCACAGCGAGGTCATGACGGATGGGTGCCCGAGGGAGAGCCCGACATTGCCGCTGGGAGACTATGTGTGAGCAGTGAATAATCGGGGGCGACTGGGCAGGCACTCACTAGGCCGAGACGACTTCGAAAAATACGGAGAAGACCGAGAATGCCTAGGTTGGCCATGCGTCAGTTCGGCGTTGTCCATTATGGTATAGTTTCGCTCATCTGGGCGGATTACTCACCGGCTGTCCCAGGTCCTTGATTCGCCCGGACTCGGCTACGCAGATACAGAACGTCCCGAGAAACACATACCAGAGGTCGAAGCTTAGCTGGTTCTGGACGTGCGTCATGATGTAGCTGGTTGCCCGGGACTCATCGAGGGGGCGGTCCGTTGCGTACAGGCCGATTGCCTGCTCCTCGTAGGTGTTGGACGCGCCTGAGACGTGTTAGCCCCCAGCCATGCATCCGTCTTTGATTACAATGAGCCACCAGGGGTTAGGGGGCGGTGAGAACGATAGGAATAGCACTGACGGATGCTGATCGCGATTGGAAGAATGGCGATGTACATCATGACGAGGAGGCTGAACTGGACGGCGGGATTGATCTCGGCCAGGTTCAGTGTCGAGGTGCCTGTATGCCGGGAAGACGCAGCCTGAAACAAGGCCGAGAGAATCCTCGGGCCTATTGAGAGGTCGTTGACGGCGGGGTTGTCCAAGTCCAAGACAACGATCAGGAGCACATCCACAAAGTTGAGCGCGGCAATGATGCCGAACAGGATCCATGTAGGGGAACTGGGAAATAAGAGGGTGTAGCACCGGCGCGGGTGGTCGAGGAGAAACTTGAATGCTGTGCTGTTCGGGCTGTTCGAGGGCGTCAATTTGTATGTGACCCAAATGCAGAAGCGCAGTGCCACCGGGTAGCAGGTGTTGCCGGCGAAGGCCAGAAATGTCATCAGCAACATGGGCCACGTCGCGTCCTTGAATGTGATCATGGAGTCGGGAGTCAGTGTGAAGCCGAGGTTGTTGACCATGGTCTGCGCCGAGTAGAACGCCCTTCACGCCACATCTGGAGTCAGCAACGAACGGCCCCGGGAACACGGCGTATAGGGCCAGGCAGGACTACGGACCACCACGTCTTGCTTTGGCCGCACTCTGCCAGCCAGTCTGTGTACTTTGATGGGGCCGTGTGAATCCATGGCAGTAGGCCGATCACACCAAGAAGATGAAGCCCGAGATAATAGCCTAAAAGTCGACTCGGTCAGCAATTGGAGCAAGGCCGACGGTGCCGTGGCCATACCCAACACGATCTTCAGCAACAACTTCAGCGCCGCGTACTCGATGCCGCCAAGCTTCCTCTCGTCCTCGGCCGACATGTCATGGAACTGTGAGTTTCTGCCGACCGTGACTTGTTTGCGGAGACCAGGCAGATCATTGGGCCGTGGTCGCTGCGACGTGGTGGAGAGCCTCCGGTCTGCGCCAGGCCGAGCTCCCAGGACAAACACGGCGCTGGCGTGGTTTTCGATGGACCTGGCGGCGGAAATTATGGGGCCTTTGTTCCCAACATGCTTCCGGTGCCTGGCCGCGATACCTCCTCCCCCTTCTGTCTCTTGAGCGGGCTTTATTTCATCTTCATCCTCGCCTGCAAACAGCGGGAACAATCAGCATGCCTGCCCACTCAGACCTCGTCTTTTACTCATCCCCCTGGGCTGGGCCGGTCTCCCGAACGCGCTTCTCTGTAAAGGGTTGGCCTGTCTCTTTGGTCAGATATTGACAAGTAGCACGTGGTAGCTGCGGCAAGCTCCAGATCCAGACTGTCGGGACTTACCATTGTCGCGCTCCAATGGAGGCGGTATATAGTATTCCGTGGATGTTGAAGGCCGTTGCTTAGATTCAGATACGCTGGGTTCCATGCCACTGACATTAGCCGCGGCGGGGACTCCTTCATCACCCACAACCCGTCGTGGCTTGCTGTAATACTTCAGAGGTGCGCTCGAAGTCACACGGGCTTGCAGGGTTACGTACCTTTCCAGGTGATCCTCCAAGACCTTGCTAGGTCCCTCAACGTCTTCTTCGCGCCTCAAGGAGAAGACCACGCCCTTGGGAGTTGGCCGCGGGTCGGATCGAGCTAAGTGAATCTTTGTGTCAGCCAAGCACGCAGCATTGGGGCAAAATAGAAAGTATTTACCAGCGGCCTTGAGCTTTTTCTTGAACCAGACGATCCGGAAAACGACCACCGCGATGTTCACGACGCCTAAATTCGTAATAGTGGGAATTACGTAGAGGAAGACTTGCTGATAAGTCCTCAGGGCCTTCACGTCAACCCTTAGAAAATCATGTGTCAGCTACTTGTCGAGCTAGGTAACGAGATCCTCCAACTAACGTGTTGAGGCCGGATTCGGTCGAAGCGCTCGCGCCGAAGAAATAGGCGTCAATGGCAGCCAAGTTGCCCTCGGGCGTGAGGATCACCAGGCCAAGGAGTCCACAGAAGATTATCCAGGCATCTTAAAACCGCTCCGTCAGTGAAATCTATGCATTTTTGGCACGAACTGGAGACTCTGATACTAACAGTGAAGTGTAATGAAGTTGAGTCGTAGCGGGAACATGGTTGCCCACGTGCGTAAGCGTGGGAGGGGTTGTTCCAAATAGCTATAAGGAAATCCTGAGACAAATCAGACAGGGGATCTCAACGAAATTGCATCTACGCGCAAAAGTAGTAGCCGTTAGGGGTCGGTTGTCTTGGTCCTGTTGTGCGACAATTCGGATGTGGAATTGTTCGAGGAGGCCCACGTGAAGCGTGCAGGTAGTCAAGACATTGACCATTCTTGAAGTGATTTATACCGAAATAGGGCCTGGAAGGAGGGGACGTCATTAAATACCGCACATTCTGCGCTAGAGCAAGATATGGTGGTGGAGGTCAAGCCACAGAATGAGTCGAAGCCCTTTTCGACGGATTAAGTCGATTAATGTGCCACACAAGCAGAAGCCTCACGACTATATCAGTGGCAAGGAGAATCTGTGCTCTTGGACTACTTTCCAACATGTCTAAGCAGGAACTTCCAAATAAGTCAACTTCCACTGAACAAATAATACTTCGCTGGAGTCCAGAAATTCGACCAGCTTTTTGTCTTTGTTGATACGTTCTCGTCGGTCACCGGTTTTGAGCCAATAGGCAGGGGCCTGACGCAGAGCTGCGGGCCAGAGTCGCCAAGCCGGACGCTGCAGAAAGGGCGCAGGATCGGATCCGATCTTCCGGGACTGGCCAATCAATCGCGATACAGCCGGAAGCTGGGACCGGCCGAAGGCTTGGCAGTTGCGAACAACTCGCTGCAGCCCGTCGGTGATGACCTTGGCAAGCTGTAAAGACAAGTCGTCTTGCAAAACAATGACGGATGTTTGGGCTGCCTCCGGGGGTGGTATAATCGCTCCCTACCCTTCGTCCTGGGAGGGCGACGGAGTGACCATCTCTGAAACAGTATACAGGCGCCGTCATAAACCTTGCGGGTACTGGGAAGTTTGACTATAATAAAAAAATCCCAGTTCTATTGCCCCAACCGCTCGGGCGGTCAGCCGTGTGCGCACGAGGATGTCCATCCGTAAGCCTGCCCCGACGCCCACCCAGTCTATCCCCAAAGACGAAATCACAATTCTTCAGGGTCCAAGGAATAAGCTGATAGTGGTCTTCTCGACTGGAGAGATATCCTCCAAAGATGCAGCTCGGTTCCGCTTCATTTCAAGTCCGGCTCTGCCGCATGGGCACCAGCACTTCCTCGAGTCAACAAACCGCCAGGGGAAGCAGAGTGTCTGGCGGGATCGGTTGAATAGGGAGTGTGACAGGATGCGAGAAGGCCTGTCCCAGCTTACAATCAGACGCAACGTGCAAAAAGACTTACAGGGGGCCCCCGGGATCCCAAACGATGTCGCCCGTGGATGCTCCACGCTGGAACAAAAGTATGGGAAGTATTGGAAGACCATTGGCCGCGGCGCCCACGGCACGATCAGCATATTCCGCAAGCCCAACCCACAAGGCCGAGACGTGAGCCTAGTCGCCGTCAAGCAGTTCCACGAAAGGCCCACCCCGGCCCGGTCGACAGAGCAGGACGGCAAAGAGGCGCCGGCCGGGCACCGAGACCACCTGACGAGCGGCCTGCAGCACGCAAACGTGGTGCGGATCCTCGACGTCTTCCAGGCCGAGCAGCACAACACGCTCTATGAGGTCATGGAGTTCTGCGCGGCGGGCGACCTCTTCTCCCTGATCCAGTCGGAGTGGCCCTTCCAGGCCGACGAGGCCAACTGCTTCTTCAAGCAGCTCATGCGCGGCGTGCAGTACCTGCACGGGCTCGGCATCGCGCACTGCGACCTCAAGCCCGAGAACCTGCTGCTGACCGAGTCGGGCTCCCTCAAGATCAGCGACTTCAGCTGCAGCCAGCAAGTCCTGTCCCGCCCGGGGGACCCCGGCGGCGAGGCGCGGCTCCTCTCCGGCAGGCGGGGGTCCACGCCGTACGTGGCGCCCGAGGAGTTCACCGAGGACGAGTTTGACGGGCGTGCCGCTGACGTCTGGGCCTGCGGCGTCGTCTACATGGTCCTCCGCCTCGGCCACTACTGCTGGCCATCAGCGCGGGCGGAGGACGGCTACTACACTTCGTACGTCGAGGATCGTCGGGTGGAGGCCGGCTTCGCGCCTGTGGAATCGCTGCACCCGGTAAGCCTTCGGCCATTCCATAGGCGGGTTGGTCGCCTCGGCCTGCGCTGTGGGTTAAAGAAACACAACGAGTCTGACGAGTATCTAGGTCGAGTGTCGCGATATCGTATACTGCCTCTTGGACCCACTACCGGCTCGACGGCTCACAGCTTCCCAATTCCTCAGGTCAGAATGGGGCCGCAGCATACAGGTCTGCCATGGAGGCGGAAGTGCTTAGTTGGCAGTGCAATCTCTTGCCATTGTTCGTCGTCAAGGGCCGCGCGGCGTGCCCGGGCTGCAACCCCGTGGGACCTCGCTAAGTCGTGACCGAATACGAGACTCATTGTTGTCACCCCGTGGGACATGAACGTAATCCTGGGCAGCCTCAAAATACGGATGATCTGCTACTGGCGGTCAACAATACTTGGATGAAAGAAACATTCGATAATTTTTGGCCCAGTTGCTTGTTATATAGTCCATCTAGCTCGAGAGAACCCTCCAGAGTGGAAGCAGTGATGGTGAACGCGGACTAATTGAGATCTATCCGTCACCTACTTCAGAAACACGATTCGCGGCGAGATTGTGGCTACTGCTTGAAGAAACCAGTCTAAGAAGCTGCAGCTCGCACTTATCGTCGGGTTCCATGTGATCCATGCAAACAGTATCCGCAGATCGTCATCCTCCTACTGCTCGGCGACCGTAGATGCCGGGAACTTCTGTCGCGGAATCAATCGTATGGCATACGGGAGTCGAAGTTGGTCAACTTGGAAGGAGAAGAATCTTTCCGAGCGGGGTAGGCCTGATCGGGTATACTAAATACACGGGAATAGTGGGCTTTGTCTCAACAACTTCAAAGGTCGCCCAAGGGATCAAGCGGCGCGTTTGGAGAGAACATCGCCAGCGGCGAAATGTTCTGAAGAAAAGGCGCCTGGACGTCAAGAAGCTGTCCCTCAATGTCCATCTCCGTGTTGTAGAGCGGAATCCGCAGGGTGTCTTCAGTGAAAGCAGTGAGCTCGCTCTCAGCGAGGCTTACCCCTGGCAGCAGAGGGTATGCGAAGGGGTCCTCCAAGGGAAAGTCCATGAAGTCATCCTGCAACGGCTTCGATACCTGTTCAGGGAAATGATCCATGGAATCGGGCCGAGGTTCGGCGCTGGGGCCTGCCGTGGTGGGAGTCTCTGCGGAGAATGAACCCAGGGGCCATTGATGCTGCTGAGCGACCTGAGGACTTGCAGTCTGGGCGGAGACCGGATCGTCTCGACGGCGAGAAGATGGTTGGCAGTCACCTGTTGTGGCCCTTCGCGTCTGACCGCCTTGAGCTCTGGGTTTTTTCGGTTTATATTGGTCAGGGAGTTGATCAAAAATTGACTGTAAAGTTGTCAGACCTGGTCGTAGACCTGAATTGACCTAGTTTCGCGGTTGGGCGTTGGACTCACGTTCAGTGCAACAGTCACTCTGTCTGCCGCAAGGCTCCTTTGAGTCAGACCAGAGATGCAGTCTTTGCCCATCTTGGCGTCAGCGAAGAGCTCAGAAACCCTGGGCTGTTTCGGGTTGTTCAAGACAAATAACAACAGGCTTAGAACCGCAAAGAATTGCGTGTAGGTGATGAACCAGTATGGGCCTATGAGAACCGCCTGTCTGCGTATCTCAAGCCCTATGTGTATGATGTTGCGGCACACATTTATGCCCGCTGACGCGAGGGCAAAATAGCGCTCGTCGACCGATTCGTGCGACGGTAGCCGACGAGAATAGTATTGAATGAAGGGTCGGTATAGCATCATCTGGACATGAGCGTAGGTGAAGCGGAGGAGGATTTTGACCCTGGACAGTGTTGGGATTAGCCATGGGCACCACAATATTGAGGCTGCAGGGTGAAGGCGTCGACATTGCATACCGAGTGATTTGTACGTCTTCTTCGTGGCCTGGACGCCACGTGGGCGGCAGCTTTTCATGCCAGTCGCGGATATCTTGCTCCAACTCCCGAATTTTAGAGAAGCTGATCATATAGGTCTCGGCGGAACCATCATCGGCCCTTGTGGGCGGGTAGATGTCGCGAACGACTTTGGCGAGGATGTGCATGAGCCTTAAATTCGCATTTGATGCTTCAAGCATGGAAGGAGTCCCGGGCGGTGGCCACTCGATTCCACTATCTGTGATGTATTCGTCATCCACCTCGGACGGCCAGGGCTGATCAATGTCTTTCTCTTCTAGGAGAAGAGGTAGTCCGAGAGTGGTGGAAAGGTAGATGTCCATTTGCCGAATGGTGTAGAACACCCTCCGCCTCGTCTCGTCCTTTATCGGCCCGAGCGAGATGGCAGGCAGATGACGGTGCAAGCCCATTCGTAGGGCAGAGCGAAGGGCGATGCCGATGAGGGTATGGCAGCTGTTTAGTTCACCAGTGGCTTGCAAAAACTGAATGTTAAACACAAGCGCTTGCAAGGTAGTCATGTCACTACACTCGGTTACATCTTGAAGGTAATGCTTCGCCAAAGTGTAGAACTTGTACCTGGAATGCAATCAGCGGCATGTCGACGACATTAGAACCAAAGGAGGATTGCTTATCCATGTTACCCTCGCTCCATTGCCACAGCGTAGTGGTCGGGATTTGTCGGGTCATTCTCGTCAACATCGTACATGGACCCCAAAGCCATGACGGAGAAAAGGAGCCCTACGAACCTCCGTTCCTCGGGCGTGTATTTCTGGGGTCGTTCTTCGTAGAGCCTGTGGAACATGCGCCAAAATGACGGGGCATGAACCACCGGCAGAATGCAGGTAGCCCTGCTGAAGGCGAACTCGCACAAATCGCGGGCAAAAGGCTGGGGGGGTACTGGAGAAAAGCCATCGCTGACATGGGACCAAGAAGTTGCCGAATGCCCAAGGAGCCCAGATGATTTGGGTAGAAAAGGTCGTCCAGGCTGAGGCAAGAATGGCGTTCTGGAATCGTATCGAGACAAACCCGGGAACTGCTGGGTGATACGGCTTAAGAAGGCCGCCCCTGACGACATGCCATGGAAATCGTATTCGCCGGTCGCGGTCAGATCCAGTTGGCCAACATTCTCGACCAGAGGCATTCGCCTCGCAGCATTCGCTGTTTTGTCGGGGGTCTCGTTGGCCGCCGCGGCATCATCCCTGAACGACCTTTGGTCATGAGATAGACCTTTTAGGACAGATCGGGCGGAATGTGCTGGTTGCTCCAGCAGTGAAGCAACTTCGTCTGGATTATCCAGATCGACATGGGGCAAGAGCTTGTGAAGCAGAGTCTCAGCCGTGTATGCCTTTTGTTGCAGCGAGCTAAACCCTCGCGTGGATAAATTGGTATAGTTGCAACCTGTGGCAGAAGGTCAGTCACTGGCTGCCCACCCCCCCCCAACTATCCGGGGCTCGCCACAATGGGTTCCAGGGCTCCTCACTGGAGTCAAAGGCGGCACAGCTCGAACATGGCCTCTTGCCATCACACCTGATTTTCTTGCGTCGGCAATCGTCGCAGGCTCTTGTCGTCCGTCGCCGCTTTCTGGCCGCTCTTTGCGGACTCTGGCTCCGAATCTCGGCGCCGGGAATCGTCTGCTGTGCTCCGTCGCTCACAGATTGTCTGTGACGCGACGAGGACGAGGCCGGGGAAGCAGAGCCCCCCAGTGTGTCGTCCTCGACGGGATCGGGCACCATTGCTGGCCCGGGGGCCGCCACATGGGACGTGAAAAGAAAACCTTTGCCGCTAGAGCAAGGCTAGTAAGGACAGGTCAACTGGCGCCCGTAGCCAGGTCTCAGTACTTCAAGCCAGCCGACAGTTCTGATCACAACAAGGCGCTCAAGGTACTGGCTTGCACCTGTCGCTCTAAAAACATGCCTTCAGTTCAGGTCAGATTGGCAAGAGTGGGACGTGCAGCCCCAGAAGTCACGGGAAGGAGGGACAGGCTGACTAAACTCTGCAGAAGGGGCTGCCTAAGTACCTAGGTACTCAAGCTATGGGTACCTCGGTACTTGTTAGCGTTGCCACTGTGATCAGCTTGGCTGTGGTTTAGGGTTAGGGCTCATGGCTGTCAAACACCCGACGTTCAATTGACCAGAGGTAAGTCAGTAATTGTCCAGAGAAAAATCAGAGAGCCCGGCCCATCAAACAGGTTGTTGACCGTCTCGGCTCAGAGTCGAATTATTGCGCTGGGCGGTTGCCATGCGTGAGGGAGCGCCCGGGTGTGCCTTAACACGGTGCTTGCCATTACTCTAGGCTCCTAATCCGCAATACTATCTACTGATAGCATATGAGCATCCTAGCAATTGACCTATATCAACATTAGCACTGCTCGATCACGTCGCACGAAATACACACACCATGTCAGCAAGGAACTAGGCAAAGCAGGCAACCACGGTACTATTAAAGCTGATTGTAACCCCGCTCCATGCACCTCGAGCCGTTCCACTGGCCTTCAGAAGTCGGCACGGCACACCTGGGTTCCATATCGTCGCTCCGTCTTTCGTTTTTTAACTGTCATATCTCTGGAACTCAGCCATGTCCATTGAGTCTAGACAGGAGGCAGCCTTGCCGGCTTGAAACCCATAACAACCAAACATTTTCATTTATTTTCACATTGATCATGGCTTCTACTGGGATTATTATCGTCCTGACCATTCTCTCGGTCATTATTATCATCGCTGTACTATGGGCGGCACTTCCTCAGGTTTTCTCGGGAACAGGACGCAGAGGGAAATGGGGAGGTCAGCATAGGAGATCATCGTGGCCGCGCTCGAGGCGGGAGGCAGTGGCACGGGACCGGACGGGGAGGATGAGTATGCCTCCGCCAGGACCGCCAGGACCGCCGGGACAGCCAGGACAGCCAGGACAGCCAGGACCGCCAGGACCGCCAGGACCGCCAGGACCGCTTGATCACATAACCTTGGGAAGGCTTAGAGATGAAGAAAGGCAACGACAAAGGCAAAGAGAGGGAGAACGGCGTGAATCACCAAGGTTACAAAGCCCTTCCCATCAATTGTCGCCGAATAAATCAACTCGTGGAATAAGAGTGCCGCCAAAGTGATCTTTGAAGCAGTCTTTATTGTTGCAGGCGTTCAAGGTAAATACGAGGCTTGAGAAAAAGAAAGAATCATGGGGGTATCGGTCTCATATTTCAGGATATACAAATTAGATGCAGCGCCTGAGAAAAGGTAATGCCGTGTCACGCGAAGACCTCGGGACTTGAATCATCGAAGTCGCTTCCTAAGTCTCCGCGCTGAATTTGGCTGCCTTCCTCTGTCTCAATTGTGCAAGTTCGCCCCCCATCACTCCTTAGCCGCTCATGACACCAGTGTTGGTGATCGCCCAACTTCTTGAATCCATCACTTGCTTGCTGAAACAAATCTAAGGCCTCTCCTTCTCGACCTTGCTTTGACAGCACATGAGCAAGTAATGAGATGGCCTCGAGCGTGTCTGGGTCTCCTAGGCCACGCTCATCGGTAAAACCCTTGAGAGCTGTTCTCACAACCTTCTCTGACTCTCGATATCGTTTCTGGCCGCAAATGGCCGTTGAGACCGTCATCAGGACACGGCAGTAATCCATACTTCCTGTTCCATGACCGGGTTCGTATCCTTGCGCAGCTAGCTTACCCAGTGCTTCCGCCGACCCAAAGTTTTCCTGCATTATGTAGAGAATGCTCTGGTTCGCCATACAATGCAATGCATTGGGGCCTGAATCTTTCCCTGTCGAATCGCAATCTTCCATCACTTCGTTGTAGAGACGGCTTGCTTCTTCCAGTTTCTCTTGATGTTGAACACTGAGAGCGAGGTTTATCTTGGCGGTTAGGGTATAGCTATGCACGCGTCCGAAGTTATCGTTCGCCAGGTATCCGTCGTATGCCATGCGAAAATGGGCTTCTGCTCTGTCAAAGCAATCTCGCTTCATACAGAGATCTCCCAGATTGTTAATCATAGAGAGAGTATTAGGGTGATCACGTCCGAGTACCTCTGTCTGCCTGCACAACGCCTTCATTTGTTCTTCCTCGGCCCTCTTGTAGTCTCCCTGCTGCTTGAAAATATCCGCAAGAGAACTGAGACTTAGGATAGTGTCCGGATGGTTTGTGCCAAGTGTCTTTTCCCTTGACTGACACACACGATCCATAATCTTAGCAGCGTCGTCTAGCCTGCTTCCGTGTTGGGAGAGTGTTGAGGCGAACGTTCTCGCGCTCTCCATGGTATCTTGGTGCTGAGGTCCGAGCAAACGTTTCCTGTCCTCATAGTTCTGCTCGCCTAGCTTGATAGCATCTATGAAGTCACCGTTGCGACGGAGGACCTCTACGAGGATCGCTTCCGTCTCGAATGTAGATTCTTCAAGTATCCCGGGGCTCTTTCTGGTTGTATCCGATAATTCGCGCAATTCCTTTTTCGCAGCTTCGACTTGATTGACTCCCTTGAGACATAATGCCAACACCTGACGGCATTTGGTGTCCGATGTGTTAGTGAGCATTTTCAGGCCAGTTTTGGCCTCCCTGCTCAATTTCAAGGCCTCCTTGAACTTGCTTCGTCTTTCAAGTACCTCAGCTAGGTTGACTAGTCCATTCAAGTATCTCTCTTGGTTGGATTTAGCATGTGTTGTGTAGAAGGAAACGCATGCCCGAAAGGAATTCTCGGCAAGATCGTAATGCCCAGTGTCAAAGTATAGGAATGCAAATTTCTCTGCCGCTAGCGCATCATCCAGCTGAGAAATCTTGAACGGCGAGAAATTTTGTTCGAGAAACGTCTTGACATGAGGAAATAAGACGAATCTTTCTGCCTGATGTTTATGGGCTCGTTGATTGACAATGATATTCATCGTGAGCCCACGGGATACAGCTGCCTTAGCCCAACTTTGAACGGAGCTCTCACCACGATGCTTTAAATCCAGAGATAGCCATTTGTGAACTAAGCCATGCATGGAGAATTGGGAGGACCTCCGGTCGAACAAAGCTAAGGAATAGTTGGCCAACATTATGACGGCCTTGCGAAGTCGATCAGGACCCCAAGTTGAGCTTTCGGTTGATCCAAGACCACCAGATCTGGAAGGCGGCTGCACCTGGGGCCATATTTTGAATATCCATTTCACACTGAGAGGCCTGGGTGGCATCTGATTGAATAGTTTGAATGGTATGTGTTTGTGGTCCACCAAAGCACAGAGTGTCAGAATATCAACGGCATCGATCGAAGTCTCTGTGTTCAGCTCTTGGATCATCTTCCGACAAGCGTCCCATGTATGGCACACCAAGTGATATTTGGAATTCGATCCAAGGACTTCGTCAACCATGAATGAATCATGTTGGTATGTTTGAACTTTCTTCAAGAAGGTTCCTAGTGTGAAGTGACCATTGTGTATCAAGGACCCGGCATGGAGGATGGCAAGAGGTAAGCCCTCAAATGCCTGAGATATCTCTTGGGCGAGATGTCGGTTGTTGTTTTCTGCGGGATCTTCCGACGCCACTTTCAGAATCAGGTCGGTAGCACTCTCTGAATCCAATCCAGAAATAGGTTCGTAAAATTCTTGAAGTGCTGGAAGACCCGGTGATGTCGTTGTCACAAGAATGGCGCCGTAACCTCCTGAGGGGAAGAACTTGCTGATATCGATTGCCGGATCATTGGCTCCGTCGAATACAAGCAGCCAGTCTCTATCCCCATGCAAACCGGCCAGCCAATCTTTGATTTTCTTCATAGCGGTCTCACCGGTGTCTCCGCTTGGCAGAAGATTTGCCGATTTGGCTAATCCTTGAAAGCTGTGCATGATAGTACTCAGGCTTCGAGCATCAATCAATAGCGAGGCCCAAAATCTGATCTCCATTAGAATGATTCACGAAACGGCTAATAATATAAGTCAAACAAATTTTTAGCTCAAATTTACGACATACCGGTCCCGATTCTCTTCGGCAAACTTCAGAGCAACCTCTGTCTTGCCTGTACCGCCAATTCCCTGTACCACCAAAATTCTCCGCCTGCCCAGGTGGGCTTTTGCTGGTCTTTCTTTGACAGCAGAATATTTTCAAGCTTCGTGAGAATGTCTCTTCTTCCAACAAAGTCCGGCCGGGTGGATTCGCTAATGTAGTAACGGGGTTCTTTCTCATTTCCGTCTAGTACAATAAATTGTCAATTTACATATATTCAACTCCACACGGCTCTTTGCCAGAGCACTTCTGATAACTTCAAGATTTCATTGAGGCTCACCGTAGAATGATGTATGAATGTTGGTATTGTTCTGAGTCAAAGTCCTAATTCATATCAGATGTCCTGCCAACCAGGGCTCAAGTGATGCTGAGTTCAACAGACTAGGCGCCACAACTATAAATACGAAAGTGTGTACTCTCGGGAAGGGGGAATAGGCTTGAGTCTCACGAGTAATAAGCCCCTCCTTGTAGAACAATGTTGGAGTCGTCCAGATTGTGATAGTTGTTTGCAGCCATGACTAACGCAGAGCTCCCACTGGGCTGGAGAACGGCCTTCGTAGGTCTTAGAATTAGGCACAGGCGTCCACGTGTGATTGATTTTCAATTTAAACCACGGGTGCTAACCGATGATTCTCGTTGGATACTTATAAGCGCCTGGAAGACAATGGTCAGCAGTGGAACGGAAATTGAGCCAAGTCCGAAGTAGCACCTATGTATTAATTGTGCAGCCTAAGATCTAGTGCAACTTCTTAAACCATAGGAGTAAAAACGATTAGCAGCTCTATTAACTTTATTAAATAAAAATATCTTAAGGTATAATATAGTTTAACTTCTAATAATAATAATATATATATAGAGTTATAATAATAAAATATAATTTTAATATATATAAAATATAATTTTAATATATATAAAATATATTTATTAAAATAAAGATTATTATATTAAAGTATTTATATATTTTATTTTAAATAATACTATTAAATAAAACCTTTAAAGTTCTATATAACGGTATAATATTTTTAAAGTTAGAGTATAATATAACTTTATTTATATATATTAAAAATAGAGACTTTTTATATTTTAAGTTTATAGAAATTAAATTTTATACTTTTATATTTACTTTTAATTTACTTTTAAATTTAAAATAAAGTTTTATTTAAATATTAAATAAGATTCTACTTAAAGTTTTTATATAATATTATAATTAATATTAATATATATAAAGTTATAAATTATTAAAAAGTAATATTTTAATTATATTTCGTTTATTATAAGTCTTTATATATTATATAATAAATTAACTATTTTAATTAAAAGTTTTAAATTTATTTTATATTAAAAATAAAGCTTT
This sequence comes from Diaporthe batatas, assembly GCF_019321695.1. NCBI lineage: Eukaryota > Fungi > Ascomycota > Sordariomycetes > Diaporthales > Diaporthaceae > Diaporthe > Diaporthe batatas. Next base: position 588,203 of record NW_025408550.1, read on the forward strand.
ATTTAATTTACTTATTTATTAATTTATTTTAATTAAAAGTTTTATTTAAAAATAAAGTAAAAATATAATATAATAAACTTTTATAATTATTATATAATAAATATTATAAATATTATAACTTAATTATTTACTTTATATAATTTATAAAATATAATATAAAGGCGCTATATATATTTTTAAATATATATAAAATAAAAGTAAAACTATATAATTTATTAAAGGAAAAAAACATTTAAATTCGTTATTTATAAAAAGTTTCACTTTTATAATTTAAAGTAGTAAATGTTTTTAAAGTCCTTTAAAATAATATACCCCTTTTAATAAATAATGCATGTAAGTTATTCACTTCTAGTACATAACATGATTCCTACCTCATTCTTTCACCACTAAGTGTTTTTCTCGGAGCCGTTATCAGTTGGTTATCAGCAAAGACTCGGATCAGCTTAGTGATGGGTGGTGCAAACATACTTACCTAGGTACCTACTTAATAAGTAACTGCAGCCTGCAGAGTCAGCACGAGCCACGGAGCTACCCTGGGCACTTGAGCTGGTGGCAAGCACAAGCGCAACATCGGCTTATGTGACACTGTATGATTAGGCTGGGACGACAGGCCAAGACCGGTATCCTTTGCAGATGACTGTTTCGTGGATGCTGCAAGCCAAGAAGTAAAGGAGGGTCGGGTGCGATGCCCAATGACAAATAGGGGCAGCCTGCTTGCGGGCTCTTGCGGGGGCTGCTGACGGGGGCTATGAGTGTGATGTTTGGGGGGCGGGGCTTTTACCGGTGAAAGTGAAAGAGCTGTTTTTATGCAAGACCGCATGGTGTGGCTGGAAATACAGGCTTCAATTGGTTTTGGTGGAAAATGACTATTACAGAGATGCTGCAACCAGAATTATAGGAGGGTCGGGTATGATGAGTACCCAATGATCAAGCAATGTATTTAATTGCCAAGGTTGTTAAGAGCTGCTGACAAGCCACCTTCATGAAGCCTTGTTGTTACCAAGCCTCGAACGCCCGATCTCTTTGCGCGAGTGTCTGCCGTGGAACTCGCGCACAAGCCTTGTTGTAACTAAGCCTCGAACGCCCGATCTCTTTGCGCCAGTGTCTGACGGGGAACTCGCGTACATGTGGTTGTGTTTCTAATCCCCGCTCGCGCACATGTTGTAACTCTCAGGGTTTCCGTTTACAAACATGCAAAGTCAACCTTGGAATGGAGTCGGCCGGGATAAGACAAGTATAGAACAGGCGGCTTGTCCCAAATTCCCACAAACTTTGCGTGTTGAATCGAGGCTTTTGAACCTCAGTTCGTTGCCAAAGAAGCAAAATGACTGGGCCTGAAGTTATTGCGGCTGCCAACGGCGTGGCTGGACTATTCAACACACTCCTTGCCTGGTTCGAATACGTCTATATCGCGAAAGAAGCTCATTCAAGGCTTCAGTCCATTATTCTGCAGCTTGACGGTGCCCAGTTGAGATTAAGCCGCTGGGGCGAGGCTGCTGGGCTTGACGACATTAGTATCGAGGATGAGAGTTTCAAACTCGACTCTCTCGTCCTAGATGAACACCAGCAAAGCATCGCCATCGAGACCTTCAAGTTCATCTGTGCTAGATTCGAAGAATGCCAAAAGATTTGTCTCGATGCCCGCGGAGACAAGACTGAAGACGACCCTGAGGTCGAGAAACGGGAAAAGTCGCTGTCGGGAATACACTGGACTCCGAAGAATAAGTACCTTCATGACACGATGCGGAAAATTGTGTCAAAGCGCAAGAACAAAATAGGTGTTGTCCCCCGGATCAAATTCGCCATCTATGACGAGAAGCACCTGCAAGATCTGATCAACCACATCAACGATCACATCGATTCCTTGTATAAAATTTTCCCGCTCCCCGACGACACCGCTGCCTTGGACAGACAAAGCAAGCTTACCAAGCATGAGATTACCGAGCTCCTGTCGGTTATGGAAACGCTAGGTGCTGCCATCCGAGGTCGTGACGAATTGCTTGGATCAGCCATTGGAGTCATCTTAGACCAAAAGGCAAGTGTACATACATCCATTCTATGACTTCCTCAGCGCATTTTCGTCCACAAGGGGTGATCTGATATGGAACGAGTGAACGCTTACACATGATATATAGAACGAGATGCGGATGGAATACCATAGCAAAAACGTCAATAATGTTGTTCAAGGTCAGATGACAGGTGGCCAAGCTAGCCAACACAACACTCGGAACTCGGGAGGTGGTGGTGAAGGAAGACAGATTCGGGAATAACTCATGTGATTGGTGTGACTGGGGCAAAAATGGAGAGCATCGGGCTACTCCACTGAGTGTAGACTCACGGAGCCGGCTTTTATTAGACCAAACTTTTGAACCTGCTGGGCTTCCTGGCCGGGTTAGCGGCCGGGATCAAGATGCAACCATGGCCGCAGGGAGCATCGTGATTCGCATGGAGTACCAACATGATGTCGTTGGGACAGGCAAGTGTATTTTGATAGCAATACTAGGTATTCGATCATAGGTAGACACAAATAATGCGAATGCTTCACCAGAACTTGACCTCCTGAGAAAGACATCATGGCCTGCATTTAAGTGCAAATCAAGCATCTACCTAGGTACGCGGAACCTCAAATCATAGTCCGAGTTCCAGTCAGCACGGGCTGCCACCAAACGTCCCACCACTTCGATACGGCCTTGCAATCTCCTAGCGGAAGCGATCTTGCTGACTTTGAGATCCTCAAGGCCCTACGTAAGCCAGCAATCGATCGCAGCTGCATCATATGCTCACCGCGACAACAAGGCCCCCCCTCCCCGCGGGGCCCCTCCTGCCATGGTCCAGTCTCAGAAACCTGAGCATGCGCTTGTGACACGACAACGCTCACAACCAGGAACCCAGACGTCCCAAGCCCCTTAGACAATATTACAATACCATAGGGGAAATCAGGTTAGCCTTCTCCCCTGTTTGAAGTTTTGCCACATCTGCTGGCCCGGCCGGCCGGCTGCCCAACGCCAGCCTTATTAGCACCTGACGTCCGAGTCCAAGGCCGACGACCATGATGCCGACACCGACGCCGCTGTTGCAAGACTCAACAGCGAGGCACATTCGCCGTACAACCTATTGGTCAATAAGCCATCCTACCTGCACCACCGCAAGCAATAGGACCTCACACTCCTCTCCGACTGTCAGCTGTCCCAGCTTATCCTTTTTGGGCTAAATACCTAGTTATCGTGGATGGGAGTAGCCGGAAACAGCTTTCTCCTAACGCCTCCAATAAACAGTGCCGCTCACGACAGCTCTGAGAGAGACAGCATGGGGCCGCCAGCCCCAACATGCTCGCCCAGCGGCTTACTACAGCAGAGCATGCACCAAAGTTGATGCAGCCGGCCTCATTATAAACGCGTCATCGGGGCCTCGTCTCATAGGTCGGGATTTGAACTTCCTGGACGCCAGGGGCGGACGGGAGACTCACGCTCGTGGGACAGGGCGGATGGACGTCGCGAGCGGCGCACCAAGAGACAAGTAACACAAATATGTATGTAAATGGTGGATCACCGTGAATGAGAGATCCCTTTACACAACCGGGGAAGTGTTGCGACCCACACAGTGCAATATCCCGTTAAAGTTCAGAAGCTTGCATGGTATCCATGAGCGATGCTACGCTACGGAGCAGCCCCATCAATCACGAGCCCTGTGGAATCACGATAGAGCAGAATCATAAATATATCAACGGCTTTGATTGGTTGGTATCAGGTTTTATCGCTCCCTGTCAACAAGACAAGATAGTTGCCGTCTTGGCCAGGTAGACGCACCGTGGAAACGAAGTCGCATCACATGTGCAGGGGGGATTGCTGCCATAATGGGGACACCGACTCCGAGGCGGCGTTTTTTATATCCACTCTCGCCTTCTCCCACACAATCATTAGCGGCCCTCTGAACGAGACGCATTGCCACGTCCTTACCACCACCACGAGATCCAGTTTGTGAGCCATGACGGGCGGCACACCCAAAAGGGGGCGAGGCCGGCCTCCAGGGTCGCGCAACAAGGGATGGAAACACCAGGCGTCTACCAGCCGCTCAAGGCGTGGCACACCAGCTTCAGCAAGAGTCCAGGAAGAGGTAGAAGACATGTATGAGCACACCCACACCCTTGTCATGCGCCATGCAGCGCTAAGTTCCAAACAAAAGCGAACCGTCCCCGTCCCTAGGTGCCTCGTCCGAAAATGACAGTGGCGCCTGGGAAGCCGAGCGCCAGGTCCTCCTGGACGAGAACCAGGAACTGAAGAACAGGCTCGCCGAGGCCGAGGCAGCCCTGGCACAGACCCAGGAAGAACTTGCGGAGCAGGATCAGAAAGCCGCCGACGTGATTGCTGACGATAAGCGCACGATCGAGGAGCTCCAGGAATCCCTGAACGCCAGCCAGGACCGCATCGACAAGCTCCATGTGGACAAGGCGAGGTACCTGCGACGGGCAACCGAGGCCGAGGAGAAAGCTGCCGAGCTGGAAAACCACGTTCGAATCCTACAATGCAGACAGCCGTGGACATCGACCGCCGGCGCCACGTCATCTGGTAGAAGGGACCCCTCACCGTCGCGCAACGACGCCCCTTTGTCGAGGCAGGTCGAGGCAAGCGCAGCGGCCCCAGGCCAAGCTAGGTCTGCCGCACCACCAGCCCGAGTGCCCTCGCGGCTTGTATTCGTCGGAACAACGGCGCCAGGAGAGATGGCAGTCCATGCATGGCATAGAGGGTATACAGGCCATACAGGGCGGATCCCATGGCCTAATGAGGACGAGCTGCTGCTCGTAAGGCTGATCCTCGAGGTCGGGCCGCGCGACAAGCCGCCACGGTATTCAAAGATAGCCAAGGAATGGGCAGAGAAATTCCCAGATCGTATCCCGCGGGATCAGGGGCAGCTCAAGGACAAGGCGTGGAACATCAAGGCGTTCATTCTAAAGTGAGTGGAAAATGCCGTGCATCGCCCGTTGCTTAGTAATCTTGGGAGTCAACTCCCAAGATTACATAAGCACTCCCTGATCTACATTGATGTTGCCCAGGTGTTCTACCAACCTGAAGCGTGCTACCTCTAATTTATGCTCGACCAGGAATCGCCTATTCCTACCTCCCAAGTTTGATGACATCGGAATAAAAGACAAGGTTCGAAAAGAGCTCATATCGGCGGGTATCAATCCCGATAGGAGGGAGGATGACATGGTGGTGGAGGTGGACGAGGACGGGAAGCAGAAAATGTATCTGACTAACGTGTTGCTGGTCTAATGCCCGGATTGGGAGCGAATGTGGACAAGACGACCTGGAGATGACGCTCTTTCGAAATATCTTCGAATCTATACTCGTAGGCTTGGGTTGGTGTCTGTTTAATCTATTTCCTTCATCGCTCGCTTCTCATATGAGGCCACTTCTGGTGTCTTGACGCGTCAAACACTCGTACCAATGCTTGCTTTCAGGTGAAATTGAATGTGTGAGACATTGCTCTGCCTTGCCGGCTTCAGGCAGCCTTGGAAGCTGGCTGCCCGTACGCACGTCCTCCACAGGCCCTCCGTGGAGAGGCATCAAATCACGAAAACACGTGACCCGACCGACCCGCGCGCGTGCTGCCAGCGGCGCACTGCAGAAGATGTACCAGTCCAACCAACCAACCCGAAATCGAGTTGTAGGGAGTTGCCCTCAAACCCCTCAGAAAACTCGTGGTGTTCACTTGATTCCAGGCAACAGGATTTACGCATGCGTCAAGCTGCCGCCGATAACCAGCGCGCCGGCGAGTAGCTGCCTCAATAGCAGGAGATGCCAACACATGCTGCTCGCGAGCCGTCCTGATGTAAGAATTTCACCGCTAATCAGTCCATCCTTAGTTATATTCACTGGAGCTTGCCCTCGCTGCAGAAGCATGGGCCGGCCATTGCTGGCCGTGACGGGTGGAGGAGGTCGTGGGATCGCATGAAAGGCATTCATCGCAAGACTCTGCATTTTCATTTGATTTACGTGAGCAACCCAGTAGCTGCCATGCTGGATGCCGTCTCCTTTTTCCCATGAGACCCTAGCTTCTAATCTGAAGCCCCTTTGCTGACAAATGTCCACGGGTACCAGGGAAAGTCGTCCCACTGCCCGAGCTGGCCAAGCATCCTGAAAATTGGCAATACCATCAGCTCACCCTCCTCGCTGTGGAGTGGATCCTCGCCACTGTGAAGCGCGGGTCCGGAACCCTGGTCTTGGTCGTCCGCGTTGGCCAGGTTGGAGGGCCCAGCAGCAGCGGCGGCGTCTACAGTTTCTGTCCCAGCGTCGAGCCGCAGCCAGAGAAGACGCTGGACGCGGCTCAGTTCTTCGACGTGGTCTCTGAGCCCGCCCTCAGAGCGTGCTGCTAGTTTCATTGTGTGAACCTGGACCCGACCGACGACCTCAACGCTGTCAAACTTACCGCCCGAATAAGGTGAAGAGGCTTCGCATGCTGGCAAGTCCCGATGCTGCTCCTGACGTCGCCAGGCTGTCTGCGTTGCGGCTGGTCGGTCTCTACGATATGCTGGACGAAAAAGGATCCGATTGAGAGTTGAGGAGAAATGGAAGACGAGTTGACGAAGGTAGCGGGAGAGAAGGAGTGGGAAGAAGATGACAAGTGCGGTGAGGCTCTCGATGGCTGCTGGCTGTTGCCGTTGCTGCTGCCCTCGTCAAATCGGAGTCAGGCGGACCTCACGCCCGTGGGCCGGGAGTCGCTCGTATCATGGCTCCGTTGTTGGAACTTGCTACCTAGGTACACTTTCTGGCTACGGAATCAGTCTTTAACCTAGAGCCCGGCTAGGCCCCCAGCACGTATTATCAGACCTCTCGGCATCAGCAGGCACCGTTTCGGGCCTGAGCCTTTCGACCACTTCACGAGCGTACAAGGCACACGTACACATACAGCAAGCCTCAAACCACTGGGGGAATTATTCAAGATTCAATGGGCTTTTGTACTTTTAGAGACGGATCAAATAAGACAGATATATTTAGTAGTCACTGATAAGGACCCTCCAAGCCACATAGCCATGGAGAGCTTCTGCCTAGCAAAAGCATGCAGCCTTCTTGCCCTTGATTATTGCTAAGAGAGGAATCAAGCGTCCAATCACTCCCGAGTAAGTTGATAGGTCGATGGCGAAGCCCGCAAAGAACGAGCCCAGGCCCGGGCAAGAGCAGGGTCCACCGTCTGAACATCAACAGCCCCAGTCTGGTCCCCAGCCTGGTCTTGTACGACATCTTGATTCTCTTGCTGCTCTTGCTGCACCACTCGGGTAGGTTCACGGCAAGCCTCCTGCTCAGCGCGCTCGAGAAGATAGTCCTCCGCATCAGCCAGGGCCATCGACCTGAGCTCCTGCATGTTTCTATAATGCTTCCTCTTGGCACCTGCTCGACAACATTTGCAAGAAAAGCCGGAGCCGAGCGCGAGGTCGTAGACCCAGTGCTGCTTGTGGTTGTGCCACTCGAGGAAGCCAGGTCGAACAGCTTTGTACTTCTCAATGACCTCGCGGGGGCCGGTGGGCTTGCCGCGCTTGATCTTGCCGCTGCGGCCCTTCCAGGTCTGCTTTGGAGACATTATCTCGATCGCAAGACAAGACATGTTGTCCATACTTTCTTCTTGACTTGGTAGTAGTGAGGAGAGTGATAAGCCCTGGAAGGTGACGGTGTTGTGCTGTTGATATCTGCAGGAGGTTATCTGATGAAGGTGTGGTGGATGCTGGACTGCCATTCAACCTGGCGAGGGCCGATCAACTTATACTGGTGATGAAACAATGTCCATTGTGTGTATCTAGAGAAGTACTTATTCTACAGTGCATCCCGCATCTAACAAATGCTGCATTGAGCAGCAGACATTGCCATTGTGCGCCCATTGACCAGGGCGGCAGTATGACAAAGGCTTTTTATCCGGCTCTCCAAGATCGTAACATCTGCGCCAAACCGCTTTGTTCCGAATTCTTTACACCACATGGATTCCATCCAGTGGAGACATTAGAGCCAAACCGGCCTGTGCGCCGCTGCGAGGCCCCACTGCAAGCTTCAACCTCCGTCCTCTTGCCAAAAGTCGCCTCAGTCGTCCATTCCGCTCATCTCCACGTCGTCATCCCCGACGGGGGGCGCGGTCACTGATCTAAGTCGATGTCGAGGACGTAGCACCATGCCGTAGATGCTGCCTCCGTCGCTGTTGGAGGCGCGACGAACAGCCGGCTGCTGACCATCGGGAAAGGCGGCGGCGACGCGAGCCTTGATCTCTTCCTCGCACTCCCAGATCTGCAGGGTGCGGCTGCCCGGCGGGACCCAGAGGCTGAACTGGACGGTTCCAAGCTCAGTGAAGCGCTTAGCCCTTCCCAGCTTCTTCTTGACCGTGAGCTCCAGCGTGTCGCTGGCGAGGTTGATGTCGAACTCGAACCTGAGCTTGCCCCTCTTGCGGCACGGGATCTGGAGGAGGTCGTAGGCCCTGTAGTCGGTGTCGATGACGGAGTCGTCTTGGGGGTTGTCAAACTCTGGCTGACAAATGACCTTGAAGTCTTGGGAACCGTCGGACTTGACGGTCCTGGTCCACTTCCGTCCCTGATAAAGCGCATGGTAGTTAGCAAGAGCAGCGTAGAGGCGGAGCCAGGTGCATTGCCTAGTATCGGTAGAAGATTTACTTACCTGAGCCCACAGCATAGTTGCCTTGCTGTCCCACTCGTATGCCAAGTGGCCATCTACCATGTACTGCTTGGTCAAAGCAAGGCCGAAGGCCGCCTTGTCGACGAACTGAGCCACAGACTTCGCGTTCGCCAAGGCATAGTTCGCTCCTCCGGCGAGTCGGTTGTGTCTGTGCTCAATTAATAAGACCTTTCAGTGGAAAATCAGCTGGTGGTATACGTACTCGCCTGGGTGATCGATCTCGACAAGAGCGACAGGCCGCTTCACCTGGTATTTGTTGCAGAGCTCGTTCATGCGCTGAGACCACATGACACCCTTGGCTGACCCGCCGCCGATAACGATTTCGATCCTCTCGCAACGAGTCTCAAGGGCTTTGAGTTGTTGAAGGCCGTCTTCAATCAGCTTGAAAGCATGATCGAAACCCTTGTTGAACTGCTTGGTGAATTCCTCGGGTTTCAGGCTGAAGACAAATGGCATTCTGCCTGGAGCACATCCGTGGATCACGAAAGACGCACCCAGGTCAAACCTGTAGTCCGCAATCATGTTGTAGAACGTCTTCATGATTGCGGTCTCGACGTCCAAAGGCATTTCCGTTCCATCGAAATCGATCTTCCATGCCTCCCTCGCCTCTTGAACCACATGCCAGCCCCACAGGGCGGTGCCGCCAATTGCGCCTAAATAACCTACATTAGGGAGGCATGTGCATAGGAGGGGGGGGGGGCTTACCATGATCAGGGCGAATCTCCAGCTGGTTGTCGTCATCGCAGATAGTGACCAAGGAGGTGTTCTATACAAGGTACTTGTGAGTTTTTGATGTTTTACCAGCCGTCATGCACCTAGGCTTTGGGGTTGACTTACTGTACTATGTCCTCCAGCGTCTATGACCAAGACAGCGTTCCTTGTCCTGCCGAGTTCGAAGAAATGGCGTGCCTTTAGACCCTCGCGATCATACCGAGTGGCCAGTGTACCGCGGTAGAAGGCATAGTGCATGTTTGTCTGTCCCTCGCTGAGAAAGATGAACTGCGGAGCAGCAACCGGGAAGACTTGGTGCCACGCATTGGTCAGAAGTTGACCGTACTCTTCCTCAAACTCAATTGCCCATTGAGCCGGGATGGTCAGCGCTATGGCATCAATTTCTCCGCGGGACGTGTCTGGGTCACACCCGAAGAATTTAGAAGCCTCACGCAAGACAGCCAGTAGAATCTGCTGAATGCCTATACGGATGTTCTGCTTGAGCTGGGGCTCATTGTTCGCTTGCTCTATGAGGCTGCGGATTTGGCCAGACTGTGCGGCAAATTCATCAGTGAGTCCGACAACTGCATACATGGCAAGCTTGGATGAGATGGCCTGGCGTCCAGGCTCAACGTTGTTTCCTGGATAGATCCAGTGACCAGGAGGATTTGGCTGCTTGTTGTCGAATGGATAAATGTCGGAAGCAAATTGGCGCTTCATCTCTGTCCGATCAGTCGCCCTGTCTGCTTCACCCGGAGTGTGAATTATGAGATGATCGATCGGTTCATCTCGCACCCTCTTGAAGAGGACCTTTGCCCGGACGGCCTGGCTTCCCCAGTCAATGCTCAAGGTTCTGTTTGGTGGAAGGTTAGTTCTGCATTTATCAATGCATACCACTGACACGGGGGCGCCGAAACAGGGTTCTGTTGGCTTGCCTGTACTTACTTTCTGAACACATAGTCACGCTGCGGGCGATCGCGGAGGTATTCGTGTTCTCTCGCCATGTCATTGGTGGTGGTGTCGACCGACATCCTTGATGAAAAGGCAGATGGTGCCTGGTATGATGGGGAGGATTAACGGTCAGGTGCTGTCAAATGCCGGCTCGACTGCTGCCGATTGTGCGTTTGGAAGTTGGGGCTGGCTGCACCGCGTGTTTGAGTGACGCGACCACGTCCACCTTGAGCAAGTAATTCCTGCAGGTGAGGTACCAGGGGAAAACACTTGAAGAGCTGCAACATCTGGCTCTGGCGGTAGGTAGGTACCTAAGTACCTACGTACCTAGGTACCTTTGCGGGCAGCCTAGCTGGCCCACTTCAAGCAACGTCCAGTCTCTGCGTGCCAATTCTCGATTTGCCCACAACACAACACACTTTGAGCAGCGACTGAGGTTTGCAGAACTCAACACTCAAGACTGTTGTTGCGTAGATTCTCATTACAAGAAAAAAACTACTTCTGTCATTGGTAGGACACACGCACCAATTCGGAGTCTGTCCAAACCGAAAAACGATCGCTCCTCCGCCAGCACAGCTTGCTCAAGTGCCCCAGAGCCACGTCTGCGAGCTGAGCAGACCACCAGTCAACATCACACCCCGAGTCGTGATTCATCACATTCGCAATGGATCCCGCTATCTCAACCACAACGGATCCCGCTGAACGAAATAGAATCCATGAGCAATTCATCAGCCAGTTCCGCCCCAATCCGGATGGTCCTGATTATGACTGCGGTGGCAAATACGAAGAACACCGAGGGCTGCTGAGAGGAATCCGGGACCCTGGAAATTCTACCCCTGACGACGTCAAGCCTCAGGCCATTGAGTATCTCAAAGAAGACGTCTTCCCTTTCTTGTAAGCGCGTCCTCCATTACCAGTCATTTCATCACGGTTTTACTCTGGTCTTGAGTTACCAGGAGTCTTCACCAGCAATCAAAAGCCTTGTGCTTCCATCACCCGTCGGAAAACATTGTCTCGCAGTAGATGTTGGCTAACTGTGCGTTGGCAGTGAGCGTTGCGAAGATGTCCACAAGCAGGAGCGAGATGAGCTCTTGGCCGTCTACCTAAAATACAATGGGCCCGATGGAATTCGCACCCGTCTCCAGCCAGAGCTCAACGAGAAGCGGGGAAGAGTAATGGCCTTTGGTCTAGACGATGACAATGCCACAGAGGCGATGACGAAGTTTATCCCCTATGACTCGGCGACCGGCGTGTACTTTTGGTTCGGGAAAGGAGGCTACGTCACCTACCATAACATGCATAAAGAATTGTCAACAGGAGGCTCCGACAGCAGTGATTTTGAACCCCCTGTTATCAACCACATTCCCCTTGGAACAGCGGAGAATGGCAACATGGCGCACCACCACAACATCAACCCCGATGACGATCTTTCCCTCAATCCCGGCCTTTTGGAGCTTTTGCGGGGTCTGATGAAGCTCAAGAATGCCCAGCCATTCATCAACTTCGCCCACGAAAAGAACGCGGACAACTACCAGGGTGTAACCTGGAGGCCTCGCTGCTTGAGTTTCATCGAGCAAGGTCTTCAACTGGACCCCTCCATTGGCTACGGATCTACAGCATTCTTCAACGACATGCTTCTGGTGTTTACCAACACTCGGAAGGGAAACCCCTTTCTCTACACGGAGGAGAATAGACAAGCAGATGGCGTGGAGTCAGTGATGATGAAGAGACTGAAAACGATGGGAAGCGCCGGTGCGAAGCTTCTGGTAAGTCATCCCAGCCGGTGTAATATCCAACTGTAGTTGAAACTGACACTCGCTCAAGGCACAATACGAGGCGATTAGAAAACAGGGACCAGAAGACTGGTCGGATCCTGAAATGCTCTACTTTAAAGCACCCCACAATCCACATCTCGACAATTTTGACGGAACAAAACCTGATGAAAACAAAGTTAGGACTCTGGCCTGGTGGCAGGTTTGCTTGAGTCGAAAGCGCGTCCAGAAGCTGCGTGCCAGCCTGGCTTCCACAGCACCAACTGCACACCAAGACACTCAAACCCCTGGCTTGGACAGCGGTGCTCCGCTAGACCAGCGCTCCGGAAAGCGCTCTCACGAGCAGAGCGTAGAACCCGAAAAGGATGGCCCGAGCCGCGTTTCAAAGCGCCCGATGTCGAATCCTGGCATCAATCCCAACCACTGCACAGATCCTCTGGGACAGCCTGGGCTCAAGAGTTATCGACAGATGATGGGCCTCGAGAGGAATGACGAGGAGGACGAGATTGACCAGAGCGAGGTGGTGGAGGAGAGAGCTCCGAAGCGACAGCGTTTGACCGAGCCCGCGGCTGTTACCAACCTTGCTGCCACGAGCTCTGGGCCGTCTCGTCCTGGTCCATCTGCGGCTCGTACCAGACTTGCTGCCACGAGCTCTGGACCTTCTCGCCGTGTTCCAACTGCGGCTCCTGTCCAGCGCCGCTCTTCGAAGCGCCTTAGGGCTCAAGCTGATGCTGACAACGACAGCGACGATGATGACGATGGTGGTGAAAGCCACGGGGCATCTCGTTCCAAGCGACGCCGCCTCACAAAGGACACAAACTCTGCGGGCCTCCCACACGCGAGCCCCGAGGCTGGGCCGTCCACCGCAAGCAAAGAGATGCATGAGCCAGCAGCCCTTCTTTCCCACAGCGGTCAAGCCCGGGCATCATCGGCCGCTGGGCAGCCAGCGCCTGAGCAAGGAAAGAAGCCGGTCCATTACCCGGCGCCAGCATCGCAGGCCCTACCCTCCAGCAGAAACACCGTGGCCATGAGCAAGCTCGCCAAGATGGGCAAGACACGCCCGTGGGTATTTGGCTACAGCACCGACGAGGGCTACGGCCTCTATGCATTCATGAAGTGTCCGCGCCGCAACTGCAAGCAGCGATTTGCTAGCGATTCTCTTCGGAACAACCACGCACGTGACCACCTCTCAGGCTGCGGTCAAGCCTTCATCGACGAGCAGGACATGGTGAGGCAGTACGCCAGCCAAGGTATGTATCCATTGGAATTCCCTCCCCACCTCACCGCCTTGTCCATGCAAGTGCTAACATTCTTCGTCAAAACAGTGGTCAAGGATGCGGGCAGGAAGTCCGACCTGACGGTCGACTGGGCGCGCAACTCCAACATGAACCTTCTCCCTTCGAATGAGAAGGACAATCACCCCGATAACTTCCCCCAGCCGCCTGCGGATGAGTAGGCCGCACCAATTACCACCGAACCGAAAAACAAGAAAAAATTGTCGAAACACCTGTACAGAATACCAGCCGTGGCCACGAATGAACTCACGACAACACGGCCTCATTGACATCCGTGAGAGTGGCCCAGACCCCTTCACCCAATCACACCTAATTGACACACCCAGACGCCTTCCCCGACCTCCGCCTTGCATAACACTTCTCCGGGCCATTGTCTTCATAAGACAGCCTACCTCACCGGCCAACATAATACCGTGCTTCAGCACACTACAGCAACACGGGCGATGGGATCTGGTCCCCAGACGGAAGACTTACCCTGCCTTCACCATATCCACGGTTCCTGCTTCAGGTCTACTCTACCAGCATTGAGCTTCTCCGCCGGCATCGAGCTTATCGACTGCTCTGCTCGCATTGAGCTTATCGACTGCTCTGCTCGCATTGAGCTTATCGACTGCTCTGCTTGCATCGAGCTTATCGACTGCTCTGTTGGCATCGAGCTTATCGACTGCTCTGTTGGCATTGAGCTTCCCAACTGCTCTGCCTGCATTGAGCTTATCGACTGCTCTGCCTGCATCAAGCTTCTCTGCTACCATCTTCCACTCATCCGCCTTGCCCACATCAGACCTAGCCTTTTGGCATCGAGTTCACTCTGCCAAAAGCGCCGACTCCCCCTGTCGGCATCAAGCTGCTTTCCGTCATCGAGTTCACTCTGCCGGCAACAGACTTGGTCATCCACGTGGGCTGATCTCATCACATACACCCCGCCTTTCACCGCCTTTGAGGGCCAGCTACCAACGCTTGGGCAAATACTGGAGAGTCTAGGGGAATGAGTTTGGGCAATACACGAAATTTGGCACTGGGCCGAACGAGCAGCATGTGCTGCATTACTTGAAAATTAGGCCAAACGAGCAGCGTGGGCTGCATGATATGAAAATTAGGCCAAACGGGCAGCATGGGCTGCATGACATGAAACTTATCCTTAGACTACTCAATGGAATGAAATCAATCAAATTGTAGAAAATGCTGCTCTGATGCCCTGGTTCTCAGTGCTGGTGCCTGATTGAGCTCTGGTCTTGAGGGCGCCCGCAGTGCGCGCGACGCGCGACGACGCGAGGCTGACGCGCTAGTCAAACGGCCCGCCCCGCCCGCCCCACTAAAGCTTGCTGCCCCACCAAAGCCTTCTCAAGCTACCCCACCAAAGCCTTCTGCCCCACTAAAGCCTTCTGCCCCACTAAAGCTTACCGCCCCACTAAAGCCTGCAGTCCCACCACACCTGCACAACGGCGAGGCGCGAGGTCCATTTTGGGAAGTTGTCAGCCTCGACGTCAGCAGACCAGACCTCCCACCTCCCACCTCCCACCTCGCCACCAGGCAACACAACCACCTCTGAACATTTGAAGTCGATGTGTGTGCGATTTGAAGAATGTGTCTGTAATTTTTGAGTAGTTGAGGGAAGCTTTGTGTATTTGATAGATTTCCTTAGTTAGCCGCCCAAGCAACGCTTCGGGCAAGCCTCGCGTCTCAGGCCACGCAACTTCGAGTTTGTAGGAATCAACAACCACCCATTTGCCTACATTTTCAGTCCCAAAATCCACTCGATTTCTGCAGTGCTTCCAAGTAGTCACGTGCCAGAATACACAGCCGTGAGCGATGGGCATACTGTGTGTAACCAGTGCTCTCAACGTATTGCACTGTGTGCAGGTGATGGTCCTCTACACAATAGTGACTCTCTGTGTATTCTGGAACGAACCAATCACGTCGCAGCTCGCAGATTCTGAATGGCACCAGTTCCTATTGTTCTTAACGGAACCAATTGCGATTGTCCCCATCAGTCCGTGCTCCTGAGAGGGAGTCACCTTGTGGAGCCTCGCCTCCGTTCTATTGGGCAGATCACTGTGCTCGCAGCGGTTCATGGAGGGGCACATCGTGGGTTGCCGTGGAAGCACCTCATGTGATATCTACCAAGTGACATTTCCATTCACTGACGAACAGTCACTGCACCAACAATTGCTATTCTGCGCAGCTGCAGACCTCAAATCCACAAGTACTTAAACCCTCGCATTCCCCCTGTTCCAGCAATCTTCCTCCGTCCAACAACAACAATCTGGGATTCGACCAGAGTTGACTGAGATTTCATTTCAAGACCACAGTTCATCTTGTTCTGCCATCCATCCATCCATCAACTCCTCTGTCAACCCATCTGTCAACCCAAACTTCTAATTTCAATCCTGTACTGCCCATCAATCCCAACCTCCTCTGTCATCAACAACTCTCTGTTGTCTTCGTTGTGCCACCCTACCTACCACAAACACACACATACTACGACTTCTTCCAAATCGTCCACAATGGCACCCATCAAGAACAAGAAGACGCGCACTGGCGCCGATCGCGTCGACCCGAAGCATATGACCTTCGAAGAGAGGTTCGCGGCGGTCACTGGCATGGCCCCCGAGCCAAAGATCCTCACCGACAAACCCTGTCCGTAAACACCCCAACGCGCCCAGCCAGGGCTCACTATTTTGACAACCACCGCTAACAATCCGCACGTGCAGTTTCGAAGCGCCCTGGCTTTGCGAGTGTGAGGGAGTCTGCCCTCTGCTCCCTCGTGAGCCCCGAGAACTCGACTCTGGCCCGTTTCCTGCGCGAGGAGGAGAAGGCCATGGACAACCTGACCGGTGTCCTGCGTCGCATCGACGAGCTCGAGGCCAAGGTCGAGCGCCTCTCCGACCCCGCCTCCTCCGCAGACCTTCTCACCACAGAGATGGCTGCTGCGTCGCCCGCGCGCTTTGAGAAGCTGTGGAAGATGGCCAAGTCTGCCAAGGCCGGTCAGGAGGCCTTGAACAACCACGTGACGGCTTGGACCCAGTGGGCACAACAGCAGATCATCCAGCTCGACGACAATGTCAATACGGTGGACAAGCACTTTGTGAAGAGCTCGGACAACGACGAGTTCAAGACTGAGACCAGCAACAAGGTCAAGTCCCTGCTGAAGCAGCTCGAGCAGCACAAGGGCGCATCGCACAAAGAGATCACAGGGCTCAAGAAGAACATCACGGGCGAGCTGGAGGCACTCAAAGCCATGGTGGAGAAGTCCAAGGCCGAGGGCCAAGCCTCAGCAAAGGCCGAGGAGGTCCAGGGGCTCAAGGACAAGTCTGAGGAGCACGGCGGGTACATCAGCAACCAGGGCGAAGAACTCAAGAAGCTCAAGGAGGAGAACCAGGCGCAGGCTACTCTGATTGCCCAGCAGGGCGAGAAGCTTGCCGAGCAGGAGAAGCAGATTGCGGACCTGAACGCCGGACAAAAGGTCCAGGACGCCGAGCACGAGAAGCTCAAGCAATTTGTCCTGAGCCTTGCTGCCCACACCGGCTTTCAGAACAACAGCCAGCAGTTCCCTGGTCCTGGCCCCGGCCCTGGCCACCAGCAACAGCAACAACAGCCTCCTCCTCAGCCTGGCCCCTCCAACCAAGCTCAAGGACCCCAGGGAAATGGAGCCTGGACACCACCACCAGGCCAAGGCTCTCAGCCAGCTGATGATGTGGACATGGAGGGGTCCGAAAACCCTGTCGAGGACGACTCCCCGATGAGGGATGCGCCGCAGGAGCCTCAGCTGCCTCACGGGCAACTCCATCTGCCTGAGCCTCCCCAGCCTCGACCCATTCACCCCCAGTTCCAGCAGCCTCCACCTCACCAGGCTCCATCTCCACAGCCCCAGTTCGCACCTCAGCCGCCGCAGCCAAGCAGCGCAGGGCTCGATGACATCGCAATGGGTGATGAAGGACCAGTTGTCTCGGGCAACAACGCCAACGCGGGAGCGACACCAACCACCGCTCCTCCAGCTGAGGCGCCCCTCTTCAATTTCGACCAGCCAACTTTTAACAACCCGAACTCATTTTCCTTTAATGGCACTGCCCCCGCTGTGAACCAGCCGCAGGTCAACTGGGGGGCTACGATGGGACCCCTGAGCTTCGGTCCTCCACCTCAGCTCGCTGCCGATGACGATGAGCGGCCACACCCTTCCATGGCCAACATGACTCTGGCCCCAGCTGCACTGCCCTCTCCTCCACCAAGCCAGCCTTCCCCCACTCATGCTGGCGCTTTCGGTCCTGCAGCTGGCCAGCCTGTTCCATTCCCGGCTGCCACCTTCAACCACCCAACAGGTCAGCCTGCTGCCGATATGAGGTCACCTGTAAATAATGGTGCCTCTCCTGCCACCAACATCAACGGTGGCCCAGCCTCTCATGCTCCGCGCCCACCATCCCCTGAACTCGGTTCACCCGCTGTGACCGCCAGACTCAACGGTTTCCCAGCCTCAGATGCTCCCCGCCCGGCCGGACACACCGGCGGCCGACCATCATCCCCTGAACTCGGCTCAGCCTCTGCCGCCGCCCAGCCCTGGAGACCCACGATCAAACCCAAGGGGGCCCAGAAGAAGAAGGCCAGCATCTTCATGCAGAAGAAGCCGGCAGCAAACCCCGGCAGCCCAGCCTCGGTAACAAGCAAGGCCCAGACGATCGAGAGCCATGCCGCCTCGTGGGCCAAGAAGAAGCAGGAAGCCTTCCGTGCTGGGAAGCTGCCCGAGTCTGAGCAGGCATCCTCACCCCGGGCACCAGAGGCGCCGATGACACCAGCCGACGACGAATCCGCAGAATGGATCAAGGAGCTCGCCGGCGAGGCCTCAGAACGGATGAAGGAGCTCCGGTCAAGGGCCAACCCGTCGCCCTTCGCGGCCAAGCCCAAGCCCACCACCAACAAGCCAACCACCTCAGCATACGGGACCAGCTCCTCTGCCACGCATGACACCGTCGAGTCGGAGGACCCGGGCAACATCTTCCTCAGGGACATGGCCGAGGAGCCCAAGCCACAGCCACAGCCCAAGCCAGAGCCCACGCACGTCCACGAGCCCGAGCTGAACCCCCGCAAACACACCAGCCAGCAGCACCGCGCCGCCCCGTCCGTCGAGGTCGAGGATGACTCCCCGATGGACAACGGCCGCAGGACGCTGAAGCCCAAGGGCCGCGCCGGCAAGATGTCGCCCGGCAAGGCCAAGGAGATGATCGAGGACCAGCACGTCGACCAGGCGTTCGCCATGTGGGACTTTGCAAAGGCAGCCACCCCGCCCAAGTCTCCCGCCTCTGACGCCTCCGGCAGCGGCTCCTCCCCATCCTCCTCCAAGATGACAAGCGGGCTGGTCCAGGAGCGCGCATCTCAGGATGACGCCGCCGCCTCCTCGGACGACAACGGCGAGCACGCCCAGAAGGTGATGCGGGTCACGCGGCCGGACGAGCCCCGCCTGACCGCCAAGCCGCGCAGCCTCATGAAGCGCATGACCAAGGACCAGATCGAGGGCCACCGGGAGGTGGAGGCGCAGATCGTGGCGGACGAGGCGGACGAGCGGCGGCGCCTGAAGGCGGCCAAGGACAAGATCGAGAAGGCCCTCGCGGCACAGGACGACGTCGTCGACTACGGCGACCCCTCGGACGCGAACGACGAGGACACGCACATCACCGTGGTGCTGTCCCCCACCGAGCCCACCAAGCCCGCCAAGGCCACCAGGTACTCGACCGTCATGTTCCTCGACTGGGAGCAGAGGATCCGCAGCAGCACGCGCAACTTTGCCAAGATCACGCTGCAGGGCCGGGGCGGCGACGCCGTCACGCGGCGGTGGGCCGAGGCGCTCGACCACTTCGACACGGAGGTGTGGCCGCTCGACAAGCTCATCCCGTGGGCGGGCTACGACTACGACGCGGACGGGTACACCGCCGCGCAGATGACCAACATCATGAGCTACTGGGCGCAGGAGGTGTTCGTCACGGCGCTGGAGAAGGTCGTCGAGAGCTTCAAGAAGGGCCCGAGCCCGGCCCTGGATGAGGAGAAGGGCGACATGATCCACAATAAGATCCTGGAGCATGGGAAGAAGTACCTCCGGGAGCACGCCCCTGATGTCGTCTAGGCGTCTGCCACCACCACCACCACCATCTAAGCTTCCTCCCCTGGCATACGGCTCCATACCTCGGCATTTCCTAATCGGCCACGTCCTCAATCGTGTGGTTTGACAAGATGCCTCGGGTCCTCACCATGGCTACGACTCATCCATCCCCCAGCACACGACACACAGCAGACTTCAGCGTTGACTCGGCCGCGTCCTCAACCGCGTGGCGTGACAACATGCCTTGGGTGCCTACTCACTGTGGGTCAGGCCCCAGCAGGCTGATGCTGCCAGAAAGAACCGCCACTTCTCCCCAAACAACAGCTCGCCGACTCACAGACACACCACTGTGGTGTTATGGCTCGGCTGAGCGTTTGCGGGGTTGAAGTAAAGAGGACGGAGGGCTAGGGGACAAGAAGCCCAAAGGCTGGGAGGCCGGGAGGCTGGGAGGCTAGGAGGTATAGGAATGATTGGTGGAGGAGTAGCGTGGACGGTAGCGAGCGGGTAAGGGACGGAAGGAAGGAAAGAAGGAAGAGGATTTGGTAAAGCGGAAAAGGGTACAATACCCATGACTTTGAGCGCTTCTTAGTGTACTTTGAGATACCCGACATGATGAGCCTTTGCAGTAGCTCCATGTCTCGAGATGATCACATTCAGTAGATGATCATCAAGTAATGGCAAAGTAATACAGCCAATTACAACCAACTTCTCTATCTCTCACCGTAGACTTTTATAACGTGAGCCCCCAAACCCCGTCCCATCTATCTAATAGCACTCGCAGAGCAAAGGTTCAATCTACCAGAGCACCCGTAAGTCTGAACGCTCCACCCGCTGCATATCATCATCAACCTGCCGCCAAGGACTACCAACCACCCGCCGGCCCGTCCACCCCTTTATATATACATACAACCACCAAAAACAGCGAGGCAGTGCCCAAAGCGAGCAAGGAAGGTTTCAGGGGCCCTTGGCATCATGACTTGCGGCTCCCGGGTGCAACCGAAGCCTCCGCACTGCCATCCAATCTCGCCATGTCATGGACGGTGAGAGCCACGAGTCAGTCCGGGCCCAGGCAATCCGTACGAGCAGCGGAGCCCGTTTCAAATGTTTTCCTGGTTCGGCTGTAGGGCTGAGAAGGGGAGGCAGCGGGGCCGGCGTGGTGTGGGTTCCAAAATAGCACCCGTCGAGTCGGTGGCCCCTTTGATCTGGGAGGGAGAGTTGTCCCCGGATGCCCGGGTGTGGGTCGGATGGTTTGCTGGGCAGGACCACCACGCCTTTTCCTACTGACTCTGACTTGTTTATTATACTCTGGTCACCCAGGCCCTGCTTTTTCCACACAAGCCGAGTCTCTTGTTTTTGTATTCCATTTCTCTTCTAGTTCAAGCGGTTGTTTGTTGCCTGCCTATTCGCTCATTATTCCCAAAGGCAATGTTCACGGTCTAAGTACCAGCACACATTCATTTCTTTATCATCACGATCACTACTAGTCATTCGTTGATTTTCAATTCAGCAACATGCACTCCTCACTCTCCTTATACTACCTCTCCCTCGGCCTAGCAGCAGCCGCCACCTCGCCCTACGCCCCGACGACAACGTCCTGCCCCAGCGGGCCCCTGGTCCGCAGCGGAAACACAGACCTCAGCGACAGGGAGGAGGCATACCGCGTGGCCCGCAAGGAAAAGGCAGACGACGCCCTGGCACAATGGCTAGACAGGCAGAGCCCGGGCCTCGGCTCATCTTCCGGCAGCCTGCCCGCCCTCGCGCTCTCCATCTCGGGCGGCGGGTGGCGCTCGTTCCTCACGGGCGCGGGGGTGATACAGGCGATGGACGCGAGGGAGCAAGTCACCAACAATAACAACAACACCAACACCACCACCACCACCAGCTCCAACAACGCGGCCACGAAAGGCCTCCTCCAGGCCATGTCCTACCACGTCGGCGTCTCGGGCGGCGGCTGGCTCGTCTCCTCGTGGGCGGGCAACGGCTTCCCGACCGTGACGCAGCTGGCCGGCGACCTGTGGAAGCCCGCCTTCTCGCACGGCCTCGAGGCCCCCGGCGGCTGGGAGGCGGCCAGGGGCGCGTACGCCGACATCGCGGCCGACGTGCGCGCCAAGGGGGACGCCGGGTACCCGACGTCGCTCAACGACCCGTGGTCGCGGCTGCTGTCGTACCAGCTGCTGCCCGGGGACCGGGGCGGCGCCGCGGTGCGGCTGTCGGACGTGGCGGGGTTTCCCAGCTTTGTGGGGCACGACGCGCCGTTCCCCATCATCGACGCCAACGGGGTCGATACCAAGGCCGGCCGGTGCGGCCCCACCGACAACGGGACGGTGTGGGAGTTCACGCCGTTCGACTTTGGGAGCTGGAGCGACGGCGTCGCGGCGTGGATCCCCGTCGAATATCTCGGGACAGGTGCCAACGACACCAACTGCACCGCGGGCTTCGACAACCTGGGCTTCGTGCTCGGCACGGGGTCGAACCTCTTCGGCAACCAGGCGTGCGTCGAGACCGACGCGTTCGGCGCGGCGGAGAAGGACGTGCTCGACAAGCTCGCGGGCGTCCTGCACGCCGTGGACGAGAAGCTCGACTTCGCGCGCATCCCGAACCCGTTCAGGGGGCTCGACACCGGCGCGCCGGGGGCCGGCGGCCAGGCGAAGGAGGTGTTCCACCTCGACGAGCTGTACCTCGTCGACGGCGGGCTGGGGCTGCACAACGACCCCGTCCAGCCGCTGCTGGAGCCCGCGCGCAACGTGTCCGTCATCGTGCTGAGCGACTCCTCCGCCGACGAGGACGACTTCCCCACGGGCGCGAGCCTGGTCGACGCGTCGTGGTACACCAAGAACACGTCGCGCATCGCGGCGCGGATGCCCACCATCCCGCCGCGAGACACATTCCTCGAGCAGGGGCTGAACAAGCGGGCCGTGTTCTTCGGGTGTGGCGAGCCCGAGGCGGTGACAATTGTTTACCTGCCTAATGTTAACTACACGTACCAGAGTAACCTGCCGACTACCAAGTTCCAGTATGACTTTGACGTCACCGAGGGCATGATCGCCAACGGCGGGGCGACGGCGACGCAGGATGGGGAGGAGGGCTGGGGGCTTTGCCTTGCGTGCGCGGTTATGATGAAGGAGGAGGGGGCCAGCTTGCCGGATGGGTGTGGTGCTTGTTTTGAGAAGTGGTGTTATAAGCCTGAGAGCACATTGCCGTCGAATTCGACTGCGCCTGCAAGTGTGGTAAGGCGGGCGTCGTTGAAGGCGCCCAGGTGGTAATACGAGGAAGGGTTAGTCAGGATATCCTAATTGAATTGGATTGTATCAATCGCATGGCGATATGAATCGCTGGTCTCACTCACATCGATCCCAGTCTCCAGGTGAACATGTGTCCGAGAAGTGACTTTATCGTTGTTCACTCGGGTCTTGAACACCGTAAAATGGTTATTACGCAACCTCGATATCTGGAGGAACCTTGCATCGTTCATGCACGTCGCTCCACTCTGAATTCGATGTTCCATCCACATACCCACCTGAGTCCTTTCGATCATCGACATTCTGGCAGTTCGTCCTCCTATACGAAACATTTAAAGTCGACCTCGACATAGACTCCGAGTCGGGAGTCAGCACATATTCCGACTGGGTGATCCAAACGACCTCAGCCATCACTTTCTCCGTTTGTCTTCTCCTATGGTCAGTATACCGTCGCTTGCTAACTCTGGGGCTCCAGTGCTTCTCTGCCTTTATCAGCCGATCCAATCAGGGCACATATCATACGACGAACCTATTCCCATGTAATTACTCTGCTTCAGCACCGCCGACGACCATTCCTGTCGGGAAACCCAAAGGCTCCTGTCATCGTCGGCCAACACGCAAAATGAGCACACCAAAAGCCTTTGAGGTCCTGAAGGCCCGCTTGTGCATGCTGAGTCTCCTCACAGGGGCCTGCAAGTGCCTCTTCGGCAGCTGCACTTCTCTCCCAGGGGTCCTGCCCCCCCTCGCCCTCGTCATCTACACAACCAGGGAGCTCATAAAGATCAACGGCGGCGCGCGCCAGCCCCCCGTCCCGACCCCGACCCCGACACCAGATCTCGCGGCCGAGGACGAACGGGATGAGGTCTCCCACATTGATGGCAAAATCGCTCCCCCAGAAGACGAGGTAAAGAAGCTGGCGCAGGCGCTCGACCGGGTCGAAGGTCTGCTGGAGCACTACGGCGACATGGTCGAGCGGACGGGGACCAGCTGTGTCGAGGCCTTTCGGCAGATCCACAAGCAGCACAGCGACCAGCTGAAGCGATACACCGATTTCCGCAACGAGTACGACGACAAGCTCGGGTCCGTCGGCGGCGCCCTGGACGCCCGCCGGCACGAGACCGCAGAGGTCTCGCGGACGGCCGCGCAGAACTACAGCCTGCTGTGCGACCTCATCGCAAAATACCAGCGGGCCGTCGAGGAGAACCAGGACGCCGCGAAGCAGCACATGGGCTCCGTCAGCGACGTGCTGCTCGGCCAGGACAAGGCGATCGCGGCGGCGCGCGAGCACGTCACGCTGCGCGTCGGGGAGTTCCAGGCGCAGCTGGAGGCGCAGGAGCGGGCGGCCGAGGAGAACAGGGGGCTCGTGAGGGAGTATGGCGCCGATGTTAACAGGGTGGTGTCAGACCATGCACGGCTCGTCGGCGAGTACCAGGCCGCCCTCGAGGGGGTGGTGTGTCTCAACACGGCCAACCGTGTGTTCTCGCTGGTGCGTGTCCCTTATGGCTGGGAGACGCTGGGGGATACCGCCGAGGACGTCGAGGATCACGGGGGGGCTCGGTCCGGGGCGCAGCCAGCTACTGCCACCGCCACCGGAAGCATGGTCGACAACGTCCAGGAGCTATCACGCACATTCAGGACACAATCCAACCAGACCGCCAACACCAACAAGGCCACGCCCCAGGAGACGCCAATGGAGCAAATGCTAGCCGACATGCTTAGCCAGGTCCAGGACACGGCGCGGGCGCAGCGCGCCGAGGAAGCGGGCCAGCTCCGGCAGGCGCAGGCGGACATCGAGAAGCTGCGGGCGGACCTGGGCGAGATCGAGGAGTTCCGGCGGGTGATCCGGGAGCGCCAGGAGGTCGAGGAGCTCCACCAGCGGCAGACTGAGATGTTGAAGGTCTTTGAGGATGACCCCGAGCGGTACCACCGGGATGCCAAGTTCCGCGCCGAGGTGGGCGAGATCAGGGGGGCGGTCGAAGAGCGCCTCCGCGGGGCCCGTGGTGGTGCCTCCTCGCCTGGCGAGAGTGCCAAGCCGCAGCAGCTGTCTGAGACTGTCTGGTTTAGTTGACGTGACCGCATCTCAACCTCGAGGTCCACCGTGGCTGCCTACTGATAACTAGGGCGATGAGGACGACTTCTCGCTGAATACGTCAGATCACGGCGAGGGTCACCTGCTGAACAACGATGTACACATCTTCAGGGCTGTTAGCGAGGATTATGGCACAGAAATGAAGAGGGGAAGCGCATGCTACTCGGGAAGTAAAAAAGGCAGGGGGGAACTTTGTGGAAACATCAGAAGAAGCAGGATGAGAGGGCCTCTAGATGTGCATTTGCAGGACACGGGTGGGATTACTATTGGTTGCCAGCAATGGGCTACGGCTGTAGAAGGCCCAAGTGCATCAATCTGTGATCATTGTCGATTTTCCCTTTGATTTAGAATTCGCTTTGTGTGATGTCCAGTCCCTCGTCGATCCATCTTGGTGGTGCTCGGGTTGTGTGGTTCACTTGCTTGGGTGAAGACAGACTCGGATCACGCAGTCGATGTGAAACGCGAAGGCTAATGTCACTGCAGTTTATGCTTCCCAAGAGGTCTCCGAGGCCGGACAGTGCTGCTTGTCGTGGATATGATTGAAATGGTAGACTGGCAAGTATTTGTTCAGGGAGAATGAGGGCAGTGGGCGCAGATCACGATGATGTCAGACAGTTGGCGGGGTGGTCCCTTGATATGTACATGGTGGGGCAGCTCCCACCCAGCAGCTCCCCTCAGCTCCCTCGACCGCAACTGCGGTACCCACCCAAGCAGCCGCCAAGATGGCCTTGGGTTTTCCCACCACTCGCCGAGCAACCAGAAGCTGGGCAAACAGCGACAAACGACAACAGCTCTCAAATATCTCTCTCTCTGTACAGCAGCTTCAACCTACCCCGCCAAAACCAAAGACAACGAAAACAAACCACGCAAGAAACACCACACATACCCCGCCAAACACAACCGCAAGATGGAGGCCGCAAAGGAGACACTCGCATCCGCAGTCGAGCAGGTCAAGGCCGCCCTCCAGACCCACGGCGAGCGCCTGCCCCAGACCCTCAGCGACGCCGGGCTCGTCCCCGGGCCGGCCGCCGAGCTCATCCCGGAGGGCTTCCGGCCGCGGACCAGGCTTGAGGTCTCGTACGGCGACAAGGCCGTGGAGCTGGGCAACCTGTTCCGCGTGCGCGAGACAAAGGTGCAGCCTGTGGTCTCGTTCCAGCGGGAGGTATGTATACGTGTGTGTGTGTGTTCGTTTGGCTCAAGCTTTACTGACCCCCAGCGCAGGCCGACGTGGACCACAAGACGTCCTACACGCTGATGCTGGTCGACCCCGACGCGCCCACGCCAGACGACCCCAAGTTCGCCTTCTGGAGGCACTGGGTCATCACGGGTCTCGAGCCCCTGGGCGGCGCCGGCGACGGCAACGTCGTGGCCGCGACCAAGCCGGCTGCGACGGCGTACCACCCGCCAGGCCCCACGAAGGAGTGAGTAATCAGTCTTCCATCCGGCATCCCCCTTCCTGTAGACAGACAGCCTCACGCACGCCCGCCTAGAGCTCTCTCTCTCATCTGGGGAGGGTGGGAGCCCGTATACAGTGTATCTATGTCCCCATGTGCTGACACCCGCCGCTCCACAACAACAGGTCAAAACCTCACAGGTACCTGTTCGTCCTGTTCCGGGAACCCGTCCACCACGGCCTGGACCTCAAGCCTGAGGATGTCGGGGGCGAGGAGTTCACCCAGCGGCGGTCCTTCAAGCCCGTCGAGTTTGCCAAGAAGCACGGGCTGGAACTCGTGGGTGTGAACTGGATGAAGGTTGCTGCTGATGATTGGGAGTAAGCTGGTGTGGTCAGTCAGTACTATGGTCGGCTCTGAATAGAGTGAATGGGCAAATAGTGTGGGCATACTGCGTGCGCAGTGGGAACAATCTAGACGATAGCATTGCATAGGTCAAATTCCACACACGGTTCCAAAACTTGGATGAAGTCCATTCACTGGTCCATTCACCCACACTGAACCAAACCTTGTCCGGACCTGCTCTGACTGTGTATTGCCAGGCCTGAACCAATAGCAGAAGAGCGTTCTAGACGGACTGCAGAGTCGGGATGAAATTGTATTGTGCCCTCGCGCTCTGAGTGGTCGACACAACAATACAACAACCTCCAGCGCACAATACAAACCTCACAATACGGAGCCAGCAATTGTCGTTGAACAGGCGGCAGCAGTTGGAAACGTCCCTCTCAAGACTATTTAATTCCAGGCCTCCCCCAGCCAGAACTCTGATCCTCCGACTTCTCAACCAGACCCAGGTGCCAGCGAACCCCAAGATCTAGTCTTATCACTTGAGCAGAGGCTCGAGACATTTGATCAGTTCGTCGCCTGGAGATCGCAGCTCACAGCCCTGCGATCGTCACACCTCTCTCTCTCTCTCTCTCACACACAACCATTTCTTTCCATCCCCGAGACCAGACCCATCCATCCACCATGGATTGGTAAGTCAACACTACCCCTCCCACAACACCACCTTGCCAAACAAACATCGCGCTGACTGACATCCACAGCTCCGGTTCCTCCAGCTCCTCCTCCTCCTCCTCCTCCCCCAAGGCGGCCGCGCCCGAGGCGGCGTCCACTTCTCCAACGACCATGGGGGACCTGGACGCCTACTTCGACCGGCTGATCCTGAAGGAGCTGGACCACTTCCGCGCTGGGCCGTCATCCCCAGCCAACAACACCATCAACAACACCACCGCTGCCCCCGCCAGCCCCGACACTCCCGCCACAGAGGTGGCGGAGACAACCGCCTCGCCCCCCGTCACAGGGCAGGCCGGGCCAACAACCCCCACCGTCCAGGCACGTCCCGCAGCCGCCGTCGAACAGGCTGCCATCCACTCGGCGCCTGTCACGGCTCCTGCCCCCAAGGCCGCCGCTCCCCCTGCCGACCATCCCGCCGAGGATGGGAAAGCCACAAAGCAGGTGGACGAGCCCGAGACCGCGACCAGGACCGTCGCCACAGCCCTCCCGGCGGCGGTGGCCCAAGAGCTCAGGCTCCTGACCATCCCCAACAACACGCCCCGCCAGAGGCACAACAACGGCGCGCGGACCCAGCGCGTTTACCGCCTGGCCGCCAAGCTGGGCGTGTCACCCGGCGCTGCCCGCTGGGTTCGCGGAGCGAAGGCATACGCGCAGCCGGCCATCCCGGAGTCAACCGTCGTCAGCAAGTCCGTCACCGAGTACAACCAGTTCCTGTACGACGGCGGCGACGACGACGACAAGAAGGTGGTGCTGCGGATGCCGGGCGGGTGGAAGCGGGACCTGGTGCGCTCTCGGCCGGCGTTCCTGGGGGTGGCGGTGATCGACGGGTTCCTCTGGCCGCGGTTCAGTCCGAACCTGCCAAGGGGGATGACCACGGATTGGGGTGAGTTAAGCCTTTCTTTGTCCCTGAAACAGAACTCCAAATCCTGCAGAAGCTGACAATCATCACAGAAGAGCAGGGCTTCGTTGAGTTCAACGAGGTCCGCTACACCACCCCGTTCGTGGCGCGGGAGCCGCGGCCAGCCGTGAACACGGAGCGAGAGGACGGGATCCTGATCCGGCTCGACGAGTAGAGGCTCGTCTGGCCGGGCTCAGCCAATCCTCCCTTTTTTCAGCGGTGGCCAGGATGACCCGTTGGAACCCGCGATCTGTCCCGGGGCTGGTCAGCGGCCACACCAGAGCTCCTACTTCCCAGAGGCAACAACAGACCTCGTGCGCTGCCCGGATCTCAGCTCGACTTCTAATAAGTGGAGGGTGGTCTGGACGGGGGGAGGCTCTGGAGTCTGAGCAAGGGCTCAGGAGAATCGTCGCCGACCCCAACGGCGAGCGCGGCAGGAAGATTGCCAGTTCGACCCTGGACAAGAAGAGGGCAGAGATGAGCAATGACGGCAAGCAGACCGGCTGCCACACGCCTGGCGGGAAGCGGGCGGGGCTGTCTGACGCTGGGCCCGGGGGGTGGAGGGGGGTTGGAACAGATGGGCTGTGTGTGCGGCTGGCGGGTCTTCCTGATAATAGTGGACAGGATGAAAATAGACTCTCCTGCCGCGGCACATAACATCCAGACATCGTCCCCTGGCTAAAAAAAAAATAAAGGCGGATTCCCAATCTCAAACAATGATGACAGTGAGCTGATCGGTGAAAATGCTAGTGAAGATGCCGTAGGTCTGTCTGGAACACCGCAGCTCGACCGATCGGTTGGTGGTGACAGGGCAGGTGCCGTGCCGCAGGACGTGGGCAGAGCGACCCAGGCTGGCGTAGTATCTGAGTCCACTAAAGAAAAGTCCTCTGATCCTCAGCTAGCTGACTGACTGGTGATGCTATCGGATGTGCCATGTTGAAACTACCTGCCTCTGCTTGATTGTGAAGGGGCTGGCTCGCCTTTGCAAGGGCCGAGCTTCCAAGACAGGGCACTTGGTCCCACTCGAACCCCACAGGTAGTTGCCTCGTCCTGCCGTAATTCAAAATCTTCGTCAGCAAAAGGGCAAGAGAAGAGGGTCAGAAAGTTGAAAGTCACAGCCCCCAGGAAGACGGGGATCATGTAGCGGCCGGCCAGTAGTCCATGGTAAAAACGCCTGGCCGCAAGGGGCAAGGCGGCTCCCAACTCTGAAAGCCCGGGAGACAGGCGGCGGGCATCAGCGGCATGTCGTGGTGCTGCCCCCTGGAGTTGAGCTGATGGGAACTTGGGACATGTGACACGAGGCATGTTGCGCGGTGGGAAGGAGAAGTCATTTGAAGCTTGATTCGAATTAAAAATAGCATGCAAATATGTCCGCGCCGGCTCTGGTCTGCCGACATCCACATCCCCCACAGCGGCGTCCAAGCACAGACGCACGCCCCCTAAGCGCGCGAGATGTGCTGCCCCGCAGCCTCCTCCTCCTGCACGGTGGCCCGCCCGTCCTTCTCGGCAACGTGGTGGGCGCCGCTCTCGCCCTCGGGGACGCCGAGCATCTGGGCGCCCTTGTCGACGTGGTTGGCGCCGCCAAAGAGGACGTCGATCTCCTCGAGGGGCACCTGCTTGGTCTCGGGGACGAGGAACCACACGAACGCCGCGAGGACGATGTTGATGGCCATGAAGAAGAACATGCACTTGAGCCCCTCCCGCTTGAGGAACAAGGGGAAGAACTGGTTGAAGACGGCCTGCGCGACGTTCTGCATCTGCGAGCACATGCCCACCGCCTGCGCGCGCACGTTCATCGAGAAGATCTCGGACGTCCAGATCCACACCGTCGCGCCCCACGACGGCTTGTAGAAGAAGATGAAGAGGAAGAGCAGGAACACGATGCTGATGCCCACGGGCTCCGACTTGGAGTCCGTGCCCGGCGTGGTGAGCCCCACGACCGACACCAGCATCGTGCACACGGCCATGCCCAGCGCGCCGACGATGAGCAGCCAGCGGCGGCCGAAGCGGTCGACGGTCCACACGGCGTTGAGGGTGAAGAGGATGCCAAAGGTCGAATTGAGCGCGTTGATGAGGTTGATCTTGGCGTCCGACTTCCACACCTTCTTGTAGATGGCCGTCGAGTACGAGTTGAGCGTGCCCTGGCCCGTCAGCTGCTGCCCGACGTTGAGCACGCACGCGAGGTAGATGCGCTTGCGGACCGACGGGTCCTTGAACAGCGCGCCGTAGCCCGACGAGATGGCCTCCTTCTCGTACTCGATCGCCTCGCGGATCACCATCAGCTCCTCCTCGACCTGCGCGTCCGTGTCGCGGATCTTGGCCAGCGCCGCCCGCGCCGCCTCGATGTTGCCCGACTTCTTGATGTGCCAGCGCGGCGACTCGGGCTGGAAGGGCAGCAGGCAGATGATGATGGTCGGCACGAGCGCCTGGAAGATGACGACCATCTTCCAGTCCCACTCGCCGAGCTTGGCGCGGTGCAGCGAGCAGGCGTAGTTGATCCAGTAGGCGATGAAGGACCCGACCGAGTAGAAGGTCTGCCAGAAGGCCATGATGTAGCCTCGGATCTCGGGGGGCGCCACCTCATTGATGTAGACGGGGCCGGCAGCTGCGTGTGGCGTGTTTGTTAGTTTGATGATGCCGTGTGGTGAGGGGTGGGGTTCACTAACTCAGGGCCATTCCCTGCCCCATACCAATGATGACACGACCTGCCATGAAGCAGCCGAGGCTGCCCTTGGGCGTGAAGGTCTGGATCATGGTGGCGACGATGGTGAGGAAACACCCGATTCCCATGCCCCAACGACGCCCGAGAAAGTCGGCCTGGCCCTTGTGTCAGTTTGGAGGCCACCGAAATGCTGGGTGGATGTGGCTTACAACTGGACCTCCGATGAACCAGCCAGACACGATCGCACCAATGGCGTACACCGTGTTGATCAACCCAAGCAGGTATTCGTCATCTTCCTTTCTCAGGCCGAGCCAGGCCAGCCAGTTGGGCGAGCCCTGGACCGAGTTGAAGGTGGAGGCATCATAACCATAGAGCACCATGCACATGGCTGCCACTATGGAGATGTACCTGTGAAGAGACGACGCCGGTCAGACTTTACTTGACTTCCTCTATATGGGTTGGCTTTTTGGGGGGGGTGGGGGGGTGGGGGGGGCAAGGTGGACGTACCAATTGTACATCAACTTTTTGGACGGCATCTTGGCTGTCTGTGCAGGCGGTCGACCGACCTGCTGTGTGTTGTCTGGGGGAGAGGCAACAGTAGGAGATGACCCAGAAAATGCAGGTCACCAGCGTCGAGGTTGTCAAGAAGCAAAGGGATGAAGAGAGCAAGGCGGGCAAGGCAGTGGTGGAGGTGGAAGGGCGCAAGGCATTTATGTATGCACGAGAAACGGAAATACATGCAGAAATATCTGTCTCCTAATGGAGAAGCTGGCTGCACGCCAACACCACCCACCCATGCCCAAGGCTCGCGAATGGAAAGCGCCGAGCAGGTGCAACACAATGATAAGTAGAGGGTCCATTTTTCCAGGGCCGCATGGCCAGTCACAAGGATCCCCTCGCGGCAGACTGGAGGCGATGGCATGGAGCTATGCCCGGTCGAGGTGGTCGGCTAGCCGAAAGCTTAACAAGCTTGTCCACGGGAGCAGAGGAGAAACGACACAAAGATGGATCTCGAGCTTCACCGACCAGGACCAGTTGCCCCGGCCGGGGATTGTTCGTTCCCCACGGCGGAGGAGCTGGCAGGCGCTGGTCCTGTCCTCCCCAGCTCCCCCGTGATTCCAAAAAGACCGGCTCGTGTTTTTCCCCAGGTTTACACCCCTTCCTGCCCAATACCGTCTGGGGTCGATGCGGAGAAACTTTCCGGGGTTGGATTCCACCAATCGTGTCGATACCGCGAGTGCCGGGATGGGGGTCCTAAGGAGAACTTCTTCTCATCCAGGTCATCCTGCAAGGCATGTCCCGCGTTGGACAATTTGGACCCCGACAATTCGAGCGCCTCTTGCTGCCAGTGCCACGCGGCGAGGCACGAAGGAGCAGGTGCTGCAATGCTGCATGCCCAGGCGCATCATGGTGTGTGCAGCCGCAGCTGATAATGCGGGTTGAAGCTCGCCCAGGCCGGAAAACCGGCAGCGGGAGGGAGCATGGCCCTCGGCGACCCTGCCCTTTTCTGCCTTTTGGGGGTTGATACCACCGCGTGCCAAGAGTGTCCATCCCGCGAGATCTGCGGCGATCTCTACCATCCGAGGTGCGGGATGCAGCAGCCTCTCCGGGCATGTTGTGAGGACGGGAATAGGCCATTTAGCTCCTCGAGGAAGGCCTGGGAGACGTCGACGTCGATGCTGCACTCTTGACCCGAGGTTAGCGTCTGCCCCAGAATCTGAGAGATTTCTGGGAATCTGGCGGGGAGGTGGGCCCTGGCACTTCCACCGGGGCCTAGAATTGCTGGGGAAATGGAGCTGCTGGGGAAATAACGGGGGCCTTTATCTCGAGGAATCCGGGGCTTACGGCATGTGATATGTCAGTGGACGCCCGTCGGTGGGGACCAAGAACCCCCCGCAAGATTAAACAGTTGACTCCAGAAAATTGCGGTCCGGGTGCCTTTGTTCGTGGCCCTCAAATGAGTTGTCGTTGTTTGTTAGGCGAGCCAAGATGCTGCCCAGGCGTCGAGAGGATCCAAGGTTCGGTTGAGCCCCAAGTGGCGCGGCGGGAGCGCCGCCACGGCCCACGAGTCAGTGTTGGCAATGCTTGGTGAGCTTGTCCAGCTCGGAAAGCAGCCCCAGGCCTTGGCCATCTAATCAGCCAACGTCCGCAGGAACAGCCCTCGCAGACTGACTGGTCGTAATTTGCAGGCCACTGGCAGAGCATGAAATGATGCTCTGTAGACGGCCCCAAAGTGTGATTGCTGCTGTGTCATTCATTCATCCACCCTGCTCATGACGGTCGTTTACCCCGAAGTGATGTCGAATCCGCGTTCGTCGTTCTGGCCGAGCGACGAGTCAATGGCCTGGCCTGTGGGATGAACCAACCGCCACTCGATGGCAGCCTGCGCACCTCGCCATCCACGAGGTCAAATTCCACGGTCGCATTCCGCACAGCCGGCTCGACTAATAAAAGAAACGGCGACCTGTGACCCGTCCATTTCGTGTCCCGGCAGCTTGGGTCGTCGCCCTGGATGGCGAGCCAGATCACCATTAGCGCATCCAGAGGGCGAGGGCTGCAAGGACGAAGGGGATGTTTCCCTGGAGCTAGCTGACTAGCCCGGGCAGGCCCCCAGTCGCTCCTGCCCAGGCTGGTGTGGGCAAAATTTCCGCCAATGAGGAGAAGCTGGTTTGATGGCCCGTGCGCGCTGGTGACAGCTGTGTCGCGTCAGCTGGGCCGCCATCGCTCCAGATGCCTACAACAGGCGCGCTGCCAACGACCTTGGTTAGACTTGTCGCTTATCAGGGCTTCCCTCGAATTCATGCCGAGTTGGTCGACCCAGAGAACTGCGGATCGATGGGGTCAGCGCCACGCCCAGGTCCACTTGCAAATATGACGGAGCCCGGCTGCGACTGCTGCTGTTGCGTGGTGTTTGGGTCGACGAGGGTGTGTCCCCGCCGCGGTGCGAACCAGCTGGGCCGTTGAGCTTGCTGGAGCCGTCGAGGTGATCGTCATCGACCTTGACAAAACCTTGACGCCCTCCCGCCACGGCACACAACTTAACTACGACCTTCCTCGCCCTGGCGTGCATGCTCTCGAGGCTCATCAGACCATCGCCGTGTTGTCCCCGCAGCAGTGGTGGTGATGACGGTCGGGAACCATCTGCCCCGTGGGCAGGTGCCATGGGACGAGCAGCCCGTTCGCCCGCACGATCCCTTTCGTCGGCCAGCACATCGATCCCATGGAAGAACGCAACCAAGGCTGAGGATTTCCAGAGAGGCTGTCGGGAATCCTGGCGACGTTCTGGGATCGAGGCTACAGCAACCAACAAGACCAGCGTGAGTATCACCAGCGCTGCTGGCAGTATCAGCCAGGGCCAGTCCACCTGTACGCAGACCGTCGTCTGAGCCACTGTCCCTGCCACGATCCCGGATCCATTCCTATACGCGTTCGAGCCCACCGCACGCATCCGGTTGCTGATCGCGACGGCGACCCTGTCAAAGTCGGACGATATGGTTTCCACGGTAGGCCTGCCGCCGCGGAACATTCCCCCTAGATACCAAGGGTCGCAACTTGTTTTTTTGCTCCACTGTGAGTAGCAATGTGAAGTGGCCCCGTATCCACCCGAGGTGAACATTGGTCCCAGGAGGCCCTTCATGATCCAAGGTACGTTTGACCCAGCCCTGAAGACGCATTCCAGTGGGGTCTTGACCCTCTGGCCGTCCAGGATAACTGTAGTATACTGCCTCCCTGGGGCGTGGGAGACTTGACTGATATTCGATATGTCGTAGGCTTTTGTGTCGACAATACAGGGTAATTTCAGCATCATTGTTTCATCGTTGCGGACGTCGATCTGGTAGCCGGGGGGGAACGTGTTCGTCACCGTCTCCTGCAGTATCCCGTTGCGCACGCGGCTGGTGTAATCCCTCACGCACAGCCCAATCGAGCAACTGAGAACAGTCAAGTCGGATTTTCCAAGCCATGGTAGCTGCTTCGGGTGGCTGTTGCAGCCAGCATCGCCTCGCAAGTCGCCACCGCGGTTCCGAGGGCAGGCGGACCAAATAAAGGACAGAAAGGTGGAGTCGAAGCGTCCGGAGTGAGACGACTGGCAAAATGCTAGCTGGGTGGCATAAAGTAGTTGATACCAGGCATTATTCGAGATTGTCCCGTTTACCACATCAAAGTTGAGCTGACAGGACGAGTCCTCCCCAGGGATTGTGTAGTTCACACCAGATGCCTCAAACTTCCTAACACCGTCCTCGTACGTTCCCTGCGGGCCGTATGTCTCTTCCACGTCGGATGTTATATCGACACACGAACTGCAATATCCGAGAGATTGATGTTGAGGAAAATCGCAATAGCCTGTTGGACAGTCGAACGGCACCGTCTTGCTGCTGTTTTCCGCGCCAACAATGCCTTGCATGGCCGCGGTTATCAGCTCCAAATCAGGTGATACGTCATTATCGTCCATGGCCAGACCAGAGCCCACCCAACTTGCAGCGGCCAACGATGCGCTCATGTTGCTCAGCGGGCGCCGGCAGGCAGTCGACTTGATGCTCTGCTGGGTGAAGGGCCCTATCGCCGCCGATAACAGCAGTATGATGGCGGCACCCACGGCGAGATAACTATACCCTCCGCATCACCGGATTGTTAGCACTATACTGGACACCCTATTATCGGGCATCCGAGACAGGATGGCAGTGGACTACTCACGCCCGAGGCTGCCACACAAAGCGGCCCGCAAAGGAAATTGCCCCCATTATCCCTCTTGATGCCGCATCGTAGTCTTCAAGGTCTTGCAGGGGGTGTGGCCGGTCAAACCACAGCCACTTGAGCTGGCTGATCACTGCAGGCTTACAATGTGAACTCGTCGCCCAGATCTGAAGCTTTGAGGGACACGCAGAGATGTTGGGCTGTACGTACGTTCTGATAAGATGAACCCCAATTGGGCAATTATAACGGTTGTAAATAGTGAGAGAAGTGAGTTGATATTGATGTTGTAAGGCCACTCGGGCTGCGTTCGGTGATTATACTTTGCCAACGTCGCAACAATAGCTGCTTAGAGACCCACCGAGGTCACTATCGAGAGACCTTCCCATTTCCAGTCCCAAAGAAAATGAGCACGGCGATGGCGCGGGGGCCTAGGTAAACTCCCCTCCGGATTCGGGTCCGAAGAAGGCGCTTTCCCGCCGGTATGAGGTCCAGCTGAACCATCACTGGCGAAGAATTTCCTGGGAGCTGTAGAGATAAAGCCTGCGTAATCCTGGTCACCGCCATCACGCTCAAAATGTGGGCCTGTACCCGGTGCTGTGTCCTGAGAGTTGTCACGGTCGGGTAGAAGTATGTCTGCCCGGCTCTCCGAGTTGCTGTCTCCAAGCGTGGCGTCCAGGGGACTGTACTGGCGGTCATGCTCTGGGCCAGCAGTAGATCTCTGAGAGCCGAGAACGCCTCTCATCGTGCAGCGCTGCATTGTGGTTGTGTGGGTGCCAGGGTTGGTTGTGGACAATGTGAGCTTCGGTGTTGAATCTCCTGGACTCTTTTAAGGCCAGCTACCAGCATATTATATTAGCAGGCCACCAATGAGGTTGGTTCAAGGCAGCATTGAACTTGTCACACGTGCAATTATCTACAAATTTGGTCAGCATTCAATGTCAGCCCCCAAATCTCAGCTGAAAGGATTGACGTCAACTTGCATAACGGCACCTGGGCAGCAAGCCGACTCGAATTTCTGGTCGGCCGGAACCTAAAAGACTTGGACTGCTCGCAGCCACCGCCACCCGGGAATGAAGATGCCAAAGGACCTTCGGAAGCCCGAATAAAATGATCATGATACAGCGCCGCAATTTTCACCGGTTCAGGCCCGTTCCCATGATCATCGGCAGAGTGCACAATTCTTGGCACGATAGGCAGTGCTAAGCCCAGGCTCTTGGCCTCTTGACCTTTCTTACCGGGGTTTTGTATTTGGGGCCCCATGCATTCCCGGCATACTTAGGTATCAATTGATGGCTGTCTTGGACCTACTAGGTCACTTCTAATTGTTCGCCTCATACACAGGAATCGGAGATTTCAGTAATTAAGACCGAGTTGAAATATCTTCAAGCAAAGAGAAAGCAGCCTTATATTGAGCCGCTGTTAAGCTGCGGCAAATCAGGAATTGAAAGCCAATATCAAAGACGCCCAATGATTTCGTGACAGACCAGCCTGGAATTTGATGGATACTAAACATTGTGCTCAAAGAAAGAGAATGCGGCAATGCATACGTGAACGAACGGTGAAGGGGTTCGAAAAGAAGCCGAAGGCTGTCACTAATTGAAAAAGTCACCTTTTCCAATCATCGATACGTGCAGACTTAGCCAGTCCAACCTACGGGAAACAGAATACTTAATATGATCTGCTATGGGGCATATGATGTTCAGTAAGTCTTCGCACACTATGAGTTCCGAGAGGTGAGCCGTAATCATTGATACAGTATTTGTACCATGACCGTACATACCTCAGAGTCAGACATTACTAAAGATTTCTAGGTACCAGAGCCACCGTGTAGAGAGCAGGTGGAGTATGAA
Organism: Diaporthe batatas; assembly: GCF_019321695.1. Taxonomy (NCBI): domain Eukaryota; kingdom Fungi; phylum Ascomycota; class Sordariomycetes; order Diaporthales; family Diaporthaceae; genus Diaporthe; species Diaporthe batatas. The sequence continues at coordinate 625,584 of NW_025408550.1, forward strand.
TTTAGGCTGCCGCCGACCAACCGGTCGATTCCTCCACAGTTTGAGTCCCTGCGCTGGCAAAGGCCCCACACTCCCCCGGGACACAAAACCTGTCGAACCAACAAGCAGATCTGCTGCTTCATCTCAACCTCTTTCACCCTCTATGTGTCTCCCTCGCACATCGTACCCACCTCGCCTGTCATCTGTCCCTGAGCCAGAAATCTCGCAATGGCCACTGCCAGTGAGACAACTGTGAAGTCTATCTTCTGCGACTGGTGGACTTGGCCCGTTTTCCTTGGGTCTTCTATCAGATTTCAAGAGAACGGTACAGGACATGTAAGTTAGCTCCACAATGCTATCACTGTGCGTGATCAGGTTCCACTGACTGGACCTTAGTTGGTGTGCGGTATTGAGGCCGCTCTTTTTATTGCAGCCGAGATTGATTGGACTCCCATTGGGGATTGTTCTACGGTCTTGGAACAGAAAACCGATATGAGCACTGATTTCCAAGTCACCCTTGATGTTGAGATCACCCTCACAAAGCGAGCCATGGATAACATTCCACCAGGATGGGTGAATGAGACGAATCTGTTCGACACTGCATTCCAGCCAAGGATATTTAAGATAGAACTAGCCAAAGGGAGGTTTTATTCGCGTGACTGGTTGGTTTGTGTGGGAAAACCTTCCAAGCCACCAAGGGACACAGAGCCGTGGCATGCGCTACGCCTGGTGTTCGATCAGTCGCCATATCCATCTTTAGAGCATCGGAAGGAGGACGTCGACCATGGAATACCATGGAGGGCCGCCAATGGGAATAGGTGGTGGGAGTTCCGAGATTTCTACCGGGACACGGAGGAGTCAGTTTATCGACCGGTAATAGACGAGAAAGCCAGGAGAGAAAAGTTGCGAAAAGCTTTTAAGAAGATGGGGTGGACGATACCAATTGCTTATCGAAATGATCCTATCGAAGAGGAAGAAGAGGATGAGGAGCCATCGAAATCGGAGTCGGCGTGATGCTTGGGTATTCATCGCTGACCCGAAGGGCCTAGCCTTCAACGGAACCAGTGGAGGATTCCAAGCTTGCGAACATCCCAAGTCGGACACTCCGTTTCGTCAATTACCTCGATAAGACAACGCTTGGGAAGATCCTAGTACGCGACTTTGCTGTTGCAACCCACATGTGATTTGTCAGATAATAATCAAGTGACCGTCCTAATTGGTAGTGAACACCCCAATACAAATTCAGCACGAAGTAAAAATAGTAAATAAACAAAACTGATTTCTATTCTGTTGTGATACAAAGCCATACTAAAAGAGAAAGGGAAAATCACATACTGTCACAAAAGCTCTATACCTGAATACAAACAATTGTCTAACCTCAGCGCTGGTCCGGGCCCGTTGAAACCAGCATAAGATCAACTTTGACTTCCTCCTGTCCCAGCATAGCAGTACAAGGCTCCGCCAACTTACCAGCTCGCTCCCCGACACCATTCTGCATCAATGCCGGCCGGAAAAGAAAGTCCTAAGGCAAGCTGGCACACTCAGCCTCGCCCTTGTTGAGCTCGCCGATGACCCTAGCCTCACAGGCGACGAAGCCGGTGACCTCGAGGATGGTCGCGGCGCCGGCGGTGAGGACCTCCGTGGCCAGGGCGGCGACGCCGCAGAGGGCAATATCGGCCACGGCGGTGGTGACCGCGCCGGTCTGGCACTGCGAGCAGGACACGCTGCAGGGCGTGCTCGTCAGCTTGCGGCCGCGGCCGCCTCCGACCTCGATCTGCTCCATCGCGCCGGTCCTGGCGTCCCGGAGGATCGAGTTGACCCTCTCCATGCCGGACTGCCTTGCGATGATGTCCTGGGGGGCGGCGATGGCGAGGCCGGAGATGGAGGCGATGGTGAGGAGGATGCTGGTGAACTGCATTTTGAAAGGGTTTTGGAGTTGGTTGGGTGGAAAGCTGTGGTGGAAATTTGTCGATGTGCTTCTGCAAGTTTTGCGATGGGTGGCTTGATACTGAGCTGAGAAGGTGAAGTGGTTGTTATGAGAATGGTGCTCTTGTTGATGCTGTTCTTGTTGAGTGATGATGATGATGAATGAATGAATGAATGAATGAGTGAGTGAGTGAATGAAGATCGCTGTGGTGAAAGGAACTGGCTCCTTTTATCTTTGGAGCATGGCTGATGACAAAGTCCAAATATGGTGAACCTCATCGTGTACTCAGCAAAGCATCGACGCCTGGGACTCATTTTGGGGCTTTCCTTGGCATGCATCACTGCCGTTCTTAGCTCGCGTCTGCGATGCGGGATGGAGTTGAGCCTCAACCTGGACAGAGCTCGGCATGCCAAGCCAGGACAGAGCCGCGCGCGTCCTTGAAAGACGCAGGGCTAGACTTCTGAACTGTACGCCAAGACTAGAGAATCTACTAAGACTCGACTGCCGAAACACTAGCCTGCTGTCCCGCTTAGTGCGAACTCCTCCAGCCATTCTCACCATCTGTTCTTGAGTATGCCACGTTATCTTGGCAGAACGGCATAGTGTTCACTTTCCCCTTGCGCACGGGAATTTCACCACCGTTGTGGTTTAGTTCCAATAACCAGAATAGTTCGTCCGACGAGGCTTCGTCTGAGGATTGCGATTTCCCCGCTCATCATGTTTACCAGTAAAGGCACACCAAGCTATACCCGAGTTATTTACATCCATTAATCAATACATCAGTACCTATGCGTATGCCTTGGCTCATTGCAGGCACGCTTCGGCACCCAGTTCGTATGCCGAAGCCTCCTTCCAAGACCCTGAGGCGGCTTTAGCCAGTCTTTCCTCTACTAGCTCCCGACGCTGACATCCTCTGCTTGTACCGCCGACATGGGGGCCGCTTCACAAAAGCTTGTCGCATTGACACCTTCCAAGGTTGTCAGACCACCCAGCAACGGCGGCCCGACTTCCCGCACCGTGCAGACCGTTGGCAACGGAGGCCAGATCCACCCCATACTAAGTACGTGCTGGTGAAATACACGACGGGTTCAAGTCAGGCTGAAGCGTGACGATGTCCTGCGAGGGTCGAGATGCAGCTCGGACCATCAATACCGATTCATTCGCGACTTCCAAGAAATACCCAGAAATACCAAGGTACACCGCCGAGGAGCCCCTGAATATGCACATGATACCATCCCGAGAAGCCGGACAAAAGTACGGAACAAAATGGCGCCCCGAGCCTGAACTACCTCACGACCTTTGTGAACTTCACATACAGCGGAGCGAACATCGGCCCAGCCACAGCGCTGACATGCTTCCAATCACCCTCCTTGTCCCAAGCCCAGTTGGGCCCCCCATTCTCGATAGGCTCGATCTCCAGGTCAAAGTTCCAGATGACGTGCGCGATCGCCAGCCGCACCTCAATACCAGCGAGGTTCTTCCCGATGCAGTCGCGGGGCCCGTACGAGAAGGGCCGCGAGAGGGCGAGGGCGTCCATGGTGGCCGGGTCGGTGTCGAGCCAGCGCTCGGGGCGGAACTCGTCCGGGTCCTTGAAGTTGTCCGGGTGGTGCGTGGCGGCGTACTCGGAGATGGCCACCGTCGTGCCGCCGGGGAGCATGTGGCCGTCGACGGGCATCCCGCCCGGCGGCACGACGCGGAGGCGCTGGACGGTCCCGAAGAGGGGCAGGCGGAACGTCTCGCGGATGACGGCGTTGAGGTAGTCCATGTCCTTGAGGGCGGTCCACCTGATGTCCTCGGCCCGGGCGAAGGTGCCGCGGATCAGGTCGCGCAGCTTGTGGTAGGCCTCCCGGTGCGTCCCCATGCAGTATGCCCACAGCGTCAGCGTGAGCCCCACGGTCTCGCCCCCTGCTATTATGAAGCCCGCCAGGTTGGCCATGATCTCGCCCTCGGACAGGAGATGTCGGTTCTCGTTGTTCTTTAGGATGTGATATACGAAGTCCTTGTGGTCCTCCTTTACGCCGGCAGCGACTCTTGCTTGAACGGCGCCGAAGGTCCTCCCGTATGACTTCATGCGGGTCTCGTAGACGGTCTTATCAGCCACTGCATCATCTGAAGTTAGCAGTTGCATCAACACCTTGTGCATTTCAATCAGAAAATGCCTACATAGCTTGCACACCAATGGCTGCAACGGGGAGTTCAGTCCGACAAGCCTGCTCGCGGCCTGCTCGTAGGGGCCCATGGTGATGATATGCCTCAATGACCTAGCAAAGTCGAGGTTCTCGCCACCTCCCGCCTTGAGACATCCAAACGCCTTGCCGAAAGTAAGAGACCCAATCACGTCGAAGGCGAGGAAGTTTGCCCAAAGCTGCATGTCAACTACCGCGCTGCCGTCCTTACTTCCGTCGCAGGCGCTCGAAAATGCGGCGATGAGCTCATCCACGTGGGACTGGACGATGACTTCTTGCTGGATGAGGGCGGAAGTGGTGAAGACGGAGGCCAGCCCCCGGCGGAGGCGAGCATGGTCGTCCTTGGGAGCAGTGATGAGCCCGTGTGGAGGCTTCATCTTGGTGGCCAGCGAGAAACGGGGATCCTTTTCAGTGGGCGACATTCCTTTCTAGGACACATTACTGTCAGCTTAGCCGCCATACAGCAGCGCGTCCAGCCTTCCAGTCTACCATACCTTGGTTCCATATCCAAAAATGTCTTCCATCGCCTGAGGGGTGATGAAGCTCAGTTCGTTTGGGGCAAGCCGGACGACGGGACCTGCCAGATGTGAGCCGAGCGCTTTCGATACAAATGGAACAACGGTGAAGGCGCCCTACCATATTTATCATGCAGCTTCTTGTGGTATGCAAACTGCCGTCCTGATAACAGCGAGACGACAAAGGGAAGATCGGACACTGCGTGATACCATGGTCCCGGATACTTTGAGAGAGGATGGAAGTAAAGCCGCTTGATGCAGATGCTGAAAACTGCGAGGATGCATATTTGCAACGCCAGCTGACAGATAATGTGGTTAGTTCGGCTGATCTGATAGAGGTTCCTCGGGGGGAAAAGGAGGCCATCGTACTCGAGACAGAGCCCAAGGCGAGCTAATAGCCTCTGGCGGGTACGGCAACGTTGCGTTGCTGATCACTTCCATTTCGTCGGGCTCAAGCTGTGTGCTGGCTGCGCGCGCACAACACCACGACTGGTCTCAGCCGGAATGGGTCAAGATGATCTTATGGTTTTTGCGCGGATGACCGGGCAGCATGCCCAGGTCGCGCCAGCGGATTTTTATTACCTCCGCCACGGTGATTGTGGGAATTCTTCATGCAGGGAGGTAGGTTATGGGGAGCCGAGGTCTGCCATGGCGTAGGTTATCATGGAAGCGAGGCCCAGTATTTAAGCGAGTGCGATTGCGATTAGTGCAACTGGTACCACGGTGATTAGTAACTAGTATGTACTCGTGCCCCAGTGGATCAGGGGCTGTATAAATCTGTCATAAATGAGGGCACGCCGGCTACCAACGAGCCATCAGAATATTGGGTCCTGCAGATACTCACACCTTGAGCACTGGCCACTGCGACGCATGCATGGCCAACAGCGTCGCCGTCGTCGTCGCGGTGGTCTTCTTACCGATGAGAATGAGCTTGGTAGGCTGTTGTCGTGCCCTCGCCTATGAAGCGGGGCATCTGCATGCAAAAGTCTTTGACATCGAGGAAGAGGTAAATCCACAATCAAGGGCTGACCATGCTTGGATGATATCCTGCACCCCAATGCCAAGACGATGGCGTGCATACAGTCCATGGGTTTCCGCATTCGCAGGCGCCTCCACGGATGTGATTGGCTGGGTGTCAGAGTGCGATTGCTACCACTGCGAAACAAGGTTCAATGTCGAGTGGGTTTAATCATGATGGGGGCTTCTCAGATCCCGAACTAGTGACCTGAATGGCTCAGTCTGTGGAACCTTGGAACCTCAGGGCGGGGCATTGCTCCTTGTCCAGGTCTTGTGGACGGGGAGGCTGTGGAACCTGGGTCGTCCGTGGTTTGGCTTGGGAAAGCATGCATGGTCCAGTTGCGACTGCGGGAAGCCAGTCCTTGGGACAGGATTTCCGGAAGGAGAGAACATTCGCACGGCTCGCCATGAGAAGTGTTGGTCCTGTCTTTGACTCTCATCCTCGGCTTCATGATTAGCAGTATGCGGATACTCATCCCATATGTTTGAATCCGTACAGAGCGTTGAATGCAGATTGAACACTCGTATAAACCATTGGGAAGTCATGCGGCAGACTGGAACGCCCTGCCGCGGCCATGGTCTCGGACCGAACCTTGTTCGGTCGCCAGATCTGGTCAAGCACGCATACAACCATCAGCCACAGGTAGTATTACCTGCCGAGCTTGACCTTCAGGTTGCATGTTACTCCCTTGTCTCACGACATGAAGACTTAATGTTGAGGATGCCCAGGCGTGGAAATCCATGTCCGACTGAACATGACACATGCGTAACACTTACCTACCTATGTATGCTCAGTGAGTGCATATCGCTTTTCGTATGTTCAAGCTGTCGAATACGGGTCTGCGATAGGTGAGTACCGGACGACCGAGGAAACCTCAAGCTGGACAGCTGAATTCATTTGTCATCCATTCTTGAGAATAGTAATGGGTGAGTCAACCGGCATACCTGAATATGCAACGCGCTGGCGCATAGGACGCTCCAGACGTGTGACAGGAAACACGCCTAGGTACTTAAAGGCAAGCCATGGCATTTGGAGCAAATGCTCAGCACCTGAGGTCACCAACTCCTGGGCTGGAACCTGTTTAATGACAGAGCTTCGATGCATATAGGGTATACCTCTCTTATTGGATGGCCAACCCACGAGTTGCCGTGACGAGCCAATGTGACGCTCTTGGGGGGGGGGGGAGGCAGCGCGCGTGTGCAGATCCAGATCGAAACAGGCAACCACCCTAGCCCTAGCATCTATGTCGCTGCGCAGTTCAGTTCTGGGACAACACATCTCTAGTCCACACGTGCATGAGCCAAGAGAGGCCAGGATTTCACGGACTCTTCCCGGCTCCATGTCACAGATCCGCCTGACACCACACACGTGCGATGAAAGCATCAGTGTGATAGAGCCTGGGGCGAGCTTGCAGCTGCGCCAAGGATTATCGAAGCTTCGTGAGTACTCTATTGACAGTACCCTGTTGACATTTTGTGCATTCTAAGTAATATTTATACAAGAAACAACATCCAGCCCATAAGCGAGCCGCCGCAACCGAGCAGGCTTACTTGCAGTTGCTGCCGCCGTACACGAACTTGCCGTCCGAGTTCTCGCAGCCGCAGGTGCCGTCGTCGGGAGACTTGATGCAGCCAGCGCCCTCTCCGCTCTTCTCGCCCTTGCCGCTGCAGAACAAAGAAACGTCAGCCTCTGCTATACTGCCAGGAGAGTCTCATAATACGGCACACAAGAAATGACGGGGGATGGAACTCGTTTTGGGAGGGGGGGTATGTGGGGTGGAGTGTGCACTCACGTCCAGAAGAAGGTCCAGCAGTCGGCACTGGCCTTCATCTCGGAGCTCGTTGGGGGCGTGCACGTGTAGGCGCTGCACGTTCCGTAGGGGGCGCCGTGGCTCTTGTCGTACTGGTGGTCGGTCACGAAGACGGCGAAGGTCTGCTTTCCGGACACGCGGGTGTTGTGGGAGCACTCGGGGGCCTGGATGGCCTTGGACACCTTGGTGGCTGTTGTTGCGCAAAGATATTATCAGTATTCAATCAATCTTGGCGATCAGACGATGATCGTGTGGGGGCACGTCACTCACGGGAGCAGGCGGGAGCGGCAGGGCATTTGCCCTTGGTGTTGGACAGGGCAGGGTCGAGGGTGGCCAGGACCATGGCCGGGGCGGCCAGGACGGTGAAGAAGCTGGTGAAATGCATTTTGGCTGGTTCAAGTTGAAGTTGTTGATTGTAAGTGAATGTAGTTGAACTGGCTGAACTGGCTGAAGTTGCTGAAGTTGTTGATCACGAGTGACGATAGTTGGATGGTGCTTGATGAGAGTCAAATCAAGTCCAAGAACAAAGAAGATCAGCTTGACTTTATAACAAGCAAACCCTCACAGGCATCCGAAGACGCCGGATTGTCCATCCCGCATTCTGATGAACGATGCGAACGACAATTACGTATGGTCATATCGCTAAGATGAGCTCAGGGGCAGCGATAGCAAGGCTTGGTGAGGTTGTCCCTATTCCATGACTCTACGGAACAAGCTTAGAGTGCCACTTAAATTGGAGCGGGTGGGTTCGCACGAAACAAAGTCAGCCCAGCCAGTGCGGTAGTGGGCCCCCGGAACCGCCACGGTTGCATTTACATTGGAGCCCGCGATCTAGCCCAACTGCCGGCCCAAGGGGCACAGCGTCTACCCTAGGGTACCTGGTGGGACGGGATCGGCGCTACCCGCACCTACCCAAGACCTCTAGGCTGTCCCGCAATTGCTTCTTTTTCCCTTCTTCGGGGCATTCTCGTTGCTCCTGTTGTTGCTATTCGTGTTCGAGGCCTCGCTGTTGGCGTGGCTCCGGTGGTTCCTGGACGTCTATTCTGGCCGGCTCCCAAGGATGGCCCTTGCACATGGGTAGGCCGGATAATTATTACCACTAACTTTGTTTCGCGCCAAGCACGGTGTTCGAGCTGGACCCCAAGGTTGATCTCGAGTGCTCATCGCAACAGCTACGTTCAATTTGCACGCTGCGGCATATTTCCCCGTGCCTCGCATTGGCGGAGTGCCGACGCCCGGCACTTACCCCTGCTTTTCAGCCCTACCAGCAAACACGATGTTACACTTACATTGAAAATCATCTAGCCGGGTCTTATTAGCCAGATCAGCCAGTCCAGGCTGGTCTTCAAGTTGACCTCACAGGTACATGTGCTACGATCAAGTCGATTGGCACTGGTTGTCTTTGGGTCATATAGCTGGCTCTTACATGGATCAATGGTCGTCCACAGCACTCAGGAGACGCACCAGGCACCCTGCGCTGCTTTCCAGAAACTCGAATGATCGCCTCGGAGACTTCGGGAGACGAATTCTGCGATATTGTGCTAGGGTTCGGGTTTTGTAGGACAGCCGAATTGTTCACCATTACATACAACCGGGGCAGGAGCAGGAGTTTGCTTGTCCTCGCCCATGGTCTGTAATAAATTCGAGTCCACATTATTAGCTCGATCATGCGTCAGTAAAGACCCACCGACCGCTTGCAACTGTCATGCAGTGGTGACTTGCCTGCTCCAACAACAATCTATAAACATCCATGAGAGACTAGAGATATGCACACCTGTTTTCGGAGCATACACACCCGTTTATAACTAAGCACACTAACCACTTCCAATCAGAGCTAAAGAGAAGAACTAACTTGTTCGTGACCTAGAGACATAAAATAGGTAGTTTAGTCCTCTAGGCTTAGAAATAGCGATTAATAGTACTACCCTAGGGTAGCTTAGAGTGAAGGGCTTAATCAGAATACACCACCCCTATCCGGATACATTTAGTGATGCGACCAGGGCCATTCTGACAACATCTCCCTCGACTGGGGGTCGGGTGTCTAGAGCTTTGTCGTTCTTATCTGATCGTCTCCTGTCGGTGGGCCTCCTCCACGCTCCAGGCTGCAATCAACCCCCTCACATGTTCGAGAGGTCCTCTGGCCCAGCGCATCAGCTCATCTCCTCCCACAAGGCCTTGCCCCTTTTACCCTGGTAGCCCTAAAGGTTTTATTGTCTATTTTAAAAGTTTTGATAAGCTAAATGGAGATCATTTAGTTTAGGGTTGAAATAGATGTATAAGCTCTAAGACGGGTATATAAATCTATTAAAATACCCTATTTATTAATAGCTCTATATCTATCTATAGTTTAATATAACTATTATTTTAGTTTTTTAAATATAAAGTATTAACTTATATAAGAAATACTTATTTCTTTTAATTTCTATAATATTTTAATAAATATTTAAAAAACTTACTTTTATTTATATAAAGGATTATTCTCTTTTTTAAATAGGTTTATAATTAATAAAATTTATTCCTTTATTTTTATAAATTATAAATTTAATATTAAATTAATTAAATTATAATAAACTTAATTTATTTATTTTAAAATTAATCTATTATATTAAATTTATTAAACTTATACTTAATTAAATTAAATTCTTTAATTACTTTTTAATTAAATTAATTAAACTTTATTCTTTTAAATTAAAGTTAATGAATATTTTAAACTATTTATATTTATTTTTAATATTATTAACTTTAAATATTTTTAATTATTTTATTATTATAAAATCTATTTTATTATAAAGTATATTATTTAATTTATTTTAATAAATAAATTTTAATTATATTATTTTTAATTATTTAAATCTTTAATGTTAATAAATTATTATATAACTTTTTTAATTTTCCTTAAAAGCTTATAAATTAATTTTTTATTAAAAATTTTAAAACTTTATTAAAAATTCTCCTTTTAATCCTACTTTTTAAATTCTTACTTTATAAATCTTTAATTAAATTTTTATAAAAATATTATTTAAAACCTTAAATTTTCCTTAACTTTTTAATAATATTTATATTATTATTTTAATTAATTAATAAAACTTTAAATCTTTTAAAGTACCTATTAATAATATTTTAATATTTAAATTTTATAATTTATTTAAAATTAATTATTTTAATTAATTTTAATATTTAAATAAAGTTAATATATATTATATTTAATATTTAATTTATAAAAAATATTTAAAATATTTTTAATATTATTATAAAATTATTATTATTATAATTTTATAAAATATTTTTAAAATTTATAACTTTATTATTAAATATAACTTTTAATTTATTATATTATATTCAATATAATTAAAAATTATAAAAATATTTTAATTTTAAAAATAAATAAAACTTTTATAAAAGAAATTATAAAAAATTAAAAATATATTAAATATATTAAAAAAATACTTAAAAAAGAAATATTATTATATAAAGTTTTTAATTTATTTTTATAATATAAGTTTTTCCTTTATAAAAATTTAAAATTTTTAATAACTTTATATAAGAAATATAATATTCTTTAATTATTTAATATAAAAATTATCTATATTAAAATATAAAAGCTATAATTTTTTATAAAAAAGGCTTAATTAAAAATAATAATAATTTATAAAATTTTTAATTAATAAAAACTATAAAGTTAATATTTTAATTTATTTAATATTTAAAAGGATCTTTTATATATATAAAATATAAAAATATTACTATAAAGTTTTAAAATACTTTTAAAAATTTTATAAACCTAATAAATTTATTATAAAATATTTAATTTTAAAAAACTTTAAAATATCTTTTAAAAAATTTAATATTATAAAAATATTTAAATAAAATTAAATAATTAATTAAAAATTTAAAAATAAATAATATTAATTTTTAAATAAATGATTATTATTTAAATATTAAACTTATTTAATAATAATTATAAAAGATTTATATAAAATATTATATAAAGTTTAAAAAAGATTTTAAAATTACATATTTAATATTTTATTTATTAATTTAATAAATAAATTAAAAGAAACTCTTTTATAAAAGTATTATTTATAAAAATAATAATAATAATAAAAAAGAAATTATAAAGTACTTTTATTATAATTTAAAGAAATATATTAAAGAAAATTACTATTTTTAACTTTAATAAAATATTAAAAGTTTAAAAATAAAATAAAAAAATATTTATATATATAAACTAAATTTTAATAAATTAAATTAAATTAAAAAATTAATAAATTATTTTTATAATTATTAAATTAAAAGAGGAAGATATTAATCCTTTTAATAAATTAAAAATAAAAAAATAAAAGGATTTATTAAAAGAAAATTTTAAAAATTATTACTATTTATATACTATATAAATTATTTATAAATAAAATAAATATAAGTAAAATAATTAATAATTTTAAAATATTAACTTATTAAGTTTTAAATAAAATAAATATTATTTATACTTTTATATACCTATAATAAATATAATAATTAATATAAAATATAAAACTATATAGAAATTATATTTATAAATTTATATTTAATAATAAAGTAAATATAATTAGTTTATATAATAAAAACTATTTAAAATATTAAAATTTATAAATAAAAATTAAATAAAGTAAAATAAATATAATAAATATTAAATATATTAAAAGAAAATAATATATTATTTTAAATAATAATTATAAACTTAAAATATTAAATATATATTATATATCTTTATTAAATTTAAATATATTTAATTATAGTATTATAAGTTATATTATATAAATTATATTAAAAGAAAATATAGTTAAACTTTATTTTATTAAATTTAATAAACTTATAAATAAAAATATAAAAATAATTTATATTATATTAAAATTAAAATATTTAATAATAATTATAATAATATATAAATAAATATTTTATTATTTAAAAGAAAATAACTTCTTTAAATAATATATATTATTAATATTATTATTTAAATTATATAAGCCTTATTTTATTTATATAAATATTTAAAAGTAATAAAATAAATATTAAAATTTTATTAAAACTTTATAAACCTTTAAATATAATATTTATTTATAAGTTAAATATATAATTAAATATAATAAAAAAATTTAAATAATAAAAATATAATATTTTAAAAATATATAATAATATAAATAAACTATTTACACTTATATATAATAATATAAATATTATATTCTATTTTAATAAAAATTAAATACTTATATAAATATTTATTAAAAAAATAAAATTTTAAAAATCTTTAAAAACTTTAAAAATAAAAAGAGAATAATAATAATAAAACTATTAAAGAATTTTTTTAATAATAAAACTAAATTTATTAATAAAAATTTAAATTTATATTTAATAAAATAATATATATTATTTTATTACTTTTATATATATAAAAGAATTTAATAAGGTTATAAAAGATTAAATTTTATTATAATAAATAAAATTTAAAATTTAATAATAGCTTTTAATTTACTATATATATTATAAGGAAATACTTTTAAAACTATTATATATTTATATAATATAACTCTATATACCTTTTAAATTTTAAAAGTTTTATAAAATAAAAATAATAAAATATTTAATATTAATAATATAAGAATTTAAGGTTTTATAGTTTATTATAATAATAATAAATATAAAATTAAACTAAAAGTTAGGAATAAAAGAGTTTTTAATAGATTATATTCTTAAAATATATATATATAAAGTTTAGAATATAGAAATTAATAAACCTATATTAATATAAAATATATAAATTTTAAAAGGAAAGTTTTTAATAAATCTAATAAGTTTAAAAATAAAAATAATATTAAAAATCTTATAAGGAAAGAAATACCTATAAAAAGATAAAATTTAGAAAAAATTCCTATAAAGGAAGAAATTTTATAGAAAATAAAATAATAATAAAGTATAAAGAACTATATTTTATTAAAAATATTTATATAAATATTATTATAAATAATTTTAATAATTCTTTTATTATTATAATAGTTAATATTATAATTAAATCTTTTAATATAAAAAAATATTAAATTTTTTAAAAAATTTATAACTTAAATTTATAATAAATAAAAAAATAATTTAAAAGAATAAAATTTTATAAAATAACTATATTATTAAAAATAAAAATAATATTATTTAATAAATAAATATTAAAAAAATATATATAAATAATCTTAATATAATAAAATTTAATTAAATAGTTAATAAAAAAAACTATTAAATATAAAACTAAATAGATTATTTATAATTATAACTAATAATTTAAAATAGATTTTTAAAATTTTTTAACTATTTATAAATTAAAGATTTATAATATACTATTAATTATAATAATTAATAAAGGCTAGTATATATTAAAATATAATATAAAAATACTTTTTATATTTTAATATAAATTATAAAATATATATAAAACTTTTAACCTTATATATAATAAAAAAATACAAAAATAAAGTTACTTTATTATTAAAAGCTATATATAATCTTAAATAAATATTTTATTATAATATAAATATTTAACTAATATTTTAATAAAAATTAAATTTAAAAATATTTTATAATAAAAATATATTTATAAATATAAATCTATAAATGATATTTACATATTATATAAATAATTTAATAGTTTTAAATATTAATTTAAATATTATAAATAATTTAATTTTTAATATTTAAAAATATAAATTTAAATTTCTAAAAGGAATTAAATAGTTTCTAAAAATAATATTAAAATTAATAAAATAATAAAATTATTACTATAAATTAAAATTAATATACTTTTAAAATTCTTATAAAATTGAATAACTTTAAAAATAATTATATTAATAATATTAAAATAAAACTAAAATTAATACCTTATACTTTTAAAAAGCTTTAAAAAAATAATAAATTAAACCTTTAAAAAAATAAAAGCCTTTTAATAATAAATAAACTTTCTTTTATATATTAGTTTAAAATTAAGTTAAATATATATTTTTAATATTTAAATTAATTAAATATATATTTAACTTTAATAAAAATACTTTAAAAATTAAATAAATTATAAAATATTTATTAAAATTTTTTAATATATATAAAAATTCTAATATTTAAATAAAAATACTTTATATTTAATAAATTATTATAATTTAAATTAAAGTAATAATATAAATAATAGAAAATTTATTTTAAATTATATATTTTTATTTATTAAAAATAAAAAATATTTAACTTTATTAGTTAGTTCTCTTAATAATAAAAACACTTATATTAAGTATTTATAAGGTTAAATATATAACTTTAAAAAGCTATTAAAAGAAATTTATTTATATAATTTATTAAATTATTTTAATAATTCTTTAAAATTAGAATATAATATTCCTAAAAGTAAAATATATAAAAATAATAATATTATTTTAAAATTAATTAAAAATTAAGTATTTTATAAATAAATTAAATATATAAATATTATATATTACTTTAATAAATATATAATTAAAGAAAATTTAATTAAAACTATTAAAATAAATATAAAAATAATTTTATAAATTAGTTAATAAAACTTATAGTTAAATAAAAATTTAAGTTAGTTAAAGAAAGGTATAATTTATATAAAAATAAATATAAAAATATTTTAAATATATATAAAAGGGTTTTAAAATAAAAGAAATATTTTAAATAAATAAACTATAATATCTATTATAATATACTTAATAAAAGAAATATTTTCTAAAAATAATAAGCTTTTTAATAAAAATATTTCATTTTACTTTTATAAATAGATTATTTTCTTTTAAAAACTATAATTAACTATATATATTAAGAGATTTTAACTATTAAAAATTTTATTAAAAATAAAATTTTTCTTATATTTTATAAACTATTAATAAATATATTAAAAATATATTAAGTAAACTTTAAAAGTATTATTAAATAAAATTTAAAATAACTTAAAATAAAAGTTTAAAATAACTTTTAACTTATAATATATAATATACTATATATTATTATAACTACTATACCTATTTATACTTATAACCTATAAATTTATATATATTTTATAAATTTATAATATATATAATATAATAATTTAAATATAATAATTAAATTATATAAAAATATACCTATATATAAATAAATATAATAATATATAAATATAACTATTAAATTTTTAATAAAATAATTATAATTATATATTAAAGGTTTTAAGTTTAATTATTAATATAATTAAACTTTTAAACTTTTAGTTTTTATTTTACTTAATAAATTAAATTAAAAATTATTAATATATATATAATTTATATTTTATATTTATAAATTAAGCTTTTATAAAAGTTTTATTTAATTAAAATATTAATAATTATAATTATTTATTAAGTTTTATTTTTTATAAAGGTTTTTAATAATAAATCCTTAAAATTAGGCTAAAAATATTTATATTTTATAAGAAGCTATTTAAATAATTATATATATTTAGTTTTTAAAGAATTATTAAAATACTCTATTTATTAATAGCTTTATATTTATTTATAGTTTAATATAATTATTATTTTAGTTCTTTAAATATAAGGTACTAACTTATATAAGGAATGCTTATTTCTTTTGATTTCTATAGTATTTTAGGGGGTGTTTAGAGGACTTACTTTTGTTTATAAAAGGGACCGTCCTTTCCCTCCTAGATAGGTCTATAGTTAATAGAAATCTATCCCTTTATTCTTATAAAATCGCTGCTCTTCAACACAAAGCCTACTAAAAGTTCGCAATGTAGTCCATTTGATTCATCATGCTCTCAATGATGGGAGGTCTTGTTTTGTCTCAATGTTCTGTGCTGCGCATTGAACATGGCTCTAGGCCCATAACATGCCTAAAAGTGATGTTCTCTGAGACTGGCGCCATGGGCCAGACTCCAAGTGCTGAAGAATAGGCGGACACGATTTGGTTTTTGGGCAGTGGCTATTAACTTTCCATGCAGGCACTTGGATTCCCGACCTCGCGTCCTCGACCAAGTCCACTGGCCACCAGTTTGTGGGAGTGGATATCAATCCGACCGACTTCCCAGACAACCCAGCACGAGGGACATCCTATCAAGTTCAGGATATCAATCAACCCTGGCCCGAAGGCTGGCAGGGCCGATTCAACCTCGTCCACCAGCGAGTCGTACTCGTTGCTGGCGGCGGTAAAGAGAGAGAGCCGTTGAGTCCATCAATCGGTGCCTTGATTAAGCCCGGTGGCTGGATACGGTTTGGTGAAGCCACGAACAAGCTACTGGAAGGCAACGGACCAGAGCTCCACGCGTTGATGGGCCTGACGAATGCTGTGATTGTAAGAAACCTCGGAGCTGTTCTTGGCAGGTCAAAGAGCCCCGAAATCCCTCGCTGAAGAGTTGTACGCCTCTTGTCGTGACTTCCGCTTGTTGGGACTATGCCTACGCCTTTAAGACTTTCAAACCCCGCGGCTACTGGCACCAGAGAAGCTCGATTCCATGAGCAGTGACCTGGAGGAGGAGCTCAAGGCCATGGGCGGGCTTTATCCGCTGCGTGCCATCTGGGCGGGCAGAGCTACATAAATGGATTGGCCACCCGGCTGAGATTCGTGCGTAAAAGTTGCTACGAGATTGCCCATAGAAGTTCAATTGCAGGAGTAGTGGAGAGTCGCGGTAGACAAACATAGAATGTTCAGCTCGCTACTTTCAGCCCTATGATAGATATGTGGGACATTTGAGATTTCAGGGATTTCATGCCCACAGTACTGAAAACGGGGAATAGCCACAAGAAGCATGAAAGACATTACACTTGATTTCCGGCTAAATCATTTCCAAACCTGTGTCATCAAGACCTATATAGCCGCTAACTACATAGTCTATAGGGACCCTACGGGAAGATGGGCGGGAGACTCCACTTCTCCTCCTGCAGCTTGACGGCCACGCCGGCGGCGGCCTGGGCCCCGCTGGCAATCGCGTTAGGCCAGACCTTGAACATGCTCATGGCGTCCCCGGCGGCGTAGACGCCCTTGACGCTGGTCTCCTGGAAGAAGCCGTGCGTCTCGTACTCGCCGGGCGTCTGGCCCATCCTGAGCCCGAGCTGCTCCTGGAAGGCGCCGCGCACCTGCGTCATGGGCGCGTGGCCCAGGAACGCCTCGGCGGCCGCCGCGCTGCCGTCCTCGAACGTGATGTCGACGGCGGTGCCGTCGGGCGACATGAGGGAGATCTGGGCGATCTTGCGCGTGTCGGCCTTCCACGGCTTGCCCTCCAGCGTCGGCGCGATCTGCTTGGCCAGCTCCTCGTTGCCGTGCGTGTAGATGGTCACGCTGCCCGCGAGCTGGCTCGTCATGTGCGACATGTGGAAGGTGAACTGCGGCATGGCGATCCAGTCGACCGCCAGCACGCCCGCGTGCACCTTGCTGGGGTCCTCCTGGTACGCCTGGGCGAAGAGGTTGTGGAAGCTGGTGTGGTGGGCAGATTCGTTAGGAGACAAGCCGACAGGCTGATCGGATATATATGGGGAAGTGAAAACCTACATGCCCTTGCCCCAGGCCTCGGCGTAGCCGGGGATGTCTGGGAACTTGCTCTCGACGCCGTTGGCCAGGATGACCTTCTTGCCAAGGTGAGTCTTGCCAGTGGAGTCGGTGGCCTCGAAGCCGCCGTCGACCTGGGCCAGCTTGGTGACCTCGGCGGCAATGGGGGTGTAGGTGTTGTATGGCTTGAGCTCGGCGCGGGAATGGTTCAGGTTGTCGGCGGGGGCCTTGTGGTCAGAGCCGGAAACGCCGTGAAGACGCGCCGAAGGGTACGCGCGACAGTCGTCAATGTCGAACAGCTTGACGGTGTGGCGCTGACGCACCAGTGTGAGGGCGGCCGAGAGCCCGGCAGGACCGCCGCCGACGATAAGGACATCTGAGAAGGACATGATGGAATGGTTTGATTCGTATTAACTGTAATTGAATGATAAGGGAAAGAATGAATAGCGTGGTGGATGGTCTCGTGTCTAATCCCCCATGAATGTAAAATGTATGTGGTGTCTTCACGAGCAAATAGTGAAAGAGTGAAACAAGACCGGGATCTGAAAGGTGACAGACACGCGAGGAAGAGGGCTAGGCAGACAGCTGCTTCCTTCGCGTCAAATAAGCTGCCTTCTTCGTCTGCGCCGACCAACATATTGATTTAGTACAAGCTGAATGTAACCAACCGGCACCCGCGGCTTGGCCTGCCCTCATGTTGCATCCCTTCTGGTCACCGTTTGGTTGGCAGCTGTGCCTCACGAGCTCGGCCACGGTCCCATTTCACTCACAGCCGCCCAATGCCACTTTGTACCTACAAGACGCGCCTTGCTCGGGCTGCATCGACGCAGTTGAACTTGCTTGATCAGCAAAACTGGCATTGGCGATACCACGCAGTACTACATATGTTTTCGTCTTCTGATTCTGGCGCTATGGGTACTTCGTGCTCTTTACTGGATCATGGATGTCAGTAGCTCAAGGATAAGAAACCGCAACCTGTGATCTTTTTCTCATTCTGGTAAAGAAACGAGGTGCTGGGTTTTGGTGTCCCTGGGTGTTGGTGTCGCTGCCCATCATGTGGGTGTTGGTTCTAAAGTTTCGCACGTCCCATGCCCAGGTTCGCGCCGGACGGCTCTCAAAATTACCTGCCGCCAAATTCTTTTGAGCAATTGCTCTACCCGGGACCAAGTCTATAACGTATCGCTGCGTTATCGGGAAACTTCAATAATCCCCGAAGATTGTCTTGGTCAAGCTCCGAGTTGTACTTACGAAACTTCACCAGAATAGGGGATGATACGACACATTTTTGTGACGGCCTCGATTTGCAAATAAAGACGGCAATATCAATAATCAAATACTACTGCGCATGAATAGTCACTGCTTTTCCGTAACAGCAATCGTCGCAACCATGCGGATCTTGTGAACACCATTCTCGTAGACGTGCCAATCCCCCTTCTGAAACTCTTCAGCCGCTATATCGATGGCCTGGTCCCACGTGTCCTCGTCCGACTGCCTCCAGCCTCCCGCCGGGGTGGCCAGGAAGGTCCAGGCAATCCTTGCCCATCTCTTAGGGTCAGGCATCTCAAGCCAGGCGCTCCTCTCCACGAACTGGGTGTTCTGGTAACCGGCCTGCTTTAGGATGTTCTTGAAATGTTCAGTGTCGTAGTCAACCACGGCGAGAAATGGGGGAATCGGGTCGTCGTCACCCCGCGTCCGCCGATGCGCCTCCTTCAGCGCAGCTTGCCAGGGCTTCTCCTTCCAGACGGCAATGGCGGCCGTACCGCCGGGCTTGACGGTGCGCAGGATGTGCTTGGCGGCACCGACCTCGTCGTCCAGGCCGAGAAGGAGGAAGTCGGTGACGGACAAATCAAAGAAATTGTCGGGGAATGTCAGGTTGTTGGCGTCGACGTTGGACACCTCGACCGGCCAGGTCGGGTTCTGCGACAGCGTGTCGCGCAGCTTGGCCAGGTAGCTGTCGCTCTTGTCGGTCGCGTGGATCTTGATGTCCAGAGGCACGCCCGACTTCATGATCTCACCCGTGACGGAGCCATAGCCGCAGCCGTTGTCGTGGATCACGGACCCCGACTTGATCGGCGGTACAACCTTGAGGAGCTCTTGCGCAATCTCTTCGCTCACGTTGCCCTGGAGCTCCTGCGCGAGCGCTCCGTCGAACTTGACAGCTTGCTTCGGGAAAAATGGAGCAGACATGTTGCGCCGCTGAGTGTGGTTCCAGACGAATGTAAAGGCACGTGTCTGTGGGAGCTTTATCAACCAAAGAATTGCCCAAGACGATGTTGTGGCGTTCAATTACCTTTGTGTAGGATGGCGACAGCGCTCGCAGGACTGTACGGGACATGGCTTATCAAGCAGGACGACGATCTGGCAGACAGGACTAGCCCTCTGCGACCAGAGACATCAAGCCAACAGCTCACTGTGGGGTCACGACGTTCTAAAGTTCAGCTATTGCTGACACATGCCGGACTGGGAAAGGCCTGGCCAGGCCTGGCCAACTCGGGCTCCGGAACGTTGGTTTTCCACATGCTGTGTTGGCCGTTCAGACTGGGGTATAATCAAGTCCTTGTGTTAGCGCATCGATGAATATGCAGTTGGTCGCGTTACTGTCACTTCCGGGGCGGCGCTAATGAGCCGTGGAGTGGTTGTGAAAACTGCCCGGATCCATGATCGGGAACGGTACCATTGATGTTGCCCAAGATAACTCGCCGATATCATGGCTCCAATCAGTCCAGGATCCGCAAGAACGGGTATGAAGTCAGTACTGTCTCAAGATAACATCGTCCAGTAGCGCCATTACTGCCTCGCGCCAAGCGTAAATGGCCTGGTCCCTTTCACATCAAAGCCCTGGAAAAACTGTCCACACGGCCCCGAACAACACTCCCTGAAAGCACACTAGGAGCCCCAATCTCAGATAAATCTTTAAGAGATAAGGGATCTATAGCTATATAATCAGAGGGTATACCCGTATTAAGTAACTCAGAAATCAAATTAGTTAGGTTCCCACCCAAGCAGTTATCATGTAAAATCTAGAGGTTTTCCCATAGAAGTTTATCCTATACTAGTAGAAGATTATCCTACAGGTGCTTGTCTTATAAGAGGCTGGAGGTTATTTCATTTATCTATAGGATCTTAGGTTATCTTATGAGGCTTGGGTGTACCCTCTGTTTTTGCGGGTGTGAATCCCTCATCTCATCTTTAATTACCGGGCGGCTAGGAACAAATGTGTCGGTCATTCAGACTGGAGGATGGATTCGAGCATAGCACAATAGGATACCTTGCATATAAGTGCGTGGATTTACTACTCATTTAGGTGGCTGGAGCCAATACCGGCAAATAGGATGTCCGTATCATGTCGGTATCACTGGCAATGGAACAGCTGCATTCTCACTAGACCCGTAAGAGGAAGATAGCTGGATGAACGGAGCACCACGCGTAACATCTTGGTGCTTTCAAAGTCACCACAGACAGCCCGTATCTCCTGACTTCCAACTTTCTACGCGGGTGATTTCTGACCAATTGCAAAAATGATGCAGTACTAAGCCCCACCCTCCTTGAAGAACTCATCCGCGGCACGCTCCCTGTAGCCTGTCGAGTACAGTAGCTGGTACGCCGATGTTGTTGTCGAAGAAGAGTCATCAGACATCAGTCGTCGTATTTTTATAGGGACAGAATGCACAGTAGTACCTAGGTACTCACTCTTGCACGCACCGGAGACACCCGTGACTGCGTTCAACCATCACCTGGGTACTCCGAGCACCCGACTGGGCGTCTTTACAGTGAGGGCCATGATAGTGTCGACGTGCTCCTCTTTGAAGTTTGTAAAGCCCTGCTCCATAATCCAGCCAGCCATCTGGTTAGCGAATTCCGCCCCGGCTCCGGCGGCTGCCATCCAGGCCCGGAGGCAGGTCCACGCGTCTTGCATCGCGGGGCCGCCGGGCTTGACAAGCTGGCACAAGTAGCTGACAATCTAGCGGGGTGTGGCTCTGTAGGGTCTCATGTTTAGCACATGACTGTCAAGGCCCGTTCTCCTCGGGCGGAGATGGGCTCGTCGGTGGAAGGCTTACTCCTTTACGCCGCCGGGGATCGCGAACCGCTAGTGGACAAGGTCCTATAAGGCATATAGCTCTTCCGGCCACGGCTCACTAATATCATGAATGGACAAGGATATGTGAGGCGGAGACGTTAGCGGGAAGAAACTATCAATAACATCCTAACCTATGAGAGTGTAGGGCTCGGCAAGCAACGGCTGGATTCCGCGTAGGAACAAGCCGTTAGCCGTGGCTGAGTTTAGGATCTGAAGTCCTCGCTGCTTCAGGTCAATTAGAGCCAAGATACGTTTACCTGCCATCATCTGTAAGATGATGGAATCTTGCTCAGTCAGACGAGCAACCTCCTTCTCTGGCTAGGGCTCCGGTAGGAGGTATTGATGCTTCTCCGACATGACTGCAGAAGGCTTCAATGGGTTGAAAGACGAGTTTGGGAGTGTAAGTAGTCCGTTCGGATCAGAGCAGTGGTCAATTTGAACGGCTGAGGATTTGGAGGTTGAAGGACGTATTTACAGATTGTGAATGAAGATCGTTTGAGACGATATACTGCCAGCAAAGCTTCGTCGGACTACTGGCACCCAAGGCTGCATCAAAATAAGTACAGAGCCTCATACCAACGCTCAATGTGAGCAAAGGTACCTGCGATACTCAGATAGATGTGTTTCTGACTGTGACCGTCTGCGACGCGGCTCCCGACGGGGTTGTAAGGTAGGCAGCAGCGACGCTGGCAGCACGGTCGTCGAACAAGACGATGTCGACTGCGGTGGGGACAGAGGCGCGGTCGAGGTTAAGCTGTTCGCTGAGAAGGAGGTGTCGGGCGATGGCAAGTGATGCTGAGGCGGTATTTGCTGCATCGGCCTGTGATTTGTTGGCGCCATGGCGATGCGACGGGGTGATGGATGTGATGCGATGGCGTGCAGAAGGCTGGAGTGGAGTACACTAACAAGCGACCCTTGAGCCGAGCCGCCTGCGAGGGCACAGGGAGTGCTTACACTCGTTTACATTCCAAGGTATTAAAAGTACACTAATAACACATAAATATTACACACCACTAAAACCTCTATACAACTAACATCCCTTTAATATTTTCAACCTTAACCTTACTATTTATATCTCTAACTATAAATTATACCCTTAAATAACTATTAATTAATTATTATAAATAAGTTTTACCTCTAAATATAATATTTTATCTATTAAACTATTATTTAATAATATAACTATTATTAATATATTATTAACCTTCTATACTAATATATTTAATTTAAATTATATATTATTTATTTACTTAAATTAATAACTATATAATATACTTATAAAGCTATAAAACTATATTTATAACCTTAAGTTAATCCTTTAAATTAATTATAACCTATTAACTCTAAGCTTTTATTATATTTAAACCTATTTAAAGCATTAAATTATCTTTAATAATAACTTAATAAAATAAGTCTAAACTACCTCTACTATAATACCTTTAAAAAATTAAAACTATAAATAATAATATATATAATATTATAATAAAATAATATTAAATATTAACTAATTATTATATAATAATATTAAAAATACTATTTAAATTAAAAACTATATATAAATTAAAAATAAATTAAAACTTTAAACTAAATATAAATAATCTTTTATTAAAAATTTAATAAATATTTAAACTAATAAAATAGTTAATAAAAACCCTTTTAATATACTAATTATAAATAGAATTATTACTAAAAATAATATATAAAAGATTTTAACTAAAAATAATTAAAAACTTTTAAATAATAACTTAAACCTCTTTAAAAGTTTAATAAAAATATATATAAATATTAAAATCTTATAATAATACCTATTATATAATATATTTAAATATTAAATAATTAATATATCTAATTAATTAATACTATATATTTGAAAACTACTTTTAACTATAAAATATAATATTTAATATACTTTTAATTAATAACTTAATATATTAAAGTAATAAATTATAAACTACTTTAATATATATAATATTAAAAATATATTTATATTAACTATAATATAATATAAAAAATATTATATATTAATAAATAATTATTAACTTAACTTTAAAAATTATTAATAATAAAAGAAAATATAACCTTTTATTATCTATATATTTAATTTTAACAC
This sequence comes from Diaporthe batatas, assembly GCF_019321695.1. Lineage (NCBI taxonomy): Eukaryota > Fungi > Ascomycota > Sordariomycetes > Diaporthales > Diaporthaceae > Diaporthe > Diaporthe batatas. The sequence goes on from NW_025408550.1 coordinate 649,740, forward strand.
TCTTTTAATATAAATAGTTCTTAAATAATATTTAAATATAATAATATTATTTTAAATAATTATATATTAATATTTTAATATATTAAAATTTATATATTACTATTATTATTAAAATAAATAAAAATATATTTAATTTAAAGTTCTTTTATAAAATTAATTTTTATTTTATTAATAAAATTAATTTAATATTATTAATAAAATAAACTTTTAAAAGAAAAATAAAATATACTATAATATATATATAACTTTATTAACTTTTAAAGTACTTAATTCCTAATAATTATATTAATAATAAGAAAAATACCTATAAGGTAACTTATTACTTTATTAAAAGGATTAAATTTATTTATATTTAATTAATAGAAAGGTTATAAATTAAATTAATAAAATTAAAAGTATTAAAAGAATATAAAATTATATTATATTTTTAAACTATATATAATTAAATATTATTTTAATATATTATATAATAATATAATAATTTTAAGGATATTATTTAAGCTTTTAATATTTAAAATAGAAAAACTTTATATTAATAATCCTTAAATAAACTAATAAAATATAAATTAATAAAATAAGTAATAATATTATTAATAAAAATATTATTATTAATAATAATAAACTTAATATTAAAATAATACTTTCCTTTCTTTAAACTATTACTAACTATATAAAGAATCCTTTAATATATTAGTTATTACTTTAATTATAATATATATTTAATTAGATATATACTCTCCTATAGCCCTATTAATAACTAATAAATTATTAAGAGTTATACTACCTTTATTAATATATTAAACTATACTTTTATCTTTATTTTTAATAATCCCTAATAAAGTTAATAAATTTAAATTATTAAATAAGTTTCTTATTTATATAGTATATTAAAAGCTTATAATTTTATTAAAAACTATTTTAAAATATCTTTTATAATAAATTAAAGACTTTAACTTATTATTACTTAAAGACTTAACTAACTAATTAAATAAATAATTTAAAAGTATAATATTTAATAATAACCTTAAAAGCTTTATATATTAATATATAAAAACTTTCTTTAAAAGACATTAATTAAGTAATACTTTAATTATATATACTAATACTTAATAAGTTATTAAAAGAAAATAAAGTATTTAAAAATAATTTATAATTATAAATAGTTATTAATTTATATAATTAATTAAGTTTATAATATTTTAACTAATTATAATATTTAATTTATAATTATAAAGTTAATTAAATATATATTAATTAATTATAAAATATTTAAATTATATATTATAACTACTTTATTATTTTTTAATTAAAAGATATTTAATTAAAATAAATATTATATTATTTAAATTAAAAGCTTTTAAATATATAAAATTAAAAGTTATATTATATCTATAATTTTTTTAATAAAGTTATAAGAGTTTAAAGTTAATACTTTTAAATTTAAGTTATAATCTTATTACCTACCTTAAACTACCTATACCTTCCTTCCTTATAAAATTACCTTCCTTTTTATTTTAACTTTATTTAATTAAATAATATTAATAATATAATTATAATTAATTTAAATATAAAACTATATAAAAAGTATTTAATTTAATCATAATTATAATAATAATATTATTTAAATAAGTAAAATCTTAACTATCAATTAATATAACTTTTATTTATAAAGTTACTTTTAATTAAATTATATTTTAATATAAAACTTATTAATATAATGAAAGTTATATTTAAATACCTTATTATTACCTTTATAAAGCTATAACTATTTAATAACTCACTATAAAATTAAATTAAGTCTTAAAACCTTTTAATATAATTAATATTAACTTAAATATAAAATTTATATAATATTATAATTATAAGTTTAATTCTAACTATCTTAAAATACTTTAAAGCTTAGTTTAATTTTTACTAATTTTAATATTTTAATATTTTCTTTTACTTATTTTATATATAAATATTAAATCTTATTATATATAATCTATATTAATTAATAACTCTTTATTATACTAATTAAATAATATAACTTTTTATTAATATAACTATTTTTAATTAAGTTTTAATACTTTAAAGATTATATTAATAATATCTTAAAGTAATTATATTAAAACTATTAAAGGTTAGATATATAGTTTATATAGAGCCTAATTAAAAACCTTTAAAGTAACTATATTAATAATATTTTATATACTTAAAATATATATTATTTAATAACTTAAAATTAAAGTTATTTTATTATATTATTTAATAAATAATTAAACTTTATTATATTAATTTATATTATAATAAAGTTAAGTAACTATATATATATATATATATAATTATATTACTATAATAACTACTATTATAATTAATCTATATAGTTAATAATATCTTTTCTTTACTATTTAATTTAAAAACCTTTATTCTTTTAAAATAGTTTTAAATAGTTTTATATTTAATTTAATTTAATATATATAATTAATAAAAATTACTTAAAGTTATTCTTTAATTTCTAATTATTTTTATAATAAATAGTATAATAATAAATAAATACCTTAAAGTCTTTAAAATACTTTAATTAAATTAAAATTTAATAAATATATAAAAGGTATTTTAATAGAATATTATATTAAATATATAAATTAATTAATTTAATATACTTATAAAAGCTTATATTATTTATAATTAATATTAAATTAAGCCTTAAAAATAATATTGTATATAATAATATTTTAAATTATATATATTTAATAAAGTTAATAAAATTAATATTTCCTTTATATATTAATAAATAAAGAATTCTATTTATTATAAATAATAAAATTATTTAAAACTATATTTTATAATTTTTATTATTATTAAAAGTAAATACTTTAACCTAATACTTGTTAATAATTAATTTATATAATAAGTATTATTTTATTTATTAACTTTAAATTTATTAATATAAATAAATTAATTATAATATTAATCTTATAATTTTAATATTTATTTAACCTATTAAATTATATTATATTATATAACTATTAATATTTTTTAATTTATTTAAATTAATTAAATACTTTATTAATAAAGAATAATAATATTTTAAGTTTAAAAATCTTAATTAATTATTATTATATTTTATTAAAATAGAAATTATTCTTTTAAATAAAGAAGTTAAAAAGAATTATATAATAATAAATATATTAATACTAATAAAATTAATAATATAGAAAGTTAAAAATAAAAATATATAATTATATAAAAGTCTATTAACTAAAAATACTTAAATATATAATATTTCTTACTTATAATATTATTAATATAATATTCTCTCTTTAATTTTTATACTTAATATTTTAAATACTTTATAACCTTTAATATAATATAATTATTAATTAAATTAACTTTAAATATCCCTTAAATAATATAATAATCTATTATTATTAAATTAATTTATAATATAATAATATTATTATTAATTAATCTATAATAATTAAAATATATTAAGTCAATATTTTTAAATTAATTTAATATATTATTATTAAAAAATTAAAGATTATATATTAAAATATTAAAAAGATATTAATTATATAGAGGTTTTAATAGTATATAATATTTATATATTACTAATATACTTTTAATACCTTGAAATGTAAATAAGTGTAGTCAGTATGGCCTGCTTTGAGGAATTGGACTTCAGATACTTAGGTACCTAGGTACCTAGGTAGGTAGGTACACAGGCAGGACCGCCCTGTTTTTCTGCACCAGCAGCCACTTTATAGGACAAGATCAGATTCCGAACTGTGCTTTCCCCAAGGCCTGCGACACTGCAACGACTGGCTTGCAACGAGCTGTGCAAATGCCTTGAGTGCCACATAAGCACCACGAGCAAAGTCGCGCAGACCGCTGTCACGTCCCGCAGGCCAAACAAAACTTGAAGCTCTCATGAACATCGCGCCTTCAGCAACTCCGCGCCGACGTTGAGGGCATTATCACCACCATGGTAAGGGACTGCTTCCCCCTCCCCCAGGGCTGCAATGTATTAACAACTGCTGTGTCGACTAGTCTCAGCGCTTTCTCTTCGACGGCGCTCCCGAGCAACCTGGAGTTCGGAGCGAGCCGTCTCCTGCTGCACAACATGCCCCGCCTCACGATGCTATCCTTCGCGACTCTGTCCAACACATTGAATCGTGGGACATTCCCCGAACTGGTGTCTCGTCATACATCCCTACGGCCCGCAACATGTTTGCGATGCTAGAAGCAATGTGTTCCAGAGCTTGGGAACAGACTCAAACCCCCAGCCGTCGTTTTCACAACAGCGGCCCCGGATTCTTCACTCCTGTTCTCTACCTTTACTACAGTCATGTGGTTTACTTCCACATCCTCCGCGCTCGTGCTTCTGCTCTCGGACCCGCTCTCCCTAGAGCGGAGGAAGAGCTACTTGATCAGTACAAAAACATCGCACCCGCTGAGAGGTGGCCGGTTGCTGCACCACTCATTGGTTTTATTCAAGCCATGGGAGCTAACAAACTAGACGACAGTTACTATTCCGAGCCATCGGTCGTCCCGTCTCTCCCAGATTTTGGCCATCTCCAGGAAAGCAGTGGGCTCGTTGGCTTGGAGAAAATTCCAGGTATGCTTCGCCTTCCGATCATACCTGCGCTCCAGAAGCTGGTCCACAATTTCGGAACCGGCGACGCAGATTTCAAAGATGATGGGGCCATGCACCCTGTCGCTCTCCCACTCAGCGAAAACCACCAGTTCATTGGTATTTCATCCTCTGGCGCTGATAGCCAATCTTTTCTTGCCGTCACCTCCAATTTGTGTTGGCACGCACCCTACGATTATGATGATGTCTATGGATCCATCGACATCAGTGATATACGCCGCCGCGTCTCTCGATGGAACGTTCCCGACGTTCCAAACAACGCAACGCTCAACACCGCTGAGTCGTTTCTCGGGCTTGCTTCCAATCTTGACTGGATGAAGCACCTGCTGAACACCGCGACTTCCATCAATCGGTTCTTTCCCAACTCGACCACTCTGTCCGAGATCCCGCCCTCTACGTCCCTGGGCAGCCTTACCCACGTTGAGTACTTCTGTGCACCGCGTACTCCCCTCACCGCACAAGAGGACACTTGGTACTACGACCGTGCCCACTTCACTCTCAAATTCAAAGGCTTTTTGAAGCAGAAAGACGGACGGCTCGATACAAAACTCGGAGTTGCAACATCAACCAATGCCGAATTCACTGGCTATTTCCCCGAATGCTCTGCCGGTGCCAGTCCCAACCGCAAAGGGGCATTCTTCGAGGACGATGACGAAGCACAAGAGAATCGAGAGGCAACCTTCCTCAGCGAAGGCTTCTCCGAGCTTGACCCTGTCAATCGTTACATCGACCTCATCAGCCGGCCTGAGTACTTTGACTCAACTGGAAGCAGCACCGTGAACTAGCGGCTTTTCACAGGCTTTGGGCCCCTTTGATGATGATAGGTTTTAATATTCTGTATTACAATGAGAATTGGCCAGTCCCAAATCATCCAGACCGAGAGCCAGACTCTTACCTAATCTGTTTTGCACCTAAGACATGATTTCTACCTTTCTATATCCATTCGCATTCTTTTTTCTGTTCGACTTCTCGTAAACGTAGCTTTGTGGTGCCCTGAAGTCGTGCGTACATATCCGGCACTAGGCGTGGACTCCCTAGGCGTGCGTGTCCCAGGTGCCTCTCGCGAGGGACGCTTGCCTTCCCAAGTGCGCCACATAGGTATTCCCAGGCTTGCGTGGCTTCGGAAGCAAGCAGCCCCGTAGCGAGGCGACATCGCGGACGACATCTCATACCCATCGAGGCTTTCGTCGACAACATGCCTGAACGCCACGACGCCTGTACGTCTCAGGCGTTTTACCACGGGTTGTCCTCACTGTTCTGGGTGTGTGGCACCCCACGCCGGCTTCACCGTGGGAATACGTCAAGCTGGTCGTGCCTCGGGATCCCACAACCCTCATATATGTCCTCTGTACAGCCGGCCACGCTCGCCGACAAAGACGTCGGAGCGCTCTACGCCGCACCGGTTGACGCTGCTGCAATGTGTTTGGACCTCGTCTGATGTGATAAGCGGTGCCATCCATGCGCTCTTGCGCTGTGGTTTGTGCTGGTGGACCCCGCGGATGGACTTGTTCCGATTCACCCTTTGGGGCTTCACGCTCTCGTTCTGGCCCACGGGCTAGATGTGCTCATGGGCGTGGCGGTGGATGTGCTCGCCCTGAACGGTTCGTGCTGCTGTCTTTGTGTGCTGGGTTTTGCTGACTTCTTCTTGGCTGTGGTGCAGGCCAGGAGTGTCTGCCTCCTCCTGGAACCGCTTCTTTGCGTGGTTCCCACGCGCATGGCTGATCTCGCGCTTCGCCGGTGCCTCTTGTACGTGGTTGTGCTTCTCGGGCAGGGTTTCCCGTGATTTACCAGCGGGGATTTGTTGCGATGGAAGATCATGAATCGTGTTTGACTAGTTGGTAGCCTTTTCAACTTCTTGAGGGCTACATTTATTCACGCTCGACGCCTGGCTTGGGAGACTTTGCCCAGATCTAACAACGTGTCGCCGCCAAAAAGCATGTATTGGTATCTCGCGCTCGACGTTCCCAGCGATGTGGTTCTGTACTGCGGACTTTGATTCCTCCATTGCGCGTGTAATGGTGTTGAGGATCAAGTCAGCCTCAAAAGTCAATCGAATATTTGGATGAGTTTCCCATTGTGGGGAATGAAGTGAGCGGATATCACACTGCTGTCTCCAGTCTTCCTTATCAAATTCCTAACTAGTTTCGGTATACGTCCGAGGACATGCATGGCGCCTTCATACGGTAGTAAGCGCTCAAGACCCAACGCTTGAAAAAGTCACAGTGTGGATAACTATAGTTACAATACGATAGGAGATGGGAGGTTTCAAAGAGGGCGAGTGAGTAAGAGTTCTCACATTTGCATGTCAGCACTTGGGCAAAAAGCATCCAAGCACAAAGCCCAAAACCACCCAATACAAATCCTAAATTTGAGCCATGGAACGAGCTAGACTGTTAGCGGTCAATGCAATTACAGTAGCGCGGGCATTCCCCGTCTCCCGTACACAGCGGAGCCCATGTCCCAAGTTGACAGTTAGGGGCTGTTCTTAGAAGTGCTTAGAAAGACATCATAATAGGTTAGCCGGCCCGAAGCAGATAGGACAGAGAGATTATAATTAGCCAGTATTTAGCTGACATCCAGGTACCTAGGTTTTCTTGCCGTCCCTCTCTTCAATCATAGAATAAAGAAACATGACGTCACCCTAAATATTTAAAGTGAAGAAATACTCCAAAAAAAACGCTCAACTAAATTTAGAAAGAATGTAAAGAAATTCTGCCTACTGAAAAGAACTACCACTTCATTCTACCTCGGGTAGATAGCATGCCAAAGCCTGATTACCTAGAAGGAAGCTGCTTACGGTTGGCGACTAGCTTACGGTTGGCCCAGATCTCCTCGGCTCATAATTGGCTATCCCTACTGCCGTCTACCAACCGTTTTTCCGGGGCCATGGGATCCGCTATGATATTTAACACGCGCTGCGCCCGCTGTCGCACCGATGAAACTAAACACGCCACATCTTCATCGTTCTACAGCTGCGAGGCAATGATTCTCCAACCCTCTCGATGCAAAGAATTAGCGAGCTTACTACTCTTTGTCAACATCTCTAGATTACCCAGTTATCTGCACACTTCACTCTGTTTAGTCAATCATCTGCCGATCTGACTTCCGAGACTGCGAACAAAGGCGTTGGCATTACCGCTCATGATGTCTGTCCCTTTTGGCACCCTCTGGACCCAGTGGTTCCCGCCCAGTGGTCCGCTCAGCGAGAGCAACCTGCCGAGCCAGAAGGGGAAAGTGTTCATCGTGACTGGGGGCTCATCTGGTCTGGGCTATGTTCTGTCACGCATCCTCTACGGAGCTGGAGCCAAAGTTTACATACTTACGCGGTCAAAAGAGCGCGCCGATGAAGCCATTGCCAAGATCAAATCGTGCTACGATGGAAGAGACGATTGCTCACAATTGGGGAGTCTGGAATTCATCCAGATGGACCTCATGGATCTCGAATCGGTAAAGGGCGCCGCGCTCGAGTTTCTTGACCGGGAGGGTCCGGATGGTAGGCTCGACGTCCTCTTCAACAACGCGGGCACCGGAGCACGAAAGAACGCCCCGAAAAGTGCCCAAGGCCACGAGTACCATATGACAACGAATACACTCGGTAGCTTCGTCCTGACCCAACACCTGCTCCCGATCCTCTCCCGCACGGCAAGCTCCTCTCCTGCAGGTACCGTGCGGGTAATATGGGCAGCCTCGATCCTCGTGGAAATGAACGCACCCCCGTCTGGCGTCAGCAAGGAATGGATGCAAGACCAGACTGCCATGACCGACTACATAGAGCTCTACAGCCAGACCAAGGCCGGCGTCTGGTTCCTCGCATCGGAGTTTGCGCGCCGCCAGAGTCAGAGCGGCGTGCTGTTTATTGCGGGCAACCCGGGAACATACAACACCGGCATGTGGCAATACACTCCGGCCTTAGTGTACTGGTTGTTCAGGTTTCTCATGAGAGATGAGTCTCAGCATGGTGCTGATACGTACTTGTGGATGGGCTTCTCCGATTCCGTGACCATTGATGACGCAGTTGCGGGTCGCTACGCTATTTGTGACGGGAGATGGCACCCTGGCCAGAGGAGCGACCTGCTTCTTGCCTTGCGCAGTGAAGCTGAAGGTGGATCGGGGAGGGCGGGGGAGTTTTTCGAGTGGTGTGAAAACGCGACGAAAGCCTTTTTGCCGTGAGCAGGAAAAGTCGGGTGAGCTTTGGGAGAGAGGGGCGGAGAATGCGTTATACTATAACTATTGTTCTATTCACGTTAGATAAGCGCAAGTCGTTGATCTAGATTCTCAGTAAATACGGGCTTGCCTGTAATGCTTGCTACGTCTATGATCCCGGGTGTTGTGCCCGTGACAAAATGGCCAAAGGGAAATTCCAAGGTTTGAGACTCGAAACTCCACGCTCGTGAGGCGCCCCTATGCCTCCTTAAGGGCTACCTCGAATGACCCTCTCTGGAACTCTTCGTGGAGACCCATAATCCTCGGATGCATCGGCGGCAGCATCTGGCAGAATGCCGTGCCACAGATGCCGGCCTCGTGGTCCATAAACCACATCATGCATGGCACACCTCCCCAAAACGTGGCACCCTTCTTGAAACGACCTTCTTGGTCATCCAGCACCACCATACCCGCGAAAGACCACGACTTGCGGATAGACCTAGGAATGCCCATCCCAATGAACTGCTCGTGAATCGGTGACGAGACCAGGTACTTGTTGAATGCCTCCTCCAGTACACTGTCGAGCTGGGGCTTAAAGAGTTCATTGTAGGATTCCTCCGTCAGAAGTCGATTATCCCGACGGAACACCGCCGAAAGGAAGGTATAGTAGGCTTGGGCGGTGCCAAATCCACCACCTCCTCCAAGACATTCTTTTCCACCAAAGCGGATATCAAAATCCAGCGCATCCGCGGCGGGAGGCTCCCCGGCTTCATTTAGGGTGCTTAGAGTAGCCATCCGGCTCCTCATCTCGGGCTTGTCCTCGGGCCAAAAGGAGAAATCATTTTCAGTTCCCAGGGGTGTGCACTATTGAATGGAAAATCAGCTCTCTTGCGAATGAGGATCAACCCAGAACAGCGGAACTTACGATGTGCTTGCGCATGAAGTCGTCCAGGGTCATGCCACTGGCTATCTCAACCAGCCTTCCCGCCCAATCGGAACCTGCGCCGTACGCAAAGTTGGTCCCTGGCTTGAACACAAGTGGGATGGCCGATTTATCAGTGAGGAGAGGACCTGACCAGGGCGTCTGGTTGAGAGACGCACGCCACTTTCCAAGGAGTGGGCTCATCCAGTCATATTCGTGGCCGGATGTATGGCAAAGCAGCATGCGGAGGGTGACCGGGGTCGAGTCGGGCTCGAAGCTTCCCTTATTTTTCTCGTCGTCGAAGCCTGTGATTATGCCCCATCTGCCCATCTCTGGCAGAAGGGGCTTGACGTTCTTGTCCAGCTCCAGCGTGCCTTGCTCGACGCACTTCATGACGGCCACGGCGGTCATGAGCTTTGTCATAGAGGCCATGGCACAAACGGTCGTTTCGGTGAAAGCTTCATCCCGCCCTTCCTTGAGACTAGCCTTCCCGAATGACTTCTGGAATAAAATATCGCCTTGAAAAGTCCAGATGTCAGTATATAAGAGTTGAAGCCAATGCAGGGTTCTGGGAGGTCTTACCGCCCTTTGTTCCGGAAATGACTGTCACCCCAGGAAGCAGCTTTGAAGCCACGGCATCCTCATAAGTCTTACTAATTCTGTCGGCCATGGTCTCTTCGTCCGGGAGCCACACGTTGTGCTGAGAGAAATCACGATGTCGAAGCAAAATTGCTGTTGAGAGTAGAACTTGAGACCGATGGGTTTGCGGGGTCGAGAGAGATGAGGACTTAAAACTAGACGTTGGTTCAGCTCGAAGGATCGTTCGCAAGGAGCCAACGCCCTAGCATTGCTGACCTGTTCGGCCAGCCAACGTAAGATCACTGCGCCTCATTGGTAAGCAGACTAGACTACGGTGCGCGATACTGTTCGCAGAGATTCCCCATATATCTGACATGTCACGACTGTGCCTAGGGACATCCTTCCTAAAAAGCGCATCGAGTGGCATATGAAGAGGCCCACACTGCTAGTTCATATGCTGGTGCACTTAAGCCGAGTAATGAACCAAACATGAGAAGCGGCCAGCACGATTGCCTGACAGTTTCGGGCCGCTAGGGACCTGCTTTCTCAGGGCGGGCCAAGTGATGAGACTTCAGGGGTGAGCAATAAGGCCTCACCTATCACTTATTTGCCAATTCGATGCACCACTTGCAGGCCCCCGGGCCCGCGGTGGATGAAAGTGGAGTTGACCTGTCAAAGGAGGGAGCCAGCCAGTTGACCTGTCCTTTGCCGCCACCAAGATGCACGCACAAGCCAAAATGGCCAACGAAACAAGCCCCCAGTGCAACGCAAGTAGCTGCTCTATGTTGCACATATCAACGCCTCTAGCCAAGCTTGATCTCATCCCAAACTGAACCGCTGAAGGCAGCCTTGAAGACCTTTCCCAGTGCAACACGCTCCCATAATGCCCTCTCCTTGTTTCGTTCTAGCAACAAAACAAAGTACAGATCCCACTCGGAGTCCTCTCGTTCCTTGGGGATATAGTAGTTCCATACCGGACATTCCCCCATGGTAAAGCTCTTGGCCTCAGACAGTGCAACAAAGAAAAGCGACCTGTCCAGGCAGGTCTCAGCATATGACCGTGGCAGCTTGATGACCCCACACCAGTCGCCAGATCTGTCACGTATGTCACACTGACAGAGATCCCCAGCTTCGGGCGCGGAGCCCCCATGACTGTCCTGGATGCTGATGTAGAGCTTGTGCCGGAACGTCCAGAACTGCAACACGGGCATGGCCTCTGCACCCAAGAGATCTGAATCGATGCTGAATGGCCCGCGGTTGACCCCAAACGGGTTCTCGGGCAGGATGCTTGTGAAATCGGTCCCGGCTTGGGCCCCTGGCCTGATGGGCCGGCCGTAAACATCGAATTTCGGCGTGTCGTACGGGTGGGGGATATGGGGAGATGTCGCGGAGGTCTTCCGCGTCTCAGCAGTCTGAGACGCCTTGAGAGGCGTATTTATATTAGTGAGATGCTCCGTAACATCTACATGATTGCCTCGCATCTCTCCTGGTTTTCGACTTGATCGGTTGCCGCTCGACGGGTTTGGGGACGTTGTTGCTTTCGTTCCTGACGGGATAGAAGTAGACCCGTCATGCGGGCTTTTCCTTCTGGTCGGTGGGATGTAATGACTCCCGAGGGTGGTCCCTTCTTCTTGTGTTTTTCCATCGGTGTCATGGTCATAGTAGCTGGGTACAACAGTCTCTAGGTAGGCGCTGTTTGAACGACGGAGCCAGACCTCACTTGGCGGCGGCGGTGTTTCGTAGCTCGCGGACCTTGTCTGCTCACGGTGGGACGACTCTTTCGCCGTCTCCGAGCTACTCTGATCGGAACTATCGCTGGAATCAGACCTGGGCCTAGGACGCTTTTTGGACGCCCTGGCAGACCCCCGGGCACCATGAGAGCGGGCCGGATTCCCCTCTGTCGTGGCTACTGCCTGTGACTGCGGGGTCGCACTTGGTGGTGGTGTAATGCTCATTGACCGGGACATCGTCCTTCCATCGTGCCCTGAGTAGCCTCGCCAGCGTTCGTCTGTGCTTATGTCCTGTATGAGTGAATCTCTGTCCCAGAGAGGTCTCAAATTCCCTTCTTGGTCTCGAACGTACCAAAGGATCCACGTCCTGTATCTGAGCCACACTTGCACATCAGGAAAACACCCCTCGAGCATACCAACCTCGTACTCACACTTGCCATGCATCCAGCCGCACCAAGACCAGCTAGGGAATTCTTTGGCCCCGAAGATGGAATTGTTGTGTAGGCACTCATTGCAACTGAAATGATCTTGCCAGCTTGGGGTAGTGCTTAGATCATTGTCGCTATTCTCATTCCTCAGTTTTCTTCGGCAGAGTGTAGATACCGGTGTCCAGAGCAGAGCCAGATCGAAGTGGGATCTGGGAACTCCGTATAGGAGTGGGGCTTTGAGGTATTGCTCGAGAAGCCATGAGCTCCCCTGGAAGGCCGTTAATATGTCCCTTGGCCTTGTCAATTGTCTTCCGGTGTACAGTCCAACGGATTTCATGTAAAACCAGAAAGCCCTTTTCTTCAATTCGCCAAGTGTCCGCAGCGGAGAATTGGTGCAGTCCAGTGACCATCCGCGATCACTCGAGTCAGAGTATCTGTCCTGTGACATGACGGTGGATCGACATTGGAAATATACCTGGTCTTCGGCAAAGATTAAGCACCGTCGTGACAACAGTCGTTCTTGAAATGTCCAGCCGCGTTTGTCCCATGAGGAGCACTGTATCACATGTTCCGGAGATCTTGAAACCAGCACACGGATCTCCGGTGAATAATCAATGACTAAGGACTGGTGTTTCTTGTCCTCCTCGATCTGCTCTCCCTCAACCAATCCCCATACACCAGAACGAGGCGAGCCTATGGTTTGGTCTGGTGTGGAGATATTTCCGTTGCTTTTTTCGTGAAAAGAATCCTGGACCATTTTTAAAAGATTTCCAGAAGTCGGTTGCATTGATGAGCGAAGACTTTCTGCGCGATCATAGCTCCTGGCCTCGGAAAGAATCGGGCTTACAGCACGGAGTCCCGTCCTGGCATCGCCATCTGCAGCACATATGGTAAAGAAGGCGTTACCATATACGAGATGCATGGCCTTGGCATTGAGCTCCCATGAGCTTGTGCTATCCTGGACGATGCACAAAGAGTCCACCCAGAGGTAGCGCTGCCCAAGGGCCCTGACCAGGAGCACAGCGTCCTGGGCGAGTTGAATTGTCAGCATACATGTTTAAAAGGGAGTCCTGGGGCAACGAATACCTGTATAGTCTTTGGCAGGAACCGCCAGTCCTCTCCCAGACCCCGTTCCTGTATGCGCTTCATCACATTACGTCTTGTGGTCATGTATCGTACGTGAGGGCCTGCTGTATCTCCCCATACGTAGCTCAGGGCCACATACTTCTCAGGGCGCCCGTCTTGAGCAGTGGGCAGCGGCTTGAGCTGTATGTCAACGACGTCGATGACCCCGAAGTACGTAGCCACGACGAGTCTCTCGAACTCGGCTCTTGTGCCGAGCTCATCAGAGCAACTTTGGTCGTGCTTTTCGGTACAAGTCTCTAGCCATCCTCTCATAATATCGAGCTTTTGCTGGAAAGGCACCGCTTCTCTGCCAAGGAATGCGTGATCATCCTGGGGGTCATTCTGGGAACCCACGAGTACGAGGCAGACTGACTCCGTCCTGCCATCGGTGTCCCTCCACGAGATCCGGATTCTTCGTGTTCGATTGACAAGCCTGTAATCCCCACCAACACAGCGACCATCCAACTCCCATAAAAGTCCTAAGGGTCCCGTTGTTGGGGCTTTGTTGCCACTGTACCGATTTACAGCTCGCCAAATGACATTGCAGAGGACGCAATCACCCCGCTGCTGCGAAATGATATCCAAACTCGAGAAGATACATTCCCCGTTCCCTGACGTTAACTGTGTCTCTGCGCGTAACGTACGAAGCGAGTCACCATGCAAAGCCTGCGCTGTATAGTGGCGGGACGCGGGTTGTCTCGACTCGAGGATAAACTTGTCCCGGTGGAGATTCAGGCCTCGGCATATTGAGCACAGCTAATCATTAGCCACATAAGTGAGTAACAGGACGTTGAATCAAGTGAATAGAGGACGAGCAGGGCAGTTGAGTGAATACGTACGCCCGCAGCTGCCTCACGACTCGCATCACCGTGGGGTTGATCTGTAGGATCCATGCTATTTGAAATACACCTTTTAACTTCGGCAAGTAAACAATAGGGTAACCTTGAGACCGCCGCTGTTCAAACAGTCGACTTTTGCGACGGATAAGCTCCAAATCATGGAACGATTGGCATACTAGTAGAGAGGATGGGCCAAGAAGCGGAGGTCCTAGGTGAGTGGACAAAATTGCTGGGTGAGTTGACGTTGTCTCGCCAATGAGGGGTGCTTTGGGGGCCACACTAACTATCGTGCCTTAGGGACGTTCCGACGAACCCCAGACCGCCTAACCGCACATGCATCTATGGTCGGGCGCTAAAATCCAAGGATCCAAGAAACAAGCGCCCAGCGCGACTGGCTGAGAATTTCGGGCCGCTCATTTTCTTCAGGATGCATGAAAGTGGAGCTGGCATGACCTTTACCGCCAGGGGATGCTGGGGAAACCAACAGAATCCCGGAGCGGTGCAGACTTATCCATCAGGTGTTGGTTATGCACTGCGACCCTGCAAAACGGAGTGCCAGTGCGGCATGTCTCTGTCTAGCAGAACGCAGATTAAGGAATTTCGACACAACATCGACTAAAATTGAGGAGTAACTGAAGAAGAGCCCTTGCCAATTATCCGGTTTATCATGGCCGAGCTCTCATGACCGGATTTTAGCAAGAGGTCGATCGCTGCGTGCATGGCGGTTGCCTTTTATCAAGGGGATAGACTCGGATAGGTGAGCCGAGTGAGTGGGATGCTGGTCGTTCAAAGTGGACGAACTGTTGGTCCCACAACAATGCAACCGTCGCTGCAATGCAGTTACATCGAGGGATATGTGGAAACACGAACAAGCAAATTACCGGGATCGTTTCATTCGGTCTACCATACTTAGTACCCCATCGCGGTCGTAACCAAAGATCGATCCTGGCTACTCATTCTCATCGAGACAACACGCCCGCGAGACCTATTCGGTTTGAAGGTTTGATGTAATTACTAGTATTCTTCGTGGCTCGATCCTCTGTAGGGACAGCCGTCAACACGACCCTTGGGAACCCAAGTCAGACGGTCTTCCCGCCGAAATAGTCCTCGATCATGGTGGGTGAGTCCACGGGTCCAGTCATCATTGGGGTGTCGGCCACCTTTGAGACCATTGCTATTGTCGCTGTGGCCATGCGCTTCTGGTCACAGGGGTCCCTAAAGCGGAACATCTCTGCCCATGACATATGGATCGTGGTCGGTTTTGTATAGTTCACCCTGGCCCGGAGTGGTCTCGCTAGTCTGCTAATTGCTCCTATAGACGTGTACCACCGCGATCTCGATAATATGCATCCTCAACGTTGTCTTGGGCGGTCTCGGGCAACATGCCAAGGATCTCTACGTCACACCATGGAAGATTGTGATATTTCAGAAGGTAGATATTTATTTTAAAAACCCTCCGTATAGTTGTTATAAGAAGCACTAAATTGCTGACATCCGGTGCAGCTTCAAATCTCTCTTCAGACGTGCTGGGCCTGTGGCATGGCAAGCATCAGAACATCCATCGTTCTCCTATATATTCATCTGTTTTCTACAGACAACAGGTTCTGCATTGCCTGCTACACCATCCTCGCAATCAATGGCCTTTGGTTCATCGCCGACATGTGCGTGGTCTGGCTGATCTGCCTGCCAGCTAAGAGCTACTGGGAGTCGTCGATTCAGCCCCATTGTGGAAACATTTCAGCGGCATATCTTGCAATACATGTCAGCAATTTGTTTGTTGATGTTCTCGTCGCTGCCCTGCCTGCGCAAGTATTGTGGCACTTGCAGATGCCAGTGACAAGGAAACTTGGAATCATGGCGATGTTCGCCCTTGTTGCACTGTAAGACTCCAGCTTCCAAACCGGCCGTCAAACATCCCTTAAGATATCAATTGACGTTAGCCGTAGGATTTGCTCCATTGCGATAGCTCGAATCGCGACGTGGAAAATTGCCTTGGGTCTTACTAGTGACGACTTCACATACACCGGCACGACTCTATACCTCTTCAGCGCCATCGACGTATCCGTGTTGTGTGCCCTCGCATGCATGCCTCTGCTGAAACCAGTAGGCGAGAAGCTTGCTTCATCGTCAGCGGTTGCTTGGACAAGGACTTTGTTCCAAAGTCTTCAGTCACGTGCAATGAAGGTCTCAAAAGGAAATCAGGACTGGGCGAAATCACGCAGTGGTGGAGAACCGTACCGTGGACCCCCGGAAGCCGATGGTATCTCAAGGTCATCTGGAAGTTTGACAAGCCGCGAACTAGGCTTGTCCACGAATCATCGGGTGGAGCAGGACACATATCTGAGCAACGACTCCCTTGAAATGGAGCCGTGAAGAGTGCAGCTTAGAATGGAACCCAATTCACCTGGGCACTGAACCTCCTAGAATTATCCCGAACGTGGAATGCAGACGAGGGCTGCGATCACCAAAGACATTCCCCAAGCCTCGCTGTTGTGCCGGGCTCGCGGAGGGTAGGACGACCACACCACCTACGGTGGGGCCAACTCCCACGGCAGTCGATGCTGCTGTGCTCGAGTCCGACGGTGCTGGTTTTGCTAATCCGTCGGCAGCAGAAGCCGATGGTGTGGTACAAGCAGTAGTTGGACGGCTGGACTAAGTCAACTGATGGGCCCACGCACACCCCCACCTACGCACAGCCATTTCCCACCAAAAAGGCTAAAAAGTCATATTTTTAAATCTTTATTTATTAATTCTATATAAATCTATATAAGAAAAAGTTTTAAATATAGATTTTAATTTATAAATAATTTAAATTAAAAATATTTTATAAATTCTTAATATATTATTTTATTAATAGATTAATAGAAATAAAGTAAAAAGTAAATTTAATAAGAAATTTAAATATTTTTAAAAGATAAATTAAAACTTTTTAAAAATATTTAAAGAATATCTTTTATTAAAAGAAGTTTAATTAAATAATTAAAAATCTTTATTTAAAAAAGTTTTATTAATAAATATTTTATAGAATTAATGATTAAAGATTTTAAATAAGTGGGAAATTAAAGTGGAGAAATTCTAGCTTTTTTTCTTTTATCTTTAATAATTAATTCTAAATAATAGTTATTATTAAATTTTCCTTCTTTTTTAATAAATATATATATAAAATATATTTTTATTATAAAACTTAAAAATTATACTTATAAAATAATTTAAAAACTAAGATTTTATATACTAACTAAATCTCTTATTATTTATAAGAAGAAATATTAAGAAAAAAAACTTTTATCGTTTTATATAATTTAAATATATTAAAAAATATTTATAATTCTAATATCTCCATTATATATTAAGTATAAAAAGAAGGATTTAATTAATATTTTGTTATATTTATAGAATTTAAGTAGAATTAAATAAAAATGTGTGGAATTTGGCCTTTTTGGTGGGAAATGGCTGTGCGTGGCTGGGGGTGTGCGTAGGCCCATCAGTTGACTTACACCTGTATCGTTCCCACAAACCTCCGAACCCTTTGCACTCATCACTGTTTCCAGGTGGCTTGAACTCGGGGGGCGCTGCGCCACATCGTGAATATGTTGCTGTTGCGGTTTACCATTGAATCGGCGGCTGTGAGAAAATAGCGGCCAAGCGTTGAGGGTTGGTCGGTGGGGTTGATTAGCAGCTCCTTGATCCTGACGAATCGACCGACACCGTAACCGATCTGAACAAACTTGACTAGGGCAAGAAACTGGTCGTTGGAGACAGTGCGTAAGAGGCCTGGAGATAGGGTATTGTGAGGTCTACATCAAATCTGGTGAGTTGTTAGCAACCAATGAGTCGACGCGGCTCGACCTGGGGAAAACCCACGACTTGGCGGCCAGGTACTGTATTGCAGACTAATGAAGACCAAATAATCTCCCAATAGGGCTGAGACTAGTCTGCTTTTCTAATTTTTCAATAATTAAGCCCGGAGCTTCAAGCACCAGTTGCCGCTGTGGGGCGATGCAAGTCGGCAGTGCGTAGTTAGTTGGGAAGATGTTGACTCTGGATACATCACAGATGTTGAATATGATATCGGTGATCGTGACCTTCATTCTAGTGCAACAGCCTATACTTTCACTATAGTCGGGATAAATATATTTTTTTTACATTATAATAAATATTTATAAGTTAATCTTTAATAATATATAATATTAAAATTATTTATTATATATAATTTAAATATTATAAAACGTTTAATAATTTTAAAACTTTTATTTAATAATAATATTTTTTAAAATTTAAATTAAAATTTAAATTTATTTTTATTTTTATTATAATAACTTAATAATATAATTTAATAAATTAAATATTCTTCTTATTATTATTTATATAATATATAATATATTTAAATTATAAATTAAATTATATATAATAATAAGAAGAATATTTAATTTAATTAATTATATTATTATATAAAACGAATTAGATTTTAATATTACTAGGCTTAAGAGGATTCTTAACCTATGCGCCTTTCCTAGTCCCGATTTAAGAGACTTACCAAGCAGCTAGTTACTCTTGAGGAGTAGGTTCCTCGCTACCGGCTGCAGGAGGAAGAGTCACGTGTGGTTTCGTTTTTAATCCCCATACATGTAAAATGTACGTGGCGCCTTCATACAGTGGTAAACGCTCAAGACCCAGCGTCTGAAGAAATACAGTGCCAATAACAGTGGAGGGGAAGAGTCACAACATCCGGATCCACGCACAGACCAACCTCGAGCAAATATAAAGCACCACGTAAATGCTGACTGCAGAAGAAGCGACAACCGCTAACCGAAGGGGCGCGGTATGAACCAAGAATGCTGATTTCAGTTAGGCAGGTGGCTTGTTGGGTCTGAAAGCCCAGATGAGTAATCTGGCGCGAGCATCTGTCCCCCACTCCCCCCCGCTTGCTCTCAACCTTAGGAACTCTAAGTTCGAGCTACCGCAACGTACGTCCTGCCCCGGGACCAACCGACCAACCGTGTAACAGTCCCGTGTTCCTCCCAATATAGTGATATTGCCGCCTCCCTAGAATCTTACGACCCCCCCCCCCCCCTATTCGTTCGTCGATCCAAGTCCGCAGATGGATGCCGCGCGGACAGAAACAAATGCAGGTGACGCTCACGAGGCCCTGCAGCGCCGGCGTCTGCGCAACCGCGATGCCCAACGCAGATTCCGACGTAAGCGCCTAAGCTATCTAAGCTCGACAGGGACTAGAAAACCCTACTAACGACTTCCCGTTGTCTGGGGTGACAGAGAAGCGCAGCTTGGCCAAGGCCGCGCGGCAGGACAGTACTGGCAACTCGCTGAGCCTCCACGCCGACCATGCCGTGCCCGACGAGGCCCGGCCCGTGTACTCTCCCATCCTGCTGGGGAACTTTCCCGGGAACTTCCCCTCGAGGCCGACGTCCCACCAGAGCGACCCCGCCTCCCTTGACCTGGCCGCATTTGCCACTGGCCTCGGCCTGGAGAGCGCCTGCCTGGGGTGGGAGGCGTGTGCGG
Source organism: Diaporthe batatas (assembly GCF_019321695.1). Classification (NCBI taxonomy): domain Eukaryota; kingdom Fungi; phylum Ascomycota; class Sordariomycetes; order Diaporthales; family Diaporthaceae; genus Diaporthe; species Diaporthe batatas. Next base: position 669,662 of record NW_025408550.1, read on the forward strand.
CGGCGGCCCACGCGTGGGAGCCCCTCCTCGTCGATGACCTCTCCAGCGCCAGCACGGCCCAGATTCCAACCTCAGGGCCACAGTGGACTGACAATCCCCAGGCGCCAGCCTCGCCCGCCCGCAAACCGCCCTCTGGAGCGCCTGCCGACGACGCCGGGCCTTGGATGACGCCGCTGCACATGGCGGCTACACGGGGCAACAACCGCATCGTCCGGGTCTTGCTGGAAACGCAGGTCGACCTCAACGAGAAGGACAGCGAGGGCCGCACGCCCCTGATGCTTGCCGTGGCCCAGGGGCACGAGGACATTGTGCAGTCTCTGCTATCTCGTGGGGCGGCCGTCGGCGATGAGCGCGGTGCAAAGGATGGTATCAATGCCATTCATCTGGCGGTCATGTACCGGAGGGAAAGTATCTTGGGCCTCCTCGTCCGTCACTCCCCGGGCTGCGTGGACAGCTACTCTGCCTGCGGGAGGACCCCCTTGCACATTGCCATCGACATCGGCTTCGAGGCTGGTGTGATCTTGCTGCTCCACCACGGCGCTGATCCCAAACGCAAGGCAAAACATGTCACAGACGAAGCCCCAGCCCTGATTCCTTACGCATCGTCAGATGGCTCTCATTCACGGGAGCTCTCTGGCGTCAGCGACTGAGATCAACTTGTTGCATTCTGTACCGGTGCACTTTTCTGATACGAACGCTCTGGGGAGTCGTTAGAATACACCAGATAGATTTCAGTTGCCTATTCTCGCATCTAGATTCCACCTATTACTTAACAGCCTCTAAATGCATATCCGACTCCTCCTTGATACCAGCATTACTAGTGGGAATGCACACAAAGCATGAAATGACATCGCACATAGCCGTACCAGCCAGGTAATTTCGAGTTCAGTTTTGCCAAAGGCAACACGGTCCTAATCTTGCCCAGCTGGCCGACCTTTTCTTCGAACCCCAATGGCGATACGATTGATCCCGAGCCCAGATCACGCCTTTATGATCTTCTCGACAATGTCCAGCCCGCCCAGCTTCTTCAAGAACCCGTCGAGGTAGCCAAACGGCATAAAGGTAGCGAACCACAGCATGGTGGCCGACTCGCCCCTCCAGATGACCGGCGGCGGCTTCTTCTTGGACAGGTCGCGCACGGTCAGCCGGGCCCACTCGTCGACGTCCATGCCCTGGCCGACAAACACCTCCTGGCGCAGCGCCTTCTCGACGACCTCGCGGGCGGGCTCGTAGATGGAGCCCTTGGGCAGCGTGGGCGCCTTGCCGGCGTGGTTGTGGATGAGGTTGGTCTTGGTGACCGCGGTGCGCAGGTCGACGACCTGCACGCCAAAGGGCTCCATCTCGAGCCGCAGCGTGTCCGAGAGCATCATGAGCGCGGCCTTGGACGCCGTGTACACGCCCTGCCACGGCAGCATCGTGCTCGCGCCCACCGACGTGTGGTTGACCACCAGGCCCTTGGACTGCAGGATCAGCGGCGTCAGCGCCTGCGTCACGGCCAGGTGCGCCCACACGTTCAGGTCGAACAGCTCCTTGGCCTTGGCGATGTCGATGTCCACCACCGGCATCAGGAACTCGGCCCCGGCGTTGTTGACCAGCACGTCCAGCCTGGTCAGCTTGGGGACCAGGCCGTCGATGGACGCCTGCGATGTGACGTCCAGCTGGAGCGTCTCGATGCCGCCGACGGCGACGAGGCCCTTCATCTTGGAGGGGTTGCGGGCCGTTGCGATGACATGGTAGCGGCCGGTGTTGTGGAAGGCCTTGGCCAGCGCGGCGCCGATGCCGCCGTCTGAGCAGCCGGTGATGAGGACTGTCTTTTTTTCCTGAGGTGCCATGATGAGTTGGATCGATTGCCGTCTGGCGGCTGCTGGATGATGAACCTCTGGCGAGGCGCGCGTTTCGAATTAATATATGGGCTCATCATGTGCATCCTTCGTCTGATCTGATGGTACGATATTATTCCTTTGATGTTGTGCAGGCGAAAAACGAAACGAAAGCAGAAAGTCCCGTGTTGATTGAGCCGTCTATGACAGCCAACAGCCAGTAAGTTAGTAATCAGGGCGCTGTCACCACCAGCCATTAGCAAATGGCGGAAGGATCGGCGGGATAATCAGGCCGACCGGGTATTACTCGATGACCGGTAATCGTGCTGTGCCACAATAATTACCCTGCTGTGGCGCTCTCCCAAGGTGAGACGGCCCCACTACGTCTACAACAAAGACGAGCTTCCTTGTGGTTCCGGGGCCAATTCTCCAAGGGACCGGCTTGGATGACGGACGGCACGGATGCAGTAGTCGTATCTAGGCAGCAAAATTCCTATGGTATTCATATTACCCAAGTCCAAATGAGGTTATCTGGGCCTCCGTAGCCAGGGTAACTTGAACCTTGGACCGTCAGCGTATGGGATCTTGGCAGAGCAAGGGCACCGGATCCTTCAGCCCTAGGTAGGTAACGTTGGTGATACCGTGGACCCATTTGATCTTTACTCCAACAACATGGCACTGTCATTGAACATTATTTTTCTTATCTCCCCCATTGAAGTTATCCTGGTTTTCCTTTCCTTTGCTCTGCAATTGACATCAACATTTTCAATGAGCGGGAATGCTTTCGCCAAGTAGCGCTCCTGACATGTACCTGGAAGATGTAGCATACTTACAGAGGTAGTAATGACATGGATTGAGAGTCGTTCTCAAGCTAATACTGTCGAGAACATTTCCCGAGCATTCAAGATTCCTCTTGTTAACTACAGCTCATGCTCGCATCTCAGATAGCTACAAGCACTTTGGCATGATTCTAATAATAGACGCTTTGAAGTCTAACCAAGTCCTCTTAATCACGCTCTTGGTAGTCAGGCCGTACTCGGACTAACTCCGAACTCTGACTCTCAATGAGTGGCTCCCTTTAGCTGGCATCGGTATGATCATCTCGCTGTTGCAATCGATGTCCCGCTCCCGCACGGTATCATACAGCTCCAACGTCGGCCCATCTTGCCCTCGGTATATGTCGAACCGATTAAGTATCGTAGCCAGCGCCATGCCCATCTCTCTGCTGGCCATGTTTTGCCTGTTGCGCCCGGAAAATGTGTTGTTAGTTGCCTTGACTTGTGCATGCCGGTCCTGGTCACCAGACGCGAGACTCCCAACGAAATAATGGACACGTACCCGACGCAGTTTCTCGAGCCCCGGGAAAATCCGATGAATGCTCGCAGGTTCGACTTGGGGTTTTCGACCCATTTCTCCGGTTGCCACTCCAGTGGTTTCTCAAAGGCAACACGGTCAGAATGCATAGTCAGCGTGGTCATACGTGTCCACGTGCCCGGAGGCAGCACAAAGCCTTTGGACCCTGGCTTGTGGGGGTAGACGATTGGCTCATCGGGAGAGATGCGGTGCATATGTGACACCACGCCAGGATGAATGCGCAGCGTCTCCTGGATCACGGCGTTGAAGTGGACCAGATTTTCCACTTCTGCAAAGGATGGGATCCTGCTCTTGTCTGGCACCGCCGATTGGATCTCAGCCCGTACTTTGGCATACCAGGAGGGGTGCTTCAGGAGCTCAAATAGTGTGGCCGTCAGAGTATATGCTGTTTGGGATATCTCGGCCCGGACTGGGTTGTAGAGCCAATAATGCAATTTCTAATCGCTCGGCTCGAATTGGAAGCAAAACCTCGACACTTTGCCCTTCAAATTCCATGTTGGTAGCTTGAATTAGAAAAACCGTGGATGCACATGATGATGGCTAGGCTATGGAAAAGTGGCACCCCGCGCACAATCACGCGTTGCTTGCGTGTGTAGCATCGATATGGCTATGCAGATGCGGTCATGGTCTGCCTGGTGATAAAACCGAGGTGACCCCCGGAAGGAACGGCATTACCCGTTGATTAGCGGCCCAGGCATTATGCATCTCTTACGCCCCCATTATGCCCATTACTCTTCGAGCGTAATCGATTACTTGCAGCCTTGCTAGCTACTAGTCTTACTTGTTTTATATTTTCCCAGTAGCTGACGGGTTTCAAAGGGAAATGAAGTCAATTGTGAAGTCTCGCTTCGAGGACACGGAGACCAAGCAAGGACGCGAACACGGAGATACGTTGGTATGTGAGGATCTTAACTGGGTATGCCACAGCCACCCTTATGCTGCTACTGATACAATTTTGCGTCCGCAGAGGGAGAATGGATGAAGCACGATCTTGACCCGGAGCAGAGTCTGCTAGACCTCGTCGTCCTCATGCCCGCGGGAACAGAGACAACCATTACGGCCATTCGCAGCATTTTATTGCACATTCTAACGTCGCCTACCGCCTACTACAAACTCAAAGAAAAAATATCCAATGGCATCAAGGCAGGCCGGATTTCGAAGCCTATCAAAAATGAACAGGCCAAAGATATGCCATATCTCCAGGCTATTATCAATGAAGGCATACGGGTGGATCCGCCTCTAGTCAACGGATTGACAAAGCAGGTGCCCCCTGGTGGTGATACCAGTATGTAAAATACCTGAAATGTTTCTTCTTTTACGCTTTAAAAAGCAAACACTTACCTTATCTCTAATTGCAGTCTGTGGCAAATTTGTGCCTGAAGGCGTTGAGATTCACTGCAACTCCGTCACTATGTTGAGGAATACCGAGGTTTTCGGCGAAGATGCCGAAGTATTTAGACCAGAACGCTTCCTAGATTGCGACGCCGAGCTCAAGATATACAGGCAGAGGGTGGTTGATCTGGCCTTTGGGCATGGTCGTTGGCTATGTCTGGGGAAAACTCTGGCCATGATCGAGCTGAACAAGATCTTCGTTGAGGTATGTTGCCTGCCACCTCCTTTTCACCATCACTGTGACACAGCGTTCACGATTACTAATGCCGGACCAAACCTCGTTTCCTATTAGCTACTGCGTGTCTTTGACTTCCAAATAGTCAATGCAGAAGAACCCTGGAAGCGCACTGTTTACTCGACTTCCATCGTCAAGGACTTCGATCTCAGAATATGGGAGAACCTTTTGGATTAGTGCGGTGGGAATGGAGTGAAGATATATGTACTAGATATAACTGCAAAGCCAAGCTTATTGCGCCTATCTGAAAAGATACATCGTGCCTGGTCCTGCTGCGGCAGTCGTAGTCGTTCCGGCTTCATACAGTGACTCACGGAATACAAATAATCAGTCAATCACATCGGACAGATGAACACTAGAGCGCACAAATACTTTTAAGTTCCATTCCGACGTTCTTTCTTATAGATTTGTTGTCATGCCTGACTCCTTTAGTCACATTTCCGATCCTGGTTGAGCTAGCTTGCTCTTGTGCTAGCCAAGAAGATGTCCATAGCTGCTTGGGACCTTGACGTTCGGACCCAACTGACCCTGTGTGACCCGGCTTTCGCGGAATGCTTTATCCACACCCCTTAACTGCGACCGTGCTTCCTTTCGTCCCTCTTCAAAATACTCCTCAAAGTTCAGCGTCTGCGCTACCATTCTCTCTATATGTCTGAAGCGCATAGTCCCTTGGACACCTTGTTCTGTGAAAGCGATGGATTGAGCCATCCGCAATATGTTCCGAATCTGGCGTCCGTTCAATTCCCACATTTTCATGTCATCCAAATGGGCTGTGATCTCCTGCCTTGCATCTATCTCAGATGGCCCTAACCTTTCAAGCAGGTTCCGCCAGATCTGCTCGCGCTGTTCTATGAGTAGAGGCCCGTACTTTATCCCGAGCGAGACTCTCGACTGGAAGGCAGTGTCTATAGTTCCAAGACGATTCGTAGTGAGGAAAACAATCCCACGGTAGTACTCCAGCATCCTCAAGAAGACTAATTGTCAAAAAAAGTCAGATCTCATACGCTGACTCGATTGATAGCGGGAAATTGGGGGACCAACCGGATACAATCGCATTACGTGCATGGTTCTCCCATGATCGCTTTTCGAGTACAACATCCGCTTCGTCGAGAAGTAGCACGGCATTCCAGCGGACAGCTTGTTCAAAGATCTGTCTTAGATGACTGTCGATCGAGCGCTCGAATGCAAGTTGGCCAACGTCGACCGTCACAAGTGGTCTTTCAGAAACCTCTGCCATACTCTCTGCAAACCGCTACCGTCAGTTTAGCCTAATGAAAGTTGGGCTTGGAGATTGCGAACCAGCTGTTAGGGTCTTGCCAACACCCGGCGGGCCGTGTAGCACAATGATTAGACCCTGAGATAGTCAGCTGCGTTCCTTAGACAACCAAGCGGTATGGAGTAGCTTTACCTGACCCTTGCCCTCAATCACGTCGCTAGGCGTACTGCCCTCACTCGCGCTCCTATGAGCTTTGATCAACTTCACAAGTGTGTCCTTAATATTAGGATCTGCCATCACAAGAGCCTTCGCAGAATCCTTCGCCCAAACCATATCCGTTAAGTTGCCTATGTTGACAGTATACCACCTCATTGTAAGAGGTGAACATGCTCTGACAGTAGTCGGACATAGCTGGGCCTGAAGGGCCGAGAACTCCTCCAAAGGGCCTTGCTCATCCCGCAAACCCTCAATTCCTTCTATATTTATTGCAGGCATCGTGGGGTTGATAATCACAGGGGGCGGCGGTCTCAAGCCACCTGGAGGACCGTTATTCATGTTAGAATCTGGAAGCGATCGGTATAGAGAATATCCAGAGTGGTCGATGATCAGCCGCTCATCAAGCTACAACGCTGATGAGTCAGTTGTCCCGGTCATGTATGCGCGGGTGTGGACTCACGTGTTTTCGAGTCGCACTGATGTTTCCATCCAACTGGATTGCCGGGCCCTTGTGAACCTTATACGACGGCTGAGTAACAAGGGACTTCCAACGTCGGCCGCGTGCCTCCAAGCTATTGAGGAGGTCCTGCCTGTCTGCATGGTAGTACCGTAACGGATAGACCAAAAGATCCGTGATACGGCGAGAACCAGTGAAAAAGGAGATGAATATGTCCTCCGCCATGATCTTGAATACTTGAAGCGATGCATCCCAGTCTTGATGCAGCAAGATAATTCGAAACCGTGGAGCTATGCGATTGTATGCGGGAGCACTGACATAATTCCTAGCTCGGACATTGTCTGGATCATAACTCGTAGATTGAACGAGTCTGATCCGTGGCTGCTGGAAGTCATCCAGAGTGTAAGCAGTGTCATTCGGCCGAAAAAGTGCCCACAAGAAGTCAAAGGTCACATAGCCAGAGTCGATAGTGTTTCGAATGCCGACATGCTCGGACAAAAGATTGGTTTGATACCAGCGGCGCAGGATCTCCAGATCCCCAGTATCTTCCTTCTTTGAGATACCTGGTTGACGTGCAGCATCGATAATCTCATCATAGAACCAATATAGTGCACTGAAAGGCTGATCGATCGATAGAGACGCATGTTGTTTTCTTACACCCATAAAGTCGGTGCGAGGTAGGACTTTCATAATAACTGACACCAAGAATTGGCTTTGTACAGTCAACGTCTGCAAAGCTTCACGTCGGAGGTCCCAATAGACAAGTAAAGCAAATTTGGGTGCTGATGTTGTGGGTGATTGATTCCAAAATGCCTCGTCGGTTACGGCTGAGATGCCCTCTTTGCCCCTGGTGATGATACCCACACCAGTTAATACCTCGGATTTGGGCGCAGCTTCATCCAACCTTCTCGCCGGGATGAGCTCCTGTTCCCAGGCATCATATGAATAATGGGATGACGAAGAGTCTGAACCTGAATATGGGTCTTCATCAATCCACGGTGTCGGAGATGCATCTTCACCATCTTTGGTGGTAGGTGGACTATCGTTCGGTAACAGATTAGTGTATATACTATTTGCCATGTAACGCGAACAATACTCACCTGGTCTTGGCATTGTATTGTTTTGTAGGCCTATGATCCAGATGCGGAGTCGCTGACACTGCGGCGCTGGGGGTTTGCCTGCCTCCCACAAGAGCCGCCAGGGTTCTCTTTTTGGGAGGCGGAGGTGGCGGTTGACCTTTTGTAGCCATTAATGGGAAATCGCCGGTGGAATCCGTATCAATGCTTGCACGAATACATCCTGTCAGGATAAAATTGGTCGAGAAATTCGCGGTTGCAGAGATCTGAAGCTGTTCTTGAAGGGAACGAAGTCAGCGCAGGCAACAGAAGACCGAACAAGTCTGGACCATCATCAGACTGTATCACTAGCAGACTTCTAGATCCGGCTATTAGAGTTCAGCTTTCCTCGGTTGCGCACTGCTGTACCACCCATGACACGATCCTCATACAGTCCGATTGGCAGAGCCCACACCGCAGCTATCTAGTCGAGGCTCTGCTGACCACCATCTCGTATCAAACCCCTGCTACCCTCTAGTCCATGCATACCCTCGAGAGCATTTTGCCCATCTCCCACCTCTGCCGCAGAAAAGCCGCACTATTTCAGCTTCCGTACCCCAGCGCTCGTGGCGTGCCGCTATTCGCCAATTATCTAGGCAGACATTGCTGGGCCCGACTGGAAGTGCTTTATCACGCTGCAGCTTGTAGATTGCAGGTGCACAGCCGCTTTCTCATTCTAAATGCCTGAGACCTTGACAAAAAACCATATCACGAAGTCGACCAACGATATAGTAGTCTTTGCTGCCAATCCTCCAAAGCTATCTTCCAGTGTGAGGACCTCGGGCCAAGATCACGGGACTCGCAAGAGCAGACCTGGTGGTCGTCAAGTACTCCGAGGTTATCTATGATTCGCAGCTGGGTCTACCGAGGTAGTGGTTTTGCGCTATGCAATCAAGTAGGAATACATTGAGCGCTTGGTATACGTCCGGCAGCGATACCGGGTTCGTCTCTTTTCTGATCATCATCCAGCTCACAAGTTGATCTGAGATCAAATCCCCATCCTACACCATCTCATCTTATTTTCAGGCTCCTTGAATTCTGCTTCGCCATATTTAAAATACCAGAAACTGATCGGGTTTGATAGTCACTATGCATCCGCCCTCGAAGCATGCCGAAAATCGAGGCTGCGATTGACAAACTTTGAAATGACTGCCGAGGAGGAAGCTATTGTGCTCAGACCACCGACTGATGGCAATGAGGTCAAGGTCAGAATCGAGTTCGTCCTAATGGACCTTCAGAAGCGCGAGAAGAGGCCCGCATGGTTAGAGAAGACCCGTAATTTCTTCCAGGGCTTTTGCAAGGTTATCGACAAGACCTCGGCACTGGTTCAACCGATGTTGCCACAGAGTGCAGAGTACACTGTCACCTTTGGACTACTCGTTCTCCTGTTTCGGGTATGTGAACCGGGATTAGAGATTCAAGGTTGAGTCCCTTACCTAACCGCTAATGCAATTTGGATTCAGGCTGTTGTAACCAAAAGTGACAGAGAGGAGGCGTTGATGGAGCACCTAGACAAACTGTCTGCGAAACTACCAGTCATTGACTTTTACAACACCACGTTTCCTACTGCTCAGATGAAGTTCACGATTTCCAAAGTCTACGCCGAAGTAATGGGATTCTTCGATAATGCCCTGACGTACTACCACGGCGGGCGTCTAGGTTAGTGTTCACTGTTGCAGCGCTAGTTAGTTCCTTGGGCTACACTCTGATCCAAAGATACAGCAAAACTCGCCGACGCACTCTTCCGCACGAAGCCCAAGTTTGAAGAGTCTATTACCACAATCGAGAAGGAGGTTAACAAAATGCTTGACCTAAAGAATGTGGCACATGAAGCACAGACAGCAGACATCCAAGTGATAGTGACTAAGATGGAACAAGGTTCAGATTGCCGAGCTGCTCCATAATTCGGTCAGAATGAACCGTGCTGACGATGTTTAAGATATTGTTACGCTACTGCAAGACGGAGCCCAGAAGTCACAGGCCGACGACATCCAAAAGATCCTAAACAGCACTGGAAAAGGTTGGTCAATTTAGTTGTAGGTACTAACGTTGTAGAATATGTCCGCTGACAGAAACTGTCAGACTTGTTACGACTGCAGGATAGTATGCAATACATTGGCACTGCTGCCAGTTTCGGCTTGGAGACACTACATCAGCGTATGATTAAGTTTGATTCGACGATGACTCGCAAGTCTCTCCTCCGCTTCCCGACCGCATTGTCCCATCCCCCATACCTTGCAGTCCTTTTAGCTAACACCCTAATCTAGAGATGCAGATGCACAGTATGATCACACATGCGCAAGGTTTGCAGGATGTCGTTATAGCATCGGACCCAGACTCGTACTGGGACGCCGACGAGGCGCTTGCCAGGCTCTCAGCGCGCGGCTTCCGTCTTTCAGAAAAGGACCGCTGGGAGAACAATGGCATTCTTGACCACCTGCTGGAATGGTCCAAGGCTTCTGGCCCGATATTGTGGATCGGTGGCTCCTGTGGTAACCAAGAAACCTGGGTCACCGAGTTATCTCTCGACATTGCCCACGTCCTTCTGTCCCATAGGATCAACGTTGTCTACATCTTCTGTTCAGACTTCATGGGATGTTCCCAAACACTGACGCCAAAGCGACTGGTGCAAATACTGATTTGTCAGCTTCTCGATATGCATCCAGAGATTGCATATGGGAACCCTTCGTATTTCAGCTTGACACGACTCAGAAACACGAAGACGTTCTCTGGGATGTGGCATATATTTGAGCGGTTAGTCATGAGTCTCGGCGAAGTATTCATCTTGATCGACAGAGTGGAAGCATGCGCCGTGGACGATGACGCTGACTTGAGGAACGACTTGATCCCGTCCATCATGAAGCTGGCAGGGAAGTCTCGAGGTGTGAGGGGCATAATCACCAGTGAGTATGAAGCACCCGAGCAGACGCTGATGGAACAGGTCTATATCGATACAGGGCGTCGCCCAGGCATTGCCAAAGCATAGCTGGATAATACAACTTGATCATTGGAATGCATCAAATCAAATTATGAATCCCCGTGAGAATGTAATTGAGAGACATTATGCGCTAGAGCCTCTTGCTGTTGGGTCACAAACATGAGAGAATAGGGTTACTGAAGTATGAGCTGGCAAGTTCAACCTCAGTTTACGTTGATATTCTTTGATGGTTTGCAGAGGCTCATTACAGAAACGCTAAACTGATCTCAGCCGATCAAGACGCCTGGTGGCTGGAGTTTCTGCATGAGCTAGTGCACGACAAGCTAGGCAGTTGGCACCTTTTTCAAGACCCGCGCGCACGTGAGATGGGGAGACTGGGTACGGAATTGATACTACAGACAGGCCCTGGAGAGCAGCCTTTGGCCTGAGGGCAAGTTTACTGGTCCGACTACGAGTAATTGAGATTCTTAGTGTTATGTTTAGCTCGTGTCTACGCTTAATACTACTCGCCTTGCCCAAATCACCCAGACTCGAATCCTGTGCCGGTGCGTGGCTCATATCTTGCACTTTACATAGAATTAGAAGCTAGCACTAGATTGCATCAATGAATATGGCCTCTAACTAAGAGGCTAGCCGTAAATATGCTATATGAATGGGCTCAGAGGTAGACCTTGCGGGCATTCAACTCCATAGCCCTGACAAAAGACGCTGTGGTTGCTTTGCCAAATGAAATTTATTTGTGAAAAAGGATTGGATATTTATTTTCTCGAACGTTCTGCCCGATCCGGTGGGGACTCCGACTCCTCGTCGTCCGTCTCTCTCCTTACTACTACCCTCTTCGCCCTCGTCGTCGACCCATTCCTCCTATAGTACACGTCACTGTATTGTTCCCTGTCACTCTCTCGATCCCGTTCACTCGCTCGTCTCCTCTCCCACTGTCGTTCGCGCTCCCTATTCAACTCCCTGACTCTCTCGGCCGTCTTCTCCGCTGTACTATCGATCGCCGCCTTGAACTCTTTTTTCGACCAGAGCAGTGGAAGTTTCAGCCTTAGCTTGTCAAGAGAAACACCGGCCAATGAGCTGAAGTATTCAAACCAGATCTGCGCTGTTTCATCCGTTTTCAAAGAAAATATCACGGACGCACCATCCTCATTTGTTTCTAGGAATTCAACAAGATTCACCGAATTATTGACATTCAATAGAAGAAGGTGGCGAGGGTCATAGATTGAGATCTGTGGAAACAGTCGATAGCTCACTTCATTCCGGCTTGCTAATATTGCGTTCCGGAAGGTAAGTGCGCAATCGGAATGCGGAAACTTGATTGTCAACATGCCATTGAGCTCCAGGGTGATGCGCAGCCGGTGCTCTGCGGAGTTTTCACAGTCGCTATTGCTGGACATTCTGTCACAGGAACAACCTGACGGTGCGATGGATTCTGAATTGAAACCGGTCAATGTCTCGTACCAAGACCAGAAGTCGTGAGTTAAATGCGTACTTGGATACTCTGGCACCGCATATAGGTTTCGCTCTGGCCAACTCCAACCTCTGGCAGGATGGGTCCTCTCGAAATGGCCAAATCCAGTAGGATTCACATCAAAATGTTGAAAGGGGGCTTTGTCAGTCGACAATCACAACACATTCTGAGGTGGGTGTCTGATCTGGTTCGACAAGTTCCTTGACGAGGAAACGGGTGGGATGAAGTCCTTAAAGAGACTCGACATTTAAGAATAGACGGGATCTACACTAGCGAATAAACAAGATTGTCCAAAAATCGAAGTATTCGGTGCGGGGCCGCTGATCCCTCTCTCAGAAATGGCAGACAGCCTGCAGATGGCTATGCAGTCAGGCAGTCAATGCCCTCGTGAATGGCGAGACACGTATTTCATTAATGCTTCCTTTTTTCTACTTACAACCAATGGTGGCAAGCAATTTTGTATCACGCGCTCAGCTGCATATTGTGGCTGGGAACCATGTAGCCTGCATGTTCTCACGGAGCTGCTGTGAGTACAGCTTGAGGCTAGTCACACCGGTGTAGTATCGTGGCTGACTGGGTGCTACCCCCCTTTACATTCACAGCTTCGAGGCGGCGGCACACCACTTGAAAAATCATAACTTCTTCCAGTTTTCCTTCATCTATTCTACGCTGGACAAACAAAATCTCGGCTACCAATGTCGAACACGTATAAGACGATGGATGATCGAGCACTTGAGGAAGGTGCCATTGGACTTCCCACAAGTGGTATGTGCTGTCCGTGTTGCCTTGAGTTGGAAATCACGAGACGTTTGAGGAAAGACTAATGAAGGAATTGAGGAAAAATAAGGGGAGATCAGTCCTAATCAGGACTGGGAGAACCCACTTGCAGTGCGATCAGCTTCGCAGTCACCCAGTCCTCCAGCATTTATCCCTCGAACGAACGAGAATGACCCTAGACGCTCTGCTACAGACGAACTCGCGCATTTCAGACGGCCTAGACAGGGTCATTCCCGACCTCTTAGCAAGGCAACATATGAATCAGTTATTGTACCAGAAACCCGTCGCCCGGGCGGCGTTATCCACCTAGACCCCGGAGAGCCTGGACTCTGGTTGGTAGATCATCATCTCTACGGCCTCATCGAAGAGATTGTGCCCTCGGAAATCGAGAGCTTTCCGCAACGCATAATTAGTTGCGTGAAACTCTTGTTGGGTGATCCTCCTCAGGGCCAACGACTCAATAAGAAGAAGAAACCAGAGGAGACATACCGCATAAGTTTCGCTGAGATGCAACGGATGCATTTGCGTAAGCTTCAAATCAGCCTAGTTGATCACGCCGTGACGATGTATAGCAAGAAGGAGGAGTCCAATAACTGGGAGAGAGACTTAGCTGCGTACAGTGAGCGGAAAAAGACCCCTTGTGTCAGACCCTCCTACAAGCGCTGACTAGTTTTGAATCAGTTCAAGCAATGAAAGACTACGATTATATGGTAGAATGTAGCAGGCGAGAGCGCGACCCCTGCCTGGTCACAGGGGAACGCAAAATTGACCATTATGTCACACAAAAGGTCGTTAAAGCTGTTTTGGATAAAGTCGGCCGAGACCAATTGGAAAAGCCAGACGAGGTGCACCCATTAGGACCATGGGAGCATGACAGTGAGCCCATAGGAGGAACAAGAACGAGTACTTTGAAAGCGCTGTCGTTTAAGGACTTCCGTGATCGCCTCTTTCTGGCTACTCTAGGAGCTGCCCTCTTGCTGGGTCCCATGTGGCTGATGGTCCTCCACAATACGCTGTATACGTGCCTTGTCACGACGACCGTGTGCGTGGCTGCTTTTGGGCTTGTCGTCGTATTTTGGCTGGATAAGCGGATGGATGTGGTCTCAGCCACAGCGGCGTATGCGGCTGTGTTGGTGGTTTTTGTTGGTTTGACCACTGATTCGTCCTGAGCCGTATGGCAGACATCCTCAGGCGACGAGAATGCCTCTCCTGCTAAAGTATCTATAGTGACTCTATTTAGATACGTCATTGCTCTTCTTAATATCTGGGTCATATTCCATCAGATCAAGGCTGGCGTCAACCGGTACATGGAGTTCCCAGGTGCTCTGCCCTGCAGCACCAGCTATCAGTTCAAATATTATCGCTACAATCATGCTCATTGACGAGGTGACACTGGCTGTTCGTGCTCTTAAAGGATGGTTTCATTTCTAATCCCCATGCATATAAAACGTATGTGGCGCCTTCATACAGTGGTAAACGCTCAAGACCCAGCTTTTTTAAAAAAAAATTTTTACAAAGATCAGTGCCAATAACTGTGAAGGATGACCATATTTTTGTATCGGCGTCTGTAGATGCAACACCTCGTCGAAGGTCATGATAAAGCCAGTGACCTCAGCGGCCGGTTGATCATCATACCGGAAGATGGCGCGTCCTTGGTCTTTGGATGCAACTTCAGATCCGGTCGCCATCGTCACATATGCAGTCGTCCAAAATGGATCATGACCTGTGCCAGTCGCACACCTGTAAACAAAGACATTACACATAAGGCCTTACGCTCCAAGGTTGGTAACTACCTGCCTACTGACCTATAGGTCGGTATGAGCGGGCCGCTGTGGTGCTGAGAGGTTGTCCGTGCCGGGGAGCGAGAGGAGGTGGATCCGCGGCGAGGTGAGGGCCGTGAGGGCGATCGCCGCAGCGCGAGGGGGGGTTATGCCCAGGAAAGACGATGGCAGGGTTGTCAACATCGCCAAGGAGCGGATAAGGACCGCTGCGTCAAGTGACACACGATCAGCCGAGTGAGCCAACTTGACCGTCAGAAAAGCGGCCGCCCCTGTAGACTCGTTTAGCAGCAGCTGCATTCCCGTTGGGTATCAGTGAGCTCTCTCTGACTCACTCACACTGGATTGCTCTTCCACTGCGTTTTCGACGGACAAGCCGGAGCGTCAATTCTTTTGGGCGGCTTCTTTTTCCTTTCTTTTAAAAAAAGAAAAAAATGTTTTCTCATACCCTCCACCACCTCAAAACTTTTATGGTTCTTGGCTGGGCACATAGCGTTTATCACTACATAGTAGCTTTTCGCCTTTTGCGGATCACCTTAACGTGGGTCTTTTTTCGTCCCCCTTCTTTTTTTTTTTTTTTTTCGATACATCAATGCACGGCTATGAACCCACCAATCACTGACAGGGTGGTGGAGTGACCGATCACAGCAGTGGCCCTGGAAGCTGTGCAACCTCGACAATGTAGGCCACATTGCAGGCCACATTGCCAAGATATGCGTGCCACGGGCACCTCATCGGCTCACCTCCCTTGCATCATTTGATATCAGAGCCCAATAGTTCAGAAATGGGAATCACGAGTGCTTACCACCGTATGAAGGAGTCATGTGCGTCCTCGGAAGCATACGGAATAGAATCGAAACCAGTTATATCAAGAGTCTTGGATCTTAGCTGACATGAGGAGTAAAAAGTTTATGGTTTCGAGTCCCGAGGTTTGCAATGCACAATGAAAGGGAGAATAATGCTTGTATCGGGCTCTCCATTACACCGGTCCTCCGTCAGAGAACAACAGCGACGACTATCTGAGAACGAGCCAAGGCCTTCAATGGTCATTTCAAGCAGTCCTGATGGGAGGAAATACGCTACTGTAGCATTGCGGAACCGTTATGAGGGGCAAGTGAGGAGTCCCGAGGTCGCTGAGACCCTCGGGAAGTCCTATAATTGATATGGAATCTATACAACCCATCCGGCTTTAGGCCCTCAATTTCCAAATCCCCGCTTCCCAAGCTCCCGAGAGTCCGTAAGCTGAAGGTAACTCTGGCGGAGTGGCAAAGTGGCTGTGGTGTCTCCAGCTGGTAAAGATTGGGGAAGAGAGGTGTCAGCGTGGTCCGGTGATGTGTACATGTGCCCCACGTCATGGTGGTCTCCAGAACGCCCCTCACTTGCGCACAATGTTTCAACCGAGGTCGGCTAAGTTACAGCGATTATTTATAGTTTCGTTGCAGAATGGTCGACTCCTCACATAGCACAAATCATTTTTTGCGACCGTGCATGCCTTTCATCCCTTGCACTACTTTCCTCTCATATTACCCATCAGAACCATGGGTGACTCAAACGTTTCCTTCGATCGTTACGATGCTCTCGTCGTCGGTGCTGGATTCTCCGGCATATCTATGCTCTACCGCCTTCGGAAGCTGGGGCTGAATGCTAAGATCTTCGAAGCGGGGGACCAGTTTGGTGGAACGTGGCACTGGAATCGCTACCCGGGAGCGAGAGTCGATTCCGAATTTCCTTGGTACCAGTTGAATATTCCTGAGGTGTACATGACATGGACATTCAAAGAGAGATACCCTGACCATCGTAAGCATCCTCTTCCCTCTTTCACGGTCAACATATTTAAGGAGATCTCAGGAGGGAGCATCTCTTGCAGAATGGAGCGGATGATTGACCGATGCTATAGGTGAAATACGCGCTTATTTTGCGCACGCTGATAAGGTCCTGAACCTCCGGAAGGACACACAGTTCAATAGGAGAGTGGTGGATTGCTCCTGGGACGACGATGCCGGAGAGTGGACGGTCAAGACGCACGAGGGGCAGGTCGTCAAGACGAGGTTCCTGCTCCTCTGCTCCGGCCTGCTGCATCAGCGCCACATCCCTGACCTCCCCGGCCTGAAAGACTACAAGGGTGAAGTCTACCACTCCTCGTTCTACCCTGAAGACCTGAACCTCAAGGGCAAGCGCGTCGGTCTCGTCGGCGCCGGCGCCACTGCAGTGCAGATCACCCAAGACGTTGCCAAAGTAGCGGACCATCTGACCATCTTCATCCGTCGTCCCTCGACGTGCCTGCCTGCTGGGCAGAGACCAGTCTCCGATGTCGAGAATCGTTCTTGGCGCCAGTACCTCGGTGCCGTCTTCAAGGAGAGCCGGACGTCCACCAACGGCTTCTTGCCTGTGACCAAGCCAACCAAGACGACCCTAGAAGCCACCGCGGAGGAACGCAACGAGCTCTGGGAGGAGTTGTGGAAACGTGGTGCATTCGCCTTCTGGACTCAGTCATACGCCGATTCGCTTACATCGAAGGAGGCGAATAAACTGCACTGTGAGTCATCCACAAGGTCCTTTGGATATTGTGTCTGTTTTCTAGTCAAAATCCAATTCCCTGAGCCCAGCAGAAGTATGTTGGTAGATGCTGATTGGTAAACCATGGCAGACGAGTTCTGGGCACGCAAGGTCCGCGCGAGGATGACAGACGAGAAGAAGATGCAGTACATGGCCCCACTGCCGGCGGACAAAATGCCCTACTACATCTTCACCAAGCGACCGCCTCTGGAGATTGACTATTACGAGATGGTGGACAAGCCATCGGTCGATGTGGTCAACACCAATGAAACTCCATCCAAGAAGTTCAATGAGACCGGCATCGAGATGGACGACGGCAGACAAATTGACTTTGACATCCTCATACTGGCAACGGGCTTCGACGCCTTCAGCGGCTCGTGAGTATCTCTCCCAGATTGTACAACGCACGATTATCCATGCTGACACATCTGCAGCCTCTCCAAAATGGGCCTGAAAAACCGCGATGGCACCGACCTGCGCGACTACTGGAAGGACGGGATCCGCTCCTACATGGGGATGGCGTCATCCGGTTTCCCTAACGCCTTCATGTGCTACACCTCCATGGCCCCGACGGCGTTGTCCAATGGCACCACGACGATCGAGGTCCAGGCCGACTTCGCCACCGCCGCCATCAAGCAAGTGCTGGACTCCGAGAAGGAGGGCCGCAAGATTAAGTCCGTCGAGGCGACGCACGAGGCCGAGGACGAGTGGGAGGCGTACGTGGACGAGCAGAACGCGCCGACCCTCATGCCCTTCACGGGCAGCTGGTGGACGGGGGCGAACATCCCCGGCAAGAAGCCGCAGCAGCTGACTTACCTCAAGGGCTTGTCGACCTATGAGAGCGAGGTCATGGATAAGCTGGACGGCTGGAAGGGGTTTGAGGTGCGCTACTGGGACGGTGATGAGGCTACCGTGGTTGTAGCTGAGCCGAATGTGTTGAAGAGAAAGGCAGGGGATGTCGATCGTACGGATAAGGGGAAATATGGACCGCAAGAAGTCGAGGAGGCGAGCGAGGCAAAGGATATTCTACGTCCTACTGCGGTTGCGTAGGACTCTTGAGTTCTTTTGCGGTCTTAGTGTAAGCGTTATCCGATTTGACATTTCAATGACCTTCCAAGGTCGATGGAGCATTGAGAGAGGCATCTCAACTGAAATCCAGCAACTCTACTCCGTACTGGTTTTTAACATGACGTTATGTTAGTTGAGCGTTCGATAAGCGTACAAAGTAATCGAGACCTCACTTGGGAATTGGGCTCGAAGTTTGCAACAAATAGTGTGCCTTTTACAAGTAGGTCTGCCTAATAAGCGAAAGTGAAGAAAGGAAGGTTGCCCCTCGAGCTTCGGAGCGAGAGGGAATGGTGTGGCAGCCTTATCGATAAGGGGACCAGTGGGGACCCCTGCAGGGAGCACTTGACACCCTTGACCCCTGCCCCTTATTACTCCAGGCAAACCAACAATCCCTCCTGACTGCATCCCGCGAGACACTTATCCAGTAACCATCACATTTCCGGACTTTTCAACATAGCGGGTGTCAGCATGAATCTGAGCATGGCCGATCTCAGCATTGCGCCCGAAAAATGTTCTGTCAATGTTCTCCAGCGCGAATGTCGTGAGTTGGTAGCTCGGGCGATATCCAACATTTTGTCCACCGAGGTCGCGCAGAACACCTTTGCCCAAGTCGTGGATGGGGTCCCACTGCCCGCGGTCCTTGAGGATACACATGGTGGATTGGAATTGCAGCCTGATCATCCCTTGTTTGCCCATGAATCGCTCTGTCCAGGTATTCTTGAGAAGACAACAGAGCTTCTACAGACATTCGACATTGGAAGTTTGAAGTTCAATACTTCAGCAAGGTCCCCACAACCACCTTTCCATGCTGAAGATGCTGACCTAACTCACCACACAGCTTCTTCGTGCCCTCGAAGCGGAACGGCCAGGATAAAAGTTTTTTACTACGCGCTTCATCGAAGTCATAGGGGTCGCAGTCCACGAAGTTGCCAAACACCTGTACATGATGGATGGCAGAGGTCACCAGGCCGACAACATCGAAAGTTGGGTGCCCCCCAAGAACGAGGATTGGGATTACTGGTGGAGACAGAATCCTAATGGACCGCCCCCTACACTCTTTCAACATACATATTATTTCGATCACCATAAATACCCTGACGGTGTTGCTGATACCGTCGGATACTGGGCTGAGTCGCGTATCCTTGGTGGCGTTATCCTATTCGATAGGAAGGCGGAACCAGCTTCCGATGCTGTTTTCATTCATCCAGACCGGGAAAACGTTACCTATAGGATATGCGAGCTGACAAAAGAGCAAAAGACAGCCCTGGTTGCATATTTGCTTGCTCCGCTCTCAAAAGGGGACGGCACGCAGTGCCTCCTACCCATCACCCCGGACCTTCGAAATGTTAACCGGGTCGACCCCGAAGAACCTATATCCTGGACTGGTGTCTATCGAGACATCTGGGAGAGAGAAATCCATACAGATGAGCTGGGGGACGGCAGGGCCAGATGTGTCTGGAGCAAGGCCAGCGAGCTTGACTGGGTAACATTCGAGGATTGGCAGGATGCGCGTGCTCGATACTTCTCGAGGTATGACAGCTCCCGTTGGAGGACCCCGTATTTCGACACCTTAGAAGAGTGTACAAGATGAGCAAAACGATCTGTCAAGGTTTTAGTCTTCAGGTTGCTCTTTCTAGTGACCATCTTGTCTCATGAATACCACCCGAGTGATGAGATTCATGGATGACTGCGCACGGGAGAACTTGAAAATGAGAAACCGCCAAATATCGTCTTCGTACTTTAGCACATTTCACACCTTGCTAGTTGATACCTAGTTCTCGGTGGCCTTTCAGCAGACTTTTGAGTCTAATTTTAAATAGCTCGTTACTGAATCTCTTACGACAATTCCTCCATATATCACTTTTAATATAGTAAAAATTCATTTTACGAATATTTTTTCTAAAGGTTTCTTTTATTGAGAAATTAGGTGAAATGTGGACTGCAAAATGTCGAGGAGGCGACCAAGTCAAGGGAGACTTTACGTCCCACTCCGGTTGCGCAAACGAGCTGTTCTGAGTCAGGCTTCAATGTTGTACATCTCAGTCTGTCGGAGCAGAAAGAAGGTCTGTTTGATTTCTCCCGGACACAGCATCAGTAGGTTAAGAAACTGTGCCACAATTTGCAGCAACACATACGTTTCATATGGCAGGCAAGGCAACATAGTTTGAAGCATGCGGTATCACACAGATACGAGCTTGGAAGGCAAGTTGGACCTCCTTTGTCCTCATATGCAGGTCTCACTCAACATTATGCATGAGGCCTACCACAGTCAACAGCTCAAGCCTGTGAATGGCATGTGCTCTGAGCCACTCTTACAGTTGATCTCCCTGGCTCCCAAATTTTTTTCCCAACGTTTCCCATCCAGCGGTTTTTCAGCCAGCACCAAAGCTCAACCCAGCCGAGGGCTTGCAGTGGTCTCTGCCTTCTGGCAGTTGTTGTTTTGCAAAACAAGTGCGACGAACAAAAGACCAAACAACACCACCACACACCTTCCACCCAAAATACCTCCTCCCACGTTTCTCGACAGTTACTTGATCTGCTTGCCCCAATCTGCGCCAAACTTCTCATATCGCGTCGACGCCTCCAGCATTCGGGGCCATGGCGGCGATCGCGAGCGTGGACGAAGTCCAACGCGTCGTGCATCACGTCTTTCTCCCTCCCAAGCTGCCACAGCAAGCCGATGAGGAGAGCGAGATCTTACTCATCAACACCGCTTTCGAGGCACTCAGCGACCTACAAACTCTGCTTATGCCAGAGCAAACACCAGAGCCACTGGGGAATGTCACCAGCCTCCTTCTCAACACCAAAACAGTCAACGCTTTGCCTGGTGGGACAGTTGACGAAGTTCACCTCTCGAAGACCTTGAAGTCCCTCCCAATTGAACAGACTTTGGCCGTCAACGTTAGCAGTCAAAATGCCGCAGTTCTCATTACTCGAAGACCGGACGAGCTTGTCTTTGAGGTGTTCGAGCTGTCCCCTACCAGCGGTCATGTCATACAGACCGAAGGCAGGCTCATTCGCACCTTCCCTGGACTAGCTGTCGAGGTGCCCGCCAAGTTGCTCGACGAGCCCGACTTTTCCAAGATGATAACAAGTACTCTATCGACCATGTGCCATCAGCAAGAGCCAGGCATGCAGTGAGTAGTCCCACAAAGTTGAAATGCTTGCAGGCCATGTTTGTCGCTGACAAGTCGCTGCAGGCCCAAGTCGACGAAATCTGGAGTCCTCCACGATGAGACTCGTGACACCACCGACCCAGCCATGGTCTCCGAGCTGTTTTTTGGGGTGCTACGGGGTATCGGCTCTCCCACCTCGGTCTCGTCGGTTTCAAAGAATACTCGCGACGAGGTCTTTTGGAAGCAAGCGGAGGCGCCATGGCGCCGGTCCCCAATGTGGCTGTTGATTCGAGTTTCCATGCAACTCGTCGTCATGCGATCATCTGCTGGCTCGCACGCCCTTTACAAAGAGATCATGGTATTCATCATGAGCAGGATTTTGAAATCAGCGAACCGCCACGGCCTCCCTCCGGATCTGATCCACTGCATGGCAGCCAAAATTGACCGGCGACTGCAAAAGCTCTCTAGAGCTGGACCTCGGGTACTTCACGAGTGCATCATGGCAAGCATTCACAGCACACTCCAGCAGTCGTTGGAATATCTTTCCAGGACCTGGAACTCTTGTCAGCGACTCGACTCGCGAGACCCGCAGCTGCCGACCCTTTCAAAGTTGAACTTCGAGCGAGACACACGAGTGAAGCTCCCTGCCCTTGAAAAACACATCGAAGACATACAGGGGCGTCAGCGCGATACCATATCTCCTCGATTCACGCCTTCCTCGCTACTCTCAAGACACATGCCAACCTCTCTGCCAAGTCTAGACGACAGCCACTTCGATGACCAATATGCCGTTGCGAATCTCATTCAGTTCGAGCGGTGGGTGGCAGACAACCTGACCGCCTGGTTGGCGTCCAATGAACACGAATATGTGTGCGGGAGGTTGCACGACCTTATGGTTCAGTACCTACGTCTTGCCCGAACGCACTATGACGGAAACCCCGAGGCAACATCTGTCATGGTATTGACCATGTTTGAGCTGTGGGTGGCATGTGACAAGGCGGCTCTTCGACAGTGCCCATTGTTGAGCGAGTACGACCCTGGCATCCCGACCGATGCCCTCCACAATCTGATCCTGCCGTTCTTCGACCAGATGAACACACTCCACAACTTGGAGGATTACATTCACACACGACAGAAACTCACAATCATGACGACCGATCTTTTGTTCTCCTCAGCCTGTGAGGGTAGCTTTTCTATCCAGTATTTTGACGAGTCCGAAAACCATCAAGCACTACTTTCACGTATTGAGCGCGACGCCGCAGCAGACCGTCAACAGAAGTTGACTGAGCTCAGGCAGAAGAAAGATGAGTATGCTCGACTCTACAATCTTTACAACGAAATGGGCCATCAGAACATCTGGAAGGTCATTGACCCTTGGCTTGGCCTACAAGAAGTGCACGACCCCAAGTGCCAGGCATGTTCTTATAGTCGCCAGATGGAAGCTATGGAGATCGAGATCCATGAGTGGCCACTCCCAGACAACCCCCTGCAAGCCAAGGCCGTTGTATTTGAGCTGGATATACCGCTGTGGTTCGCAAATTGGAGGAATGCGCGATCAATACTTCTCCAAGACCTTCTCCGAGGCGAGACCAAGAAGGTTAGACCTTCCACGACGTTCCTTCTCTCAAGGAATGATCCGCACCTTTCACGGAGGCATTCCGGAATGAATACCAACCCGCGGTTCGACCTGTTATCTCAGACCAAGCCGGCAGTCTGTTCACACTGGAAAAAGAAGAAGATCACAAATCAGCTGCAAGAATCCGAAGTGTGCGTCCCAAACGGACTGAACTATCATTACTACGACACTCGCAACGATGAGTACCCAGGCAACTTGACTTTTTCCGATGCCGTTCCTCGGAATTGCACATATATGGTGCAGTCACAGTCCTTGCAGCAATTCCTCTTCCGTCCTGTCTTTGCTGTGGACGGCCCCGGGCCGAACACGGTCATCGCCAGTCAAGATGCGTGTCCCCAGAATATGACAATCGAAGAATTCAGAGAACTTGGTACACTCCCGCTAGGCCATAGAATCCAGTGGGCAAACATCATGGTTCAGCTTGCCATGCCAAATCTAGATTTCAAGAAGGCGGAAACGACTTCATTCATCCTTCAGTGTATCTACCAAGCTGGTGCAAGATTGGAGGAGACACCTTCAAGCGGATGTAGCAACAATGACCGCCCAGCAGTTCTCCGCAGCTCTCATGATTTCTTCAATTCCAAAGGCAACGCCTTGTCTCTCTTGGAGAACCTGACCAAAGCGTTGCAGCGGGTCAATGGCAACTGGGAATCCTCACAGGCTGTTTTTGTGTTCGCTGCCATCGCAGCTCGCGCACTGTCTCTGAGCACTTGCACTGACGTGCAGAAGGCCTGTCTTGAATTTCTGTCCAGCGCCCGCAGTATCGCCATGGGTTGGGTGAACAGCCTGAGAGAGAAAGCATTTGAAGCTGACGATCACGACGAGAAGTCTTTCTTCACAGCCAAGAGTGTTGAATTGGCATTAATATGCACGTCGACTTTCGACATTGACGACCAACATTTCGAAGTGGTCTTCGCAGAGGAAAGCAATGCCTCGATTCTCGTGCAGTCCTCTATGGTCGTTCTGGAAGGAGAACGCACTCTTACCTCCGACCAGGGGTCACTTCTTTCCATCCTGGCCATGCGCCGCAAGCGACTCTTGTGTCGTGCTTGGAAAACCCTCGCGCGCTACCCAACCGAGCTTGACGATGCGATAGGAAATTGGTGGTCGGCATACATTCCAGGCTCGAATTGGCAGGCGGCGTCCGAGACAGCTGATCACTGGATGACTACGGATACGCTTGGCATGACCGTACACTACAACCTGCTCACCGGCGAGCTCCTGGTGAATGGCCTACCGCTGGATCAGCCACCAAGAGAATATCGCACCCACCCTCAGTACAAGACATTTTTCGGACAGGCCGTCGTCGAAATCATGCCATCCACAACACCTGGGTTTCAGTTCTCCACCAAGCGCAAATTTGGGGGATATTCGGTGCAACTGGGCATGGCAGATGGCGAGCTCATTGTCAGAGCCACAGATGGCAAGACTACATATGAGACCATACCAAGCAGCCTTTTCCGAAACGCCTATCCGACTTCATTCGTTGAAGAGTACGTTCACTGGCTGAATGTTGCGACCAACACCGTGCTATTCAGCCCAGTCGAAGCGCCATGGGTCTCGTCTTCAGACAGAGTGTGGACCTTGTCGCGATATGAGACACACTGGCGGCTCTCGAGATCCCAGTCTGATCACGTCGTTTGCATCGGCAGTTTGACGTCACAGGCAGTATCTCATGTGCTGGACCCTCTGGCCGGCGAATGCCAAATCCACAGCATCCTGCGGCCATCTCGCGAAAAGAGGACACTCCTTGTTAGGCTTCCAAAACTGCGCCTCAATTTCAGTCTTGCAGAGGGCAGTGAGTCATTAGAGTCCAACGATTACCGCTCCATGGTGGTCGATGCCGACCAATCCATAGGAACACTTGTCGGACTACAGAGCAAGCTTGTTCTCAAGCATTCGACAACGGACGACCGCATGGTACTTATTCCCGAGACGGCAGTGGTCGGCTACCATCAGACAAGCGTTCATGTCTCCGTTGCTGTCCCCACAGAGTCAATTGGCGACAGCAAGGTCCACGATCTGCGTGTTGATCCTCAGCTCGGCCGGCTGCTTGACAATGGCGAGCTTGGCTGCAAGTTGTTCCTAGCCTATCTCCATGCTCTCACGTCTTTTTGTCTGCCCGACCCTCTTACGCACCAGACCGGCACTGAGCAAGCCCTTACCATTTTGAAATCTGCAGCCGTCCACTCCTTTGGCCAGCTTTCTCAGGAGCATGTGGACATGTTGGTCAAGATACGCAATCTCACCCCGAGCCGCCACTATTATCCTCACTACCTGCGTGTCATGCAAACCGTCGATTGGGACAGCAATATCAGTTTCTTGTCTCAACACGGACATTTCTTCGCAGAGGTCAAGACCTTGCTAGAAAAGGCCGCACAGTCAATTATTCTCTTCCCGGAAGTTGTACTTGAACTCCCTTCTATGGAGGTCACTGACGAAGGGCTTCTCCGGAGAGACAACATTCGGTCTTCTACTTTCAGGGTGTCGGGCTTCGGAGCAGAGGACCACACAGTTCACAGTGATCAGTTTTACGCCGCCCGCGATAACAATTTTGGATCGAAACGCGCCACAAATGCTTTCACTATGGCTGTTCTCACCTCACGAGACGGCGTTGGGCTCTCGTATCCAGCCCCGGGGGCGGGTAGCCTTTGGCAGACGATGCTCGCCGTCAACAAAGTCCACGGATCTCAGAAGGACGTCAAATGGTCGGATTTGAATCACACAAGTATTTTGAATGAGAATCAGGGGTCAGAGTACGTCATACAACATATGCTCGCATTGCATAGGTGCCTTTCGACCTCCACAGCTTCACAACAGTACAAGTTCTCAATCACGATGTGGCTTTCAACACTTGCCTCTCAGGAAGATGCAAATTTGCCAATGTTGCAGGCCGTTGCCATGTTTCTCAAGTCTACGGCAGTGGCACAAATCTCCGCACCAGAGTGCGACTATTTTCAACCAAAAGCTGGTTATGCTTGCTCGAAAGACGCATTGTCTGATGCGATTAAGGAGTTCAGTCTTCCTATTACCTCATGCCCCGAGCAGCACCTAGAAAGGTTGAGAAACGAGGGAGAATTCGAATATAACAATCGGCGCAACAGAGAATGGCGGCGCGCACGCAACTATCAAGTTGCGAGCTGCGTGGACGCCCTCGTTGCTCAATGGCCCTGCGAAGCTCCCACCAATCCTTCCCTTCCAAGTCTCTCAACGTACGTCAACGTCCATGATGCCATGCAACGCGTTAGCTCCTTTTTCAAGAAGTGGTATGACAACAGGCTGCTTCGTAACTTCTTGGAATCTATCGAGGAGACAATGTCGAGCCTTGACTCTGAGCCAGTTCACATGGTCGCCTTGACCATGAGCGCCCCTGCATTGAGGCCTGGGGTTCTTGGATTTGTGTCTGAGAACAGCGTCTTTTCCCATCCCGCACCGGAGCTTCCGGACGACTGCCCAACTCTCGATCACCATCCAGACTACTCGACTCAGGACCAGGGACCTCGTGAGCCGCGACGTCTTGGATTTGTCATCAAGGGTTTGGAAGACCGGGTCGGTCGTTCAAGGTACAAGTCCCAGTACGTGGCAGACCTTCGCGAGAGTCTAGACGCACTTGAATCACAAAATTGTGATGGAATGTCATCTTTCAACGTGACCGCTGACGAACTCTCGTCTTACTTGAAGTCGTGCACCGACTATGTGAAGGAGGTGTATGATATGCTCGAGGCTGCCTTGGCCCTGTCACCAAGCTTGGCTGGCATTCATTCCACCTACCAGCGACCTCGGATATCACAAACTTTCTTTTTGAAGCAGCTTTCCCACGACAGACGACACCGCCTTAGTGATGATTGGAAGTCGTGCATCGATCAATACGCACTAGCGCTTGCTGCAATGCAGCGGGCGGAACGACTCACAAAACTGACCGAAAAGCAAGACCTCATCAATGAGTTGCGAAATCCTGGTCACCGAGACTGGAAGCCTGAAGAACATCCGGAATCACTGCTGATGGAAGTGGAGAGCGGCTTCCTCATTCGGCCGGTCCAAAGGCAGGTTGCCGAGCAAATGCAGAACCCACCGCACGAAGACAACGCAGTGATGCAGCTCAATATGGGCGAAGGCAAATCCAGTGTGATTGTTCCCATCGTTGCGGCCGCTCTAGCCGATGGTAAGCAGCTGGTCAGGGTCGTTGTAGCTAAGCCTCAGTCGAAACAGATGGCGCAGATGCTGATCTCAAAGCTTGGTGGACTGCTGGACCGACGAGTCTACTACATGCCTATCTCACGCTCCCTCAAACTGGACACCACAGCTGCTCACCAAATTTCTCGCATGTTGCATGAATGCATGTCGTCAGGCGGCGTGCTTTTGATACAGCCCGAGAATATTCTGTCTTTTCAGCTCATGGCACTGGAATGCTACATCCTAGGGAGGGAAGAAGTTGGGCGCGAGCTCATGTCAACGCTGGACTTTCTGGAGCAAAATGCACGCGACATTGTGGACGAGAGTGACGAGAACTTCAACGTACGATTTGAGCTCATTTACACCATGGGGACGCAGCGTCCTATCGAGCTTTTCCCGGATCGCTGGCTGGTGGTGCAGAAAGTGCTGGGTCTTGTGAGACTGATGGCGCCCCGAGTAGCGAAGGCTTTTCCATCTTCGGTCGACTACCAACGGGGTGTCAAGGGGTGCTTTTCTAAGTTTCGAATCCTCCGCCAAAACGCGGCAGACCTTCTCAACCAGCTCCTTGCTGACTGTTAGAGACGTTTGTCACAATAAGCTGGTACTAGTGGGGCTCTGATATGGTGCCGGCGAAGGATGCTGGTACCGGCGCCCTGGCAGCGTAAATACCCCGCCGCGCAGGCGCGGCGCTAGCTATAAGAGGATAAAGGGAAACTAGAAGGTCTAGAAGGAAGGAAGGGAGGTAATAATTAGTAGCCTACTACTATTTAATATACTACTTTTCCCCTACGCCTACTCTACGCCTATATTACATGTACTTATTTACTTTACTTATAATTCTTTGCTTTAATAGTTTAATTATTTTACCTATTTTAAAAAGTAAATTATTTAAAATACTAGTATAGTATTAATATTGCGCCTTATATATTTGCGTATTAGTATTATTACGTTTAAGCTATAAGGGACTTATAACCTTTATAAAGGCGGCTAAATTTTTTACTTTTAGGTAGTATAATCCCTTTTTAATTTAGTTTTATTTTGGCCTAGCATTAAAGATATAATATATAATAGCTAACTTATAAGCGTATAATTTAAGTGTAAAAAAAAAAAATTTAACTAATAATTTAAGGATAAAGCTATTTGCTAGTACTTTTATATTAAATAAGCTAAGCTTATACTACTTTTTTATAATAAAAGTAAACTTGCCCTAATTCTTATTTTAATAGCTTTTTTTATATTTAAAAATACTACCCCCCTTTATTTTAAAGTATAAGGTAAGCTTAACCTATATAATATTGCTATTATATTTAAGTTAAGCTATTATTTTGGCAAACTTTTTACTTTTATTTATAGTAAAAAATTTTATATAGCTTTATAAACCTTTTTTTTTAACTTTTATTATTATTTTTATTTATATAAGATTATAAAGTTATAAAAGTAGGTGGGCTATATAATATATTATTTAAAAGGTATATTTAAGCAAAATTAAATTAGCTTTATTATAAAAAAATAAGTATAAAATATGGACCTTTTTGCTATTTTTTTTATAAACTTTAAAAAGTTTTTATATAATTAACTTTTAATTTTATTATATATATTATTATTATATTTATTATATTTATAATAATTTAATAAAAATAATAAATTTATTATAAATTTTATATTATTATTAGAAAGTTAAAATGAAATTTTCTAATAACTTTATAAAATTGCATTATATATATAATATAATTAATAAATTTAAGCCAAGTATTTATATAATATTTTATATATAGGTGTAATTACCTATTATATAAAAATAAGTAGTTGGCTAAGCTTAATATATAAAGGCTATAAAAAAAATAATATTAACTAGTAATAATATAGTATTGCTATAACCTTGCTAAGCTTTTTAATCCTTTTTTATATATTATATTTGCTAATAAGTTGGGCATATTTTTTAATATTATAGGAATATACTTATAATAATAATAAGCTAATTATATGTTTAGGACGCCTTTATAGCCGTTTTTATTTAGGCTGCTAAAAAAAAAGTAATATTTTTATTTTTTTAACTAGCTTTTTTAATAATTTATTATAATTATTACTAGTAAAAATATTATACTAATATATATTTTAAGTTATACTAAAATAACTATTATATTTATAGGTTAATAAACCATACTAGTAGTTAGTACCTAAATGTTTTTTATTATAATTATAAATAAAAGGGCTATATTATTACTTAATGCCCTAAAACCTTTTTAAAAACTAATTAATAACCCTTAAAGTTATAAGTATACCAAATAATTAGTAGCGTTATACTAAATAAATAATAGCTTTATATTAATATATAAGTTAAAATTAATAATTATATAAAACTTTTAAAATATTATTAACTTAAAATTAAAAGAATCTTATTAGCTATAATACTATTAATATATATAAGTATTAATATTATTTTAAAAATAAATTATAATTTATTAATATTAGTAATAATTTAATCCCCTTTATAATAATTACTTTTTTATTTAAATAATAAACTTTTATAATATTATATATATATAATGCTATTATTTTATTATTATAAATTTATTTAGTAAAAATATTATATTTAGCTTTTTTAGCTAAAGGTAATAAACTTATTTATTTAATAAAAATAATAATAATAGCGCTTTTTTTTATATAAAAACTAACTTAATATTTATATTTTAAATAAGCCGCTTTTATTTAATACTATTATTATAGCTATTTACTTTTATTTTATTCTTTTAAAAAATGTAAATAATAAAAATAAGAACCTTTTAGCTATGCCTTTATTATATTTACTAGCCAAATATATTAAATTTAAAGATATTTATTTAAAAAAAGCCATACATATTTTTACTAAATATATGCTTATAGATTATAAAATAAAGTTAAAAGAAGGCGCCTAGCCTTTATAGAAACTACTATATTTTCTTTTAAATATAAAGCTAAAAGTACTTTAAAGCTATATAAATAATATACTTATATAAGGATTTATTAGGCTATTTACTAGCCTAGTAGGCACGCCTATTATATTTATATTTAAAAAAAAAGGAAAGCTATACTTTTATATTAATTATTATATGCTTAACCAGCTTATATATAAGAATCACATCTTGCTACCTTTAATCTTTAAGATTTTAAATTAACTTAAAAATATAAAAGTATATATTAAGCTAAATATTAAAGAAGTATATTATTAGGTTAGAATTTATATAGGTAATAAGTAAAAGACGGCTTTTATATAAAATATAGTTATTTTAAATATATAATAATACTATTTAAACTAATTAATATTCTTATAATATTTTAAATATATATTAATTATATTCTTATAAGGCTTATAAATATATATTATATTATATATTTAAATAATATTTTATTTTTAATAATAATAATAAAGTATATATAGGAATATATATAGCATTTTAAAATGCTTATATTAATAGGAACTATATTTAAACTTTAAAAATATAAATTTAAAATTATTTAAATTAAGTTTTTAAATTTATAATTATATTTAATAATATTATTATAAAATAAAATTATATTACTATTATTAAAAATAACTATTATTTTATAATATTTGTAAAATTTATATTTTTAGGTTTTAAGCTTTTATTAATAGTTTATTTAGGTATATTTTAAAGTAATTATACTTTTAATTAACCTTTTAAAGTAGTATTATAGGGCTAATTAAGCTTTTATTTTATATAAAAGTAGTATTTAAGTATTTAAAACTACTTTTATAATAGTCCCTATTTTATAATATTTTATACCTTTATTATATATATATTTTAAAATAAATATATTTATTAAAGCTATTAAATTAATTATTTTATAACTTTCTTTTAAAGGAGCCTAGTATTTAATTATATTTAAATTATAAAAGTTAACTTTTATAAAATAATATTATAATATTAATAATTTAAAGCTACTTATTATTATTAATATTATTATAATTTGGCGCTACTACCTATAATATTTGTAGTATATTATAATTATTTTAACTAATTATTTAAACTTAAAATATTAGTATATAAAAAGGAACCTTTTTATAAAGTAGTTATAATGGCTTAATACCTTAATAATAGTAGATTTAATAATTAAATATAGGCTAGGAAATAAGAACCTAATAAATAGCTTATTTTATAGGCCTAATTATATTTATAGGAATTAAGTAAAAATTAAACTATAAAGATTTAGCGATTTTATAATATTAAGGGAGATAGCAAATTATAGTTATAATTATTAGAGTATAAATTTATACTTAAAAGAAGGGGGCTTTAAATAACGCGAAAAAGTAGCGTTAAAGTATAAAATATATTTAATGGCTATAGCTGCTTGAAATTAAAGTATATATTTAAATACCCTTTTATATAAAGTAGAAGAGTAAAGCGTGGTAATAGTAATAATATAGTTTAAGTAATTTATAATAGTATATTTATAATATTTATAATAAAAAGACATTTTTATATAAAGAGGGGTATGGCATAAAAAGTATAAATAATATGGTAAAGCTAGGAAAATATAGCAACTAAAAAACAAATTGTTTTATTTTAGTAATAAAATTTATATATTAAATAATTTAAATATATAAATAAAACTATTATATATTTATTATAATAATTAGCTTATAGGGTATTTTAATATTAGTAAATTAATTAAGTTGCTTATATATAGCTATTATTAGAACTTTTTTTAAAAAAATATAAAATAATATATTAATATATATATAGTTTGCTAATATATAAAAGCGTTTAAGTATTAACTATTTGGCTTTTTAGCGTTGCTATTATTGCCCTAATAATTATAAAAGGAGATTTTAATAGACTTTATTATAGGCCTACCTTTATTAATTAATTTATATAATAATAAGCCTTGTAATGCCATTTTTATAATAATAGATTATTTTATAAAATATATAATTTATATTATAATAATTATATAACTAATAAGTAGCGGCCTAGTAAATATTTTTATTTTATATATTTTTATTATATTTAAAATATTTTAGGGGATTATATTAAATTAAGGCAGCCTTTTTATTAGTTACTTTTAGGCAAAATTTTATGTGAATTTAAAGATAAAGTAGCGTATAAGTATTGCCTTCTACTTGTAAATTAATAGCTAAATAAAATAATAAAACTAAAACCTTAAATATTATTTTTGCATATATAGGAATATTAAATAAAGTAATTAGGCGTAGCAACTATATTTTGTATAATTTGCATATAATAATTTTAAATATTTAATAATTAAGGCTAGCCCTTTATTTATATTATTTGGCTATAATTTAATAGCACTTATTAATGCACTTCTACTATAAGAAACTAATATTTTAAATATAGTTAAAGCTAATAAGAATATTTAGGTTGCATATACTTAAATTATGTAATATTTATACTATGCTAATGCTAAGTATGTAAAATAGTATAATTGCTAATACCTTAATATAAAATTTATGAAAGGCAACTTAGTTATAATATTAATAAAGTATTTATGGTAAAAGTATAGGAGCAAGAAATTTGCAAATAAGTATTTAGGCCTATTTTATATTTTTAAGGTAATTAAAAAGCATGGCCTTGCTTATAAGTTGGACCTACTTATATAATATTACATTTATAATGTTGTTTCTATTATTATTTTAAAGCTATTTAGGCCTTATAAAGGCGAAATATTTATATTATAATTTAATATTAAGGTTAAATAAGATAACGTTTTTAAGGTGGAAGTTATTTTAGGGTATTAAAGGCTATAATTAATATAATAATATTTTATTTATTAGAAGGGCTATAGTTATAATAATAATTTATAAAAGTTGCGTTTTTATATATTAAATAACTTAGTATGAGAATATAAAGTAGGGATTAAAAGGTAGTTGGAAGCATGCTAATATAGCGCTAAAGCTGCATATATAATATAATTTATATTTATTTTTTTTATTTATATAAATATTTTATATGCCCATTTATTTGGGGATTTAATATTGCCCTTATAATAACCTTATATTATATTTGTGAGGACATAGCGCGCCTACTTATTTGCGTTTTTTATAAAATTATTACTCCTTATATACCTCTAGGTTACTCCTTTTTATTATCCTTCTTATTTTCTATTTACTTCTCGCAAAATATGCACAGTGCTTGCGTTTTGCATGTAAGCTTTTTAAATATAATAACATTGCGGCAAACTAGTAATATAAACTTATTTTTTGCAATTATTAAGGTAGTGGTAGGCGCAACTTATATGGCCATAATAACTATACCCTTAGCGGGTAGGAGGCGAATTGCCTTTATAAGGCGCTTGCACTTATTATTTTAAAGGAAGGCCTAAAGTAGCTTATATATAATGAAGGGGATTTAATATAATATACACGTAACAAATTAGTAGCACATAGAAAAAGGGGGACCAAAGTGTATTTATAGGAGTATAAGTCTAGTTATTATAGCTATAATAGGTATAGTACTTGCTAGTACCTAAATAAAATTATATTAGCCATATATATACAATATAAGCATATAGTAAAAGTGTTATATAAGATATATATTTTATTAGTTTAATAATGGCAGTAATAAGTGCTATTTTTTTTAAGGTGGCATACATAATGCGCGCATTATATAGATGTTATATGTATAGGGCTAGGCGCTTTTTTAACCTTTTTATAAAATAGTTAAAGGCGTAATATTAGTACTTAGTGCGCCTAGGAGGATTATAATAGGGGCATAATATAAATAAAATAAACTTAAATATATTTATTTGGGGGGCAAAGCTATTAGAAGAAGTGGAAATAAAAGAAGATTAAGGCACCTATTAGTAAGAGTTTAATATAAATATAGTTTATATATTATATAAGCGTAGTATTATAAGGAAATGCAACTTATAGTAAAAGTAGGAGTACTAGATATTTGGGAATTTATAAAAGCCATTAATATAAAGTGCAAGTATTATAAATATATTATATGGAAAATACTAAAAGAACTAATATTAGTAGTAGTTATAATAGGTAATTAAAAAAATAAGTTAATATAAGTGCCTAGCTTAAATAATATAAATATATTATAATAGTAATAAAAGGGGGGACTTATTATTAAAATTATTATTATTATTTTTATTATTATTATTTTATTATTGTTATTATAATATATTAATATAGCTTTTACAAATTATTATATATAAGGGGGTATTTATTATTTAATTAATTATATTAAGGGGAAAGGAAGGAAAAAAAGAAAAGGGAATAGGGGTATAAGGGTTTAAATATAAAAATAGGAGGGCGCCTTGCCTATATTATAATAATAAAGCTATTTAAAATAATAGGCACCCTTAATAATATAGCTTACTATTTAGAATAATAGGAAGGATAATAATAATAGGATAAAAAAAGGATTTTTTAAAGGCCGCGACTATCTTGCTTTTTTATAATACTATTATTATGCCGGCCCAGTTTTGTTAAAAACCTCTATATTAATAATATTTTCTAGTTGCTATTATGCCATTTTAGGGCATGGCGCGCTATAACCCGGCCCCTTTACTTTTAACTCGGCCCCAACTATATTATGGCAATATTATAATAATATTATAATATTATACTATTATTACTTTTAAAGGTAGGAATATAAAAGGAAGGGCAGCTTATTAAAAATGTTTATTATAATAAGCTAATATTAGTGGGGCTTTAATATAGTACTGGCAAAGAATGTTGGTATTAGCGCCTTAATAGTATAAATACCCTATTGTATAGGCGTAATGCTGGCTATAAGAGGATAAAGGGAAACCAAAAGGTTTAAAAGGAAGGAAGGGAGGTAATAATTAGTAGCCCACTACTATTTAATACACTACTTCTCCTCTACGCCTACTCTACGCCTATGCTGCGTGTGCCTATTTACTCTATTCGTGACCCTTCGCCCTAATACTGACCACATTTGCAATAATGGCCTTGGAACACTCCAGGTCTCTCGTTAACCAGAGGCAATCCGCAGGGCTGTCCATGCATACATCTCCAAAGTCGAGCTCACTGCGGCTGAGGTCGATGCCGTCGAGAAGTCCCTGTTTTGGACTGACACGACAGGTCCCCTCCTCCTCCTGCTTCGTGGCATTATCGCATGTGGTGTCCTAGAATTTGTCTTAACCTAAAAGCGATGGCGGGTGAACTACGGTCTGGCTCCATCTCGCACACCACCCACCCAGCTTGCGGTGCCATACCTCGCAAAGGATAATCCCTCACTTCGATCTGAATTCAGCCATCCAGACGTTGTCATTACTCTGACGTCCCTTTCCTACTACTACGGCGGACTCTCCAACGAGAGCCTTTTCACCGCGATGGAGTGTCTTGTGGGTTCAGACCAGGCTGACGCAGAGTATCAGGCCTGGGTCGGAGATGCTAACAGGCTGCCTGACGAGTTCAAGCAACTTCAAGGCATCAACCTGCAGGATCGCCCTCTTTGCATATCGAAGTTGTTTCCACCGCTCCGCTTCGCCAAGAGTGTGATAGACTTTTTCCTCGCACACATCGTCTTTCCCAAACAGATGAAGGAGTTCCCACACAAGCTCTCGGCCTCCGGATGGGATATTGGGAAGCGCAAGGGCCGGCCCCTGACGGGGTTCTCCGGCACGAATGACTCTCGTTGGGTGCTGCCAACTGATGTCCACCATCTTGACCACCCCGAGCAGAAACACACCAACGCATTGGTTCTGGAATACATGTTACAACCTGAAAACGGTGTTGTGCTAATAGAGCCGGCCTGGCCAGGTACTTCGGATGCGGAGCACTTACTGGCAACTGTTCTGCACCTTGCTCCAGCGGCACAGGTCATTCTGGACGTAGGTGCCCAGATAATCGAGCTCATCAACATCAAGGTGGCCGAGACTTGGTTGAAGGAGCACAACTTGACAAAGGAGGCGGCCGTGTTTGTGAACGAGGACGACGAGCTGTGCGTCATTGACCGGGCAGGCAGAGTAGACTTGCTCCGTGCCTCATCATTTTTCACCCGCATGGACGCCTGCCTTGTCTTCCTTGACGAGGCTCACACTCGTGGGATTGATCTGCGTCTACCAACAAAGTACAGGGCTGCAGTTACTCTTGGTGCCGGCCTCACAAAGGACCGACTCGCGCAGGCTTGCATGCGAATGCGCAAGCTTGGAAAAGGGCAGAGTGTTGTCTTTTGCATCTCTCGGGAAATCCAAGAAAAGATCATGCAGTCTAAAAAGGACGCGGGACCCGTCCTCCGGAGCTCGAGTATCAAGCTCATAGACGTAATTCTTTGGGCAATCTCCGAGACGCATGTGGACCTCCATCACAACCTTCCGCTCTGGGCAGTCCAGGGCGCGCGGTTCGTCCGTCAGCAAAAGCTATGGGAGCAGGTCCGCCACAATGGCCGCACGTCACTGTCCAAGCATCACGCCGAGAAGTTCCAAGAAAAGGAGGCACAGTCTCTTGATGATCGCTTTCGCCCGCGCCAGGGTGAAGGCCAGTCTCTTTCTTTGGGTGATGCCTCAGATGTCGATGTCCAACGCATAGTCGAACGTTGTCAGGAATTCGACGAACTGCAGTGCAATTCCAGCACGCTCCAGGAGGAACAAGAGCGCGAGCTGTCGCCGGAGGTTGAGCAAGAGCGACAGGTTCAGAGGGCACCCCCTGCTGAGCCTTTGCTGCACAGTCTACACCAGGACGTCCAGGACTTTGCCCTTAGGGGTGTGTTCAGGGCCGACTCCACGGCATACATGCCGGCGTTCGAGGCATTGAAAGACTGCAGTGCCGCAAAGGAATATCCAGTCTGTCAGCTGACAGGCAGCGACAGGTTCCTTGTTACCGCCGACTTCGCCAGGACCATCGTGCCCACTGGTCATGCCTCGTTTCTTTCCGATGTTTTCCAGCGTCCCGTGCAGTGGGTTCTCACAAGCCGGGAGAAGGGAACCGCTACCATTGATCGGATGCTCATCGTGAGTCCGTATGAGGCGAATAAGCTCTACAAGCCGATGGCGAGTTCCACTGCAGCCACATTGCATCTCTTCAAGCCTCGCAGCAATTCGGGGTACGCCTCGCTCGATGGGCTAGATTTCCACACCGTCACTGCCCAGGCCGGACGCTCCATCGTGCCCCGCAGTCTCGCAGTGCAGCTTGCCCTCTTCTCGGGACAGCTTTACATCAGCTCTTTCGAGGATTATAAGGAGATCTGCAACTTTCTGGGACTCTCTGCCAAGAAGGTCACACAACGGATGACTGACCAAGGTTGGAAGCTCAGCCCTGAGGGCTTCATTCTGAGCGATGACCAGGGCCGGGCCGGGGGTGCATCAGGACTGACCGAGAGCCCTGTCGGCTTTTTTCACACCCTCATGTCCAAAATCAGGCGGAATGGGGATGGTATCGACAAGACGGACATGGGCGGCTTGCTGGTGGGCAGAACGTTCCAGGAATCCGACTTTGAGGAGCAAAACGACTGAGGGATGTTGCTAGCAGACACGTTGGGACAAGCTTGAGAAGGACAGGATAACAAATGTACACAGATTATTGTTCTAACGTCGTCGAGATAGGAATCATCAGGGACACCCCGCGGCCCTTCTTCCCTTGTCCGTGACTGTGACAGTGGCCATACCAATAGCCAGCCCGTCGTGCCCGAGACCGGCTGGCATTATGACTAGCCGCAGCAGTTTGTAGGAGCGGCTCTCGAAGCATTCCAACATTCGCCGCGAGAAAACTATGCCAGGCTGCAAGAGCAGAGCAACCCAGCCGTGCGACTGCATGCGCAGAACCTCGGGGAGCATTGGGTTTGTCCACGCAGGAATGAAGTCGCAGGCGCCCAGCCAGCCATGACTGCTAAGGTATGCCACCTCGAGATTCTGCGCCGTCGTCACGGCACAGCCCCAAGTGTCGTCGATATTGATCGTCATTCCAGGTGCCTCTGCCGCTGCGTGTAGAGCATGATGGGTGCTTTGGTAATACCGCCGACCCGCGACAGCTTGATATTCACTCTTGCGATGCCCGCCTTGTGGGCCTGCACTAGATCGGCCACCGTGAGGATCAGCTCGTCCGCGAGCATCGGGAGCCCGGCGAGCCTCAATACCAATGTCGTCCTGCTTATTACCCCGCCTGCCTGGGAGCCCTCGCCACGAGGGCCAAGGACCCACTCATTATTAGGCGAGCCGGCGGACGGAAACTCCCGCACGAGGGCCGCATGACTAAATTAGATTGCAGGCGTTAAGAGAACTTGCTGTGCTGTAGGTATCTGTGCGAGAAGTAACCAAAGTCTTCTGGCAACATCAACAGCGGGCTGTCCCTACCATGTCCGCCGCCAGATCTCAGCTCTGGCGCCCCGCGGCAGCAGCCATCAGCCGGTCACCCACACCCTGGCAAGAAACACGGCGGCAGGACTGCGGTGCAGATTGCGTTGGCATGGGGAGTTGGTAATGACCGCTCAGTCGCCCGTAAGAGCACTATCGACTGGCAGACTAAGGAGAAGCTCGAGGCAGACTTTGTGCTGGATTCCGAGAACATCGAGGCCATCGGGGCTTTGGATATGAAGGCGAGGTTCGATGACCCCAGCTTGGACTATACATAGGTGGAGACTTTATACCGACCTTGAGGGGATTGAGGGTACCAAGGATGGACGGACCCATTGAAGGAAGTTGGGTACAAGAGTGTGATTTTCAACTGTTGACCGGTATAGGAGAATAGTCTGTGATACATTTTGTTAAAAACGAGGCAATCCAAGTGCAGATTCACAGAGCAATAATGAGGTTGACTGTCTCCCTAGGTATATGTTGTGTTCTAGTCGGGCTTTTACCAGCAGCTCTAGTGGAAGAATAAATGGTTTAGCATGTTACATTCCGTCCATGCACTATTATTCAACATTTTAGACACAGTTGTCGTTGATGCGTACAATCAAAAAAAGGCGATCGTGACATGGACTATGCATGTGGTGACCGGGGTGTATTAAATAGTCCTCGTGTCGAGGGAACAGTGGGTCGAGACGAGTCCTCGCACTGGTCGCTTGGCGGTAATAGGCCCGCGAGCCGCAGCCATTACATCAACTGCGGAATAGTCCTTTTCCGGAAGCTCATTGGTCCAGCGATTAGAGACAATTCAGGATATCTGGCCCTGTAGAATATCACCACGAGCCCGGCTCACAGGCGGTCCTCAACCATCATCGTCCGCGCCTCATCCTTAGGTATTTCCACCACCGTCCCCCGGCAGACGCAGACCATCAATAAATAATCATGGCCACGCGACTCCTAGCGGGCAAGACGGCGGCCATCACGGGCGGCACGACGGGTATCGGCCGCGCCATCACGCTCGAGTACCTCCGGCAGGGCGCCAACGTCGCCGTCAACCACCTGGGGCTCCCCAGGGACGAGCCGCTGCGGCAGAGCCTGCTGGAGGAGGCCAGGCGCATCCGGGCCGAGGCGCCCCGCGACCTGCCCACGGGCGAGATACTGGAGATCGCGGGCGACGTGACGGACCCGGCGACGGGCAGCGCGCTCGTGGCCGAGGCGGCGCGGCGGTGGGGGTCGCTGGACATCTTCATCGCCAACGCGGGCATCTTCAAGGCGTGCAAGTTTCTCGAGTAAGGCGCCCCGAGCAGTTGAAACCCACCCGTTGCCAAGCGTGCACATGCATATATATATATCTAACCCCCCTCGCCAGCATCGACAAGGAGACATTCGACACCTCCCAGCTCGTCAACGTCAACGGGGCCTTCTACGCGTGCCAGGCGGCCGCGCGGCAGATGGTGGCGCAGGGAAAAGGCGGCTCCATCATCGGCATCTCGTCCATCAGCGCGCTGGTCGGCGGCGGGCAGCAGGTCCACTACACGCCGACCAAGGCGGCGCTGCTGTCCATGACGCAGTCGATGGCCATCGCGCTGGCCAAGGACAGGATCAGGGTCAACGCCCTGCTGCCGGGGACGATCCACACGCAGCTGGCGGACCGCGACATGGCCGACCCGGGGAAGCGGCGCTACCTGGAGCAGCGCATCCCGTGGGGCCGCGTCGGGAGGCCCGAGGACCTGGCCGGGCCGGCGGTGTTCCTCGGGTCGGAGAAGCTGAGCGGGTTTGTCACTGGGGCGCAGTTACTTGTGGATGGGGGGATGTACGTGCATCTTCAGTGAGGGGGTGCGTGGTCTGGATGCCTGCTAGGAATGGGATTGGGTGAGGGGGCATGGCCGATTCGATGCGGTCGTTTTGCTCATGCCTCCTTTTTACCGGGGGCAGGCCGGTGAGAGGTAGAGATTCAGGCTGCCAGGACGGATTCGGGGAGGGCCACGACACACCCTATTATCATATCCTCTTTGACTCCGAGGAGGACTCCAAGGTCGCATGTAACGTATCTGTAAAGCCCGCAGAACTTCCAGTCTTGTCGACATGACTGTAGATGCATCAAACTTGCTGCGTTATGAGCACGTGTATTGGTCGAGGGCTGTCCTGGGCACAACAAAGCCCGTCTGTCACCCGCTTGCTCTTGTGGCCACACTGCCTGGACAAGGCTCGATGGACCGCGAAGCTGTCATGGACGTGCACACGGTTGACACAAGTCAGGGGGGCAACTCTACTTCCTAGGATGTGCGATATACCCACAATTTGTTTGCCAGTACTATAAGGGTATAAGACGGCCACAAGATCGTACAGAGGTAGTCAGTGGGCGTGCCACACCGGGCAACTACACGCCTCGACCAAGGACAACACCCGAGACCGAACAACCTTGGGAACAGCCAAAGATGTAGAAAGTCATGGAAACATCATCCCACCATCCATTCATCAAGAACCACCCCACCCACTCACATAACAGCACACCCACCCCCCAACCACCTCGTCTCAAGCGCCCTGATCCGCTCGTTAAGCGCCCACAGCATCCTCATTCAACCGGCGCTCATTAGGAAGCGTCCGCTCCAGCTCGCCCATGCGGCCGCGGTAGTGGCTCCGCACGGCCTCGACGACAGCGCCGCCCTGCTCGGCCGACGAGCGCACCACGCCCTCCACCTCGGCCAGCTCGCGGTGGTGCTCCTCCCTGAGCCGTGGCGCCAGCTCCAGCGCGACCTCGCGGCCCGCCGCCGTCTCGCGCAGCGGGAGGCCGTCGCGTCCCAGCCCACCTCCTCCTGCAGCTGCAGGTAGAACGGCGCCGTGCCGCGCGCCACCGCCGCGGCCACGACCTCGCGCGGGGACCCGGGGCCGTCGAGGCACCCATTGCCAGCAGGAGGGCCCAGATGCGCGCCCTCCTCGGCGCCGGCGCGGTCCCACATGGTCCTGGCGAGGGTCACGTCCGCCAGGTTCGCCTCACCCGTGATGCGGCGGAGCATGTCGAGGCTGCGGGCCGTGTTGGTGCGTCACGCGCGTGTCCGAGATGGGGTGCAGGTAGATGATGCCCGTCAGCTTCGCCTCCTGCCTGTGCGCCGCGGCCAGGTGGTCGGCGATCATCTGCAGGACCTCCGTGTCGGAGAGCCTGGTGTCTGAGAAGCCCGGCGTGTCGACGAGGCGCACCGTCTGGCCGTCTGTCTTGGCCTCGGCGACCTGGATCTCGCGGGTGCCTGGGGGCATGATGGCTTATCAGTATGGCTGTGGGGTGGCCGTCTTGGGTGCTTGGGCTTTTGGGGGGGGGGGGCTTGGGGCTGGCAGGGGACAACCGACAGGATGTGAGGTCGTGTCCGATTTGCAGATCGGTGCGGCCGGTGACCTTTGATATGAACGTGGTCTTGCCAGAGCCCGTCATCATGGGCGAGTGTCAGCTGCGCATCTCTGGTATTTTCTTTTGGTGAGAAGGGGGTCCACTCCATGACTGTGATCAAAGCATCCTTTCTCACGAGTTTCTGGTACATGGACTTGGTGTATTTCGACCCATCGCTAATCATATTACCGCCTCGCTCGCCCTTGGCACTCTGCGGGCCGCCGCAGAAGTCCTCTGTGGACGGCCCTGATAGCTGCTGGATGGCCTGTGCGACGGGATGGTCTGGAGAGCAGGTCTGAGAAGCTTGGGGCTCTTCACTTGACCCGCTGGACTGCCCAGGCAACTGCTGGGCGACGCATCCGAAGGCGAGGTCTTCAGAACAATTCCGCGGGATTTAGAGCTCATCATCTAACCCTGCGAGGCGCTCCGAGCCGGCTGTGTCGCTGGGAGGGAAGCTCTCCTGCTCCTCGAAGAAGGCTGTGTCGCTGGAAAGGAAGCTAATGGGCTCCTCGAGGAACGGATCGCTGAAGTCACTGACACTGACGGTATCATGGTTGTGGATGACGTCGAAGTCGTCGAACCAGTCGCCCGATGGATCTGGGGCGTCGCTCAGTCTTGCCACGGCCGATGAGCGCGGTGATTTTTGGAAAGATGTGAATGTTTGAGGCAGAGCTGTGTGTCATCCTTGGTTTGCGACGGGCATCTGATGTACATATGGGTGGAAGGCTGGCCACTAGACGGCCCAAAAGCTGGTGGCAAGGACGGCGCGTCGTCTAAGAGACTGCATCATTGACGTGGCCACACTTTGCCAGTTCAAAAGTGCCTCAGGCTGCATCATTCCTGCATGATTTTGCTTGGCTGGAGTATCTCAACGGCGTCATGTTTAGCAACAGGAAGAGTAGGCAAGCAGGGAATTTAATTGCTCCTTGTCATTGACAGGCAGGTACCTTCCCAAATGAGGACCAGGCAACCATATTTCGCCAGCTTTTGTTTGAAAAGTACGCAGCCAGACATGGAAATGGCATGTTGCTGTTCTTTGAGTCTCCAAGATAGGCTTGTCAAGTCTTTACACAGTCACGTTTAGAAAATGCTAGCATGCTCATTGAATCCCAAATCTTGTTCACTTACACATGAGCTCTCCATCCATCGTCACAAATGTATGTATCTGGGATCCCAGACCTCGGACACAGAAACATGTTCAAATGTTCGACGAGCCGCCCTTTTGCTGCACGTCAACCAAGATCTTGCAGTGCTGCTGCCCAGGCTTGGACAGGACCTTGATCCCCTTCTCAACCAGGTCCCCCATCTCGATCTTGCCAGTGACCATCGGCGCGGGGTCCATCCTCCCACTGCCCAGCGCCTCAATGACCTCCTCATAGTCCTCGTCCCGGTAGGAGAGGGAGCTCACCAGCGTCGCCTCCTTGTACACGTACATGTTGAGGTCGACCTCGGGCACCGGCGCCGCGCGGACCGCGACGTTGACGATAGTCCCCCGCGGCCGCAGCGCCGCCAGCGCCGTGCCCAGCGTGACCGGGAGCCCGGCGCACTCAAACACAGCGTGCGCGCCGCGCGCCCCGCCCGACAGCTCCATCACAGCGGCCACGACGTCGTCGCCGGCGGGCGAGAGGACCCGCCCCGGCTCCGCCCCGAGCGCAACCAACATCTCGCGCCTCGCGGGCGTGGGCTCGCTGACGACGATCTTGGTCAGCCCCTGCGCGCGGAGGGCGAGGAACACGGCGCACCCGATGGGCCCGCCGCCGAGCACGAGCGCCGTCGAGTCGGGGGTCAGGCCGCGCGCGAGGCGGGTCGCGTGCCACGCGACCGACAGCGGCTCGACGAGCGCCGCGAGCTCGGGCGCCGTGCCGGGGGGCAGGCGGAAGACGGTCTTGGCCTCGACGACGGCGGCCTCGGCGAGCCCGCCGTTGGCGTGGATGCCCCGCCACCCCCACGCCTGGCAGACATTGGTGTGGCCCGCCGCGCAGGCCTCGCAGGTGCCGTCGTAGAGCGAGGGCCGCACCGCCACGAGGTCGCCGACGCGGGCCCGAGTGCCAGCGCCCTCGCCGACCTCCGTCACGACGCCGCCGAACTCGTGGCCGAAGACGACGGGCATCTTCTCGTCCTTTGTCAGCGGGTGGGCAAAGTCGGGCTTTGTGGAGACGGCCTCGTCGTAGTACAGGTGGCTAGGTTGGCCGGGGCTCGGGATTAGCTCATGATGATTTGATAGGTGATATTGAACATGGTCTGGGCTGGCGTAATTACATGTCGCTGCCGCAGATCCCCACAAAGTTTGGCTTGATCTTGACGCAGCCTGGCCGGCACTCTGGCTCGGGGATGTCCTCCAGGCGGATATCCTCAATGCCGTAGTATCGGAGGGCACGCATGATGTCGAGACTGGCTTGTGAGGATGAGTCTGCTTCTGAAATGAGTTTAGTCTGTGAACACGGAGGAGCAGGAAGTCATCGGGAGATGGGCCAAAAGTTACAATGAAACCTGAATCGATGTGGAAGATATAGTTGAGAACGGAGCTTATGAATGAATGCGAGGGCCTCTTCCGAGTCACGTATTCCGAGGTCCTCTACAAAGTAACCAACCAACCGCATGCATGGAGGCTTCGGATCGCTCACCGTGCGGGGTCCGCTTTAGTCCCGCGACTCCATCCTCATTGCGCAGGCCGAGGCTCTTTATTCGGCCAGATTATGGGGCTTATGCGTTGAGGGGTACAGACTCAAGCCAGTATTGCCGGTCTAAGGTTTCTCAATTCCTCGGCAGTGTTGTGTAAATGTGTCAAACAGCCGAAGACCACGTGCAACTTCCAAGGTTGTCTAGTTAATAAAGCACGCGTTAAGAAAATGCTCTGGGCAGTCACACACATAGCTGAGCAGATATGCGAGTAGGGAG
Source organism: Diaporthe batatas (assembly GCF_019321695.1). Taxonomy (NCBI): domain Eukaryota; kingdom Fungi; phylum Ascomycota; class Sordariomycetes; order Diaporthales; family Diaporthaceae; genus Diaporthe; species Diaporthe batatas. The sequence continues at coordinate 714,563 of NW_025408550.1, forward strand.
GCTCATACTTACACTTCTTGTCGGATCGACACCCGTGGTTGACCAAATTCCCTGGCCAAAGGCTCACACCTTTACTGCCATCGCAGTTGCCCATGACGCAGGTGCCGAATGCATCTTCGTGGCCAACCATTCCCATCAGGTTGACATATTCCGTCCATTCCATCTCATTATTTGACCCCCGTCTGCGAGATGCGTGCGAGGAGGCAAGATGTGGCTGTCTGCTTTCCATGAGGAAGCGTTAGGTATAACGGGCGGTGAGGGGCAACTGGGTGCTCGAGTTTGATCATCAAGCTCTTTCAGGGGGGCTTCTGTTTGAAGACAAAGCAACTCGGCGCTGACTGCTGCTGCAGCTTGGGATCGTGGCATCTTCGCAGGGCCCAACGAGTGCTTTCAAGAGGTGGCTTCTTGAGGTTGGAATGCAACTTGGAAGCACACTTTTTTGTTGGTCCGAGAGAAACTTGCTAGACTCTGGCGATGGATCTTGAACAACCCAAACCAAACCCCTTCTAGCAGTGCAGTGCTGGTACGGTGGACAGTCACTACTGACTTGCTGCCAGCCTACTCCCTTCTTCTTCATCCGGGCTTTCACAACTCAGCTCAGTCAAAAGCTCTTCCAGGCTTCCATTTCCCACCACAAACTCGATCTGTCATTCTACTCCATCGCTCTCCACCCTGCCACACTTCTCTTTGCCTCAAGGACCAGGACTGTGTGGCCCCTGTGCTTTGCCTCCACCAAGATCACCACTCCTATGCCTCATCAAAGTGCAACATGATGGGCTCGTCACATCCTGTACCTCTGCAGGCCCGCTTGCCAGACACCAGCAGCTACCCCACAACTAATCTGCAGGTGGAGATGCTGGCAGTGGTGTATCTGGTCTCAGCCCTTGCATACACCACCTACCTCCTGCGAATGTACACCAGGATCACCTCAAAGCAGCTGGGACTTGGTAAGCACTTCCGAGAAGACTGAGCCAAGTTTACCATCCCTGGTTCCGCCGCTAACCGCTTGCTGATCCACAGACGACTGGGTAATGACTGCTGCCGTGGTACGCTGACATCTGCCTCATCTGAAGTGTACCCTTTCTGACAAGCTGGCAGGGCTTTTCGATTCCGCTCGTCTGCCTCCAATTCTTCTGTACGATCCTCCCTCTCTCGCAACCTGTTCCAAAACTGTCACTCCCCAGACATGGACAGCTGCAAATATGAAACGACCTAACAGCTGCTCTCCAGACTACAAGTACAACTACTTCGGGGTCCCGGAGGCAGAACTGAAGCACAACAACCCCCACTTTGCAGGCCCACCTCTGTTCTTTACAAGGTGGCTGAACCAAGTGCTCTACGCCCCGATCCTCGGCTTGGTGAAGACCTCCACGCTGGTCTTGATGCTGCGGATTGCGGGTCACATGAGGGATTTCAGGCGGTCGATATACGTACGTCAGGAGCACTAACTATGCATTCTCAAACAACAACCTCATGCCAGCCAGGCCCTTCAGGGCCCAACGAGAAGCCCGGACAGGGTTGCTGCGCTTCCCAACTGACCTCCTCATAGGTCATCAACGCCGTCAACCTAGCCCTCACAATCTCCCAGTTCGTCGGCATCATCTTCGACAGGATCCCAGTGGCGGCATACTGGGACTCAAAGCTCCCCACCCAGCACCAAGTCGACACCGCGGCCTTCATGACGGCAACGTCGACCCTGACGGTCCTGACCGACTTCCTGGTGCTCGCCGTCCCGTTCGGCATCTTCGTCCGGTCCCAGCTCCCCAGGGCGACGAGGTGCGGCGTCATCCTGATCTTCATGACCAGCGGCCTGTCAGTACCCCATCTACCTACCACCAGTTCCTCACGCTTTTCCTTTTCGCTCCCCAGGGTGGCGGTCATCGATTATTACTGACAGCCAACCCAACCCCACAGGGTCACAATCATGGGGATAATCCGCCTCTGCGTCCTCGTCGACGCCTACTACGAGCCCCGGGTCGGCGGCTACATGGACTCGTGGGGGCCCTGCCTCAACACGCTCGAGTCGAGCCTCGGCGTCATGACCGGCTGCCTGCCGACGCTGAGCCCGCTGCTGCGCGAGTGGTTCCCGCGCGCCTTCGGCGGCCTCTGGCGCGGCGGCACGGAGCAGAACGGGTTCCCCTCCCAGGGGGCAAGCAGGAACGGGAAGGGGAGGGCGGCGGCTGGTGGCGGCGGTGGTGGTGTCGTCGCGCTGTCGGACTTTAGCCGCCGCCACCACAACCCCCGCTCCGTGAGCGGGTCGACCACCGAGAGCCAGCGGGGGTTGTTCGGGCATTCTGGGATTAGGAGGACGACTGATGTGAGCAGTCCTTCTTCTTTGTTATGGGATTCACACAAACCTGAGGGCGGTGGATGCTGACTGACTGCCTGCAGATCCACATCGCGTACTCCAGCACGTCTCTCACGGACCAGCACCCCGGCAGGGCTGGCAGCGCCGGCGAGGCATCGTCGCCTGCACTCTTGGATCCGGCCATGGTGCACGTGTGGCCTGATCCTCGCTCGTGAAAAAACACAAGCTGTGCCGTCGATTCATAAATCTTGGGGTTGCGAGCCCCTTCGCTACGGGGAGGAAGAAGTTGTTCCAGTGGCAAGGAGTGGGAGAACGGTGAGGGTTTTGGGGTCAAATGGGTGATGTAATTGGTGCCGGGAATAGGAAGTAGATCCTAATGAAAGCACCTTCAAGTCTTTTGGGGGAGGTCATCTGACGGAAGGACAAGACGGACGTTCGCATCCGCAAGCCCTATGTGGAGCACTTTCTTCTGTGCTAATAATCGAATTCGATCACGTAGAAATCATTGACTACGTCGCACTCGAGGATAAAATTCAGTAAATTAGAGCTGCTTCTGCCCACTTCGCTAATGCTCTACAACTTCTCAAATCGCCATCTCCACTCTCCTTCTTTTCCAAGTCTCCACCTGGGCGTGTCTCCTAGCTTTAAGGCGTGTTCTCGTAAGCCTCCGCCAGGAAGCCCAGTAAAGCGAGCCTCATCTGGTTGGACTGAGCAAAAGGGTAGACATCAATCTCGACGTAGTTGTTCACTTGAGGGGGGACAGCTGCCCCGGGCGGCACGGTATGGTCCAGCTCAGGGAAGTAAAAGCAGATCAAGTGGTCGTAGTCAAACATGGCCACGTATCTCGTGCTTTTCTTGATGGCGTATGCCGACGCCTGTTTTATGAGGTGCAACGAGCCCCCTTCGAAGGCCGATATGGGTCGTGGGACCCCCGGGGGAGTGAGGCTTGTCAGAATTGCAGCGAGATCGGCCGCGGCGGTTGCGGCCGCCGGGTTGTAGGGTCTCACGGCCGCGTTGAGCCGAGAACTTGCAATAATAGTTCGCCTCTTGTACTCGAAGACAGCAAAGGGGCGGGGCTCCGGCTGGGCGGCTCTGAGGAATGTCATGTCCGTCCGCACGCCTCTTGTCTTGTTGTCTTCACACTGCGAGCTGAGGGTGCCGTTAAGCATGGAGTGGGTGTTGAGAGCCTGGGATACGGGGTGGATCAGATATAGTGCCGAGGTTCGTACAATATCTGCCTCGTTCCGGTGCTGTATGGGTTGCTCCTTGTTGTATATGCGCTCATTGAGGAATGCAGTCCACAAGGGAACAGTGCTTGCGTTCTGAAGATTGTTTAGAAAGACTTGCCCAACCGCGGACCAGCGATTGGCTTGCGTACGCCGAACCGCAAAATTAGGTGATGTCGTATTCTTGGATTCTGTGCCACCCTCAGAAGCCTTGTGGACGGTACCATTGTAGCGGTAAGTCGGCAGAGGATCGTTGAAAGACTGTAAAAGGGAGCGAGGTGCCAACGCAGCAGCCATACTGAAAGGGACAATTTGGACGGGATAAAAAAGGCTATGAAAACTGTAGAAGACTTGGAGATGATGTTTCTTTCCATGGAGAACTCGGAGCGCGTGTTCTGTTGATATTTGAATCTATAGACAGCCCGAGGGTGAACCTGCTCAATAATCGTACCAGCCAACTTTGCTATTAATATCTTGCTGTTGGTGTCTTGAGACAGGTCGATATTCTGGCCTACACCAGGTCCACCCCACAGCAACTGGGCCGCGGGCGCCGTCGGTTGGCGACATGGCCGCCCCCACACTAGAGTTCCTGTACTGCAGCCTAAAATAAAATAAAGACTGGAACTTGACATGGTACTAAACAGTATATGCATCTAAACCCTAGTGGTTAATTTTCATTCAATCGTTGGCTGACTGCATGCAACGAAACTTACTAAAAAAAAGAAGCCAACACAACGTCTTGCATCACCAGCAAAAGGGACATCTTTTTTGTCCCGTACCTAGGTAACAAACGCCCATCAAAATCTGCATTTGATTTTCTTTAGAAGCCAACTTCAAATTCTCCGACTCTATCTACGCGCATAGTAGCGCTACAGTTTACAAGCATCATCACCATGTCGTACACCGAGAGCTCCCAACCCCAGCCGACCTTTGAAGACATGTTTAGGCCATGGTCGCCCGCGGATGATCCAGACAAGCCGCCGTTCCCATATATCACCGGCTTCACCGCGCAAATTGACCGCCACTCAGCCCCTCCGCCGTTCGGCCAGCCCCATTATGGCCCTGGTCCGAGGCCAGGCCACTCATCGCGGTACCTGCACGACGTTCCTCAAAGCGAGCTGGTCGTCGACCACCCCCCTCTCGACACGCCGCCGCCGCCGCCTGAGACCGCACGGCTGACCGTCCACGCGCCCATGTCCGTGGGCTGCCACCGCGGCGCCCAGGTTGTTGCGTGCTCTGTCACGCCCCACGGGGGAGGCGAGCCGTTCCAGGCGGTCGCAAAGATCTATGATGCCCTGTATTACAGGTTCACCGAGTCGTACGCCGACGCACCCCGTGATGTAGTGCGGGAAGCCGACGGGGACTACAGCCGCGAGGCCGCCGCCTACGAGCATCTCCAGGCTACGGGACAGACTGGCTCCTTTGCCCCCGCCTACTACGGCTCGTGGACACTTAACCTTCCCATCACCAGCAGAGGCAAGGCCTATCTCAGGCCGGTCCGCTTGATCCTGATCGAGCGACTCGATGGGCCCTCTATTAAAGACAGCCTTATATATAACGGATCGGGAAATGCGGACAAGGACGCGTTTCACTATCCGCTTGAGTATAGGCTGGAGATCCTAGCGCTGGCTATGGATGGCTATGTCAGGCAGCAACACTCCGGGATCGACCAGTGGGACTTTGCCGGGCGCAACGTCATCCTCGCCCCAAGGCTACCCTCGAACGAGCCTGCTGTTGTTGTTGCGGGAATGTCTCTGCCACGCGTTGTGCTTATCGACTACAATACGGCCGCTGTGTACCCACTGACCGAGATGGGAAGACCCCCTCTTATGGACTGGCCACGGCCCTGGAATCCAATGACTCACTTCTGGGGCTTGCCTATGAATGACTTTTGGGGGTGGGTCCCTCATGAATGGCATGATAATCAAAAGTTTATCCAGGAGTGGCTCCTGTCAAGGTTCGGCACCGAAGAAAAGCGGAAGCTGTACGCCCCGGTGGAAAGAGAGATGGTCATCATAGACGATGACCTGCCCCTGCATTAGTGATTTTGGGAGAAGCCGCGAATACGTTGATGTCGTTTGTACTAGGTTGTTGGTTGGTTAAGAAAGAGAAGCAGCAGTGGATCACCTGCTCAGATGGACTGGCTGGGTATTCTGAGGTCAAAATAGGTATGGATGCCTTAAAATGCATATGCTGCCATAGTGATGCTAGGCAGGGCTTCAGAAAAGATGGCATGTAGAACATAATACGAGCCAAATTGGCCACACAAAGTCTACTCCCAAACAGGGGCGTCAGTTGGACTGATCGGCTGCTTGAGTTCTTCTACGATCCACTCGAGCACTACAAGACTTACCGTAATTACCTGAATGGGCAATAGAGGACGGTGTGAATTTGCACATTGCCGTGTAGATAGAATGCATCCTTTGATCTAGGTCAGAGATTGAGGAGTGACGCTTCAATTTCGTACAACACTACATTTTCTTTGTGCACAACATGACTTCGAGCATCATTTTCTTCTATGTGCATACTTAGGTAACCGTCACGGCCTTGGTCCGAATCATTCTGGGGCTGTTGTCTCAAGGCTACGATTTCGGGAGGCCACCAGGAAGGCCTAGTGTCCACAACCCTGAAGTGGAGTTTATGTACAGGATGAGGGCCAACATTGAAATCTGAGACACGAGTCGTGCATGTGGCCCCACGAGTATTATTTTCAGCTGTCCCTAATTCAGATGTTGGCGGTCGCGGCCAGGTGGCGTATCTTTCAGCCTTCCTGGGCCCTAGAAAATGCGGCCTCCATAAGCGGCCTGCTTCAACGCGGCCCGGGTGGGACTCTCATTCCACTGCCCATCAGTACACGTTCAAGTACTCATCAAGTACAATTGCTTCACTACTTGCGGCTTCCCCTTATATATTTGATGGTCTGCATGCATTCGGCAACGGCAGTAAGGAGCAGTCTATCAACACATTCTCCTGTTTCCCAAACTATCATAGTGCACATTGTCGATCTTGACATTTCCAGAACAGAATCGTTTTTGACCCAACACAACTATCTCAACTGATCTACAATGGCTCCCAAGCCCGACCCCTCAGTAGTGAAGACACCCTCAACCTCGACTGGGGCCAAGACAACTTCAGCATCCACCGGGACCAAGGCAGCCTCAATGCCGTCCAACACCAAGACACCCTCAGCTCCCTCCGCTGCCAAGGCATCATCCACCACTGCCAATCTTCCCATGAGGAAGGGCAACCCCGGCACCAGCACTACAGCCACCAAACCGCTCGGCTCGGCCGCCCTCAACACAAACGGTGCCGCGCCCGCTCGGCCCGGCTCCTGCAGCGTGTGCAATGGGACCAAAAAGAAGGTGTTCGTCGACTACGAGCCCGTCCTCCCTATGACTCCGGAAGCTGGGTTCCGCTTGGCCCCGAAGAACGTCGTCCTGTTCCCGAAGGCAGCTGCACAGAAAAAGTGACGCCGAGCTCGCAGGGTATCCGGTCACGAGTTGGCGCTGGAGAATAGTTTCTTGCTGAAAGATGGTGCTTGTATAGAGCAGTATGTGTGGGTGGTAAAAGCGCGCATAGATAGCCGGCTGGGTAGCATCCGCATATACCTGGGGGTGCTTGAATCCAGTTTGCAGGTTCAAATCTATGATATGACGAGATCTCATATGTTTTGCATACTGAAAAGTAAAGAACTTTGGTGACCATCCTGTTTCCAATACGCCTAGTTCGTGTGTTAGATTTATTTACTATAGTATACTTAGGTAAGCCACTAGGCAACCGCCCGCCCGGCTAGCCCTACAAACCCTACGAGAATTTTCGCAGCGCCTGCCACGAGACCTCCTATCAACAACATCCACCCACCCTTTCAGACTACAGTACTCCGTACACATCGTCACCATTGCATGCGCTGATCAGTAGGTACAGGTACAATGCACAGTTAAGGGCAGGTGCTGGGGCTGGTGGCATGGTTCCTGCAGGGTACCCCTGCAGAGCCCCTTATCAATAAGCCCCTCTACCTACACCTTCTGCCGAAGGGCTGCGGAGGGGCACTTTTTCCCTTTCTTTTAGGGTTATAAATTTATTCCTTAGTTTTTTAGTTTAATTAAATTAGTCTTTAATTTATTAGTATTTAAGTAAATTATAATTAAAAAAAATAGTTTTTAATTATTTAGTTATATTAAGTAATTAAAATTAAAAAATTAAAACTAAATTAAAAAAAAATTAAAAAATTAAAAAATAAATAGAGTTTTTTTAATAATAAATAAATTTTTTTTTAATTTAATAATTTATAGATTATTATAAGAATTAAATATAGACTTATAATTTATATATTTATTAAAATTATTTATAAGAATTATAAAGTTAATTTATTTAATTATATTATATATATTAATTATTTAATAATTATATATATTTTTAATTTTATAAACAATAAATTAAAAATAATTTATAATTTATTTAAGTTTCTATTTTTCTTTCTTTCTTATTTTTAATTTAATTATTATTATTAATTATTTTATAATTAAATTAATATAAATTTATAAATTATAAAAAAGTATATTAAATATATTTTCTTTATATTTTATTAATAAATTTCTTAAAAATCCATTAAATAGTATAATAATTATATTTTTAAATTATATATAATAATTTTATAAATATATTTAAATTATTATTTTTAAAAATTTAAAACTCTTTAAAATTTTTATATATAAATAAAAATATTTAATAAATAAATATAATATTTAAAGAATAAAATTTATATTTTAAAATTAATAATTTAAATAGAATATTTTAATAAATTAAATTAATATAATATTTTATAAATAAAAAGATTTATTAATATTTTAAATTAAATATAATATAATAATATTTATATATAAAAATTATTTTAAAATTAATAGAAATATTTAAAAATATATAATATATTTTAATACCTAATATTTTAAAAATTTTATTTTAAGTTTAAATTATTTAATTTAAATTCTTAACTATTTAATTTAGACTCTTAAATATTTAATTTAAACCCTTAATTATTTTATTTAAACTTTTAATTATTTAATTTAAAATTTTAATTAAATAGTTTAAGTTTTTAATTATTTAATTTAAGTCTTTATTTTTAAATTTAGTTTTTAATAATATAACTTTAATATTTAATTATTTAATAAAATAATTTAAATATTTATAAAATATAATAATAATATAATTATATATAAAAGTTTATTTAAAATTAAAAATATTTATAAAATATTTTATTATTATTTTTAAAATAATAAATTAATTTTATTATTTTAAAAGAAATTTAAATATAAAATATTTATATATTATAAATATAATATTATAAAATATATTATTATATTCTAATATTATTATATAATATTTTTATTATTATAAAAACTTATATATTTAAATAAATTATTTTTTAAATTTTATTAATAATAAAATTAAATTAATAAACTATTTATTATTAAAAATTTTAATAAATTATTTATAATAAATAAATTTTAATTATTAAAATATTAAATAAAAAGTTTAATTATTTAAATATTCTTTTATATTTATAATTCTTTTCTTTTTAATTTTTCTTATTTTTATTTTTATATAAACTTTTATTATTTCTATTATTATATAAAACCTTTATTTTATTAAAAGATTTATTTATTTATTTTAAATAAATATATTTTTTTAATTTTTTCTATTATAAAGTTTTTAATATTATTTTTAAAAATAATTTATAATTTATTTTAAAAATAAATATAATAATATTAATTATATATTACTTTTTTAAAAATATATATTTATATTTTTAAAATAATTTATTTATTTAAATTTTTTATTTATTAAAAATATAAATTAATAAATTTTAATATTTTATATTTAATAAAATATTTTATATTAATAAAAATAAAATTATATATAAATATTACTTTATAAATTTTATTTATATATAATTATATTTATATTAAATTATAATTAATTAAAATAATAAAAGTTATTTTTAAATTAATTTTTATAATAAAAATATATTTAATTATATTTTTTAGAAGTAATTTAATTATATAATTAATATATAAAATAGATCTTTTAATTTTATTTAAAAAATTAAATTTTTTATTTAATTTTTAATTAATTAATTTTTATAAATATTTTTATAAATATAAGAATAGTGGGCTGTAGTGGATTAGCTACTATAAGTAGAATTAGTGGGTTTGTGCTTATATATAGACTAGCTAGCTTAGTTAGTAGGTTTAGCTAACCTAACTAGGCGCTTTACTATCTAACTAGGTAAACCTTTAACTAATATAAATATATACTACTTTAATTACTTTTTATATATAAGTTAAGTTAATCAATACTAATTAGTTGCCTATTAGCTTTAAATAGTTAGGTAAGGATAGTTAATTACTTTAAAAGTAACTATACTAATATTATAAAGGTGATTAGTATTAATTTTAGTCTATTAATTAAAATTATAGTGATTATAATAACGATAATAGTGATAGTTAGCGTTAATTCCAATTTATTAGTTTGGAGCTATTAGAGGTATTATATATATCTATTACGTTTTAAGAAGAAGTTAGTAATTTTTAAAGACTTAGGATTTAGCTTCTTTTTTTATTAATAACCCCCTTTTTAGCTGTAAGTAATGCCTTAAGTTAGGTGCGATAATTTTTAAAGACTTAGGATTTATAACCTTTTTTTAATTATAATAAATAAGTAGGACCTTTTTATTAGGTAAGTCTTATAACTTTTATAATAACCCTCTTACTTTTTTATAATATATAAGAAGAAATGTAAGATTATAGATGCTTATAGTAACTTTTTTTAGTTAGGTAAATTCCTTTTATAATTAATAATTTAAGCCTATTTAATAAACCTTTAAACTAGTGATTAGTAGCCTACTAGTTTATTAAGCACTCTTGTTAACCTTTTAAGTACTCTTTAAGAGACCCTTAAGTATAAATAATAGCCTTATAGGCTAAGTAATTAACTATATAGATAAGGTGATAATATATTTATTATATAAGAACTATGCTTAGTACGCCTAATTAACTAAGTAACTAACTAAGCGACTAATTAAATGAACGACTAAATAACCCCTATCTAAACAACTGACTATAATTAACCCCCTATCCAAGCAACCATGCAGATAGTAATTCGTGCTTAAAGCAAGCCCTACTTTTTAATAGCTACTAGCTAGCTACTAGTTAAATGGTTTAATTAACTATATAAGTAAAAGAGAAGAAAAGAAGACCGCTAAAAGGACTAACTAGACTAATTAATAATTATAAATTAACTAATAATTAGTTATAGTTAGTAAATAACTAGTAATAGCTTAATAAGTAATTAGTAATTTAAATTTAATTTTACTTATTAAAGTAATTTAAATTTAAATGATTTAAGTAATTTGTAAAATGTTGATTTAAAGTGTTTTAAACTACTTAAATTAAGTAAATTATAATTATATATTTAGTAGTAATTTTAAGTAATTAGAGTGATTTAATTAGAAACTACTTTATTAGTAAATAAAGCTTTTTAATTAGCTAGAAGGAAGATTTTAAAAGACTAAAAAGGTATTAATATAGGAATAGTGGGCTGTAATAAATTAGCTATTATAAGTAGGATTAATGGGTTTATACCTATGTACGGACTAGTTAGCTTAGTTAGTAGATCTAGCTAACCTAATTAGGCGCTTTACCACCTAGCTAGGTAGATCTCTAACTAATATAAATATATACCACTTTAACTACTTCTTATATGTAAGGTAAGCCAACCGGCTAATTTACTGCAAGCAGGATTAGTGGGTCCGTGCCTACGCACGGACTAGCTAGCTTAGTCAGCAGGTTTGGCCAACCCAACTAGGCGCTTCGCCGCCTAGCCAGGTAGACCTTTAACCAACACGAATACACATCACTTCAACCACTTTTTACGCGTAAGCTAAGCTAACCGACAATAAAAAAAGAAATACTTTTAAAGAGTTTTAAGTTTTAAATTATATTTATTATTATAAAAAGGTTTATTTAAAAGTTTTTTTTAATAAAAGAAATAAAGAAATAAAAATAAAAAATAAATAAAATTTTTAAAAATATTTTTTATTAATATATTAATATTTTTAAAAGTTATATTTTATAATTTTTTTAATATTTTAATTAAATAAATTGAAATTAACTTTATAAATATATATATTTATAATAAAATTTTAAATTTTATTATTAAAAATAATTTATTTTTAATATATTAAATTTAAAGTTTTTAAAATTATTATTTTATTTAAATTTATATATATAAATATTTTATTAATATTTTAATTAATTAAATTTTAATTAATATATATATATATAAAGTTATATTTATTATTAATTATTTAAAATTAAAAGTATTTTAATAAATATTTTAATAAAGATTTTATAAATTTAAATTTAAATTTTTAAAATATTATTAATTATAATAAGTTTTTTTATTTTTAATATTTAAACTTTTAAAGTAAATATAGTTTATATAAAATAATTATTTTATATATTAATTTAAATTTTATTAATTTATAAATTAATTAATTTTTAAATTAAAAATAAATATATTAATTTTATTTATTTTAAATTTTTTAAAATCTATTTAAAGTTATTTAAATATAACTTTAAATAATATTTTTAAATATTTAATATATATATATATATATTTAATAATTAATTTTATTATAGTTTTATTTAAAATAATATAATAAATAATAATATATTTTTTAAAATTTAAAATAAAATATAATTTTAATTTAAATTTTATTTTAATAATAATATTTATTATATAATATATATTATTAATTTAATAATATAAAATATTTTTAAAAGTTATTTATTAAATAAAATTAATAAATATATTTTTAAAATATTTTATAAATCTTTAAGTTATTATATTAAAATTTATTAAAAATAATAAATAATTTTATTAATATTATTAATATTATTAATATTATTAATATTTAATATTAATTTTTAATAAATATTATTATTTAAGTTTAATAAATAATAATATTATTTTAATATAATATTAAGATTAATAAATTTTTATAAAATATTAAAAGTATATATATAATAAATTTTAGAAAGAGATTTTAAAAACTTATATATTTTTAAATAAATAAAAATATCTTTAAATAATATTTTATATTAATTTAAATTTAAATATTTTTATAAAATAAAATTTTATATATTTTATATTAAAGATCTTTTATAATTAAAAGAGCCTTTAATATATATATAGAGAAATATATTTAATATTAAGTTTAGAAATATATTTTTAATAAAAATATATATTTTAATTTAAATTTATATAATATTTAAAATATTTTAAAATTTTTATTAAACTTTAAGAGTAGTTATATATAATTACTTTTAAAAATTATTATATATTTATATAATATATAATAATTTAAAAGTTTAATAAAAGAATTTAAAACAATTAAAAAATACTTTTTAATAAATTATTTTATTTAATTTATATTATATCATTATTAATTATATATTAATTTATTTAAAATAATATTTTTAAACTTATAAAAATTATTAAAGTTAATTTAAATAAATTAAAAATTATTTTATATTAATTAATTAAAGAATATAAAAATTATAAACTTTTTATATTAATTTTAATTTTAAACTTAAAATATAAAATATTTTATTTTTAAAATAATAAATTATTAAATTTTTATTTTATAAAAATTAATATATAATCTATTATAAAAATAAGTTTAATAAATAAGTTTAAAAATAAATCCTTTAATATATTTATTAATATTTTATAAAATTAAAGTAAAATTATATTTTTAATAAAAATATATATAATATTTTATTTATAAATTTATATTAAATTATTCTTAATTTAAATAATAAATTTTATATTAAATTTTAATAAATATTAAAAATAAATATAATATTTATTTTTAAAATATTTTTAACTTATTATATCTTAAAGATTTTATTTATTAATAATTAATTATTAGATTTATTAAAATATTAAAAGAATAATAGATTTTAATATTTTATATTAAATATATTAATCTAAAAATATTTTATTATTTTAACTATATTTATTATTATAAAATATTTTTTATTATTAGTTATATTATAATTAAGTTAAAAATTAATTTTAATATAAGATTATAAGGAATTAATATTATTAAAGAATTAAAGGTATAATATTTAAGAGTTAAAGTAGAAATTTAGAATTTAAAAGAATTATTAGAGGAGAAATAAAAGAATAATTTAAAATAATTTATTTTATTATTTTTTTAATTTAAATTATTTTTATAATTTATTTTTAAAATTAATAATTTATTTTATTTTAAATTATTTAATTAAATAAATTATAAATTAAATTAAAATAATTTTATATTTTATACTTTTAAAATTAATAAGATTATTTAATTATTATTTTTATTAATAAAAATTTTAAAGATTTATAAATTATTTTAAACTTTTATTTATTAATTAAAAATAAAAGTTATTTTAAACTTTTATTTATTTATTAAAAACTAATTACTTTAGACTTTTTATTTACTAATTAAAAGTAAAAGTTACTTTAAACTTTTTTTTATTAATTAAAACTAAAAGTTATTTACTTTTTATTTAACTTTTAAATTTTATTTGATTTTTATTTAATTATTTATTTAACTTTTTATTTAATTATTTATTTAATTATTTATTTAACTTTTTATTTAACTTTTTATTTAATTATTTATTTAATTATTTATATAATTATTTATATAACTATTTATATAACTATTTATATAACTATTTATATAACTATTTATATAACTATTTATATAATTATTTATATAACTATTTATATAAATATTTATTTAATTATTTATTTAACTACTTATTTAACTATTTATTTAATTATTTATTTAATTAATAAGAAAAAAAATATATATTATAAAAGATTTATTAGAAATTAAATTTAATATAGTAAGCTATAATATTAAATATAATAATATAGATAGAGGAGGTTTAAAGGTCTATTAGATTTAAGTTTACTATAAAATTAATTCTTATCTCTTTTAAAGAAAAATAAGTAGGTATTATCTATCTAAGAGGCTTAAGAAGGGTATAATTAAATATTAAAATACCTTTAAGGTATTTTTATAGCTTCTATCTAACTATTATAATTATATCTTTCCTTAAAAGCTATTTTTAACTATTATTATTAATTAATATTAATTATTTTTATTTATATTTTTAAAGACCTTTTATTTATTATTATTAATTAATTTTAATAATTTATTAAATTTTTAATAGTTTTTATTATATTTTTATAAAGATATAAACTAATTAGTCTTTTTTAAATAGCTATTTCTCTTTTTTATCTCTACTTTCTCTTTTCTCTTTAATAATTAATTTTATTAAATCTTTAATAAACTTTTTTTAATTTTTAATTATTTTTTAATTATTTTATTAATTTTTAAATATTATTATTATATTTTATTATTTAAAATAATTTAAAGTATTTTTATTTTATAATTATTCTTTATTTATTATTATATTATTTATAAATAGTAATTATAAAGTTTATAAATAATTTTCTTTTTAAAAACTTTATATATTATTTTATATATATTACTTTAAATAATAAAATAATTTATTTAAAGATTATCTTAATTTATTAAATTTAATTTTAAAACTTTAATAATAATTATATTAACTCTATTTTTATTAACTCTAACTTCTTTTCTTTTATATTAAATCTATTTATGATTTAATTAAGAATATTAATACTATTAAAGTTTTTAATAATTATTCCTTAAAATAATAAATAAATAATTTAAAACTATTTTATATACCCTTTAAACTTATTAAGAAATAATTATAAAAGTTACTTTTATTTTAAAATTTAAATAAAAAGACTTTAAAGCCTTTTAAATTTTTAAAGATTTTTAATTTTAACGCTTATATATTTAATATTTAATTAATTTTATAAAGTTAAAAATATATTATACCTTCTTTTAAAAGTATATAAAAGTATTTTTATAAACTTAAATTCTTTTAATTATATTATATTAAATTATATTAAAATGATAAAGGAATAAAGTAAAATAATTAAATTATAAACTCTTTATAATATATATATAAAAGCTTTTTTAAATAAATAAAAGTATTTTTTCTTTTATATAAAGATATTTTTATATAATCTTTTAATTAAATAGTTTTTATTATAATTAATATATTATAAAGTATTATTCTTTTATATTATAATAAACCTTTCTTTTTATTTATTTTTATTATTATTATTAACTTTTAAATTAAAAAATTTTTATTATTAAATTAATTATTAACCTCTATTTAATAAAATTTTTTAAAAGGAATTATAAATAATATAAAACCCTTATTTTATTTATATAAAAGAATAAGTTAATATAGTTTTAAATCTAATTTATTAATATTTTAATAAATATATTTATAAATAGTTTTAATAATTATTTAACTTTTAAAAAGAATTAAAACTTTAAATTTTAAAATAATTTATTAAATAATAAAAAATAATAAAGTTTAATTTAAATAAAGATTTAAATAATATTTAAAAATTTTTTATAATTTAATTAAAAATTATTATAATATACTATATTTAATTTTAATAGATAATAATTTTTTATTTAATATATTTTAATTTAAAAATTTTTTAAAAATAATAAATATAATAAATAAAATCTTTAATTTATAACTTTAAAGTTATTTCTTCTTTTTTAAAAGATAATTTATAAAATATAAATAACCCTTTTTAAAACTAATTAGAAATATTATAAGTTAATAAATAAAATTATAGGGTAAGATTTTTAAAGTTTTTAAAATAGAATAATAATACTTTTATATTACCTTTTAAAATAAATTTTAATTTATTATAAATCTAAATAATTTAAAAATTATTTATTTTTAATATATTTTATATTACTTTTTATTATAGCCCTTCTAATTTTAATATTATAATTAGTTAATCCTTTTAATAGTTAGTTAATAGTATTTATTTTTTAATATTTATTCTTTAAATAATTTATTAAACCTTTATAATTTATTTATTTAATTATTATTTATTTTATTAATTTTTATTAAATTTATATTTTAATTATATTTTATTTTATTAATTTATTATAAAGCCTTTATAAGTTATTTATTAACTATTTATTATATTATTATTTATTTTATTAATTATTTTTAATATTTATTTTTATTATTTAGTTATTATTTATTTATTTTTATTTATTATAACTTAAATAGCCCTTTTTAACCTTTTATTTATTTATTTTAAATTTTTTAAAGATATTAAAGTTTTTTTTTTATAATATTTTTAAATAATTTTATTTATAAATATTTTATTTTTAATATTTAAAAGTTATATTTATTTAATTATTTTTTATTTTATTAAATAATAAAGTACCTTTAATTTTTAATAATTTTAAATTTTTAACTTTTATTTAATTTATTTATTTTTAAATTTAATAAATTTATAATATTTTTATAAACTTTTAATATTTTAATTATTTATAGTTTTAATTAATTTATATAAAATATTATATATTTAAAAGTATTTTAAAAAGGATTAAATTATAAATTTATTTATTAGTTTAAATTAAAATTTTAAATAAATTAACCCTTTATAAAGTTAATTTTTTATTTTTAAGTAAAAATATTTAATTATTAAGAATACTTATTTATTAATTTTAAATTATTTAAATTAATAATATATATTATAGTTTTAAACTTAAATTTTAATAACCTTTATTTAATTCTTTTAGTATTTTATATAGCTTTATTAAAACTTTTAATTACTTTTTATTATTAATATTTCTTTTATAATATATTATTTTAATAAATTATTAATTATATAAAATTATAAAAAAGTTTATATTTTAATAATATTTTAAATAAATTTATTTTAATTATTATATTTTAAATTAAATTATATAAAAAATATAATATATAATAATTTTAATTAGTTTTAAATATTTTTAGTTATAAATAACTTAAAGTATTATTTTAAAATTTAATTTATTTTTAATCTATTTATTATTTTATAAATAATAAATAATAATATAATAGTTTTAATATTATTAAATTTTATATAATATTTTTAAAATTATTAATAAAGATTATATTTTAATTAATAATAATTCTTTATAAAATTTTTATTTATATTTAATTTTTTATAAGATTTTATTAAACTTTATAATATTTATTATTATATAAATTGAAAGAAAAATTTATTTTAATAAAATAATTTATAATTATTAAAATTAAATTTACTTTTTATTATTTATAATAATAGTTAAAAGTTTAATTATAAAATTTATATTAAATTTTATATAAACTTTAATAAAATTAATAATAAAATAAACTTTTATATAAATAATAATATAATATAAATATATATTAATATATTATATAAAAGTATATATATTTTATTATAAAGATTTAATTTAAACTATTAAAATATTTTTAAAGAGTTTATATTTTTATTTACTTTTAATATTTATTTAATAAATTATTATAATAAGTTTATATTTTCTATTTTAAAGCCTTTTATTTTAATATATATATATATTTTTTAAAAAAATTTATTTTAAATTTTATAATTAAAATTATTTAAAATAGTATTATTTAAAAATTATATTTTTAATTATAATTTAAATTATAAAGTCTTCCTTTAAACTTTATAAATTAAATTTATAAATAAAAATAAGGCTTTAAATATATTATATTAATATTAAATATATATATTTAAATTTAAACTTTTATTATAAACTATTTTTATAAAAAGTTATAAATTTAAGTTAATATTTTATTAAAAGAAATTATTTTTAAAACTTTATATATTATAATACTTCTAATTATAACTTAAATTTTAATTTATTATTAATCTTTTAAATAGAATTATAAATCCTTTTAATAACTATAATTATTTTTAATTTTAAAGTTAAAATCTAACTTATATTTAAAGGCTTTTCCTTTAATATATAATTAAACCTTTTAAAAGTTTATTAATTAAATTAATTTTATTAAAGTAATATTTAATAATAAAATTAAATTTAATTAAATATATTAATTATTAAACTTATTTTTAAATTAATTTCTTTTATTTTATAAAATTATAAAGGTTATTATAATTTAAAATAATAATAATAAATTTTAAACTTTTAAAATATTATTATTAATATTTAAAACTATTAATAATAATATTTAATTTTTATTATAAATTATTTAATTAAATTTTATATTAATAAACTTTTAATTAAAATAATAAAATATTATTAAAATATATTTTTAATAATATACTTTTAAAAATTATTAAAATAACTACTTTATTAAAAATATTATATTTAATTTAAATATAAAGTATTAAATTATAATATTAAAATAAAAATATTATTAAAATTTAATTTTAAGTTTTTAAAGGTCTTTTAAGCCTTTAAATTTTTAAATATAAATAAATTAATTTTATTAAACTTTTAACTTTATTTTATATTAAATAATTACTTATTAAAAGGTTAAATAATCCTAAAATATTTCTTAATAAATTTTTAATAAAATTATAAAAACTTAAAAAAATTTAAATATTATAATAATAATAAAAAACTATTTTTAAATAGTTTTAATTTAATTAAAATTTATTTAAATTTCCTCTTTCTAATTAAAAATCTTAAAATTTAATCTTTTTTAAAAACTATATTTTTAAAATTTCTATAAAGTTTAACTAATAATAGTTAATTTATAATTATTTAAATATATTTTATATTTTTTTATTTTTTAAAAATTAAAATATTATTTAAATAAATAATTATATAAATATTAATATAATTATTTAAAACCTTTATAATAAATAATTAAAATATAATAAAAATATTAATTAATTTAAATAATATTACTTTAAATTTATAATAATTATAATATATATAAAATATAGTTTTTATTTATTTCTTTTAAATATAAATTTAATAATAAATATTAATTAAATTAATTTTTAAAAATACTTTATATTTAATAATTAGTTTAAAATCTTAAAACTAATAATAATAAATAATAATTTTTAATTATTATTTTATTAAAAGCTTAATAGTTAATATAAAATTAAAGAATATTATTTTTTTAAAAGTAAATAAAATTAAAGTTTCTATTAAACTTTTATTAAAGGTAATTTATTTAATTTTTAAACTTTTTTAATTATTTTTTAAAATCTTTAACTTTTTAATAATAATAAATAAAAGGTAAAAAGTAATAATATTCTTTTAATTTTAATTATATAATTTATCTTCCTTTAAAGGGAGTTCTTTTACTCTAACCTTTATAAAAACTTTTAAACTTTTTTAATTATAGATATAATTAAAAGAGATTAAAGAATAATTTTTCTTCTTTATCTATTCCTTTTAACTTTTATTATTTTTCTTTATTATTTAAACTAAAAGATTATTAATTAAAAGAATAATATAATAATAAATATTCTATTTTTAATTCCTTATAAAAATCTTATAGTTTATTAAATAATATATAAATTATTTTATTAAAATTATTAATTTTTAAATAACTTTTAACTTTATTTAAAAATATTATAAACTTAAAGTTTTTAATAATAAAATAAATTTAAAATACTTTTAATTAATAATAAGAATATTTTAAAAATTTTTAATTTTTAAAATAATTTTTAATTAAAAAGGGATTTAAAAACTTTATAAATAAATATTAAAATATAATTAATCCTTTTAATAAATATTAAGGATTTTTAATTTCTTTAAATTAAATTTTTATAAAAAAATACTAATTAAATCTATTTAAATTTAAATATTAAAGTTAATTTTAATATATTTTTAACTTTATATTATAATTACTTTCTTTAAAATTATAAAAATATTATAAACCTTTATTATTTCCTTTTTTTTAATTTTAATTATTAATTTAATTTCTTTATTTTAAATATTATTTTAATAAATAATTAAAATAATTTTTAACTTTTATTTTAACTTTACTTTTAATAACTTTTTAATTAATAATTATTATAACTTTAAACTTAATTTATAAATATTATAACTTTTATTAATATTAAATAGTTTAAAATATAATAATAAATATTATTATAATAATAATAAATAATTAACTTTTATTATTATTAAAAGATTAAATTTTAAAATAGTTTTAAAATTATTTTTTAAATATTTTAATTAAATTAAATATATAAACCTTTACTTTAAGATTCTTAACTCTAACCTTTTATATATAATAAATTTTAAATTTTTAAAAGTTATAATATTATTTTAAAAAACTTTTCTTTATCTTTTTTATTAAAAGTTTTATTACTTTTTTATACTTTATTTTTAATTTTTATACTTTTTTTTAATTTATTTAAATATATTAACTTAAATTATTTAAATAACTTTAATTATTTTATTTTTAATATTTAATAAATTTAAAATATATTTAATTTAAATTTTTAAAAATTTAATTTTATAACTTAAAAGAAAAACTTAACTTTAAAATTATTATTTTTATATTTTTATTTTAATTTTAAAATTTTAAAATATTAATAAAAATTAAAAGTTTTAGTTTTCTTATTAATAAGTAAAATTAATTAAGTTTTAAATAACTTTAAAAATACTTTAAAGGTCTTTTAAAGTTATTATTAAAAATTTTAAATTTATTTTATTTATAATAATTAAATATAAATTTATCTTTTTTTAAATTTTATATAAATATTCTAATAGTTTTAATATTCTTTATTAATATAATTAAATATATAAATTACTTTTATTTTATTATTATAAAAATTATAATTAAAAATATAAACTCTTTTAAAGTTTATTATTTAATTATTATATTATTATAAAATATAAACTATAAATAATAAAGTAATATTAATTAACTTTAAATCCTTTAATTTAATTTTTAAAATAATTTTAACTATTTTAAGGATATTTATTCTTTATTAAAAGATTTAATTTTACTTTTATTTTTAAATAAGGGTATTCCTTATTAAAAAGTATTTAAACTCCTTTTATTATTATTTAAATTTATTTAAAACTTTCCTTTTTAATTACCTATTTTTAATAATATTATAAATAGTATAAAGGAAAGAATTAAAATTATAATAAACTATAATATTAAATATAATAATATAAATAAAAAAAGGTTTAAAAGTCTATTAAATTTAAATCTAATATAAAACTAATTCTTATCTTTTTTAAAAAAAAGGTAAGTAGATATTACCTACCTTTTAAGGGGCTTAAGGAAGGGGTATAGCTAGGCACTAGAGTGCCTTTAGGGTACTTCCTTATAACTTCTACCTAACTATTATATTTAGATCTTTTCTTTATTTAAAAAAATTCTAATTATTAAACTATAAATCTAAATATATTATACTTTATATATTTTCTTAAAAATTCTATTAATTAAATAGTATATATATTAAATAAAGATTTAAATAAATTAAAAATTTAATAAATAAAATATTAAAATATTAAAGAAATATATAAATTTTTAATTTTAATATTATATTATTAATAATATTTATTATAAATAATATATATATTAAATTTATTTATATAAAATAAAATCTTTTAATTAAACTTTTAAATTAATTATATAAATTTAATATAATATATTTATTAAATAAAAATATTATATATATTATAAAAAAGGAATTTTAATAATATTATAATTATATTATAAT
This sequence comes from Diaporthe batatas, assembly GCF_019321695.1. NCBI lineage: Eukaryota > Fungi > Ascomycota > Sordariomycetes > Diaporthales > Diaporthaceae > Diaporthe > Diaporthe batatas. The sequence goes on from NW_025408550.1 coordinate 736,796, forward strand.
AAAACTTTATTAGAATATTTAAGAATAAATAAATAATATTATAATATTATAATATAATTAGAATATTATAGATTTAAATTAATAGTTAAATAACTTTATTTTTATTAATATTTAATTAATATAAATTTAAAAATATTAAATTTAATATTAATATAATTAAAAACCTTTAATAATTATAAAAACTTTATAATATTAATTATTAATTTAATATCTTTAATTTATAATAATAAATTTACTACTTTAAATACTATTTTAAGAATATAAATTAATAGATTATACTATTATACTATATAGTTACTTTTAAATTAATATATATAAAAGTTTTAATATATAAAACTTAAATAAATTTTTAAAATTTTAAATTTTTAAAAGAATTTATATAATTTTAAAAGTTAAATTTAATTATATTTTTATTATTTATTTAAATTATTATATAAAGGAATATATATATATAAAGTTAAATAGTTTATTAAAAATAAGTTATTTAACCCTACTTATTACTCTAATATATAAAGGTTTTAAGTTTAAATTATAATAAAAGTAATATTAAACTTTAATTTCTATAAATTATTTTATATTAATTTTTAATAAAATAAATATATATTATTTTAATAACTTTACTTAATTTTTTTAAAGAAAAATAAAAATATTTTTTATATATTAAAATAATTCTTTTAAAAATATTAATTATTTTAAATTAAATAATTATATTATTAAATAAAATAAATATTATTAAAATAAATATTATAAAAAGTAAGACTTACTTTTCTTTTAATTAAATTAAAGATTAAAGATTAATTTATTAATTAGTAGACATTATCTCTACATTCAATTTTGCCACCGGACCACCACAATCACAATATTTCAAATCAGCCGCAACAAAGTTCTTATTTGGAAAGACAACCCAGATTTCCTACTCGGACATAGTACCTAAGATCAAGTCCTATATTCCAGAAGCACGACCTACGATCCTTATTGGCCATGATATTGCAAATGACCTACGAGTGTTGCAATATCTACATTTCGACTTGCCCAAGTCAGTAATTGGTATCATTGATACCATGGCAGTCACTTCTGAAGTCTTTTCCTCTAAGCTTCGTTGGTCGCTTCGTACTGTTCTTGAAGAACTTCAATGCACATATAACAATCTGCATTCAGCCGGTAACGATGCACACTTTACTCTACGTTGCCTACTTTTACTGGTTTCAAAGAGTGTAACAGTAGAATCAGTGCCAAAATTCCAACATAGGTTGAAGAAGTTAGATGAAATCGGATACTCCGAGATACTCAAGAAGGAGCTGCCTCTAAGTGAAGGTGAGAAGAAAAGGCTGAAGCGACTTCAACGAAGCCGGAAACACCAAGCAAAAACGTGGGACCTTGAGACACAGGAGCGAATCAGGTCAGAACGAGCGCTGAAGAGAGAAGGAGCTCTGTCACATACATCGCAAAGATAGTTTGCATTAGTAGCTAGCTACTCAGCTACTCCCCCGGGAGCGGCTGACCACCTAGGTATGAAAATGGAAGCCCAGACTGTATCACAAGCATTGCAATCATTCTGAGCAACGCATATGGGCTGACTTTATCCTCGGCTTGGTTATCTAGCCTGTAGTCTGGTTGAATGGTCTCGGGATCCGGGCTGCTGGCATACTAGCCTGTATTCTGGTCGAATGGTCTTAGCATCCGGGCTGCTGGCATGTCCTGATACAGGGTAGGGTGTCTTTGTGCGCCGGGCAGGTTAACCGAGCTAAGCCTCCCTCAGGAAATCTCTTCTTAGGTGCACACCCTCTCACCGTAAGCGCAGTCAAATTCTAACCTCACAATTATTCCAGACTCAGGGGCAAGTCAACTCGAGGGATGGATATTCAGGTTAAATCTGCTACATGCAAAGCCAGCCGCATTCGGGCCGCCGACATCCCCAGCGCGTGACAAGCACTTATGCATCTGTTTCGACTACGAGCCAGTCCCTTTCCGCCAGGGCTGCCGTGATCGCCGAGAAAAGATGAGCGAACCGGACAGATCGACGTCTAGATCGCCCATCTTTTGGGCCGAAGCTGCCCTGAACCTGGGCATTGCCGCTGGTCCACATTCTACCGGGGGAGCATGAGTCGGAGGAAGGCTTATCACGTCTGCCCTGCTCGTGGTGCCTGGGCCTTGTCCAGCCGGCTGTGGATAAACCGCGCAGAGACACGGGCGCGCCATCACAGCTCCGTCTAGGTTCCAGGACTACGACTTGACATGAATGTGGCCTCCAGTAATCGGCTTTTCGAGGGCCCATCTGTTCGTACACGATGCTAGAGCCCGCTGTGTCCGTGGCTGCCCGTAGAATGCCCACTGTGTCTCAAACAGGGAGCTTTGCCGGCGGCGCGACTGATCGTGGGCGGTGGATGTTGGGTGGCAGAGGATGATGGAAACATAGATGACATGTTCGTGTCACGGGGTGCATGGACTCAAACGAGGGACAGATGCACACGTCCATTAGACGCTGCGATTCCGGTCTAGTTATGATCACCCGTTCTAGCCATCTAGATCCTCTTATATGCCACATATATGAACCGGGCCGACCTGGCGTCTAAAGAATCCCATCCACCGCAGACAGGCCGCCTGGCCCGCCCGCCCGTCAACAACCACGGCAGTCTAGAACCCCTCGCCCATCATAATAGTCCTGCCCCCACCATACCAAAGCCTCCCGGCCCGCGCGTCAATGCCCTTCTCCTGCCCCACAATCCACTCCCCGACAAAGGCCGACGCGTCCGCGCTGTCCCAGACCTCCCGCTCCAGCCAGGCGTTGACCTCGTCGATGGCCCTCGTCCACCGCTCCCGCGCCGCCGGCGCCGCGTGGTCCCCCTGCGTCAGGTACCGCCCCAGCGTGATGTGCGCGCTGGGCACGACGTAGCGCGAGTCGACGGCGACGCCCGCCGCCGTGGCGAGGTCGAAGGCGTCCCGGCGGACTGGTACGCGTCAGTTAACTAGCCCGAGGTGTCGCGCTCTGGCACACGCTGAAGACCAAGATGGAGGGCTTACGGTGGTGATACGTGTACGTGTCGTCGAGGCCCTCGTGCGGGGCGCCCGAGTCGGGCAGCGGCGACGCCACGGGCTCGCCCGCGGCGGGGAGGAAGGACACGGCGAAGGCGGCCAGGTCGTACGAGACCATGGGCCTCACGAGGCGGGCGCGGCGGGCGAGGGTGAGGTTCGCCAGGGCCGGGATGGCGGGCCGCATCTGGGCCACGAGCCGGTCGATCTCGGCGGGCGTGCGGCTGTGGGTTATCTCGAGGGTGGTGAGGTGCATGCGGTGCGGGGGCATGAGCCAGATGTCTGTTTTGCGGGGGGGATCATGGGCTTGTCAGCTTGGTGGGTGGGCGGAGGGGACACGAGGTTGTTGGGCCTGGACTTCTTCGTGGCGTGTGTGTGTGGGGGGGGGGGGTCTTGTGAGATCTATCTCACAGCACCTCTGGGGGGGGGGAGGATATCGGTAGGCACGTACTGGGCGCCGCCTCCTTCAGCAGGGACTGTATCCTGCTGGCGAGCTTGATGATGTGCTCGGGCGGCCTGGCCCAGAAGACGAGGCAGTTCCTGGGGTCTGTGAAGCCCGGCTCGATGCTGGGGTTCTCCAGCCTGAGCAGGAAGGGGTCGATGAGGACCCCCTTGAACTCGGCCGACAGGAACTTCTCCTTCTGCTGGCCATTTCTGGTTACTCGGTGTGTCGAGTACAACGACTGTATCTCTGCCTGCGAAATTGGTTAGACGGCCATCATGGGTATGTGAAATTGGTGGCACATGATATGAGTTCTGGAGGATGCACTGAGCTGGGCTTCAAGAGGTCGACATCTCGAATCCATCGCCTGTGACTCCTCCCTGGTGATCCCGCCCCCAGCTGGTATCTTCCCACGTATAGTGGTGTATAACCCCCCTAGACCATTCCAACGGCCCAAACCTACCGGATCATTGTGGCAGGCCTCGATCAGGGCCTTGTACGGGTTCTCCCCCGGCCTGATGGCGACGCCTGAGAGGTCCTCGAGCTTGTTCTTGGCGTCGGTCGACTCGAGCGCGGGGCTCATCTTGACGTTGGCCCGGCGTGGTGAACTGAGTTGGGGAGAGGTGCTCAGTATCGGTGCAGTCCACTCGTGTTCTGCACTGTCCGGCACACAGTTGGATGAAAGTAAAAGAGTCACCTGTGCTGGTGGAAAAGGCTAGGTTGTCGGTTGCCGATGGACGCGGTGAGCTGCCGAAGCGGCACCGGCCCGCCCTTGCAGGTCGACTGTGCACCTGCCGCAGTGCCGCGCATTGGCGCAGGCGAGGAAAGAGTCATCACCAGAATTGCCCTCGGTTTTTCTATCTTTTGAACACTTTGAGCTGAATTCGACAACATCATCCTTTTTGAAGTCGAGGTTGTAATGTTGCCTGGACGCTTCGCCACACAAGGGGCACAAGTTTGCAGGACCTTTCATTCTAAAACCCCAATGCAACTTAGAGAAAGCCCTCCTTCACTCATGACAAGGTACGAGATAAATGTTATAGACACCTAGATTCAATATTTACACTTCAAAACAGACTATATTCACAATGAAGACGCTGTCAACACCAACAGCCACCCATGGAACGGCCAAAAACGACGCAGAGCCACAAGTGACCGCTTAGGCCTTGTGACATCCACCACCATGAGAGCCCCGTCCCTGGCCCTGCTCGCCTCGGCCACCATCCGTGGGCTGAGGCGCGGCAGCCGACGACTTCCTCGTGACGAATCCAGTCGCGGACGGCACGCCGGAGCCATCGCCGCCAGCCCCAGCGCCCCCAGTGGGCAAAGGAGCAGGGACCTTGGCCGGGACAGCGGCCTTCCCCTTGGAGCCAGCACGAGAGCCACCACCACCACCACCGCCGCCGCCCAGGATGGCGCTGATTGGCTGCCTGCCGGGGTAAAACGACGCAGGCATGGTGGGGATGGGGATCGGCGACTTGGCGTCCCACCCGGCGGCGAGCTCGTTGGCCATGGTCTCGTACGCCGCGTCGCCCGACGCCGTGACGGTCCTGGTCGACGTGTACGCGGGAGTGGCGCCGCCGCCGGGCTTGAGGCACGCCCCCTCGCCGTACGCGTTCTGGCACCCGTGCAGCACCTGCTTGCCCTTCTCGGTCCACACGCTGAAGTCGTCGACCGTGATGCCCGTGCAGGGGACCGCGGCCGGGCAGTTCATCTTGATGGGCCCGCGCTGCGTGCCGTCGGCGCAGGTGCCCCGCCACCCCGAGAAGGAGATGTTGGAGTAGCTGATGCCGTCGCCGGCGACCTTCTTCATGCTGCCCCACGCGGTGTCGAAGTCCAGCGTGTAGGCGTTGGAGTGGCCCGTGAAGTTGTTGAAGGCCAGGTTCGAGACGGTGCCGGTGCCGCCGTTGGATTTGATCATGTACATCTGGTTCGAGTGGTGCGTGTAGATGTGGTTGTACTCGATGTCGTGGATGTCTTTTATCATGGTCAGTGATGCTGTTCAAGGTGGGATTTCAATATGTCAACTCACTAATGTCAGTGGCCAGCGAGCCCATCGCGCAGCCGCCGCTCCAGTTGCAGTGCACCTGCTCGATCAGGAGGTGGTCCGAGGGGTCCTTGACCGTGACGCACTCGTCCTTGTTGGAGACTTCGATGTCGTGGATCCAAATGTTGGATCCCCAGACGTCGATACCGTCGAGGCCGCCCTGGTAACCGCCATGGATGATCATGTTGTAGACCTCGCCGTTCGAGCATGTGTCTATAGACAGGTGGAACTGCGGCGCGTCGACGAGGATGACGTCGTGCACCGAGAAGTCCTGGACGTCCCACAGGCGCAGGAGACGCGCACCTAACTTGCCCTCCTTGTGGAACTCGTAGCCGTAGCCCTGGATGGCGCCCTTGGAGGTGGCGCTGTAGAACTCAAAGTCGGTCGAGTGCTCGATCATGAACATGTTGCCCTCGTCCCTGCCCGTCCGGTAGATGGTCCCCTCGAGGTTGATGCTGGTCCCCTTGCCCCCCACCAGCTTGACCCAGGTCGCCATGCCGTAGTCGCCCTCGGGGATCAGGACCTCCCCGCCCTTGGCGCAGTCCTTCCACGCCGCGGCGATGGCAGGACCATTGTCTGCCTTCGCATCGGCCTTTCCGCCGTAGTCCATGATGTTGCAGATCTTGTGCTGCTTCGCGGCGGTGCTGGTGGTGGGCCCAACTGTCCCGGACAGCTGGGCTACGGCCGGGAGAACGAGGCCGGCCGTGGCCAGGAGGCCGGAAATGAACATGCGCGGAGCCATGTTGAAAAGAGAAATGAAGCGAATGATGAAGTGTAAAAGAATGACAAGAATGAGCGGTAATGGTGAACGCGCGGCGACCTGCCGGATGAAAGAAGCAAATCACGAAGAGATCAAGAGGACGTTAGAAGAGGATACCCACTAGAAAAAGGGACCCTTATCATGTTAAATCACGGCATGGCATCCATTTCTAACCCATGGCTCACCATCCCGCTGGACACGGATTGTTTCGTTTCACGGTGGAGAAGGCGATCAACGGCGCCCCATGCACCATTCCACATACAGTGGAAGGAAGAAGCGCAATCCTAAGACGTCAAAGCTAAAGCACTTAAAAATCATGCGAGGCACCCCAGGAGAATGAGCAAGGTCGAGAACGCGAAGGGCCCGCAGACCCACCGGACACCACAAATTTCCCTGCGTCCTCAGGGCTGAGGGCGGCAGTGGCACAAGTACAGATTAGGGGTTTGTGTCGTGGTTTGCTCCTTTTGCGGGACGGCAGACGGCGCCAGCTCAAGTCGGGGCTCGCGGCCGTCGACGGGCGGTTGCAGGTAAATTTCGCGACGGGGCCCTAGGACCAACTGGTGACTGGTGGCCAGGCCCAAAATGTCCCGCAATCCCCGTGTGGGGGGTTCTGCCCCCGTCACGCACATCCCAAATTCTCCGTTTTCTCCGTGAAACAAAATCTTTTTATTGCAGGCCGAGGCATCGTGGCTCACCGCCTAGAGCCAGCCGCCAACACCTGAAAGTACGGTCTGGTATGATAGACTGCAAGCAATATCTGCGCCTGGCGTTGAGGTAGAATGTGGCATTGATAGGGGTTAGTGCTTATTGCATACAGCGCCGCCGCCAGGGCCCAGGGCCCAATACCGTTAAATATAATCCACATGGCATCCATAGGGGTTAGTGCATATTTCGATCGCCCTAACCGCTCCCGGATCACCACGGCCCCAGAATTGATCTTCTGTTGACGAATACCCGAGAACAGCTTGACACGCGGGGATCGCTTGCAGAGAACATTCTCAGTTCAGAAAAGCGTGGCCCTTGCCTGGGAGAAAATTGATGCACTTCTCCTCCTATCCGCGACTGATGCAGTTCATTTCGGGGCGGACAGTGAGTACCGGGATCCACAGGACCTCAGGAGATCAGGAATAACTCGAGGTCCCACTTTTCAAGCTCGTGTGCTTATCTTGATGAGATTAGCTTGTTTGTAGCCTCCTATACCAGCCCTTTGCTGGTAAGGGGCACAAATAGAATCAGCTTGTTGAAGACTTGGTTGGAGTGGTGACAATTACACGTCTAAGAAAGGCATGCTTTTTCTTATTGAATATGCGTCATGATGATTCTGGATCTGGCATTGACTTGAAGCTCGCATATATTTGCAAAACACACCCGACACTCTGAATGAAGCCAAATAGGACCGTCAGGGCGAGGACCGAAACCGCAAGCCAGAAGGTATTCAACTGCGCGCCCTTCCTCCTTTCGTCTCGCCATTGAGACAGGGGTTTTGGCTGAGACTCATCGAGAATCTGCTTCAGTATCAGCAATGGATCCATCTAGAACTTGAGGTTTTGGATTCATTCACTCCCCAGTCTCCCTATGAGAGGTAAGGGATAGATTCTTTAAACTATAGACCTGTAGATGGAGGAAGGACGACCCCTTATCTCTACGTAAGTAGATAGTTCTCAGCTAAATTTCAGTCTCTGCCTTGCTACTAGATGTCAATACATACAAATAGTCCATAGTCCATAACTTGTTAATAGAAGCTAAATAGAATCCGTTAATATTAGGCTATGGACGGAGAGGAAACCGTCAGAAATAGCGTACTTTTGCCCCCGCACTGGATGGCACGGACGCCTGTAACCGTCCTGCAGCCTTCAAGAACCACTTTGTCTCCATGGAGGCGATGGGAAATACGAGCTCGAGTGTCTGAATCGTCTCGGCATCCACACCATCTGACAAAAGCGACTGCTCACTTTCTCTATATCATTCAAGGAGGCCGGCGTAGTGGAAGATGTGGACCTTGGTGCCATTATCTGACCTCCGATGGTGATCACATGTGATGAGGTTGTCGGCCCACTTGATGCTCACACCAGCGATCCCGCTGATCATGACGGCGTCGAAGTTCTTCTGCGGCTTGATATTCTCATGGCTCGGGATTGGCGGGCTGGCGAAATGATGCGCCACACGCTCACGCAGGGATCGTTGCACCCACAAAAACTCCGTGCGGCCTGAGAAGCCGCATGGGAAGGTGCCGCAACGTATCATCGGACGAAGGCTTGTGACCAGTTTAACGGCGTTCTCGAGAATTCCCTCTTCGTTCGGGCGTGAAGGGGCGAGCTTCTCGCGGATCATGCCCTTGATTTGCGTTCTCTTGCGGCCAGCCTTAGGTTGCGCTACAATATCCGCAATATCTGCGTGTGTCCTAGTTGCTATAAAATACGTGTACCCGAAGACTTGTTCGGGTAAGAAGTAAGCATAGTGAGGAGGGTTTTTTTATATGAAGCTTTCTCTTATAAGTATTTAAGTAGATTTATTTAATTAGTTAATAAAGTGGATTTAAGTATATTAATTTAATTAGAGATTTATTTAATTAATTAATTAAGTAATTTAATAGATTTATTTAATTAGTTATTTAAGTAGATTTTAATAAATATATTTAATTAATTATTTAAATAAATTTTAATAAATTTATTTATTTAATTATTTAAATACATTTTAATAGATTTATTTAATTAGTGAAATAAATAGTTTTTAATAGATTTATTTAATTAATTTAAGAGATAGATTTTAATAGATTTATTTATTTAGTTAAATAAATAGATTTTAATAAATGTATTTAATTAATTAAATAGGTAAACTTTAATAAATCTTTAAAGAGTTCCTTTTTAAAACTTTTATAGCTTTATATAATCCTACTTATATTATATAGTTTTTCTATATATATTTTATATCTTTTATTTTTTATTTAATTAATCTTTATATAAGATATAGATTCTAATTAATCCTAATATATAAAACATTTTATCGATTTATATAGTAATAGAGAAAGCTCCGCTTATTAGTTTTTTTACGCTTTGTATAAAAAACCCCTCTCGCTACGCTTAATGAATCCTACCATTATGGAGGGCATGCTTGCACCCATCCATGTAGAAGTTTCATTACGGTGTCAACTTATCACCGATGTGGTGTGCTCGTCCAAGCTACCTAGGTACTTGGAGCTACCTGCCCAGAAAATAATGTCCGGCTTCTCTTTCCGGCCCTCGACTTCAGTCATCCAATAGGCACGTATCAAGGAGTGTGTGTTTGGGCGGGATGTGAATCATTGTAGCCAAGATTTCACGGTCGTACCTAAACAGATACTACAAGCTGAGTCCGTTCGCAGATTCAAATGGACTAGTCCTTACGCATCCACGAGAATTCTTGGCGAGGCTGGCAGATCTGATATCGAGCATTGGCCACGCCTGATTTGGGCCATCTCAACGCAGGGGTTGAGATGGTTCGAGGCGAGCCAGCATTTATAGTGTAGATCTATTGTACTTCAACAATAGTTGGAGAGTTTTGATCTGTACATGTGAATCAAGTACTGAGAACAACGGGCTGTGTTTTAAGCGCCGTGGGCCGATGACTTGAGAACGTAGTGAGATAACGGCAACACACCTAGACCCGAAAAGAGCGTACACTGCATGGTAGCTGTTACTGTAAATATATATCTATAAGTGTTTTTAGTCTTTAAATATAGTAGTAAATACCTTAGTATCTTTTATATTTATAAATAATTTAATAAAGCTAACTATTTTATAATTATTATTATATATAATAAATAGTATTAAATAGAAATTAAAATATAAAATATTATTTTACTTATATTTTTATAATAAAAAAAAGTATAATAATAAGTTCTATTAAATATTTTTATAACTTTTATATTTTTATTATTTATATAAACTATTTACATTTTTAATTCTACTATTAAGTTAAAAGTAAATAGTTAGAGTTTTAAAAGAATAAAATATAATATATTCTTTAAAAATTAACTTAGCTAAGTTTATTATATAGAACTTTTATAATAACTTTATAATTTATTATATTTATAACGCTATTTATTATTAGAAGATATCTTTTTATATTAATATATTAAACTATATTTAGTTAATTTAAACTAATATTATTAGTTTATTAAAGGTTAAAGTTATTATAAATTATAGGCTATTTAATCTTAATACTATTAAGTATTATATATAGGATTACTATATAACTTAAGTAAGTTAGCTAAAATAAGTGAAGATAAAGCTACTATTCCTCTAAGGGATATATATAGGTTCTAGCTCTACTTAAGTAAATACCTATCTAGTAAACCTAAAAGACTATTAACTTAATAAGTAAAACTACTTAAAAGTAGTTACTTAATTAACCTATTAAATTGAGAGATAATTAGGTAAGGTAATTATACTTTATTATTTAAGTTTATAGTTCTAATAGCTTTATTATAAATAGAAGAAGAAATAATTATTAATAATTAGATTTATAATTATATAAAAGTAGATCTTTATTTTAAAGAGAAGTTATTAATATTTAAGATAATTAATATATTTTTAAAGAAATTAAGGGATTGTAAGCTTAATTTAAAGGAAATTAAAATCTATAAGAATCTTATATTTAAAAGGGTTTATTATTTATATAAAAGTTAATAAAATTAATATATATTTATATAGTAAGGATTTATAAACACTTACATTTTAAATCTTAAGCCGCCTAATAAACCTAGCTTCCTAGCAGGTCCTAAATTTTCAAGCTGTTAAGGTGCGCCTAGGAATCAGATAGCTGAATGCCATTGGTAGACAGGAAGATTATATTATATAGACCATTATTTCATTACTGGTGATAGGCGTGTTCAAGTATCGAATCACCATCAATTGTTGAGAGGCACACAGCGCAAATCCTTCGGAGCCTCCAATACACACAACACCTTAGAACCCATTTCAACACCCATCCCTCCCAAGCCACTTGAAAACCGGTGCCTTAAACTAAAGCAAGTCACATACTTGTCCAACGAGCCCCCACATACCCTTAGCTGTCACGGAACTTCTTGCACTTCTTAATACACGTTGCCCCGATGAGCGGGCAGAACTTCCCCATACAGCCTCATATACACATGTCCTTTTCCTTGTCGTTCCCCGTGGTCCCTGGCAGTCAGATCGTCCGCCTGTGCAAGCTCGCGCGGAGCCAGTTCAAGCTAGGTCTCTGCCCACCCAACCACTTCATACATGGGCTCTGCCCACATAACATCTTCGTGTTTCACTGTTGGCCACCCTTTCAGTCATCATTGGGCCATGGCACTGTCACTGTTGGAATCCCTTTCAGTGTACCCTCGGGCACTGCCAGCTCGGGGGGCCGCTCTCCCAGTGGATCCTCGGGCTTGACCTTGGACTCGTAACACCACGCCAACGAGTTACCCCGGTAACCCGCAGGCGCGCAAACCTTTACCGTTAGCTCGTCATCTCGGGCAGCGTCAGGGGTAGCAACGTTGGGGGTTGGGGCCGCTGCGACGAGTGTGGCGCCCAGAACGAGGATGGTCTTGAGGCTGAGATACATCGTATGTAGGGGGCTTAGTAGTGGCACTGAAGTTGAATGGTGCACGAGTGAATGATTGAGAGATTCCGGGGATTTGGAAAAGAAAGGGGAGGTTGCTTTCCACGGATGAAAGACTTTGCCAGGGGGGGGGTTCTCAATTACTTATACCCAGTCGACCTCAATAGTACCACATGTCATTCCCTGTGATTCTACTAGTACCGAGCATGAAGCCGTACGAACTTTCAAAATACGCGATTGTTCATAAAATCGCAGTGCGTAGGCGCCATCCCCATAGCGCAAGGGCCAGTCAGCTTGGCTCGGCCCATATACCCCGCCCAGAAACGTAGATTGATGTGTCGATTACGAAATTTTACAATGTTGAGAGTGTTTGCCACTGTATGATGAAGGCGCTACAGTGTATAGGCTCGGTCATATACGCAATAGAAACGAAACCATGTTTACAATGTGGAGGTACGTGCAACGTCCGTGGCAGCGGTAGTGTCTTTACGGTGTCCAAAGTGCGATCTCCCTATCTATCGTTGGAAGCAAGCCGAGCTTATCATTGATTAAGATCAAGTCCCTTGATGTCCGTTGATGGCTGTGTGCTCATAAATCGACGAGGCATCTTTTAAAGTTGAGCACTTAATTGGTGGGCATTTAGTCTTAATCACCTAGGTACCTAGACAGTTATTTTACTGTACTGACAGTTACGCGCGTCACCCGCCGGCAAAGGAGTGTGGATTGGTAATTCGTAGGTGTCGTTAGGGACAAAAGCTCCCCCAAACTGGCTGCAGATAGGCTCCCTCTTAACACCCCGCCGTTGGCCTATTGCTCCTTCCAGTCATCACGACATAGCCTCCGATACCACTTAGTCTCGGGTAGTGTACTTTGATCATGCCGTTTACACCAACTTAATTCGCCACCGTTTGCCTTCATGTGAAGCAGCAGCATGGCATTGTTGCAGGCATAGCTGTGGTTAAGGGTGAATCCGCCAGCATGGTCCTCATGCACCATGAGCTCAGGCAGCACTGTGTGAAGACACCGAGTTCCTCAGGGCGGACGTCGTGCTGGTTACATTTTCCAATCCATTTGTTCAAGTAACTCAATCAAGACGGAGTAAGGAGTTTAATGCCCAAATTTACAGTCCTGTTTGATGTCAAGAATTTGAGCTGATTGCAGAGCTGGATCAGGGACTGGCAGTATTGGGAAATCACAGTGTGCTGGAGAACCTTGTATTAAAGGAAATTATCTCTAGCTGCCCGCGTCTATCAAATCAGCTCCGTGGAGTCCCCGACACAAAAGAAAAAGCAAGCAACAGAAACAAGTGTTGTCATATCACCAGCATCGACATGGCTTTCACTTGAATGCCGTAAGTAATAATCGCTTCACCTGGCCGGTCTGTTCTCCCGTTGCGCCGCTCCCAGACCAAGCAATGAAGCGTCGCGCGACATGCCCCACCACAACACCTCATGGCTTGGGCACGCAGCACCGGGCCTTGTGCAACGCCATGATCTTCCTCACCCCCGCACCATCTTCCCACGACACGTCTTGAATTGTGTAGCGCCCCATCTTCTCACCCTCTTCCATGGAGTATATCTTGCGTATCTCCTCGATGGTCCGAGGCTTCCAGGCAAGCCTGGAGAAATCCTCCCAGCCTAGCTTGGACTTCATGAGGGGGTCACGGGTGTATTTGTTGGGCAGGCCAGGAGGGTACCGTACGCAGGGGACCTCCTTTTCCGTGCGATGGGCATCACAGTGTCGGATGCCGATAACGTGAAGCATCTCGTGGGCCAGGATTATGGTGAGGTTCTGCTCGAGGGCTCTCAACCTAGCAGCCTTGATGTCTCCACCCTCACCGACGGTTTCCTTCAGAAACCGTTTCTGTTTCCTGCTCAGCGTGAGCCCTAGCTTATAGACGTATATGTACCAGTCCTTGGGGTGTGAACCTGGGAAGAAGGAGGAGGCATAGCGTCGGGGGTCATCACCCCCGAAGGAGATGTAGAAGGCACTGTCAGAGGGTTCGTCGACATAGTGGAACCGAGGACAAGCGTTTTTGGCATTCAAGCTGTCCAGGACTCGACAGAGGCACCTTTTGACCAGAGATGCTTGACCGTTTGACTCAAAAGTTGAGGAGTCAATGCCGATAGGAATGGAGTTGCTTGTCGGGCGCCAGCGGAGCGCCAAGACGCCATTGACGTGGAAGTTGAGATCTCTTGCTGCCGGTGTCCCAATGGTGGTGCAACGGATTGACACAGGTCTCAAAATGAGGATGGTTACGTCGCGACGAGCGGTGCCATCGTCGACGTGCGGATCACAGGCCTTGAAAATGGACGGCCAGTGTCAGTATTGGTAGGTATTGTTGATATTGATGAAACATCGAAAGAGGAGAGAAAGGCAGCGACGCCTACCACAACTTGAAGCGAGCTCGAATCCTCAAGGGCTCCGGTATGGACCGAGTCACCATCTCGCACTATATCACAAGCGAGAGGATCTTTAGAATCACCGACGATGAATCTCGGCTCCGACTCGGCGTAAGGTGGTGGCAGCGTCTCGGAACTGTTCTTGACCACTGCCGGGTCGTGTTCGGCGTATGGTGGGGCCGAGCCGACATATACGGCCTGGTCCGGCCCCACGGAGGGGCGGGTACCAGAAGGCGGCAGGGTTAGGGTAGGCGTATCACCCCGGACTATATCCTTGTTGGTGTCACTGATGGGAGACTCAGCACTGGCAGTGCTGGACGATTGGGAGATGCAATTCATCCTGATGTTGTTGAGCAATATCTTGGTCTGCTGAGATGTATTGGGAGAAATAATTGACAATGTGTGACTGTTGGCACGCGAGTGGAGAGGGAGATGCGAAGAAAGAAAGAGTGAGAGGGACGAGAACACCAAGAGCAACAGGGAAGGGGGGTCCATTTTGTGCTCGAGCAGCGTGCTTACTTGTCTTCCGTCTGGTCGTAAAGACTTGGTGGGCAGGACCGGGCCTGGGTTCCGACCCCGGTACACGCCGCGGCCGGCGTACACCGGTGTGTAGAAGCTGTGCGAGGCGGCCTGCCGCCGGAGTGTCTGTACACAGCTGTGTAGACGATCAGCTCGTGTCGGAAGCCAAGGCGTGCATATGCAGGGGGCTGTTCACAGAGGCACCTCCAATGGCACGACGCCACGGCTCGTTGTGGCTGCACGTGTGACCAGTGAATAGCTAGTGCTTACCCTGTGCTCCCACACGCATTCACCTCATAGGATCGGAATACGAATGTCCGTCCGGGCCCCTGGCAAGCTGAAGCGGCTTGCACACACCGGTGTAATCGCCCGGCTTGTGTAGAAAACCAATCGTCCCCGAATCCTCCCTCCTCTGACGTACGCTTGCCGTCCTCCGGACCTCTTGACATCCATGCCACTCGTTGCGAATGCACCCGTCGTTTTCACGCTCTACGGATAAGGTCTAGCGCCTTGAGATCCTGTATTGACAAGCCCGTGCAATATCCGGCAGTCACCACTTTCCCCCAGCTCGAGACCACTGGTCACGTGGTGCGCCCGCCTCACCACATCTCTCATCTTCCAAAACAGAACCTCGCCAACAGCCTGGTTGAACAGCGATTTGGCCGGCTACACATCAAAACCGGAAGAAGACGAGAGCGCTTGAAAACGTGTCTTCGTCGTGCGGCACGGTGGGCTCTCACTTCTTCGCAGCGCATTCGCCGCGCGATCATGCAGCTGGACTTCGTCCTGCGGAAACAGCCCAGCGAGAATCTTTCCACCTGGTACCAAGCAACCCACCATTCTGCGGAGGCTTCGGAGTAGAGGCACAACCTTTTAACGACAAAGACCGGCCATTTCACCCACAGGAACCATGAGGGCTTCCACGCAGGGCCCTGCTCGTACCGACAACGGTACTGGATCCGGGCGTAGAGGTGCCCTTGGAAAGCGAGCGCGGAGAAATGACGATGAGGATCACTACAGCGACCTCTCTAGAAATACACGAGCGCGGACAGATGACGAGGAGCATCACTCCGACCATCTCTCTAGAAAAGCGCGAGCGCGGAGACGTGACGAGGAGCGTCACGATAAGGATCTCTCTACAAATGCACGAGCGCCTGCAGATTCATCTTTCGCATGCCCCTTCTACATGCACGACAGGATGAAGTTCAAGAAATGCCTCCGTTATCAATTTAAGCGCATAGCCGATATCCGGCAACATTTGCGACGATGTCACCAGCAACCGGTGTACTGTCCAGTATGTGGCACCATTTTTGATGACTCCAACACCGAGGGCCGGGATCGACACCTCAGAGCCCGAAATTGTCAACCGGCGCCCTTTCCGCCGCAGATGGACGGCATCACGATGGAACAGGAGCGCGCCATCAACAGCCTTCGTTCGAACCGACACTCGGGCTCGGGTTCCGACGGCGCTGGTAGATGGTATCAATTATGGGATGTTATATTCCCTGACGCCTCTCGACCACACTCGCCCTATATCAATGAATCTTCAGTCGTACGGGAAATGATGGATTTCAGAGAATTGCTGTTTACTACTGACAGTTGGAAGCAACTTGCGGAGAAATCACCACTGTTGTTGGAGGCGGTGGGTGAGTTCTCACGGCTTGAAATCACTCGGAACATAGTTGACGGATTTATCACACTGTTTGGGACCCATGACGATGCTGGCTCTGTAGGCCCATCCAGTAATGACGGACCGCAGAGACCGACATTCGCCTCTGGGTGGACACATGAACAACCTGCCCCTGCCCTTCACCAAAGTTTATCATCCCCTGGAGGACTCGACACTGATGACCTTGTGGCGGTGCCCAGCTTATCCCATGCTTATATTTACAACTTCGCTCCTCCGCATTTATCAGACAGCTATCCGCCACCCGAATGGACGCCGCCAGGGGAATACCCGCCAGGCGGATTCTCGCCAACCGATCCTAGTCTCACAAGCATCAGAAATCGACGAAACGAGTCAAGTCGACCTCAAGATTCCGCCTTTGATACCTTTGATCTTCGATTTTAGGCTAAGAATCTGAATTCTCTCTTGAACTCTCAGGAAATTTGGCCCAAAATGTGATTCGAAATGATTCGGAATTTCTCTAAAGCCCTAAGATCTTCCACCCTGAGTTTATTTGCGTGAGATCATGGACGACCTCCTCTTAAGGAGGCAGCGTCGGTCTCACGAGTTTGAGGCCCGGAAACGATGAATGTATCAAAATGCAACAGGCCCTAATTCTTCCGGGGACAGAACGCCTGGCGTGAAACTGGATTGAATATGGTCTTGAACGTTTACCACTGTATTAAGGCGCCACAGACGTTTTATATGTATGGGAATTCAAAACGAAACCACAAAAGGCAGGAAGCTGTCATACTGCATTACGTTCTCTCTGGATGGAGCTACGAGACGTCATGTCACAAGGTCTGGCAACGCTTCGCCGAGGGCACAGTGCTTTGAAGAAGAGCGGCTCGACATGCTCCACCATATCAACAGAATGAGGCGCGCAGATTTGTCCAGGGACCGCCTAGCTGTCCTCGAAAAAAAGACACATTAGAGGCCCAGGAGCTGGAATCGTATCTTATCCCATGGGACTCGCTGGGTATGGCTGGACACACCCAGCCACCAGTCACAAAGCTCGTTGGCACAATGAAGCAAGACCCTAGCGGAAAGGAAAGAGAGGAACCTCCTTTCACGGGTACTACCAGCTACCCCGGGCAACAGTGGAACCCATTCGACGATTTTTGGATTGAAGATGATGAGTGAAAATACTGCGGTTTGTGGGAATTATGTTAACGGATGCCATGTCAAGTGGTTTCGCTTCTATTCCGTATACGACCAAGGACATACATGGCGCCTTCATACGGTGGTAAGCGCTCAAGACCCAGCGCTTAAAAAGGACATGATGTCGATGGCTATAGTCATAATACCATAGGTGGCCGTGTTAAATTGTTACCTGTTATTTGTGTCGATCACGAATGTGCATTTGTGTGGGATGTGTTTGATCTAAGACCTAATATTTCTGGAACCTTACATAGGTAGACTTCATCCCGGTGAGAGGTACTCAATAGTCCTCTAATAGCTTAGACATGGCGTGTGTGCGCTTTAAAGACAAACCTTTTTGACATACAGAAATGCTTACTTGCTACATGACTTACAAGGACCATTAGAATCCACCCCATGCAAATATTCCATGAAATCTTGGTTAGGCTCGATGATGCTCGCCAGGGTACAGCTCTCAGCCAGGAAGAATAGCAAGGTCATCCATGTTGACCATCATTTGCGGCGTCTTATGATCGATCAACGCCAGGCAGACCCATGTTTTGTCCACTGCTGCAGATGCTGATGGTTTTGAAGAGCTGCAAGATCAGTTTAGCTCCCCGCCCGATGCGAATCGGCCCATCCGAGACAGGAGACGTTCTTGATACTCGGGCTATCTTTAATGATGCAGATCTCTCTGAAGTACTCATTTACCAGGTTTTCACTGGATGAGCTCTGCATGTCATAGCCTTTCCAGTTATCTACATACCGGGCAGTTCGGATTGTAAGAGCAACCCGCCGCCGGCTTCACCGGGAGCGGGAGCTGATCACTGTCTCAATGGACATCTCCTCATGTTTCAACTTCTCCGCATCCCTCGTCCCATGTTCCCATCCCATGCCTTCACCCAAGAAGTCGACAACCAATTATATATCAAATTGGCAAGAGACTGCATTCTCGACGAAGACTAGTAAGGCAAAATTCGCCACGCCTGAGCCTTGTTCCTCGCTTCTTTCTTCCCGTGGTTGAGGTGGGGCCGTCGGTGCCAGTGGAGACGGCCCGAGACTCCTGGTCAGCCAAAATGACGCGCAAGCCAAATCTAGCATGATGAACTCTATCCTGAATCAGGGGCGATGGATTAAGCTTTAGCGGCGCGTCAACCGTCAATGCGACGCTGACAGGTAACGCTACCTGCGCCGGAGTTGCGCAAAGACCTTCGCTAGTATCATTACATGATAGCATCTACAGCTGGCATGTGCAGGCTTAAATGAATTTTCGTCATTATTATGTGACGGACAGATCTTGATGGAGCCTACTGAACGGTGCTTAAGTACGGGTTTTCTTTTGTTGGTTTTTTTGGTTCCGCAGCAGATGTTTAAGCTCGATCGGCAGATTGCCGGGAGAACGTAGTCGACGAATTGGGTAGTTCGAGTCATTTCTCAGGGACAAGTTGATTCGATAAGCCCCAAGAAATTGGGCCTGAAGTATACCAATTTAGAACAAGCATGCACGAGTAGCTCCAGCAACAGGTCTCACGGCGTGAGCTCTATTTGAATGTGGAAAGCCAAAATCGTTTCAGGGGCCGAAGTTAACCCAGATCATGAAGGCAGGTTTCAGATAGACTGGCCACGGAAGGCGACATGGACCACATAAGAAATGGCACAGACCCCCTGCTGGATAGCTATTATTATATTGTCTTTCCCTGGCCACCTGTATTCGTCAGTATTATGCACTCCTTTGTGGCCGACGACACGCCAACATCATCATGTTATTACAAGCACAGCAGGTCTCGCCTAGATCCAAAACCTTTAAGACCACCATACTTGCCGCGTCAGTGGTATTATGTTTCCTGGTTTATCAAGCGTGGAACCACCAGGACCGTATCGCCGATGAATTAGCTGAGCATCTCCGCATACCTGCAGGATACTGCCTTGGCCAGGCTGTTGATAGTCGCCCAGAGCCAGCAGAAGTGGCCCAGCCAGTGGCCGACGAGGGCATCCCGAAAAGGATATGGTACAAGCTTGGGCCGAAGGGCAAGAGTCCGGACATCGAAGCGTGGACGCAGAGCTGCATCAAGCAGAACCCAAGCTACAGATATGAGTTCTTCTCGGACCCATCGGCCGATTACTGGGTTGAGCAGACTTTCTCAGCAACACGGCCCGACATCGTCGAAGCATATCTGAGCCTTACTGTTCCGATTCTTAAAGCGGATCTCCTCAGATACCTCCTGTTGTATGTCGAGGGCGGCGTATGGTCAGACCTAGACGTATCGTGCGAGGGCATCCCGATCGACCAGTGGATCCCGGAGGTGCACAGGAACGAGACCTCGCTGCTCGTCGGCTGGGAATTTGACGCAGGGTGGAGCTGGGACTACACGCACGAGTTCGCCAGCTGGACCATCCTCTCCAAGCCGAGGCTACCACACATGCTGATGGTGATCAATGACATAATGGATTCGATCCACCGAAGCACGGCAGAGGCCAACGTCACCATCGCCGAGCTGACGATGGAGATAGTCGGGGACATCGTCGACTACACCGGCCCGAGGCGGATGACCCGGAGCATCATCAAGAGCCTGGGGCTTGCTCGGGGTCGACCAGTTGAGCGGGAGGAAATCGAGAACATCCGAGAGCCTTTGCGTATTCAGGATGTCACCATTCTTCCAGGCTATGCGTTCGCCAACTTGACCAACAAGTATGATGAGGCAGATGGTCCAATCGGCGAAACGTTGGTAACTCATCACTACGCGGGCACGTGGAAGAATGAGAATGGTGGTGAACTGGCTAGGAGACAGCCACGGAGGATATAAACTGCATTGTGGTGTTTTGGCGTTGGTAGATCTTGAAGTACAACAATTCGATCATGTACATTATTTCTTTTTTGGCTTAACCGTTGAAAAATCGGGTCCGGCCGACGTGACCTATTCATTTTGCTCCAGTGACAATTTGGACAGAGTCTCAGCAAGACCGTAATTGGAACCGCCTTCCAATTGTGATTCGATGGCGGTGTAAAAGCTTGGTCATTCGCCCAGGCACAAAGAGGCACCACCTCATTCCGCCTCACTTGAGATTATCAATAAGGCGATTGCCAGTCCGTTCCGTGCCAAATTCGCAAAGCCAAACCACTTCCACGTGGTGGTCCTCTTTTACCCTGGTCAAATCCATTGTCATCAGATTGCTGATGCTTCCACGTATTGTATTCCAAGGTTCTCTCTGCTCCGCTAGTAACGTTGTACTTTCTTCAACGCAAACGGGCCACATATGTTTTGTATGTTAGGGGATCAAAAACGAAACCACAACAGTGCCCAAAAGCAGTCATCCCTTTGAGCTAGCAAACAAAAACAATCAAAAACAAAGCCTTGTGTGAGGGAAAATACGATCCAGTACGTAATGAAGGTCGCAGCACAGCCAAATCGTGGAGCAAGCAGCCCAGCCCAGCTTGGCAACAACCTGATAGCGGTCTTGGAAAACGTCCCCAATTGGTACAGGGTATAAAGCTAATGCCAGAATCACTTGTTTAATCCCAAGGAAGAGGTCTGCGGCTTCAATGCCGCTGAATGAGAAAATAGGAGGGGGAAGTGGTGTGGCCCTTGGCTCGAAAGTTTTTGAATGAAAGTAAAGGACGGGATTGGAGGCAGAAAAGTCCTTCCGGCAGCAAATCCAGTCGGGAATAACTGCTTCCGGGCTCTGAGAAATGATCACAAAAGGTAACTTCACGGCAGCACCGCTGAGCTTACAAGATGATACATAGCAGCAGCTAGCCAATGAATGCTTTGAAGTCTTATGAAGTGATGGTCATTGGCATGGCTCAGAAAGATGGACGTCAAGTTTGAGTTGGGGACAGAGCTGGTGGTTGGTGGAGACATGCCTGCAAGTGTGTGGCAAAGACGAACACAACCAAGAGTGCGCACCCTGGGCAGGCATCCCCGTGCTTTCTTTTGTTTCCTACTTTGTGACATTGCTACCTTTTGCAATGTGGATATTGTCAATCAAGAACTCTCCTCAAAACAATTTCATGAGTGAAAGTTATTGGAATGATGATATCTCAAAGTAGGTATGGTCTTCTGGAGAATCCATCTGTATGGTAAATTAAAGCACCTAGTATGTCTAATAGTAACGATAAATACCAGCCTTTTCAGACATGGATGCCCCAATCAAGGTTAATTGTATCCAGTTCAAGAGATCAGGGTGATAATGAAGCATAAAATAGCCTTTCTGAACTACGAGATGGAACAATAGCCGGGGTTTTGACAGAGTAAGGAAATCTTTTCACATCCAGTGAAAGCAAACAGACTGATGGCCTGTGAATCACTAAGGATAGGTACTGAGTCCTTTGGGCTGGTCCATCTTTGACAACCATTGGAGCCGAGAAATTCACGTCTAGTGCGGCGGTTCGAGTGAATGATAGCCTGCGATACCTCGCAAACACCTGTGACTCGCACTCGAAAACGGTCTGCGACGGCTCTTAGCTTTTTCGAATGGCGACTGCTTGCTGCTTCTTTGGTTGCACGCAACGACACACGCTTACCTCCTGCCTCCCGTGGATCAAGACGCCGCGCCAGTCATCGCGAGTTCTGACACGAGAGAGAATATGGACACCAGCGTCAACGGCACTGTTCCTCCGGATTGGCCACCCGGTCTTCCGACCCGCGCCGCGCTCGACATTCTCGAGCTGGCTTTGACAGACGACACCCGAATCTGGTCCTGCGGCTACCCAAGGCTTACCATGGCCCAAGGAAATCTCCCCAAAGACCCAAACCCCATGCTGTTCATTGAGAGACCTGTTTTTGCGCAGTCAATCCCCAATATGGTTAGTATCGCCTGGTCTTTCGAAAGGTCAATCACGTTAATAGGCTGTCATGAAGGTCGCCCCGCAGGATCAAGAGGACTCGGACCTGGAGCTAGAGCTCGAGTCCCTATCATTTGGTGACCTTTCGATGATGGTCGTGGACAATATTCGGGACGCCCTGCTCAGTCCTCCTGACCAGCACGATGCCGATTCTCCCGCGAACACTACGAAAGATCACTCTCTGGCTCTACATCTGCCGCTCCATCCACAGCCGAATGGCATCCTTCAACTTGACTCCTCGATCGACACCCCCACAAGCTCTCCCCACACGGGCGTGGGTGATGTGATCGAGCAACAAACGGACGATCTGAACGGCTCCCAACTCCCCAACAAGTCCCAGCTGGTCCAAAGCGAGGCAGATCTCGAGCCGCCCGAGGGCGTGGAGACCCAATCCAAGCCCAAACGCATCGTCAAGATCAAGTCCCGCGAAGCTGTTTTGTACTATCGAGAGCTCAACAGGAGGGACGAGATGGAGGCTAACATCGAGAGGAGGATTGCCAATGGCGAGACTAGACCGTCCTCTGAGTCTGCACACTTCGATGAGGCCGTTTGGAATTGCGATGCTGGTTTTGATGTGCCTGGCGACTACGCCTGGCTCGACAGGTCGCGCTAAGACTTACTCAAGTCATCCACCAATCACTGGCACTGGCACTGGCAGAGCCAGACTCAGCTCCGGAATTTTACGCATGGGAGGTGTTTATGGGGACAGTTGCTTGCTTTATGGTTGAATGAAAGTTGCTTGGTCCCATCACAATTACATCGCCTCCAAGTTTTGTGCCCGCATGTATGTCAAGAGAATCTATGATCGCAATGCTTTCGATCGTACCACCACCTCGAGAAAAGAAAAACCGAAGAAAAAAAAACCCCCCCCAAAAAAAAAAACACGCGTAATGCCATTTTCCAGACACCAGTCTTATAACAACCCCATGCCTCCGTATATGGCCGACCAATCCTTGCTCAGGAAGCATGCAATTTGGGAGACTCGCTCTCTGTTTGCTTCGAAACATTACCCGCCAAGGCCTCTGATAAACAAGTTTTCATGGAGATCATGGCCTCCTGGCTGTGGAGTAGAACTCCTCTTAATGTTCCCAGGTCAGCAAACAGAGAGATTTGTATCGCGAAACTACCATTAGGGATTCTTGGAGCGACCATGCCAGGAGCATCCACAAAATACAGAATTATCTCGACATTCTGATGAGCTTAGGCCTTGCAGCATGCGACAATACTGCATGTGTTACTTTCGATGCAGGATGCCTAGCTGACTAGGTACCTAGCTTGGCTTGCGACCTGCAGGACTAAAGCGACCTCGGGAGGCATGCGATGAAAATGCCAGGCTCCTGAATGAACATTGCGTTACATGGAATAGCACTCACAAGCTTCGGGATGAACGTGCCGTTACGGTCCTAATAGGTACCATTTTGGGAAAGATTATCCACAATTCTGGCTCAAGGACTGGCAATTGGAGGGCGCCATTCTCTGTTAGTGGGCATGATTGTTGTACAAGCCCACCTTGGCACTTCTAGACTCCTTGGCATCTGTATGATCGCTTCCCTCGAAAACAGAGGCCTGATAGGCCCACTAGGCGACCACATCATGGGATTCTGACACCCATACTATGGGTGCCTGGATGTCAGCTGTCTTGTCTTCTTACGGATTGAACTACCTCTTCTTCCTCACTTACGGCACCATGAAGCTCATCAATTGCACCACACTCCGAATTGAAGATGTCTTCAACTCATCAACCACCAGGCCGTATGCCATTCTCTCTCATCGCTGGGAAGCCGATGAAGTTACCTACCAGGACATCATGAGCTCCCAACCTCCGACTCACAAGGCCGGATGGATGAAGATACGCGAAGCCTGCCGGGTTGCCCAGTCGATGGGCTACGAGTTCGCATGGGTGGACACATGTTGCATCAACAAGCAGGACTTTGCGGAGCTCACCGAGGCCATCAACTCAATGTTCAAGTGGTACGCCAACGCAGGCGTCTGCATAGCCTACTTATCAGATGTCACACCCGAACAGCCTTCTGTAGAGGACTCCCAGTGGTTCACAAGGGGATGGACGCTCCCGGAGCTCATTGCGCCGGAGGTGGTCGAGTTCTTCGACAGGGAATGGAACCACATCGGGACCAGAGCGGAATTGTGTAATGAGATCCGCCGAATCACTGATATTGATGAGAAAATCCTTCGCTACGACGTCTCCTCAGGCAATACCATCGAGGGGCTACTGTCTGAGGTACCCGTGGCGCGAAAAATGTCATGGGCGTCCGGACGAGCCACGACCCGCGAGGAGGATATGGCGTACAGCCTACTGGGAATATTCGGTATCAACATGCAACTGCTTTATGGTGAAGGGAGTAACGCGTTCATGCGTCTCCAATTGGAAATCATGAAAGAGACCAATGACATGACCCTGTTCGCATGGACTTGCTCCTCGGACAACCCTTACCAGCAAGGTGCGCCCGAATATCGAGGGATCTTGGCGACTTCGCCAGGCGAATTTGAGGACACGGGTAATGTGGTCTTTACTAGAGACATCAAATACAACCCGGAGGTAAGCCAAGCTACCACACAAGCGAGACATCTGGAGAGAGTGCAGGACTCAGAGCTGACACTGGAGCAGTATACAATGACCAACAAGGGACTGCGAATTGAAACTAGGTTCGTCGTAGGTGAAGACACAACGCATTTCCTCAAGCTCCAGTGCAAATGGGACGACGGACCCCCCGGCCAGTCTCTAGCAATTCCGCTGAAAGACCACGGCGGGGGGATCTTCCTCAGATCAGATCCAGACCGATTCGTCATGCTCCCCGACGACGATTTACAGGGGAGAAATTCCACAATCTACATCAAGAAACACATCAGGATAGTGGAAGAGCCTCCACTATACGCAGAGACTGAACGCGTGCTCCGCAAGGCATACCAGTTCCACACAAGCGGCCCGAAAAGAGTGACGATACAGAGGGCCGTGCCTGAGACCAAGTGGAACAGCCAGAGAAATATGTTCGTCACAGAAGGCCTCGACTCGTTTGAAGGCTTCGTGGAGTTTCGCATTCCCGACGCAGGATCGAGATATAAATCTTTTATAGTGGCCTGTGGATTTGCGGCACCAAACAGGGACTGGATCTGTACGGCCTCAAGCTACGAAAACGAGGCACTTTACATGGCTGCAATGAAGGGGGACTTGAGCCGGATGCGAAGGCACGCTGCCACTGCGAAGCAAGTTTACAATTCCCAGGTGACGACGAGGCTGCCGACGGAGGCTGAAGTGACTGTGAGAACACGGCTCCGGACAACAGAGCCAGTTTTTGACATATATGTTGAGGCTATTACAGAGTGTCTGATTATGTAGATGGCCTTAAGACCTGAAGTTAATCAAAGAGGCAATAATGTCGAGCGAGATACAGATTAACCGAGCTCACTACCTCGACATCGCTGGGATTTAGCTGTGTATATCTATGCTTGAGCTATTACAGAGCAGCTGTTACTTTATGAAACGAGCTGTCTCAGTGCCCCATACAAATAGCCTCTCTTCTGGCGAATTTATTTCAACTATGCCTGGCCATAGAAGTGTCGAACGATGACCCCGAGCGGTAATGAAAGTTTTCTTGGGTGCTCCTTGATGACAGGTACGGGAAGTGCTCTTCAGTAGGCGCTGCTGGCTCCTCCTCGGGATTGCAGTCAACTTTTAGAACGGCGAAGTGATCTCCCAGCTCCGATTTCGTAAGCCATGCCCACAACTCGTCCATCGACTTGAACGGATCAGCGTCGGCGTACTTGGAATCTGCTAACCATTTCGACATGAATTCATCCTCCTCTCGCCGATTCACTGTCTGGTGAATATCCGCCAGGGATGTCTTCGGTCCGGGTCGGTCCGACGCAGCCGACCTAAAGGAGTCTGCGAAAAGGCGCTGCTCTTCATCGGTGAAGTCACCTCTAGCAGACACCACCCGCCCTCTACTTTGACCCTCATGACTATCCGAAGCCCTCTCAGACTCTTCCATTCCAATGTTTTCATATGCTGGGAGCGCAAGGAGGGCCAGCCGTTCGAGGTGATATGCGACGTGTTTCTGTAACGCGCTTGCCTCAGAAAATGCCGCTGGACAGAATGGACTGTCTCGATGAACATTCTCTGATGGGCCAACAGCGGCGGAAATGAGCTCAGAAGAAAAGAAATCCTCCTTCTGCTCTGGGTGTTTTTCACGGAGATGCGTGGTGTATCCTTGCTGTGTCTCAAACTCCTCGCCATGAATAGAGCAGCGCCAAACTCTTGTGTGGATGCTTTCATGCTCCAACCACTCCTGGCGAGACTCGTAAATCCGATTCGCGTCCTTGCAACGCTCGAAGGTGCAATGGTACGGTTGCAAATCATGGATCAAGTGCAGACTGGCCCTACTGTCAGCGAAGGGCATTTGAACAGGGCATAGTAACACCAGACTGACCGCCAGGCCTCCTTAGCGAGGTACTTGCGAGGGCAGATGATCCTGCAGTACGGACAGGTGAAGAAGCTGCTGCCAGTGTTGGCGATCTGATCGGGCGGGGTCGGCCACTGCAGACTCTCTCCGCGGAGATTCATCACTGTCGAGATGCGGCTCTGTTGCGATATGACAGACTTCAGATCGTCCAGTTTGACACATTCCTCGTCTAATCTTGTTGCAGATGTTGCAAGCGACCTAATCATGATACCTCCCACGTCTAGCTGAGTCCCCATGTGTCCTCCCTGATCAACCAGCTGAAGGCGCTCTTTGTCACCGGCTGCAACATCTTGATCATTTCTTTGATTAGATGAAGAGGGCGGATCCCTGCTACCCGAGCCCCGGCTAATTCTGTCTGCATGCTCTTTCCAGTACACAAACTGCTGTTTTCTCCTGGCATTGGCAATGCCGGCTCGGCGAATCAACCAGTTCGAAGGAGAGGCATGGCGTCGCAGAACATCGTCTGTTTCGAAACCAGGAGCGCACAGTTCCCCATCATCAAGGCCCATTAAAAGTTCATGTCGTTGTACATGACATACGATGGCGATAGCAGCTTCTTCACGATCGTGAATGACCTCTTCACGGAGGTTTGCCGGAACATGCTTATACAGCTCGTCAAGAGTACGCTGTGGACGATTCCTTGGGTTCTTGATTTTGGTAGCCAAACTGTAAAGGGCATCCAAAGTTTCTGCGATGCTTTTCATACGGAAATCCACCTCATGGAATGACGAATCATCGCTAGAAAGATGGGGCGACGCTGGCGCCATATCCATCGATCGCGCGTCGCTTTCGCAGTCGGACCCTCCATCCTCGGCATCTGGGTTTACAGAGGTGGTAGTCTCAAATGGCTGCCGATCTCCGTTTTGCACTGAGACAACATTGTCCAGTTGTTCTTTCAGCTCGGTAAGAATATCGGCCAGACGTGACTGTACTGCCACCGCGTCTCTCACTCGGTAGTCCAGAGATGAGTGTCCAAGATTGTGCAAGCCGAGGCTATGGGCCCAGAGCCTGAATCGTTGTTCTTCCGAGATCAATA
The DNA here is from genome assembly GCF_019321695.1 of Diaporthe batatas. Taxonomy (NCBI): domain Eukaryota; kingdom Fungi; phylum Ascomycota; class Sordariomycetes; order Diaporthales; family Diaporthaceae; genus Diaporthe; species Diaporthe batatas. The sequence continues at coordinate 764,727 of NW_025408550.1, forward strand.
TCATCCCGACGGAATGGCTGGCAATATTCTGGACACCGCTCAGCTGCGAAAACGCCGCGAAAATGTCCTTGCCGAGGTCGTGGAGCTCGGTCGTCTCCATACCTAGGTATTATCGCCGCGGTATGAACCATGTATGATCATAGAACTTAACAACTCGTCAATATCGACGGACTCTTTGAGTTGTAGAAGATTGACAGATCGAGATAAGAGCGTGCGGGGCACTCCTAAAGCCGCCAGCCACGGTCATATTGTGTTACAAATCATCACACCTGAACATGTGGATCTAACCAGAGCGGGCGGGCTGCAGGAATGATGACCTCCCGGCTGTCGCTCGTCTCCCCACGGGTTTGTTCGTTCGTGCGAGACACGATACATAGAGAGCTGGCAGCAAGCAAGAGAGCCCCGTACCAGTGCAGATGGCTGCGCTCGAGATTTGCGGCGTTGTCCTCGGCGTCATACCACTCGTCATATCCGCGCTCGAACATTACAAAGCCGGAAAGGGTGCCGCCGCTGCGTTCGTCAAGTGGCGCGGACAGCTTGACACTCTCATATTCCGGCTTAAGCTGCAGAGAACATTCTTCTACCTTCACACGCTCGAACTCCTCCGCGAGGCACAAGTTGCGCAACTGAGAGATCGAGTCGATTTGACGGAGGAAGAATGCGTGGCCGTCCTTCGCGATAAGGAGACCGGTGAGGCGATCCGGGAGTACCTTGGGCCCTTGCACGATACTTTTGAAGAAGTCTTAGGCCGTTATGAGCTCTCTCTCAAGACCATTGTCGCCAAGATAGGCCACATCAAGCGATTGCCCAATGTGAGTCGAGTTCTCAAACCATTCCGGATCGTGCACTCACTTCTGTTCATTGGCAGGCACAAAAAGATGATCTTTCCGCTTTACTTGCTGCGAACACACCTTGCAACGAAAGATTCTCATTTAGAGAGAGACTGAGCTTCACCATTGAAAGAGGCAGTCTAAAAAGTGTCCTCGAAGAGCTACGCGAGGATCGACTTTCTCTGGAAACCATTCTGAAAGGGCTCAAGACTCAGCGACAGTACCTTGCAAAGGAGCCAGGACAATATGCGCAAAAGCTGGCAACAAACTTTCGAAAAGTCCAACAGACGGCAACGACGCTGTTTACTGCTATGTGCAAGTGTTGTTCGTGCCTTTGTGAGCCTAGGCACAGCTTGTTGCTGCGCCTCGACAACCGTGTGCCCACACAGCGTGCCAGGGCAAAGGTGGGGCAAAAAGCAGATGATCCGATGAGATTCGCCCTCTTTATAAGTCTCGACAAGATTCTTCAGGAAGTTTCTGTTAGCGCGTACGAATTTGGCCCGTCTCTACAACGCCCAGCGACAGCGCAGTGAGTGGTACCCAGCTGTCCGAAGCGGACCACTAGACAATAGCACATCCTTTTTCACTGACTCTTACACTGTGAAGGCTTATTGGTCAGCAAAAACAAAGAAGGACCGTTGAATTCTCAATTCCAACATTATCCATCATACCGGAGCAAGGCCCCCCTCGTTCCCAGGACTGGGAGCCCATATCCGACATCTGTGGCTCCGCCATGACCGCCTTTCAAAAGCATCACCTTCTGAAGCTGGATTTGATTGCCCATGACCTGTCTCCAACCACCGGTATGATGGGAGCTCGGTGTGAAGTAGCAGCTTCAACCACTCTAGAACAGTTTCTTCGACGCGGCTGCTTGGATGAAGAAGCTCGCATGACGCCGAAACAGCAAACGATGCTTGCCCTCGATATCGCAGCTTCGTTGATGCAGCTACGACAAACGAGCTGGTCTCCGCTCCCCTGGACGAACAGACGCATCCAATTCCTTATTTCAAAACAGGGTGAAGTCTGCGGTTCCTTTGTCGAAGAGCTGATTGGAAATCGGACCGGCAACACGCCCTTGGACCCAAGACCCCAGGGCTCTGACCCGAAAGAGGCTTTGCTCGAGCTAGCCATTTTACTTCTAGAGATATGGCATCACAGACCGCTCGATATGTGGGCGGTGAAGCTGGGCATGGAGTCCATCGACACGCCCGAGGCAAGGAGAATCGCGGCCATCCGATGGCTGGAGCTGACGTCGGACAGGTTGCCGCCGCACCATCTAACCGCGATCGAGCAGTGTTTGGCATTCTGCTCCGGCAGGCTCCGGGTCTGGGACGACGGTGAGTTCCAGAAGCTGTATTGCGAGAATGTAGTGAAGCCATTGCAGGAAAGCTGCAAGGCATGGCAAGCTTAAGTCTGTCATTGTGGTTGAAGGAATCTTGTAGCTTTAATGTGGCCTCCGACTAAGCCATGATTGATTCCGGCACACGTATAGCGTTGATTGTGAAGGCAGCGCTCAGAGAAGTGATCCCGTGGTAGGGAAAGTTCAGCATGGTTAACTTCTTCACGCAATTTATTTCTGTCTAGGGTTAATTACTCACCACAACATTGAAAATCTCATGATATATGATTCAGACCCTATCCTCCACAAGACCTTGTTCAAGACAAAGAAAATTCATGTCCGAGCCCATCCAAACCCAGTGCTCACCAACTATCTCAACATTTCCTCTCGGGCCCACTGCTCATCGCTATGCCCCTTTACTGTCTTCAGGTACTTGTTAAAGTCTGACGCAGTCTTGATGGCCTGGCTCAGGTGTTTCCAGTCCAACCTCTCTCCTTCATGCTTGGCAAGCTGCCGAGCGGTGAGCAAGGCATTCCGGATCTGCCTGCCATTCATCTCATGCGCGGCCAGCTCGTCAAGCCTCCTTTCCAACTCGGAAATGTTCGCATCTTCATCCGGGGACTCGTCGATCATGTCAAGAAAGTTGCTCCAAATTGCCCTACGTGATTTCTTGGTCAGATTGTTGTAGTGGATTGCAACCTGAATTCGGGACTTGAAGGCTTCGTCGAAAGTGCCGACGCGATTCGACGTCAGGATGAGTATGCCGTCGTAGTATTCAAGCGTGCGCAGGAATACTGGAAAAAGCCAGGAGTGTTAGCTTCGTAGCCTCGAAAAGGTCGTTGGGGCTTCTCACTTGACACCAGGCTGTTTCTTTGCAGGTCAGCCATTGTACGTTCCTCGAGGAACACATCTGCCTCATCCAGGAGCAGTACTATGATTGTGTCAATATTCTTTTCCGAAATAATATGCAAGAAGATCAATATTTACCACAATCCCAAATTTTTCCCAAATAGAGCACAGTCTCCAAGTACTTCTCGACATCCTTGGGATCAGTGCCTATGTCACCACATGTGACACGGTACAGAGACTTTTCTGCAATTTCTGCGACGCTGGGTTTACACATGAGTTAGAAAGCTTCTGATACAACTTGAAAGCAAGAGCGCAGTCACCAACCTCTCCGCTGTCAAAGTCTTGCCTGTTCCTGGACTGCCATGCAGGAGGATGATCAAGCCGTTACCCTTGCCAGCAATTATATCATCCATTCTGCCAGCTGTCTTCTGTACATTGACCAGCGCAAGGATCATCTTCTTCAAAGAGTCCTCAAGCACCAGACGAGTAAAAGCTTCTGGGTTCCACGTGATACTGTGGAAGTTATCCACGAGCAGGTCGCCTGATACCAGTCAGTACATACATCACATCACGGGCACAAATGATTTCCCATGCACCGACAGTGAATGGCGATAGGAACTGCTCACTCCATTTCTTTGCCTGCAGCCTGAACCCAGAAATCGTTCTTGGCAGCAGCATGAACGCCTTGGCTGAGAGATTCTCGGTTTTCTTAATTGAACTTGGCCAGGGGTCCACCTTCGTCAACTGCATGTGAGGATGACGTGCTGCCAAGACCAATTTATTGTAAGTGCTCGGATGCATCAAATTGTAGGTTGTCACGTCAACCATGAATCGGTCTCCTGTCTATATGAAATTCAAAGACATTTCTAAGCTTGCCAGCCCGAACAGAAGAAAGGGGTGAGGGTGGGGGCACGGAGTTGTACGAACGTAGTGGTGCTGTCGGGCGTTGTCCCAACCGGTGTAGCAACTATATGTTTGGTTCTTCATGGTCCAAAACTTCCTGCCTCTTTTCTCAAGAGCTGTGGTAATCTCAGATTGTGCGAACTCCACTGGGTAGGCTCGTAAATCTGTGATTCTCATTTGCTCTTCCGGCACATTGTCAATCTTTTCTTGCCAAGGATGCCTGATGAGTTCGTTACCATTGTAAGCCCAAGACCAGCCCAGCAATTGGATTCGGCCTCTCAAATTGGTGGGTTTGACACAAAGTGACAAAATATGTGCCTCGAAGTCGCCCTCTTCGCATCGACTGATGACCATTTGGTTGGGTTTGAAGAGTTTCGAGATAGTCTGAGCCGTTACGAGACCTCTCTCAAATAGCCAATTAGCCTCTTGGTACTCTTCCCTATAATTTTGGTCGAGGAACTCTAGAAGAGGCTTCAGCACATCCTTGAAGGTCTGATCCGATGACAATTGTATCAGTTTCTGGTAGTGATGGAACAGAAAGTGGTATGGCGCGACCAATCCATGAGATTGAAGATAATGCGATTCCTGTCCCACAGGAGCTGGATGATACTCTGCGACTTCAAGAAGAGCTCTCCGCAGCAGAGGGGCCACTATTCGAAGTTGGTCGGTCGGGCTCTGACGTGCATCGTCTGGCGTCTTGGATTGATAGGTGCAAACATGGTCTTTGATGACGAGAAAACAAATGTTTGGGTGCAAATCGAGATACTTCTCCACACTGCGAACAACCTTGTTACCTGTTAATTTCCCCTCATCCATTCTGTGTTGAATTGTGTAGGCCGGTAGATCCTCATAGTACGAGTCGTCATGGTGATGCGCTTGTCGACTGCAATTGATTCGGTGCAGCACTTTGCCAAAGGGATGATCTTGGTTCTCAGCGGAGGGGTGTTCGTCAAAACCGGTGTCTTTATCCTGAAGGAAAACAACCTTGTCTGTAAGGAGTTCTATGGTGTCTAGCAGATACCCTATGAACCGGGAATCATCTCGACTGTCGTCCAGAGCATCTATGTGAAGGAACTTTTCTGAGATCACGTTCAGCGATTCCGAGATAGTTGGTTGGAGCTCGTCCACCGCTTGCTCGTGTTGAGACATGTTTCGTCTTTTGTCCAGGCCTTCGGAACTGAGAAACTTCTGCGTGATCGCATTCAGGAGTTGTGAAATAGACCTTTCAGACCCATTTGAGGGGCTATGGTCTTGGTTCCTAGTCCCACGTGCAGGAAACGATTTGGAACGCTGTGTCACCCTTTCAGTACACATTGCGACGGTGTATGGGACGGCCAAACTATTGGGAGCCGGCATTCGAGGACTGACGCCTATTTCGTTTGGGACCTCTTCGAATACAATTTGTTAGAAAGCGAATTCGTTCATTCATGCAATCCAGTTCCATTGGAACGCACGGAAACATACCTGCTTTGAGCGGGCTTTGACTTTCGCTTGAAGCTGGGCCTATAATCCCCTCCCCACACTTCTCGCACTGTTGGGCGACTTTGCCCAGATTCTCATATGTCTCACGGTGAGATTCTCTCTTTTGTGCCAGGCTATCCCACGTGGCTATTACTCTCCGGTTGGCCCTTTCCGCTGAAACGGCTTGACGCCACCGAGTTTGTTCGTGATCTTGGGTCTCTGACCGCCGACTTGATTGCTGTTTGTCAGATATATCGGAGTCAGAAGATAAAGAGCGACGAGATAGATAAGTCAAGTCGTCTTTAACAATAGGAATATTAACATCCCTAGCCTATATTCTAACAATCCCCTAAATCCAACTACCCTAAACTTATATTTATATATATATATATCTATCCCTACTTTATTTATACCTTTTTATAACTTTATAAGGAATTTTTTTTAATTATTAAACCTTTTTTAAATATTATTTTAATTATTATAAAAAAGTATAGGAAAGAAGAAATTTATAATATACTTATAGTAGTTAGGAATAAAATACTTATATAAAAACTTTTAAAATTTAATATATTTTATATATTATACTTTATAATTATTTTTAATATATAAAGTAAATTTACTATTTATAAATTTTATTATTTTTTAATATTTAAAAGGATTAATTAATATTATTTTTAATTAATTAAAAGAGTTTAAAGTATATTTTAATTTATTAAAAATATAAACTTTAGTAAATTAAATAGTTTTTTTAATATCTTTTTTAAAGAGAAAGTAGTTAAAAACTTTTTAATTTATTATTTTATTTTTAAAAGTTATAAATATTAATAAATTAAAATAAAATAATTAAAAATAATAATAAAAAATATATTTATATAGTTTAATTTAATATAATTATTTATTATAAAGGTTATTATAGGAATAGTAAGTTATAGTAGATTAGTTATTATAAGATAAGTAAGATTAGTAGGTTTATACCTATATATAGATTACTTAGCTTAGTTAGTAAGGTCTAGCTAATCTAATTAAACGCTTTACTACTTAATTAAATAGACTTTTAACTAATATTAATATACACTACTTTAACTACTTTTTATATATAAGTTAAGCTAATTAATACTAATTAGTTATTTATTAGCTTTAAATAGTTAAGTATAGATAGTTACTTACTTTTTATAATTATTATAGAATTAATAGCGTTAATCTTAGTCTATTATTTAAAGTTATAATAATTATAGATAAAGTTAACTATATTAACGTTTATAAAGATAATTAGTATTAATTCTAATTTATTAATTAAATTATAAGTAATTATAATAATAATAATAGTACTAGTTAGTATTAATTTTAATTTATTAATTTAAAGTTATTAAAAGTATTATATATATTTCTTATATTTTAAAAAGAAGTTAGTAATTTTTAGAGATTTAAGATTTAGTTTCTTTTTTTATTAATAACCCTTTCTTTAGCTATAAGTAATACTTTAAGTTAGGTATAATAATCTTTAAAGATTTAAGATTTATAACTTTCTTTTAAAAATAATAATAATAAGTAAGACACCTTTACTAATTTAATTTTATAAACTTATTATAATAACTCTCTTATAATTAATAACTTAAGCCTACCTATAGGGCCCTTAATTAACTACCTATTAGTTAACTTAATTAATAGTCTATTTATTAACTCGCTAGGTGCCCTTAATAATTAACTACCCCTTTAAGAGACCTTTAAGTATAAGTAATAATCTTATAAGTTAAGTGATTAACTGTATAGATAAGGTAATAGTGTGTTTACTATATAAGAACTATACTTAATATGTTTAATTAATTAACTTAATTAAAATAATTAATTAAATAGATTATAATTAAGTTCTTTACTTAAATAATTATATAAATAGTAATTTATACTTAAAATAAACCCTACTTTTTAATAAGTATTAGTTAATTATTAATTAAATAATTTAATTAATTATATAAAGTAAGAGATAAATAAAAGAAGAAGAAACTATTAGAAGGATTAACTAGACTAATTAATGGTTATAAATTAACTAATAATTAGTTATAACTAATAAATAACTAATAGATAATCTAATAAGTAATTAGTAATTAAGTAATTAGGTAATTAGATAATTAAGTGATTTAAAAACGTTAATTTAAAGTGTTTTATTAATTATAAAAAAAGAAGAAACTATTAAAAAGGTTAATTAATTAAATGTGGGTAGTTAGTGCTATTTAGTAATAACTTAGTAAGTAATTAATAATTTAAATTTAATTTTATTTATTAAAGTAATTTAAATTTAAGTGATTTAGGTGATTTGTAAAATATTAATTTAAAGTGTTTTTAGGTGTTTAAATTAAGTGAATTATAATTATATGTTTAATGGTAATTTTAAGTGATTTAGTAATTTAGTTAGAACCTACTTTATTAGTAAATAGAGCTTTTTAATTAGCTGGAAAGAAGGAAGATTTTAGAAGATTAAAAAGGTACTAATATAGGAATAGTAAGCTATAGTGGATTAGCAACTATAAGGCAAGCAAAATTAATAGGTCTATGCCTACATATAGACCACCTAACTTAGTCAGTAAGATCTAATTAACTTAACTAGGTGCTTCGCCACCCAGCCAAGCAGACTTCTAACTAACACCAATATACACTACTTTAACTACTTCTTATATATAAACTAAGCTAACTAATAGTTATTAAATTAAAAAATTATTAAAATATTAATAAAAAAGGATTAATAAAAAGAAAGTTTAAAATAGTATTTATAATTAATTATTTAAAAAATAATAAATTACTTTAAAAAAACTTTAATTTATATATATAAACTTTTTTATAAAGTATATATTTATTATAAATAAATTTTTAAATTTTTTTATTATTTTTAAAAAATTAAATATATAATAATAATAATTTTTTATAATTTTTAAAGATTATATAAATTAATAGTTTATAATAATAAAAATTAAATAAAAAAGTTTATTATAATTAAATAATTAAAAAATCTTTCTTTTAAATTATATTAAAAATTTATTTAAATAATACTTTTTATAATTAATAAATATTATATATATATTATAATTAACTTTATATAAAAATATTTTTAAATAATATTTATATTATTTTTATTAATTATTAATTTATATATATTTTAATTACTTAATATATTAATTTTTAATTTATTTAAAACTATTTTTAAAAATATTTATACTATTAAAGTAACTATAATTCCTTATTAATAATTATAAAAAAGTTTTTATTATTATTATAAAATATATATTAAAATTCTTATAAAATTAAATATTTAATTTAAATAATAAATAATTAATTTATAATTACTTTTAAATATAAAATTTTTAATATATATTTTATTAAAAATTAATAAATTATTAAAATAAAGAAAATAAAAGATTATTATTAAATAAAATAATATATATTTTATATTAAATAATATTTTATTAACTTTAAAGGATTATTTTAAAATTTTTAAATAATTATAAAAATTATATAATATAATAATTAAATATACTTATAATAAATATTTAAACTTTATATAATAACTTTTTTATAAAATTTTAAAAGTTAAAATTAAAATATTAATTTAATAATATTTATAAAAAATTTAAAATTAAAATATTAATTAAAAATTAATAAAATAAATTAAAAAAAAAATTGATTTAACTTAAATAAATTATTTATAAATATTAAAATAGTTTAATAAATTTAAATTAAAGTTAAATAAATATTTAAAAAAAGTAATAAAAATAATTAATTAAAGATTTTAATTATTAAAAAGAATAAAATTATAATAGTAATATAAATAAATTTAAGGTAAAGGGGTAGTTAAAGGAGGAGATAGTTGGATTTAGGGGATTGTTAGAATGTGGGCCGGGGATGTTATCCTGTCTTTCTGGTAGAATTTGAGGCTGTGTACGAGCTACTTCCGAGGCCAAGAGCTTTTCTAGACTCGACTATCAGCACAGAGGTTTCCACTCGCAAAAGATGAATGCTCACCTCTTGTAGGTTCCTTGGTAAGACTTGAAAGTATCCTTCTCTTCTTGGTGAGGTCTTCCACGGTGTCATCGGTAGATATCATAGAATCCATGTACAAATTATTGTTACTTTGTCCACCTGCCTGAGATTCTGATCCCCTTTTGTAATTGGCTGGCAAATCTGAATCGAACATCTTGCTGGAGAATCCATATGGACTTTCCACCGGAGATGTGTCATCTTCAGACATTCTGTCACTACTGATTTTACTTACTGGCGTATGGCTCTGATGCTGGATGAGAGAAGCAGCGAGAGCACAAAAACCCCGCCTTTCCAACGGCTCTTCTCCGCGCAACGGAGCCCCTGGATTGTGGCTGAGTGATGGAGTACGGAGTACAGTCATCAACAGGGGAGAAAGCATGTGGTTACACAGCATATGCAGTGCGACGCCCTGTGTGGCAGGGTCCAGGAGGGTGGGGGTGCAGAACTAGCATTTCACATCCCTGCCATTTTGGTAGCTCAATGCTTGGATCAAAGTCTTCACAATTACGCACGCACATTTCACATAATTTTGACTATGGGCTAAAACATCGAAGAGGTAATAAAGAAGACTGTGTTCGCGTTTTAGTTGTATTATTTTAGCTTGGACAGCATATCCTCTGTGCTTTCTAGTTGCCTTTGGCTATTTACCTCTTCTCCTTCCTTATACAACCTCATCGACAGGGAATCGGAATTGCTTTGTAGTCTCCTTGACCTTTCGTTTGAAAATCGCCCGATACTTAGGCTGCCGCATCAGTCGTTGTACTCGGAGACCCATATCGGTGGTAAAATGCGACTCATTAAAAGCTTCGCCGGCCTCAAGCGATGTAGTTGCTTCAAACCTCCAAGATATGACGACAACTTTCAGCCCACCATTACTTCGACGAGTAACGATATCTGAAATAGCCTCAATGAACTCGCTAAGCGTCAAGCCCTCCTCATCTCTTGCTTCCACCATGCTCGTATCAATGACTATAAACAGGCGCGGAAAGACAGCGATGCAATCTTCGAGTATTTGAAACCATTTTTTGGAGTCAGATTTTGCCTTGAAATGTTTTAGAGGGATCGCGTTATTCCCGGTCTGGGCTTGCCCAGATTCTAAGTCGAGCAGCTGTGATATCAGGGACCTCAGTATACCGGTGACGGATGGAGTAGGCCGACCACTATCACTATCACCGGGAAGTGCCCAGATGACTGGATAATTCCCGTCGATCACGGCGTCCATGAAGTCGATGGCAAAGTCAAGCGAGCTCGTCCGAATCCCTTTTCCTTGGGCAAGGACCATGGAGGAAGAGGGTTGCGCCACCCACGCTTGCACCTTCGACAGCGTGGCAGCAGGCAGCTGTGTCGGCAAGGTCTGTCTCCGACGTCTTCGCATTGATCTGCAGAATTCCAGACTCTCAGATGGATCTGGTGTATCATCTAGTAATAAAATAGTGTTCCGGATTTCCTCGACTTGGCCTCTCCGAAACATCAACTGCTGTTCCGCTCGGAGACTGAGTAGTGTCTGGTTGTGCAGCGTCTGCTGCTGCTGCTGATCTGTTTCGTGTTATCAGTCTTGTTGCAACAAGGTACCCCGTGCACAGAACTTGGCCTGGACTTACACGCCATCATATCGGTGAGGTGTGTGATGGACCTATGCATCTGGTGGACTGTGAAATGTAGGTCTCGTATCTCCGCCTTGACGGCCGCGTTTGCCAATTCGTCCACACCTCTCGAGAGCCTCGTGATGTCGTTGATAATAGGCTTGAACTTGAGCTCGAAAGGATGTGTGATGGATGCGATGGCATGCCTAGCCTTGCCTTTCTTGCACCACTTTATAGCTTTGACCACGAATTCCATGATCTTGGAATAGAGCAGGGACACGGCCTCCTGCATCCGAGCCGTTGGGTAGAGGATTGAGTGTAGCTCAGTCCGCGGCAGGACGTCCGCGAGGCTAGAAATTGCTTTGCATATCTCTTTGAGAAGCTCCTCGTGATTCAAGACCGACATAAACAAAAACTTCATAGCGCCCCAAGCCAGGGCGACATATTCCGGGTGATGTTGAGCGAGGGTGTCCAAGATAGCTGTACAGTTCGAGTCAGCCGAACTTCTCGGCCTTTATGAGTAGCCCTGGGGAGTCTCCCCCCCCCCTCGCCCTTTATTTCTTTTCTTTTCGCCGCTAAATTTGTCACCTACATCCGTAGTACACTACTCTCTCAGAACAGCTCAGAAGCCATTCTTGGGCTTTGTTGCCGTTCGACCTGGCTTTATACTCCTCCAGCGCCTGCACCACCGCCTCTCGGACGTCCTGCATCGAGCTTTGCTGCCGCAGCCATGGTGTCTGGTATTCTTCGGCGGTCAGGGTTGACTTCAAGATATCGAGGGCGCTTTCGTATGCGGACCGAGCGGGATCGGATAATCTAATAACATAGGCGAGGTCAGCAGGTTCCCGGAAGATTCCCAAGCGAGAAGGAAATGTTGACCGACCGTTGTTGCGGGTCTCCACTGTACCACCCAGCATACAGCTCGTTGCTACTCAAGCCGCCGAGTTGAGGAATCGCCGCGATTGGTGCTGGAGCTGGGACAGGGGCTAGCGTCGCGAGGCCATGATCTCCTCGGGTCGTCACGGCCATCGCGGCGGTAGACCATATCTGCCACGAGAGTGCCCTCGTCACACGAGGAAAGAGGTCTGGGTGCGAGATTGCTGTAAAAGGTGCTGCCTGCTATTGATCAGGCCCGCGAGCTGCCCGCTGTCAGGCAGACTGGCTCGGTCTGACATACCACCGCTGCATGCGACCCAAGTCGGCTAGTACATCATGCAGTCACACATGAGAGGGACGACGTTGGGGCCCTTGCAAGACGAGCGATACACAGCCACAATGGCCCCTGCCCAGGTGCCTGATGGTCTCAAATGTCACCACGCGTCGCCTGTATGCAAAAAGGGAATAAAGACGCAGTCCAAGACGGCCTCGGGCATACACCTGAAAAGCTGGCATGATATAAGGACTATATGCCTATGGCCAGTGTGGCGTCACTTTTCCACGAATAGTGTAGTGGTATTATTCGTGACAAAATCCAAATGCAATATGACAACACCACTTAATGCAGTACCATCCAAGGAGACAACCCCCAAGTATGACCCCGATTCACGCCTCAGAACCCCCTCAGGAACTCCTCCAGGGTAATAGGCTTCCTCACAGCATTATTCAAACCCTCATGATACGTAACCCAGACCTTATTCTCCCCCTTGTCAGCCGCCTGCTGCGCCCCCCTCTTCTGCTGCCCGCCGTTCCCATCAACCTCAGCCAGCGGCTTCTCCACGACCACGCGCCCGAAGAAGTCCCTCTTGACAACGGCGGGCATGATCGGGAGGGCCTTGCGCCCACCAGCTGCAGCATTCTCCTTGTCGTCGTGGGGCGGCAGCAGCGCGTGGTCGTGATCGTGGTGCTGGCCCTCCGCCATGCCGGCCCGCCAGCGCGCCTGGCGCGCGGCGTTCTCGCGCTGCGCGATCGTCTTTTGTAGCTCCTGGTCCAGGACCTGGCGGACCGCGTAGCGGACCGGGATCTGTGCGGCCAGGACGTGGGCGCCTGCCGTCTCGAAGGTGGAGAGCATGTCGAGGTCACTGTTGCGGTGATATCAGCATCGTGTGTTGCGGGTAGGTAAGGCAAGGGGGTGCGGGCGAGCTTCGACTTACGGGTCCATGCGGTACACCCACTGTGTCCGGCCCGCCATCGAGGGGTTGGAGTCCTCTATCTTGCCCTTCACCAGGGCGATGCCCACTTCGGCCAGGACCTCGGCTCCTCTCTTGACCATGTTCTTCTCGGACTCGCGTCGCACGCTTGCGACTGTGCCCTTGTCGCCACTGCCGCCCACGACTACGGGCTTGACGTCCGGAGAGACCAGTCGGACTAGGTATGGCAGGAAGTCTGTCGCGATATCCTCGGGGCTCCGGAAAGCCCGCATCAAGGTGGGCGGTAGTTGGCCCTGGAGTCCTTGCAGCAGCGCGCGGTTCTGCTTTATGGTCTCGTGCGCAGTGTAGTCGGCACGAGGCCCGGTGAAGGGCAGCGGCGCTTCCTCGGCCCCAAGATCGCCTTCTGCAGCCCGCCACTGTTTGTCGTATCCTGTGTTGGCGTGTGGTCGGTGCGGGCTGGCGAAGAGGTGATGACATGCCAGGACCGGCTGGCTGAGGTAGGGCGCGAGTTCCCAGTCCTGACTGGAGTAGAGCCGTGACGAACAGTCATCATGGAAGCTGAGCCACTCGTAGGCCTCGGTCGGCTTCGAGAGATAGGAGTCGTCGTTGAACTCCCGGTTGGGATACTCGGAGAAGACGTCGGTCAGGATACGATCCACCTCGCCGCTCGTGTCCACCATTTCTCGCAGCCGTTCGATGGCATGCTTCTTCAAGTGCTCGGTGAAGCCCAGTTGGGCCTGTGGTTGTTCGTGCCGTGTCTTCTTGCTCGTGCTCACATCGGCCTGGCGGGGGAACCCGGCGCCCTCTTGGAATACACGACTGACAATCTCCTTGACGCCTCCCCGGCCGAGTCCACGGGCGCCGCCGCCGCCGTGCTGCAATTCTTGGACGATGTTCTTATCGACCCACTGGCGCGTGAGTTGCAGCGGGCCTTTCGACTGCTGGGCCTTGAGCCTGCCGGCAACCCATTCTCCTACGACCATCACCCCTCTCAGGTCGCCTTCTGCGGCACTCTCGGCGCCTTTCTTGGCATCCAGTGCATTTGACATACCCCAGGCCGATTCGCAAAGCTTCCGTGCAGCATCCTTCTCGCAAGGTATCCCTTCTTTCTCGAAGACTGCCTTCAGTCGGCCGACTACGGCGTCCACGGATGGCTTTCCTATGCGGATGATTTCTGCTAGGCCTGACTGTCGCAGAGGCCTCAGCGACGGGTGATACACATCGTTGCAGATGAGAATCAGAGGTCTCATTTGACGGAAGTCATCGCCCTTCTTTTTCTTCCGCGCCGCTGCTGCGCCTGCGGCTCCGGAGCTGTTCTTCTGGTCGGTCATGACCAGGTCGATCAAAGCTCTCACGAAACCACCCTCTCCCGAGGCCCCGGAGCCGGCTGTGACACCGTCCACTTCGTCCACCACGACACAAGCTGGGCGGGCAACCTTGATCTTGGCGCCAGGTTTTGGCTTCGCGTGCTCGACCGTCTTGACGCTTTCCGTGCCCAGACTTGTCCTGATCCGCCCCTTGACGACGTCTTTACTCCGGTCATCGCTTGCATTGATCTCGATGACCTCGTACCCAGCTTGCCGCGCGCATACATGTGCGAGTGTCGTCTTTCCTAATCCAGGCGGTCCGGTCAGCATGAGGATTTTCCTGTGTTGTCTCTCTTCCTCCTCTTGTTGCTGCGCGCCCTGTTTCCTCGCTGAAGCATGCTTCGGTCGAGCTGAGTTCGGGAAGACGATGGTGTCCCAGCGCTTCAGCCAGCGCAAGACCTGCCTGTTGGTGAGGTCGTCGCCCACCAGGTCGATGAAGTTACGCGCGCGGTACTTCTCCGTCCACAGCATGGTCTTCCTCGGCCGTCTGAGGTTCGAGGATGCGTCTTCCACTGACTCGACGACCGGTTTCGTATGACTTGGTGGCGACTTCGTCTTCGAGGCTTCTATTTCCTTGGTCGCGTCCCCCATGAGTTTGTGGATGTCGATGCCAAAGTATGCGCGCTTTGCCCGACCTTCTTTCGTCCTCGACCGCTCGGCGACCATATCCTTGTAATCGACCCTGGTCGTAGTCGTGCGCTTCAGGACACCATCGGACTTGCCCGAGCAAGTGACAAATGCATATCCATCCCTCCCAATCCGCATGGGAGCGCGGGTGTCCGCCTCTGCCTCCTTTCGACTGAACAGCCGGGCGTAGCGAGCTTCTTCCTCTTCATCCACGGCGATTGCGTCCCGCGGCTGAGCCTCTGGTGTCTGTGTGGGCACATTTTCGACTTCTGCTGGACTGATTTCCGAAGGAGTGGGGAGATTTTGCGTTTCCGTGTTGTCTGCGATTAGGTCTGAAGGCACCCTTGGATCGTTAAGCATTATTCGTTTTGGGCTTGGCTGCTGAGGGAGGTCGTCCTCCTCGTCTGAGTCCTCCATGATGAAGCCTCCTCTTGCCTTGGGCTTTGTCGGTTTCTGGTAGTCATCTCGAAAAGGTCGCTTCGGAGGAATCGCGGGTGACGAGCTCGGCGGATACGTGATTGGAGATGAAGGAGCGGCCATGATTTCGGATGCAGTAACCTGCTTGTGCGTGCTAGAATGGCAGAATTGGCGTGTGGTCTTTACGGGCGCCAATTGTGTGCGTGGGTGGCCCCAGATGGTGGCTTTGATGGAAGGTCAGAGTGGTGTGGACAGACGCGTCGGAGACGCACTTACAAGCAGGACGCGTTCCAAAATGTTGGAGACGCGACCCACTTTCCTGGCCGCCCACACATGCTAGCAACCTCGACGTCACGATATCCTAACCCTAACCTTAACACTAACCCTATAGACGACAATCATTCGCCTCCAACGTCGTCTAACTCGGCCGAGACACGCTCATCATCCGGCACCGCCATTGTATGCAACGTCAAAGGGATTATTCAACATCAGCTGGGCAAGATGCATGTGATAGTTGATCAACGAAATGCTGATCATACGTGATCCTTTACAACAACTGCCTCCTACCACCTGGGGCTGCTGCCTGTGGGGCGAAACCCCGGCCAGAGGTCAGCTCTCCACCTGCGAAACCTGCGAGCATCATCACCACAAGATGTCGTGAGATTGAGTTCCACGATGTGGAGCAAAACACATGGCAATATCCAGATGGGGAGATTCCCTCTTTCTGTGGCGCAGTCGGATCGACCGCCCGCCCTACGAGCCACGAAAAGCACCCTCGTCGCTCCAGGCTTCAGTCACGCCAAGAAGCTGACGCCACGACCTGGGGCTCCGGAATCTCACCTCATGCAAAGGATTCGCTGCAGCCACTCTGGATATAGAGCGCAGCAGTACACAGTCCGATGGAAAACCACGAGTCCGAGCGCACGGCTGCTCCCTCACGATACCTGCGCCTTGCCCTGAATTATTTCATAAAAGCCAGTCATCACTCGATGTTCACTTATGTCAATGGCATCTCAAGTGACCTCCATTTGCAGATATCAAAAACATCAGAAGCTTGTCCGTTTTGCGAGGAACAAACTCTCTTTTTCAATAACAACATCTCTGGACTCCATTTTTGAGAAAATTTAATTGAGCAACCATGGCAGCCAAGCTTTCTTTGTTGTCGCTTTGCGCCATCTTGGCCACGGCACCTATTGGCTCCTGTCAAGTTTCAGAAGAGATCATGTCCGAGACCGACAGTGTTGGATATTTTGAGATCCTCAGCGAACCAATCGACGCCAAAGACGACGCAAATGCCACGGGCATCATAAACCTCGATGGGTACAATTTGACCATCGCGGTGGTAGCCGACCTCCCCATTCCGAACTCCACAAACACCACCATGGCTACTGTCATCTCTCTCGAGATGGAACCGGCTCTCACCAACCTCACAACCTGCATCAGCGTATTCCAGAGCCTCTCAGCCAACACGACCGCCGCAGCAATTGGTCTCGAATCCCAGGATGGGTATGGCTGTGGCTCAATCTTGACGGACGAGTGCGTCTCGGACTTCGAATTGGCGGTCAGTCAGACCATCGTGGAGGACTGCAGCAACTCAATGCCATCCATCCCAGACAGCTGCAGGGATCAGTTTGGCGATGTTACTGTCAACAGTGCGCTTTGTGAGTAGCAGTCCAGCCAGCAATGTTCAAAGGGGGGAGGAAGATCGTAGCTGACAAGACATAGCTATTGAATCTGCGGATGAGCAGATCATCTGGCAGGACGGCTCAATACCCGCCCCTCCAGGCAATGAGACCCTGTGGTTGGCGGCCGCCACCAACATATGGCCCGTCTTCGTCACTCCCGTCATGGTTGGGAACAATGGGTCAACGTTCACGGCTGTGACCTCCCTCAGCTGCCTCCGACCGGACACTTTCAAGGAGGGGACGGTGAGGCCATCTGCAGCGCCGAACGGGACTGAGTCTGGCGGTGCTGGCCCGACCGGAACAGGGACTACTGCTGGCGCGACGCCCTCTCCCACCAATGCTGCATCGCAAGCTGGTCTCACGGCTGCGGCTGTTGTACTTGGGCTTATCTTCAATGCGGCCATGCTGTTCATGTGAAGAGGCGGACCTCCACAGTCATTTAAATAACCATTCCTGTCCAAATATTGCTTCATTCTGTCTCACCACTGCTTGTTCATGCTGTCAACACTAAACAATCCACCCTTGTCGTCGTCCCTTTATCACGCGAGGCAACATTGCTTTCCCCATAATCATACCATGTAACCCGCTCATGTACCCCACCGACCAAACGCCACAGGTCTGCCCAAAAGTTCAAGCTGGTCGAGTCCTGGACGCTCTCGTGCCTTCCTGTGAACAGCACAGCACAGCCCGCGTTTGCACCTGACTACTTCTGGATCATTATGAGACGGAAAGAAGTCCAATCTCGTCATCCCCGTTTGCTGACAGCAAGCCTTCAATCCCGTTACACTCCTTTCTGTAAGGGGCTGTAGTATTAGTATTGTGGCCTCGATATTTGCAAGTCTTTCGACGTTGGCCAGCACGCCTCCCAACGAAGTCTTCTCGCGTTTGTCGCCGACTTGGAAAACAGCTTATACGTTCTTTGTAAGGCTGAACCATCCAGTCAAGGCATGCGCTGCAGCTTTCAGCCAACGCTAGCCAATGCTTCAACGGCGGTCCTCGCATCATTTCTCTTGAGCAACGCAACGCCCTGAGGTCTCTAGGGGCTCATCGTTTGGCAACGTTTGTGGGAACTCGACAAATACTCGAGCCTCAACTGACTTGGTCTTCGAAAATACCCCGTGGGACGCCGTCTGCTCCACTTCTATCTGAGCCTCAGACCGTTCGGCTGTTGTCAACTCGAGACCTGCTCTTCCAGGCTCTGTTCGGAATCCCTGGGTAGCAAGGTATATTGGCTACCCGGCTGTTTGACGGGCTTCGTGGCTCTGCCGTTTGAGATATTTGTGGAGCAGTATTGGAACAGTTCTGCCAGTCTGCCAACAGCTGAGGCCGCTCTGCCATCTTCAACATTCAATTGGCGCGTTTGCATCGCTGTTGGGTTGTATGGACTCGTTTGCTGTCTTGCAGACATCCTGTGTTAGTCTGGGATCAATTGGGCACAGAGGACCCCGAGACCCATAACATCTGTTGTCTGCCAGCACATCTTCCAGGGGAGCATTCACCCAATTCAACCCTGCTCACCAGCTCGCTCGGAAAAACAGTACTTCAGTGTACCCAACGAGCACACGAGCCAGACTACTACTTGCAACAAGAGGGTGTATTCAAACCGACCCCACCCAAAGATCCCAGTGCCGCAAAGCACCCTCTCGGCAACTAGATCAAGGCAGGGTCCACTTTCTTTCTCCTCCTGCGATTGCTTCCTGTCTGTCCAGGGCAGACCTCTCCAACTCGAGGCCAGAATCACTTTTGTCTTACCTGCAAAATCTCCTCCTGGCACATAGTCAAGGCCGTTTGGTTGTCGTACATCAACGATAAAGGTAAGCTTCAACCTATTTGGCATTCCAAACACAAAAGGCGACAGCCAACAGACTTCATACAGGTGTTCATCACAATCCCATTCGTCCACCCTTGTTCTCCCAAATCCAACACACCACCAACATCACTACCGCTCAGCTCGTCCACAGCCAAAGCCCTAGGTCAAATCAACACTTGTCCTCGTTCCTTAGCGCATTAATGGTGCTGCTGCATTACACCTAGAACCAAAGAGATACACTTTGCAATCCTCAGCACAAGTCCCCGCTAACCAATAGACCAGCAACTAGATTCAGTACACCGGGTCTTAATATCCATTTAGCGCCTACTCCCAGCCTACCCTGGCAGATAGTCTTTGAACCCTCAAAGCAACCAGCATCTAGTCATCAACCCCTGTCAAGATGCCTCCTGCACAGGTCAAGTCTGAGCAGGAGGACAATGGCCAGGAGTCTCCCGGAGTGCCTGCAATCCAGCCCAACCCTGGCGGCACTACCTCCCAGGATAGCGGCACCTCTCCAGGTAAGTTCTCTGCCCCGTTTGACTATCAACATCGAAGACACCCCTGGGTACAAACGAGACTTGCTCTGTACACATGACCTGGAATGGAGTACACTGGAGCCCCTACACTGCAATTCCAATACGTGATTGGGTGCCATTCTTCACAACATCCCAGTTATCCTGATGTAGCCAGAGCTCTGGACTACGTCCCCATTGGCACCTCATCCTGTCTCTCCCAACCCCCCTGAACCCTGGCCTTCTTCTCCATAATTATCGTCCTACTCTTCCCCTTTCTCAAACCCCAGTCATCGCCTACAAGCCAGCAAGCCGATGACGCTAACTGTCGTCCCAGGCTTTGGTTTTCCCAACGTCTTGAACACTCACCCCCTTCCAGTGATTCACGAGACTGAGGAGTCTAAGTTCAACTTCCAATCTCCTGGTCTTCAAGGTACAACTCTAGGAACTCAACCATACTCCTTCTCTGATCTTGGCAACCACGACAGCAACACCCTGTCCAACCCGTTTGATGACCCATTTGTCTCTGACTGGATGTACTCCGCTCGACCCTCCAACATGAACGCCATGTCTCGCAACATGTTGCCCTCCGCCCGCATTACTCGCAGCCAGGGTCTAGGGGGCTCTGGAACCGGCGCCAGGCGTCCGTCCCAACCGCAAGGCCAGACGGGCATCGCCACGAACCAGGCTGTGACTCGGGCAGCTCCTGATGGCATGGCAGGGATCCAGGGCCAGGCTTCCAACCAGGGTCAATTTCCCACCGTCGACCTCACGGGTATGGACTACGCGATCGGAAGCCCTAACTCCATGGGCCTTTACGGTGGTACCATGAACTCCATCCTCAACCCAAACGCCTTCATGTCGAGCGGCTACGATCCTTTCTCCACCACCGGCGGAGACGCACAGCAGACCCCACAGGGCCAGGGTACCACGGACATGAGCCAGATCCCCAAGTTCGACCCTGAGCTGCTCTCCGCCAGCCCGGACTTCATGAGTCCCGTCCAGTACGACAGCTTCGGAGAGGACGAGCAAGAGACCAAACCCGACCCCCGCCGCCTCCAAGCCGCCGAGGGCACTCCGACCCGCGCCCCGCGAGCCCGGCGAGCCCCGCGGACCCCAATGGCTCCAGCCAACATGTCCCCCGCCCCGGCGACCCCCAACGTCAACAGCCCAGGAGGCAGCGCCGTCGGGGCCCCGAGCAGCGGCGGCGGCGCCAGCGCCAGCGCCAGCGGCAACAACAGCACCGCCCGCCCCAGCCGCCCAGCGCACCAGGCGCACGTGCCCCCGAACCGGATCGCAGAGGCCGGCCCGGTGCCCCACCCGGACCCGGAGTTCCGGCCCTACGGCACGAACCACTGGCACGTGTTCCTGACGGAGCCGACGCTGCTCAAGTACCTGTCGAGCACGGAGATCAAGGACATCCGCGAGCACTGCTTCGGCATGGCGGGCAGGGCGACAGCGGCCAGCGGCGGGGGCGGGGGCGGGGGCGAGGGCGGCGACGACCAGCCGCTGCTGGTGCACGTCCCCGTGGCCGAGGGGTCCGCCTACACGACCGCCGACGCGCAGGCCGTCTGGAAGCACTGCGACGCCTACATCCGCCGCCGCGGCCAGGTGCGCAACAACCAGGCGGCGCGGCGCAGCCGCATGCGCAAGGACGCCGAGACGCGGTACTGGAAGGCGCTGGCGCTGCAGTTTGGCGCGCCCGACCACGACTTTGACTGGGGGCTTGTCGACGAGGAGGGGAACCTCCCTGCTAATATTCGCGCGCCGTCTGTCTCTGGTCCTACCCGCGCTGGTGGTGGTACTTCTGCGGAGGGCGGTGGTGGTCCGGCTACGCAGACCCGGGCGAGGGCGAGGGTCCAGATGGCGCTGGCCCAGCAGCAGCAGCTTGGTGGTGGTGATGGCGGTCTGGGTCAGGGCCAGCAGGGTGGTGGCGGCAGCGGCCAGGGGGGACAACAGCAGCAACAGGCGGCGAACCGACGCGCATCTTCTTCCTCCGTTGTTGCGGCCAGTCCTGGCTTCGACTTCAACCAGCCGCTCGGCTTCGACGAGGACGACAAGGCCAACGTCGGCAACTTCGACCCCTTCACCGGCGAGTTCTGATTTCCCAAGGTTGTCAAGTCGAGCCCGGAAGAAGGTTTACTGGGCCTATGACGCTTACGAGAGGGCGGGGCATCACGGCGAGTGAGGATTGCCTTGAGAGGTATGACAAGATTCACACGATGAGGATTGACTTTTTTTTTGGAAGGAGGACCCGGACCGATGTCTATATCTGCATTATTCGCTACCCCCGTCACAGCGGCGCGGCAGTCAACACTGAACAGGATGAGGTTCCAGGACTGACGGCGCAGGGGGAGAGATGATCGGTCTGTTATTTCTTTTATTTGATGATGAAAGGGGGGATATTCCGTCTGGTCGGGTCTGTTTCTTTTTTTTCATGAGGTCGAGACAGGCCTCATTGCTCATGAGCAGGCGTTGGGGCATGCATCACAGGCGTATTGGAAGGGATGGATGATACCCACTACGCGATGCATTTGATGTCGACAAGGTAAAAAAAAAGGGGGGGAAGAAAAACAAAAAAAAGGGGGACAGGAAGTACGGTACCAAGCTTCCAGAGGGGGGCAGTCGTCACCAGAGTCTGTCAGTCATTCGCTTTTTCATAAACCCAATATATTTAGGAAACTCAATGGTTGTGTGCCCGGTGAATCCGTAGGTGTTGTGTGCCTCGGATTACGTGGTTACGGTTGATCGACGGCCTCACGACTGCCTCTCGTGCTGTATTCTGCAACATGATCATGTTGGATGCTGGCGATACCAATGGTTCTTAGTCACGGACGTTGCTGGCTCCGGAATTTCCAGAACCACTGGAACCTTTAGATCGATGGCAGATGGAGTGCCTAAGCATTCTTCTCCATTCCGCCCTCCTCACCATCCCATTCTTACCGAGATCAACTTGATAAGGAGACGCCCCACGTGGCCGTGCCCCTAAGCTAAGTCGATGAACGTTCACGCAAGTATGCGGACGCCAAGGTGATGCTGCCTGTCTCAAACACTGGGCACTCAAGCCATGGAAGTGAACTCGATCCTGACACTGGTATAATTCAGGTCCACCTGTGCAAGATACACAGCAGTAGCAGGAGACATTGCTTCGCAGCGTGATAGATTCTTCCTGCAGGTATCCATCGGTCCAGGAGCCCCCCCCCCCTTGATAGAGAGGTTCCGGACGCATGGAAGGCATCCAAAACACACCCAACACACAATATCTAGAAGTCTTTGCCGTCTGTCTAGCCCCGAGAGAACAACACACACGCACACATCCAGGAGCGCCATGCCCAGAAACACACCCCAAGGCCCCCCCCCCCTTCCTCACAAGACCACCAACCTACCGCTCATGCACCAGCCTCCCCTTGACCCAGACCTTGCTCGTATTCCGATCATCCCCATTAAACAACCACTTGGCCACCATCTCCTCCCAGCTCTCCCACCCAAACACGTCCACGTTGCCCAGGTCCCCACCACCTACACCACCACCATCCCCACCGTCACCGTCCTCCCCCACAACACCAAGCGCAACAAGCTGCGCATCCCACTGCATCCCGACCTCGAACCCCCCAACAACCCCCTCGAGCCCGACGCACCGCGCCCCGCCCACGGTGGCGAGGTGCAGCACCTCCTCGACGCTCAGCTTGGCCGCCTCGTCCCCGGCCATGGCGACGTGCCGCGACACCAGCAGCGCCTGCCGCGCCGCCTCCAGCACGGACGGGCTGTACCCCCCGCTGACGTCCGTCCCGAGCCCGACGTCCACGCCGCGGCCCAGCAGCCACCGCACCCGCGCCGCGCCCGACGTGATGGCGCTGTTGCTGCACGGGCAGTGGCTGACCTTGGCGCCCCGCGCCGCGACGAGCGCGACCTCCGCCTCGGACAGGTGGACCGCGTGCGCGAGGACCGTCCCTGGCCCGAGCAGCCCGAACGCGTCGTACACCCCCGCGTACCCCTTTCCCGCGGCGGTCTCGGCCGGGAACAGCGCCGCGACGAGGCCCACCTCGCCGGCGTTCTCGCTCACGTGCGTCTGCACCGCCAGGTCCTCGTCCGCCGCCAGCCTCCCCAGCGCGGCCATGCTCGCCGCCGTGCAGCTGGGCGCGAACCGCGGCGTGACGGCGGGGCGGACCAGCTCCCCCCGCGGGTCGGCACGGCGCACGTGCTCGACGCACTCGCGCGTCCGCGCCAGCCCCTGCGCGGCGTCCTCGTCGCGGTACCAGGGCGGGCACGTGGCGGGCTCGTCCATGCACACGCGGCCGACGAGGGCGCGCTGGCCCCGCGACAGGCAGAGGTCCGCGAGGAGGTTCGTGGCCGCCGGGTCGAGGGCGGCGAAGTAGGCGGCGCAGGTGGTCCCGTGGGCGAGGGTGCGGCCGACGCAGCGGGCAAAGACGCGGCGGGCCTTGGACGGGTCGGCGCCGAGGGAGGCCTCGAGGGGGAAGGTGTAGGTGGTGAGCCAGTCGAGGAGGGTCGACTTGCCGAAGATGCCTGCGTTGGGGTACTGCGAGGCGTGGATGTGCGTGTCTATGAAGCCCGGGAAGAAGAACCTGACGGGTGTTGGTGTTGGTAATGAGGAGCCATCACCAGGGGTAGACGCAGGCGACGGCGACGGCGGCGACGTGTCGTGTATCCTACACTCGGCGGCGCTCCACCCCAGCCGGTCCAGGGTCTCGTCCAGCGCGCGGGTGAGGTTGTCGCGCCCCCTCTCGACGGCGACGATCGTCCCCGTGCCGCCCTCGACGAAGACGGCCGTGTTGTGCAGGTACTCGAGCTCATCGAGGGTCTTGGAGTGGATGAAGGTGCCGATGAAGACCTGGTTGGGAGGGGGAGGAGGGGACGAGGATGGGGCACTCATATCTAAGCAAGTAAGTACCTAGGTATTTATTTTGAGTGGGTGGTTGGTTGGTGTACTCCGTAGTAGTACCTGGGGCCGAGGAGAAAGAGCCTATGAGTGGTGGGTGAGATACTGTATGTAGGTGTATGTAGGTGTGGTTCCTCTGGTTCGGCAGAATGCAGCCAGTCGGCCAGCACAGCAGGAAGCGTAGGTTTGTTTGGGGTCGTGCTGTCTTGCTGTCTTGCTTGCCTGCATGGGCGCACGCACGGCTGCGGGGGTCCAACTTATCCAACTGACAGCTTGCCTGTGCCAGTAGTAGGTTTGTAACACCTGGCTTACCCGTGCTTCTTTGTTTCTCGTCGAGCCAAGCTGTCAGTAGGGCGCCCGCTATCTTATCACGCGTGGCACAACCGACGTCTCCCGCGTGTCCCTTCAACGACAGATGCTCGCCAGCTCGGGTGTGTTTGGGGGGTGCAAGATTGTATGCACGTCGACACGGTATGCAATGTTCGGGCCAGTCTCAGCAATGTGACAGCTTGGTAACATACGGATGTCTAAGACGTCTCTACTTTATTTCCGACTCGATCAGGACCATACACCTGTCTAATAAATGCATCCGCAGTAAAATAGCCTTCCCGCAAAAACACGGCCAACGCCGGCGCCCGCCCCTCGGCTCAAACGGATCCCGGAAAACGGCCTGTCCCATGTCATCTTATCAGTGTCGGACCCACCCCATCACTAACACCCATTATTATCTCATCACCACATATCCTTCCCCCTAATGCAATCCATGCCTGCATCGAGCCTCGGCCTTTTAACAAAATCTCGCCCTAAGAGAGGGCTAGCCGCCCGCCGTCATTCCAGTGCCGCCGCACTCACTCAGTCTACTCCGCGTGCACACCGTTGGTGCCGTTGATCCCGTTGCTGCCATTAACAGCCGTGGCGCCGTTGACACCCTCGACCGGTCCGGTGCCATCACCTTGGTACGAATCCCAGTTCGCCAGCACGTTGGCAATGCGGGGCGAATTGGTCAGCTTGTACACGTCCTCAAAGTACTCCTTGGTCAGGGCAAATGGCTTGGCCGTGACGTTGGGGATGTACTTGCCCACCAGCTTCGACGGGTCGATGGTGGTCTTGTTGATCTTCTTGAGCAGGAAGGACCGGAAGGGCTTGACACCGCTGCGCAGGAAGGTCGAGTGGAATGGCACGTCGATGCCCTTGAGCGGGATCGTGGCGAATCCCCTCTCGAGCTCCAGCGGCTTGGGCTTCTTCTCCGTCTGCGATGCACCCTCCTGGATGATCTGCACCAGGTGGCCCTTCACCTCATCGATCGACATCTCGCCCATCATCTTCTCGATGTTGATCTTCTGCACCTTGAGGTAGTTGCACACAAATCCTAGCGTGTCCAGGGCACGGAGGTCACCAGCACACACGTACTGCATGTTGGCGATGTTGAAGTTGACAATCTCCAGCAGCCAGCCAGTCGCCTCGGCAACATTGGCAACAACGAAACGCAGGGCGTCCTCGTTGAACGTGTTGGAGATACGGCTGGGGTTGACAGCGCACATGGAGTAGTTGGAGCGGCCCGAGGCATCACGCTCCACAGCGACCTGCATCGTCAGACCACGGTAGAAGACGACCGATACCAGGGACTCGATTGGCATGACCTCGGCCAGCGCCGCGAGGGCGCTGTACTCGCCCAGGGAGTGTCCGGCAAAGGTGTTGTCGCGGGGAACAAGACCCTTGGCCTTCATGTCCTCGAAGGATGCCTTCTCCATCAGTGTCAGGGCAGGCTGTGTGAACTGGGTGGCCGACAGAAGACCGCTGGGCGACTTGTACGTGTAAGATGGGGTGCTCTCGTTGATCTCCTTGAAGATACGCTCAGACTTGATGGTGCCGTCTGCTGCCACCGTCTCGAAGGTCATCGCCATGTAGTTGGCCCGGATGGCCTTTCCACGCGGGCCACCAAAGTGGATCGTGAGCTCCTTGGGGTTGTTCTTCACGATGTTGGTGATGGCGAAGCCTAGGGCCGTTAGCATGCGATGATCCAGTGATCGGGGGACCGAGGATTAGAAACTTACCATAAGTGTCCATGAGGTACTTGTCCGCGCGGTCCCAGACTTCCTTGGCCACGTCACTGCTGTTGTACAGATCCATACCCATGCCCTGCTCCTGGGAGCCTTGGCCGGTGAAGACGTAGGCGGTCACAGGCTGCTCGACCTCGGCCTCACCAAGGAGGACCTTCTCCTCGGTCTCCTTGTTGCTGGCCTCGACCTTGACGATCTTGCGTCCAGCCACCATGCCCACATGCTGCATCTTGACCTGGATCTCATCGTTGGGCAGCACCATGCCAACGAGGGAGGCGTGGAAGCTTCGGACACGGCCCACGTTGTTCTCGGCTGCCCAGGTCTCTACCAGACTTCGCACAGCAGCGCTGGAGTACATGCCGTGTGTGATGGTGCCAGGCAGGTTGGCATAGGTGGCGAAGACTCGCGAGACGTGGATGGGGTTGTAGTCACCAGACACACGAGCATATCCCTCGTTGGACGCTGGGGCTCTGAGCTGCAGAGGGGTCTTACCGCTGAGAGGAATCGGGTTCTCGAACATGACGGGCTGCTCGATAGATGCGCCATTGCGCTGCAGATAGTCGATGACTGGGTTGCCATGCGACACGCCCGAGGAATAGTCAACAGATGCAACCTGCACGATCTCCTTTGTCGGGAGCTCAAGGACAACCTGGCCGCGGGTCTCGACGCTGCTGTAGGTGGTCTTGGTCTTGTAACGCACGAGGGACTCCAGACGGAAAATCAGGACCTTGCCGAGCAGGTCCAGGTTAAGGGCCTTGTCATCGACCTGGAACCACTCCTTGGACTTCAGCACAGCGACATCCTTGGGAGTAGCAAGGTGCATCTGCATCGGCGTCTCGGTCTTGCGCTGGAAGGTGTTCTCGAAATCGGTGTAGTTACCACGGTACAAGAACTGAGATGTCACCTCCATGACGTCCTCACCGTCACGCTCGATGGTGCCGCAGACCTCGACCATCTTCCCAGACTCCTGGTTAATCACAGCATTAACGCGAGCAGTGGTCGTAAGCTGGTCGCCCTTCTTGAGAGGTTCGGCGCCAGGCAACATGCGGAACTCGTTCGAAAGGTGGACAAGCTTCAGCAAGTCACCGTCGATGGTGCGGGGGAAGATGGGCTTGGTGATAGCCTTCCAGCCGACGACAATGGCGAAGTCCATTGGCGCATACATGATCTTGCCTGGTCGGTCAATGAAAGCCTCGCCGTGGTTGCCGACAGCATGAGCGAAGTCGTTGATGGCCTCGCTGGTGACGGTTGCCTTGCCACCATCGAACCTGCCAGTAACAAGGGCGTCGAGGTCCAACTTCTCGTCGCCGAACCACGCTCGCCAGTAGAACTCCTTGATGCGGTCATTGCGTCCCTCCATGACTTCGTGGATGGGTGCGTAACCAGCCTCAGGGTGGTAGATGAACTCGAGAGGTAGCGAGACGGGTTTGCCGAGGGCCGTGGTGTCCTTAACCATGTTGACGACAATCTTGTTGTTTGCCTCCATCTTGACCTCAATGACGTTCACATACTGGTTGTGGCGGGGCTGCTCCTTGACAACAATGGTCGTCTTCTCCGGAGTGTTGGGGTACAGGATCTCAACATACAATCCCCGAGCTGGCGCAAAGATGCGCTTCATGGGGTTCGTCTGGTACTTCCGGCCTTGGACAACGACCTCAGACAGGAGCAGAGCATGTCGCCAAGAACGCTTGGGCCCGGCGAGAAGCGCAAGCCAGTCCTCGATCGAAGGCAGGACTGCCGTGGGAGAGTTCGACACGCGGTATGTGTTCTTGTTGTTATCATATGACACAGTAACACCCTCGGAGTCGATAGGAATCTCGGAGTCAACGAGCTTGCCACCGAAGTACTCAACGACAGGGATCTTGGTCTCGTCATTACCGTACATGTCGCGGGTCAGGTAGCTGATGTGGCCATTGTGGATGCCGTCGAGGATCGACTTGATAGGCTCGTCGGCAACCTTGGAGTACTTGACCGCGGTAGGTCCTTGCAGGATACACGTCCGGCCGACGTCTTGATCCATGACGGCATCCAAGTCCTCGGACTGCCAGAGAGAATCCTTCTTGAAGTAGAACTCGAAGTTATCGTCGAAGACTGGCACGAAGGTGACTGGCTTCTGGAAGGGGTTCATGCACAGGTTCAGGAAGTACTGGACATCCTGGGCGTTGATGATCTGCTTGTCGGCCTCAGGGTAGTGCGACAGGATCTTCTCGACAGCAGAGTACGGCTCGGCCAGCTCGGAGTAGCTCTGCAGAAGCGAGGGTTTGCCTGGTGTAGACGTGAAGCGCTCCTCCACACGGTGGATGAAGTCTCCGGTCATCTTGGTGAAGGTGGGATCGATCCAGCGAGATTGGTGCTTCACGTACAGCAGCTCGACCAGTCTGCGCACGACCTCACCGTAGGTCATGTCGTCGAGATCGACCGCCTCACCAGCCGCGTTCTTGCCGAACCAGACTTTCTGGAAGTCCTCATTGAGCTTCTTGATGATGTAAGAGCGGTTCTTCTTGAGTTCGGGGACCCGCTTCTCCTTGGGCAGAGTGAAGATCCTCTTGTCCATCTCAGCCCAGAACCTAACACCACGGGTGGCAAGCTTGTGGATGGGCTCGCCCATCTCAGAGCGGACCGTGAGAACACCACCGGTGGGTTTCTCGTATGTCTTCTCCCACTCGCTGTCCTCAACACCTTCGGCTTCAACAATGGCCTTCTTGGCGTCAGGGCTCGTCTTCGCCTCCTTGGCCACCATCATTCTGCTACCAAAGAGACATCCATCGTAGGGCATCGGGGGGTAGCCAAACTTCTTTGACCACTCTCCGGTGATGTAAGGGTAAGTGTCTTCGGCACCGCCGAAGCCACTGCCCGCAACGAGGATGATGTTCTCCTGGCGACGAATCCTGCCATACATCTGCAGGATGGGGTGGTGGAAGTCCTCAAACGAGTGGTGACCACCGCCACGACCACCGGTCCACTGAAGCATCACAGGGAATGTGGGGTTTGCCTTCGCGATGTTGATGACGGCCTGGATGGCTTCAGAAGAGCCAGGCTTGAAGGAAATGTGCTTCAGACCCAGAGTCTCAATGTACTCTTGAGCAACCTCGATGGAAGGGACACCAGCCCCAATTGTAAGACCCTCAATTGGCACACCCTCGGCACGCAACTTGCCGAGCATGGGGATCTGCCAGGCCATGGCTCTTGGGTTCACGTAAATGAGGTTGACGCCAATACCGCGACCAGCAGGGATGGCCCCCTCGATTTTGCGGAGCGCCGCAGTCATCATGCCGGGGTCGAAGTAACCACCTCCGGCCAGCTCAATGTGGTATCCAGCCTGCATCGTGGCAGCCACGAAGTCCCATGGCACCGTACAGGGAGTCATACCGGCAACCATGACCGGGGGAATGCCCAACAGCCTGCTCATCTTTGTGTCCACAAAGGTCTGGCCGTTGGAGTTCTTGATCAGCCTTGGGCCGTACTCTTTAACCCAGTCGATGGCATACTTGACAGCATGCTCCTCGTCACGGTCAAAGATCTCGGGCTTGTAGCCGACGTCGTTGGCTGAGCCGCTGACGGTGCCAGCAAGAATGACGCGGACACCGCTGCCCTCCTTGTTACGGCTGGTGAGGATGCCGAGGCCAGAAACACCACCCGGGCCGAAATCCAGCACGTGTGTCGCGTTCTCGAAGACTGTCGCCTTCTCCCAGTTCACGGTATCGCGCGTGATCAGGCGAATCAATGTTGGCACGACGTTGCCCTTGACTTCCTCGCGAATGTCCTTGCCAGTGTTGGTGTCGTAGACGGGGATTGCGAGGGACGCGGCGTCGATCTTGATATCCTTGAGGTCTTCATCGATCAGAGCGGTTGCCTCGGCCAGGTACTTGCTGTGGAATGGAGCAGTGATGGGCAGGAAGCGGTTGACAAATCGAACCTTCCGCTGCGTGTGCGGAATCCGCGTCTGGTCGAGACCCGTAGGGGCCTTTACTTTCCGGAGCTGCAGGTTGAGACCGTACAAGGACATGGGAGGTCCAGTCACGACCATGTTACGCGGGCTGTTGATAAGAGAAATGGCGATGTGTCGGTCGGCGGGCAGGTACTTGTTTGTGGCATCGATGTGCGTCTGGACCTGCTCTTGCGAGAGGTCACGGATGCTCAGCATGGGCGTGGGGGTTCCCTCGCCGTTCTCGATCGAGTCCTGCAGGACCGAAGGAGTCATGGAGGTTCGGGGGAAAGTCTGCTGGCTGCGAGCTCCGATCCAGAACAGGATCGAGAGCGAAGACCTGACGATTTCAGGCCAGGTCTCCCAGGAGTCGGCCGCGGCAGTGGCAGCTGCCATGACGACACCTTGAGAGTGACCAGTGGTGCCACTGATGCGCTCCCGCAGAGTGCCTGGGTGTATTCCGAGGGCCTTGCAGGTGACCTCGTAGTGCGCCAGCTGCACAAGTCCGATCAACGGGAAGCTCACAGGAGCGGTGATCAGGTAGTCGACGTCCGGGGTGGCTTCTGGGTTTTGCAGCCAGCTCATGATGTCCAGGCCCTTGGTGAAGAGCTTCTCGGCGGCAGGGTTGTTGGCGAGGGTCTGCAGCTGCTCTGCGGCAGTCATGATGAGCTCGCCGACGAAGGATGGGTAGGTCTGCCACAGCTCCCGCAGCTCCTCGAAGTACTCCTCGATGTTGCCCTGGCCACCAAAAATGTTGTAGATGGAGGCATCTCCTTCCTCAGATGCGCGGAAGAGGGCAGACTGGTGGGGGCGGACGGCCCTGTTCAGGACCGACCTGGAAGCGTAGTAGCTTCGGAGGACTTCTGACTTCTTTGCGTCGATGCCAGGCAGGGTGGAAACCAAAGCGTGGACATCGTTACCGCGGAGGAAGGCACGCTCGAACTCGTTGAGGATCAGCTTGAGCACATCCTCGTAGGAGCCCTGGGAGTCGTCCTCGCCCTTCTCGACCTCCTGGGCAATGAAGCCCATGTACCTGGCGACGAGCTCAGGGGTGGACGATGGCTCGTCATCCTGGGCGAGCTCGTCGGTTGGTGGTGGGAGACTCGCACTGAAGCGGTCTTTTAGTTGTAGGGCGTGGAAGTGGAGGCTTGTAGGGATGAGGAAAGAGGTTTCGAGAGTGCCGTGCGAGACGGTCAGAGGTCGGAGGGAGGCAGAAGACCGAGGGGTCGACACGCCCGTCTGAGCGCCAGTACCGGTGCCGTACATGGTGGAAAAGGGGTATCGTCTATGAACTCTACGGATATCTCGAGGAAACGGTCAGCACAAGCCCGTCGATTTGGAGAAGCGCCAGCGCCAGCGCCAGCGCCAGGGACGGACAGCTTACAACTTGCGTATCTTCGTCTCGAGAATACTCGAAATACTCAGTCAAGAGCAGCGAGTGCAAAACTCTATCGCGGTGGAAACACAGTGGAAAGAAGGCTGGAGGCCACACGAAGCGAAGATGTTGGCGCACTGGAGTTGGGGCCGAAGAGGAAGAGTGCGGATGGTGGTAGTGGGAGGAGTAAGAGAGGAGCGGGAAGGTGGTAGAGGACGATGAATAGATCAAGTGTGCAAGGAGTCTATGGTGGTTGCAACTTGGACGAGCGGGGAGGGCAGGGTCCAAAGTTATCGATTGGGGGGAGGGAGGGAATGAGGAAGCTACGAGGAGGGTGCCCGAGGCCGATGTGGTTGATGCTCGTCGACTTCTTTTCTTTTTCTGCGGCAGGGCTGCTCCAACCAACAGCGGCTGCTCTCAAGGACAAGCGGAGCGATCAATAATGCCGGGGGCGTTCAAAACCAGTTCCCTTGGTCCTTGCTAGCCTTGCAGGACCGACTGCACAGCACATCAAATCAAGACGGGCTGGATGGGAGGGTATGTTGAACCAATCCACCGATTTCAATTTCGATTCCCAACAAACTTGTCCTGGCCGTGGCTGTCCTGCCTGCGTGCAGGGGTGCCTGCATTTTTGCCAAGGGGGGTCGACTGGCCGCGGGGGACCCTAGCCCCACGCGAACTTTTTTTGCCGTGTTCCTGCCTGCCCTCTGCACCAAAGAACACCAGGGGCCCCTCCTTCCTGGGGCGTCATTTCTAGAAGCCGTGGCAGCACTGGGCAGCAACATCGTCGTCACTCAAGTCTGTTGCAACAGCCAAATTCAGCTTGTTGTCCATCATATATGAACATACTGAAATGCTCAAATACTCAGATATGCAGAACAAGTCTAAAGCAAATGCACGGCTTGCCCTCGACAAGAGAAGAATCAACCGGACCGCGTGGACAGCTCCCGTCACCGCCTTCCAAGGGTCGAGTGACAACAGCGCCTGCCGCTCTTAAACTGACTGGGGAAACGGCTCCACAGGCGCGTCATCCATTGAGGTACCGGTACATTGGTCAATGGCTTAATCGACAACAACGGTCCAACCGCTTGGTGAGCCCCATCCGAAAAATAGCTCCCTCCCCCCACCGGCTCGACGGAAGCGCCACACGACGGGCTGCAACGCAACCTCGGGCCAGGGGCAAAGACGTGAACAGCCGATGCATCGACGGCGCATTTCAAACCCGTCAGATTTCGACGAGTTGAACCCCGAGCTCACTTCAAACGCGCGGCTCACTGTCCATGCTGCAATTCTCGCAGCAACCGCATCTTTGTTGTGCCACTTGCCTTTAAGGCACGGAAATAGACCCCGAGCGCCCGCAGCTGAGACCCCAGGATCCTGCGAGTGATATTAGATTCCCCCCATGTCAGAAATCCTGCGACAGACTAGACTAGACAGCTTTCATTTCTGATGGACTGTCGTTACACAGGCTAAGAATACCTTCGTAGTGAAGCAGTCCAGGTTTTGATATGGGAATTTTGGCACTTGCGACACGGCGTCGATTAGTAGATGCTCTGGTTTGTGTTCAACCTAGCTGCTTAGAAGCGCGGCTATCCCAGTCCAAAGGTAAGGAGAGACCGCAGTAGCCCAGTAATATGCACATCAGCCTTTCTGCACGTCACAATCGCCTAGCTGTTCCACTACCTACTTGCTTTCCGCCCTACATGTGCACAGGACGGAACTTGTTGGCGCCAAATAACCAGGATCCTTGCCCTACAGGCTCAGTAAGGTCTGGCGAGGTTGGCTGATCATGCCATCTGGCTGCGATGCTTTCTCTCTGTCACGTCCACTTTCAAAGCCAACAGTGTTGATGAGAGTCAAGATTTGCTCTGGCTAGTGGGATATGTGACGTTGAGGACAAGCCTGTGGCCGCAGGTGACTAACATGAAGATACTGGGTTCAGACAAAGGCATTATCTCCCTGGCAAGTGTTTATCAAGCGTGTGATTTGCCTTGATGCGACTCCGCAAGCGGCATGGCATATCGGGACACGAGACGGCTCATCAATTGAGGATAATGTAGAAGACGGTTTCGTCTGAGCACCCATCAAAGCCCGGCATATATACAGTGGTGTCGATGAGTGCCATGTGCTCGCCAGGCACGGGCCAGGACAGACGCATAGCCCAGCCGTGTACCGAGACTTGAGGACTACCCAGGCAGGAGAAAGACCCTGAAATCGAGAACATGGGCCCACTAAGGCCGGCGGGTGTAATTAAGCTTGTAGCGAGCCCGCTTCCCCCCAGTACATGGGAACCATGGCCCGGTGACCGGGAGCGTACAGGCCAGAACGAGTGACAGAAGGCTGTGCTTCACTCCAGTACACCGTACCGACAGAATGGCCTGTCCATCGGGGGGTTGCAATGTACCGAGTACGTCGGCGGGTAGGTACTCGGAGAAGGGTGTGGGTGGCCAGAGAAGAAGCCGTCTCCGCGTTGAATCCACTGTCGCATGGAGTGCCTGGGCGTCCACAGCCCAGATCCAGGTATAACGGCATGTCCCAGCCGACCAGCATGGGCGATCATCACGACAGACGCATAAGCCCGACGGTTCTCCAGGGGGAACATAGGCCGGCTGAGAAGGTATCAAATTCCCAAGCCGGATCGGCCCCGGCGGGAGTAGGACAATGGCGGCCGGCAGGAGCCTTGCTGCATGTCGATAACGATAGAGTATCGATAAAGCTCAAGCTCGAAGCTCCCCAAGATGGACCTAGCTCCCGACCCGAGACGACAGGAGCGAGGGTAGCAGCAAGCCTTGGGTACTACCCGTGCTCGATCGTACCACTTCGGAGATCTGGAGCCAAAGGCTCGGAGGGCCTGATAGCTCCGCGCAGGAGATACGAGGACCTCGGACCGAGAGTCGAGCTCTCACCGGCAGGGAGGCATGAGGATGAGCATCTTGATGGGGGATGGGAAACGCGTTGACAACGAGTGGTCGGCCGAGAGTGCCTGGGGGTTCCTCAGCAAAACGCACGCACGGTTGCGTCGACTCGAATCTCGATAGCCCGAACGGCCTTGGCTGAGCTTATCGCCTGGGAGATATGTAGCCGTTGCGGTCCTAGCTTGGAACGGCAATGCGATGCGCCATCGCTAATGGCCAGCAGGCAGTGGTGGGCAGCTGGGCAGGCTGGGTTGGTCTGTTTTTGGCAGGCTGTCGTGTCGTCGCGAGCATTGAAACGGATGGGGTTGTACTGCAGATGGGCAGACGGGCAGAACTGTGGGGGCCACCTCTCCAAAGAAAGCAAAAGGCTAGAGCGCCAGAGGCCAGAGGGCGGCCGAGCCAAGCCTGCCTGTCCCAAGCAAGGCTGACAGGGGTGCACGACCACCCCCTTCCCACCCCACGAAAAATGAGAGCACGTACCCAAGTACCGGGTACAAGCCTCCCGCCCGCTGGTAATTGCTGTGAGACTGGTGAACTTTGCTCCCGGTGTGGCTACATAGGTACCCCCAACGCTTTCAAGGATTGTTCCTTCCTAGGCCCAACAACGCATACCTCGTCCGCCAACTTTTTTTCCAGGGAGGGACGTATCCGGTGACCTGGAAGTCGACAACGGGCAGAAGGAGCAAATTTGGGTTGCATGAAGCCCGTCAGTTGTTGACAACCGTCGTTAATTGCCCCGTTGCCGCCTGCCATCCAGTCCCTGGTCCCCTTCTCCGCCCTCACTAAACACCACAGAGGGTCGAGGTCGAATACTTCCTTGAGACGCCTGGGTCCCTCCTCCCTCATTACCCACACCCCCCACGACGGCCACACACAGACACACACTCCCCGTTCCTACCTCTTTCCACGACTCCAAGCTCTACCTCCTCCCCCCCTTCTGACCTCCAGGTGGTAGTGTCCAGACCTCTCTTCGCCTCCACACAAGAAACTCGGAGACATCCCTCGAAGAATTCTCTCCCGGATCTCCTCGAGAGCAGCCAACGCATCCACCACCCTGGCTTGCCTCGTTTACAGCCTAATTCTTTCCAAGATACCCGCCGTCGATTCTTGAGCATTCTTTCTTCGCGCGACACGTCCCTTTTCCCACACCGAAGCCAGCCACTCCGCTGCCAGCAAGATGAGGCCCGAAGTTGAGCAGGAGCTCGCCCACACGCTCCTCGTTGAGCTCCTTGCATACCAGTTCGCCTCTCCCGTGAGATGGATCGAAACTCAAGATGTCTTCCTCGCCGAGAAGACAGCAGAGCGGATCGTCGAGGTCGGTCCTGCTGATACTCTCGGCGTGATGGCCAAGAGGACCCTCGCATCCAAGTACGAGGCCTTTGATGCTGCGAAATCAGTACAACGACAAATCCTCTGCTACAACAAGGATGCCAAGGAGATTTACTACGATGTCGACCCGATCGAGGAGGAGCCAGAGCCCACACCCGCTGCCAGCTCAAGCGGTGCATCAGCACCAGCTGCTACCGCTGCGGCCCCCGCTGCTGCTCCTGCGGCCGCTGCCCCGGCTGCCAGTGCCGGCCCTGCTGCCGCGGTTCCAGACGCGCCCGTCTCTGCTATGGACATTGTGCGGGCGCTGATTGCACAGAAGCTGAAGAAGCCACTTGCCGATATCCCTCTGAGCAAGGCTATCAAGGATCTTGTTGGCGGTAAGTCCCCAGAATCATGCCTTAATCTCGGTGGTCAATTTGAACCAGTAGGCTAATATAGGTTTGATACAGGCAAGTCCACCCTTCAAAACGAGATCCTAGGCGATCTAGGAAAAGAGTTTGGCTCAACACCAGAGAAGCCCGAGGACACACCTTTGGACGAGCTTGGAGCGTCCATGCAGGCCACTTTCGACGGAAACCTGGGCAAGCACTCGCAGTCTCTGATTGCTCGCCTGATTTCTTCCAAGATGCCCGGTGGCTTCAACGCCACAGCGGCAAGAAAATACCTCGAGTCTCGCTGGGGTCTGGCCTCGGGCCGCCAGGACGGTGTACTGCTGCTCGCAATAACCATGGAGCCACCCTCTCGTCTTGGGGCCGAGTCTGACGCAAAGGCCTTCCTGGACGACGTGGCCCAGAAGTATGCCTCCAACGCCGGCATCAGCCTGACCACTGCTGCCGCTGCCGGGCCTGCCACCGGCGGTGGTGGCATGATGATGGACCCAGCCGCCATCGACGCACTCACCAAGGACCAGAGGGCGCTCTTCAAGCAGCAGCTCGAGCTCCTGGCCCGGTACCTGAAGCTTGACCTGCGGGCCGGAGACAAGGCCTTCATCGACGAGCAGAAGTCGAGCAAGGTTCTGCAAGCCCAGTTAGATCTGTGGAGTGCGGAGCACGGCGACTTCTACGCCGCTGGCATCGAGCCCTCTTTCAACCCTCTCAAGGCGAGGTCATACGACTCTTCGTGGAACTGGGCTCGCCAGGATGCCCTGACTATGTATTTCGACATTATCTTCGGCCGACTCCAAGTTGTCGACCGTGAGATTGTGAGCCAGTGTATCCGCCTGATGAGCAAGTCGAACCCCACACTCCTCGAATTCATGCAATACCATATCGACAATTGCCCAACGGAGCGTGGCGAGACGTACAAGCTTGCAAAGGAGCTGGCGTCGCAGCTGCTTGAGAACTGTCGGGACGCCCTGACAGTTGACCCTGCCTACAAGGATGTCAACTTCCCCACCGGCCCACACACCACCATTGATGCTCGCGGTAACCTCAGCTATGAGGAGGTCCCCCGCCAGAGCTGCCGAAAGCTTGAGCACTACGTTCAGCAAATGGCTGAGGGTGGCAAGATCAGCGAGTACGGCAACCGCTCCAAGGTCCAGGGTGATCTTGGCCGTCTGTATAAGATGATCAAGGCGCAACACAAGATGTCCAAGGGCTCGCAACTGGAGATAAAGACTCTGTACAGCGATGTGATTCGGTCGTTGAACATGAACGAGAGCCAGATCCTGAAGGACGATGGCAAGCCAGGCTTGCTCGCCAAGAAGGTGGCTAAGCCAAAGGGCAAGATGGAGGCCATTCCCTTCCTGCACCTGAAGCAGAAGTCGATGCACGGATGGGAGTACAGCAAGAAGCTCAGCAACATTTACCTCGACTGCATGGAGCGCGGTGCCAGAGACGGCATCAGCTACGCCGGCAAGTACGCACTCATGACCGGTGCCGGTGCAGGCTCGATCGGAGCGGAGGTGCTACAGGGCCTGATTAGCGGTGGGGCTCACGTCATTGTCACGACCAGCCGTTTCTCGCGCGAGGTCACCGAGTTCTACCAGGCCATGTATGCTCGCTATGGCGCCCGTGGCTCCCAGCTTGTGGTTGTGCCCTTCAACCAAGGCAGCAAGCAGGATGTGGAGGCGCTGATCGAGTACATCTACGATCCCAAGGCTGGTCTTGGCTGGGACCTTGACTTTGTCATTCCCTTCGCTGCCATTCCAGAGAACGGACGCCAGATCGACTCCATCGACTCCAAGTCCGAATTGGCTCACCGTATCATGCTCACCAACCTCCTGCGCATGCTCGGTGCCATCAAGACGCAGAAGGCTACCCGTGGCTTTGAGACTCGACCTGCCCAGGTCATGCTTCCTCTCTCTCCCAACCACGGCACCTTCGGAAGTGATGGTCTCTACTCCGAGTCCAAGCTTGCCCTCGAGACACTGTTCAACCGGTGGCACGCAGAGGACTGGGGCACGTACCTCACCATTTGCGGTGCCATCATTGGCTGGACCCGTGGAACTGGCCTCATGTCGGCCAACAACGTCGTGGCCGAGGGCGTTGAGAAGTTGGGCGTCCGTACCTTCTCTCAGCAGGAGATGGCTTTCAACCTGCTTGGCCTCATGTCGCCTCAAATTGTCGACCTGTGCCAGATGGAGCCCGTCATGGCAGACCTGAACGGCGGTCTTCAGTTCATCCCTAACTTGAACAACGTCATGACCCAGCTCCGCAAGGACATCATGGAGACCAGTGAGATCCGAAAGGCCGTCACTAAGGAGACTGCCCTGGAGAACGCTACCGTCAACGGTGCCGATTCTGAGGCCCTCTACAAGAAGAAGGTCATCGAGCCGCGTGCCAACATCAAGTTTGACTTCCCCAACCTGCCAGACTGGAAGGAGGACATCGCCCCTCTCAACGACAGCCTCAAGGATATGGTTGACTTGGAGAAGGTTGTCGTCGTCACTGGTTTTGCCGAAGTCGGTCCTTGGGGTAACTCGCGCACCCGGTGGGAGATGGAGGCCTACGGCCAGTTCTCCCTCGAGGGCTGCATCGAGATGGCATGGATCATGGGTCTCATCAAGAACCACAATGGACCTCTCAAGGGCAAGCCATACTCTGGCTGGGTTGATGCCAAGACAGGCGAGCCTGTCGATGACAAGGATGTCAAGGCCAAGTATGAGAAGCAGATCATCGAGCACTCCGGTATCAGACTTATTGAGCCCGAGCTGTTCGGTGGATACGACCCCAACAAGAAGCAGTTGCTTCACGAGGTTGTCATTGAGGAGGACCTTGAGCCCTTCGAGACCTCCAAGGAGACGGCCGAGGAGTTCAAGCGCGAGCATGGCGACAAGGTCGAGATCTTCGAGATCCCTGACAGCGGCCAGTACACCGTCCGCATGAGGAAGGGCGCTGGTCTCTGGATCCCCAAGGCCCTGCGCTTCGACCGCCTCGTCGCCGGTCAGATCCCAACTGGCTGGGATGCCAAGCGGTACGGTGTGCCCGACGATATCATTTCTCAGGTTGACCCTGTTGCTTTGTTCGTCCTGGTTTCGACTGCCGAGGCTCTGATCTCTGCCGGTATCACCGACCCTTACGAGTTCTACAAATATGTCCACGTCTCAGAGGTCGGCAACTGCGTCGGCTCTGGTATGGGAGGTGCGGCAGCCCTTAGGGGTATGCACCGTGATCGCTTCCTCGACAAGCCTCTCCAGAATGACATCTTGCAGGAGTCTTTCATCAACACTATGGCTGCCTGGGTCAACATGCTGCTGATTTCGTCTTCTGGTCCCATCAAGACCCCTGTTGGTGCTTGTGCAACAGCTGTCGAGTCTGTTGACATCGGTTACGAGACCATCATGGAAGGCAAGGCGCGTGTCTGCTTTGTCGGTGGTTTTGATGACTTCGGCGAGGAGGGTTCGTACGAGTTTGCCAACATGAAGGCCACCAGTAATGCTGTTGATGAATTTGCTCACGGCCGTACACCCAAGGAGATGTCCCGGCCCACCACTACCACCAGAAACGGCTTCATGGAGTCTCAGGGTTGCGGTGTCCAGGTCATCATGACTGCCAAGCTTGCATTGGATATGGGTGTCCCCATCCACGGTATCCTTGCTCTAACAACCACTGCCTCTGACAAGATCGGACGTTCCGTTCCAGCCCCTGGTCAGGGTGTCCTGACCACTGCTCGCGAGAACGCTGGCAAGTACCCCTCGCCTCTGCTTGACATCAAGTACAGGCGGCGCCAGATCGAGCTTCGCAAGAGGCAGATCAAGCAGTGGCAAGCCAACGAGCTTGAGTACCTCGCGGAGGAAGTTGAGGCCATGAAGTCTCAGGGCGAGACTTTCGATGAGAAGACGTACACAGCTGATCGTGTCAACCACATCGAGCAGGAGGCCCAGAGGCAGGAGAAGGAAGTTCTCCGCAGCTTCGGAAACAACTTCTGGAAGCAAGACACCAGCATCGCTCCTCTCCGTGGTGCCCTGGCTACTTGGGGCCTCACCATCGACGATCTCGGTGTCGCTTCCTTCCACGGTACCTCTACCAAGGCCAACGACAAGAACGAATCTTCTGTCATTTGCCAGCAGCTCGAGCACCTTGGTCGCAAGAAGGGCAACGCTGTACTGGGTATCTTCCAGAAGTATCTCACCGGTCACCCCAAGGGTGCTGCCGGTGCTTGGATGATGAACGGCTGTCTGCAAGTGCTCAACACCGGCCTCGTGCCTGGCAACCGCAACGCCGACAACGTCGACGAGGTCATGGAGAAATTCGACTACATCGTGTACCCAAGCCGTAGCATCCAGACGGACGGCATCAAGGCCTTCTCCGTCACATCCTTCGGTTTCGGTCAGAAGGGTGCCCAGGCCATTGGTATCCACCCCAAGTACCTCTTCGCCACCCTTGACGAGGCCACCTACCGCGCCTACTGCACCAAGGTTGACTCTCGACAGAAGAAGGCTTACCGCTTCTTCCACAACGGCATGATCAACAACACCCTCTTCGTGGCCAAGACCCACGCTCCTTACACGGACGAGCAGCTCAGCTCTGTCCTGCTCAACCCAGATGCGCGTGTCACCGAGAACAAGAAGACGGCCGAGCTCACATTCCCGTCCGACTTCATGAGCTTGTCCAAGAAGACAATTCCTAATGACAAGAAGAACACAATGTACGACACTGTCAACCAGCTGGCATCACAGCTGCAGACCAAGAACTCCAACGTCGGTGTCGACATTGAAGACATCGACAGCTTCAACATCGACAATGACACATTCATTGAGCGCAACTTCACCGCTAAAGAGATTGCCTACTGCAAGAAGAGCGCCGCCCCAAGGAGTTCTTTCGCCGGCAGGTGGAGCGCGAAGGAAGCTGTGTTCAAGAGCCTCAACGTCCCCAGCAGGGGCGGTGGTGCTGCTCTGAAGGAGATTGAGGTGTTGAGCAACGAGAACGGAGCTCCTATTGTTGGCGTAAGTACAACTTATTCCGCATTACAAAGTACACGGACAACATCACTGACCGTATTATAGCTGCACGGCAATGCCGCTGTTGCCGCCCTGAAGGCCGGTGTGTCAGAGGTCAGCGTCTCCATCTCGCACTCTGACAACCAGAGCATCGCCATTGCCTTGGCTAAGTTCATGTAAGCGATCTCGGGAACAAGAGTGCTGGATGTTAGAAATGGGATACTATCTGCGCTTGGGTGCTTCACGGGGCGTTTTTTAAGGAAGGAGGTCACTTCTTTTAGAGGAAGCTTGGGCTACCCTCACGCTATACATGTTACGTGGGGCGGATGAACCAGGATGCATGTCATGTAAGAAAGAAGCATGGCCGGCCATTGTGCACTGCGCTACGGTATAGATAGAGGAAGACGACTGATGCATGATGCCCAGAAGGGCAGCACGGGACGCGGTCACAAGAAGGAAAGACTGCGTGTGGCAGTGGAAGGCGTCTCGGGTTGATGGTTGGGTGGGTGTTTAAATAGACATTGGTAACGTGGAACATGATCTGTT
Organism: Diaporthe batatas; assembly: GCF_019321695.1. Lineage (NCBI taxonomy): Eukaryota > Fungi > Ascomycota > Sordariomycetes > Diaporthales > Diaporthaceae > Diaporthe > Diaporthe batatas. Next base: position 806,653 of record NW_025408550.1, read on the forward strand.
AAAGACTATTGTCGGTGTGAAAGGCATGTGCGCCGCTGTTTTCTTGTGTTGCATTTTCTCACGCTGGCACATGCCAGTGTCCGCAAGCTTCATCAATCTCTGTGGTCGAGATTTTCCGCTTGATCACATGCTGCACTAGTTAAGTACAGTAATGCCGTTTTGAGCAAAACCATAGAGGCTACCGAGCGGCCATATCTTGGTTTCCCGCGACGGTGGGGCCGGGCCCCGTTGTCCACGATCCCGTCGTCCACCTATGTACCTAGGTACCTACCGCCTATAGCCTACCAACTATCCCTAACGATGATAAATCCGAGTCAAGCTAGCTTCTAAGGAAAGAAATTATTGCAGCGCCTCCCAGCCCTTTGTTTGATGATGGAAATGATATACTTAACGAAGATTACGACACTTCCGATACTTCGTCTTTGGACAGCGTGTCCTCCCAGCTCAATGAAGGACAGCCATCGAGCTCATAGTACGCCCAGGCCGAGTTTCCTCCGGCAAGAGAACTCATTAATGTTAAAGGTAACGTCGTCCGTGATCCGCGGGAGTCCGGCCAGGCCAGTATGCCTGTCGAACAGGCGAGACGGAAGCGAAAGCATTTTAAGGCCTGGGATGATGGAGACGAAAGCGATCAACCACCAGCGAGGGCCAAGAGGAGGGTCGCGTAGCTCAATCCGGTTGGGGCCACGTCGGCAGGCGAGCTCACAGTCACAGTCATTACCTGATTTAAACACCGAGGCGTGATCATAGGATTCCTTATCCGTCCAATGTTTTCGAGTTGGAAGGCTTAAGTCTGTTCGGCTTAGGCGGAGTCACAGTCGTTACCTATTTGAAAGGGTTTTCTGAGTACTGGGGCATGGTCATAGATTTTATCGCAGCCTATGTTCTCGCTGTTATTTTCGAGATTAGAATAAAACAATCCTGTCATTACCGATTAAATGCTACAGCCCACAGCACTCTAGGCGGACCTGGTTTCAACAATCATAGTGAAGGCTCTTCAGCACTAGAGGGAAATTCGGGGATGAAGAGACGAAGTCAACCCATGTGTTGATAAGGCTGTGATTATAGAGGAAGGTTAGTGCGGTGTGGTAAATAGATAGGGGGTACTATACCTCTTTTAGAGTTCTTTTTTCAAATATTTAAGGTATTCTATATTTAATTATAAGCCAACGTCCACTCACTCAATAATTATATCCACTTATCTAGTTTTTTTTAACTACTTACCTAGTATAAGAATTTATATATAAGGCCTATATAAAACTATATACTTAATTAGGATTCTTTAAATTTTTAATACTTTTAGTATAAGCCCCTTTTAGTACACCTTCTAGTATGCCTTTTAGTACACCTTTTAATACACCTTCTAGTACGCCTTCTAGTACACCTTTTAGTACACCTTCTAGGCTGCACGCATTTAGGTACTAACTAAGTATTTAGATATTAACTAAACATTAAAAAGCTAGAAGTCTAGAGTACTAGAGGGTTAGAAGGGGTATTAAAAGATTAAAAAGAATATAATCTTTACCTTTACCTTTTTAGCTTTTAGCCTTCTAGTATTTAATTAGTATTTAAATACTTAATTAATACTTAAATATATATAGACTAAATAGTAAAGGTAAAGATAAAGGTAAAGGTAAAGGTAAAGGTATATTAGAAGGTGTGCTAAAAGGTGTACTAAAAGGTATATTAGAAGAGGCTTATACTAAAAGTATTAAAAATTAAAGAAGGAAATTATACTATAGGGTTTTTTAATATTAACTTAAAAGGTACTTATAAATATAAGGGAGTTACTTAGAAAAATTAGTATTAAGTAAGTAATTAATAGGAATTAGATAAGTGGATATAATTACTAGGTGAGTGAATAATAGCTTTATTTATAATAACTAAGTTTATAATTAAATTATATACTTATTTTAATAGCGGGTTTTTCCTCTGTTTTAACGGGTGTGAATCCTCGCTCTCATATAAATATAGATATAATATAGAGCTGTTTGAAGTTAAACAAGTAATTTAATCTTTTTCTTTCTTGTAGAAGAGTAACGTTTTTGTGGGCCCTGTCGAACTTCGGATTACTGTACAGGCTAAGTAGGAGCGGGCCAGTACATCCGTACGTTCCACACGGCTAGGAGAAATGATACCTACCCCGCGTTGTATGAGTTGACTATGACATAGTAAGTCAGGTGGGAAGCATTATGGAGAAAACATGAGCGAGATTGCGGGGTCCACATCAGATGGTTGGACTTTATCCGATCGGCCGCGAGCGTTTATTAAATAATCCATATCCCAGCTGCTAAATGCTTGGGCTGCACTTGGCAACGTGAATTTCAACCAAGCTCAATTCAACCGCCACAGACCTGATTGTCTCAAATTACATGCGATATCGCCAAAGAAGATGGGAACGTGTGAAACCTGCCAGGGCAAGAAAGTTGTCAATGGCATCCATTGCCCGACTTGCAGTGGGAAGAACTAGGTCTTCACAGTGTGTGCCTGAGCTGAACTTACGTTTGTTGGGGCGTGCTTCACTGACCAAATCCAAAATAGCGGAGGTGGCAAAATCTGGCGGATCGACACGATGCGACCAGCCTTGGAGCTTAGAGGAAAGATGGATAGCACGAACACGAGAGGATGCGTTACAAGTGATTTCAGAGCCGGCGAGCTAAGCACAGGGCGAGATGCTGTGTTCGCCAGGTGTTGGAAGTGATCCACGTCGCCTTCCACCGTCCACGCTGTTACTCGAGCTCCAATATATATTATTTCCTAGGTTACTACCTCTAGAGGACGTCCATAAGTATCCTGTTTTGGGGGGCAGCACAGGCAGTGGGCTGCTGGCTGACTCGTGTATGCGCTTTTTCAGAAAAGAAAAAGACGAAAAAGAAATAGAAAACTGCCTGAGGAGAAATTTACGGCCAAATAGCCCAGAGTCTCTTGTCGGCTCCCACCTCTACGGCGACACTCTTCCCTCCCTACCTAGGTGCATGACATCCTGGTACTGCAATCACCTTGCTTCAGTCAGGTACTATTCAATGGTTGACAATGGCAGGGTCAAATATTTTGTGGGGGATAGAGTGCAGGCGCGGAACAGGACACCGGGGCTGCTGTGACTAGGTGTATGTGTGTGTGTAGCCTCACAGGTTGGAATGAGGACGTGGTAGCAGTGCCTGCTTCTCTAACGTAGCATTCCCGACTCCCAGCAACCTATCAATGTTGAATCACCCACTTCCATACGTGTCGACGACTACAGTCAAAATCCAAGAGGCTCCACCTAGAAGTCACTCATATCCAAGTAATCATTCACTACTGTCCCCAAAAGCCGAACACTGCAACCATATACCAACCAGCAGTAGAGTACCAAGCCACATATACACAGGAAAACGTAGCAAAGTCCCCTGTCACAATGCTACAACAACCGCCATGAATGTGGACACACAGCTGGGTCCTGCCCGCCAGGAAGTCCCAGCCGAATGACTCCACAAATACATACATCCATCACCCATCCCGAAGCCAGGACTCGCGCAAAAAAGCCATGAGCGCACACGCGAGCATATCATCTCGGGCCTCGGGAGTCAAAAGAAAACACCACGAGGGACTCTGACTATCACCGGCGGAAATACCAACGACGAGAACCAAAGACGACCGACCCCCTTTGGTTTTTCCCACGGATCAGTGGCGGCGGCGGCGGTTTCTGCCCGCGAGAACTTTCCCTCTTGCGACAAGGGATTCCGTAGTATATCAAAGCAGCTTCAAGTTGTTTATATATACATACCTTGCTCCTCTTTCTCCCCTCCAAGATGGAGTCCGCGATGTAGAGTAGTCACCCTCAACACGACATCAATGACCTTCCATGGTCCCGTCCACTTCGGCTGGAAAGCGCGTGCCCACTACTCGTCATTCGGGTCCTTCAGCATTCCATCACAGAAACTGCACAACTTAAGGCCCCTTATTATCTAGGGAACCTTCTCCCACACCAAAATCCCCAATATTTAGTAAAGGCTACTTGGGCCCTCACCGGCATCCTCTCAACTACGTAGTCCAAGACCGCATTTACATGTTCGGATCTCAATAGTAGATAGCACTCCCAACAAGTTATTTCCACGCCGTCTTGTTAGGGTAGTATAAACACCACGTCCATCCACGGCACAGACAGACAGACACAAGAAAAGAGAACCCGGAAACATCCATCCCAGCTTGCCAAAGGCCATTCATTGAATCACAACCGCCACAAGCCAGCTCTGGAAGGGGGGGCCTTTCACCAAGACTACCTCGGGCTCGCTCGATCGCTCGACGTCACCGACCAGGCCTGCCAATATCCCAGCCTAATCAACAAGACTCAGGCACAAATGCGTTGTGTGAAGGCGCCACATACGTTGTATATGTATGTGGCTCAGGAATGAAACCACCCTCAGGCACACACACACACACACACACACACACACACACACACACACATGCACTAGAATCCCTGCCTCGGGGTCCCATGTCCCGTACAGTCCACACCAGACCTCTTCCTTCCTTCCTTCCACCTTCCACCATTCCATAATTCCACCATCCATGCCTCCCCTCAAGCTACCTACCTGCCTACAAGCAAGCCAACAGTTGACCCACCCACCCACCCATCCATCCGTCCATACATCCATCAATCCAGCCAGGCCCAGAACCCTCCCTCACGAACCAGGCCCCCCCAAGAAGAGCCCACCTCAGCCCCCCAAAAAAAAACACGACGGGAAACTCCGCGCTGTCATCATCGCGCATAGCAAACCTGCATACCTACCTAGCCATCTAGCCAGCTACAGGTAGGTCCGAATGCACCCTCTCACTCTCGTATCAGCTAGTTGGCCCCTCATCCCATTTATACATCCCTCTCACACAAAGAAACACGACAGCCTCGCCCGTGCTAGCGGCAGCGCTCGGGGGGCCACGATAAATGCGGAGCAGCTCGGCTCGTGCCGCCCGCCTGACGCAATCAACCTTCAGCCCGTCCACCAACACGACGCTTCACACAAAACACAAGCATACAGACCGTAGATACACACACACACACACACACAAACACACATTTGTTCAAGCAGCGTTATACCCCAGGTGGAATGCCGCGCGTCCGTCCGTCCGTCCGTCCTTCCGCGTGGTGATTACCTACCCTAGCTATCGCAGAGACACGACGCAAGAGGCAGGCTACGGACCGCCAGCCTCTAGGCAGCAAGAAGGACTTCAGGAAGCACCGCGCTCCGTTACGTGGAACCAGGAAATTAGTTGCACACGTGTGTGGCCGGCCACCCGCAGGTTTGACAGACGTGGGGGTGGGGGGGGGGGGACAGTTGGCGACACAGCACGGGTACGCCACCCGTAAGAAGCACGAAGGGCTAGCTGGTATGGCATGGCAAGGGGAAGGTCTCTCAAGTCCCATTCCAACATGACTACATCAAGGGCTGGTGGTGATCGCTTGCCCCGGATGCGTAACTGTGTCCCGGCAGATTTTCCTCACGAAGGATGTCCGTACCTCGTAGGCCAGTGACAAAGCCCGCGCAGCAATCAACCAGTGACTAGCGGTCGGCCCGTCAGGTCGAGAGCATCAGTGGACGTGATGTCGGGATATCACAGATAATCGAACCCATAGCCCCAGTCACCACCCGTTCGGAACCCGGCAACATGGCCACAAACTGCGGCATGACGTCCGACAGGACATGACAGCGCCGATCCCCCGAGTTCTCGCAGCTGCACAGAAAATGGGGCATGCTCATTGATGGGTTCCGGATCCCGCTCTGACGCTCGGGTATTCCCTCTCCATGTGAGATCTCCTTCAGGTTTCGTCAGAGCCTTCTCACTGGTGGCCGATCCGGAAATCCGCCGTGGTCGATCTTTAGGAGTCTGGCCACTCGGTATTGAGGGAGATGCCGAGTACTAGGTAATATGGGGTTGAAGATCACCACGGGCTTCAAGCTCCAGGTTGCAGAGAGGCGGCACAGACTTTCCAAGTCCACAACGGTCAGCAAGTCATCTTTGTATCCACCCAGACACAAATCGAGACACAAACGACGGCAAACACATGTGCGACGGCGGGTGCTAAGCGAATTCAGGGATGAGAAGAGCATGGCGTCAAATGCAGTACAGAGATGTAGAAATCGATTTTCGTAGCCTATGAGCCAGCGAGAAGACCCCGAACACGATGGCTGCGGTATCTCCGATGGGCGCTGACATATGCATGGTTGTAGGTGGCCGTCCAAGCTCGGACAGAGGGGATTGAAAAGGTCATGTGCCCATGTTTGCTGCCACGATCTATGCGGTGCAAGATGAAGGTCCATTGGTCTCAGCGCGATTTGGTCTCCCGTGTCTAATGTAACGTGGGTATTGAACCCCTCGTCCGATGCTCAACTAATAAGCGTGAGGGTCTCACAGCATGAACTGGGGAAGAGTGCCCCAGTACAGTGGGCGGTATGCGCCCCAGCTCTGATCTCTACGATCAATAGCACTGACTGGCGGGCATCCTTGTCCGATTCCGAAAAGACGATGATATATGAATGCACACTCTCTGCCAATCGGGAGCAGTGCTTGATCATTGACGGTACTTGAGACAAGATGAAGCATTTCGAGGCGAGGTCGATCATGGAGATACTGGCTCCGCCGCCTCAGTCGATCGGCCAATTCGGTTTCCTTGAACACCTGGGCAGCACCGCTCTGTCTTGTGAGAAACAACCACGCTTCTTCGAGAGACCTTGAGATCGCAACGCTCGGGGTTCACAGACCAAAATGGGTCACGAGGAGGCACTGCTATGCTAAGCCAATGGATGCGAATAAAAGATAGGGCAATGTGAGACAAGTGAAGCATTCGGTTTCCAACAGCCGCACCTTGGCGGATAGGTTACAACACGTTCGCGGCAGAGGCTGAATGTGTCTGTCCAGTTAAGTTGGAGTTGACCAAGACAAAGGGAGCCTCAGCAAATCTGCAAATACACCATAGCGGTGTGAAGTCTGCCAAAATCTGATTGGTGCATCGCACTCGCGTCATCAACATGTGCTCTCTGCCCGCATGGAGTAATCGCCTATAGACCGGGGACCGACATGACGAAGCAGGCGCGACTGCATCGGAGACGTTGCCATACCAGGCAATTGGGACAGTTGAGACATGCTCGCGCCTGAGGCACAAGGCACCGACCATTCAGCGGTTGCCACAATTCTGGGGAGCGGGAGGGCGGTTGGGCGGGTGGGTCGATGGGCGCCAATACGCAGCAGCTGCATATGGAACAGATAAACGAAGATCCCCCAGATTGATGAGACGCATGCCGGAGAAAGGACTCCTGAGGATGCTGCATGCCTGCGTGATAAGTGAGGTTTCCCGAAGCAGCATTCTGCCGCAGGAGCATATGCACGGCGCGAAATGACAGGATGCCATGATATGGGGAAGTTTGTGCCGCAAAGGGAGCGCATCGATGAGGCGATGATTGCATACGACGGACGGCTGGGGTATTGCCTCAGGCAGTCAGGGCGCGCAGCGCCGGGGTCTGTTTGCCTAGATCCTCGGTATTGCTGCTGCCTGCACACATGAAGATACAGTTGGGTGCTGGCTTGAGTGATACACAGTACGGAGTAACTTGGGCGTGTGCCAAAGACTCATCCAAAGAGAAGCTGCTTGAAGGGGGAGTGAGACATGTCGGAGGTGCTGACCACCACCGGAAGGAAACTCGGGTATACTTGACGATTGCGCGCGTGCGAGGTGGTACACTTGGTCAGCATGATTGAGCAGATGGCACAGAAGACATTTCGCAGTTAATGTCGGAGAGGCGGAGGGCGGCTTGGCCGTTGGTGTGTGGTTCGTAAATTCTGCGGTGGAAGGCTTCCCCAGAACTTCCAAAGGGTTGAATCGCGTGGGGCCAATGGGCCGGTGACGAGGGGCTGCAGCCCCGGCCAGTGACGGGCAAGGCGGGTGGAGGCTGCTCGGTTGACGTGGGTACTGCGTAGACGACTGTGTAATGGTGTCGTTGGGCACCGATGAGCCTTGAGGAGCGTGGTCAGCTCGCTGCTTATCAAACCGAGTCAAATGGTCTAGGTCTAGCAAGGGTCCTTCTTAGTCCTGGCCGCAGTGCACTACCCGGTAGACGAAGTCGTCATGCCCGCCGGCCGGAAGCATTCCACGGAGGTGTTTGATGCCTGCATGTGGGGATGAGGCTGTTGGCGGTAGCAACATTGAACGCCACAGGTTGGTGACAATAGATGTTGGGCTTTGGGCTGCAGTGGTTTGACGTCATTGGGGGCGCCGCAAAGGACAAGAGTTGTTGAACAGAGTTGCCGTAGTTTCCGCCAGCACGTGGACGGTCCGAGGATGGACATGTGGGGTTGATTGAGTTCCGTACGGATGTCGCCGTCGCGTCGTGGGCCACTGCGAGTTCTTTGTCGGCGGCCGGGCAAAGTGTTGCGACCAGTAGACTCCAGAGAGGCAGGTCCGACGGAGGGGAGCGGCCTTCTAGACGACTCAACGAGGGCACAGGACGGTTGAGCTTTTTCGGTCACACACTGGACCGGCAGAGGGCGAGGGCATGTGATTGGCGATAGCCTCAGGTCCCGTGTTCCTGATGCAGCGACGGCGGCAGCAGCAGCAGCAGCAGCAGCACCACCACCACCACCACCACCAGCATTACCGTCAAGGGGCTGCACAGCTGCACGACTGATTCCAGAAGGCCATTGGAACCAAGCCCGGATGTTGAAAAAGCTGGTTGAGGAAAATTGATGACACTTGGTGGTGTGGCAAACTGTCGCAGGCATGCTCAGGGGTACTGCAGATGTCAAGCACCTCCGGACAACTGGATGCAAAAGCAAACAGACGAGGTCTGGACGAGGTCTGGATTCTCAAAGACCATACCGGCGTCTGCTGCTACGGTAGTGTCGCAGGGAACTCGTCGACATCTCGATTCAGTTTCGGTGACGTGGTATTGGGAAAGACCAAATCTGGACGGACGAGGTTGCGATGGGGCGACGAGCAGCTGTCCTATGGCTGCTGCCGGGCAATATTCTAGCGCATTCTTGGCTTGGCTGAGGCCCTTCGTCCCTTCCAGCTTCGTCCCTTGGTCCCGTTGCCGGCCTCACTAAATACCTAGGTAATTGAGCACCTGGGATTCAATTGCCTCATGATGGCATGTTGGTGCAGCTAATAGTGTAGAATACAAGAACACCCAGGCAATATGTGGCATTTCAGGGTTCAATGGCTGACCACGCCACATCGAGGCTGCAGTGGAGTGACGCCGAGACCTATGTAAGGGGAAGGACCGGGCTGGGGAGAGCAGTGGTGGGCTGTCACGATGTCACTAACACCTGCTCCATCCGCCCCCCATCTGCTCCACCAAAACTGTCATGCAGCTGCCCCAGCAGTCGCTAAGTATGCCGTACACTAGACTACACTGCGTACTCCGTACGGGAAGGACTCCTCCCCCACACTGCGTAATGGGTCTTAGTCGTGGTCGTCCCTCCTGCCCTCTCATCATCCCGCACTCTGCCTGCCACAATCGACACAGTCCACCATGATTGATCTGTTGGCTGACCATTCCCGTCGTCCCTACCGGAAAAGTCTGATTGCAGCAAGATGCTTTCCTCGAACGGGCTAGCCCACGGCGCTACCTGCCACAACACCTCGCCCAACACACACACTCACACACCCATCTTCAACCCACGCAACCCTCGCAACCCACGCTCGTCCTTAGCCCGTCGACGCGTCTGGCCAGCCCATGCAGATGGCCATGGCCATCGCCGTCGCCATTGCTCATCTGTCGGGCCGCCAGCGTGAGGCGTGAGGCACATTTCAACTTGGGCCAGGGCCGACCATTCCCACCTACGGAGAAAGACGTCGCTGTTCCCCGGCTGTGCAGCTGTCCAGCGTGGAGCTAGCTGTGTGCAAGAGCCCACGCATGCGAGCTATTGTTGCTGCGCTCCAGCTTGAGAGCCTGAAGCCTTGGCTCGGCGCCAGGTCTGCTGCACCGGTCCCCCAATACGCAGAACAGGGCGATCCCTTGCTGGATGGCTACCCTCTCTCCTCAACTAGACGACGGGACGGAGACGTGGACATGTCTGTTGCTATTATTACTAGACCACCAAGAGGGGCATTGCCGCATCTGCATCTAACCGGGTACATGTCACCCTACCCCAGCTTGCCCATGTGGACATTGCCTGCGCCGGCCACAGCAGACTGTGGACGTGGAGACCAGATCAGTCCAGTCCAGTGCACAAGCCAGCAACGACAGCACGACAGCTTGAGGGGATTGACTGGCAGCTGGTCGTGGTGGCAAGCCACGGCGTCCATCCTCACACAAACGGGGACGGCATGGATGACAGGCCCAGTGGCAACCGCCATCAATGTGAGAAATTATGGAACCGAGGCACAGCAGTGAACACTGGACACAGGTCAACCGCAGAGCACCGGTTTCGCATTCTGCTCTTGAGTCTTCTTCACACACTGCCCAGGCAGGCCAGGGTGCCAGGATGCAAGCATGCAAGGATGCAAGGATGCAAGGATTCCAGGCCATCCGAGCAGCTGGACCTCAGGACCTCTTGGGCGGTCCGCATGGTCTCCCCGCTGGCCGACAGCGCCTGCTCCCGCAACCGCCCGTCCTCGCAGCTGCAAGCAAGGTAGGTCCATGTCCCCGGACCCTACCGTGCCAGCCCGTGGTACGTTCTTCTCCCACCTGTGGGCTAACCACAAGAGACTGGCTGACTGGATTGGCCTGCTGTGCTTCCGTCACCCTGCCTGCAGCTCCCTGTCTGCATCAGCACGCGGCCTGTCGCTCGTTTCCTCTCTCTTCACCAGCACGCCTGCACGCCTGCACGCCTGCACGCGCGTGGTTCCTCGGTCTCGGTCCATTCTCAAAGCTCCATACCCTGCCCGAGGTACTTCATCTTCGTCCGAGTACAAGGTTACAAATCTACAATGCCCTTGTGCTCCCCACGCCCGCCTTCATATACCCGTATATGCTCCCGCCTTTTTCCTTACTCACGTCCACATGAACCAAAGCACTCAGCTGCATCCTTCAAAAAGCTCCACTTCCAACAGATAAGCTGCCCTTCACGGCTGCTCCACCCGCCTCGGTTTTCGACACACCCCGGATCCAGTCTGTCTGACAGCTCAACTGGACCCCTTCCACTCATCAGCGTCAACGTCACGCCGTGCGCCAAACCCCCCTGCTCGAGTCTGCCCAAGCACAAAGGGAGCGCAGCCACCTCAGACACTCACCATCCAACCGCGCATACTGCAGCCCCAGCCTTCGGCCCCCAGCGCCTCCCACCCCATCTGGCATATTTGACGCCTAAATTCCAAGCCTGTCAATTCTCGAGTGCCGCCTAAATCACTCAGGCGCCCATGTCCGACCTGCATCTGGGTCGCGAACGCATTCGTGCCACATAGCTCTTATAAAGCAACCTCCACCCACCCTGAGGATCAACAAGCGGCCCCCCTCCCCACTCTACCGCCAGAAAAGCGCACGTCGCAATGACCCTAGACACACATAGGAAAGGCTCCTCAGGGAGTTACGACTCTTACGACCGGAGGAGCAGTGAGTCTTACGGCTCGCGGTCAACAGCCCCCACCTCCCTCTACACAAATTCACGGCCCTCGGAAAAGTACAGCAGACCCTACGTCCAATATGTCGAAGGTAGCCAGGACCTCTCCCCGGTCACGTCGACATATCCTCGGTCCTCTGTCGACACTTATGCCTCGACCGATGCCTCGGAAGAGGACCTGGCCTTGGAGCGGGAGGAAGACCTGGCCAGAGCCAGTGACTCCGACTACATCCCACCTCTACCTGCCTACCGCCATGAGATATCCGAACCAAACATGCGCCCTTCAACACCAAAGAACTTCTCCCAGCTGTTTCCAAGCATGAACCGGCTGTCGATACGACATGATGACTTCACCACTGACGGAAACATGAACCTGCGCGTCGACACCATCGTGCCGAGCAAGAGGAGGACCGCCGTCCAGCTATTCCACCTGCGCATGTATGACCTGGCAAGGCGAGAATTCTCACTCCGCCGATACTGCCGTGACTCGGGCCGAGAGGTCTGCAACTCGAAGCGCAAGTTTGTCGAGCCCGCCTCGGCGGCCAGGCCCTCCCTCCAACGGTCCATGTCTAGTGCCGTGAAGGCAATGACAAGACCCCAGTCCAAGCGCGTATCTTCTGGTAGCTCCCTGTCCAAACACGAGAAGCGGCCCGGCACGTCGCATTCCTACGATGCGGACTTCGACACCGCAAGTGAGTACTCCCGTGCCTCAGACGGCGACCACAAGAGGCCCCAACCCACGAACTCCATCAAGCTCGAGTTCAGCAACTACGCCCGTGTGGACGTGGAGCGGAAAGGCCAGAAGAGCAAGGACAACAAGCGCTACGAATTCGACTGGTGGGGTCACAAGTACGTGTGGAAACGCGTCGTCGAGAAGCACCTCGACGGCGTTGTGTCCTTCCACCTCGTCCGCGACGGGGAGAACACTCCGGTCGCCCACATTGTCCCAGAGACTCGCTCGCCAAACCAGGTCGAGGACGACGAGCGCTCGGGGGGCTGGGTCCCGCCCTGCTTCATGTGGATCAATGATCAGTCCATCATCGACGCCGTAACAGATGTAGCCGAGTAAGTCCATGAGTTATAACACAGCCCCAATTAGACGCCAGTTACTAACACCACATAGCGTAATCGTTGCTACTGGTCTCATCGCGCTCGTTGATGACTGTATCAAGGAGCGCTGGCAGCCGAGGAAGACTCATCATAACCCTCGGGCCTTGATGCAGCGCGTTTTCAGTCAACGGAGCCAAGAAAATCGCCCAAAAAGCCCCTTGCGTAATCACACAATACATGTTTATTAGACGGCTTTCTTCTATTCTTGTACCTCACCTCTTTCACCTTACTTCCTTTTATCTATTGAAAAGCGGCATCACTGTATATCGATACACATGCAGAGGACAGGCATCATTAAGCGGTCACACAGCACCCACAGCATCATGGAGGAGTTTGGCAACGAGCGATGGATTGCTTTGGGAGGGTACATACAACATGAGCGGCTCACAGCACAAGGCTTGCTTGGTGTACTTGAGAGGGGAGGGGCGGAGCACGGTAACCGGTGTGAGTGATCATGTACAAAACAGTAATACTGAAGGATCTCTTGGGCTCTGGGCCCGCGAGGACGACGCCGTCTTCCTTCCTCCGGGGTTCACACGGCATTTACTGAGACGAATGACACGATTCACAAACCACACACACTTTTTTGTTTTGACTCGTGACTAATCCTGCCCTCAGCACACAAAGTTTGCAACAAATGTTTGTTTGGCTTTTTCTTTTCCCGTCTGATATCTTGGCGAAATAAGCTTCCAGTGATACCCACGGTGTGATTCTGGGTGATGTGTCGGGAAACATGTCTCCCCCCATCGGCAGCCGATCATGCATGCATGCGGTCTTTGTTGAGTTGAGTTGAGTTTGTTGTTGTCACTCTGCCGTTCCGGTGTCGCAGCCGTGGAGCGAAGTTCGGTACGGTGTGTGCTTTGAGTGGACTGACGACTGACTGTGTGTGGATAGAGGAATTAGACCTTGGGAGCTCGCGGCGCGAGGTGGGAGGGGGGGTGGTTGGATGGATGGTGCTGCTGCTGCTGGTGGGAATACCGCGGGGGATAAGAGAGGGTGCCGAGGGGTTGGATGGCTGGCATGGCAGGCAGGCTGGATCCCCGATTTACTTTTTTCCTTTTGGGTGATGCTACATAAATACTGTACACTATGTATTGATCTTGATTTGCGCGCACACCCTAAACCAACTCCTTTAACCTATGTACCGGACGGATATATATTTAAGTACCTACCTGGGCACCGCCAACAAAATTGAGGGCCTCGCTGCCTAGAATCAGCTATCCGCAGGGAGGGGGGGGTTCGCGATTGCTACTGTGCATTTAGTACACTGCTCTACGTGTCTTAAAATTATGGCATGTGCTGGTCGACAGGACTGCCCGCCATCATGGACCGACTGTCAACGCGCTACAGAACAGAACAGACAGACACGGATGGGATAGATAGATGATGTTCGACGGGGTGGGTGTCAAGTCTATTCTACTAGCTGCCGCCCGCCTCGGCCCAGGCAGCCTGCTCCCGAGGTCCATCCCTGCCCGTGCCGTGCCCTGCGTAGCATCCCATCCGTCGCATCCATCGCGGAGGTGCACCCCATCGCACCAACCACGCGTCCTGCCTGCTGGGGTTTGGGAAGTTTGGGGATGATTCTCAACGATTGGGTTTATCTATTCCCCCCCCCCTCATCTTTTTGTCACGTGTTGGGTGGTGTGCTGTTGATGATGGCCGGCCGCGGATGGGTGGATAGATAATCCCATTGATCAAAGAGCATCCCATTTGTCCCATGCGATCTCATTCATGCAGGCTGGTTTGGATTCGATTGTTTGTACGTACTGTTTGTACAGTCAGTAATACGTAGGGTGGGGACGATTGCTGCTAAACATGTCGCACAAGCAGCCGTGTCACCAAATCAACCTCCTCATCTCCACAACATGGAGCATCCATCAATGTGCACTTTCTTCCCGCCAGCACAGCACCACACCACCCATGCCTGCGCAGCCAGCTTACCAGCCCAGCGCCGTTGACACGAACCACTCACTCACTTACTTTTCTGCACATTCAAATTTCTTCGGCCCTACACTTGATCCAGAAAGGGGTCAGCCACACATCCCACTCACATGTCTCAGCCCATCATCCAGCACGGGAAAGGTTGCATTACCATACTACTTACCGTCTGCGCCGCCCCCTTGCGGCAACCCTCCTGTACCAAGGACGGGGAGGAGGGCATGGGAGTTGGTGGGATCTGCAGGTCCGGTGTGCCCAGGAAGGTGGATAGATAGACAGGTGAGTAAGCAACACTTGAGTGTAGGTATGTAAGCAGAGGGGGACTCTCAGCCCACCCTCCTACCCACCTACCAGCGAACCGCCATCTGAAAGGATTTATCTGCCTGCCAGCCAGCCGGCGGTGCGACTTGAAGCAGGCTGGTGGTCCTCGTGGAAGCGAGAGAGGGGGGCTGCGATCGCAGGACCCGCCCGCGCCCGCGCCCGCGCCGCTCCCTCTCAGTCTTTGACTCGGTAAGGCGACGGACGGAGTTACTCGCCCAGCGAAGATGGAGGACCGAGGACGAGGACGAGGACGAGGGGCCGACGGCTGGAGGTGAGTCGCACGGCATGGGAATGGCGTGGCTAAGCTTACATCCCGCGTTGCCTGCACAGCCCGGGGCGGCCGAGGTATAGATTGATGACACTGGTGACTGTTCCGGCTGCTTGACCGCGGTGGGGCTGGACTCTTGGGGGTGGGTGAGTGGGTGTCCCCTCTGAGTCCCGCGCTCCCCGGGCACTCGCTTGCGGATAATATCGATGGATGGCCATCGGCCAGTTCCCCACCCGTGTGTACATGTATACCGTCCCACCTCGATGAGGCTCCGGCGATAGAGACCATAGAGGGGTTGGGGGGGGGGGATGATCATGGGCTGCATACCCACCCAGCAGGCAGCAAGCCGGTCTGCCTCGGTGTGTCTCTCCCTTGATCCCGTGCCTGCAGCAGCGAGCAGCAGGAGGAAACTCAGCCCCGCCCGAGTCCCGAGCGCCGATGCCTCCTTCGTTCTGTGAGACATACAGGGCTGCGGTTACGCAGGTGCGTGCGTGCGCGCATGAGATCCGCGCGCGGGGAGGGGGGGGAGGTGGCTTGTTCGGCTTTTTGTGATGTAAGCATTGCAGAAAGGCGGGATCGTCTCGGGCCAAGAAGCAAGCAGTTCGTTCGCATCCTTCTTGCGTGGTGTAAGACACCATCAGCCTTAAGAGTGGGTCTGAGGGTGGGGATGGGTTCTCTGCTCCAGCTCCGTTTTCTCTTTACGGGGGGGGGGGGGCATCAATACGAATCTGCATTTTCTAGGGTGGGTACCTAGTGGATACTGCCGGTTTTCGTCCACCAGGCATCCCGCGGCCTTGATTGATGGGCTTGACTATTGGGGATGTTTCCCGATACACTGTGGATAGGTTGTGTATTGTTGTAAAAACAAAACGAGGGGGGGGGGCCTTGGTGTCGTTGATTCTTTGGGTTTTCTTTTGAGTTCCCTCGCTAAGTGGACAAGAATGGGGAATGCCCTTCAGTGGGGTCGTGTGCAGTGAGATGCTGTTCAAAGTGTTCAGACACCCGCTGTCAACTTAAGCATACCCTGTGGTATTTCGGATCAGCATCGTACATGTCAAACCATTTCCCAAATTGCTCTCAGTTCCACGCGAGAAGCCTCCAACAAGTATCTGTGGACAAGACTGCTGTTGCAATATATTAACGGAGTCAAGATCGTCTTCATATTAGCAAAATCAAAGTACAGATGTTTCCCCGTGACGTAGCAACTAAACATCAATTGATGCAACGATTAGTATAGGATTCAAAGCACAACAGTCCCGACCTGTTTCGATGTGAACAAGTTCCCGTTACGATGTGATGAGCGTCGATAGTATAGTACTATGTACTCCGGTCACCGATTGACTTTTTCTCCTTCTTCTTGCTTCCCTTCCTCCTCAACACGAGCATGCCTCACATCTTCTGCTCTGATCCACCATACCTCAGGCTATCCAATAGAAGAGCCATCAAATATCCACACCCAGAAACTCCTGTATTCCTGCGAGCCCATGTTCATCATCCTCAATAGACTCTTGTAAACTGTCATTGAACCATCCACCAGGCCACCCACGACACATGTCGACTATCCAAGCATCGTCGTTGAAATCGACCACAATATTGCTCGGCTCTACCTCACCCCAGACCACTCCCATGTCGTGTTCTGTGCCTAGGTATGGTGAGTCCGCGAGGCCGCGAGCCCACCCTGCGGGATGGGCCCGCGGCAACCGTGGCTTCGAGTAGAGTTGGGTCCATTTTTGGTGTGCGCAGGTGCAGTCAAGCCACAGCTGGGGTTTTGAATGACAAAGCCTGCGAGCAGCGTGGGTGACAGCGTCGTCGGTGACTCTGGAGTTCCGCGCGGTCGTGTGTGCCCGTTCGTGCTGTGTCACACGGCCACAGTGTTCTCTCCCTTCCTTCGGCTCTTTTACGCTGCGTGCGCCATACCGTGTGAGCATCTGGGGGCTGTTGTCGGCGCCATTGACGCGTGCGGTGGGTGAAAGCCCTGAAGAGTGTTGTTGCAGCACAGCGTCGGTGACTTGCCCCGGCCCGCAGCCCTTGTCAACGACCAGCGTTGCCGTGGATAAATGACACCAGTTGGTTGGTGCTCCCGGCCATAGCCTGAGCAGGAACATTCCCCGGCCCTTGAGCTGCAATTTGTGTGAATGAGGGAGCAAAGGGGCTCCAGTCTTCGCGGTCGATTACTGCAGGTGGTCCTGAAAATGATTGTCGGGGACTGGACCTGGTGTAACTTGTCTGATTGGAGAGAACGTCCTGAGGTCTACCACAAAATACAACACCGGTCTTATTTACCCCCGGGTACGCTTTTGTGAAGAAGCTATTGGCCATTACCCTATGATTGAAGGAATACATAGGTGTAGCTTTGTGATGACACGATCTATGCATGGAATATGAATCTGGGGTGAGATGTGATAATAGGGATAAGATCTGGTTGAGTGCTATGATGTTGTGGAGTAACGCTTCGAGGATTCAGGATTCCTCAGTAATAAATTGGCAGTGTGGTGACTGTGTAAAGGCGCTACATCAATCCTGAAACAAAGCCAAAAACCACTAACTATGGCCATGAGAACCTCGCTGTTGCTTCACAAGGGTTCGTTGGGCACTTGATCACCCACGGGTTCCGGAATACGAGACAAAACGTCCATACAGTCGTAGCGGGAAGCTATTAGCGAGTACCTACGTAGCTTGACAGACAGTAAACCAAAGGATAATGGATACTTGGCTCAACTTGGACTCAAACGTGAATTGCTTTGTTGTTTTCGGCCTCGCCTACACCAGCCTTATTATTAAGAACGGCTGAGCTAAACATATAACATTATCATAGTTGATATCCTTGAGTCGATGATTCCAGTCGACGGCACCGTCGCGAGCGATTCTCGCTAACCTTGTCTGTGCGGCTGCCATAGGGCTCAGGACTTGTGCCATGTATTGGTTTTTTTTACCTGCACGTTTATTGACACTGCGGGTTTCGTGTTTTCAAACTTTGGGTCTTGAAGCCTTTGGGACTGTATTAAAGCACGGCATTATAACTACGAGAATTGTAACCGAAACCACCTACCTAGGTATGCAAGGAGAATTAGCCCAGGTCCAACACCTTTGATTTGGGTCATTTTGTATTAAAAGATTCCATTTCTTTAATGATCTATTCTAAAAAAGGACTTACACCCGCCAGACTGACTCGGAATATGTGTATAAATCATTCCATCTAGTGTGAGACTCTTAAAAGTCGCGAGAACAGTCCAATGCTAAATAAGGACACGGCATTCAAAAATCAACAGCAAAAAGGGAAATCGATTCAAAGCGACCTAGCTACAAATTGATCCTGTTGCTGCCACACGAGTTTCTTGCCCATCCCCCCTTTGAACAGACTATTCGACTTCTATCCCGTCATCCCAATCCGCCCTGCCATCTTACAAGCGCACAAAACAGTGCAGGAAGCCAATAATACAGCTAGACTTCAAGCAGACAATCCCATCAGAAGAGCATGGGAATGAAACGACTTCCAAGCTCAAGTGGAAGTGGAAGTAGCATTCAGGATCTCACCGCCTGTTGCAATACGCTCCATCTCATCTTCGATCAGGTCATAGCTGTCCGGGTCGGCGTAAATTGCATTTCGAGCATCTTCATCGAGGGTTGCGTTAAGCTTTGCCTCCGCCTCCCGGATCATGTAGGGGTGGTAGAGCTTATCCCCTGGTGACATTTCTGCGGCCGAGGTGAAGAATTCTCCTCTCTTTGAAATGTAGTGGTTGAAAGTTGGCTGCATTGCAGCACTCCTGCGGGCCCGGGGCTGCCAGGGACCCCCGTTTTTAGCTGGTACCCGGCCCATCCACAAATTGGCGTCGGCGTCGCACGGATTGGGTGCGGCGGCGGAACAATGTTGTATCTGGCCGATGTTCAAGAAAGCAATGTTGTACAGGTATGGAGCCGTCTCCTCTTTAGGTCCCTTCTTGGCCTTCACCCGGTTGAGGAAGCCAGCGAGTCTACCTCCCTGTCCTATTTTGAAGATCAGCAATGCTACCTGAGTCGGAGTCTGTGTCTTTCTTACTGTTGTTCTGACCTCCCGGAACACAACGGTTGTATTGTCCGCCTTGGTCTGCCTCTCTGGTGTTTGCAAATGGGAACTCATCGCAAGACGTGCCTGTACCCTTCCATGGAGGTAACTGCGAGCAACGGTTGTTCTGGCCACACCCAGCAGCCTTGCGGCGTGCCTGTAGTGTGTTCTTCGCAGCCCCATCGTAGGTAAAAGTCCTGCTGTATCGACCATTTCTGCAGTGGACTCCAAAACACATGTTCAAGCAGACCTCTATTCAAATGTAAGCACGTGCATTGTTGGCTTTATAATATAATTGTACATACCGGGCATATCGTCACAGTCGAAGGAAACTGTCCCTTGGTTGGCAAGCTTTGTTGCGCAAAGGGCAGGCGTGATGGCCATGGCGGGAACTAGAAGGATGGTGGAAAGCTTCATCTTGAAGAATAAGTGAGCGAGCGTGATACTCAGAGAGTAACTGGAAATGATAATAAAAAAGAATGAATGTTGATGAAGTACTTGAAAATGAGTGTGGGTTGAGTAGATGATGGACAACACTGGAGGGCAAAAGAAGCTTCATTTATATATTGAAATGACTTTTGAGACACACTTCATAATTCTCTCTATGGAAATAGGCACTTGTAAGCCCATGAGTATGCAATAGAACAAGCTGAGCACGAAACGGTAACGGAAGTGCCGGGTTTGAGCTCACAAAAACAGCCCTTCCAAAAGGCGATCGGGGTATCCGGAGGCACTACAACAGCCGGCCTCAAAGTATAGAGCAGAATGATTTCCTTCCATATTCATGCTCGCATCAATGGTCTCTCCTTGATCCACAGGCACCTTTCTGTCTCGAGTAGATTCAGGCCAGTTGAAGTCGAATAAATTACGAGTCCAAGTGCTAGATCCTATTTTGCAGTAGGAAATGTGTTAAACTAACTCATTGAATAAATATAGTGTAGTCTTGTTTCGCTAAGGAGAGTGGATACATAAATACGCACTGCCGCTCAAATAGGGTTGGCGTCCCGCGCTTTGCCTTCCAATGGTGGTGTAGTTCTTGTGTACTGCCCCCTTCGAGGGCACCAAATTTGGCACTTTGAAAATTTGGTCTTTTGGCCAAACAACTTTGAGATGAATGGTCAACTAAACTGTTGGGGTAGGGTCCCGAGCTTCGCCTTCCAATGGTGGTGTAGTTCTTGTGTACTGCCCCCTTCGAGAGCACCAAATTTGGCACTCTGAAAATTTAGTCTTTTGGCCAAACAACTTTGAGATGAGCTGTCTACTGAACATTTATGTTTTCTAAAATCAAAAGGGCAAACCTTCATGCCCCTGGGCTCGGACAAGCTCTCTATTTGGGATGGTTAGACTGATTCACCACGTGATGGGCACAGAATAGACCCATCCAACTGTCAGTCTTTTGGGCTATTACCCGGGCCTAGGTCATTCACCAGGATGACTGGCCTTCAACGATAAGCGGTGCCACCGTAACTCGAAATGCCATTGTGTACAGACACATCTTGAATGTACTATGTTCAAAGCTTTGGAAGCACCAGGTTAAATACTCGATGATTTTCCCATTACTTCAGGAAAAGCCGTCATTCTACCATCCCATCATCCCATCAAACCATCAGCCCACTGACTTTCCACACAAAGACTGTCACAACCCACCAGCAAGCTGTCAACCATGGTTTCCTTCAGCATGACTGCCTTGGCGGCATTTTCCCTTCTCACGTCCTTCGTCTCGGCGGCAGGCTGCGGTTTTAACATCGTCAACATAAACGGAGCCATCATGGGCACCGGCTGTGCTGTAGCCGGCGGCAAGGGAACTCTTTTACTCCCTGACTATAAAGCCAACGCCATCGTGAGCGCCACCACAAGTTGTGGCCTGTCAGTCGATGGATTTGGATCCTTAATGCCGCCTTCGGTCTTCGATGGTTGGACCGTTGGAAGTGCAGGTCCCTGCAACCCGTCGAACGGCCCAGGCAAAAAAGGCGGCGGCAAAAGCGGTGGCGGCGGCAGCGGTGGTGGCGGTGGCGGCGGTGGCGGCGGCGGCGGTGGTGGTGGTAAGCTGACTTCTCTAAACCCCTGAAATTCGGCAAAAACTGTAACTGACTTGCTTCAACCAGGCGGCGGCGGTGGCGGTGGTGGTGGTGGTGGCGGTGGTGGAGGCGGTGGCGGAGGAAGCTCGAATGGCAAGAACGGCAAGCCTAACCAGAAGAAATGTGCTCGGGAGAGGTGCAGCGGTCCCCAGGGGGTAAGTAGATTCTGTGTTGATAGCCGTCCACATTCCCGATCATTTACTAACTCCTCCTTTCCAGTGTTGCACCCAGCCTCTGGGTAGTGGCGCGTGTCCTTACAGAAAGGAGTGCAACAACTACCCCTGCGACTCCTGCTGCGGCGTTCCAGCTGAAAACTGGACAGCTTGCTCCGCTATGAACACCCGTAAATGAAACCAGCACAGCAGCCCAACATGAGCTATTGCCTCGGCATCGAGCCTTCTTTCTTCTGTCTCTTTCGCCTTCGTTCTTTTGGGCTAAGGGAGGGCTGTGTTGGCACCTTGCAGCCAGATTTGGGGGGGGGGGGGTCCATCCGAAGCCAAGCGAGAAGCGCCTAGGCACCAGCTTTGACTGGTTTTCGTTCTTAATTTTTCTTCGTTGATTTGTTTCGTTCTGTTTCAGTCTTATCTTGTGCCCGTCCGAACTAGATAGATTTTGAAATATCAATGTACATATGGACTTCTACACCCTAGATTACCCTAGGGTACAAGACTCTGCGCATATAGGATAAAGCAACATACTCCAATACCAGTACCAAGCATCAATTGATTCTATAAAGCTCTTGTGGTAGAGGTGCTTTGTATTGATCTGTCGGAAACAATCAATGCTCACTGTGTTAGCAGCCTCTGCACACTGCTTGCATCTAAGTTCTCGGAGGCACCGACTACTAAAGAAGAAGTATTTCCAGCTGCTACACACACACCTTACTATAAACATCCAAACCCAAGCAGATAGTAGGAACTTTGAAGTGTGATCGCTAAAGAATCCACTAACGGCACTAGCTCACCAAGTACACGGCACTGTTTATTTATGGCGGTCAAGTTGGTTGTTTCAAGTTGCGCAGGTGTACGAAAAAGGGATTCCTTAGCGGAACTTAACATTTGGCCGGACATGACCGGGGTAGTCAGGGAGGATACCATTTAAATAAGAGCAGAGGCCATCTCATACAGGAATTAATACTTTCCAACCTACACCATTTCAATTATCTACAAGAACCATGCGAATTCTCACGGGAGACCCAATAGCTCTTCCAGCTTATCCGACCTATGCTGTTCCCGAAACAGTTCTGGCGAAGGCTTGCGAAACCTTCGACGCTGGAACTCGTGGGAACGGTGCCCTTGATATCAAGGATGAAGAACGCTTCCATGGACGATCCGCAGAGGAGATCCGCGAGGTTTTGGACCGCGAAAATCCCGATGCTGGCGACTTTGTTCTGATTGACCAGAAGACCGAAGAGAAGGGCGAGGTCACTTATGTGGGAGAATGGCATGATGAATCCAGAGGTGGGCTGGAGGTGGTCCCGGGGAACAACAAACGAGTCCTTTTGACTCTTCGAATGAAGCTTGGCGCTCTTGCATCCTGCTGGGTAAGTTCAAGCTTCTGACCGAAATTGGCTGCACATGCTTTAACTGTTTCATAGACCAATTACCAAGTAGCCAATTCATCACTTGCTGAAGACATCTCAATGGTTTTTGAAGGAAAGCCATATGATCCTCATACAGAATATCCACCCCTCAACTGGAATGATGAGGACGATGACGGGGAAGAGACTGTTTACGTGTTGGCAGAGCCGGGAGAATGGGAGGAAGGCCCAGGAACCCTCTTGGACGTTGATCCGCCTCAAGACCGTGTGTACCGTCTGAAAAGCGATGTTGCGAAGGCGCATAACCTGTCAAACCCTTGGGCAGTAGGAGACGCTGAGGCTGATGGTTCCATGACTTTTGCTCAGGCAAGGCTTCCTCAGAAGCGCGAGTGATTAGCATGAACTACTTGATCCAGCTGGTAAAGGAAAAGACTCGGAGATGTGGACGAAGATATGAGTCCGAGTATGGAGCAATTATAACTACCCTATGGTATTTTTTCCATGCGTATAACACATCATATAATTATGTCACCCATAGAACAGTCATACTTCATCAAGACATCACAGCGGAGTTCTATAGTCTGAGAAGAGTTTTGGATACTAAAACAAGTGGCCCAACCTACTTTGCGTAACTCTATGGCACCTTATTTACGGCTACCACGAGCTCATTCTGCAGGGTAGGCTTGTAGTCTCGCAGACTAACATATATCCCGTGGCGGCTAAGTTACAGTACTATCACTAAGTAGGTTTGCTAAGCTTGTGATGGTTGAGGAGGGGAGACCATTCCTACTAAAGAGCTATATATATTCTATTTATTTACTTTCCATTATTTATTTATTATTTAATTAAATAAATAGTTTTAAAAAATTAATTACTTATTATTTATTAGATTATTTAAAAGGGAAAGAATTATAGTTAAATAGGAAGGAGTGATTGTTTATTAAAGGTAGAATATATATAACTTAAAAGGATTAAATATTAATAATATTAAGATATTTAAATAGTAAAGCTTATTAATAGCTATAAAGATAAATATTTATATAACTCTTTTTTACTACTTATATAACTATTATTATTAATTAATAATTATAAGGTGTTATTTCTTAAAGTTTTTTTTATATAATTAAAGAATGTAAAGAAAGTATCTTTAAGTTTATATTTTAAGGTTATTATACCTACCGGCCTTACTCCTAGCCCTTAATTCCACTTTAAGGTTTACTTGCCCCTTTACCCTCCTAGCCTTAAAGTTTTTTATTCTAAAATTCTAATAGACTGAAAAGGAAGTCCTTGAATTTACTAGGTCTAGTAGGTCTGGAGTTTAGTGTTGCATGGACTATATGCCGATCTTTTAAACGTGGACTACCCTAGGGTACTAAGCACTGCTGTTGATGTGACCAACGCTGAAGCGAGCGCGGTGAAGCCGCAGGTCTGACTGCTTAGAGTTTGCTCTAAGTCCAATCCGCATGATCTTGTATAGGTATCTAAAACGGGTCGTACAACTATCCGCCTTCATAGTTATTCCGCCAAGCTTTCTGAGCAGTTTCTACATAGTCGAGTTTCGAATTCCTTAAATAACGGGCTCGAAAACTTGACTTTTTATGGTTAACGCAAAGCAGTACTCATTGAGAGACAAGAAGGTCTAAAAAGCACGGTTGTTGGGCTAGCAATCCGCCGTTGTGTCACTAATGAATTACAACCTCATGAAAAAGCCCCACACAGCCCCACTAGTTATTGTTAGCTTGCCTTCCCAATTCCACCATGGCCTTTCTATAGATAGACAGGAAGGCTAGACTAACATGGTTTCACGGCACTTGAGAGCTTAGTGCTTGAACATGAAGCACAGGAGGTTCAATTCGTGGCTGTGGAATATTGTAGTTCTTTATATATATAATGCACACATCTCACAGTCATATTTGGTACGATACCGCAAACCTCGTCTTTCCTAACTGTGGTCTTAATCACTTCACAATGCTCTCTTATACGTGTCTTTTGTCACTCCCCGTGCTTGCTCTGGCTCGAGATCAGAAGGCCAATGCCAGCAGCGTTGCGAATCCCGTGCATGGGAATTTGGAAATACCAATCGGCGCTCTCACAAGTGCCTGGACACACCCTCCACACTGCGGCAAAGCGAACGACACCGAGGTTTGTGTATTCACAAACAGCTACTTCGGGAATGGCCAGGGAATCTCCATCCTTGCGGACGCAAAGGACATGGCAGAGATCGATTGGATCGAGCGGTTCGCAGAAGCCAGCAACCAGGATGCTATCACCCGAACAGAGGGAATCCGGGCAGCCCTGATACCTGGCAAGGGGATGGGCATGGTGTCTGACCGTGTAATCGGGAAAGGCGAAATTGTCATGTCCTCGGTTCCTCATGTTGTAGAACATGACGCGGCACATCATATCGACCCAAACACCTTAAGCGAGTTGCGGGACATTGCTGTTGAGCGCATGGGTAAAGAGCAGCAGACGATGTTCCTTGCGCAGCATAGGCAATGGGGTGGACACCATGCGAGTGACATCATGATCACCAACTCATTCCTTTTCAAGGGATTCGGAGGATTGCCCGGGGGAAGTAACGCGAACTTTCCAGAAGTCTCCGTGAGTCCATCCGTCTGTCACTGACCTGACACCCTGAACACTAACCATTAAGAAGCGCTTCAACCATGCTTGCCGTCCTAAGTAAGTCTACTATCTACCGCTAACTTGCTTCGACTGCTAACCACTAATGTAGTATGGGTTATACATTTGACGCCGAGACGCTCACTCAGTCTCTGGTGGCCGTTCGCACCATCCATCCGGGTGATGAGCTCACCATAACATGTAAGTTGGAATCATCCGTTCATGATCTCACGGCCGCAATCGCTCAATACTCATATCCTGGGACAGACATAGATAACTTACAACCGAGACACGGTCGAGTCCACGCACTTGAGGAAGGATGGGGCTTCAAGTGCACCTGCTCTCACTGCAGCCGTCCCTTGGCTGAGATCGACCAGTCGGACAAGCGAATCCAACGTATCTCAACAATCTTGAACCAATGCGACGAAGAATCATGGGCCGCGAATCATACACAATGTGATTTGGACCTAGCTATTGAGTCTATGCTTCTCCACGAGGAAGAGAATCTAACTGGATACCCATTGGCTGCAGCCTTCTATATGGTAAAGGCCGCTGCTGAGGCACATGGAATACAATCTTTGGCCACGAAGTATGGCCAGATGGCCATAATTGAGCAGTACGGTGAACGTTACGAGGAGGCAATGGTGCCGGAGGACAGGCATGCAAAGGATCAAGAAACGCAAGATGGAACAGAGGAGCGTGGAAGGAACCAAAATGGCAAGGATGAGACTGATGATGAAGGCCACCCCCAGGAAGAGTTGGATCTTGGCCCAGCGCAAGCTGTCATGCATCAAGTAGGCGAGGCTACCATCAACTCGCCGATGTAAGTCTTCTTACTTACAATACCACACCGGGACCTGTATTTATTTTGTTCCCTTTTTTCTTTTGCATTATATACCGATGTAGAGAGCATTTATTTCATTAGATTTATTTAGCCACATTCAGCTACTTATTTAGAGCATGTAATTACTAAATATGCCTATAGTTACCTCATACTTGCTCTAGATGCGACCAGAGTCCCCTGAAATCTGCGGCCTGCTAGCTTATCCAAATCGCTTGTACCTCAAGTGCTAGTAAACACATACTTATTCTCTCTAATCTTTCAGAGACTTCAATTGGAACCGCCCAGTATCCCCCCCCCCCCAAGCAAGCACCCGGAGATATACAGATATGGCGAATGATAGTAGAGCTTGTTGCTTTGCAGCCGGGAGACTGTGCAGGAGGAGAGCTGCGAACTCTCCAAAAGTCTCCGTAAGTATATAGCTTCAGTAGCTGCCCTCTGGCCCATAGTTGAATTATTGCTGTTTTCTTTTGTTCCTGTGTCCTTATACAACATGCAGGGTCGCTGATTTTGGTCCAGTCTAAGCTTGATCCAGATCTTGTCAGGTAAAGATAGACAGTAAAAGACAAATTGACAGTCCCCTGTGCTAGATTTCAAACAGGTGCATGGGGATAGGCTGCCTTGAGCTACCTAGGTATTGCATGGGTTGACAGTATTCCTTCCCAATCCTTATTAACCCTGAGCCTGACGGGTTGTATGTAGTCAATGTGCGCGAGCTTGCCGCTGCCATAGGTCCGACGCAGCGAGGTCCCGACGGTTCCGCTGACCGCTCCATAAGTGTTTGGGACGCCGATTGCGTGAAAAGACCTGCACAGTACGCAACTGCCGCCCCTGAAAGCGAGCGTATATCCCCCCTACCCGTGGGTTAGATACAAGCAATGTGAATGCGGTCACCATCACGGCCGGGCTGGAAAAGATACTAGCTCTGAGAGCCCCACCACCGCCACTAGCCCAGCTCAGACGGCGCCGTCTGTGTCGTCCGGTCTTGTGTAACCGGAACACCCACTCCCTCGATAACAGCGATCCAAGTTGACGGTGCAACCAGAGCAGCTCCGCACCTTGTTACTTGCTGCGTTCGGTGGCATGGCCGCATTGGCGCTGGGACCGTGGATGGGGAGGGATCTCCAAAGTTTGTGGGTTTACGATGAGACGTTCATGGCAATCGAGTTGTTCAGGATTCAAAGACGCTGGGCCATTAATTTATGCAGTGCTTATTTATCAGTCCTCCCAAGTCTGTAGCCCTCCGTCTGTGAAGGTCGCCGTGGGCTCCAAGGCTGTTGTTATTCAGCGCAGCTACCTGTTGGCACAGATACTTGCCCACATATCCTCGACTTTGAAACCACGTGGGATGTCACCTTAGGGTGATCCTCCGTCAATGTGGCCAACGTGGTCACCAGGAGCATTCCGAACGGATATCTTGTATCTTTGTGGTCATTAGGGTTGTTCTCGAATTTCAAATGGTGGCAAGGTCGGACTAAGCGTGCTGACCTCCTCTACCATGAGGGTATTTGTAATATTAGCCGGGGAACTGACGAGTGGGTTTGGGCAGAGCACGTACCTAGGTCGCGAATCAATATCATCTGCAGAGAAGGTGGCCGCCATTTGGGAAGCAGGCTTCCATGCGTTCACGTAAACCAGTAGATGAAAGACTCAGTTGAGAATATTGAACGCGTCATTTGTGTGGAATGCCAGTGAATTTGTAAGCCGAGTCACTAGTATCCAAAGCTGGAGTTGGCGTTGAAGGAACGACCGCATAGACCTGCTGACCAGATTGGGATCCTGCCCTAGTGATACCTCCGGGACGTAAGTCCGACTCTTGCGTACAATTACTCATCCTCGCAGATTAGCTGTCCTTCAGCTATGAAATGTCCTCTGATATGAACATTGGTGACATTCCGGGTGTATACGTAGATAATTTCACTGACTTTCCCAGAAACTACTCGAGCTAGCTTCCGTTCAGCGTGAATCTCGAGCCTAGAAAGGTTTCAGCAGATTGATACTATGATTGTGGTTTCTTTAATTCTTTTTGAAATCATTTTAAAATATTATCAATATCAATCCATTTTATGTTTTCTGAGATTTGGGTCTTTTAACCACCGATGGCCGCTGTGTAGAAGGACTCGGGCTGCTTAGTAGTGCTGACCTAGGTGGGTATTTAGCGTACTAATGCGGATGAAACACTAGACTACTGCCATTGTTGTGAGAATAAATTCACACTAGATTACCAATCACGCTTTCCTCCTCGGACTTACAGACTGCGGAGTTAGGATCCAGTGAAAACAGATATCGTGTAACATGAGTTCAAATATTGATGACTGCCCAAT
Organism: Diaporthe batatas; assembly: GCF_019321695.1. NCBI lineage: Eukaryota > Fungi > Ascomycota > Sordariomycetes > Diaporthales > Diaporthaceae > Diaporthe > Diaporthe batatas. The sequence goes on from NW_025408550.1 coordinate 835,269, forward strand.
GTTCTCGAAGATCGCTGCAATGTGTTGTAGCATCAACCACGAAGACTCAAGGCTTATTCTACTCACCGACTAGCTTCAAAAGAAAGGACAACATGTCGAACTATCTCATCACAGGAGCGTCTCGCGGTCTTGGCCTCGAACTTGTCCGGCAGTTCTCCGCCTTGCCAGAGGAGCAAGTGCGGACGATTATTGCTATTACTCGCAGCGCCAATGCTCCTGGGTTGGAGAAATTGATAGCCGAATCTCAAGGGCGAGTCGTCAATATAGTTATTACAGACATTACCGACGAGTCCGTCGTGAAATCAGCCTTGCCCGAGATTGAGCGACAGCTGCCCGGCGGAGTCCTGGATGTCCTCATCAACAACGCAGGAGTAATGCCAATCTCGGCGGGGACCATGGAAGCCGTCAGCAACTCACAGTTGCAGGACGTCTTCCGGACCAACGTCGGCAGCGTGCAAGCAATGACATCAGTCCTTCTTCCCCTGTTGACGCGCGGAAACACCAAGAAGGTCATCAACATGTACGTTGATCCCGCCCAATTGCTGCTGAAAACCTGCTGACACAATCATAGTTCCACTTCCATGGGTTCCATTGCGTTGGTCAACAACTATGCATTCGCTCCTACTCACGCGTACAAAATCACCAAGGCGGCATTGAATATGTTGAATGCGCAATATGCCCTGGACTTTTCCAGCCAGGGTTTTACGTTCTTGGCAGTCTCACCTGGGGTAGGGTTGAAAATCACTTTCTTTTGCTCTGGCAAATGGGAACTAACTCGACCTCCAGTGGCTCAAAACCGATATGGGAAGCGAACGGGCTGACCTGGAAGTTTCGGTCGGCGCCGAAAGTGTGAAGAGCTGGATCCTCAAGGCAGACAAGACTTACAATGGAAAGGCCGTGAACATCCATGTTCCTGGGTGGGAGAATGCCGAGGGACCGAACAAGTATGATGGCAAAGAGATTCCGTGGTGAGACATGCCGAGCATGATGGCTTAGTACAGTCGTGATGCCAGAGGCCACATGTACCTACACTAGATAGCACTAGTATTGGTGTGAATACAGACTCGGTAAGCCCAGGGTGGCCCTCCTCCCGAAACCCTGCTGCCCTGCTTTGACAGCCCGCCTGGACCTTGGCGTTGAATGGCCTTCGCCCTGCCTAAGCATCTCGGCAAAATGGCCCCGGGGGAACGGGACGAACACTAACTACCCTTGGATGGCACTGGTACATCTGCCATCTGACGTCCTGTTGTTTCGAGGATAACAGGTTCTTGCTATTTATGTGAACACTGCGAGGCAGATGCGCAGTTTTCGGGGAATCCGATTAGTCCCGGCGGAGCGTCCTGGTGGAGGACCTGGACTTCGAAACAACGATTGAACCAGTCGGTCACTCCCACACTGGCCCGCTTTGGCAATCTCCACCGCCATCAGACCTAGATCAAGGACAACGAGCGTCTTTGCCCATTAGAAAAGATTGATGTGCAAGCTAGATAAAGTATAGGTAGTAAAAGGGATATTTCAGGATCAGAACTTTAGGCATGCATGAGACTAGCCCCCTAACTCGCTGAGATTGAAAGAGTTAAATAGGAGATGTTGTAGATACCTAGTTACCTAGGTAGCTAGAGGATACTACCCTGTCTTTTAGGATCACCGTCAAAATAAACTACAAACACATCAAGCAGATCGGTCTTGGCACTGCAGGGTGCATTGGCGTAGCGCTAGCTTTTGACAGCCTTGGCTGGTAATTTTCCGAGGCAAGGCTGTGAAAGCCTTCAGCTAATAAAGCGTGTTTCGTCAGAGCCCTTGTTTCTACCTTTTTCCACCCGTCCGCCCTCAAGCCCGGTTGAACTTGCACTCCTGGCCCCTATACTGTGACAATGGGCCAACGCGCACCACCGTGTCCGCCGTTGGCTGGTCCAAAAATAATGAGCGGTGTGTTCCCTCGTTTCACACACACAGCAGCATTGAGCCGCGCGTTGACACGTGGGATTCAAGCTTTTCAGACGTGCCCACAATTCTGATCCTATCAGTTGCAGAAGCTGACGCCACGTTGTTCTGGAATATCGGTGATTGCAGCGATTCCTCTCTCGGTGATCTTCCCTAGTGCCCCACAGCTGCTGTCTCCTTTGTAATACCATTTCTCCTCTTTGCTTGCATTCGATCGATGTGGCAGTCTGAAAGCTGCGGCTCTGAGAGTTGAGTCCCCATGGCTCTTGATGATGAAATACGTCCGGGGCATTACAAGACGATGTGAAGCGGTTGATTGAGTGCAAAATTATTGATGCGCAACCACAATCATTAACCGTCACCTATGAGCGGTTGGCGAAGGCAAAATCGTAAACTTTCCATCGAACATTGTTCTTGAAGAGAACGGTGGAATTACAATACCATGATTTATGCTTTTGAGCGAGGAATATCATTTCATTGACGTGACATGTAAGAGACCCAATGCTCAAGGCACCCGATTACAATTGCACATTTATTAGTTGGCTTTCGTAGTTGTTGGTCAAGTGGTCATGCAGCTCCTCATCACCGCCAGGAATCAAACTTGAGACAAGTTGGTCGCTGGCCAGAAAGGTTTGTAATTTCATGCCCCATTGGCACTGTCAAAAGGACTCCCAGCCTAAGGCTGCAGAACTACCGCTGCGTATCATGGCGGGCTACGATATGAAGAACAACAAGAAGTCGAAACCACCCAAGAAACCATATCGGAGGGGACGCATGGAGCTGCCTCTCTTGCCGTCTTTGTGCGAGCCCGCAATTGCCAGCACCAAACAAAAGTAGCAAGCAACTAAGTTTTCGTTCTTTGGCAAGTGTATGAGAGCGCGCGTGAGAGAGAGAAAAGCCAAAGTCAACGAGGGCCATCCATTCACTCATACGGCGTCAGACTGCGAGATAGGCGAGACAGTTTGCGAGACGGGCGACACGGCCTGCGGGCTCGGCAACACGGCGTGTAGACTTGACGTCGTGGCTTGTGGACTTGGCGACACAGGCTGTGGAATCGGCGGGAAGGCCTTCCAGATATGCGGCACAGCCAGCTGGGGAGGATGTGGGGCCGCTGGACTCGAAGTCGCCGTGGAAGGGGCAGGGGCAGCATGGGGTTGCCCGGGGAGTGACTGATCCGTACTGACCCCGGATATAGACAGCGTGGCTGTGCTTGGTGCATGGGCAGTCGGCTTGAACTCTTGGATCCCGTCACCGTCGGCCTCGAGAGGATACGCCCGGGTCAGGTCTGCGAGGAAGTACCCCGGCCGTGTCCTTGGGATGTCATCCGTGTAGTTGGTCCACTTCTCTGACCCGAGCCCCTGGTATGCCAGACGCTGAAGCTGCAGGGTGCTGTTCGCTGTCCACTCCAGGTATTTGTACTCCTTATACTTGCTGCGGGAATAGCAGAAAGCCAGTACAGGCTCGGCCGCGTATGAAGCGACGATGATGACAAGGCCGGTGATATATGTGAAGTAGAGCCCGAATAGACTCAGTGAGGTGTAGTCAGTGCTAAGGATTTTCTTGTACAGTGTCAATACTGACTGGTAAAAAAAGACGCAGTAGCCTACAAGGTGGCCGGAGAATAACTTGCTAGATAGAGGGAAAAAGGCTTGCTTACTTGATTTTTGCACACTTGCCACTGGTACTTATTACCTGGCGTGGCCACATATGGCATTAATCTATCGTCGGTGGGACCACGCGCGGTATCCACGAGAGAGGCCTGTATGGAAGCCAAAAGCATTTCGAACCAGTAGATAACATCGAGCTGCCACTGGTTGTCGGGTAGTGGGCCCATGATACCTTGAAACATGTGCTCAATCGACAACAGCGAGGACGGTCCCAGGCCCTGGAGGAGGTCTGTGAAACTCGCAGAAGATAATATCGGGGCCTGGAACATTTGGAAGCGATTTCTCGTTGCGTCTAGTTCGAGTGGGCCCGCCTGCACCCCATCTCCGTAGTAGGCTTCCTCGGAGGACATGTGGAACAGGGTCATGACACTAGACAGGGCATCCGTATTGCCGGCCAGGCTGCCGCAGGTCTTGTTGAAGTTGCAGTATTGACGGCGCATCGTACACCCCATCGGCGACGCCGCCTCGTCCGATAAATATAAGCTGCGTTGTCCCAAGTCGCCGTCCGCACCGTTGTAGAGTGGTAAGACACCACGGTACCAAGGATCGTTTGTTTGGTCCAAATAAACCACTCCATCTGGCGAAAGGAAAACGAGCTTCAACTCTGCGTCAGGCACGATCAGCTGAGGAATAGGTATGAAGTCGCTGTAATCCAACGAAAATGTGCCGTTAACATTGTTTGAGCTAATCGAACTGCACACCCAGGGAATCAATAGTTGTCACAGTCGAGCTCGCATATTTGCCACAGGATTCTACTTACAAGAGTTCAAAGCCGGTGCCTCCTTGATACGGTTGTTGAGAGTCCCTTCTCATATATTTCGGTCGGAGGTTCTCGGCCTCGAAGCTCCAATCCCTATCAAAGGAAGTATCGGGCTTGCCGCGACCATAGTAATACCGGGTATAGTTACTATATCCTCTGCTAACCTGCTTTTTGAACCCATCCGTCCTGAGGGGCGCACAGTGGAGCACCTGCCTATAGAACATGCGCTGGTCGGCTGGCAGATTCAGGCCGAGGTCGTCGCTGCTGATTAGTCCCGAGTCCAACAACAAGTTCGAGTTATTGCTGCGGCATATACTACTGTCATTAAAGGGGCAAGAGGCAGTGAGATCGGAAGTGAATCGAAGGCGACTCTTGACAAACGTGGCACACTCCAAGGTTCCTGTCGAGTTGAAGGAATAACACTGTTGGGCATAGTTGGCTGCGTTTTTCTGAGACTGTGAGGCCAGAGGGTAGATCAGACTCAGCGAGTCGTTTGTCAGAGAGCCCCTGACTATTAATCCACACCGAGAGCTGTCAATGAGGACTTCGTTGCCGATCCCAGAGGAGATCGACGATATGAAGGCGCCGGCCACAGCGAAGGCACAAACCCCCAAGATTGCGAATAGAATTATCGGCAGAGTACGAGCAAGATAGCCATTCGCAATGGCCCGCCAGCACCAGGTCAGTTGCAGAGTTATCCACAAGGTTGATATCGCAGACATGGAGTTTCGCAACACTGATATGAATTAGCCATGGGCCACAATATCACACATCGCCATGGCTTGTACCCGAACGTACCAACTTGGCGTTGATGATGGAGGGCATCACGCGGGTCGGGAGTTGAGTATATTCGGTGGAGGATCAGTGCCACGATCCGCCAGGACCTCGAGGCCACAAAGCCAACAAATGTAGTAGTTACAGAAAGAAGTAGAAGGCCGTATCGCGGTTCCAATGTCAAGGTGGCGCCTAGAACGCGGCCCCGCGACCAGTTCGTCCAGGTGCCAAGATAGACCTTGAATTGGTTCGTCTCACCAGAGTCTGTCATGGTGCCGGGGTTTGGGAAGAGGGGGGATATCTCGTGATACTTGACGCAGAGGTTGGATGAAAAGACATCTGACCAAGACAATTCGACTGGGGAAGCATTGAATTTATAGCCCATTGCCTGCATAAACAGATCTATTCGCCTTCTTATGGCATTAAAAGTGTTGTACATGTCATGAACAGTAGTTAGGTATTCGGAAACCCCGTCTCCCGAGGTCGTTTGGGGCCGTTGAGGCCCTCTGACCAGTTGGATTGGCCAGCCTCACCGCGATCATCTCATGCTGCCTAGGGACCTGGAGGTAGCCTCGGCTGAGCACACCCTCGCCGCAATGGTTTCCTCGGGGGCGGCCAGGCATTATGGTCGATCGACCTCATGTTGGTGCCAACATTGGCGGACACAGAGGCCTCCTCAGACTTGCATGAGCTGAATGTCGGGTGAGACAAGAGCCCCCACGTTGCGTTCTGAGTACAGTACAGTGGGAGTCTAGGTTGACTACACTTCAATTTCAGAAAAGTGCAGTTTGAGTAAACCAAATTTCTGATGGCTGGGGGCGAATCCTATAACATTACTGCAAGCAAGAAAGTGTGGAGTGTAGCTTGAGGTTCCCGCAAGGGGCTCCGTTGGCAACTTTGGGGCCGCTGCGGTATAACCACCACGAATTCAAGGTTTTGATGAGAGCAATTTAAACTGCCACCTATCAAGTCCAGAAGACCACCAACTGGGACGACCAGGCAGGTTTCAGGGGAGTGAAGGCTGCCAATGCGGATCGTCGGTTCACCAGCACAGCACCTCCGAGCAGTTTGGCTCTGACCTTCCACCTTCATCAAGGTCCTCATGTTTATTAGTTCACCCACCTGATAACAGAACATCAACATCATTCCATACAACCAAGGGAACACTACATGGCAGCAGAGAAGAACCAAGCGGCAGTGAAAAAAGCGGCGATGCAAGTACAATTCTCAATAAAGCCAAGAAGTAGAAATATGTAATATCTGCCGACGCACGACAAGGTGGCTGGCTACACAACTCAACTCAGCCAGCCAAGCCAGCCAACCAACAACACAACACAACACAACAGCCACACACACGACATGCTCCCCATCCTCCCCACAGGACTCTCCCCCAACCAACCCAGGGCACAATAACGATCGACAGTCCGCCCGCCCGTCCGTCCACGCCTTGCTGCTCTGCTCTGCTCTGCTCCATACCATGCCGTGACATGATGCGATGCCTTTCCCAAGAGGAAAGATTCGTACACACGCACACGCACCAATACAGACCACCAACCCACATGTACATGCTGCTTGCTTGCTTGCTTGCTTTCGTAGACAGACAAAACACAACAACAACAACAACAGGCTCAGTTCCAGTCAGCCACCAGACCTGCCCCTACCACTTCTCCCACGGTTACCACCACCACCACCACGCCCCGCGGAATAATTACTCTCCTCGCTGGTGCTGCTGAGCCCGCGCCCGGCGAAGCAGTAGCACTAAGACCAGGGGTTGCCGTCCGCGAAGCTGCCGCGCAGGCTCTGCCCCGCGCGGGGGCCGTCGTAGTACCGGGTCCCGGCCCCGCCGTCGGACCACTCCGACGAGTGCGACGAGGAGGTGAGGGCGAGATACCGCCGGGCCGAGCCAACATGAGGCGGCGGCGGAGCAAAGGCACCGTCACAATTGCTGCTGCTGTTGTTGTTGTTGTAGTGGCCATGACACCACCGCCAGCGCACCGGCAAGGCAGCAGCACAGGAGGGCCCAGCCGCCTAGTTCTGGCCCTCCCAGCCGACCCAGCCGCGCGGCATGACGCGCCAGATCTTGACCTCGCCGGACCGCAAATCATCAAGCTTGAAGCTCTCGAGCTTGACCTTCTTGCTCTCGCGGCCCTGCTCCCACGCCCGCACCTTCTTCTTGGTCCCGTCCCACTCGGCCACGACGCCCACGTGGTCCGGCTTGCCCACCTCGGTGCTGTACTTGGCGTGCATGGGCCCGTGCTTGCCCTGGAACTTGGCGTTGCGGATGCTGATGATGTCGCCGGCGCGGATCTGGTCCGCCTGCGTCGTGCTCGCGTTGGCCAGGTTCGAGTAGACCAGGGCGCCGTACGCGCGCGTGCCCACGGGGAGCAGCGCGTCCTTGAAGGGCTTGAGGAGCTCCAGCACCAGCGACTGCGGCGTGCCGTCGCCGACCACCGTGTCCTTCTTGCCCGCCACGGCGGCCGAGATGGGGCGGCCGAACCGCTCGTACGACTCCTCGAGCTGGTCCTGTCGCAGACTACGGGGTGGGCCCTCGTGGCGCTGCTCCAGGTGGACGTCCTTTGCGTCCTGGGGGTCAAAGCGCGCCGTGATGACGGTCTGGGAGTAGTCCTGGAACAGGATGTAAATGTCGCGGGTCACTGTCGTCTTGGCGCCACGCGACTGGGACTCGTCGGATTCGAAGAAAATGTCCTTACGACCTTGCAACTGCGGTGGCAAGCCGTTTGGCTGTAACCACCATCCGGACTGAGGGGCCAGGTCAATGTCATTGGCAACGAAACCGGACTCCATGGACGGCCTGCTCAGCATGTCCACGGACCGTCTGGATGTGCGGACGTCTAGCGAGCCGCGAGAAGTAGGCGCAGGCCGGCCACCAGAGGAGCCAGGAGCAGCCCTGTGCTCGGGTGGTGCCTGGTAGGAAGGCTCCTCGTAGTCGTCGTCTGGACGTGGTGGCGGCGGCGGTGGCTGAGAGAAGGACGGTGCAGCAGGAGCTCGAGGAGACGTCGTAGCGGCTGTGTAATTGTAAGGGTCATAATCGTCCTCATCTTGCGCAGCGAGGTTCGTGGGCGGGGGCGGAGGCGGGGCTGCTCGGGGGGCGTCAACAGATCGCCGGGTATCCGGCCGACTCTCTGGTGGCGGCTGGCTCGGCACTGGAGGCGGAGGAGGTACAGCTCTCGGGGCAGCAGCGGATGGGATTGGTGGCGGCAGAGAGGGGGGTCCTTCCTTTGGCGAAGCAACTGAAATGGTGTCCTCGATGCTCGAGTCGCGCCCGTGGGCCTTCAGAGCGTCCTTGTGCGGCACAGACGAGGCGATGTCGGTATCATAATCTCCATCGTACTCGGTAACCTCTCCCTCATTGTTGTCCTCTGGCAGAGCTGAAGGTCTGGCAGACGACCCTGGGCGGTCAGACGAAATCGAAGTCCTGGGGAGACCTCCAGGTGGAGGGGGCGGAGGCGGTCTTGTCTGAGATGGCGGAGCTTGGGCCGTGCCTGGGACAGGAGGTGGAGGTCGGCTGGCCCTCTTGCTGGATGGGGAGGCTGGGGTAGAATCATCATGGAATTTAGGGGACGTCGGCAACCGGGGAGATGTAGGTATAGGCGGTGCTGGCGCAGAGACGGGAGGCAGTGGCGGCGGTGCCCGAGTCACCGGAGGCTCTTCGCCACGAGGCGTTTCGGGGGCGCCAGGCCCTGACAGCTCGTCGTCCGATTCGGATCCCTCAGATTTGGCGACGTTTGCCACAGGGGCAGGTGGCGGGGGAGGTCGCGCTGCTCGTTGGTTAGCAAGTTAGTGTCGCAAAGGGCTGGCTATACATACAGTCCGTGGGCACACGGGGTGGCGCAGGACGTCCACCCGGAACTGGCGGCGCAGCAGCCGACGTGGCGGTTGGGACTGGACCAAGTTAGTCTTTGCGCATCGATGCGGGCGTGGACACGATCGAGTCTTACCAGCTGGTGGACTGCGTGCCACAGGCTCGTCCTCATCTTCCCCGTCAGAAACGGCAGGAGGCTCTTCATTCATAGGGGTCTTGTCTTCCGACTTTCGGGGGCCGCCCAAGCCTGGCAGAGGCATCATCATAGGAACTGGAGGCGCCCCAATTGGAGAGGCGAGCGGCTGGGAGTCCTCGCTGGGACGTCTGTCGGAGGACGCGGAAGGCTTCTTCTTCTTTGGCGGCAGCGACGGGGCACCGCCAGGGACGGGCATGCCAAACATGCCTGGCATACCCATTCCACCACCAAGTCTGGCCATTCTCGCCCTGAGCTCCTCCTTGCGCCGGAACTCTTTGGTCTCCTCGTCTTCTTCCTCTTCCTCCTCCTCGTCGTCTTCGTCCTGAGCCTCCTCGGTTGCGGCGGACTCTGTGGCAACTCGCGAAGGGCGCCGGGGCTTTTCATCGCTGTCATCGCGTTCGGTGAGGTCCGCCTGGTCCTCAGTTGTCTCCCCAGCGCCTGACATGTCTGCCTCATTTCCGTCTCTAGGCTCAGGGCCATGGGATGGCTTGCGGCGAGGCTGCGCAGGCACTCTGGGGGGATGCGACTCGTCCATAGACTCCCTGGCTCCCGTCCCACCAGTATCGGTGCGGTCCAGAGTTGGCGGCTGGGCAACTTCTTCCTCGTCGGCGCCCTCGGAGGCGGTGGGTTCGTGGCTGGGCATGCGAGGCTTTGCCGGGCGCTTTGGCTTTTCCCTCTTGGCCGCAGCTTCTGCGTGTCTTTGTGCCTGCTCCTGCTGTTGCTTCTGGAGCAATGCCATGCGCTCCTTCAGACTCAGGGGCTTCGGCTGGTCCTCGTCGCCCTCATTCGATTCGGTGGGCAGCAATCCTGCCTTCTGAGCAGAGTCCTCATTTTCAGCCTCCCGTTCTTTGATCTCAGGGTCTTCGTCTCGGCGGTAGACCGGGGCCACCGGGGTGTTTCGCTGGACCGGTACATAAGTGTTTCCCTTGGGTGGAGGAGCAACGAACGGCTTCTTGATAAAGGACGAAGAGCCGGACGCGCCACCCAGGCCGGCAGGCTTGAAGGGGGCGATTGGCGGCGCAGCGCCCTTGTTGAAGGCAGCAATGCGGTCCTTGAAGGAGCTGCTAGCCGGCTTCTGCGTCACGGGAGGCGGGCCCTTCTTAGCGGGCGCGGCCTTTGGCGGGGACTGAGCAACTGGCTCTGCTGCAGGAGCGCGGGGAGGCGAGGCGGGTAGTTCGGGCTCAGGCTCTGGTGCGCGAGGAGCAGTAACAGCGATAGGAGACCTGGGCTCTCTCGGCAATGGAGGCGGAGAGACAGGCAGCTCCTCCTCGTGGGGGGCGGCGAATGGCTCGGGCGCAGCGGCTGCTTTTGGCGAGAAGGCGGGAGGGGCAGGCTCCTCGGGAGGGGCGGCTACCTCGTCGGCGGCGTGCTCGGGTTCCTTCTTGGGTCTCGATCGAGTCGGGCGGGGCGGTGCGACTGGCTCGTACTTCTCGACGAAGTTCCTGGGGAAGATGCCCTCGTGCTTGGCTCCAGCCTCGTCGAGGTACTCGCCGGTGTACCAGTCTTCGTCCTCCTCCTCGGTGACGGTGATGATCTGGCCGAGGGGGAAGTTGAGGTCGTCCTCGTGGGGCGAGGAGTACTCGTAGAGGGCCTTGACCTTGAAAGACATGGCTGCAGGGCCAGGGCCAAGGCGCAGGCGAGGTTGAGGGCGTCGCGGGAGTTGCAAGAGTCCGAGTGTCTGACGTAGGATGATGCGGGGAGCAATGCTCTTGGGATGATAGGGATCTGCGACGTTCTGGCTCGTCTGTGCCAGACCCAACAGGTCAGATAAAGCAGACGAGACGAGGCAATTCGACAATTGCTGGGTCTGTAGGTGTGGAGTGAGTAGGGGGGAATGGGGGAATGGATCGGGTTGAGCGTACAGAAAGTAGCGTCTTGTGTATGCAAGGCAGGCAAGGCAGGTCAGGTCGGTCTGTCGGTCGGGAAGCGACGCCTGCTTCGGGTGCTGGGGAGCTTCAGGAGTCGGGCGCGGACGCGAGCTGCAGCGGGAGTGGCAGGCCGGCCAGTTGGAGAGGATCCTAGTTGGGCGACGTCAGCGCATGAACAAATAAGGAGCCACCGCGTCCAGACTGGACCAAGCCCGACGCACCACACCAGAGCGTCAGATGCGAACGTGTACGACACAGCGCAACCCCTCCACTGCCCTCCAATGCCCTGTAAGCCTGGCAATGACGACGAGCTGAAGTGCAGTTGCTCCGATTAAAATGTGGCAGAGCAGTGGCCAAGCCTCATTCGGTGGCTCGGAAAATAAACACGATTGGTCTGACTGATTGACGACGGGTTGACCAACACCCAACCTCCTCCCCATATATACCCCGCCAGGCCCAAGGCAGCCAGATAGAAGAAGTGTTTTTGGTTGGCAGACACAGGCTGACAGACGTACCTCAGACGAGATCTTGGTGGCAATGCACACAAGGCTTGTGCGTTATGGATTGCTCGCAGCGATGTATGGCTTAGCTTCCCTGATGGGGATCATGTGTCTGTGATATATCAAAACAGCCACCAAGACGGTGATCCGGAGTTGTCAATGCCTGGTGGTATGTGCTGCTTTGTCGTCCCCGAATCTGAATCTGCTCGTAGCCGATCTGTGTTGCGCTAGGGTGGACGGGCCAGAGACTAAACCCAAAGGCCAGGAGGTGGTGATACTACTAGTAGTAGACTCCGTGTAGATGGAACCAGTCTGGAGGAAAAGGGGCAGCCAGGCAGGCAGTATCCGTATATGTCTGTCTGTCTATTCGATCCCAAGGCTCTGATTATCAAAACCCAGCTGCAGCCGGCTCGTCGTCTGGTCTGCTGATGGCTGAGGATCAGGATCCAAAACACACCCAGACTCCTGTCTCCATGCAGTTGGCTGTGCAGGCCAGTCTAGTCTACCTACTTAAGTCTAGCAGATTGCCGTTACCTGTTCTATTGTTGAACCGGGGCTGGCCCACCATGGGCCAGCACCGACCACGGCGGCCAGCGACGGCCGCTCCTCAACGTCAAACCGCCCCAGCACAGTGTGCATGTCTGATGGGGGCGTACAGCGCACACAGTGCATAACCACCTAAGGACTGTCTAGACACTGTACGGAGGTGCGCCAGAGAGCTCATCCAGCAGCCGTTGGAAAATATGTTGCGGCGGCAAAACAGCTTCCATGCAGCCAGCATCCACCGCCCCCACCATCGTCACCCACCATTGTCGCCCAAGCCCAAGACCAATCTTGACAGTTGACCTCTTCTTCCCGCAGACAACCATATCTGCCTGGGAACTATCTAGTCAATCCGCCAGAAACCTACCGTGGTACACAGCCCGCCGACCTCAACCACCGCTACCTCTCACCCTCATCATGGCCTCGGAAACAAAACCCCCCATCAAGGGCATCCTCAAGAAACCAAAGACCACCGCCACCCAAAGCCCCGCACAACAACCCACCACCGCCACAGCAACACCAAAAGGCAAGGCCCCGCAGCCCCCCAGACAGGACCCCCGCCAGATCGCCCTCCAGCACGCCCGCATCCTCCAGGACCGCAAGGACACAGAGGCCCAGATCCTAGAAAACGTAATCGCCCTCCTCGACCTCCCCCTCGACCCCAACACCCCCGCCGGCAGCCCAGACCCCGCCGACGCGCACCTCTTCCTCTCCCTCGTCCGCATCTTCCAGCCCTCGGACTACGACGACCTCATCACGGAGCGCAACCTCGACGGCGACAAGTGCGGCTACGCGCTGTGCGGCAGCCGGCGGCGGAAATACAAGGGCGCGGGCACGTACAAGATGGTCAACAAGGGCCGCCGCGACTTTGATATCGTCGAGACGCGCGAGCTCGAGCGCTGGTGCGGCGCCGCGTGCGCCCGCCGCGCCCTGTGGGTCAAGGTCCAGCTCAACGAGACGGCCGCGTGGGAGCGGGTCGGGCTGCCCGAGATCGCGATCGAGCTGTACCCGGAGGAGAAGGAGGCGGCGGCGGCGGCGGGTGGTGCTTCCGCTTCCGCCGCCGCCGCCGGGCCTTCCGGGGAGGGGGAGAAGGGAGAAGCAGTGGGCGGCACGGACGAGCCTGCGAGGCTGGCTGCTGAGATGGCCCGGCTGCAGCTGCGCGAGGACCGCAGGGCCGCCGAGGACCGCAGGGCCGCCGAGGACGCCAGGAACCTGGCCCTGGAGAGGGGCGAGGATGTTAAGAAGGCGGCGGCGCCCACGGCCAAGGTGGACGTTGTCGTTCGCGAGAAGACGGTCATGACACGGGCGGAGGCCCCTGCCCTCGGTGATGGTGGTGCTGATGATTCCATCGAGGGGTATAAGGTCAAGTTCTCGACCGAACCTGAAAAGGCTTCGTAGCGTGCCATGAACTCGCTTCGGTGAACATTTACAGGCGCCATCTACAAAAAGTTGCATCTACAAACAAGGCGCGGGAGTTATTACGGTTGAGTTTCGAGATACCCATGTAGAATAGAACACACACATGAGCACATAGCACATCAATAGCAGGCACATCACTAGCAGGTGTCTCTCCACGCGGCAGCATGCCGCACACGTCCACAGGGAACATGGGAGAGCGAGTCGGTGGGAAACCCACACGACCAGGGACCTAGGTCCACACCCGAAACCTTGGAAGAATTGGCCATCAAGCCGTGTCTCCGGAATTACCCTAGAGACAGGCGACACCTTGTAGGAGCATGAGATCTGCATTCGATCTAGCTGGGAGCTCACTACCTTCCAGTTGTTGTCGGTAAGAGACGAAAGAAGACACTGTCGTGCCATCATCAAGAACGCCGTGGACGCCGTGTTGACCGACACCACGCGCCCGCAACCCAAGCCCGATTTGAATCCATGTCGTGGTATTGTGACGCCGGTGCCACTTCCCGTATCCCTCATGCCTTTTGTGGTTGTTTTCGTAGCCTCCTCCTCATCGCAGCACCGTTTTTGGTTTGTGGGGTTCGATGATCTAGTCGCGGCGAGGGGGGCGGTCGCCGAAGCGGCGTCCACCACGCTCCTGGGTCTGCTGCTGGACAACGTTGATGACGTTGACGGGAACAGCGTCGAACTGTTGAGCGGTTCTCCTGTTAGCCTACACACGACAACAACAAAGAGGCAGGAGGTGGTGGTGGAAACTTACGCCGAGGTGCTTGAGCAGGTCCTTGGTCTCAGCGTCGACGTCCAGCTGGCCAGACTCGGAGTTCTGGGTGAAGTCGAGGGCGGAGACCTCGGGGACGTATTGATCCTTGCGCTCACGCTCCTCCTCCTGGAGCTTGAAGGAGATACCGCGGACGGGACCCTCCTGGATACGCTTCATCAGGTGGGTGGCGTAGCCGGCAATCTTGTTGCGCAGACGCTTGGAGCTGTAGCACGCGGAGTCAGCGGTGTGGTCATGGCCTGTGTTGTGACCCCCAAGATCTCTGCTGTACAGGCCGAGAATGGAGCATATCTGCTGGCGAAGGGGTGTCCAGGAGCTACTTACGCAATGATGGCAACCTCATCGCAAATCCTCTTGTTGGTCTCGAAGTCGAGAGTCAGTCTGGGGTAGTACCGCTCAATGATGACCTTGGCGGACTTCTTAACGGTCTTGGTGCGGACGCGACCCATTTTGACGGTGTTGGAGGTGGTTGTCGAGGTAGGAGGTTGTCGACGTGGAAGAGTTTGGGCCTTGGACGAGCGTGCGGAATTGAGGCTGCAGGAGAGAAATCGAGAAGATTGAAAATCGGGAGTGCCCACTCACTCGGAGCCGTTAGCCTGTGCGTATCAGCGCGGGCGGTGAGGGAGCGGCAGAATCGACGGCCCACGTGCACGGTCACGTGTATTGCTGAGCGCCACCCAAGCACGGATACCTAGGTACCTGACTATGGTGGCACTTGAGTGGAATCGCAACAAGTCACGGTGCTGATTCTATGGCGTCGTTACATTCTAATCAGCTCAAGCTATAATGTTCAGTTTTTATCGACAGCTATCCCCGAAAGAACTAACTCAGAGGAAGTCATTCCATCAGTAAGAGCTCAGCTCTGAAGACATTCACCGTTGCGACGCTCAGGCACGACATGTAACTTTATTCTATTCATCTCTTTGCAGTTTTCATTCTTTAGATTTGAAAACCAGACCATGCAGAAGGAGATAAATATCGGTTTAGAGCGTTTAACAATCTTTAGCAGGAATTCATGCCTAGCGATTTGTGTCTTCACACATTAAAGATCAATAAGAACGAAACCACCACAACCAATTGACAGATGTTACTTAACCCCGCAAGAGGTTCGGATTAGGATTGACTTCACCAGAAATTTAATTGACATGTTCACAATCGAAGAACGTGTTGCCTCCGAGTGGTACATCATTTAAGTGCGGTGAACACGTGTTGAAACCTCGTCAGTATCTATCCCTAATCGGAATTCGGGTTTGCAATGCCATGAAGCTTTATCGTTTAAAGAAAATCACGATGAGTAAAGGTACCCAGGTATTCTCGAGAGCATGACCAAGTAGTACACTTCAATCCACAGACCCGGACTATCTGAACAGCAATAATATTGAAACCCGTTGTAAAGGGTGGCAACGGTTCAAGTGCTCTTTGGATTGCACTCCAGCCAATTATGTATGGGTTTGCAAAGACAAATTGTGCAAACACTGGTCACTGCTTGCTTAGGATCAATTTTACATTTCTACTTGATATACAGGCCCTCACATCTATTCTTTCGCCGCTCCCAGGCATGCCCGCAGCTCTACAATAAACCAGACAGGCTTAAGGGGGCACGGAAGGACTCGAAATGCTCAAACCCCACAGCAAACTGTCCATGCCCGCGTTATTGCCCTTCGTTTGACATGCCGTACCCCTCGCGCGTCCCCGTCGTGAACTTCGCATTGGCATATCTGGACCCCTTCCCCAGCCTGGCCGACGACATTGGGCCCCTTAGCATGGGCAGCCTGTGCTTCCTAGCGCCCTCGACCGCCCTGCCGTGGAAGAGCTGTTTCTCGCCCACCATCTCCTCCTGCACCATCCTCGAGGTGTTGTCCGCCTCCTCGGCGTGCAGCAGGACCCGGCCCTTGGAGTTGACCTGGGCCGAGTAGATCTGCGCCCACAGCTTCTGGCCGCCCCTGGCGGACGGGTCGAAGGCGATCCTGTTGGCGTTGGTGTTGCGGAGGGACTCCCTGTCGGCCTGCTTGCCCCCGACGACGAAGCCGCCGACGCCCAGGGTGCCGCTCTTGCCGATCCTGGCGACGTCGGCGCTCGACACGAAGACGCGGCCCTTGACGGGCGGGTGGACCTTGAGCGGGCCGTAGGCGGGGTGGTTGTCTATGTAGGCCGACGTCCGCAGGTAGGACAGGCCGGCCGAGGGGTGTGTGATGGGGGGCCCGTGGAGCGCGTACGGGTTTTCCCTGTCGAGCGTCCTGGTCTGCTGTGGTGCCAGGCTGCCGAGCTGGTCCGCGTACTGCGGCGCCTCGATGGGCGCGAGGTCCAGGAACCCGCCGACGAGGTCCATGAGGCCGTGGCGGTCCTGGCGCAGCTCCCGCAGGTAGTCGGTGAGCTGTTCCTCGGTGATGTCGGCCGCCCCCACCTCCTTCACGGCCGCGCTGGCCTCATCGCCTCCCACCTCGGTCGCGTGGGCCTTGTTGTCCCGCGTCAGCCTGGCGGCGAGCTGCTCGCGCAGGAAGTGGCGGAACTCGGCCTTCCTCGGCCGCACGACCTTCTTGATGTACTTCTGGAACTCGCCCTCGGTCATGCTGGCGAGCCAGGGGCCGCCGTACTTCCACCGCATCTGGCCGGCCTGCGTCTTCTTGTCGCTGTCGAGGGCGGTGAAGTCGTACTTGCTCTCGAAGACGGACTCGGGCTTCATGTCCATCTGCGAGATGGTGGCGGTGGGCGTGTCGGGGATGTGGTGCGGCAGGTTGATGGCGATGTTCATCTCCTGCCACTTCTCCAGCGACAGGGTGTGGTCGGCGGCCGAGGCGAAGTCGGTGACGTGCTCCATCGAGTCGACCTGCTTGACGCGCAGGTAGGGCGTGCTGGTCTTGGCGGTGGACCGCAGGGGGAGGTTGCGCTTGAAGCCCCAGTCGCCGCGCTGGCGGAAGGCCTCGGGGGCCGTGACGGTCTGCAGGGTCGGGAAGGCCTGGGTCGCCGTGTCGGAGTTGTAGCTGGTGGCCGCCTGGTAGTCGCCCGGCGGGCCTGGGATCGCCTGCGGCAGCGAGAACATGCGCGATGCCCGGAGGAGGGCGCCGCCGGGCGACATGGTCCGGCTTGCAGTCGCCATTGTCGGATTCGCGACTGCGTACCGTGACTTTGCGGGGTGGGTGTGCTGGTCGGGTCGGGCTGAGGACGTGACGATGAGATGCGAAGCGATGCGATATGGCAGACAGAGCTCAAGAAAATTGGCAGAGGCCCCGAGGAGCTAACGGTAGGCGTTACGATTGGCTGAATTGGACAGGGGTGGGCTCAAGCTCATGTCTGCATGGCAGCATGGGCAACATTTACACTGGCTGACATCAAGTCACCAACCAGCTAATAACCTCGCATAGCACTGAGCAGGTGGCTGCAGTGTTTCTTTTGGATCGTCCCAAGGATGATGTCAACTCCATCGTCATGCCTTTTCGGGGCCTTGTTTCGAGCATCCTGTCGTGCTTCGCCCTCGATGCACGCCAGTATCGTCAAGCCAGGTCTTCACTCCCCAATTGTAGCCAGTATCTCAACAAAGTATCACAATCTGCAAGGCGGACACGTCGGGCTCCATACCACGGCACACAGGGCCAGCTGTTTTAGATGCGGCGATCTGAACCATTTCGCAAGGGACTGCAGCCAGCCAAAGACGAAGAGCACGAGAAGGTTCTGTAAAAGATGCGGTACACCGGGCCATTCATCCCTCGAGTGCGACAAGCCCAAGATATGCCGCCGCTGTGGTGAGCCGGGCCACATAGCGGCAAAATGTCGCAGTGAGGTCGACAACAGGGCATGTTTTCGATGTGGCAAGACTGGACACCTTGGTTTCAAATGCTCGGAGCCTTATAAGCCTCGAGGCCGCCTTGGTGGGACAGGCCACTCGTCAGCAGAACATGTCAGTGCGATTGACAAGAGGAAACTGGACACGCGGCCGACAATTGCCCTCCTCCACGGGCCGAAGCGATGGAGGTGACGATGAACCTTTCTCCCGGTGGTGTGGCAGCGCCGCGGAGGATATGGCACGGGTTAAGGAGGCCGCGATTGTCTGCACAGATAACAGCCTCACAACGTCTCACCGATGGTCCTCTGCAATATCCATAGCTCCCACTCTTCTCAGCAGAAATCGCACCACGGCGGCTGGAATTGGGTCAACCCAATGCGCTCCTGAGGAGGGGGCCAGGGAATAATCCAACGGAGAGCATTCCACAAGTTCAGGAGGAAGACACGAGCCTTGTTCGACAGGCTGCATCTTGTTCTCATATGCATCTGAATCTGCATACATTCACAAATATGACCTGCAATAATCGCATGTCATACCCATATATGAAGTATCCGCGGGCACAGAACTGTGGCAGACTGCTTGTCCTGCCAAGCTAAGCCAGTCTTTCGGTGTTAAGCGGGGCACGGACTTAAGCGAGCTTGGTTGGTGGTCCACTGGTCAGGCTGGTTCTTATCGGTTGATGCAGTGGCATAGGGCACAGAAACGGACTGCATTACTCCATCGCCCCCAGGAGCTGCTGATCTCACCATGACACAAAAGGTGAGATGGTACCGAGTACCGTCGACGGGTCATTGATGGGGAGGAGTCATACTCTTGTCCGGATGACATATAAAAGGCAGCACATTCTAGACGAGAAGGACTGCACAGTCACAGGCTGAGAGGCGACTTGTGTGTGTGGTGTACGGATAGTTTTTTGGTAGGCTGGGCTGGCTGGTTGGCTGTGTTGTGTGTCGTCGCCTTCGGCGTACAGTCAGTCAGTCAGTCAGTCCGCCCGTAGCAAGCAAGCTCAGAGAGGGGGAGGTGGCAAGCTCGGGCTGCTTGGCCTAGCTTGCAACAGCTCCAAATGCTAGGGCTAGACCATGCCTGCCATGGCATTCGTTTGCAAGTGAAGCGCCCTTGTGCCCCCCCGTGCTGGGGCCTGCGGCAGGTCGGCCCACTTTGCAAATGCCTGGTGGTGGGGCTGGCGTTGGATTGGGCTTCAGCGAAAATCTATCACCCCGCACCCACATTCACATTGCCCGTTTCTTCTTCCCTCCCTCTTTTTTTCCCTCCTTCACCAGCGCAAGCCTTGACGGCGAGATTCTGTAGGTCCAACCAGCCCAGCCCTCCATCCATCGTGCCCCTGCAACCAAGACCGCGAGACTCGTGGACTGCTTCCCCCAGACTCGTTGGCTCCTCGCCGAACACACAAAAAAACAAAAGGCGTCCGAGACCCTGCAGCTAACGACCCCGCGTAGTCCTCTTTTATCAGCAGGTCAACCCCCGAGTCTTGAGTCTGCTCCGGCGCTGCGAACTTGTTCCCCCTTCGCCGCCACAAAATCTCTGCCGTTCTCGAGGCATTCACCCCAATCCTCAAGCATCCAGAAGACAAAGCCATTTTAGACAGGTTTCATCGTCAATACCGTCAAAATGGTCAAGTAAGTCCCTCCCTTCGCCCACAGCTGCCAGACCCCGACAACCCTCAGCACAAGCACAACCCACAATCATCGTATCATGGATGGTCGGACCACCCCATCGCACCTCCAACCCTGTCTCGAAGACGCAACAACACCACAAGGCATGGCGACCTTTTCTTTGCTAACAGCTCTCCTCCCAGCTTCACCGTCGACGAGATCCACGATCTCATGAAGAAGCCGAGCAATGTTCGTAACATGAGTGTTATTGCTCATGTCGACCACGGCAAATCTACCCTGACCGACTCTCTGCTGGCCAAGGCCGGTATCATCTCCACCGGAAAGGCTGGTGATGCTCGTGCCACGGATACCCGTGCCGACGAGCAGGAGCGTACGTCCTAACCCCCCCGGGGCTTCCGTCCCGTCCCGTCCCTGTTCCATTTGCTGGCGACCACAGCATGTGCTGACCCCGAGCAGGTGGTATCACCATCAAGTCTACTGCCATCTCCCTGTACGCCACCCTGCCCGAGGCCGAGGACACCAAGGACATCAAGGGCCAGGAGACCGACGGCAACGACTTCTTGATCAACCTGATCGACTCCCCCGGTCACGTTGACTTCTCGTCCGAGGTCACGGCCGCTCTCCGTGTCACTGACGGTGCTCTCGTTGTCGTCGACACTGTCGAGGGTGTGTGCGTGCAGACCGAGACTGTGCTCCGACAGGCTCTTGGTGAGCGTATTAAGCCCGTTGTTGTCATCAACAAGGTCGACCGTGCTCTGCTCGAGCTTCAGATCGAGAAGGAGGACCTCTACCAGTCCTTCTCCCGAACAATCGAGTCCGTCAACGTCGTCATCTCCACCTACTTCGACAAGTCTCTGGGTGACGTCCAGGTCTACCCCGACAAGGGTACCGTCGCCTTCGGTTCCGGTCTGCACGGCTGGGCCTTCACCATCCGTCAGTTCGCCACCCGCTACGCCAAGAAGTTCGGTGTCGACCGTAACAAGATGATGGAGCGTCTCTGGGGAGACAACTACTTCAACCCCAAGACCAAGAAGTGGACCAAGAACGGCACCTACGAGGGCCAGCAGCTCGAGCGTGCCTTCAACCAGTTCATCCTGGACCCCATCTTCAAGATCTTCTCCGCCGTTATGAACTTCAAGAAGGACGAGATCAAGGTCCTGCTCGAGAAGCTTGACCTCAAGCTGGCCTCCGAGGACCGTGACAAGGAGGGCAAGCAGCTGCTCAAGGCTGTCATGCGTACCTTCCTGCCCGCCGCCGACTCCCTGCTGGAGATGATGATTCTCCACCTGCCTTCCCCCAAGACCGCCCAGAAGTACCGTGCCGAGACCCTGTACGAGGGTCCTCAGGACGACGCCATCTTCGCCTCCATCCGTGACTGCGAGGCCGACCCCGCCAAGGCCGACCTGATGCTCTACGTCTCCAAGATGGTGCCGACCTCCGACAAGGGTCGTTTCTACGCCTTCGGTCGTGTCTTCTCCGGTACCGTCAAGTCCGGCCAGAAGGTCCGCATCCAGGGCCCCAACTACGTCCCCGGCAGGAAGGAGGACCTCTCCGAGAAGGCCATCCAGCGTGTCGTCCTGATGATGGGCGGCCGTGTCGAGGCCATCGACGACATCCCCGCCGGTAACATTGTCGGTCTGGTCGGTATCGACCAGTTCCTGCTCAAGTCTGGTACCATCACCACCGACAAGGCTGCCCACAACCTCAAGGTCATGAAGTTCTCCGTCTCCCCCGTCGTGCAGCGATCCGTCCAGTGCAAGAACGCCCAGGATCTGCCCAAGCTTGTCGAGGGTCTGAAGCGTCTGTCCAAGTCCGACCCTTGTGTCCTGACCATGACCAACGAGTCTGGTGAGCACATTGTCGCCGGTGCCGGTGAGCTCCACCTGGAGATTTGCCTGAACGACCTCCAGAACGACCACGCTGGTGTTCCCCTGATCATCTCCGACCCAGTCGTCCAGTACCGTGAGACTGTCAGCGGCAAGTCCAGCATTACTGCCCTGTCCAAGTCGCCCAACAAGCACAACCGTATCTACATGACTGCGGAGCCCCTCGACGAGGAGCTGTCCCTTGCCATTGAGTCTGGCAAGATCAACCCCCGTGACGACTTCAAGGCCCGTGCCCGTGTCCTTGCTGACGACTTCGGCTGGGACGTCACCGACGCCCGTAAGATCTGGACCTTCGGCCCTGACACCAACGGCCCCAACCTGCTGGTTGACCAGACCAAGGCCGTCCAGTACCTCAACGAAATCAAGGACTCTGTCGTCTCCGGTTTCCAGTGGGCTTCCCGTGAGGGTCCCGTTGCCGAGGAGCCCATGCGGTCCGTCCGCTGGAACATCCTCGATGTCACCCTCCACGCTGATTCTATTCACCGTGGTACCGGCCAGATCATGCCCACCACCCGTCGTGTCATGTACGCCGCCGCCCTGCTTGCCGAGCCCGCCCTGCAGGAGCCCGTCTTCCTGTGCGAGATCCAGGTGCCCGAGCAGGCCATGGGTGGTGTCTACGGTGTGCTTACCCGGAGACGTGGTATCGTCTTCGGTGAGGAGCAGCGCCCTGGCACTCCTCTGTTCACCATCAAGTCGTACCTGCCCGTCATCGAGTCGTTCGGATTCAACGGTGACCTGCGTGCCGCCACCTCCGGACAGGCCTTCCCCCAGTCCGTGTTCGACCACTGGCAGCTGCTGCCCGGTGGCTCCCCTCTGGACCCCACCTCCAAGGTCGGTGCCATGGTCCAGGAGATGCGGAAGCGCAAGGGTATCAAGGTCGAGGTTCCCGATGTTTCCAACGTGAGTCTAAGCCCCCAGCCCCCCTGAACGCGTGGGAGCGGTTGCTAACCAGCCTGTGCAGTACTACGACAAGCTGTAAAAGCCTCATGTCCTTGTTCATAGACTTTTCCTACCGCCTCAAACGGCGGCTTGATAGAGCGTATCTTCGGCAATGTGAACGAGTTGCAAAGAAGACGGAAAACGGTCTACGATAGGAAACCCCAAGGGTTTGGGGAGGAAAATGGCGAGGCCGAGGGCAAACAGCAAGCACCGGAACACATTATGATTATAGTCCGACCCCGTCCCCCGAGAGCTTGTACTTAAGGCTGGATTTGAAATTTTATTTGCGTTGATGAAGTCAAAAACAAACTGTTCCATGATTGCCAGCAAGTGATGTAATGTAGTATTGTGTATCTGTACGAGATGTGCCCATTGTACGGTCCGAGCAATTAATAAGAGGCGTGGCGTGTAGTCGACCTGGATGAGTTCGAAGGACGGTCAATATGATAAATGCGTGGGCGCCTGTTATAATTGGAAGTGTGAAACAAGGAATATTGCTCGTGGTCCGGCAGTCCGCCTACCTCTTCGCGGCTAGCCTGCCGCCCGGCCCCACCATAAAGCAACCCTTGCTGCAGCTTTTAGGAAGCTCTGGCGCGCATCCAGTCTGCCAGTCCGCGGGAACATTTCGCCTCGAGTCCATCCAGCCAGACTTGGCCTCGCACCCTCGTGTCGCACTCCATTCGGTCGCCGCAGCAAAGCAGTGTCGCAAACCAGCTGTCTTGATGTCCCCACAAAAGTAGAAGGTTGGGAAAGATGTTGTTCCCTGAGGAGGACTCGCCTCTGCTGAAGGCGTGGATCGTCAAGCGCCTCGAGAATACGTTCGTCACACAATCCCTCGATC
Source organism: Diaporthe batatas (assembly GCF_019321695.1). Taxonomy (NCBI): domain Eukaryota; kingdom Fungi; phylum Ascomycota; class Sordariomycetes; order Diaporthales; family Diaporthaceae; genus Diaporthe; species Diaporthe batatas. The sequence goes on from NW_025408550.1 coordinate 858,619, forward strand.
GGCCCTTGCGACGGCCCTGGCTCGGGACTGCCATCGCTAACCTTTGCCTGCCAAACAGTTCTGACGCCGACGCCGATGTGCTTGCTGACTACGTGCTGGCCCTCTTACACTCTGACGATGGCACCGAGGATGTCAAGTCAAAGTGCATGTCCGAGATGGGCAATTTCCTCACAGAAGGTACGAACTCGTCGCCACGCGCCACACTGGCCAGACACAGGCTCTGAACTAAATCCCCATGTTTGCAGATCCTTCATCTTTCGTCAACGACTTATTCGACATAATCCAGTACAGATCCTACCTCCCCGGCGCCGCCCCTCCGCCGAAACCAGCCCCGACTGCTGCTCTCCCAACAAACCTACAAGGCCTCGGCGACCCAAACACAGGTCTGCCTTCCATCCCTACTGGTCCTTCCGGTGGCAGCGCGCGCAAGCGTGGCTTCCAGGACCGAGGCGACTTCGCTGCGCCGACCGGCCGGGACCAATTCCAAGGCGGCCGACAGTTCAAACAACCGCGTCGCGGCGGGGCCTACGGAGGTCGCAAGGGCTACGTCGACCTGGACAGGCCACAATCGCTATCACAGGACGACTACCAATTCCAAAACACCCCAGGCCCGCATGCGCTGTCCTTCGGGCAGCCGGGCCAGGTCCCGCAGATCCCGCCGTTCGACCCGAGCAACCCCCTAGAGGCGATGCGACAGCTACAGCAGATCGGCCAGCAGATGGGCCTCTCCATGCCGCCCTTCGCCGGCTACCCCCAACAACAGCAGCAGCACGGCTTCCAGCAGAATGCGCCGGCGCAGCAGGGGAGGAAGGGGCGGTGCTGGGACTTTGACAGGAAGGGCTTCTGCCCCAGGGGCATCAAGTGCAAGTTCGAGCACAGCACTGGCACCGAGCCCGTCCCGTACAGCCTCCCTACGCCACAGCTCTCGGGGCACATCTCGCTGCCCGGAGAAGGTCCGTTCCCTTCTCAGTTTTCCAGTACAGCGATCGAGGCCGAGAGTCTCGGCTCTTCGCATGATTTATTTGCAGCGCCGTTTGATTTCAATTCCTTTGTCGATTTGTCCTACAGTCTTAACAACTTGATGAGTCTGACACAACAAGCAGAGTACGACCCGACCTCCGCGACGCTATCACCACAGATATCCCAATTTCCGCAGCAGCAAGGCCCTCACCAGGGCAACACATATCCTAACCAGAACAGAAATAACCGGCAGGGTCAGCAACGGCGGAAATGGGGCCAAGGGCGGGCGCCGTTCTCCGCAGAAGGCCCGGTCAACGACAGGAGCCAGACCAAGGTCGTGGTGGAGAGCATCCCCGAGGAGAACTTTGACGAGGACCAGGTGCGGAACTTCTTCGCGCAGTTCGGCAAGGTCGAAGAGGTCACCATGATGGGGTACAAGCGGCTGGCAGTGGTCAAGTTCGACAACTGGGCCTCAGCCAACGCCGCGTACAAATCACCAAAGGTGATATTCGACAACCGGTTCGTAAAGGTCTTTTGGTACAAGGACGAGAAGCACGGCGACATCGCGAACGGCGGCGGCGGCGCGAACGGCTTCAAGAACGGCCGCCCGGCTGCCGCCAACGGCGTCAAGCGCGAGGACCTCTCCGGAGGGGACGTGAAGATGGAGGAGGACGACGACGAGCAGCAGATCGACATGGAGGAGTTCGCGCGCAGGCAGGAGGAGGCGCAGCGGCTGCACGAGGAGAAGACGGCCCGGATGCGCGAGATCGAGCGGCAGCGCGAGGAGCTCGAGCGCAGGCAGAAGGAGCTGCAGGCCAAGCAGGCGGCCGAGCGGCAGCGGCTGATGGAGAAGCTGGCGCGCAAGAACTCGGCCGAGGCGGGCGGCGGCGGCGGCGCAGCAGCAGCAGCCGCAACCACGGCGGAGGGGTCCAAGACCGAGGCGCTCAAGGCCACGCTCGCGCGGCTCAAGGGGGAGGCCGAGGCGCTGGGGATCGACCCGGACGCACAGCAACAGGACGACGGGGCAGTCCAGTTCCCGACGACGAGCTACGGCGGCCGCGGCGGCAGGGGAGGAGGAGGGTACTACCGCGGCCGCGGCGGCTACGCCCCGCGGGGCTCTGCGTTCCGAGGAGGGGGCGGCGCCGCGCGCGGCCGGGGCAACTTGCACGCGGCGTACGCGGCCTTCTCGCTGGACAACCGGCCCAGGACGGTGGCCGTCTCCGGGGTCGACTTCTCGGCGCCCGAGAAGGACGAGGCGCTGAGGCGGCATCTCTTTGTAAGGCAGACTGAACCCCGGGACTACTCCACCCCACCTTCTCCCTCTCCCCCCCCCTCCCTTCCCCTGAAAGAGGCATCGAGCCTGGCTGACTGACTGACCCTCAACCCCGCAGGGCTTCGGCGAGGGCGTCACGGGGATCCAGGTCACGCCCGCGGTGACGCACCTCAGCTTCAGCGACCGCAGGCAGGCGGAGCTGTTCTACAGCGGCGTCAAGGGCGGGCGGATACCGGGTGTCAGCGACGGCGGCGAGGACGGCGGCGGCGCGGCCGTCGAGGTCTCGTGGGTCTCCGGGCCGGCGGCCGCGCTGCCTGGGAGTACCACTATCACCACCACTTCTTCTGGTGTTAACCCCCCGACCGGCGGCGGCGGTGGTGATGCTGATGCTGCGATGGACGATGCGGACGCTGCCGGTAGGAACGGGGAGACGACGCAGGGGGGCGGCGAGCCGGATGCAAAGTCTCAGGGCCACGAACAGCAGCAGCAGCAGCAGCAGCAGGAGTCTGGCGAGGCCAAGGAGGTGGTGGACTATGACGTTGCCGGCGAGAACGAGTGGGACGAGTAGGGCCGGCGCCCATCCGAGCGCTGTCGGTTGTGTTGGCACGGTATGAGTTCACTATTAGAGACTAGGCGGTCCTCCTCCTGGTCCTGTGGCCAGCATTACCGCCACCGTCGACGGTTCACGTTGTGGATTGCCGGCCGGGTGGGAGGGGGTAGGAGGTTTGAGGGGGGCCGTCTCTTGAAAAAAAACAAAGTCAAAATGGTCAGATGTTTATGTGTATGGTATGGGGCAGGTAGGGTCAGTCGGTCAGTCGGTCCGGTCCGGTCAGGTCTACTCCTTCTTGCCCGGGGCAGTCGGCGCTGGGGCCGGAAGAAGGTGGCAGGCAGGCGGTGTCAAAACAATACTTTGCATAGCATGGGCAGTCAGTCAGACAGCCAGACAGCAAGCATGTCATGGGGAGCCGGCGTAAACATCGAGAGCATCATCAATCAGGCCTGAATCTTAGGTTTCTTAGGAAAGCAGACGGGATAGAGCACAGCAGAGACCAGTCCAATCCAGGCAAAGCAAAGCAAAGCGAAGCAGGCGGTCGGGAGGAGGGGGCTAATGAATTACCTGTTGTGGGATTTCAGATGTGAGCCTTCTTCCAACCCCCCAACCCCCCATGTTGCCTGTCTCAAACGAGATTGCTGGCGGGTGGGAGACGTGGTTGGATTTTTTTTATGAATTCTAGGGTAAGTCTAGGGTACCTCGACTCCTTCGGGGTCAGACTGCTTGTTATTGTTGCCTCCGCCTGACCTGCCCAGCCAGCCAGCCAGCCAGCTGGAAATCATCCGTCTCGAAACCAGTGTGTCTGGCAGGCTAACTGCCCTGTGCTGCGGTCTGTTACACCATGCCTCGTGAAATACTACGCACGTCACTTGAGGTCGTAGCAGGGTGGTTTGTTGAACCAGTCGAGTAGTTTTCGGAGTTCCATGCATGCATGCATTGTCGAGCGTCCCCGACCCGTCCGTAGTGGGCGGGGCGGGTCGAACCGAATCGTCAAGTACAGACAGACAAGACACGCCACTCTCTCTATCTTGCTCATGGCTCTACGCTCCGATCTCTCTTCCCACTCTGCCCCGAAGAAGCCCTTCCCACCCCGAGCCACCTCCGCGTTCTTCTCCCTACCTTCCTTCCTTCCTTCCCTCTCCCTCCTCCCCAATCTGTGTCTGCCATGGCCGCGGGACACCAATCTCTGTTGAAACGAGATCGAATCCTCGCCACGAAGAAAAGATCCACCCATCCCTGAAATGTTGAAACTCCGTAGCACCGTGATTTTTTGGTTTTTCTTTTTTTTTTCAGCCGGGGGGGCGTGTTATCCCCCGGCCGCCACGATTGTGCCTTATGCTGCCTGTGTGTCATGCCATGCCATGCCATGCCTGCATGCCCTTGCCTGCCCTGGGGGTATCTATCGTTGAGAATGAATATTTATATGTGCAGAATGGAAAGGAACGAGCTTCCCAGCCCCCCCGCAGCCGTGGGGAGGAAGGGATTCGTCCCCTTCGATGCGTTCCCGCCTCGACTCGCTTCGAGGCACTCGCTCGTCCTCCTCCTCTCCCGACTCCATTTTTTGTTGAAAAACACATTGACCACACCCTGCTCCCTTTTTGCTTTGCGCCGCTTGCTGCCGTAATGTTGAAAAGATGTGTTGAATAAGCAAGAAACGCCGGCTGTTTGTTTGTGTCCCCCGCCCCAATGTCATGCAACCCAAATCGTTAAGGAAATGGTGTCTTGTTAAAAAAAAAGTCGTCAGTTGTGTTGCAATGGCATGCACACTGAGACTCGCACCGCAGTACACTGCGGTGGCTGAGCGATTAAGTTCCGTCGTGTTAAATCCAGGTCGTATCATTCATGATGTTGATTAATTTCCGTCGAGGCACTGTTGAAGCCTCTTCCAAAAGGTGGCGGTGTGTGTGTCGCTGAGTGTACAAGTTGCGCCGCTGCTGAAAATCAGTTTGCCGTGGGTCCGTCGGCTTGGACCTCGACGTCAAGGTCCTTGACCTGCAGTCCCTTCATAATTTCGAAAATGGTACGTGGCTGGTGGAAGTCGTTGTTTACTGGCCACAATTGTAAGCGTTGGTCTCGAAGAAGATGGACATGATGAGCGACTTACCAATGTTTACCAGATGCCAATCCCTCATCATGCGGTCCAACAGAATCCGGCTAGGGGTGCCCGCCTCGAAACAGTTGGCCCAGTCCGTGCCGAGCCGGAACGCCTCGTCCTTCCAGGCGAGGAAGCTGATCGACTCGACAATGGTGGGCTGCACGATCTCCTTGCCAGGGAAGACACCCCATGTGACGGCGTTGGGGCCTTCTGAAGGGGTGTTGGTGGCCAGGTTACCTGCCTTGGTCACGGCGTAGTACGTCAAATCTGGGTGCTTGTCGATGCGGGAGATGAGCTCGGGGTACACGTCGGGGGCGACGAGAAGTTCGAGGTATGCCTTCTGGTAGACGAATCCGTTCGGTGGACCCCATCCGTACACGGGGTGAGTGGACTTGACACCATTGACAGCAGGCTGTGAGTTGATGGTGACAAGTCCTCGCTTGTTGAGCTCGATGAGGTCCTCCTTGATGGCGTCTGCCTCAGTAGTCAGGGGAGACTCGCTCCAGGGAAGCTGGTCCAGCTCGTTGTTGAGGTACTTGAGGAAGATGGCGGCCACGTCCTTGACAGACTTGGGCTCACCCCACTTCTTGCGATTCTCTTCGTTCGTTCCCGTCAGGCCAATACCGTACGCATCCAGCTCGCCAAAGGCAGGAGACCGGGAGTCACCCCAGCGGCCGTTGGGGAACTCGTCCCAGTCCATGGTCCTTGAAATGTACGACTTGTTCCGGTTGCGCCAGAAAATGGGCCGAACGTCCTCGTCTCGTCGTCCAAGGGCGAGAGACTGCTTCCAAGGCAGGGCCTGCTTGACAGGGCTGCGCTCCGAAGGCATCCAGTCCAGCTCCTCCAGGACCATGCGGGTGGCCTGGGCCAAGTTCATGGTGTAAAAGTGCAGGTGAGGGATTCCTGCGGCCAGGATCTTGCGGCACATGTTGGCGACGAGGGTCTTGCCGACTTCTCGAGCGGCCGCATCGTCGTTCTTGACCGGCTCCAAGGCGTCCATGAACTCCTGGGGCACATTGCACTTCATGTGATTGACCCTCCTCAGGAAACTTGAGTATGTGGCGATGGGCATGATGCCCGGGATGATAGGAATAGTTATGCCACGGGCCCTGACCTTGTCAACCCAGCGGAGGAAGTTGTCGACATCGTAGAACATCTGGGTGACGATGAAGGTGGCACCGGCGTCGACCTTCTCCTTCAAGTGGTCCAGCAGTTGCTCCTCGTCCTTGTTGTCGTCGCAGCCCTCGGGATAGCCGGCAACACCAATATCGAAGTGATCGTGGTACGTCTTCCGTATGTGCACGACAAGATCCTTGGCATACCTGAAGCCGTCGTCGGCAGCCTCCCACTTCTCCTTGTCCCTAGGAGGGTCTCCCCGCAGGGCCAGGATGTTGGTGCAGCCGGCCTTGTATGCCTTGCGCAGAGCGTCGTTGATCTTCTCGAGCCCCATGTCGGTGCAGGTGAGGTGCATGCAGGTCTCCAGACCGAAGTAGGCCTGTGCCTGGCTGACCATCTCGCAGGTTAACTCGGCTATGCGGCCGCCTGCGCCCCAGGTGATGTCGATGAACTTTGGGCCGAAGTGGTACATGCGCTCCATACGGTCGTAGAGGTTTTGTACACCGGTCAGGGTCTTTGGCGGGAAGTACTCGAACGAGAAAGACGGGGCAGCCGTCTTCTCGGCGTCGGCAACCATCTCCTTGATATGCATCTTGTAGGCGGGGACGACGGCGTCGTCAATGGGGTGTGTGTGGCTCAGAGAAGGGTGAGGAGAGGTTGATTACTAGTCGGAAACGTCTGGGAGGTCCGGTATATCAGCGAATATGTCAGAAAGGTGGCCGCCGAGAAGTTTCCAGACAAGCAAGCCGCTTGGGAAAACAACAGCCTTGGAGAGCCAGGAAATGGCAACAGTAGAAGAAGTGGACATTGCCAGTCTCGCATGTTTGTCTGGGTATGCTCGTGGAAGAGAGCAAGGCAAGGGAGAAGAACAAGTCCGGAAGGGACATTTTCTGAAGGTTAGGCAAGGGGTGGGTGGTGGCTTACCGCTACAATCTGGAAGAAATTGTTTGGGTCATCAGCACTTCCTCGCAGAGAAGAGTCCTGGATTACACCATTGACCACTTGGAGAGTGTCGGACAAGGGAAGAGAGAAGCAATCTGGAGGGGGAGGAGGAGTAGAGGAGTACTACAACAGCCTTGGGAAACAAGGGCAGGAGGAAGGGGAGGGCTGTTGGTGCGGGTAGGTGGGTGTGGAGGTGGGATCGAATTGATCGAGTTGGGGGACGGGGAACGGGGTACGGGATACGGAAGGTGGTGAGGATTTCTGAGAGCTAGCGTACTCCGTACCGTCAGCCCGTCCCCGTCAAGCCCGTCAGTCCGTCAGTCCGCCTGTTTCGTCGGTGGCCGAGTCGGAGCCCAGCTCTCTGTACTGTAATTATGCACTCTGGACACTTGGTTGGCCCTCGATTGGCTCGAACGGGCCACACGTTTCTGCACATGTTGCTGCACCCCACCCACGCCCTGCTAACCAGTGCAGCAACGGCCCAAGTAGGCCTGCCTTGGCCTGCCCACGGTGTGATCGGGCCCTGCAGCATCCCACGCCCTGATCGTTTACACTGGTGGACACCACCAGTCAGCCGGTGTACCACAGCAGCCGGTGCGGTACCAATGTTTCAACGCAAAGACCTTGTTGTTTCTCCTCTGCTGTGCGTGCATCTGTGCCAACTGCCAACGGCCCCCTACACTAAAATAAACAGGGGTGACGCAGGCTGCAGAACATGGCAGATGGCGGGGTAGAAACTGATGACGGTGCAGCGGTGCATTTTTCTTCTTCTTCGGTCAGACCTGATCATTATTGTTGAGTGCAGTGCAGTGCAGCGCAGCATGCAGCAACTTGCTGCAATGCATGACCGATGACTCTGACAAAGAGGCCCCACGATGACTCCAGATGCCACAGTCCCCTCCTCCGGCCTCGCTTCTGCTGGTGTTCACACTTTGTTTGGCGGGGTCCAAACAGACGTGAAAATTAGACTGGCTGCCCCTCTCCATGACGATTCTGCCGTCTGGGGTCAGCCAGGGTCCATTTTAGTCCAGGTAACTCCGTACCTATGTACTCCGTACTCCGGTACTTCAGCTGGCAGCTGTCCGTCATTCGTCCAGCTGACCGCCAGCTGCCGCCATGAGCAAGTCAACATCCTTGCTTGCCTTCGGCATCTTCGATACAGCCTCATCCACCACAACCGCATTGGCAACGAGACCCATTCCCCCGATCGAACTCGCTACACTATCCATTTGCTGCCCAAATCGCACGGGCTTGATGCTTACTCCACCTATCTCCTGCTCCATGGGACCAGGCACGATTCACCATCCAGCCCAAGCTCGTCAGCCACAAAGACAGAATCAGTCCACCTTGCGTGGGATACCCGCCCCTCGGCGCCCGGGGCTCTTCCTGGCCACTTCGCCACGACAGTCTCCATTCCCATCACGGCACTGCTAGTCAGTCCTTATCGTCAGCCTTCCTGACATGGTATTCCCACCGCCTCGGAGCCGCCTTGTCCCCGGCCCGCCGCTCAAGAAAGTTCTAGACGGCCGTGCATCAGCCCGAGCCTCCACGGGCAATAGGAGTACTGTGGTAGCTGTGCACTTTACAAGCGGTAATTGCAGACGACAGACCCACGATAGAACTGGCAAAACTGTGGGCCAGCACCCACCAACATAACAATGCCGCGCCTCACCCTCACCAAGCCCCCTCCCTCAGGTGAGAGCCTCTCCATTATGATTAGTGATATTGGGAGGCATCCCATCCTACAAGGGGCTCCCGGTGTTCCACACGTGGGCACGTGTCTCCTCCAGGGCTGGTAACGCGTCCCGACTACCGACATCCTGGCAACCAACGGTCCCGGGCCGTACACTCTTTTTCTCCCGGATCCGTTCCTCCAGTTTATTGTTATTAGTTTTAATGATAAGTTGGGACCATCAATACCAGTTTTTGTTCCAACTCAGCGGTGCTGGCCAGACAAGGGGTGAGCTCACCGCCTCACAACCTTCTTCTCCCCGACGTCTCACGCCGCCGGCTCAGGAGTTCTTGCAGGTGTTCCATACTGGAAACCACCACATCCGGTTCTCACAAGTCCACCGTTGTGTTTTCCACTCTGCCAAGGCCGCCCAGGAGAAGGATGCGATCAACATATCGAGCTCCACAAGTGTGGTCCTGGAATAGCCTCCATGGGGCATGACTCGTGACTTTGCTCAAGCGACATGACCTCTACCGGTCCCGTTCCCTTTCTGTTGTTGTCATCACATTGTGAAACAAAGGAGATGCTTGATTCAATCTCCCAGCTGAAAAATCGCGGAAGCGGCCCTCGCTAGTCAAGCCGTCATGGAGAACTTTAGGACGACGGTGGAAATCTCCGTTTGATGCCATCTGGGGTAAGAATCTAACCTGTTCTACCATATCGACTTCCACCACGCGAATCTAGACTTCCAAGGTTCGTGACTGGTTTCCACACCGCACACGTTCGTTACCACAGCCAGACTTCGCTTCTCAAGGCCGACGCAGGGCGTTGGCGCCTCCAGTATCACACGCTATGGATCGACCGGCTCGATTTGACAATGGGGGCAGTTGGATCCATGACGGCTCAGAATCAGCATCGCAGGGGAGCTCCGACATGGTCGACTCGAGGCCATCCAAGGCGCCGGTAAATTCTCCATTTGAGACGATACAACTCGACAAAATGGATGACCGCCCAAGATTCTCTCAGAGACATGAGTCCAGGGGAGCACCCACGCGGAAGTCTACCGTGGAGTTCGCGGACTGGTCCAACAACACGCGCACGTTCAACTCCCACGGATACTTCCCGACGCGGACTAGCACGGTCGACTCAATGGAGTGGCTTGATAGGAAGAATGGCGAAGACTACCCGGACTGGCGCCAGAGAACAACACCCATGGCAGAAACACCAAAGGAATGGCCAACTGTGACTGTCGAAAAGATACCAAGCCCTGACTACAACGATGTTCGACCGCGAGAGCCGGAATCACAGTTTAAGCAAAACTTTCTCCACCCACCTACGCCCTCTCGCGAAAGCATTATGGGCGCATTTTCGACAGACGGCCGCGACAACGATGACACCATCTCATTACGATCCCGCCGGTTAAGTGTCAACATGGATCAGAGCAGTCGTTTTGGCTGGTGGACGTTGTGTCTTCTCCTGTTGGCACTGATCATGGTAGTTCTGGCTGGTTTGTATTCAACGGGTTCGGCCAAGCTCCTGATGAAGGATAGATTCTTCACGACCTCTTCTGCCAACGCAATCTTGATTCTGCGAGTACTCACCGAGGCGTGTGCTCTTATGATGGCGGCCCTCGTCGTGGTAGTTGTGGAAGATCTGCAGTGGGCCCTGGCATCGCGCCCAGAAGGAGTCAGCCTATTGCATTTTGTGGGAATGGACTCGGGCACAGGTGTCTGGGGTCTACTGCGCCTGCTGGCTACGGCTGACTGGAAGGAGAAATACTCCAGCCTCTTCCGCCTCATTGTCATTTGCACCATTCCGCTGCCGGGTATCATCCTGATGGGCGATATAGCCATCGAGCTCGTCTTCTTTCCGCAGGAGACTTACCCTGTCTCCGCAGGCATTGGCAATTTCAACGCCTCTTACATTAACCAGATTGACCCCGTCTCGTTGACGGCGCTACTCGTCCAGATGGGCACTCCGGCATGGTCAGACCGAGACTCGTTTACCATGGATCCTCTTGGCCCCGGGGAGGGCCTCTGCACAAAGTCAGCCACCGACAACAGCTGGGCGCCCTGTGCAGAGTCGCATTTATTGACTGGCGGCATCGTCAGCATCTCTCCACAGAGCGACGACCTCGCCAAGTTCCCGGAGTCCACAGCGTACGTGGTCCCTAGGACACGCCTCTTGCATCTCGAGTATGGCGTAGTACACGACTGTAAGACCCTATTCGAAGAGGGCCACTGCTACCTTATCGGTACCGCGGCGGCAGCTTCCTACTGGTGTGCTTCCGCGGGACCGTTCAATGAGTTACTCTTCGGTGAGCACGATCGTATTCAGCCTGCGCTCGGTCGCCACAGCCGTTCACTAACACTCCTTGTTCAGGGTCTGCTTACTGCCCACTGGCCATCCAAGCCAAGAAAACATGCCTCGAGGACAGCTCATGGTGGAGCCCACTGGTGATGGCGTCGTCCCTCATGGTCTACGACCGCTACGGCACAGTGAACTACGACCGCGGCAACTTCTCCATCCTGTCCGTCACAGACCTGACCAAACCAGTCCAAAAAGTCATCAGGCTCGAAGAGTACATGCTCGCCTTGTCTGCGGTGGTCCCCGGCTTCAAGCCGAAGACGACGAACGACGGCAACAGCACCGACAACGCCAACTCGGACTCAAAACCCGCAATGAAGGGCGACAACTCGGCCCTCGCCGTCTACGCCGTCACCGCGCTGCCCATCAACGACAACGAGGTCGCCAAGAAGCTCTCGCTCAAGGCGATCCGCAAGGCCATGAGCGTGCCCTTCAACTACTTCCACGAGAACTACTTCTCGCGGCCCTCCATCTTCGAGCTGGAGAAGCCCCGCGCGGGCCTCAGCGCCGACATGTACACGAACCTGTCGCTCGCCATCATGAGCCACCAGGTCATCGCGGGCCCCACCTCGCGCTGGCTGTTCGGGTTGATCTCGGGCATGCTCCTCACCCTCTGCGCCGCCATCATCATCGCCACGGCCCGCGTCTGCAAGCGGCGGCCCCAGAGGTGCGGGTACCCCACGCTCGACTTCGCCGCCGTGTGCGCCGTCAAGGGCGGGATCCCCCGGCCGCCGAGCAACGACGAGGCCGACGGGCACCACGGCCTGCACCGGAGCCTGACGCAGCTCGGGCAGCAGCCTGCTGCGTTCCAGGTTGCTAGTAAGATCAAGGGGGAGAGGGTCGTGCTCGGGCGGTAGGGCGGCGGTGACGTGCAAGGGGTGCTAGATTTCGGCCTTGAAGTTTATTTCTTTTCAGTTTGTATAAATCTTTGTCTTAACGTGTGGAATGATAGACGGGTGCATATATATAGCCTTGGCTTGGGATAGAGACGATCGCATCATGGGAGCATTAAACTCGAGCTAGTCACGGAGGTACGGACGTTTCAAGGCAGCTTCACACGCTAGCTAGCAGATTATTGAAATCAAAAGATGAAGAAATTGGATGCAATTCCGAAATGATATATGAACGGGACGGAAAAGAGAGGTGACCTAATCCAAGTGGTTTTGTTTTTAATCCCCATACATGTAAAATGTACGTGGCGTCTTCATACAGTGACGGAAAAGAGAACCGTGCAATTCTCTATCCGGTTCGTTAATTCATACCAAGGAAATTGTCCTCCTCTCACCAGTTACTCTGAAGAGCAACTCCTCTAACGTTCCTGACACCCTAACCACATTTAATATGCGACCATTGTCTTCCAAGAAAGCAGTTGGGGGTGGGGGGCCTGCTTCCCATAGACTGCAGCCCCAGAGGTAGGGAATAACTCCCACCCGCTCATAGGTACCCTCGCTCAACTGTCGAGCCAAAAGACAACATAAAGAAAAACAGGAATCAGTTTCTTCGTCGTACATGAGGCCAATTATGCAGTCTTGTGGATGTATATCCTGATCCAGGTACGCCTCGCTGGCAATGTTAATAACCCCTTCCATGTGTTGTAAAACAGGCACACTCTCAGCAGCGGGGTCTGTCCAGCTAGGATCTGTTCTCTGCCCCGGCTTTTCGAACTGAATATCGGTCCGTTCACTCCTCTCGATTTCCGTCAATGAAACGACTTGAAAGCGTATGGGCACAAAAAAACATGTGATATCCAGCCGGTTTGGGTAATCCGGTTGCTGATGCATTTGTAGCTCGTCGGTACTACATGACGTGCTCCAAAATTCGTTGGCGAGTTCCCAAACAGACACTGTCTTGTGGTCCTTGGACTTCCAGGATATTTCCCATTCGAGATGAGGTGGGAAATCTGAGTTATCCTTGCGCTTATCCAGTTTGATGCCTCTTCCGAAAGTGTCGAATTCCAAATGCCCAGCCCACCCTGCCCATGACCAGGTCGGGAATCCGAGTCGTCTTTTCGGAGGATCTTTGTGGTACCAATTCAAGTCGACTCGAAGACAGTTCGCACTGCCTTCCATTTGGGCAACGAGGCCACAAGAAATATGCATAATTGCTGTTGGTAGCCGACGTAGTCGATCGATTTCGAAGTTGAGAACACCAAGAAAAGCGGCCAATGAGTCCGTAGCATAGGTGAGGTCTCTTCGGCTGTATTCTTGCAACATTGTCGTGTAGTTTCCCCTTCTCGTAGTGCCATTATTGGTAACCGTGACAGACTGAAAGTCCTCCGCGGAGACATCGTCATTCGTAACAATTTGGTTTGATAATCGACATATAGACTCCTCTGCATAGCTTCCGTTACAGAGGAAGAGAACTTGGCTGGGCGTGAAGATAAGGCGCCTCTTAGAAAAGTAACCCTCTTGGTATGTCCAACCTCTAGTCGCCCACGTGCTGGAGTCTACCTCAATCGAACCACAAGGTACTTCCAATATAGCAGTGTTGCGGATATAGGCACAGTTTGGGGTTTGACGGGCAAGACTAGAGACACCAGGGAGGCCGTTCTGCACACACGCATCTCCTTTGGACGCGTCAACGATTGTAAGGGAGGCATTCGCATATATCTGGCTCATTTTGTTGATCATGCGATGCCTCTCTTGATTATCATTTTGTGGGATGCACTACTATAGTATCAGATCTACCCAAGTAACCATGAGTGGTCTTTATATTATGTAAACTTACATATTTGTCAATCCACAAATAATCATAACCCATAGCGACGGTGACTGCAAGTGCGTCTTCAATCAGCGCTGGGGGTTTATTTAAATCAGATGTCACGCTTTGGGTAACTTCCGGCTGTTGACCCCAGACATACGATAGGGCCACGTATCTACATGCAGCTGGCGCTTCGATAACAGTACGCGACGAGGCCTCGATGACCTTGAGACCAGCGACTGGGCCGAGTGAGCTGGGCCCGCAAAACTGCTTATGATTTTCCTCACACGACTGTGCCAGATGCCGCAGCCAATGATAGTCGGTGAAACTTGGAGGTATCGTTCTCGAGCCCGAGTCCAGGGCATCCTTCCCGATGACTGCGAGACTTTTTCCCTGAGAGATTTGGAGGACTGTGGTCTTGGTGTCGAGCCACACATCTGGCATGGCATACTTCAGGCACCGCGAGAATGGCCGAGCTTTAACGGATTGTTCGAAGCGGCCATGAAATTCGAGGATCGAGAGAACGCGGCAAATCCTGCAGCGCGATATGGCGAGTTGCTCACGAGTTACCCTTTTAGTAAATAGTACTGATGGTTCACTTTCCTCCCGAAAATGTTCACCTCGGGCGGCGAGACTGTCCCAGTCCACTTGTCTGCATTCAGAGCAGATAGAATCACCGTCAGAGCAAGTGGACTCATCGTCAGAGTAAATGGACTCATCGTCAGGGAGGTCATCATCTCCTTTCGCGGGCAAAGCAGTCCTTGAACTGGGCCTGGAAGGATCACAGGTGCCCGATAGATCTGGAGTGTATTGATGGTCCATAGTAGTTTCAGTTTAAGCAATTTGCGTCACGGTACTGTTTGGCTGGTAATGCGGGAGCGAGGAGTAAGCGAGGGCTGAGAATGAAGGCAGTCAGAAAGGGTTTTCGGGAGAACAAGATAAGAATCACTTTCGCGGGGCTTTGGGCAAGCCTTTATAGGCCACCTTCTAGCTACGGACTACCTACTTAAGTAGGTAACCGGCCTAACCGCGGGCCGAGCCCAAAGCCCAATGATTATGGTGGCAGTGCAATATGCAGGTCAGCCGGCTGACTATGTCGGGTGTGTATCCACATGATTGGGACATTAGACCCCAGGGATCAGTTCAATAGTTTGCTTGATACCCTAGAACTAAATTATATAGACCCCAAGGGGATAGTAAATTAAACTTAATAATAATATTAATATATATAGAAGTAGGTAAATAAAAAGGATTTTATTATCTAGTAATATTTATTCTAATTCTTCTTTCTTTAAATATATTAATTATTTATTTCTTTAAATTATATTTATATAATATTTAAATTAAACTTTTTTAAATATTATTTAATACTTTATTTTATTATACTACTTTTAATATAAATTATATTTTAAAATTTAATTCTTTAATATAAATATATTTATATAAAATACTTTTATTTCTAATTATAATATATTATAAAAATACTTTTATAAAATCTAATAATTAGAAATAAAAGTTTTATATAAATTATAATTAATTTAATATTATAAATATAAAAATAAAAATATAAATAAATTTAAAAAAGTTTATATTAATTTTAAAAATTAAAAACTTAAAAAAGCTTTATAAAGATATTAAGGCTATATTATAAAGCTAACATCCACTTATCTAGCAATTATATTTACTCACCTAATTCCTACTAACCACTCACCTAGTACTAATTTTTCTAAGCAACTCCCTTACATTTATAAATACCTTCTAAATCAGCACCAAAAGACCCTATAGCATAATTTCCTTCTCTAATTTTTAATACTTTTAATATAAGCCCCTTTTAACACCCCTTCTAACACCCCTTTATCTTTACCTTCACCTTCACCTTCACCTTCACCTTCACCTTCACCTTCACCATTTAGTCTATATATATTTAGGTATTAACTAAGTATTTAAATACTAACTAAATGTTAAAAGGCTAAAAGCTAAGAAGGTAAAGGTAAAGACTATACTCTTTCTAGCCTTCTAATACCCCTTCTAGCCCTTTAGCACTCTAGACTTCTAGCCTTCTAGCGTTTAGTTAGTATCTAAATACTTAGTTAGTACCTAAATACATACAGCCTAAAAGAAGGTGTACTAGAAGGTGTGCTAGAAGGTGTGCCAGAAGGGGCTTATACTAAAAGTTTTGAAAATTTAGAGAATCCTAGTTAAATATATAGTTTTATATAGGCCCTACATGTAAATCCTTATACTGGGTGAGTAGTTAGTAAAAAATTAGGTAAGTAGACATAATTACTAGGTAAGTAAATATTAGCTCTATATTATATATAATACTTAAAGTAATATATCTTTTTTTCTATTATCTTTAATTAACTCTATTTTAAACTATTTTTATAGTAATTTAAAGTTAAGATAGTCCTTATAATGGTTCCAAGATTACTTAACGCGGTGAGGGCGGAAGGGCCAGCACAGCTGCTCCTCACTCCCCGGACGGCGGCGCAATCTCCGTCCCAACGGGCAAAGGCACACCAAGATCAGGCCTGTCATTTTCGTCCCACCCGACTTTCTGTATAAACGTCTGCCTCGTCGACCCACATCCATCAGTCTCCTTCAGGTTCGCATGGAACACCATCCAGTCCTCGGTCCCGTCGGGGCTCTTGAAGAACGCGTTGTGCGCCGGCCCGTACAGCCCGTTGGTCGTCTGGAAGATGGGCTCGGGGAGCTTGGCCCAGGACGCCGGCAGCAGCGGGTCGGTGGCATTGGCGAGCAGCTCCAGGGCCCCGAGCTTGTAGGCCGGCGTGTTGCACGAGTCGGCCGAGTAGACCACGTAGACCGTGCCGCCGGGGGAGACGATGCCGTAGGGCCCCTCGAGCACGGGCGAGTCCTCCTGCTCCCAGGCGAGCGTCGGCTCCGCGAGCATGGTGGCGTTGCCGGCCTGTGTTGGGGAGAGAAGCTTGGAGATCCAGAGGGAGGCGCCATTGGGGCTTGCTGGGCCGTCTACGGCGGAGTACTAAACCCACCATTATTATATTGAGTTTAAAGAGGCCATTTAATCGAGAACTTACCAAGAAATATGTAGTATCGTCGATATCAAACAGAGTCTGAAGGGATCAATCCTGATTAGCCTCATATGGCATGATGTAAGAGTCCCGGCTGAGAGCAGCTTTACTCACAGCATCAAGCATCCCTTCGCTGTAATTGGGCGGCGTGATGGGCCCAAGCAGTTCATAATTCGACGATAGAGGATTCTCGGCACCGCCACCGAGGACATACACCCTGAGGCTGGGCAGGACGATGCCCCAATCCGGGTCGCACACGCTCGCGCTGAAGTAGACATACCATCGGCCTCCGACGATGTGCATCTCGGGCGCCCAAAAGTTGCAGGCGATGTTGGGGTTGCTTGTCGTGTCCGAGTAGATAACCTTGGACTCGGCCGTCTTAAGCCCGTCGATGGTCGGGGCGGAAGTGATGCGGACGTCTGTCCATGTTGTTGATGTCAGGTAGTATCTGTTGAAGTTAGAAGATCATCATCGAAGCGGATGGTTTGGTAGTATTTGGTATGTTGGTTAAACGCACAGTCCATCGACATAGACCATTTGAGGGTCGCTCCCTGTCCTGATGGGATTGGTGAACGCGGCAGTCAGCCTCGAACAGAGGCTGACAAGTGTCGCCAGGGACGACAATGCATGCATGGTGAGGTTACTTTCGTCAATGGGTGGAAAGAGCAAAGTACGGTGCATCCACTGTTCCGCCCACTTTATATAGGAAGGGGGCCATATTCAATGTTATTGTAACGACCGTCCAGTAATAAGTCCACTTGCGGGTCACCCGCGGCCTGGTTAAGCTTGTCACTACCACCAAGAACCTGATGCAACTTTAGATGGTATTGGCGCGGTTGATGCTCGGCTATGGAGAAAATCTTGGCGTTCAGCCGGGTGACGAACTGAATTAGAGGGAATGGAGACTCATGGAGAAGTTGGGGACATGATAGGCTCGGTTATTGATGTTGTGTCCGGAAGTTCCCACTCTACTGTAACCCCACGACTACCCAGGTACCCTTCTCTCTCCTCGCGTTATTTGGACGCGGCCATATCAGCGGCGGCACACTCTATATTCGTAGTTATATAGTAACTGGTTTCACTTGTATACCATATACATCCAAAGACATACACAGCACCTTCATACAGTGTTAAACGCTCAAAGACCAATAAAGCAAAAAGAAAAAGTCGTTCTAAGTTGGCCCGGACAAACATAAGCTCTATTACATCTAATATGGGCCACATACAGTCATCCAACTACTAATGGCACATCCATAATAATCCTATAGCCCATTCGCACTCAAGTATTCAAACATGACTTGGAAGCCGGCAGACGCATTGTAGTGCAGCGTGAGCGCGTGCCCAGTATTCGGCTGAAGGTAAATGGACGGATTCACCGCACCCGGGAAGAGCGTCTCGACAAGCTCTGGGGTTCCGATGCCATTGCAATCGCCGCCGCAGGTCGGGAAGTCGTACTCGCCGGTGATGAACTATTACAAGGTTAAGATTGTCAGCAGACTGAGCAAGACGATCACCGCCACAGCTATCATCTATCTTGAACCACCGACAAAGACTTCTAAAGTGGAATTCAATGGGGGAAAGACGGAAGAGAGTTTGTCAACCATACCTGAAGCGGCCCTTTGAAATCCGTAGCAGGCCCAAAAACAACACTCTCAGAAGCATACGTCCCCACTGCCTCAGGCTGCTTAACTTCGTCCAAATAATCCAGCATCTCCGGCGCGAACGCGCCCGCCCTCAAGAAAGTCTTTTGCATATTCTCCGGCCCGGTGGACAAGAGGTATCCTGAAGGATAGTGCGCGAACTTTGCTGGGGCGCTCTCAGCCGCGAAGCCGTGGTCAAAGAAGGACACGTTGACGAGGCCCAGATGGGAGTTGAGATAGTACCCAGTCATCACGGCGCCATCAGAGAGGTCACCGTGGTGGGCAAGGAGGCCGCTGGTTATGTAGGAACCTAGGGAGTGGCCGACGTGGATGATCTTGGATGGTGGGTCTGCCGCGGTGAAAATGTTGGCGGTGGTGTTGGTGGCGGCGACGATGGTAGATGACCCAAGCAGCTTGCCACTGCGCGCGAGCTTGGTCAGCCCAGCTAGTATCTCGACTTCTGTCGGGATCTGCACGATGTCGTAGGCGTCGTCTGGGATCTCAGACTGGCCTGTGCCAAGGCGGTCGTAGGTCAGGAGGGAATAGCCTTGGCTGATTACAGCGTCAAGGTAGGAGTACTCTTGAGGGTTGACCTCGATGTCCCAGTATCTTCTCGTCAAAATCAAATGAAAGAATTAGAAGTTGAGGTCTTCTAGCAGAGAACATCACTGTCTATCTTTGCAATTTCATGGGTAGACTCACCTCTTATCCCACGCTAGACCCTGAGTCGCTATTTGTAGGAAACCCGCCTTGGACCCGCCCGACGCCGAGGGCACACAGAGCTGTGCGCTGATGTTGAAGGTCCGGTCCACTGACACTGGCCCGGTGTTGCGCTCCAGGAAGCTGGGCGCGGACCACGTGGTGACGTTGAGCTCCCAGCCGATAGCATCGATGCCACTGTCAACGCGCGGCATCTCGTAGTCTGATTTTATACGAAATTAATAATCAAGAGATGAGGCACAAAATAATGGGTATGACTGACGAGAGTTGTTGGCGATCACCGGGACAGGGACCTGGAGCTGGACGCATTGCTTGGCAGCTGCGGCTCCTGCTAGGCTCATGAGCTCGGCCATGGCAACAACTTGTATGGTCGAAAAATGTTTCATGGTGCTCTTTTACTAGTATCGCTTTACTTAGGAAAGTTATGTGGTATTCTGCCGATCGTGTCTTGGGTCCTGCTCTTGAGTGCGAAAAAGACGAAGAGCGAGACGGTGCTTTTATATTCGCAAAGACCTATGTCATGGCCTCATCGGCTATTACCTCAGTTCCAAGAATCAGTGATTCCAAAACTCTGGTCAGGGCTGTTAAGTGACTCTGAGTCGTGCGGATGTGGCTGAGCTCATCAGCCCTGTAGATGAGCGTATAGGCGTATAAGCGTACGCATTACGTCCGGCTGCCCAGGTGGCGCCAACAAGATATTCAATGTTGTCAGCAATAAAACTCTACAGCGTCATCATCTAAACAGGTGCAAGTGGCGCACTCGACGCGCTGATAGGGTGAAGCCATTGATATCACCCCAGGCACAACTGCGGGAACCGACCGAGCTGCTTTTACAGACGATTTCGAGACCGAACTGTCACATGAAATTCCTAATAGTTTCGTCCATCTACGTACCACAACCACTGGTCACAGAATTTCGATAATGTTGTCTTCAAATATTATTGTTCTTCCACAATGCACTGCCTTTTGGACGCACTCAGTGTCAAGTCTGTCCAGCAGGAACTCACTCCTTTCATCAGAAAAACGTATTACGAAGCGGGTACTCTGTTAGACATGATTGCAGGATGGCCCGGCTTACACTACAATAAGAGTCTCATTCGATTTGCTATCAATATTGAGCTCATGGCCCCAAACGTATGCACAAAGTTGCGTCCATTTGTGGAGTTTTCTGCGGGCGAGAAGCAGGCGCACAGCCATTTAGCAAGTCTCGCTGAAGCCGGACACGAAGCAGGAGACATCGTCAGGACCGCTACCGATCTTCGAGGTGCTGCCTTCACCCTTCACAACACCCTTGTATCGGTCGCAGCTCTTGCCCGAGTCCTGACAACTGTTGGAGATGCGGCAAGTATCGCCATAGTTGGAGTTGATGCCGCAGAGGACGCCGCCATCTTTGGCAACAACGTTGTCGAGGATGACATTGCGGGGTCCTCCGTTCGCCGTGCAATCACCGCAACTGCGAACGACTTTTCCATAGTCCTCGGCATAGAAGTTCTTGATGGAGACTGTGCCTCGCCCATTGAACTGGAAGATCTTGTCTGAGGCACCCCGTGCGCCACCGCCGATAACGTACGATGTCGAGCCGGCTGCCTGCTTGAAGGTGGCGGCGTCCTCGCACACATCTTCCCACCAGACGTTCTGGATTGTGCTGTCGATTCTTATTAGTGTTATGAAATCGACAGTGGTTGTAAGCCTTTGATGCTACACTTACCACGCTCCGCGACAATGGATCCCTTCGGCTTGGGCTTTGCTCAAGATGGCATTTGAGATCTTGGCTCCGTCTTCGAGGATAAACATGGCAGCAGCCTCGTCGGTCTCCGTCTGTTCTTGGCAGGTGTCGGCTGGACGCAAGCTAGTCAGTGACGGCCTGGACAAAAAGGATACCTGCTGAAGTACTCACGGTTGCGAGAGAATCGCTTCATGCCACCATCATAGGAAGCGCCAGCGGGAACAAGAATTGGCGAGGCTGCTGCAGACTCCCCGGCAGCCGCAGGGAATACCGTGGTGACGCCTGCCGGTGGGGTACCACCGCTAGACCCAGAAGTCGTAGAGGCCTTGCTTGTTGTTGTCTTGGTCGACGACGACTTGGTCGAAGATGTCTTCGAAGTCGTTGTCCTTGTCGAGGACGTCAAGGTTGTTGATGACGCGCCAGAGCCAGACGGTAGACATTGACTGTACCATTCGTTGGACGCGACGCATGAGGCACCAGACACGCACGAAGTCGCTCCAGTCCAGCCAGAGCTGTAGGCACCCGTGTCAGCTCAAGACTGCCGACTGGGCTCTTGCATACTTACCCTCCGCATTGCCCATACAAGGGCGCTTGAGCGACAGCAGTGCCGCTCAGAAAAGCAGCAACAAGGGTCGAGGAGAGCTTCATGATGGGTGAGAGAGGTTTGATTTGATCTTTTGATCTGCTTTATTCCGTCTTCTTTGGGATGATGCTGGGATTATGGCTTATTTGAACTCGAATATGGCATCTGTTATATTGTTCGAGGATGACTTACATGACGATCTCCTTGCCCAGTCTTATTGGTGGAAATTGCGGGTGCTCCAGTTCCATACCAAGAATCGACAAATGTGGTTACTTGCCCTCGACATTGGTCTCTGGCCAAGCGCAGGTACACCGCCCACGAACTATCATTTGAGATCGATACATTAAGGATCTATGAATTGGATCCATCTCTCTTGCGAAACGTTTGCAAATGCGACGTAGTTGCTTTAGCGCGATCACCAAGACGGAAGAATCTCAACCATGCAAGTCGAAGAGTTTAGGTCGAGGCGCTTCGGTAGAGGTTCCGAGAGCTCAGCGTGCTTCCCTCTTACTTCCACAACGGGAGAGCAGAGGAAATGGCTGCGGAATAACATGGAGACTTGATCTGTGAGATCGGATTCTCGGGCCTTACAATCATGACTTGGCGGCCCACACTTGAGGCTTATTATATTAATGGTTGACATCCTAGAAATGGTTGCCTCATAGATTGATCGTGTTAACATGGTCTTGTGTTACCCTTGTCCTCTTATGGCTCTCGCCGCCCTCGCAGCCTGGCGGTCAGATCCCGAAGAGTTCCTCAATCCATTGGCCGAGCTCTGGAGTATAGTCCCGACGCATTGCTGGGGAATAGCGAGTAGGCTGCCTAATAGGAACTGGAGAAGCTTGTATTTAGACTGGGATGAACTTTATTTGATGATATCGCAGTCCTTCATATTTTGCCTTGGCGCAGTTGGTATCTCTTGGAAGGCGAGGTGGGAAAAGTTCGAGGCATTCCTCGCCGGCTTTCTAGTGAGCGGCGCCGTCGGGAGCGATACCTTCCAGCCTTGTCTGTGCGGTACGAGGCTCAGCCACGTGCCCACGTACTGTATTCTATTTCCACTGTTATTGGCACTGTATTTCTTTAAACGCTAGGTCTTGAGCGTTTACCACCATATAAAGGCGCCACGTATTCTACATGTATAGGGATTAAAAACGAAACCACTCGAGGCATTCTTGATGTACTTCTAGTTATTTAATGACTAAGCAGCTAGTGAAATACTCTAACGAAAATAGCTATAGTTTCTATGGAGTGTACTTTCATTGTGCCCGATCTAGATGCAGCTATAAATTGCCCGAGAACCGGTCTAATTTAGACTAGATAGAAAATGGGACAGTGTCCTTCATTACTATACATTACGGACAATCTGTCGTTAAGGCCCAAGTCACACGGTGTTAGACTTTTGTATAGCGGTGTAGACTAGGTCAGTGGGATATCATGATAGCTTCAAGCATGACAGACTAAAATCTACTAAGGTTGGTACCTTGTTAATAGTGCTGGCATGAATAGTTATAGCCTGACGCTATCGCTTATTCTACATAATAGTAGCTTCTTAGAGAGCACTTGAGCTGTATAGTTAAGAGACGATTAGAAAGCTAGATTCAGCATAATTTTATTCATAAAGAACGGTTCAACACATTCTTATGTAGTGAAGGAAAGTGATGAATTTAAGAAGTATGAAGCTTTTTGTTACTAAGTCAGCAAACACCCATGCCCCTTATTTCCTACTTAATGTCCTAACTTCTCTTCTATTATAGCCACATCTGCCATTTTCACTCTTGACAAATTCCGCAATCTGTATGATTTAATTGCTCCAACAAACCCCTGACAATGGCGCAAAAACTTGAACGTGCTCATCTGGGCCCTGAACCCAAAAGAAAATATGTGGAGGAGATACAAAACATTCTCATGCAGATTCAAGTTCGGTCCGCGACGAATCATTTTCCGCTCCAGAAGCCACTCCCAATGCCGGCACCAAACCGTCTGCCCCTTGAGATTGTGGAGTCCATTATAGCAATGGTGGAGTACCAGCCATGCGTTGTCACAAGACGGTCCGAGGAGCGCACATACAGGGCTCTCCACTGGAGGGGTTCCCGCACCTTCGCGGCACTATATCTGACGACAGAACCGCTGCCGCGGAAATTTGACGTCGCATCGCGGATGACACTGCAGATGCGCGCCGCCGAACAGAACTGGGCGAGGATGATGACCGGCGACGGGACGTCCGACGACAGCCGTAGCTGGTTTGAGGTGTGCATTCTGCGTCGCCTACCGTATTCCTCGTCGTTCCACCTGGGCCCTCTTGAACAATTTTTGACGTGGACCTACCGCACGCCGCTGTATGCATGGGAAGACCTTTCGTCTTTGGGCTGGCGAATGGTCCCGTATGAGGGCAACTTCACTTTTAGGGTGCCTCGAAGTCGTATGTATCATGCCCTTTGGGAAGTGTCGCTCGGGGGCTTACCAAATAAACCCCTCTACAGGCACGAAAGTTTCAGGTTGGGACACCTATCAAGCCGACTGGAAAGCCGGACCTAAACCATGTGAAGAGTGTGAGCATGACGACGATGTGCGTGAGCATGTTGGCTATCACGGTCACTTTTTGTCCCTGTTAAGGCCTGGTGATAAGATTGCTGTATGGGCCAGGGCATATGTAGGCGTCCTAATAATACTAACACATCATGCGTGTAGTGCTTGACTAACGTTTCTGTGCTTGAACAGAGGTGGGCATGGAAGTTCAGGGTTGCGGAGGCTCTCGTCGAGCTATCTTACGCAAAAAAATAGTCCTCATATATATCGAGAATCTGACCTTGATGTTGTGGAAGAGTTTTGACAGATGCTTGATAATGCATGGTATCTTCCGCCAGGCACTCGTCGTTGGCATATTGAAACGGATCAAGCAACAATATAACAAGCACCCTGTGAGAGAAACTGGTTTCTGGCTATCTAGTTAGTCAACACTGCCACACAAATATGCATTGTTCCGCCCAAATAAGGCTGCGGTGAAAAGTCCCGATCCCAATCCGGCTGTGAAGTCATTTTTTCGCCGGTGGGACAGAGCCGAGCAACCCAAAGTGGGAGAGGAAGAGCCAATAAATGCTGTGTTTATTCAGGATGATCACCGGTAACTGGCACGAGTTTCAAAAGATAGTATATTGGGATCTCCCTGAGAACATTGGCAGTGACCAATTGCCAGGAAATTCGCGGCCTATATGTGGATGCAGCAACAACAGTCGATGCTTTACTAGCTGGCTACCTCGATGCAATCATAGCAGGATAGATTGCTACCTACCCACTTAACTAGGTAGGCAGCCATTGATGTCACTTGGCAGTATTGAAATTTTTTTAACACTGCCTAAGCATAAGAAGAAGGAGTGTATGGATATAGCACTACAGAAGAAGGGAAGCGGGCCGGATCTGCTTATCCAGGCTCGATAAATGTGGAGAACCTCAACGATGAAGTCTATGTGAACGCATCTGGCACCGGATTGAGAACAAAAAGTAAATGTGAAGCAGTTGCACTTGTAAATGGATTATGAAAAGTCCTAACCAACTACAACAGATAGCATGAGGCTTGCGTGTGCGGCGTCAGCTGGCGACGTAAGTCCTGGTCGAATATCAGGCAGCCGCCGCAGTTATAGAAAATGATAGG
This sequence comes from Diaporthe batatas, assembly GCF_019321695.1. Classification (NCBI taxonomy): domain Eukaryota; kingdom Fungi; phylum Ascomycota; class Sordariomycetes; order Diaporthales; family Diaporthaceae; genus Diaporthe; species Diaporthe batatas. The sequence continues at coordinate 883,665 of NW_025408550.1, forward strand.
TCCCATCTCGCGAGAATCCTCCTCATCCCGCAAGACCAAGTTTTCAAATTCATACCCAAGAGGCAAGTGCCGCACGTAAATACCTGCGCAAGATGGGCAACACATTCTCCTCCACACGCTCCGGCAATAACAGCCGCCCCTCAAGAAGAGAAACCGAGACACCCCAGCTAGAGCCCGCGCACAAAGGATTCAACCCAACCCGCCAGGACATCCAAATCGCAACCCACATCCTCATGGGCCTCCGGCTCCAGGCCGCGCCAGGCCACCTGCCCTCCGAGCTGGCGCTCTCCATCCTGGCCCACGCCGACTACCGCCCCCGCGTCACGAGCAGCCAGGTGGGGCCCATGTCCTACACCTCCGGGGGCGGCCGGCCCTGGTACCTGATGGCGCCGGGGCTGCCGCGGGACTTTGCCCGCGCGACCTCCGTCACGCTGCAGGTGCGCGGCTGCGAGGTCCGCCGGATCGGCCCGGCGGAACCGTACTACCACTACCCCGGCGACAGCGACGACGACTTGACGGACGAGGGGGACCGTCGCCGGCGCGGCAGCACCTGGTTCAAGCTGCTCATCCTGCGGGCTGTGCGCAGGGCCCCCACTAACCCGCCGGTAAATGGATATGTCGTCCACGGGTGCGTGGCCCGGCGGGTGCCTGAGCCTGGGTCGCAGAGGACGCCGTCGCCGAGGAGGCGCTGCGACTCGGAAGACTCGGGCGACTGGCAAGGGGATCCGGACTTCAGGGTGGGGGACGAGTGGATGGCGGTCAGGCACCATGATAGGGTGGTTTGGGTGATACCTAACCACAGCAGCAGAAGAGTATCAGATGATCTACCGTCAGAATTGAGTGGGGAGCAGTTCGATGAGGGCCCCACGGCAGAGGTTGTTCGCCCTCGATGTCGCGAAACTTACCGTCGAGTTGACTGGCCACCGGACAACAACCCTGAAATTCAAGATCCGGAAGCCTTTGTAGACGGCGGGGGTTTCTTGTCTTCGTTGATGCCCGGGGACAAGATAGTCTTGTCGGCTGGGGTGGAGCCTACCGAAGAGGTAAGCAAGCATCACGACACTGCACCATGCAGGATCAAGTATGGGACTAATAGTATCATACTTGTATAGGAACCCGTGGCGATGTTCACGATCAAGGAGGCTATTCTGGAGATAGTGTATGATGCCATGGTTTAGTCTCTCTTACGTGTCGTGCGACGGGGAGTGTGCACACCAAGCAGGCAGACCCGACTGAAGAGTAGCCCACATCCCAAAGTGCAAACAGAACCAACGCATGATGCCACAGAACGAAATTAATAAAATTAGAACAACTACTACACAATGCTAAACACCATTTACCCATGCCATGTGCTTACCGCATGCTATGCACAACCAAGATCTGAATCCTCCCTCACACACACTCCCAGAAGAAAATGACGAATACCTCCCCGATGCTTGCTTTTCACCTGCCCTGACACTCACGAACTCCCCAGAATACTACTGTAGGCATCCTCCACCTCCCCAGCGAGCTCCAACAGGCTCACGATGACAATCTGGTGCGTCAGGTTGGGGAGGCGGTCGCGGTGCAGGCCGATCCACTCGAGCGGCGGCGTCGCCTCGCCCATGTCGCGCAGCTGCGGCGTCTCGATGACGGGCGGCTCGAGCGCGTTGTACTCGTACTTGGACTGCGGGAGGTCCACCTCGGCCGTGATCTTGCCCTGGCCCTGCGCCGTCTTCTTGCCGCCGCCCTCTTCCTTCTCCTGCTCCTGCTGCGAGGCGTCAGCCGGCGCAGGGGAGGACTGCTTCTGCGGCTCGGGGAGCACGCCCGTGACCTTGATGGCGGAGGGCAGCACGACCTCTCTGCCGTAGGCCTGCGCGAGGGTCTTTGTGTGGTTCGCCCACATGCCGCGGATGTACGAGATGCGGCTGTAGTTCCACCCCACCTCGACCTTGCCCTCGAACGCGCTCTTGAAGATGTAGTCGATGTGCCGCGACTGCGGGCTCTGCCACGTCTGCATCACCGCCTCCACCTTGGGCACCTTGAGGATCGTCCCGCCCCGGGACCCCGTCGCCGACGCGGTCACGTCCTCGACCGTCAGCTCGCTCAGCGCCTTGGGCGCCTCCATCGTCCGCACCCCGGCGAGCCCGATCCGCAGCTGGCCTAGCGTGAGGCCCAGGATGCTGTGCACGCGCCGGTCGTCGATCGACGCGGCGAAGCGGGCCTGCGCGTTGAGCGCTTCCATCTTGAACACCTGGTGGTCCGAGAAGGTGGTGGGGAAGATGCCGAGGTTGAGCGCCTTGAGCGTTACCACGACATCGGTGTCGAGCGAGATGGGCGCTTTCGCCAGGACGTCATCGCCTTGGGCTTTGGAGATGGACGGTCTCTGGACCGCCACGATGCTGGAAGCGATTGACCCTCTCTTCATGAACTTCTCGATCTCCTTGAGTGATGTCTGGAAGCTGGCCTTGCGCTCTGCCACGAGTTTGGTAAACGCTTGGTACAGAGCCACTCCTTGCGCAGCAGACGTGGTGGTTCCGAAGATTTGCACCGCCTCTCCGTCGAAGGTCGCCACGAGACGGTCCCCGCTGCCCTCCTGGGCTCTTCTGACATTGTACATGAGAAACTTCATTGATGTTATGTCCGCAACGAGGAAGGCCTGGTAGTCAAAGGCGGCCTTGATTCGGAACTGACTGAAGGTGACCGAAGCCTGGATCATGGGCGTCTCGTTGAGGGCTTGCTCTCTGTGCGGCCACTGGATTGCAGTCCGTAGCTTGAATTCCCGCATTGCCACGAAACCGCTCATGCGGCCCTGACTGTCCACCCCGATCCTTTCAAAACCTAGGCAGAGATTTTGCTCCCAGTCTGAGGATTTCTTGGACGAGACCCAGAACTCGTTGATGGCAAACTTCGACTTGCCTATCGCTTGGCCGAGATCAACATTTATCACCAGAGCAGACATAGATACGGTAGCGGTCCAGGGGAAAGCCGCTGTTGCAGCCACCTGCTGATATCTCTGCACCAGATGCCCCTGCGGTCCTTGAGACGTCTCCGTCTGAAGCTTAGCCATCGGATTCGTCGAAGTCTGTCGGACGTCGCGTGGTATCCAGATCTCCCTGAAGAGCAGGAAGTCCTGAAGCTGCTTTGCGTTGACAGAAACCTCCATAGGACTGAGCTTGAGGATGGCTGACACACCACTGGTGCCACTGACATGCTTGCTGTTCATCAGTGACAACACAATCGAGTCCACGTTGAATTGACCTGTCTCTTCCCGGGAGTATACATGACGGACAGAGGCGTGCAGGTTGGCTATTGCTCCGGACATGGCGAAGAAGTTGCCTTGATCAGCAGAAGCAACGGTATTGACTGTGAAGTACATGTCGTCGAACCCAGCTGACGCCGCCACGCGTGCGATGGGTTGACAGCTCAGCGTAAATTCTTGCTTGCAAATACGCAAGCCCAAATTCACCTTGAGCCGGCCAATGACAGCACTAGGGTCTAGCAGGTAGTCCTCCTGGGCAGCCTTGGTCTTAGCCAGAGCTTGCTGCGGCTCTACCGCCTTGGCTGGCTCATTTGCGAGGACCTCTTTGATGCTGGACGTCATGTCCAGCACCAGAGGAACGAAAGATGGGTACAGCGTATTGCTTGAGGCGTCGATCTTGATTTCGCCGTACAGAGAGGGGTCCTCGTTGCCGGGGTCCCTGTACTCGACCTTGAACGCAACGCCGGGGGACTTCAACACTGTGCTGCTGCCAGTGTCGTCGGCAGTAAATTGCCCATACTTCCCAGCAAGTCCAGCACGCGTCGCCCTCGATGAGCGAGACGCGTCATCGGCTTCCTTCTTAGCTGCCAAGTAAACAACCGCTCCGGCGAAGTCAGCATCGACGAGGAACGATTCCATCCTCTTGTTCCCGAACAAAGTCTTTCTTGGCTCCAGTGGCTTCTCCGCTGATGCCGCTGCCTGACTAGGTCTCCGGGGTGGATTCCAGTGCTCTGAGGCTTTTCGCACATTTTTGACGGACAGGTTGATGGAGTCAGCGACGTTAGAAACTGGTATGACGAATCCAGATGTGAGGCGTAGGTTAAGAGACTTGCCAACAGCCTGAAAGGCCATGCGGCGAGTGTTCGATGTGGATACATAAGCCACATTGAAAACCACCTCAGGCATCAGGGCCGAGTTAGCAGACCGCAATCTCTCGTCCTGGCCAATTGGAACCGTCTGCACTTGGAAGTTCTCGATTGTGAGTCTGGCGGAATTCCTTGTGCGGGTGCCCAGCTCGATCTTGTCCCACGTGAAAACCAGGTCCTCCTTGCCCTCCACGGGTTCTTCAGTGCCGGTCAGGACGAGCCAGCGGATTTGCATTTTCCGAATCTCAAAGTTGTACCTGATTGTGGAGAGGAAGGAGTCGAGGAAATCTGTTTCGACCGATCCCTCGTCGTCGTTTATGGTGATCTTGGGTTTGGTCTGCCTCAGCTTGCGCAAAAGTTCAAGCTCTCGGGATGTGTCAAGGTCCTTGATCTTGTCGCCCATGTACCCGAGGACATCGACAGCCGTGGAGATGGTCTCAGGTGAGAGAATCACATCAAATCCATCAGTAGCAACGTTGAAATGTCTCTGCTCAGACCCGTCCTCCGCAGCCGTGGAGGTCGCCGTGATTAGCGCCCCAAACGCCAACCGGCCACAGGTTCGAACGTCGTCCTCTGTGCCTCTGGCTATCTCCATTTCTATCTGCCGCAGGTTCACGTGGACCTCTGGGAAGTCAAGGACAGGCCTATGAGGCTCTGGTCGATTGGCCACCCGCAAGTGCACTCCACCCAGATGGAACAGAATGTGGGCCAATGGCTCCGCATCCGACTTCAAGGGTGAGTTTCCGAAGATCTCGAGACCCTCGCATGTGAGATGGGCTCCATAAACCAGGGGCTTCTTGGGCTCGTCTGGCGACATATTATCCATCAGCGGAGAAGGCGATCGTTGGTCAGAGTCGAAGCTCTCCCGAATATGTCCTTGGATGAGCTGCACTTGTTCTTGGATGTCATTCACCGAGCTTGATATCTCGGGGCGATTGAGGGCACTGAGCAAGCTGTAGACTGCAGAAGCGTCAAGCTGGATGAGCTCAATCGACGCAAAGGTAGTGACAGTGGTCTCAGACTCGTCCATCACTGTCTTTACCCGTCCGTTCGTGGGGGGTATTTGAAGAAGTGACAAAGACCGCGGCTTGTTGTTAACTACAATTTGAATCTCGTGAGAGTTCTCCTTGACATCGAAATCGAAGATAACCTCCTTGCCAAAGTTAGCTGCCATAGCAGCACGAGCCACGACACCGGAGATACGATACGTCAAGGACTGTAGAAGAGGAACGCTGATGTAATACTCGTCAAGGAACATTGCAAGGTTCACTCTGAAAGAAGACAGCCTGTCCTTGATCTTTGGCTGCGGATGTTTGGCCTTCGGTGACGACGAAGATGGTATGTGGTTTTTCAACCGATATAGCTGTGCTGCTTCATCCTTGATCAACAGGTCGAGGACTTCCAGCAGACCGATTGGGTCTTGCTGGACCGCAAACGAAAGCTTCTTGCTGCTGGCCGAGGCCTTGATAATGTGGGAGTCAGTAGTCTCTGTGGCCTGCAACGTATGAGAAGCGATCAGGGCCGGATCACGCAGCTGGAAGACACCGAGGACTTGGGTGTGGCTGCGCAGGCGCGACGTGAAGGCTTCACAGCTGAGAACAAAGTCTGTATCGGTGACGTCTTTCGAATCGTGCCGAATAAGCAGGGACCCTTTCATGCCATCGGCGAGGGACACAGAATTTAGGTTGATGGCATCGAATGCCATTTCGCCGCGGCCGATTGACATAACGACATGAAGAGACTTGCTGGTCGACTTCGCAGGAGTTTTGCCGGTTTCTTCGGCTCGAGCTTCTTTCTGGGTTTGCAGCCTGGCGAAAAGCCTCAGAACATCCTCTGCAAGCTCGCAAAGGTCCCAGTTCAGTCTGATCGCGCCTTCACCGCAGTAGACATTGAGCATGGTCAGGGGGGAAGCCTCACTGCGGGATTCTGGGCTGGAGTGAGAGCTCAAGACGTTCCCGTCCTGGAATCTGGCAGTGACATCGGTGAGGACGATCTCATTCTGTTTCGGGCCAGGATCGAGTACGAATCGCGTATCTCGGAGGCGCACAACAGCAAGGAATGCCAGGTCTGGTCTGGACGAAGCTGGCTTTGCGCTTGCATCCTTGCCAAAAACGTTCTGTATGAGCTCCGAATTGTTTATGCTGCCAAGATCCCAATTCCGCCAACGTTCGAAGGCATGCACGACTTGCTGCCGGACATCGGCAGGGAACTCGAATTCAGATCCCATGCATTCGATCTTCAGGCGCTCCTTGTTGTTCGGGTTCAGCGTTGTCCACATCTGCCTCAGCCGGGCGATCAGCTTCCATGAGTCGAAGGTCCGTAAATGTTGCTTGGCAGATCGCAGAACAGCTGAAGGTCGGATCAAGAATATCGGATCAATTGAATCATGTCCCTCAGTCACAAGCTTGTAGGTCAGATACCTAATAAGCCTACTTTCGCGAGCGAGTGTAGGCTTGAACATCTTCTCCAACTCTGTCGCCAATGCAGTGGTCCGGTGAATCAGAGCTGCGAGATACTCGATCTTTTCTGATGAAAGGCTGCTTGTTATGCTGCCAACTTCACCGTCGAGATAGGTCATGTCTTTGGTACCCATAGAAATAATAACATTTTCAACTTGTGCCTTTAATGCCGCATGCGTGTCAAGGTGTACCGCGAGACGCTCAGCCGCTGACAGCTCCAGGACACCGAGCCTGACATGGAATGAGCTTTTTTCCTGGACGGTGGTCAGGTCAAAAGGGTCCTCCCATGAGCTCTGAGTCCGTGTCGTGAGTACGAGGTCGCCCACATGAGCGTCGTATTGGTCTTGCTCCTCTTGCGGCGGTTCCGAGGAGTCCAATTCGGAGGCATTGACGAATCTGATGTTCGCCTTGGGTATCCTCAGCATCAGATCGCTGACTTTCCCTCGCATCTTCTTCTTGCTTTGTTTGGAGAAAATGTCGCCCATTGCGTCGACTTGCAAGGAATCGAGTATGTCCTCCGGGTCTGAAGGTTGCAGCGCAGATAGAAGTGATGAGATGTTCTTGACAGCGATCGGGTTTAGGAAAGCCGTCAACCCGGCGGGCAGTTCCACCATCACACTGGAGTACGCGCTGTCCTCTTTCATATTGTTTGGGTCAACATCCCCTAGGTCGAAGGCCGTGGCTGATCCCGCGGAAGCTTCCTCGGCCGTCTCGATGCTGGAATCCAGAGTCTCCACGATATCCGGTTGAATTGTCTCGAGAGGGAAGTATGGCGCAAAGTATTGACTGGAGAAAGCCACCGTGTTGTGCACCTGGTCTCTCCTGTCGGAGGCTTCTGCGTATGCACTGTAAAATGCCGAGTGACGACCGGTGGACGCAGAAGGATCTCTACGGTGTAGGCTCTGCTGCCCAATCGCTGTCAGAGGCCTGAGCCCCTCAGGTAGTCTGGAGTGGCGTGAAGACTGCCGCGAACTCAACGGTCTTTTGATGCTGCTCTGACTTGAACTTGATGTGCTAAGGAACGATGATTTGTGCTTGAGACCCACGAAGTGTTGCGATGTGTCGCTGGACATCAAAGACTCGTTGTCGTATGGCACATCCTCCTCGGTCGTGGGTTGCGGGACCGGTGGCACAGGCTGAGCCATGGGGTCGATTTGTTCCGGGTTGAAGGCGCCGAGGAGACCCGGAAGGAGGAGGAAAGGCGTTCGCAAGCTCCTCTGGTCTTCACGCCTGATGAGCTCTTGTTGAAGTCTGCGCTCATTGGAGAAGTCGGACTTCCGTGCTATGGTGGCCAGGTGAACGCTCGTTCGGACCAGGAGATTTGTCTCGACTGTATCATAAGACCTTGTTCTTTGCCGAGACGCGGACTCTGCATTTACACACGACAGCTGCACGTCCGGTATCTTGACATTGGCTCGCTTCGAGTAGTGCGATCTCGCCCAGTCATTAAAGTTGACGTCAATGGAGCCGGTGGAAAAAAGGAAGGCGGCTTCCTCAACGTGAAGCCACAATCGGACAGAAAGCAAAGAAACTCGCAAAAACGTCACGTCGTACAGGATGACCGAAGCGGGAGGGGCCAATGCATTCTCGTCGTCGTCGAAGCTCAGGCCGAAGGCTTTGCCTCCTCTCATGAGGGCCGTGAGGAAGTCGGCGGTACACTCTCCAGTGACCGCGCCTATGCCTAGATCCCAGTTGCAGAGATAGGTTGGTTCTGTTGGCGGTAGTCCAAATACACGGTGTCCATAGACGTTGATGCCATCGATGAATAGTTGAGTAGTGGCCGTGGCACTGAGAGGTGTCTCCTGACCGCTTTCTCCATGTCCCAGCGACAAGTGGAGCGGGCTGATAACCAAATCCAAGTCCATATAGTAATTCGTGAACCGCAGATCTGCTGAAATTTGCGGCCCATCGATCTGCACATTGTTCTCCGAGGAGTATAAATTGGCAGGCAAGAAAATCTTGGGGTCATCGAGCCTGACGCTCAACATGACATCCATGTCATTGGACTTCTTGAACGGGGCCTTCACCCCGAGGTCTGCGTCAGGGTTTTTCTGCTTCGCATCAAGTATGTCCTGAAATTCCTCCAAGGTCTTGAAGTGTACGTCGTCACCAAAGTAATTGTCCTTCAATTTCATGACATATCTAATCACAAAACCATAGAGGTGGACGACGGGAGACTGCCCATTTACGTTGACCACGAGCGTATCCGTCAATGATGGAGATGTTCCAGCGTTGTAATGATACTGGCCATCAACAACTAGGTTTTCCAGTCTTGCAAGGTCCATGGATTTGACAAAGCTTGCTTGCGTGTTCCATGGCGGAACGTGCAAGCTGAGGAAAGCCTCATCGGCGCGGACATCGAAAGGGATCATGCTTCGTGAAGGCCGAAACTTGTCGAGCGAAATACACGTGCTCGATTCGAGAAGAGGGCTCTTGACAATTATATATGCATTGTCTTCGAGGTCTGTCGGCTTGTTGATGATGTTTCCGTCGTTAACATTGAGGTAGAGCTTGAGGTTCGAGAAATGGAGGTCCAGGAAGTACTTGAAAGGTGTGAAGACGAGATAATCGGCAGGCGGCCCACTTGACCAGTCATTGATGAGATCTGTCAGGAGAAAGATGTGGTCCCTGAGGATAAACAGCTCTAGGGCGTCGGTGGCTATATCGAAGCGCCATTGGCGAAGCGAATTCCACTTGAGGGGTGTGGAGAGGTCACAGGAAATGCGCTGCTTGCCAGATCGCCAAAGAAGTTCGTGGTTGATGCTGCTTGTAATCTCGGTCTTAGGGAAGTCGAGGTCAAGAGAGCTGGTGAATCCATGGGAATGCGCGACCATGTCCATCGAGTACGATATCGTGGCATTAGAGGCAATCTTAACATCAAGCCATCCGTGTTGACGCTCGAAACCACCTGTGGCACCTTGGTCATTCTGCTTAAGCCGATTCCTCGCGCTGCGCTTGTCACGGTCCTTGTCGGTTCGTATAGGAGGCTCTTGGCCTCTGAACTTCCAGTTCTTCGACTCCTCCCGGATCGGTACTCGGAGGGTCACGTCATCGTCGAGTTCAACATACAATTTGAACTGAGTAGGAACCCTGTTGGCCCCTATTGGAAGCTTCTCAGCTGGTTGGGAGTCCTTGCACAACCCCGGGAAGAACACCCGTTGCAATTCCGCACGGTGGCGATCCGCCCATGGTCCGTAATTAACGAAACCGCCTTTGATTGACAAGTTAATTCCCCAGGCAGGTGGTTCATCACCGTTGATATTGTCACCGTCCTCAGACCGTGTTGCCTTTTCGACGGTGCCGGGTCGACGAGGTGCAACGAGGGTCGGGGTGTCCCAAAAGATGGTGATGGTTGCTTCTGGCGTGTCCATAATGGTATTCACAGCAGCATATTCCACGCCAGCCCATCGCAACTGTTCATTTCGCTCAAGGTCATCCAAGTATCTCGAGAGACCTTGCCAATGGTTGGACCCGGGGGTTTGTCTGTCGGCAGTAGCAAGAGGGCTACGCTCTCCTGGGGAGAATGACTCGACGGATGATCTCCAAAAGGGGACCAGATGCCGCAGCTGAGAAATAGCCTTGCGTCTGTAACGGCGGAAGAACGAGCGCCTAGGCAGGGGAGCAGAGTCCTTTGCCACTTGCTTCTCTCGGACTGCCCTGTCCACTTGATCCTCTCTGTAATCTAGGTTATCCCTCATCTCAATGACAGGGCTATCGAGTTTGATCTTGTAGATCTGCCGGTACGGATCGGGCGTTTCTGTCGCGCTTGCATTGATTTCACCTGAGAACCCCTTGGCGTTGACGATCATGATGGCCTGCGTATTCTCGTTGCCCATGACCACAGCAGCCTTGTTACATTGCAGATTGATCGGATAGAACTGGAGCAATAGCGGAAGCTCATCTTTAGAGTCCGTTTTGTCCGGGTAGGTGGCATTCTCTTCGTCTGACCCAGAGGACTGCATTGTTGCCCTAGGCTTTCCGAACCCATTCATGCTACTCGTGGACTTTTGCGGCGAGGAGTCCCGCTGAGGGACGTTTGATGTCCTCTCGCCTCGTCTCCTCAGCTTGGAATGTTCCTCTTCCTTTGGTACGGGAGTCGCACTGGTTTCCTCGTCGACTAAGCCGGCCAATATAGTGTCGTAGGCAGCGCTGCGGTTGTAAATGAACCACTCGAGCCCAGACATGACAACATTGACCCGGCATGGTAGCTTTGTGTTCTTGTCATTGCTGCCCTGAGCAGCATCGTGGACCCCAACTTTTACTCTTTCGATGTCTGCGTCCCGCACCCTCCATTGCCAGTACGACCACGTGATGTATGCATCGTGTACGAAGATGGTTTCGTTGTTCCCGTGGTACCGAAGGCCCTTTATGAATATACGACCGGCTAGCAGGGAGATCTGAAGGGCCTTGATGTCGATGTATATGCCGTAGACATTCCAAAGATATGATCGAAGCACGAGGGATACGAGCGAAGCTACTGCTCTGTTGAAGTAGCCGAGGAAGAAGACGGAGAGCACGACGGCGGCCAAGCACCAGGCAAGGAAGATGCTACAGGAAGTGAACATGTCAGCGCAACATCCCACAACAATGGAGTCGCCAAGTCGCAATGTCGCAATGGATCGGGGGGGGGGGGGGGCATACCCGCTGAAAGGAGAGTTCTCGTAGGGACTGTCCCCCAGAGGACTCCTGTCCATCTTGATCGCGACACAGGCCCAGACCTTGTCTCAGCTAGCTGCGGTCGCTTTCGCAGGTGGCGGTCGCGGCTGTCGACGCTTCCCAACCTCTGTCAGCTCCTCTGCGCTTGACTGCAATCGCCATGCCTTTTCATCCCATTCCCTTTTCCCTCCCGGTCGGCGGATGATTATTCGAGGTCGTAGGGCAGGCAGGGAGTTGGACGGGTCGGCTCGAGGTTCGCAGTAGCTCCAATTGCGGGCGAGAACGGGTTGCTGGTGTTCGTATGGTGTCGCGTCGTCAAGCTCCAATTCCCCAGGATCATTGCCCAGATCATTAAACGGGTGGACATGGACAGGGGTCGCTGGCAGCTGCAGCCTGCAGCTTACCGAATGCACCTGTGCGTGACGTACTGTCATGTACTGAACCCGCTAACCGGCGGCCCAACTTCGGCTAATTAGCTCATTTCAGGCAAAAATTTAAACCTCAAGGCACTGTTTTTCAGCACCGAGAGCTCGATTTTCGGGTCTAAATATTATAAAACAAGTTAATTTTATAAGATTAGAGGTTCGTACTCTTTAAGACTAAGTGAAAGTTAATATAAGACTATTTAAATTAAGTTAATTCATTAATTAAAAAGCTTAAAAAGATCTAAAATACCTTAAAAGTTTTAATATTTAAATTAGAATTAAATTAGTTTTTTTATTAAAAGTTACTTTAAATATAATTACTTTATAAAAGAGAGTTAATATTTATTTATTTAACTTTAATATTTATTTATTTAATATTTTAAACTTATTTAATATTAACTTTTAATAAAATTATATAAAATATAAAATATAAAATATAAAATATAAAATATTAAAATATAAATATGTATTTTATATAATATTTAAATATATAAATATAAAATATAAAATATAAAATATAAAATATACTTATAATTCTAACTTTTAATATATAAAGTTTATATAAAATTATATATTTAATTAAAATTCTTTAAATCTTTAATATTTAATATATAAACCCTTTTATACTTCTTTTAATATACCTTTTATACCTCTTTTAACACACTTTTTAATATCTTTTAATATACCTTTTAACACCCTTTTAATACACCTTTTAATATACTTTTAATACTTTTTAACTTTTATATATTTAAATATTAATTAAATATTTAGATATTAATTAACTATTAAAAATAAAAAATAAAAAATAAAAGTAAAGATTATACTTTTTAACTTTAATATTTTTAACTTTTAATATTTTAAACTTTTAATTTTTAATATTTAATTAATACTTAAATATATATGAGTTAAAAGGTTTAAAAGGTTATTAAAAAGTGTTAAAAGATATATTAAAGGTATATTAAAAGTGTTTATATTTTAAATATTAAAAATTAAAAAAAAATTGTATTATAAAACCTTTTAATACTAACTTAAAAAGTACTTATAAATATAAAAGAGGTATTAAAAATAAATATTAAATAAATTTATAGAAATTATTAAATAAGTAGATATTAAAGTTAAATACGTGGATATTAACTTTATAAAAAGTTATTTTATAGTTATTATATTATTCTTTATATATTAATAGAGTTGCCGCTTATTATATTATATATATTAAACTTATTAATATAATATAATAAACTTTAAAATACTTTTAATATAAATGTATTATAATATATAAACTTTTAATATAAGTATATATAGTATAATAAATTAAAATATAAAAGTGAATTAAGGGATATATAAATAAATATATAAATAAATATATAAATAAATAAATAAATAAATAAATAAATAAATAAATAAATAAATAAATAAATAAATAAATAAATAAATAAATAAATAAATAAGTAAGTAAATAAATAAATAAATAAATAAATAAATAAATAAATAAATAAATAAATAAATAAATAAATAAATAAATAAATAAATAAATAAATAAATAAATAAATAAATAAATAAATAAATAAATAAATAAATAAATAAATAAATAAATAAATAAATAAATAAATAAATAAATAAATAAATAAATAAATAAATAAATAAATAAATAAATAATCTTTTTTCCTTCTCCTCCTTCTCCTTTTATCTTATCTTATCTTATCTTATATAATTACTTAATTAGCTTTCCTCTCCTCTTTCCTCCCTTTCTCTCCCTCTATTACCCTCCTCCCCCTACCCCCCCTATTTACACTTAAACCCACTACATTACACACACTAAGCTCCTTAATATAATTTAGTAGACTTAAAAATACCCTTAGTATAATGGAGTGTAGTGGGCTTATTTACACCCACTACACTACACTACTACACTAAGTGTAGTGAACGGCAACCCTGTGTATAGGTACCCTAGGTGTTAAGGCCATGGGCTGATCGCCCGCAGGACCAACCAGTGGGTCCGTGCACCCTGCTTTTATCTCATCAGCCCAAGTGGCCTCTCTCGGCGCGTGATTGCAGCTTTGCTGCTTCCTCCGTACTATTCCTTAGGCAACTCTAGTTTTGAATCAACAATCCTTCTCATACAATTTAAGCCTCTTTTACCATAGGTCATGAGGGCCGTCTCACTAGGGTAGATACCTTGAATCTCTGATATAATAGTTCTTATCCTAGCACAGGCTAGAGTCTAGTAAATAAAAACAACTATGTAAATATCTAAGTACCTAGACATCAAGACCAACTAAACTTTCGTGCTTCTAAGATCTCTATAAGTCAATGGTTTGCTGATTCTAGTCGGGCACGCCAGTGATTTTGCGAAAGCGATGTCGTTTTCCGAGCCCATGGCCAAAGTCTTTCCCTTTTCCGTATCGGTAGGCCTATTGTGCTTCTCCCAGATTCTGGCCACCTCTCGATGTGTGTTATACCATGTTAGGTATGGGACACCATTGTTATTTTGAGTTTTGATCTTGTGCATCCACTTTGGGTCTAATCCAGTCTTGTCAGCTTGCAGAGTCCATTGTCTTAAGGAAAACGTGGGTAGCTGTAGATAAACTCACCGGCCTCATGTTCCGATCTCCAGTCCTTCATCTCGATGATTTTTCGGACTATATCGTGGTTCATTGTGTATACCATCGAGTGAGCTTTCCAGTCACCCCCTCCAATTACAACGTCCAACAACATAGGCACGCCAATATTGTATCCGGAGTCGAAAACATCAGGTAGGCCTTTGGTGTACCAGAAGTGGGGGAGACCACCGAAAGTCTCTTTGCACCACATCCAGCCAGCTTCGCCACGCTCTGAATCCTCGTAAGGGCCATATGACGGACCAGTGTGTGGGGGCGTGGCAAGCGAAGCGCGACCGGAGAGATACCCCGTGAGGCAGTGCACAAACTCATGGGCGAGTGTGACCGAGTTACAGAATACAGCACGCTCAAAGCTCATATGGGCATATTCTTGACGTTCGACAAGAGTTGCAAGAGTTTTCTCACCCACAGCCGGCTGCCCCTTCTTTCTGCGTTGTTCATTTTCTTGCTCAATCTGGCTCCGCTGTGTCATGAAATCATCCACGGCGTCAGCAGCGTCCAATAGTCCATCCACCATCTGTAATAGTCGTCAGCCTCATGAACGTTGAAAATAAGGGTGGTTGTCCGGCTTACGCCCTTGTTCAGGTAGATAACAGCTGCTTCTTCCGGTTTATATTTAGTCATGTCAAAACCAGTGAACCATCTCTGGGTAAGACCATAACCTTGTCCGATACTTGGCGTGATACAAACTGGAATGCCGTGACTTCTGACTTTCGCCAGAAAGTCATTCACAAACCATTGCATCTCGTTGATATTTCTTCCAACGAATAAACCTATTCAGGTTTATTTTCAACCTTTGCTTCCTTTCTGCGCCTTTCGACAATCGTTGTTCCCACTTTCACGAGAGCTTCATGGCCGGTGGAACTCTCAAGAAGCGCCAGCGCTAGATGGAAACAGTGAGACATGGCGGTCTTGATCCTTTGATCAACAACTGGTCCAGGCTTTTGTTTCACGTCGTTTTCTGGCGGTACAGAAAAGCGGACCTCTCGAGTGAATAATCGCATGGTCACCATGCCAGGACAGAAAGCCTTTGGAATCGTCGTACGACCATCATTTCCACCACTCGATGACGGGCGTTTGGTAGCAGTGGCAGCGGTAGGGGTGTTCGTAGCGGTGGCAGGAGACGACTTGGACTTCGTGGTAGTTTCATGACGTTCAACAGAGTTCGCGGCCGGTTTGGAAGCAGTGCTTGTATGGGCATTGTTCGAAGAAGTATTGGTGCCAGTTCTTTTCGCGGAAGGCTGATTAGAGCCTTGGTGACCAGTGTTGGTGGAAGAATCAGTGGTGGCAGTTTTTCGGGAAGGTCGATCAGAGCCTTTCTGACCAGCGTTGATGGTAGAGCTGGACTGAGTCATTGCAGTCTTTGTTTCAGGATAATGCTGAGTTATGGTGTGTTTTATATACTATTTGATCTGCGAGCAATTCGTGACTAGATACACACCGTCTGGTACTGAAAAGTGGCCCGGTATATAAGGAAGACAATTTAGAGCAGGGTATGGTAAAACAAATGTTTGAGAACGGTTACCTCCAGGGCAATATCCGTAGAACGTGGTGGGAAACTTATAAGTTATGATGGGCAGCAAGAATGGTGGTCGTATAATGATGATGGTCTTCCAAGTTATGATCCAGCACTATCATCACCCATCAAGGGAGAAAGTTTGGACCTTATATAACGAAAATTGAGTTGCTTCGATTCATTGTAGATGGGTCAACTTCAAAGCCCAGCGCAAAGCATATTTATTTTTATCCAGGCTACATCTGGTCACGACCTGGTCAGGACCAGAGGCGGCCAAGCGCAACCTACAGGCGACGTCTCATTGCTGGTTCGTGGTGGATATCAGCTGCTCCACTGTCGAGGATAAAGGACAAATCAAGGTGGCTCGAACACTCTCCGCCAGCCGGTCAACCCTGGGAAGCCTTTGGAGACCAGCCTGAAATCCGGGACGACCATCCTAAAGAGGAGTTTGAACCTAAACATAGACTTCATGAGACCCTCAGGATTCGTCGACCCATGAGTTAGGCTGGATTGTTGAACCAACATGCGGCGCAAGGTGCTGTGGGGACCGGACTTATCATGTTCTTATCGCGAGGCTGGGAATAGTCACGGTGGGGCAGAACTTGAAGGACTCGGCTGAATCAATTGGAGTGACGATTTCCCCAGAACAAAGGCAAGATATGATTGAACCTTCAGATTCATGATCCTGAAGTCCATTCAGTCTTGAGGTGCTACTCACCATCACGCTTATCAGGCCTGCTGATGAACAGGCTTTCTATGAACCAGTCTTATACATATGGATTGGTCACATAAGGATTTCTCGTGGGAAAACCTGGGGTGGGCAAAGGAAGCATCGTGATTGCACTCTTGATCTTCCTACAAGGGTGATTGGGACGTTGTCAACTGGTGTGAGAGAGAGAAGGTGGGCTTGTGCATTGGAACATTGAAGAGACTCGTGGATGTGCTGCACCATACCAGCCACCCCTTACTAGCCTAACTCTCCAGGTCTGCGCCCCCTAGACCCGGTCGATTTTTGGGTCGTGAGATTGATTACGTAAGCCAAGTTGGCCCCTCCACTTGAATTCCTTCAAAAGACCCGTAGACCATTTGCTACACATGCGCAACCTTCTACTGACCAACTTTTCCACAACACAAATCTACTACCCTAGGGTAGCTTTCCACCATCCACTACCTATGATAAGATTGTCATATTTTCCCCAAAGCAATGGATCCACCATCAGGGTCATCATTCGTCCCCACTAGTTTGATTCTAGATGACGATGACTCGGGCATGGAATACAAGACAGTTCCACCTCCAGCCTCAATCGAACGATCGCGCGCCATCGAGATACTGGACCAACCACACACGGTACGATTCTGTGGTGCCATGATGAACATTCTACATTCGAAACCTGCGGAATTTACTTTCGCTCAACTTGTAGACGGGCTACCTTTGGCAAAGGTGGCTTCAGTCTCGAGAGCATTACGATATGAAGAACCCGTCAGAAACCACAAAGAGCTGTGTCCAGGTGCTATGGATAAAGTTAGAGCTCTTCGAGATACCTTTGATCCAGCTAGTCTTGATCTGCCTGTTGAGGTCCTGAGACGATACCAAAATATACCGGCTGGATCACGGGCATCGAAACTACCCTTCATTGAACTCATCGTTGTAGCTGTCCACCGGCTTGCTGTGCTTATTCACAGAGAGGGCAACCTTCACAAGGAGAAGGATCCCACTTTTGACCAAGGCCGCCCTTTTCATAGGTGGAGCGGCAAACCTTACCCGACGCCTTTCTGTCTGATCCACTATTCGGACCCAGAGCAGTACCCCGATGGTGTGGCGGATCTCGCCGGTTACTGGGCCGAGAACTGGATATTTGGTGGTGTTGTTGTCTTCAGTAGGGGAGAAAGTGGAACGGAGGTAAGTCGAGCCTCTCAAACAGCACGGGGATGAGCGGTGCTACTCAGGGTACAATGTTCTCTGACTGATTGTCGGCATGGAACACAGTGCAACGGTGTGTGGTTACATTCATGCAAGGAGTACACCACAGACAGTCTTTGGGCCTTGACAGAAGACCAGGTAGCAAGGCTCCTGGGCTTTCTAGAATCGAACAAACCCCCGGATTGCCCGCTTCCGATCAAGCTGGAAAGGGCCAACCGGCGACGCGTGGACCCTGACAACTGCATCCCGGAGTACAACATCTATAGGGACCGGTGGGAGCGCAAAATGAGGTACCCGGATAGAGACAGTTGGGAAATGCTTGTCTCAGGCAGGCCAGACGTGGAGGTTAATTATCCTTTGAGCGAAGGGGAACCCGATCTGTTTTGATGACGTCTCCATACCTCAAGTGCTAGGTACTGTCCTGGCTGTCAGAGTGATATGTATCAAATACCACTGGAGGAAATACTTTTGGGAAAGCATGATCTTCCGCACTCGACCTCAGGCCCAGGGAGAGATAATAGCCAAGACGCAGAGAGCAATTTGAAGTAGCCACAAATCCAGTGATGGCAGCTGGGCTGGCGCAGCCGCTTTGATGCCCTCAAGTGCTTATGCCGGGCACCTTTGGACGATTAGAGCCAGTTCAAAAGCGCATGGTGGAAAATGTGACACTCTACGCAATGTTGGTCCTACATCATTCCAACATCCTAGTGCCAGAACAGAATTCACCTCGCCAGTCTGGGAGAGTACAGACGGTCGAGATCTACAAAGGAGGACCGGTCAACCAATGCCATGATTAGGATCGATATTAGAATGATCAGCACATATGAGGGCAGCATGCTCAAGATGGCGCTCGTGGAACCTGATCGAGCAATCAGGATGAGAGCTCAGTCCTAGCAGTCATGAGCAGCGATCCCATCGATACGGTCGGCCGCGGTCGAAACGTCCAAGGTCTCATCATGAATAGAGAACCTAAGAATTACATCTGCTTCTCAATCTCGGGATTACACTGGAAGCAGTTGAAGAGAGAATAACAGAGACGAGGAAAAGCTTGTGGATGTGAAGGGGCAGCCAATAGATTCAGAGTGGCTTGGACATGGCTCCAAATGTAATAATCTGTACCCGTGGGCGAACCTTGGAATGTACCAGTTGACCCCTGCCTCGCTTCACCCACTGCCGCCGTAAGACGTAGGTACTTGGGGGTAGACAATGGTGTGGCTTCCGCTCAGTCTTGATGACAATTTCGTTTGTCTGGTGAAAGATGACGGCAGCGGGAGGACAAATGCCATTTCTACCTAGGTAAGCGTATCAAGTGAGCGAGGGGCAGCAAATCACCTTTAAAGCTGGCGTCTACCACCACTGTCGTTATTACGCCCACGTATTGGGAGTCTTCTGCGCAAGCTTTACAACAGCAGGGAGCTAGCTTTGCTATATGAATGGCTTCTGCACAAGCACGTCCACCATGCAAGCAAAAACGGTCCCCAATCCCCTTTCACAACTCCATAAAGCACCCGGCAACCGTTCAGATGCACTCATTGTATGCTAGGTACTACCTACACTGGCCACGGGCCAAAGAGAATGTCAAAATGACTGGCCGATTCGGGGTCCAGACCCCGGTCCGAATGCCAGGCCGGCTTGGGTCTAGACTCCAGATTCAACGCAAGAGTCCGGGCCGAGGACTAGCCATGCTGACACGCGCCCAATTCAAACACGCGACTACCATACTCGGAAGGTGATGGGTACAGATAGTAACAGCACCGGAGTTGGAACTCCGGCCACCATGTTGATCCTAATCCACACAATGGTCGAACCCGGGAAGTCTTCTCATGTGGTTCTGTCGGTTGCCCGTTCGTCTTCATACTACACAAGTCAGATTAAGTATCTATGTACTTCTAGATGGATGTCTTGACAGGGCCTGGCTTAAAACCTTGGCTGTGTGGTTGCGCCTCGACGCAGTGGTTCTCGGGGTGGTCTTGGCGAACTGCTTGGCGAAGGATCGCTCCAGGGCTCCTTTCCCGTTGACAGACTCCTAAGACAGACACCCTTATCGTTGCTGTGCCACAATTTCCTCCTCACTTTCTTCCAACAACTACGGCTTTCAAAATGGTCTGCACGGGTAGGAGGCGCAAGATTAGCGCTTCCACGAACGAAGCCGAGGGCGACCATGCAGAGAGCATTCTGAACTGGACGCCCATCGTCGTAATTTCTATGATGCTGTTCATCGACGGCCTCGGCGAGAACATGTCTCTGGCCCCCAAAACCCAGTTGTTCGAGAACATCGCCTGCCGGCAACATTACAACGTCGACAGCGGCGGTCCCATCGACAGGCCCTCGGAGGAAATGTGCAAGGATCCTGCTGTTCAGGATGTCGTGGCGCAACTATTTGGCTGGCAGATATTCTTCGACGGCATTCCCGGCTTGGTCTTGGCCCTTTGGTTTGGGGTTCTCGCCGACAAGCAGGGCCGGAGGCGGGTTTTGTTCCTCAGCCTCGTGGGCCAGGTTCTGGCAGCTTTCTGGGTCCTGTTCATCTGTAGGTGGTAGTATCGCATGACACTGTTTTCTTTTAAATGTTGGTTGACGCAGTTTGCAGGCTGGCTCGAGCTGCCCCTTCGCCCCATGTGGCTGTCTTCGATTTTCCTCATTATCGGAGGCGGGAGCACGGTGACAGGCGCTGTTTGCATGATGATCATCACGGATTCGTCGCCTGAGAAGTACAGGTAAGCATTGTTTGATAGAGTTCTGCGCTTTGAGTTGCTAACACTCCGTCAATCTAGGTCGAATGTTTTCTTTTACAGCCAAGCCGCTCTGATCGTTGCAGAACTCGCCGGGCCAGCAACAGGATCATTTCTGATGGCGAAGAGTCTGTGGCTTCCTTTGCTCCTAGGATTTGGTAAGACCGGAACGCCTTGGTCACGGACATCTTCTAACATGCGCCATCAGCTTGCACGGTTATCACAGCTATCCTCGCCGGTATAATTCCAGAAACTATGCCTCAAACTGGAGAAAGAGCCATGCAGTCAGAAGAAGATGAATCCGACGGGCTGAGTCTCTACAGGACACTGCAGAGGCTCCTTGGGCATGTCTCTAAGACTCTTAGATTCATTGCCAGTCATCGAAGCGTCTTGATCCTGGTCTTGACATTCCTCGTGGTCGACTTCTCGCGACAGTCCCTAAGTGTCCTCTTGCAGTATCTGTCTACTAGATACACTATTCCCATTGCCAAGGTATTTTCTTCCGCTCAAGCTTTTTGTGGTCATGCAACTAATATGCTTAAGGCCAATCTTGTCCTTTCGGCCCGGGGTGTTGCGCAGCTGGTTACCTTCATCGCTATCTTGCCTCTTTTGGACATTTTTGTCTCCAAGAGGCTAGGCCTCCCCCCCAAAGCCAAAGACTTTTTACTTTCACAGGTAAGCATTACATTTATCATGATATGCTTTGCAATCCTGGTCCTTGCTCCATACCTATGGGTGGTTGTTGTTGGTAAGTGCACAAGACCTGCTCAGTCCAAGTTCCAAATACCTGGCAAACTAAACGGCTTGTTTAGGTTTGGCGTTCTATACTCTTGGAAATGGTTTCAGCTCCTTTGCTAGATCGCTTCTCAGTTCGCTGGTCGAAAAGGACATGGTCGGAACACTTTTCACAACGTTATCCATAATGGACACATTGGGATCCTTACTTGCGGGCCCTATCGTTGCCAAAACCTTCAGCTGGAGCCTGAGACTTGATGGAATATGGAAAGGGCTGCCTTATGTCATGTCCTTTACAATCTGTGGTTTGGCATCACTGGCTCTCTCTCGGGCTGGGTCAGTAGATTTGTCCGTTGAGCACCTTGGAAACTGTGAAGATGATGAGGAAAGCAGAGGATTGCTCGCTCATGAACATCTCTCGGCAAGCACACAGGACTAGAGTAACAGAAACAATCTTTGACTTTGCGAGCGAGGAGGTCTGATTGTCTACATACAACGTTTCTGCTTTCGAAGTTCTCCGAAGATGACTTAATGAAGTCGATGCTGTCTTCTAGGATTTGGCACCGCAGATGGATCGTCTTTGGATTTATCTTGATTATCTCGTTGCTATGTCCTTTCACGTCCTGTTCTCTGTAAATAATGCGACATTGTAAGAAATGTGTAACGCAAAGGAAAAGAAGCTCTTTGTGTTTATACTACTTTTCTTTTCATTACTCACTCACCTTGGCCTTCACACGCCTTGATTACTAGGTGTTTCTACTAGTGATTGTTGTGGGAGGGCATGTCACGGCTAGGTTACAGTCAGTGATTACTGAAAAATACATAGTACATGAGTAAGATCTTCTCCAAATGTCTCAGTGTTTTATCTGTATGTCATGGGGAAATTTCCGGAATCAGCAGCATATCTACCAGACGTTATAGAGAGCTCGTGGTTTGAATTCCTCCCTGTACCCGCCACAGCACCCAACGTCGGATAGCCTCGCGTTAAG
Source organism: Diaporthe batatas (assembly GCF_019321695.1). Taxonomy (NCBI): domain Eukaryota; kingdom Fungi; phylum Ascomycota; class Sordariomycetes; order Diaporthales; family Diaporthaceae; genus Diaporthe; species Diaporthe batatas. The sequence goes on from NW_025408550.1 coordinate 905,820, forward strand.
AACCAGTAAAGCTTGACAGACCATGCAATACGATCTGTTCCCTATCTACGTAGGTAGGCACAACTTTCCACTATAACACACTCTATGGATCGTATCACTAATACATAGCGTGTAGAGATCGGAATGATATTGATTCAAGTCAGAACTCATTGTCGGTTACTCCGATATAGATGCTGGCTGCATGGTTGGCTCGGGCAACAGCAATCATCAAGACCCGTGCCGGGCTGTTGATACCAGCGCTAGAGTCATGGGTTACGGTGAATGATCTATATCGGTACTATCTCACAGTACCTACCGGGGGGAGGGGGGCAAATTAAGTTTATAGTACTATCATTTCAGAATACTATTAACATTCTCTTAAAATATAAACACACTATTAATATAACTATTATCGGTAGGCTTGCTTATATGTAAGTCTTAGTGGTTAAAGTAGTATATATTTATATTAGTTAAAGATTTATTTAACTAAATAATAAAGCACTTAGTTAGATTAGTTAAACTTATTAATTAAACTTAACCTATATATATATATAGACTACTTATTATTTACTTATAGTAGTTAATTTATTATAGCTTATTATTTTTATATTAATATTTTTTAATTTTTAAAATCTTTTTAATTAATTAAAAGCTTTATTTTATTAATAAAGTAAGTTTTAATTAGAATTATTATTTATTTAAAATTATTATTAAATATATAATTATAATTTATTTAATTTAAATATTTTAAAAACACTTTAAATTAATATTTTATAAATTATTTAAATTATTTAAATTTAAATTATTTTAATAAATAAAATTAAATTTAAATTATTTAATTATTTATTAAGTTATTTATTAAGTAATTATTAATTATAATTATATTTAATTAGTTAGTCCTTTTAATAGTTTCTTTTTTATAGTTAATAAAATACTTTAAATTAATGTTTTTAAGTTACTTAGTTACTTAATTACCTAATTACTAAATTATTAATTATTTATTAAGCTATTATTAATTATTTATTATTTATAATTAATTATTAATTAATTTATAACTATTAATTAGTTTAATTAATCCTTCTAATAATCTTTTTCTTCTCTTTTATCTATATAATTAATTAAATTATTTAGTTAATAGCTAGTTAATAATTATTAAAGAGCTTAATTATAATTTATTTAATTAATTAAGTAGTTAATTAAATAGATAGTATATTAAATATAGTTCTTATTTAATAAATATACTCCTACTCTATTTATATAATTAGTTTTTAAGTAGATTAATATACTTAATATACTTTAAGAAGTTACTACTAATATAATTAATTATAATCTACTTATTATTATATATAAAGTTATTTATTAAAAGTAGTTTACGTAGAAAGTTTAGTAGAGAGTTTAATTATAACCTACTTTATTAGTTAGGTAGTTATATATTCCTCCTTATAAGTATTATTAATATATTTCTTTAACTTAATATTTAATTTAAGCTTCTCTTTATAATAAAGGTAGATATATTATTAATATACACTTATAGTAACTATAGATAACTTTATTATAAGGGACTTAGATTTATAATTAACTATAACGTTAATGTACTTTTATTTAATTATTAGAAGAGAGAGAAGTTAAGAGTGTAAAAGTTACTTATTTAGGTGATATAAGGTGGGCGGTCTGTTAAATAGGTTATTAAATGCATTAATTAATAGGTAGTTAAATGTTAGTTTAAAGGTTTAATATATAGGTTTAAGTTATTATTTATAAGAGAGAGTTATTATAAAAGAGAGAGTTATTATAAGAGAGTGATAAAATTTATTTAGTAAAGGTATTTTATTTAGTTAATTTACGCCTAGGCTATCTAACGAGCTATTAAATAAAGGCTAGTAAGTACGTAATTAAACACTAATTTAAAGGTTTTAAAGGTAGGTTTAAATTATTAATTTATAAAAAAGAAAGAGTTATTATAAAAGAGTTATAAAACTTATTTAATAAAGGGGTCCTATTTAATTAATTATACTTAAGTAGTTAAATAGGCTATTAAATATATTAGTTAGTTAGTAAGTAGTTAAATAAAGGTTAGTAAGTATATAATTAAGTGTTAGTTTAAGGGTTTTAAGAGTTTAAATTATTAATTTATAAGAGAGAGAGAAAGTTATTATAAAAGTTATAAGATTTATTTAGTAAAGAGGTTTTAAAAGTTATATATAATAAATATAGTAATAATTATATAATTTTAAATATTTTAAAGACTATATAATTATAATTTAATTTTTATAATAAAAGTTTTAAATATTATAGGGATTTTATTATAATTAATTATAATATAAATATCGTTATTTATAAAGAAAGTTTTAAATATTTTAAAGACTCTTTTATAATAATAATATAATCTATTTCTTTAAATAAAGGATATTATTAGATATTTTAATAGGTATTTTTATTAATAAATAAATTAAAAATAATTACTTTATTATTAAAAGTCTATTAATAATTAATTAGTATTAATAGGTTTACTTATGTATAAGTTTTAATAGTTAAAGTAGTGTATATTTATATTAATTAAAGGTCTATTTAACTAGGTAGTAAAGCGCTTAGTTAGGTTAGTTAAACTTATTAACTAAGTTTAACTTATATATATATATATATATAAATTATTTATTACTTACTTATAATAGTTAATCTATTATAATTTACTATTCCTATAATTATATAATATTTAAATTATGTAATAATTTTTAATTTAATATAATTTCGTAATTAATATACTATTAAAACTTTAATATAAAAGTAAAAAGAGGTTTAATTTTTATTAAAATTATTCTTTTTTATTTTTATCTTTCTTATCCTTAACTTAATTATTAATTAATTACTATAACTTAAATATATATAACTTATTAAAAGTTATAGAAATATAGAAATATAAATTTTAATTAGTTAAGTTAATTTATAAAATTTAATATTAATAGATTTAGAATTCTAATATATATTAATATAATATTAAAATTTAATATATAATTAACCCTTTAATAGATTTTATTTATAATAGTATTCTATTAGCCTTTTATTAGTATTTTATTGTAATATTTAGATTTTATTTAAATGTTAATTTTTAATATAATTGTACGCTTACGTTAGGGACCCCCTCTCCCCCCGGTAGGTATAGGATAGGCTAACACGCTAATCACTTAAGGCCCGCCCGCTTAACAACGTGGGTATCGCCATACCTTTTACTTATACAGAGTAGGGTATAGTACCAACATCGATTTGTCTTCTTTTAAGCGAGGAATGAAGGCTTGAATGTTGCGGAAACTATGGCCATGCAACAGCATAATTCTCTGGGAAGGCGGCTGTGTGAGATTATCCGGGAATGACTATAGACTAGTGATGGTTTGAGCTTGAGGGGCGTCATAACCCAGCCAATAGGGGCGGTGTTGTGCATTGCTGGCAACATTTGTTAGGCTGAAGTGTCGACAAAAGTTGAGACTGAGTCGAAACAGGGCCGGCCTCGTATGAGCGTAATATTTGTAGCATCCCATACTAGTAGAGTGAGTGATTGAGTGCTTACCACCGTATGAAGGCGCCATGTATGTCCTCGGACGTATACGGAATAGAAGCGAAACCACATATTACGGGAACTCACTGGCGTCTGTCGGGCGAGGGTTTGCACTATTCTGGTCGCAATGCGTGATGCCAGTGGGACATACTGTCCCGAATCATTACCAAGGTAGGCTCCAGATGTCCGGAGCTAGTGTGTAGTTTCGCTAATCTAACGGTCCTGAATCTATATTGATCCACAAGAAATACTGTGGGAATGTGAATTTCTCCCCAGTCTGACCCGTAAAATGCTTTGGGCACCCAACAGTCCAGATGTCACAAATCCGAGAATTGGCCCATCAGTCGTCGATGCACATGTGCACTTCCACACCTCACTCGACCATCAATCGAGCGGCCAAATCGATCGTTGCAGGAGCAATAAATATTATTTATGTAACCGCAAGCTTCACATTCCGAATCGCAACAGGAGGTATCACACATGTGCACTGGCGCTTCTCCTTGGTGGCGGGAAACGCGACTGCGGTCAGTGCGACCGCGAGCGTGTGATAGGGCTGGCCTGTCTCTATGACGAAGACCTTGGAGCCGGAGCCAGCTTACTTCTCAGCCTCATCGGTAAGTGCCTTCTCTCAGGTTGGATCGCATCATCATGTGTGCTGACTACAGTACTTCCTTTCAGGTCCTTGCTGCTGCCACCTCATAGTGAGGAAGAGCGGTGGGGTTGTCAGTAAAGGACTAAACGGATATCGACTGGTGTAAGCGATACCGAGCTCCTGTCATGCAAGCCTCTCTGGTTGGCCCTGGATAGATCAACGTCGCAAAAATGACTGAAAAGCCAGAGGGTGTGGGGATGTGGTATGGCCACGACAGGCTATTTTCTTGGAAACGATAACTACCCCTTTAGTCTTGAGAAATCTGCACTATGTTGACTCTTTGATCTCTTGTACACACAACCATGATCTCTTCCTCCGTGGGGCTGCCTCCTGTGCACAGAATTGATTCATCACATAACCATCTATCGGGGCTGCGCTGCGCGGTGATGTTGACTTCCCCAGCAGGTCTTGATCTCATGCCCCTGGGATTTGTGATTACGAATATGTGGTAAATCTTGGCCTTTGTTCTTGTATGTGAGTCTACAGCTCTTGAGGAGAAAGTGTCTGTACTGTGGATTATTGCTGTGCACTCCACAAACCACGAGCGTATTGTATATGCTTCAGATGTTGTTCAAATATATGACCATCACGTGCTTGTTGTTCATTGGTCTGTAGTAAAACATGCACTTTTGATCGCACTAATAACCAATTTTCGAAGTCTATTGCTGTGGAAGTAGGGTGTTACAAATGGGATTGGAGCTTTGTTACACATTGTCAAATACGCGTACTCCAGCCCTGCCGGAGACGTCATGCGCATGATAAGGCCGCTAAGAACGGAGGTGGGATCAGTCCAATCAGTGGGGAAGGACCCTGTGCCGCCAGGCTTGGCACGGTCCCAGCTCCGCGTAGCGGGGGCGGGCAGGGCAGGGCACTAGCTTGTTGCGCAGCTGCCCATTGTCAGGAGGTCGAGCCGAAGGACGACGCACGCGCTACGTAGTGCACCCGTCACACTGTTGTTGCCTCGCGCCATCCTCTCGCCGGCAAAGACGGCGATGACCTCTTAGGGTTGTTGCTTTTGCTTGGGAAGACACACTGTTTCTTGTCACTTTCTCCACCGAACCGTCTCCAGCAGCACATGGAGCCATGGCCGGAGGCACTGGCCAGAAGCTCACGTACGCCACCACGGTTGTGGCTGGTGTCGCGTCGCTGTCTGCAGCCCTCTTCTCCATAGTGTAAGCTTCAACGCACCCTTCAACCCCTCGCCCTCGCCCTCGCCCTCGACCCTCCCAACACGCATCTCGCAGCTGCTGACATCCCAGACAGGTCAATATGGCTTCAAACGTAGGCCACGGAATGCTCCCAGCCCGGCCACTGGGGCAAAGTGCTGACTGACATGACATGGCTGTAGCAAGAACTACAGGAAACCGCTCCTGCAGCGATATGTGGTTCGCATCTTGCTCATGTACGCCCGACCATCGCTCCCTCTCGTTCTCCAGATCCCCCCAGCGGCATGCCTTGAAACTGACTGAGCCACATAGGGTGCCCATCTACTCCGTCTCGTCGTGGGTTAGCCTCGTGTCCTTCTCCGCAGCCCAGTGGCTCGACCCCATCCGCGACGTTTACGAGGCCTTCACCATCTACACCTTCTTCCAGCTGCTCATCAACTATCTCGGCGGCGAGCGCAACCTGATCATAACCACCCATGGCCGCGCCCCAGTCGCCCACCTGTGGCCCTTGGACCACGTCCTCTCGCCCGTCGACATCTCCGATCCTTATACCTTCCTGGCCATCAAGCGCGGCATTCTGCAGTACGCCTGGCTAAAGCCCGTCCTGGGCATCTCCGCCATAATCATGAAGGCCACGGGCACATACAAGGAGGGCTACATTGATATAAGCTCGGGCTACCTGTGGAGTGGCATCATCTACAACATCAGCGTCACGCTTAGTCTATACTCGCTTGGTCTGTTCTGGGTGTGCATGCACGACGACCTGAAGCCGTTCAGGCCCATGCCCAAGTTCCTATGCATCAAGCTCATCATCTTTGCATCTTACTGGCAAGGTTTCGCCCTGTCCATCTTGGTCTGGTTGGGCGCCATCCCCGACAACGTCGAAGGCTATACCCAGGACAACCTGGCGGCCGCCATCCAGGACGCCCTGATCTGTATCGAGATGCCCATCTTTGCCGTTTCGCACTGGTACGCCTTCTCATGGCACGATTATGCCGACAACAGGCTGTCTGCCGCGCGACTTCCGGTCTGGTACGCAGTACGAGATGCTTTTGGCCCTCGTGACCTGATCGAGGACACGAAGGAGACCTTTAGTGGAGACAAGTACAAGTACCGCCAGTTCGACTCCAACGACAAGATCCTGGCCCACGAGGCCTCCAAGTCACGCCTGGCGAGGTTGAAGGCCGGCATGCGCTACGAGAGAGGAGGCAGGGGGAAGTACTGGCTGCCCAACCCTAATGAGATCAACGAGCATACATCTCTGCTTCAGGGTGGCGAGTCGAGCCGCGAGAGATCGCAGTCGCGCACGAATGGGACGGTGGATTTTGAGGAGCCAGGCCTCGACCCAGGCGAGGAAGACCTGTACAAGAAGGCCAAGAAGATGGAGTTTGGAGACTGGAATGTAAGTGTTGATGACCATATACTTCAGGATCAACAGGCATACTGACCAGCTCCCAGTATCCAGTCATCACAGCCAACAAGCCCTCGCGGGATCTCTGGACAACCCCACAGCCAAGTTTCGCCCGGATACCCCACATCGAACCGCGCTCATCCTCGTCATCACCCTCCACCTCCCGCCCGTCCCAGGGCTCAAGACCGCCCAGCGCAGACCTGATCAAGTCCAAGACCACAAAGGGCAAGAAGAAGGGCAAGCGCAAGGAGTCCATCCCCACGGGCGGCATCATCCACGACCCGGACCACCACCAGCACCGGGACAGGGTCACCCAGGAGCCGCTCCCGCACGAGAGCGAGACGGCGCCGTCGGGCTTCGGCACCGCCAACGAGGACTACACCACCGTCACCGAGGAGTACCTCGAGGCCGCCGAGCGCATCGGCTACGACGGCAAGGTCAAGAACGTCGAGAACGAGGGCCCGCTCGCCGAGGGGTCGCGCGCGTGGGAGGAGGCGCGCGAGGAGGAGGAGGCGTCGCCCGCCGGCACGCCTAGCTTCGCGCCCATCGACGGCGCGGACGACGAGGTCAACCGGAACCCCTGGGATAAGGCCCAGGATGAGTTTTTCTCATAGGACCGACTGACCTGGCTGGCCCCCGGCCGGTACAGGCGCAAGTGACCCGGGGTGGACGGGCGAGCGAGCGAGCGGTGCAAGCAGGAATAAGATTTGTCTTGTGTATGGCTTTTGATACCCTTGACTTTTTTTGTCTTCCTTTTCTTTATCATAAACGAAGGTTTTGGCTGGTTTTCTTTAACAAAAAACCTGTTGGCTTGATTTTTGTGGCTTGGTCCAGCGAGCGATTCACTATACATAAACAAACGGGGCTTGCGTGCGGCTTTGGCTTTAGCTTTCCTCGGGTCCGGCATTGAGACACACACACACAGACACACGTGTGGCATGGCGAGGCGTCTAGACGTACCATGGAGGGGAATATATTTCGGCCTGGACTTTTTTTCATTGGTCCTGCGATTGGTGCTGTGTCATTGAATTGCTTGTGTGACTGATAGCCTTTTATGGTCTTGGTCTCTTTCGTCCGGACATGACATGTCGCCTTTGACGATATAACTAACTGCCCGATGCTGGGGTGCTGATCCACGGACGGAAACGCCCTTTACATCGTGGCTGCCGTCGTGTACCACCGGAAACATCAGGCAGGGTGGCTGGCGGCGTTGCAGTGTCTGAGTGGTGCCATCCGAGGTTGTATCTGCTGGCTTCCGGGCAGGGCGGTCAGACCTACTAGGTGTGGTGGCCCACCGGAGCTGTAATAGTGCTCGCGGCGGTAGGCTGGACTTGAAGGAAAAAGTCCCGGCACAAGCATGAGTGACGGTTCAATCTTTTTTTGTTCTCTTTTTTCCCTTCTTACTTACATTCTCAGCCATGCCTGACAATGTTTCGAAATAAACTATGTATGTACGCCTATGGGTTGCCGGTGGTGGACTCTGCGGCCGTCCACGGGACTGACTGGGTCTGGAAACTTTTATGACGCTGGCTGGCTGGCTTTGATACGCTTCAAAAAGGTAATGTGGAACCCGTAAATGATGCAGACCCGTAAAGTTAATCAAACATGAAGTTCAGGATAGTCTCGCAAAAATAAAAGCTGAGTGTGGGTGATTTCAATACAGTTTACCCGCTGTGTATAATCTGATTCGCATGCGATGCGGTTGATGCTGGCTGGACTCAGGCTTATAAGGGCACGCATGTTCTGTTCACTCCCAGCGGCCCCAACAAAGAGGAAAATGGCGTACCGGTCAGCGCGGCCGAGTTGATCTCAGAACAGGAAAAAGTAAACAAAGGACTAGCCGAGAAGGAACTAGGGGTAGCTGACTGTATGTATAGACGGTCCCCCCGACGACGAGCGCGAGAGCACGAGAAGCAGCCCACCTCACGATACCGAACACGAACCTAACGATATAGCCCGGGTGCTATCGAAGACTACCACGAACCTAGCGAGACCACGAGCCTAAGGAGACCACTAACCTAACGAGCCCTACGAGCCTTGACAAGACGTAGACCTTCGAACCTAACGAGACATAGACCTACTAACGACACATAGACCTACTAGCATTACATAGACCTACTAACGAGACATAGACCTAACGAGACATAGGCCTAACGAGACATAGACCTACCACCAACCACCGCGAGCGATACACACACCCAACGATGAACAGAGCCCCCCCAGCAACGCTAACTTAGATCAATACTACACAACAACCCCCACCCCCAAGAGAGAAGATAGATTATAAGAATAAAGGGATAGATTTCTCTCAATTATAAACCTATCTAAAAGAGAGAGAACGGTCCCTTTTATAAACAAAAGTAAGTTCTCTAAATACCCACTAGAATACTATAGAAATTAAGAGAAATAAGTATTCTTTATATAAGTTAATACCTTATATTTAAAGGATTAAAATAATAGTTATATTAAACTATAAATAAATATAAAACTATTAATAAATAAAGTATTTTAATAATTCCTAAAAGTTAAATATATATAATTATTTAAATATTTTTTATAAAATATAAATATTATTTAATTTAATTTTAAGAATTTATTATTAAAAAAATTTTATAAAAAAATAAAATTTAATAAATAATTATAATTATAAGTATTTTAATTAAATAAAACTTTTATAAAAATTTAATTTATAAATATAAAATATAAATTATATATATATTAATAATTTTAATTTAATTTATTAAATAAAATAAAAATTAAAAGTTTAAAAGTTTAATTATATTAATAATTAAATTTAGAACCTTTAATATATAATTATAATTATTTTATTAAAAGACTTTATAATTATATTTATATATTATTATATTTATTTATATATAAGTATATTTATATATAATTTAATTACTATATTTAAACTATTATATTATATATATTATAAATTTATAAAATATATATAAATTTATAAATTTATAAGGAGTTAATGTTTATTTATTTAGTAATTATATTTACTTACCTAATTCCTACTAACTACTTACTTAATATTAATTTTTCTAAATAACTCCTTTATATTTATAAATACCTTTTAAGTTAATATTAAGAGACCTTATAGTATAATTTCCTTCTTTAATTTTCAATACTTTTAGTATAAACCCCTTTTAATACCCCTTCTAATATACCTTTATCTTTACCTTCACCTTTACCTTTACCTTTATCTTTATTTTTACTATTTAATCTATATATATTTAGGTATTAATTAAGTATTTAAATATTAACTAAATACTAAAAGGCTAGAAATTAAAAAGGTAAAAGTAAAGATTATATACTTTCTAACCTTTTAGTATCCCTTCTAGCCCTTTAATACTCTAAACTTCTAACCTTTTACTGTTTAGTTAGTATTTAAATACTTAATTAGTATCTAAATATATATAGATTAAAAGGTTTAAAAAGTATATTAAAAGGAGTATTAAAAAGTATACTAAAAGGAGTGCTAAAAGGTATATTAAAAGGGGTACTAGAAGGGGTATTAAAAGGAGTGTAGAAGGAGCTTATATTAAAAGTATTAAAAATTTAGAGAATCCTAGTTAGATATATAGTTTTATATAGGCTCTATATATAAATTCTTATACTAAATAAGTAGTTAAAAAAAACTAAGTAAGTAAATATAATTACTAGGTGAGTGGATATTAGCTTATTTATAAGTATAAATTAAATATAATAATTATAATAATATATAATATATTATATATTATAAATTAAAAAAGTTATTTTAAATTTTTATTTTAAGTTATTTTAAACTTTTATTTAATAATACTTTTAAAGTCTATTTAATATATTTTTAATATATTATTAATAGTTTATAAAATATAGAAAATTTTTATTTTTAATAAAAGTTTTTAATAATTAAAATCTTTTAATATATAAAGTTAATTATAGTTTTAAAAAATAATTTATTTATAAAAATAAAACTAAATATTTTTATTTAAAAGTTTATTATTTTTAAAAGAATACTTCTTTTATTAAATATATTATAATAAATATTTATAGTTTATTTATTATTTTAAAATATTCTTTTATTTAAAACCCTTTTATATATATATAAAATATTTCTATATTTATTTTTATATAAATTATATTTTTTTAATTAACTTAAATTCTTACTTAACTATAATCTTTATTAATTAATTTATAAAGTTATTTTTATATTTATTCTAATAATTTTAATTAGATTTCTTTTAATTATATATTTATTAAAATAATATATAATATTTATATATTTAGTATATTTATAAAATATTTAATTTTTAATTAATTTTAAAGTAATATTATTATTTTTATATATTTTATTTTAGAAATATTATACTTTAATTTTAAAAATTATTAAAATAATTTAATAAATTATATAAATAAATTTCTTTTAATAGCTTTTAAAACTATATATTTAACCTTATAAATACTTAATATAAATATTTTTATTATTAAAAGATTAATTAATAAAGTTAAATATTTTTTATTTTTAATAAATAAAGAAAATATATAATTTAAAATAAATTTTTATTATTTATATTATTACTAACTTAAGTTATAATAATTTATTAAATATAAAGTATTTTCTTTTAAATATTAAAATCTTTTATATATATTAAAAATTTTAATAAATATTCTTATAATTTATTTAATTCTTTAAAGTATTTTATATTAAAGTTAAATATATATTTAGTTAATTTAAATATTAAAAGTATATATTTAACCTAATTTTAAATTAATATATAAGAGAGTTTATTTATTATTAAAAGCTTTTATTTCTTTTTAAAAACTTAATTTATATTTCTTTTAAAGCTTTTTAAAAGTATAAAGTATTAATTTTAATTTTATTTTAATATTATTAATATAATTATTTTAAAATATTAAATTTTATAAGGATTTTAAAAGTATATTAATTTTAATTTATAATAATAATTTTATTATTTTTATTAATTTTAATATTATTTCTTAAAATACTATTTAATTCTTTTAAAAATTTAAATTTATATTTTAAATATTAAGAAAATTAAATTATTTATAATATTTAAATTAATATTTAAAATTATTATATTATTTATATAATATATAAATATTATTTATAAATTTATATTTATAAATATATTTTATTATAAAATATATTTTAAATTTAATTTTATTAAAATATTAATTAAATATTTATATTATAATAAAAATACTTATTAAAATTTATATATAGCTTTTAATAATAAAATAGTTTTATTTTATATTTTTTATTATATATAAAGTTAAAAGTTTAATATATATTTTATAATTTATATTAAAATATAAAAATATTTTTATATTATAACTTAATATATATTAATTTTATTAATTATTATAATTAATAGTATATTATAAGTCTTTAACTTATAAATAGTTAAAAGGTTTTTAAAATTTATTTTAAATTATTATTTATAGTTATAAATAACCTATTTAACTTTATATTTAATAATATTTTTATTAACTATTTAGTTAAATTTTATTATATTAAGATTATTTATATATATTTTTTAATATTTATCTATTAAATAATATTATTTTTATTTTAAATAATATAATTATTTTATAAAATTTTATTCTTTTAAATTATTTTTAATTTATTATAAATTTAAGTTATAAATCTTTTAAAAAATTTAATATTTCTTTTATATTAAAAAGTTTAACTATAATATTAGTTATTATAATAATAAAAGAATTATTAAAATTATTTATAATAATATTTATATAAATATTTTTCTTTTATAGAATTCTTTTAAAATTCTTTTTTATAAATATTTCTTCTTTTATAAGATTTTTAATATTATTTTTATTTTTAAATTTATTAAATTTATTAAAATATTTTCCTTTTAAAATTTATATATCTTATATTAATATAAGTTTATTAATCTTTATATCTTAAACTTTATATATATATATATTTTAAAAATATAATTTATTAAAAGATTCTTTTATTTTTAATTTTAATTTAATTTTATATTTATTATTATTATAATAAATTATAAAACCTTAAATTTTATATTATTAATATTAAATATTTTATTATTTTTATTTTATAAAAACTTTTAAAATTTAAAAATATATAAAGTTATATTATATAAATATATAATAATTTTAAAAATATCTTTTATAATATATATAATAAATTAAAATTATTATTAAACTTTAAACTTTATTTATTATAATAAAATTTAATTTGTTTATAATTTTATTAAGTTTTTATATATATAAAAATAATAAAATAATATATACTATTTTTATTAAATATAAATTTAAACTTTTATTAATAAATTTAATTTTATTATTAAAGAAGAATTCTTTAATAGATTTATTATTATTATTTTTATTTTAAAATCTTTAAAAACTTTTAAAACTTTATTTTTCTTTTAATAAATACTTATATAAATATTTATTTTTTATTAAAATAAAATATAATATTTATATTATTATATATAAATATAAATAATTTATTTATATTATTATATATTCTTTTAAAATATTATATTTTTATTATTTAAACTTTTTTATTATATTTAATTATATATTTAATTTATAAATAAATATTATATTTAAAGATTTATAAAGTTTTAATAGGAATTTTAATATTTATTTTATTACTTTTAAATATTTATATAAATAAAATAAAACTATATAATTTAAATAATAATATTAATAATATATATTATTTAAAAAAACTATTTTCTTTTTTTAAATAATAAAAGTATTTATTTATATATTATTATAATTATTATTAAATATTTTAATTTTAATATAATATAAATTATATTAATTAGCTTAGCTTATATATAAAAAGTAGTTAATTAAAGTAGTGTGAATTAGTGTTAATTAAAGGTCTACCTAACTAGGTAGTAAAGCGCCTAGTTAGGTTAGCTAAACCTTACTAACTAAGTATAGTAGTCTATATATATATATAGACCTACTAACCTTATAATAACTAATTTATTGTAGCCTACTATTCTTATATTAATAACTTTTTAGTTTTCTAAAATCTTCCTTTTTTTTAGTTAATTAAAGAGCTTTATTTATTAATAAAGTAGGTTTCTAATTAAATTATTAAATTACTTAAAATTATTATTAAATATATAATTATAATTTACTTAATTTAAGTATTTAAAAATATTCTAAATTAACGTTTTATAAATTACTTAAATTACTTAAATTTAAATTACTTTAATAAATAAAATTAAATTTAAATTATTAATTACTTATTAAACTATTTATTAAGTAATTATTAATTATTAATATTTAATTAGTTAGCTAGTAGTTATTTAATTAATCCTTCTAATAGTTTCTTCTTTTTATAATAAACTATTATTTACTTTATTAATTCTTTATTTTCTATTTAATTAAGGATTTTATTTTAATTAGTTATATAGGTGGTTGTAGTATCTTCTCTTTATTTAGGTAGAGTATTTAAATAAGGTTAAGAAGGGCTTAAAGTAGTAGTTTAATACTTAGCTTAATATAAACGTTGCTTAAATGAAGGTTATTATAAAGGTTTTTAAGAAGTCTTAACTTAATTTATTTAAGGTACTCCTTAATTTAGTTCTTAAAGGTTTTATAAAAGTATTAAAAGTTCTTATTAAGGTAGTAATTAAGGTTATTAATAAACTATTAGACTTCCTTATTATTAGTTTTAATAGCTATATACTCCTCTTTATAAATATTATTAATATACTTCTTTATTTTATTCTTTAATTTAAACTTCTTTTAATAATATAGGTAGATATATTATTAGTATATACTTATAGTAGTTATAAATAATTTTATCTTTAAAGAGAGGACTTAGGATTGTAGTAGTTATAATATTAGAGTGTTTTACTAGTAGTTATAAGAGAGAGAGAGAGAGAGAGAGAGAGAGAAAGAAGGTAAGAAAGAGTGTGTGAAAGTTACTTATTTAGTTAATTATTTAGGTAACGTAAAGTAAATAAGTAGAGTAATAAATGGGTTAGTGGGTATATAGCTAAATATTAATTTAAAGGTTTAATAAATAAACTTAAATTATTAATTATATAAAAAAAAAGAGTTATTATAAAAGAGTTATAAAACTTACTTAATGAAGGGGTCTTACTTAATAGTTAATTATATTTAAGTAGCCTAAATAACTTACCTTTTAGAAAGGCTATAATAGTAATAATAATATTACTAATTTATCCCCTATTAAAGAATTATAATAATAAAGTAATTTTATTAATTTATTTTTTTTAAACTTAATATTTAAATAATTTAAATAATTTACCTTACTATTAAAAGCTAGTTAGTAATTAATTAATATTAATTAGCTTAGTTTATATATAAGAAGTAGTTAATTAAAGTAATATAAATTAATATTAGTTAGAGGTCTACTTAACTAGATAGTGAAGCGCCTAGTTAGGTTAGCTAGACCTTACTAACTAAGTATAGTGGTCCGTGCGTACACACGGGCCCACTAGCCTTATAATAGCTAATCCACTATAGCCTACTATTCCTACAAATTATTTTTTTATATTTTTTATTTATAAATCTATTAAATTTAATAAAATAAAGTTTAATTATATTTTTTTAATATAATTTATATAATATAACTTATAATATTATAATTAAGTATATTTAAATTTAATAAAAGTATATAATATATATTTAATATTTTAAGTTTATAATTATTATTTAAAAATAATATATTATTTTTAATATATTTAATATTTATTATATTTACTTTACTTTATTTAATTTTTATTTATAAATTTTAATATTTTAAATAGTTTTTATTATATAAACTAATTATATTTATTTTATTATTAAATATAAATTTTATAAATATAATTTATATAATTTTATAATTTATATTAATTATTATATTTATTATAAATATATAAAAATATAAATAGTATTTACTTTTATTTAAAATTTAATAAATTAATATTTTTAAAGTTATTAAATATTTTACCTTTATTTATTTTATTTATAAATAATTTATAAAGTATATAAATAATAGTAATTTTTAGAATTTTCTTTTAATAAATCTTCTTTTTTCCTTATTTTTAATTTATTAAAAGATTAATATCTTAATTTTTTAATTTAATAACTATAAAGAGTAATTTATTAATTTTTTTATTTTATTTTAACCTATTAAAATTTAATTTATATATATAAGTATTTTTTTTTTTTTATTTTTTAAACTTTTAATATTTTATTTGTTAGTTGGCTTAGCTTACGTATAAGTAGGTAAAAGTAGTGTATATTAGTGTTTATTAAAAGGTCTGCCTGGTAGGCGGTAAAGTACCTAGTTGGGTTGGCTAGACCTTGCTAACTAAGTTTGGTTTATATATATATATAGGCCTATTAGCCTTATAGTAGCTAATTTATTATAGCCTATTATTTTTATACTAGTAACTTTTTAGTTTTTTAAAATTAAGATCCTTTATTTATTCTTTTTTTTTAATTAATTAAAAAGCTTTATTTATTAATAAAATAGTTTTTAATTAAATTACTAAATATTTAAAATTGCTATTAAATATATAATTATAATTTGTTTAATTTAAGCGCCTAAAAACGCTTTAAATTAATATTTTTATAAATTGCCTAAATTGTTTAAATTTAAATTGCTTTAATAGGTAAAATTAAGTTTAAATTACTAATTAACTAATTGCTTGCTAGGTTATTGCTAATTAGTTGCTAATTACTAATATTTAGCTAGTTGGCCAGTTAGTTAATTGGCCTTTCTAATAGTTTTTTTTTTTATAATAAACTATTACTTGCTTTATTAGTTTTTTATTTTAGTTAAGGGTTTTATTTTAATTAAGGGTTTTATTAAAGTAATATAAGTAAAAGCATTATTAATATGCGCCTATAATAGCTATAAATGATTTTATTATAAGAAACTTGGGGGTTATAGGTAGCTATAATGCTAAAATGTTTTTATTTAGGTATTATAAAAGAAAGAAAAAAAAGTTAAAAAAGTATATAAAAGTTACTTATTTGGGTAATATAAGGTAGGCTAGTAAATAGGTTAATTAATAGGCAGCTAAATAAGTTAATAGGTATATAGCTAAATACTAATTTAAGGATAAATTTAAATTATTAATTTATAAAAAAGATTGCCTAATAGGTAAAAAAGGCTATTATAGTTATTTATAATTTAATGCTTTTTGTAGGCTATTATAAGAAAGGTTTATTATAAAAGAAAATATTATTATTAAAGTTGCAAGATTTGCCTAGTAAAGGGGTTCTACTTAGTGGTTAATTGCGCCTAGGTAGCCCAAATAACTTGCCTTTTTTAGGCTATAATAATAATAGTAGTATTATTAATTTATTTTTTTTAGACTTAATATTTAAATAGCTTAAATAATTTACTTTACTATTAAAAGCTAGTTGGTAATTAATTAGTATTAGTTGGCTTAGCTTATATATAAGTAGGTAAAAGTGGTATATATTAATATTTATTAGAAGGTTTGCCTAATAGGCGGTAAAGTGCCTAGTTGGGTTGGTTAAACCTTATTAACTAAGCTTGATTTGTGTGTGTATACGGGCCTATTAGCCTTATAGTGGCTAATTTACTATAGCCTATTATTCCTATATTATTAAAGTTAAAAAAATAATAATTTTTTTTAATATATTTTTTTAAATTATAATAAAAGTACTTTATTATTTTCTTTTTTTTATTATTATTATTTTTTATAAATAATATTTTTATAAAAAAAAGTTTTTTTTTTAATTTATTTATTAAATTAATAAATAAAATATTAAATATATAATTTTTAAAATCTTTTTTTAAACTTTAAATAATATTTTATATAAATCTTTTATAATTATTATTAAGTAAATTTAATATTTAAGTAATAATTATTTATTTAAAAGATTAATATTTTTATTTTAAATTTTTAATTAATTATTTAATTTTATTTAAATATTTTTATAATATTAATTTTTAAAAATATTTTAAAATTCTTTTAAAATTAAATATTTTATAATAAATTTATTAAATTTATAAAATTTTTAAAGGTATTTTAAAACTTTATAATAATATTTTTATATTTTATATATATAAAAACTTTTTATATATTAAATAAATTAAAATATTAATTTTATAGTTTTATTAATTAAAAATTTTATAAACTATTATTATTTTAATTAAACTTTTTTATATAGAAAGTTATAGTTTTTATATTTTAGTATAAATAATATTTTATATTAAATAATTAAAAATATTATATTTATTATATAAAGTTATAAAAATTTATAAAAAAGTTTTAAATTAAAAACTTATATTATAAAAATAAAATTAAAACCTTATATAATAATACTTTTAAGTATATTTTTATTATATTTAATATATTCTTTAACTTTTTTATAATTTTTTTATAAAGGTTTTATTTATTTTTAAAATTAAAAATATTTCTTATAATTTTTAATTATATTAAATATAATATAATAAATTAAAGAGTTATATTTAATAATAAGGTTATAAGTTTTAAATAAATATTTTATAAAGTTATAATAATAATAATCTTTTATAATAATATTAAAAATATTTTTAAATATTTTTATAAATTAAAATATTAAATATAATATATATTAACTTTATTTAAATATTAAAATTAATTAAAGTAATTAATTTTAAATAAATTATAAAATTTAAATATTAAAATACTATTAATAAATATTTTAAAAGATTTAAAGTCTTATTAATTGATTAAAATAATAATATAAATATTATTAAAAATTAAAGATAATTTAAAGTTTTAAGTAATATTTTTATAGAAAGTTTAATTAAAAATTTATAAAGTAAAAATTTAAAAAATAAAATTAAAAGAGGATTTTTAATAAATTTTAAAGAATTTTAATAAAATTAATTTCTAAATTTTTAAAAGAAATTAAAAAATTATATAATAACTTATTAAAATTAAAGGTTTAAATAATTAAAATAATATAATTAAAATCTATTTATTAAAATAAATTAAATAATATATTTTATAATAAAAGAATTTTATAATAATAAAATAATTAAAAATATTTAAAATTAATAATATTAAAAATAAATATAAATAATTTAAAGTATTTATTAATTTTAATTTAAAAAAGTAAAGTTTAATTAATTTAATTAAAAGGTAATTAAAAATTTAATTTAATTAAATATAAATTTAATAAATTTAATATAATAAATTAACTTTTAAAATAAATAAATTAAGTTTATTATAATTTAATTAATTAAATATTAAAGAATATAATCTATAAAAATAAAGAAATAAATTTCTTTTAATTATAAACTTATTTAAAAAGGAAAGAATAATTCTTTTTATAAATAAAAATAAGTTCTTTAAATATTTATTAAAATACTATAAAAATTAAAAGAAATAAATATTTCTTATATAAGTTAGTATCTTATATTTAAAGGATTAAAATAGTAGTTATATTAGGCTATAGATAGATATAGAACCGTTAATAAATAGGGTATTTTAATATAGATGCTAATAATAGACACAGGAGGCCCCATCCTTTTTACTTCATGGAAGAGACTTGATCACTGAGAGGCGTTGCTGGGTGTCCGTGATAATTATTCAGTCACCTTCTTCCTCCATCTGCCCCTCCGCCTGCCGCCGACTGAGTAGTCCAAATGAGGAAAACAGACAACCTCAGAGCGCCTCGAGAGGTTGCCAACCAGCCAGCCAGCACTTCAGCCCACCCTCCATAAAAGGCCAAATACATCTGTATCATCACATCTAAAGAAAGTGAATCATGCAATCATGCCATCAATTTTAGTCATACAAATAACCCATCATCAAATATTTAGGTCTATAAAACGCCGAGCTAGACTCCAGGGTGTGTGGGTATTCCATTTTCGCCGTCAATACTTAGAAGGAAAAAAAAAGGGGGCTTCGCTCCCAAGCCCGAGAACCCATTTTGTTTTTCTCCCCGTGCGACAAAAAGAGCAGGCTCAAAATTGAATTGCACAATGCACCTCAAGCAGTTTTTTTTGGGTTCCCCGCCTCCTCACACAGGTTTGCTCCCTCCCTTCATCCCACAAACTGGGCGACGAAAGAGGGCCGGAAGACCTGTCTATCACAATTTTCCCCGTTGAGTCCCATTGCCATAAACGCCTCGCAGGTGGTCAGATTTTTCTTTGGGGTTGTGTGAGTGAGTCAACAACGTCAGCGCTAGCGACGAGCAGCAAATGGAGTAACATCAGACCGTAGCGTTTCCGTGTAGGAACATCAAGAGTCAAGACTGATCGTACGCTGTGGTATCGTATCATCAAGTCTCAGCCAACCCGGCCGCCTCGTGGTGCGCGGGCGGTGGCGCCGAGGGTGGTGTTCCAGGGCCCGGCGGGTCAAGGGTGTAAGCGTGGTCGGAAGCATGACTGCTTCCCGAGCCTCCCATGCCCTGTTCCTGGTGCGCGCCAGGGTGGGCCTCCTGGTAAGGCAAGAGCAAGTTCGCACAGAGGTGAAGCTCGAGTGTGCGGGAGTCCAGGGCGGAGAACTGGGCGTGCTGCTGTTGCGCGATGACATCGGCGGCTGGTATCCTTTGTTAGCTGACTCTCTTCTTGCAAGGGATTGAAGGTCCCGACAGATACCATGCTTACCTCGCAGATTGATGCGTTCGAAATAGGACTGCAGGACGGGATCTGGATCCTCGACAATCAGGACCCCGTCGTTTTCCCGGATCGCAGTCTTCGGTAGTGCGCGTCGGATGCCCAGCAGCATGCCCAGCAGTTCGGATATTCTGTAGCCTTGCTGGGTGTAGTCGCTCGGCAGCCGCTCCAGGGGCCAGCAGTTGATGGTCTTGCTCATTTCCTCCCACGCCTTGAACGCCCAGGTTGACTTCTCCACGCAGATGAGCAAGACCAGAATGGTAAAGAACATCCCATGGCCAATCTTAGTCCTCGCGTCCTGCAGGTCCCGCTGCATGTGCGTCAGCAGGTTCTTGCTGGTGGTCGACGCCTTGCGCTCCGCCGCGGCCGTCAGCTGCAGGCAGATGGTCTTGTACAGCTCCGCCTCGGTCTCCTGTGTGACTGGCCTGCCCTCGAGCTGCGCGGCCGGGGACGGGCGGATCTCGAGGTCCCACTTAAGCTCCCGGTCGATCACCTCCACGAAGCCCCAGAGCTCGAGGGCCAGCCTGAGATTCCTGTCGTCGGTGTCGCGGGCGATCTGGATGGCTGTCTCCACAGTGATGCGGGAGAACGACGCCCGCTCCTTTTGCGCAAACACAGGCAGCTGGTCTCGGACGTAGGCTTCCATCTTGCCTGACAGTTCCTCTTGGTCGTTGATCATGACGATCTGCGGCGTTGCCCAGCGCTCGTCTTCCGCAAGGAGCTCGGCGCCTGACTCCTTAGGCTTAGTGCCGCGGAGGGTCTCGACCAATATTGCAGACCCCTCTCCCGGGAAATGCGAGGCCTGGAGCACCACAGGCGGATGGTCCAAGTTCAGTGTTGACTTGAAACCGTTGATCTGTTTCTGCGCGTGTACGATCTGGACCCCGGCATCATACAGGTTCAGTTCATCGGTGAACTTCGTGCGCACACACCCTGAGCGCCAGATGCGAGGAGACAACACCTTGCGGCAGGTGTCACAAGGATCGCCCTGGGAGCAGGTCTTCCTCAGTATCCTGCATCTTATGCAGGCACCGATCTTCCGGACCTGCTGGACCTCCTTCCTGCGTTGTTCGTCAAAGCGCGCCCGGGAATGTCTTGACCTGGAGCCGTTCTGGTCCACCCGGAATACTGATCTGCTGGACATGGGAACTCCGTGCAGCGGGTGATTGACAGCAGTTGGGGGTGCGAGGGGCGGGTTTGCCATGTAAGTGATCTCGCCCCAGGGCTGCTGCGACCCAGACTGCGACCCAGGCCGTGGAACGTGAGGTTGAGGTTGAACTGGGGCCTGTGCTGAAGCTTGTGGAGAGTGTTCTGGAGTTTGAGTCGCGGCGGCGTGCTCTTCCGGAACTGCTGTGACAGGTGCAGGGCCGGCAGGAGCTTCGGTGTCCTGAACAGTTTCTATCGCCCTCGCCAGATCCTCACCCAGGTTGTGGTCAAGGAACAGTGTGGGGTCCAACATGGAGTTATTCAGCCTGGCAGCTGCAGCCGCTGCGACACTCAGGTTGGGCGCTTCGGTGGGGGTCGTATTATGATCATTTGGATCCTGGACGTGATCTGCCATGCTCGGTTGGCCATCCGGCCCGTCCATGGCTGTAAAAGCTGTCAGATTCTGGTAGATTGAATCTTGGGCGAGTATGCCAATAGTGTGCTCACCTGGTCCTTCTGACGGCTGGTGCTCGTTATATGGAGAGGAGTGGTCCTCGACTGTGAACTGGTCCTGAATTTCGGGACGGTCGAGCGCGGGTGGGCCAGACATGGAGAAGGCGCCGGGGAAAGGCTCGTGTGACCCATGCTGTCCCTGTGACGTCTCGCCTCCGTATTCTTTCAGATGGTCGATCCGCGCCCTAGACACCTCAGCCAGAGTCTCCAGCGGTGTCCAGCCCTGGTGAGGTTGCATCAATGGGAGCTCCAACTGAGGGCCAGAATGCTGCTGAACTTGTTGATGCTGTCGGGCCTGCAGAGCCCGCGGGGTACGGCCGGGTGGGATGCCATTGAGCATGAGGCAGGCATGTATGCGTTCCTGTTCGGATATCGCGGGGCATCGCTTCGTCAGATGAGTCGTCAGGCTGTCGATTCGACCCTTGGGGAAGTTTTCGCCGCAGAGTTTGCAGGTTTGGGGGTACCTATGAGTTTGATATGTTAGTATATGTACTAGAATAGCCAACTTGAAAAGAAAGGAGAACTTGGAGGCGCGAAAGGCAAGTCTCAAACCTCGGGGGTTGGGCGGTCTGGGCAGCTTTGAAGGAGACGAGGCAGCCGAGGTGCTTACCTATTGGAATTGTCTGCCAGCTTGGGTCCCCGCTGGAAGTACTGCTGGATCACCTGGTTAGGCCGGCGACCCATGGCTGTGATTGCCTACCAAGACTGGCTTGGATCTCCCTAAAAGCGATTACAGTATGTCGGGGTGCTCGCTGGCTGGTTCGAGTCGGGGTTGACTTTCTCGAGATTCTGCTGGTGGAATTTTTGGCGGCGAGGGCTGCAAGCTCTGAAAGGAGCAAGCGGTAAGGCCAACCCCGCTGGAATTGTGGGCCTACCTCATGTGATTGGCCACAGATCGATAAGATAAAGCGCGATAAGCCGCCCTTGTACCCCGTACCGCTTGATTATGTACCTCCTTGCACCTGACACACAGCCATGGAGAACAAGGCAAGGAGAAAGAATACCCCAGGGTAGGCCGAGGAATCAAATTGCAACCTTTGAGACATGATTGCATTGCTGAAGAGACTTTTGGAAATTCATGTGTGCCGTGCAGCAACACCCCCAGGCGAAAACATGTCACGAGCAGCAGCCATACTTGACAAGGATCTTCAACAGCTTCATGTCATTGTGACTACACCACCGCCATGTCTTCAAAAATCTACATGCTATCATGTTGAGGCCACTTCTACATAGGTCTTCTTTTAAGTCACATAGGAAGTCATTATGTATTCATTTCCTATAACCCCATTGTATAGACTTTCTATCAAGATGTTAGGAATTTATCTCTACCACAATGTATCCTATGGGAGGGTTCTCTTTAGTAGGCTGCTCTGTAATATGCTGTGCTGTGGTAGAATTCAGCTTACAAGATCCTAAGGTTTCTTACTTAGGGATTATCTCTCAAGGGAGCTGTCTCTGACAACAGAAACTTGTTCAATGTTTCTGGACAGCTAAACATCTTGCCCAGGTGGATGGATGGATGTGGTCCCAACCCTTTCAAACCCCTTTCTAACTTGCAATACTTCATCATCACATGATAAGGTGACTGCTACTATCTCTGTAACATTTGATCAAGATCATAACCTTGTCAGTCCCACAAAGCCCTCAGCCAGCCCGGTCTGAATATGTGTTTGACGACGTGCAGGGAACGGTCTACAGGTACCCTAGCAACCTTGGAGCCTTGGAATGCTAGACAAAAGTTAAGTGCCCTTTGAGTCAATCCAGGTTTCCAAAAGCGTCCTAAGACATGGATATAGAACCTTGGAACAGTGGCCCCCTCTCCCTTCCCCTCTAGGCGGCAAGTTTTGTGTACATGCAATCTTCAAGCAAGAGACTCCATTCCATGTTCTTCAACCCCACCTTCATCCGAATAGGTCTTAAATGGTCCCAAAGAGTCTTTTTCTAGATATCTGATTAATTAGCACATACCCACATGGCCTCGCATGCTCAAGTTCGGGTCACATTTTCACTACACCACCGCATCTATTCTGAGGGCCAGGCTGGCCTGGGGTACGTGACAACGTCACCCATCCACAGATAATGCTCCATCTGGTTAGACTCTAGCATCTGCCCGGCCCATTGAGATGTTTTGAAACCGTCTGCCGCGGCCCAGGACCAGATGATGGCGCTTTGTATTCATTCTTCTGCAGCAGTGGGTTCCCACTGTCTGATACTGAACGGCCAGCGGGAGGCCACGAGCACGGTGCCACACCACGTCCTGCTGTAGGGTCGGTTTCCAGAGCTTTCACGAGGTGATGGGCCCCCGTGGAGTCTGAATATCTCTGCGCGATTGCTGCAACAGCAGGAAGCTTGTCTCGTGGCTTTACCAGGTTCCGTACAGTGTATGACTGCAGCATATGTTTACAACGTCCGCTTTCAAATCATTTCCTGGCAATTGACAATATGGGCAGGTACATTCTTCCAGCCTGTTTCTAACCTATTCTAAGGTCTTTCTAGGATAGAGACTGGGGCTTGGGATTCTGAGGCTGAAATTTGAGCTTCTAAGAGAGCAATGGCTACGACATCTGGACACAGTCTCAATCGTAAGTTGGGTGCCTAGGTAGAGGTCTCTTTTCTTGTCACCATCTTCATGGTTCTTCCAACTCTTTTGAACAATTGCTACACCAAACATGCCCCCCTTTACCCTCAAAATAGCCGTGCAGTTCTGCAACGGCGTAGTTGCTGCTGAAGTCTTGAGCTTCGGAACCGTCCAAGCTTACGTATGCCAGCCACCTTGGACGCGCCCCGTCCCCGAAACAAATCCAATTCTCTTATTGAAGACCTTGAGTATCTCTAGCCAAATAGGCAGGGCGGCCTTCCATACTGGAATATACGCCCAAACCCCGTCAAACCTCGTTATTGTGTATGATGGCAATTGTGGCTGCTTGGCGATTGAGAGCTTGTGGGTGTATGCACCGTATAAACGACGTAAGAGATGCCGTGTAGAAGCTTGCGAATGAAAACGGCCCAGAGTGGGTGGTCAATAGATGTTTTGGAATAGCCCCACCAGGAGACCTCGGGATGAATGCCCAGGTGGTCTTCGTGGTTGGGATGGGGTAAAGGTAAACGAGTCAACCAGAAGATCGACACTGCAGGACAAAGAAAAGCAAAACATGCAAAGATCCCAGCATCTGAGGTGGGTAATAACTGTGTTGGTTGAACGTTGTTGGGTGTTCCAATAATAAGTTTCGTTTCAATCCTACATCATGCGCCATGGAATGGCTGGTTATGGATGAGAGTGGGCTAACAAGCTAAGCCCGAGGCTTGCAGTCTCGGAAGAGCTCGCATGAGGAGAGAGCAGGTGGGCGGCCCAGT
Organism: Diaporthe batatas; assembly: GCF_019321695.1. Classification (NCBI taxonomy): domain Eukaryota; kingdom Fungi; phylum Ascomycota; class Sordariomycetes; order Diaporthales; family Diaporthaceae; genus Diaporthe; species Diaporthe batatas. The sequence continues at coordinate 931,215 of NW_025408550.1, forward strand.
CGTCCACATGAGAAAAGGTGTGAATGGCTGCCACCGTGACCGGTGGGGCCATTTCAACCAGCGGACCCCTGGCAGCCCGCCCAAGGGGCCTTCCCTTCCTGCCTCTAATAAGCTGAAGCATTGAAGCATGGGCCCCTCTGGGCCCTGGGACGGGACACGCTAGGGTCACAGCAGGCAAAGCAGGCAAAACAGGCAAAGTACGGACTAGGGCAGCCCCTCCCAGAGTCCCAGCCCACCACGGCTCAGCAGGGTTCACGCCTCCGCTTCCGGGGCTACCCAATGGCCCCCTTGTCCTTGGACGTCAGTCCAAGCAACCCAAGACGACATGTCTTGGTCACATCACTTGACTTTTGACTCACAGGTGGATGTGCCCAGCACACCTCATCGACGACCTCTTCCCTTTCTCGCACCTTAAGCACATACTGTACATACATACACACGCCTCTGTCTCATAGGACTGATTGATTACGACAGAAACTGCAGACTTCGCTCACCTGTCGTGCCACAATTTAGTTCCTGCGGCCTCCCGTTGATGCCGTGCCCGTGACCCGTCTAGTCGCCGTCACGATAAGCCGGCAGACATCTCGGCTCTCGCCCCAAGGCCCAGGGCCCAGAGGCTGGCCTTGTTCTCGAGTCCCGTGGTTGGTGGTGCACTCTCAAGCATCCCATTCCCATGCCACCAACCTCTCAGCCTCGTCCGTGCATGAGGACCGCCAAAAAAAGAAACACTCTCTCGTTGGAGGCAGGCCCTGCAGTGTTGGATCCTCAACCCGGTCACCCGTCCATACAGCAGTGGATATCCCCAATGACCGACCGACCAGGCCCGTTGTGACGACCGCCTTTCGACCCCTCAACTTTTCAATCTCCTGCCTCAAGCCACCCAAGGTTCTGAAAAGGACCTCGGGTGGTTTCCAACTCTCAACTCTGTCCCTTTGTCGTCCTGAAATTCCGGCATTCCCAAGACGACGAGGCACTTTATCGGCTGCACCAGCGATATAAGCACCAACATGCCCATATTCCGCGAGAATCTCGACCATCATGACGTTTCAGCGCCTCAGTCCGAGTCTCCAGTGGCACAGCCGGTACCGCTCCACCTCTCTCTGCGCAATCACGCCAGCCACCACATGTCCTTGACCCGCCAGCTCTCGGAAGAGAGCATCCGGACAGAACTCTGCGAAGGGCCGGTACCAGATCCCTCAGAGCCCTCGTCCCCGACCCCCGGGTTGTCCGTGAACACGACGTCCGACCGGATTGACCTGATTGAGCGGCTCAAGAAGGGGGAGAGTCCTACTTGGAGCCCCAAACGCCATGTAAGTGCCGGGAACTCGCTCCGTTCGCGCCCTGGCAACATGCCTAACGATCCCACTCAGTTCGATGCTCTCTTCCGCCGAAGTTCCTCCCGAGAACAGCCATCAAGCCCGCAACCAACCTCTAGCGAATCTACCACACTTTCACCCCCATCGAAGGACAGGCTAGGTGCGCAGACACAAGAGACGGAAGATTTGGAGCACATGCAGCAGGGCCTTGCAATAGAGCGGCCTAGGTCGGCTCTTCACAGCGGCGACTTCACACCGCATGCTTCTGCAACCCGTCAGGACGAATTAGAGAAGCAGGGCGCCAAGGGATTCCAAAACTCTGAGGGTCACTACCGGGAACACCACTCCCGTTTCGCCACCTCTCCTCCGCGAGACTTTACTCCGTTCAAATTCGACAGAAGAATTCCATATGTCGACCCACCAGATGGTTTCCGGGCCTCACCACCCTCCGTCTCCTCGTCCATATCGTCCAGTTTTGTATACAAGCACCCTACGAGCCCCCTCGTTCAATCCGAAAGCAACGATGATCTGAGTTTGTCCATGCCAATAAGCCACATAGACTTGGACCCTCCAACACCCAGCAGGCTGTCCCGACGGCAAACATTGAGCGGCTTGTATTCACACCAGAATGTGCCCACAACTGCGCAGAGGATACCCGGCATGTATCGGGAGTCGATCCAGTCCTACCAAGCCCACCAGCCGAGGAGGTCTCTCACATCCACTCCGACCTTTTCTTTGGGAGCAACATCACCGCAGAGTTCGGCGTTCTCGAGGCGCCCGTCGTTAGGCCTGGAATCGTCTTCGCCTCTGCACCAGACCTCGATGGTTGGATCGTACGAGGAGAGCATCCTCCGGGGCCGCATGTCCACGACGCCCTCGAAGCCTCTGGATTTCATGGCTCAGATAGGTGTTCTGGGCCTGGGGAATTGCAAAAGCAGCCTGCGTTGTCCGGCCCATGTCACGTTGCCTTTTCCGGCCGTCTTTTACAGTTACGTGAATACACCCCACGGCCGGTCCAAGAGTGATGATGGGCCAAGCCCCTATGTTGGACAGATCGACCTTGAGAACGGGCTCGCAAATCCGGACGAGACCTCAAGACAAAGACGCAAGTCGCATCAAAGAAGCATGTCAGCAGCCAATCGGCAGCGGATGGATGGGGATGAGGACATCGCAATGACCGATATCAACTCCGGTGTTGACGTGGCCGGTGTCGACGCACGGAAAGCGAATAAGCTGAAACGGAGGTCAAACTCCCCGAAAGCACCGCCTGGGGGAAGTTATCGAATACCAGAGAAAGGCCAGATCCAGATCATCATCAAGAACCAAAACAAGACGGCAGTGAAGCTGTTCCTCGTGCCATACGACCTCGAGGGCATGGAGCCCGGCACAAAGACCTTCATCCGCCAGCGGTGTTATTCCGCCGGCGGCCCAATCGTCGAGAACCTGCCCTCGACCAGCGAGAGGCCAACCCTGCGGTACCTGGTCCACCTGCACATCTGCTGCCCCGCAAAGGGGCGCTTCTACCTCTACAAGAGCATCCGCGTCGTCTTCGCCAACCGCGTGCCCGACGGCAAGGAGAAGCTCCGCAACGAGGTGACTCTCCCCGAGCCAAAGTTCACGCCCTACAAGCCCGTCAGGGTCATGCACCAGCCCGTGACGCAGGCGACGACGGGGCCCGGCGCGAGCCTCGCGGCCGAGAAGGCGTTCCGGCGGCGCAGCTCGGGCTTCTCGTTCGGCGGCCAGCAGTACCAGCAGCTGCTCCCGCCCTTCGACGCGGGCGAGCCCATGCCCATGCCCAGCCTGTCGCTGCTCCGGGCGAGGGCGTCCAGCTTCCAGGACAGGGGGCTGGCCCTCGGGCGGCCCGTCGGCGCGGGCCTCTCCGGTTGTGCCCAGGTGCTACTCGCGCCGACGTCGGTGCCTGCCGCCGAGGCGGCTCCGGCTCCGACGCCGCCCCTGAGCTTTGCCAAGGGCGACGTCGCCGGGTACGTCAACGGGGGCGGCGCGCACCTGGCTGGTGGTGGTAGCCCTGGTGCTGCCATTGCTGAGGGGTTGCTGTCGCAGCGGCTGCGGTCGCTGGGGATGCAGAGTGCGTGTAGTGGGGAGCTGGAGCTCGGGGATGCTGATCTTGAGCTGCGTGGGGACTGAAGAGGTGTTTTGAATTTGGCCGGCCAGACAGGCACTGACTGGACTGGACTGGGTGAGGTCTGGTGCTCGCGCGCGCGCACACACACACACACAACACACACACACACATATGTATATATCTATTATATCACAGGGTTTCGGGGGTTGGAGTCATATTATAGACAGCGGTAACTGGTAAGCACCGCGGAATTGGGAAGGGGGGCCGGAATGTTAATTGTGTCTGTCACACATCCGTCCATTCTGCATTTGGACGGTTTCAATATTTTCCCTTTCTTTGTTTTTGTCAACCTCTTTTGCCGAACAGGGTACAGTACTGTGGCGGGGTGGGCTCGGAGTACGCTGGGAGCTTGGATAAAGAAATCATAGACACATACTTGACAAATGAGAGCAATTTCAAATCAGCATATCATCCCTCACCGTGACTCTTCTACAACGTCTGTTGTTCTGGCATGTGAGTCGGGCTACATGGGCATGGGGGAGTGGGTGAATGTTCTCCCCCTGGGTTTCAACACATTAAGTGGTTTCGCTTCTATTCCGTATACGTCCGAGGACACACATCGCCCTTTCACACAGTGGTAAACGCTTAAAATCATGAATTTAGAACAAGTTCTTTGTGAGGATGTTATCCCTTGGTAGCTTGGCCTGTAAGAGGCCGTGCTAGAGAACTTGAAGGCCCCCCTTTCAAGAGCGTATCCTCTACGACCTTGTCTTCTAGAAGCTTAGAAGATTTTCTGGCACAGCACCTGAGGGTACTCAAGTGCTCACTCTCTACACCTAGGGTAAGTTCCGCCATGGGAGATGGATCTAACCAGGAAGCACAAAAGCGGAGATGTCACAGTAGCCAGTGGGAGAGTATGTAATCTAATTCTCCTGCATAAGGATAGCAACTAGTCCAGTCGGGCTACCACAATGAACCCCGAGGGGGGCAGCTCCACTCGGGCGGAGTTCTATGGTGCGCGGGGTCATTGAAAATAATGAGGGTTATAAGAAGCCCGAACGCTCCACTCCCGATTATTTGGTCCCTCCTGACGGCAGAGACTGAGAGAGTTGTGCACTCTTGCGTTATGGGGCATACCAGGGAAAAGGTTCTTGACGATGTCAAGGTAAGGCGCGGGCCACCCATGCCAGTCTTGAAGATCGTGCCGCGTGTGAGTGAGGAGAAAGCCCCTGTAGCGCCGGGCGACCTCAAGGTCGGTGTTCGAGTTGTAAAGCACGTCCAGCCTCAGTGTGGCCCTCGGCTCTGGGGAGTCAGTCGCAATAGTGAAGTGGACGGAGCAAGGCGCGACCTGGGGGATGAATGTCCCGGCTTTGAGCCGCTCGAATCGTTCAATGTACGATCCTAGATCGACGGCGTTGCCGGCTAGGCCCCCGTCGTTGTTGCCGCCGGCCAAATCCGGAGCATTCAAGCCGCTTCCGCCGTAGATGCGCTTGAAGAACCTGATGAAAGAAAGCATATTCTTTCTGTCCTTCCGCACCTCCGTGATGCGCCTGCCGAGGTTAAGCCACTTCCACGGCTCTCTGAAGTCTGCGGATGTTGCTCCGGCCGGGACCGTAAAGGAGAGCCCGATGCATGCTCTCGCCGGCTCCTCGGGGCCTATGTCGACGGTGGAGAGCAGGTTGCCGAACTCGGGCGGGTACCCGGCGAGGAACTTGTCGATCATGTTTACGCCTGACAAGATTCGCCGCATCTGGAGTGTATTGTCATAGAGGCCGGGGAGCGTCAGAATGGACTTCTTGACCAGCGCCTAGCGGGTGATGCCAAGAGTTTCCGCCTTCCGCGCGGGCACGAAGTAGACCCTCGCGTCAGCTGGGATCGGGCCGGGGTATTGTGGCTTAGAGCCCATTTCGGGGCGGACGGCGCGTCTGATGTCAAAGCCGAGGCGGACGTCCCCGAAGTAGGTGGAGCCGGAGCCTTTCATGACGGAGCCGTAGAGCCAGTTTGGCCAGTCCATCTGGTAGTCTATGTTCCCAAACGTGTTGCGCCGGCAGTACTCTTCGAGAGTCTTCTGTCCGGTTAGATGGTCAACCTCTGCTATGACTCGGACGGGCGGGCGGTCGACCGGGTTGGGAATTACGGAGGTAAAGTTCACGCTTATCTCGATGGGGCTGCTGTCCGGGTTGAGCCTGGTAACGCACTGGTTTGGGCCGGCGGAATGCTTTTCACCATTGAAGCACCATGCTCGCGGGATGCATTCCATGAAGTAGGTCAGAAAGCGTTGGACGGCTTGATCTTGATAATCCCTGTTTTTGAGAATATGTTCTAGATCAACCCGGGTAACTCTGCGCCAGTTCTGTAAGCTTGGGTCGTCTTCGTCGGGGTACAAGTAGAGGGCCTCCTATGCCTCGGCAAGATCCGCGTCGGTGATATCCTCGTCTGAATCGGTGAGATCCTCATCTGAATCGGCCATCTCGCCGTCTGTCTCGCCGTCTGTCTCGGCGAGATCCTCGTCTGCTTCGGCCATCTCGTCGTCTGTCTCGGAGAGATCTTCGGAAGACTCCTCAGAGAGATCCTCGTCTGCTTCGGCCATCTCGTCGTCTGCTTCGGCCATCTCGTCGTCTGTCTCGGAGAGATCTTCGGAAGACTCCTCAGAGAGATCCTCGTCTGCTGAGGAATCTGAGGAAAGGGGCATGGAAGTCATGTTTGTATTTCTGAAGGCTTGGATGGTCGATGATTTGCAGCCGTGTGTATGTCGATGTGGTTGGGTCTACTATGACGTTGGAAGAATTCATGTTGTTGACTACGAGTCTGCTCAAACAGGCGGTTGGTACCTCATTCACTTGAACTGTGACCTATATTATATATGGCAGCTTCGACCCGCCCTTGGGGTTTCGTTGTTTGTTCCTTCCTTTGGGTGATATCGATCAGAATTGTTGGGGGCTTTACCAGGCTGTCCGCTGCGCAGCCACATTGACTCACAAATTTCTGGTAGGACACTCTCGTACGGGGCCAAGCTCCTTACATAAATGACTACCGAAAAATCGCCCCATCCTCAGGAAAACAGCAATTTGAATCATAGCAGAACTCCCATGGTCATCCTATGTTATGCCCCGAGGTTATCCCATGCTAGTGGGAGGTCGGTGTGTAGGATTTTGTCGAACTTTGAAAACTCGGAGGGCATACTTTTAGACGTTATCTCACAGGAGATTATCGCACAATACATGATTCTCAAGGAGGTTATCATGGGAGGTTGTTCTACAGCTGGTTGTCCTGTTATAATTTGGGCCGGCCCCGGGGGGCAGTCGAAAGGGGCAAGGGGGAGATACTACCTAGGGTAGGTATGATCGCGTAATGGACACCGGAGCGTGTAGATTGGTGGACTGATTATGGCGTCGGCGCTTTATGTGTGGTTCAATCGTGTTAGTTGGTTGGAGTAGGATATTGGAGGTGCAGGCGGATTATCCGGCTCGTGGTTGCGCAGCGGTAGATCCCTGTCGATCTCCCGCAGCGTCACCGTAATCTACCGGCCCGCCCTCCAGCTGCCACCTTACTCTACGGTTCTTATCCTTCCGCCAGCTTCATGTCAACCAAGACATACTATGTAGTACTGTAACGATGCTCATGCGACCAAGTGTGTCCAGACATACAGAATTATATAACCATGCGATAATGTTCGAAGTGGCTTCCCGGGGTGGTTGACAAGCCTGTAGTAGTATCATTGATGCAAGGTCCGATAACCCGAGTTAACACTGCTCAGAGCCAACTCCAATAGCCGAATATCATGGGACCATCATTTCTTGTCGGTGGCAAGCATAACAGGCTGCGTGATTACGGATCCAAGTGTGGAGGCGTCATTTTAATTTCGCGTTGGTGCGCTGGCAATCCAAGCTGGACAGTGAAGTGCGCGGCGGAAAACCCGAACATCCCTGGCGCCTTTTTTGGGTAGTCTCGAGGACTACTTTTACAAGAAATATCCCTCTGGCACAGTTATAATGAGCAACGATTTCACCGTTACGGGTTAGAATTGTAATGTCAAGCATTTTCGTGCTACCGTGACTTGGTCTGATGGTATAAATCAAAGCCAACCCCTGGATTTGAAAAGCAAAGCCCTATGGAGCACACGTCTCATTATTAGCAACTTGCAATTCCTAGACTGCAAAGCCCTGAAGGGCAAACCCCTCAGGTACAAGGCTCCGAGAGCGGATCAGAAGTCGGGCGGCGGGCCAGGTTCGTCCCAACTTGCAAAGTTGCATCTTGCATCACGTCAGAGCACTGACACTTTATTCAGTGCCCGAGGTCTCGATATCCGGTTTTCGCTACGTGTAAGCCGTGGAAGAGAAACAAGACCAAATCATATGGAACCGTCGATTTGATCAGGATACCATAGGTGAACCCTGTTTGACTGCTGCTGGCATAACGCCACACCCATCCCAGGCGAGTGGTAGAGATTGTGCAAAATGACGGCCATTTTCCTTGCGTTTCTAGCCCTAGCTGCTTCAGGATCTTGGGCAAGCAGTCTGGCAACTGGCGGCTTAATTCGCCGTGATACAAAAGTAACCGAACCGAACACGTCAAGACCCGTGGTGGACCTAGGCTATGCTCTCCACGCCCCTCGGATTACGACTTCTCCGGATGAGCGAACATATTACAATTTCTCGAATATACGTTACGCTGCGCCTCCAGTCGGCTCCCTCCGCTTCCAGCTGCCACAAGAACCCATCAACAACCGCTCGGCCGGGGTCCAGGATGGCACCTATGGCAAGATCTGCCCCCAGGCATATACACCATGGCAAAACCCCAGTTTCGTGACTGCTCCCCCGGGCGAGCTGGAGAGCGAGGACTGCCTCTTTCTCGACGTTGTCGTGCCACAGTCGGCTTGGAATCAACGTTCCCATTCATTACGCCCCGTCATGGTTTGGGTCCATGGCGGTGGGTTCCAGATTGGCGCGAAGTGGGGTGGGCCTTTGACAAACCCTCTAGGCCTCCAGGACCGCAGCTTTGATGAAGATGGAGAAGGTGTTGTTTTCGTCGCTTTGAACTACCGGGTCAGTCTCATCATGATTTTTAAAGGACCCCACAACCTCAAAGCTGACAGCCTGAATACAGCTCGGTGCTCTGGGCTGGCTGCAAGGAGAGTCATTCACCTCGGCAGGAGGAGTGCCCAATGTAGGGTTGCACGACCAACGCAAAGCTCTTCAGTGGATAAATAAGAGGATTCATCTTTTCGGCGGCGACCCATCTCGCGTCACGATTATGGGCGAGTCTGCCGGCGGAGGGTCTATCCTCCACCACATCACCGCATACGGTGGCAAGAAGGACGCTCCGCAGTTCCAGCGGGCTATACTTCAGTCTCCAGCCTATGTACCGAGGCCTTATTCCTCGCAAGCCAAAGGCTCGTACTCGACCTTCCTGAATGCCGCCAACGTCTCCTCACTGTCAGACCTCGTGGCGCTCGACACATTGCGTGTCCAGATCGCAAACAAGCTCTCACAGTCATCGAACTTCTTCGGCGGTTTTCAATTCGGTCCCGCACCGGACGGAGGGTACGTTCCGGAGCTGCCAGAGAAGCTCCTGGCAAGTGGTCAGTTCCACAAGGGCGTTCAGGTGATGGTGGCACATAATACCTTCGAGGCTCTGAAGTACACGGACCCGACAGCCACGAACTCTTCCGCTTTCGACACCTGGATGAAACTTTACTTCCCCGATATCCCGAGAGCAAGCCTTAAGGAGCTGACGACCAAGATATACCCGCCCGTGTACAACTCCAGTTCCCTCCCGTGGACGACCCCGTTCGACCGGGTCATGACCGCCGTCGCCGATATCACCTTCACCTGTCACGCCTACTTCGTAGCTAAGGCCGTGGGCGCAAGGGCTGGTATCAATGGGCGTAGGGGGCCACCAGCATATGGGTACCTGTTCAGCGTGCCGCCGGGGGTCCACACACTGGATGTCAACTATTCGTTCTACATCAACAGCACACGGAGCCCCCTCGTTACGAACGCGACAACGGCGGGTATTCTGCAAGGGTATCTCACGACATTCGCAGAGACAGGGGACCCCAACCGTGAGAGTCTGCCCGCGTTCCCCATTTACGGTGCTAAGAATACGAATCTGAATCTGAACGCGACGTTCGTGGGTGTAATCAAGGACCCGGCTGCTAATTCGAGGTGTGATTGGTGGGGTGAGGCTTCATATTCTTGATTGCTGTTGGTGGAACGTAATATGAGACTGTGGCTCATCATGTAAATATAGAATGAGAGAATTCGTTTGTAGTTACACAAAATTGAATTCTGAGTGATTTGAAACCACGGGTCGTCCGAGTCGAGGCTGGTAAGGCCCCATGCGCTTCCGTTTACGCAGACAGGTATTGACGAGGATAACCATTACCTAGGTAGGTTTCCAGGTTGAGGTTATTGCTTTTACAACTACTGCAAACGCCTCTCCAAATGTATTTCACGTGGGAGCAAGTACTTGATGTACATCTCGTGCTGAACAAATTTCAGGGTGGTCAATATGGCCCAGACCCAAGTAATTGATCAGAATGTAGACAGTCGCGACTGCTAGGTGTTGGGCACATTTCGTGGATACCCAACGAGCGGGAAGTCACAGTTTCCGAAACACCTCATGTGCCCAGGTGGCCTTGAAGCCATTGTGTTGAATACTTGGGACCCCACCAGAGTTGAGGTCTGCCTAGAATTTGTCTCAGCCGTTGGTTCACACAGAGCTGTGAAAGGAACCTTTGAGAGAGACTTTTCCCTTCTTCTTCATCTTTTCCTCTAAGATCAACTTTTTGATTTTCTTTCTGCTTTCTTCAACTTTCACTCTCTTGCCCATCTCTGCTCTTCCATGTCAGCATTGCAACACCACGAAGCTATGGGGATCGCGGATAATCTTGGCCTGAGGGCACTGATATCAGCCTGCAAATTCTGTCCTTTCCAAATCTGCGACTGCGCGGATGACCTGAGCAAAGTCCGCGAATCGGTCTTCGACTTTCTTGACCCGGCACATGCAAACCAGGTTGACCAGAATACATTCAATGCGATCTGTCACGACCTCGACAAGCATCCTCATTCCCACAGCTTCCCGACCATCAGTCCAGATGAGGAAAAGCAGCGAGACGATGGCGTATTTGAAAGCTCCGTGGACGCTGCCTTCAACGTCAGTCATTTCCTAAACCTTCAACCTCGCCTCGGTTCAACAGAGATCAAGATTCAGCAAAACCCGATATGAGAGCCCTGCTAATTTCATTCCGAGACAGATCTTCCGTGAGATGGAGCGAGATTTCCTACTGAAAGTACCAGTCGGACCACTTCGCCACGACGATACCACTACAAAGTACTGGTGGGATGGCGCCGCACACCTTCGCCACCATGTGGAGTTTCTTCTCGTATTGAAGGGTGTCAAGCCCTGCGTGCTGTTTTCCAAAAACAAACCTGAGCACACTTCGGTCTTCAGCTCCGTCGTCATGGACATCCTCATCCCTGTTATGAACCACATGCAACTATGGTCTTACGGATTCAAGATCAGCTTTGAGTGCCTCGAGTGGGTGTTCTACGATGCTCGATCACCCCTTCTCCCCCAAATCACGAAGATCTTCCTCACCGACCACACTTCGAAGAAGGTGGACAGGACTGGTGCATATCCCGCCAAGGACTCGGACAAGCCCTACCTCGTCCCCCACCTGGAGGTCGCCCAAGCACTCGCATACCCAATCCGCTCCGACCATTTCGACAGTGATTGCTACGTCAACATCCAAGATGCGACTGAGATGGATGTCTTGGAATGTATGGGCCGGCCCCGTCCCCACTGTTGTGTCTACGGGATGGGATTTGGTAGCCCTGTTGGCAACGAAGACGACTGGATGAAGATTCTCACGCACTACCACAAGTGCGCGGAGACAGCGCGGAAATTTGGCACCGACCTTCGTCTTGTTCTGAAACATGAAAAGATGACCGCCTGGTTGACGAGCAACCCGGGATGGCTCGTCGGGCCAGTCCCGTGGGTTGGAAGAAGTGGGCCGAAGTTGCAGGAGATTTCGGACAAGCCGTAGATCGGGGAAGCTCTCCCTGATGGGATCAGAGCCACAAGGAAAAGCGCGGAAACTGCCATGATGGACATTGTGAGATTTTGAATTGCACATGGTCTGTTTCGGAAAGAAAAAAGTAAACAAGCAAGACTCCGGTCAATTCTAGGCTGAAAATGTCAACGGCCTCATAGATTGCAGCGAGGTGCGCGCAGCGCCCTCGGGGCAACCACCCACCTGCAGTCAGCGGCAGCCTGATGAAAGCATAACAGTCCTTAGACGGTGAATTTAACTAGAAGGTGCCCTAGAAGCTCCCAATGTGTCTCACTGTGAGCAGTCAAGTCTAGTGTTGTTGAAAAGCGGCCTTTACTCTGGGTGCTTTGTGACACGGCTGCAAAGCTTGTAACGTTTGGGAGGCTGTGTGTGTGCATCGCCCTGAACGTTGATCCCATCAAGCGACAGTGTAATTACTCATATTACTAGTATGCTTCCGCTTTTGGAACAATGGTGGATAATCGAAGGGAAAGTGTCCTTTGATTGAATAAGTAGATGCTGTAGGACAGTCCTGTGTAGCGATTACAAGTTGTAAGTCGACCCTGCTCCCACACCACTGGCAATCAGTGCGGAACTCCCATATTGGCCAACCCAACACAGTGCTTTCTCCACACTAATACCACCTCTGCTTATCATCCTGACACCGTATGAAGGCGCCATGTATGTCCTCGGACGTATACGGAATAGAAGCGAAACCACATTTGATGGAAAGTAAACTCCCCTCCGAGCGGCGGTGCCCACCAGCGGTATCTGACTTTTTACTTCATGACTTTTTACTTTAAATGTTCGTCAAATTTTGAAAGCTAAACGCCAGAGAGATGTTTGGGCGCCTGGCAAGATCATCCTCCTGGAGCCCGATTACCGGGATCGATTCTGTCGGCACCGGCGTTCCAGAACGATAGAGACTAACTTGGACTGCTTCGTAAGGGGCAAGGATTCATCCAGGAACCATACTGACAGTGATATCATGGATTGCCCTTACCAGTTCCTGACCCCCACTGTCTTCCCCACGGGGCTCCAGCACTAAGCGCTGAGTTTAAATCCCCACGGGGCTGGTGGCCCGGAATGCTGTGTGTTAAATACCCGCCGCTTGCCTGCTCAGGAATTTGCGGGTCCTTGGCGCTCTATCTATTGGAATTACCAGTTTTACAAAATATTTCAAGGAAATTCCACGAGTACTCAACCGACAATGGGTGAACTCCAAGGACGGCCGTTGATCCTCACTGTCAGCGTGCTGACCTCGTTGGGCTTCATGCTCATCGGGTTTGACAATGGGTTGATGGGCGGACTTGGTAAGAGAGCGCCATGTCCCTCCCTGTCTTATCGTGCTGCGAGGCTGATATCTTCTGAACAGTAAATACGCCTTCGTTTAACCTGACCTTCAACTCTCCCGACTCGACTATGACCGGATTAATTGTTGCCATTTACGAGAGTGAGTAATGTCACTACTCTGTTCTCATTACGCGTTCTCGAGTGTTATTTTACTGATAAGCAACAATGACCAAAAGTCGGTTGTTTCATCGGGTCTGTGACAACGGCATTTGTAGGAGAGAGGTTGGGTCGCCGTAAGACCGTTGCTATCGGCTGCGCAATCATGGTCGTCGGCGCTGTTTTACAAGCTTCTTCATACACCCGAGCTCAAATGATCGTGGGTCGAGTGGTGTCGGGCGTTGGGATGGGAATGATTAACTCCACCGTCCCCGTGATCCAGGCAGAGTTTAGCCCCAAATCAAGCCGTGGTATCTGTAAGTCTCGTTCTCAATTCTTCCGAGTTCTCCAATATGTCTCTTCCACATTAAAGCTTTCCATTCTTCATGCCACCCTCCCTTTTCTTCCATCTCATCGGATTTTGCACTCTGAGAATGACCCTAATGATATCGGGACAGATGTCTGCGCTCAGCTTTCCACTCTCAACTTCGGTATTTTCCTCGTCCACTGGATCGACTACGCCTTCTCGAGCCACACAGCAAGCTACGCCTGGAGGATTCCGGTGATACTCCAATGCATATGCATCATTCCGATGTTCTTCATCCTTCTCATCATACCCGAGACCCCACGATGGCTTGCGGCACACGACAAACCCGAAGAGTGCTACGCCGTCCTTAAGCGTATCAAGGGAGCCGACGATGGCGATGAGCAAGATATCCAACGCCTCCATGGTGCGATCCTTGAGACTGTAGCATATGAGGCCTCCATTGGTGCTGGTTCCTGGAAAGATGTTTTGAAAGAGGATAGTATCAAGAGCCGTAGGAGGCTCCTGATCGCTTGCGGTATTCAGGCCTTCCAGCAGCTTGGTGGTATCAACGCAATCATTTGTGAGTTAGATGATTCAGTCCGACATCCATCATGGTCTTGCTTACACTGTGTTATTTTGAACAGACTACAGCGGAACTCTGTTTCAGAAGAGCGTCGGATTCAGCAGCAATATGTCTGCTCTCATGTCTGGCTTCTTGCAGACTTGGTTCTTCGTCGCGTCGTTTATCCCTTGGTTCCTTATTGACCGAGTCGGCAGACGTCCCCTGGTAAGCGGCCTTTCCTCGGTTATTGGTAACCTCGGCTTCGGCCATCGTAACGTATGTCGTGTGCTCATACTACCATATATCAGCTCCTCTCGATGATCAGTCTCATGGCTGCCGTCATGGTGGTCCAGTCAGCTCTGATATACCAAGTTGAGAACGCAACAGCAATTGCTCGTGCAGCTGGTATTGGTGCTGCGGCAATGCTATTCGTCTTCCAAGGGGCTTTTACAGTTGGGTTCCAAGCAACGGTTTGGGTTTATCCGTAAGTGATTAATCAGGACCGGCGAACTTGATTTTGACGGCGTTTCTGTACCACATACATAGTACTCTACTAACTGGGAGAAGATCCGAGATTCTCCCCTTACGCCTGCGACAGCGAGGATCGTCGATATCGACGGCATCGAATTGGATTTTCAATTATGTAAGACCAACCTTCTATGGTCAGGTTGGTCCGCTGGCTGACCAAATTGCGACAGATGATTGTGCAAATTACCCCTATCGCCATCACCAACATTGGGTGGAGAACTTACATCATATTCGCGACTCTGAATGCTTCATTTGTCCCGATTATTTATTTATTTTTCCCTGAGACGAAAGGCCTGGAACTGGAAGACATGGACCGTGTTTTCGCTACGGATGGCGCACCATTCTTGCACGAGGACAAGGCGGATGACACCCAGATTGAAGATGTCCACACATATGGGAAAGTCTGAAGAGAGGAAGCCGATCTTGTGCTCTACGAAGCATCCGACTTTGATCGGAGACTGCTTTGGATTGTACTCCATTTCTCAGATAGATGTCTAAACCTTGTCGTGGCCTCGCAGCTGAAACCTTGTTAAACACCGAATAAGAATGATCACTGTTTTTTCTTGTCTCAACAGCCGCATCACCCCAGAGAGGCGTAACCATTTGAGTGAAACTGTTACGCGCCATTAAAATTATTATGACTCACAAGCGCGGAATGTGTGGGATGTTGTCAAAGCACACTTGAACGACCGTCGGGCAATAGCCGCGAGCACATAAGGAGACTGCGAGGCTCGGCAATTTACCGCAGCGATGGTCGGCCATTTTCCGTTGCGATGCCGATGGGCATTTGGCGTTTTGCCTATGGATTAGCGCGGAGGCAATCGTCGTTCATCGTTCAGAACCTGCTCGTGGGCTTGTTTAGTTGCCGGCTATCGCAGACTGTTCTGGATTGTGGAGATCTTCCCCGCATCGTGCCGATTATTAGCCGGGGATTTGCTCCGCGTGCTCAACGTTCGCGAAAAGGTATCACAGCCGCAGCTCGATCCGGCCAGGAGAGAACGCAGCTGCGCAATTGTGATATTGTTTCCATACCCACGAGGACCCTTTTTCTTTTACTCATCTCAGAGATGACGTCTTCAGAATCCTTTCTTGTGCACCAAAAGGCCGTGCAAGATCTTTTTGGCCCGTCGCCTGAGCTGACCTTGCTATGTGAAAATCCCGACTACCCCTTCGCTCACGAGGCTGGCGTGTTCATCGAGAAGGACAATAGTCTCATAATCACGAGCAACCAATTCACCGACCTAAAAACCGGTGACCGCAAGATCCAGATAACCAGAGTTCACCTCCCTCACGATGGCAGCTCAGGAGCGAGGTGCGAAGAAGTCAATCCAGTCGGGGTACCAATGGGAAATGGTGGTGTCAACTATCAAAACGGCACCTTGATCTGCGCACAAGGGACAAAAAGCGAACCTGGCGGAATTGTGTATATGGACTCAGAGCCGCCGTATAATACCCGCAGTATAATAAGCGCTTTCCATGGCCGGGAGTTTAACTCGGTCAACGATGTCGTTGTGCACTCGGACGGTTCGATCTGGTTCACGGACCCAATCTACGGATTCGAGCAGGGCATACGTCGCCCTCCTCAGCTACCTAGCCAGGTGTATAGGTATCACCCAGGTAGCGGGTCCATAAGAGCGGTGGCGGATGGGTTTGGTCGACCGAACGGGATCTGCTTCAGCCCCGATGAGAGGATTGTCTATGTCACTGATACGGATTTCATCCATGGCGATGGGACCACGGACCTTACAAGAGCTTCAACAATGTGAGTACCCACAGGTTTCTTCTTCTTACAGAAGAAAGTGTATGACCTGACAGACGACGACAGTTACGCTTTCGACGTCACCGTATATTCCGATGAACCGTTCCTCACGAACCGACGGCTTTTCGCAATGGCTGACAACGGTGTGCCGGATGGGATTAAGTGTGACGTTCATGGAAACGTATACAGCGGTTGCGGAGATGGAGTCAATATCTGGTCGCCGGGGGGTGTCTTGCTCGGCAAAATTCTTGTCGATGGTGGTGCTGCCAATTTCTGTTTTGGTAAAGACGGTGAAATGTTCATTCTGAATGAGCACAGGCTGTGGAGGGCGAAGCTTGCAACAACAACGAAAGGCGCTTTGCTTAATATCTAGAACATCAGAAATTCGCACCCGCAAAAATAGGGGTTGCACCTGAATAGGGCTTACTACTTACTTACCCAGGTACCTACCTAGGCAAGTAGAGAAAGCAAATAAGACATAGGGAATATACATGACAACTTAGAAATCAACGTTCTGAGAGTAACAAGAAGCGGGTTAATTTAAGAGAGGTTCTCCTATTTGCCTTGGGCATGCCCTACGCTTTTGTGGGTGCCAACCTCAGATCTCAATATA
This sequence comes from Diaporthe batatas, assembly GCF_019321695.1. Lineage (NCBI taxonomy): Eukaryota > Fungi > Ascomycota > Sordariomycetes > Diaporthales > Diaporthaceae > Diaporthe > Diaporthe batatas. The sequence continues at coordinate 947,888 of NW_025408550.1, forward strand.
GACAAGCGGCGCCTTGAGAGATAAATAAAGCTGCTGAGGTGAAGGTTGCTTCCCTAGGTAGTGCTAGCACATTATGTGCATGGGCAAAAGAACGGAATTTCGAATGTCATAATTTGGAATGTCTCTCTAGTTGAAAAGCACTTGGACTCACCAAGGTCACATGCTTGTGATTGAAGAGATATCTTCTCCAGTCGAGAACCGCTTGCTAGAGTACTTACCTAGGTCGAAACAATGAAGTCAACAGATTCGCACGCACGCGAGGCACGTGATATTCCGCGTATGGTTGAAAGAGCGCAATGAATAAGTGAAAAAGCTTCGGTAGGGAGAAAAAGGGGCCATTGGAAGGCCGTAGTAAAGACTTTTGGCTCGACTGCCTGCGACGTCGCAACCCCACGGATGTCAAATCGAGAGGCCAAATGGCCTCCTCATCGCGCACCATGTTGCAGCATATTCAGCAGGCAGCGAGTGCAACAATCTACTTCAGGCAATTGATAACGTCAATTTTGATGACTGAAGCCGGATCAGTAAGTGCCATGCAAAAGAGTGGATTTGATCGCTGTGTCATTTGCACCCGCTGCCTGCTGACGCCAAGGGGCGGCCAGTGTCAGGCCAACATCCCCCAAGCTTTGCGGCACATACGGCGCGACCTGATACGCCGACCTCAACATAAATTACCATGCTTACTCCAGGTAGCCCCAAATGAGGCCCATTTGAAGGGAAGAGTCCAGACTCTGAGAACAAGCTCCAGGCCGCACTACAGGCCCGGGGCAACTTCAGGTTCCGTCTCTGCCCCCTGCACCCGAGATGTCGGCCAGTGTTCACACCCGTTTGATACTCTCTCTTCAGACGTCTTGCTGCGTCGCGCAAAGCATATTGCGGGTGCTGCATCGGCCTCATGACGTCTTTACGGAGAGGTGACCTTCTTCTACTATCTGGGACACTGAATTCTCCACCAAATTCGGGGGCCATTCTGTATATATAATTCCTGTGCTCTGTTCCACTTGTCCACTCACACTTTCTCATCATCATCATCCAACCACAGCTTCACCAACAACAACAAACCAGTCTATCATTCACTAGTGAGACCCGGCGTCCACACACACTTTACTCTAACACCCTAATTTATATTCCACAACCACACCTTTTCAACCCACCCCACCAATCAAAATGGTCTCTTACCGCATCATCACCGTCCTCGCCCTGGCCGCCGCCGGAGTCATCGCCGCTCCCTGTGATGCTGGCAACGGAGCGGCCGCCACTGGAGTCGCAAACGCCCAGGGCGCCCAGGCCACAGGAGCCGCTGGCAATGCTCAGGCAACAGGGGGTGCCGGTAACGCACAGGGCGGCAATGCCGGTGGAGCTGGCGGTAACGCAGGAGGCGCTGCTGCTGCTGGTGGCAACGACGCGGCCTGCAACCCTGCAAACGTCGCTGACGGACAGGGACCTGCCAACGTTGGCGTCGACGGTGCCCAATTCGTGACTGGCATCTGCACCAGCGACGCCAACTGTGCCTCGGGCTGCTGTGTCCTGGGTGGCGGCAAGAACCCCGACGTCGCTGTCTGCCGTAACGAGCCTGCCCTTCAGGCTGGCGAGAGCTGTGGCTTCAGCTGCGCCGCCTAAGCTCAGCTTCTTCGGAGACTATCAGGGCTCTCAACTTCTGGCTGTCGGTATCATCTTAGGAGCGAATTGCCAAATCCAACATGAGTCGTTCAGGAAATGACTTGGGGGCTGGTTGTATGGGAATTCTTGCCTGGGGACATCGGGTGTTGGTTGGGCAAGGTTTTGCCAATTACGATCGTTACCATGGATGGACATGCGGCAATCATATAGATCAGCCTATAGAGTCAATTACTAAGCTAATCACAATCGATGGACTGGAAATTGCTTTTCACACACAGCTTCCTTGGTGAAATTGACAGTGTGCTCTTGTTGAATCCGAGACTTGAACTGCATTTATCGCGCGACACGAGTTCTGCAACATCGAGGGAGTACTTGTATTTGTGCTCCATTCAACTGTAAAGCTGCATGTGCCAGGGACAAATTATTCGAGTAGACCCGGACTGCCATTTTACGGGATCGCCTGAGGAGAACCATTGGTGCATCAAAATCAGAGCATGGATGATAATACTGTTCATCTCCATCTCCAATCCTGATGGGCGCCCGGAATGTAAAGCATCTGCACTATACAAGTAATGATTCATTCTCTTGCAGTAAATAACCGAATTTTTATCTCGTCGGGGGATACGTGTTCAGCAGAGGAGTAACTCCAATCTGGTGTCATGAATCGGGCCCTTTGGACAAATTTTGTTCCTCTGTTTGTTCCCAGCGATGCAAGAAAGGACAATGCCGAGGGGCAATCCACGGAAACATATGTTGTGGCTCTTGCGGGCAATATAACTCTAGATTGCTAATCATTTGGCTCGTTGCGGGAAAGCTTTCGGAAGCTGATTTGTTGGGACAGGCCAAGCTGCTCATGGATCTCCATTTTGCCGGAATGTGTCTTACCTCAGTGAGGCGATTCGGCACTTGTATTGCTATCCGAAAAGAAGGCACGATAATAAAAGAGCCTTCTTGTCTTCTTAGAAGAATAGATGGTTCTTCGGAGTCTTCGTCAGAAACTGTCAGTCTGGCCCAAACACAGAGCCAACCTACATCATGGTTCGCCTTCCAGAATACGTCGTTGCCAGCAACCTGTTCTTGGCCGTGCTCGGTGCAGAATGTAACCAGACACGGCTGCTACAATTTGCCCACGGTCTAGTCGACGCGCAGAATGTTGGATCTCTCGGCAATTTGCAGGGCGCCGACCCTCACAACCTCACCTACATAGAGAACAACCAAACAATGCAAATGACTAGCGGAGTTTTCGCGCACGCGATACACGTGGACCACAACCGTACCATCACAGACCTCACAGATTGTGCATCATACACGGAAATGATCATGACCGACCGTGCCTCTCCCCATGTCGTGGGCACACAGGTCCGCCACGACCCGGACAACGATATGCTCGTCTACCTGGTTGACTCTGTCGTCTCAACCACGGGGTCCTGGCTCTTCAACGCCAGCAAGACGCTCGAGTGGGTCCTGAAGGAGGACTGGAGCATCATACCGGCCGGCGAGCGAGACACCCGTGAGGCACTCAAGAATGCCGCAGACGCCTATCTGGACATGTGGAACAACAAGAGCGCGATCGACGCTGTCCCCTGGGGCACGCCGTGCGCCCGGCTTGAGGGCTCAGCGTACACCGGCAACGGGTCTCCTACCGACAGCTGCAAGCCCGGGATACCGACCAACAATAATCAGGCACCAAACATCAATAGGCGCTACGTTATTGATGAGTCATATGGATCGGTGGATGTGATCAACATCTTCCAGCACTTGAGTAACGCTCCGGACAGCCATGAGTTCCGCATGGTTAAGGGGAAGCTTCGGTACATCCACACTATGACAATTGCATCAAGTGGGAAAAGGTCAGTTGCGGTGTGATTTCGGGTGTCCAGAACCGAAGTATTTGAAGTCATGGAGGTGGCAGGCAAATCGTTTCGCACATGAATAAAGAATTACCCGGTAGGGAAAAGTGTGCTCAATATTTGAATTCATACACTTTATGACCGAGATGAGCACAGGATTCTCTACCAAAAATAAAATGACACTTAGAGACCCCCATGGTATTTACAAACTTTCTGTGCACAGCTTCGGGACCCTTGGGTTGCCCAACAAGTACAGGTACTAAGTCGGCTGACGGAGTTCAGGGGCGTTGCATCAGGAGTGTTTCCCCAATGCATGGTCGGCCACGAGAATAACCCGCGGGCGGAGCATGTCAGCTCATAATACCTCAGCATTGATGAGGCCTCCTCACTCTAGTGTCCAAGCGAGCATTTTGCCCAAGGAGCGAGCGCATCATTATGTATTCCTTGAGAGTCATCCACGGCTTCGCTCGACTCCCGGTACATCATTTTGTAGGGGAGACTACTGTCGGCAAACTCCAGCGCGCAAGATAAATTCGTAGAACCCAGGACCCCGATTCGGACACAATGGTGGACGGGGTTCGGCTGCAGATGGCACCCTCTGGTCCGCCTGCAGTGACACCAAGCCTCGGTCGCCGTTCGACTTCTGCCTAGATGCTAAGGTACCTAGGTGGGTGTGCATGGATTTATTGAGCCCACCTCCGATTCCCATCAACATATATCAACAGGCGCCGCAAGTGGCGTCACACATTTCGGCACATGTCTGTGTCAGACACGCTTTCAATAGTCAATGTCGTGTTACCACACAGCCAATAACAAGAAATAGCTCAAGTATCACTACCTATCATTGCTTAACGAGGTGGGTTAGACAACCCCTTCACACATAGAACACCTAGTACCTAGTATTTCATAATTAAAAAGCATCTTTTTATTCAATTATTTTGAAAAAGCGTTTATATTTTAAATAAATGTGAGATATATTAATTAACTATTAGTATTTAATTCCTAATCTCTTTAAAGTTTAGATTAAAGAAACTAAACTACTACTAGTATAAGTGTGACTGCTAAAAGACGAGAATTTCTAAAAAAAAACAAGTTAGATTTCATAGCAGTATTTAAAACTCGTACCCTCACGGTCATCATAACCATTGACACACAGGAAATCACTAGTTGGCACCCTCATCACTGGGACGTCCACAATGTCTGATATTTATAATGACAACATGGTTCGCAACGAATCAGAAGCTCAACGGTAGGGTCTACACTCATTCTAGATCGCGGCAAACACTCTTAAAACCCCAGTCCTGAGCTTGCGGCTAACTATGATGTTGCCAGATTGGATGAGCAATTTGACCTCCTTACGATGTTTGCAATCCCTCCACTTTTACTAACTTGTGGGGTCATACTGCGGCTGAATGGACGCACACAGGAACATTGGCTATCTCATCCACCCTGAAGTTGCCGCGTCCCTCCCGCCCAATCCACGAGTTGCAGATATCGGGACAGGAACCGGCCACTATCTTGAGTGCTTCTGGGACCTGGCATCCTATCCTGGGGCGACGCTCGACGGTTACGACATATCCTCGACTATGTTCAAGACGACTGCGAGAGGAAGTCCGTCGCTCAACGTGCTCGACATCAAACAGCCCGTCCCAGTGGAACTTCATGCAACGTACGACCTCGTACACGTGCGTATTCTGGTCGCAGCCATGCTCCCAGGCGACTGGCCCGGCGTCGTCAGCAACGTTGCCCGACTGGTCAAGCCCGGTGGCTGGGTGCAGTGGGAGGAGTGTGATATGGCCGGGACCAAGTATCTGAGGGGCGGGGAGGCGTCAAAGGTGGATGCAGTGCGCCAGATAGGGAGGATGTTCCTTGATGCGTTGCACGAAAACCTCAGCCACGGCTGGAATACGCTTTCCGATGACATGCGGGCCGCTGGGTTGATGCCCATCCCTATTGACTGCGTGAGCACCGATAGACTTCCCAACACGAGAGCTAAAATGACAGCTAATGGTATGAGGGCCGTCATTTCATGGATTCGCAAGACAGGAGCGATTAGGAATGAGGAGTTGGAGCAGATAGAGAGACAGGTGTATGAGAACATAAGGTCTGGCTGCTATTGCAGATTCGAGGTTTATGTCCATTGCGGCCAGAAGCTCTGAGAAGGAAAAGCACGTTGGCAAAGGCACAGCGTAATCGACGAAAGAGTTGTTCCGCCAACAATGTTATTCCGATATATCGAGTAATAACAATGGTCTCACTGGCTATCCACAAATTCAACTTTGAATCCACCAGGGCAAAGCCGCTGGAATACACCCTCCGGGTCGTACTTCTTTGCGACATCCCTGATCCTGCTAACATTCTCAGGTCCGTAGCTCTCAAACACCTCCTGGCTACTATGGGCGTAATTGAGATAGATCCAAGGGCAGAGACGATCGTCTCCAGCGAAATCTCTGACGGCGCTCACGAGACCTTCCACGCGGGGACGCACCCATTCGGCCAACTCAGCCGTCTTGACGCTTGCACTCGCCTGTAGCAGGATGGCGTCATGCGGGTAGGCGTCAAGACCCAGAATATTACCGCCTGACTCCAGAGACCTTTCAGTATAAAGACGGGGAATTGGCTGAAATGCACAGTGCGTGTTGAACTCGTTGCTTGGGATGTGCCCCTGGAGGTCTCTTGCTAGTTGGTAGAGTAGCTCGGAGGCCTTGGCAACAATGCTGGCGTCATTCTTGAAAGTCAGGGTGTACCAAATGTTGCTGTTACTGCAATCAATATGAAGTCCTCCTGAAAGCTGCATGTGGAAACCTTGACGGTGATAAGTGGGAAGGGGGACGGTGGCCTCCTTACTAGTAGCCCAGAGGCAGCTCCGAGAATGGAAGCATGTCTTGTAACTTCCCAGTCTTGTAGCTACTGAAAGTCTCAGGCAAAGACATGAAATCGTCAAAAGCTTTGGGCTTTTCCACCCCGGCTGTGTTGAAACACATCGTCAGAAACCCGTCTCCACCCAAGTCGGGTTTATAGATTGCAACAAAGATGACGCTGCTTGCAAGGTCGTCGACAACCTTCGCAGTGAAGCTTTCCAATGCCTCCGAAGCTTGTGGCACAATATCAGCAGGTCTCAATGCTACGCCGCCCCACAGTGGGCCTCGTATAGGGTATGTCTTGATGGCAAAGCGTGTTACAATGCCAAAGCTGTTGCTGCCCCCCTTGAGGGCTTGGAAGAGGTCCCCATTTTCTTGTTTGTTCGCATGGATGATCTTGCCGTTGCTCAAAGCGACGTCGTAGCCTGCGATCTGGTCGCAGGCAAATCCGCAGTGACCAGAGTAGTATGACAGCCCACCTCCGAGTAGGAAGCCGCCGACGCCTAAATTGCCCACCCGCGCCCCACCGATGAAACGTCCATGATTCTCCAGCTCGTCGTATACGTTCTGCCTATTTTAATACGTGGTTGGAAACGGAAAGGCATGTACGAAAGGGTGTTCTTAAGGTATCGCATGCCTTATAAAAGGGGATGGAAGTGGGGATGACGGAACAGGCCAAGGAGACTGTCAGACGAACCACTTGGCACCGGGACCCAAGAACGCCGTCTCGGTCTCATGGTTGTAGTCGACAAATGCTAGGAGACCCAGGTCGATAGTGATTCCGCCGTCGATGTTGTTGCTGCCGACCCTGTTGGTATAACCACCGGCTCGGACAGCAAAGGCCTGGCCGGCGTTGGAAAGGGCATTGAGAGCCGTAGCCACGTCGGCTCCAGTTCTCGGCTGGACTATGCATGTCGGTCGGAGCTTCGAGCCGTTGTCGAAATAGGATTCATTCCGGGTTACATACTCAGAGTCAGTGGGAAAGAGGAGCTGGTCTGAAAGTCCAGCTGCGACGAGGCATTCCGCCTGTGGAGGTGGGTCCATGACAGTGTTTGCAGGTGCTGGTTATTTTGATGTAGAGGAAAGTCCTTACAAGGCCCCACGAAGGGAAAATGTGCTAGCACGTCGCGGGACTAATTCGTGTACAGGATGAAGCAGTGGATAAGATCCTCAAAGACGTCATATATTTAAGTTGTGGAGGGAAGAAGGTGTATTGAACTTGTCCAAGGTCCAAGCATGTCTGTAAAAAGTTCTCCAGCCTCGTAGCCGTTTTATAACCTCTCGAGCACGCTCTGAAATCAGGGTTAGGGGAGCGTCCTCCACACAAGTACACAGCAGCCCTTTCCTCTTTCCTGGGTTCTTTTGTTTGTTTCCTCCTTGACGAGGCCGGGGGAGACGGCGGTCTATGTAGCCTCACGCGTCTGGTGTCGTACAAGTCGGCACCCTCAGAACGAGGCTCTTTTAGCCCCCAAGAGTAACTCCGGGCTGACTTTAGTAACGTTTCACAGCATGCTGCATAGTACCTAGGTATGAAGCATGTGGCGGAGCTACTGTCATACAAGTCGTTCACCCCCACCCAAGATAAAGCTCTGTTGGCCCCCAAGAGTAACGTCGAGCTAGCTTCGAATACTGTTTCACGGCATGGTGATGTGGTATCTCATGCTCTATGGTCGTCACTTTCTGTGGTTACATCGGGTACTAATAGAGCAACAACTCCTATAACGTCCCCAGCCTACATTCTAATAGTCCCCTAAATCTAATTACCCTATATCTATATTTATATATATATATATCTATCCTTACTCTATTTATACCTCTTTATAACTTTATAAGGAATTTTTTTTTAATTATTAAACTTTTTTTAAATATTATTTTAATTATTATAAAGAAATATAAAAAAAAGAATTTATAATATATTTATAATAGTTAAAAATAAAATATTTATATAAAAAGCTTTTAAAACTTAATATATTTTATATATTATATTTTAGAACTATTCTTCTAATATATAAAGTAAATTTATTATTTATAAATTTTATTAATTTTTTTTAATATTTTAAAAATTAATTAATATTATTTTAATTAATTAAAATAGTTTAAAATGTATTTTAATTTATTAGAAAATATAGACTTTAATAGATTAAATAACCTTTTCCTCCTTTAATACCCCTTTATTAAAAAGAAAGTAGTTAAAAGCTTTTTTAATTTATTATTTTATTTTTAAAAGTTATAAATATTAATAAATTATAATAAAATAATTAAAAATAATAATAAAAATATATTTATATAGTTTAATTTAATATAATTTTTATTATAAAGATTATTAAATTGATTAATTATTAAAATATTAATAAAAAGGATTAATAAAAAAGTTTAAAATAATATTTATAATTAATTATTTAAAAGGTAGTAAGTTACTTTAAAAGGACTTTAATTTATATATATAAACCTTTTTATAAAGTATATATTTATTATAGGTAAGTTTTTAAACTTTTTATTATTTTTAAAAATTAAATATATAATAATAATAGTTTTTATAATTTTTAAAAATTATATAAGTTAATAGTTTATAATAATAAAAAAGATTAAATAAAAGAGTTTATTATAATTGAATAATTAAAAAGAATTTTTGAATTATATTAAAGAATTTATTTAAATAATATTTTTATAATTAATAAATATTATATATATATTATAATTAACTTTATATAAAAATACTTTTAAATAATATTTATATTATTTTTTATTAGCTATTAGTTTATATATACTTTAACTATTGAATATATTAATTTTTAATTTATTTAAAATTATTTTTAAAAATATTTATAATATTAAAGTAATTATAATTCTTTATTAATAATTATAAAAAAGGTTTTTATTATTATTATAAAGTATATATTAAAACCCTTATAAAATTAAATATTTAATTCAAATAATAAATAACTAATTTATAGTTACTTTTAAATATAAAGCTTTTAATATATACTTTATTAAAAATTAATAGATTATTAAAATAAAAATATAAAAAAGCTATTATTAAATAAAATAATATATATTTTTATATTAAATAATATTTTATTAATTTTAAAAATTATTTTAAAATTCTTAAATAATTATAAAAATTATATAATATAATAATTAAATATATTTATAATAAATATTTCAACTCTATATAATAACTTTTTTATAAAATTTTAAAAGTTAAAATTAAAAGATATTAATTTAATAATATTTATAAAAAAATTAAAAATTAAAATATTAATTAAAAGTTAATAAAATAACTTAAAAAGTTTAACTTAATTTAAATAAATTATTTATAAATATTAAAATAATTTAATAAACTTAAATTAAAATTAAATAAATATTTAAGGAAAGTAATAAAAATAATTAATTAAAAACTTTAATTATTAAAAAGGATAAAATTATAATAATAATATAAATAGAGTTAAGGTAAAAAAATAGTTAAAGAAGAAAGTAGTTAGATTTAGGGGACTATTAGAATGTGGGCTGGGGATGTTAATTGATCCTAAATGTATCTGCAACTTCCAAGTCACTTACCGCATACCTAAGTACTGTGCATACTGCAGACAGCTCTCGGCCACTTATCACACTAGAAAAACGGTACTGGCAGCCTATTTTCTAGCCGGTGGTCTGCCCGGGTGAGCTGTCGATTTTGACACAACTCGGCACTCCTCACCACAATGACAGACAAATGAGGAGAGGAGGGGTAGTTGTTTAGTTTAAATAAGTTCTATGAAATAATTAGAATAATATACTTATATTATTAAATGTTATTTTTATATATAATATTCTATTATATAATTATTATATTTTATAATATTAATATTAATTAGTAATAATTTTATATTTAAAAACTTAAAGTATAATATTATAATTTAATTATAAACTTTAAATATTAAAACTTAATAAAAGATTTAATTTATTATTTATAAAATATTACTTTTTTATAAATTATAATTATATATATTTAATATAAGTTAATATTTACTTATTTAATAATTATATTTACTTATCTAGTTTTTTATTAATTACTTACTTAATATAAGAATTTATATATAGAGCCTATATAAAACTATATACCTAATTAGAATTCTTTAAATTTTTAATACTTTTAGTATAAACCCCTTCTAACACTTTTTTTAGTACCCTTTTTAACACCCTTTTTAGCACTCCTTCTAATACCCCTTCTAATACCCCTTCTAACACTCTTTTTAATATACCTTCTAGTATACCTTTTAGACTATATATATTTAAGTATTAACTAAGTATTTAAATATTAACTAAATATTAAAAGGTTAGAAGTTTAAAGTATTAAAGAGTTAAAAGGGGTATTAAAAGGTTAAAAAGAGTATAGTTTTTATTTTTACCTTTTTAATTTTTAGTCTTTTAGTATTTAATTAGTATTTAAATATTTAATTAGTACTTAAATATATATAACTTAAATAGTAAAGGTGAAAGTAAAGGTAAAGGTGAAGGTAAAAGTAAAGGGGTGCTAAAAGGGGTGCTAAAAGGGGTTTATATTAAAAATATTAAAAATTAGAGAAGGAAATTATATTATAAGGTTTTTTAATACTAATTTAAAAGGTATTTATAAATATAAGGGAGTTATTTAGAAAAATTAGTATTAGGTAAGTAGTTAGTAGGAATTAGGTAAGTAGATATAATTATTAGATAAGTAGATATTAATTTATTTAATATTGCTTTATAATTAATATTAATATTAAAAGTTTATTATATTAACTTTTTTATTTTAACTTTAAATATTAAAATAATAATATTTTTAAACTTTATTTATATAATATAAAACTTAAAGTATATACTTATAAATTAATTATATATTTTTAAGATTTTAGGTTCTAGGCACTTACTACTATACTATAAGGCACTATATATATTATGTATAGGGATTAGAAATGAGACTAGACGTATAAGTCTCCTGAGGTTGAACAGTGATTAGTTTTGACCCGTTGGGTCAAATTTTATGGTAGCCGCTATTGAGTTCAACTTTGCCCTTGTGACTTCTACAACCTTTCTAGATGCCCGAATCTCACCGTCACTTCAACTCAGCAAAAAGTAAAGCTCTCGAAGAAAAGAAACGAACGAGAAGAACCATCACTCGCCTTCCCGTTCCGGCTGACAAACATCGTCCAGCATGAGCCAGACCACTGTTCTCGTCACCGGGGCAAACCGAGGTAGCTCCATTCACACAAGACATTTACTCAGTATATGTAACTTATATTGAGCATTTCCAGGCATCGGCCGCGGGCTGGCGGAAGCCTTCTTGTCCCGCCCTAATCATACTGTCGTAGCCGCTGTTCGAAGCCTCGACACCACCCTCAAGGAGCAGAAGCCTGCAGCAGGAAGCAAGCTTGTGCTGGTCATCATTGAGAATACCTCGACCAGGGATCCAGACCAGGCTTTCCAAGACATGAAAGCTCAAGGCATCACTTCTCTCGATATCGTGGTCGCCAACGCTGGCATCAGCCCGGTGGTTGCACTGGTTGACGTTAAGGATATAAATGTGAACGAACTTCACCGCGTGTTTGACACGAATACTGCTTCTTTCGTTCTTCTATTCAAGTCGCTATATCCCCTGCTGAAGGCTGCAGCCGATGTGAACCCTGACGGCCATCCAAAGCTCCTTGCTATCTCATCTACTGCTGGGCAAATTGTGGACATGGAGCAGAACATTCCAGTCAAGGTTGGAACTTATGGAGTCAGCAAGGTTGCGCTGAATTACTTGGTGCGCCGCGTGCATTTCGAGAACCCCTGGCTGATCTCGTGGGTTGTGGATCCGGGATTCGTCCAAACGGACAACGGCAACGCCACGGCCAAGCTTTTCGGCATGGGAGAAGCACCACACACGATCGCACAGTCGGTTGCAGGCCTACTGGATGTCATCGATAATGCGACGAGGTCTGGGACTTCGGGTAAGTTTTATGGCTTTGACGGCAAGGAGATTGCATTCTAGATGTACAAAACACTTTGGTGGCCGCGCAAGAATGGGGCATGGGATGGCAAGTGAGGTAGACAGAACATCGGGATTGGGCTCGGGATGTCATTGAACCTCAATTTTGGTAGTAAGATAGTCAAAGGAGCCCCATGTCTTGAAAATAGCACGTACGCACACAAAAGCTCTATCTCCCCTTCCCCTCTGTCTTTTGTGTGGGTATTTACCCAATCTCTTCACTTTGACTGCCTGTATCGAGAAAAAGCAAAGAAAAGAAAAGAGCCACAGGCCGGCTATAATATAAGGATTGTGTGCAGGCCAGATTCCACAGTCACGACACGTTCGTCACCTCAAAGATGACTCACGGTGCTTTGGAGCTGCGCAAGTGAGGCACCCAGGTACCAAGGACTTATTATTCTAGAGTAGTATCCTGAGTGTACACAGAAGTGGTACTTTTGCGCAAGGATTCGATTGAAACGGTTCACGGCATCTTGCTACTGCCTTGCGAACCAAATTACTCGCCTGTCTTCCACGTCTCACGCGAGGTTTCACAGGATACCTTCCAGGTAGCATCGGAGCCACCCTCTATATTCTATCCAAAGACCTAACCAGCATTTGTGTCACCCCACGAGGCGTCACGCGGACCGGTTCACTACGAATACACCCATGTTCCACACACTGGAACACCTAAAAGCCCAATTTTGCTCTAGGTGTTTGATCTGATGTCTTTGAAATGATGACGTATTCACATGTGCCTTCGATTTCGTTGCCGGCTAGAACGATAGTGGCCTCGCTCTCGACATGCCTGGGATATCTGAACTTCAGTGGCCGGCGAGAATTACACACACTGCTTAACGTCAGGAAGACGTGCAAACGCTACTGAAACCGAGTTTGATATCATTATCGTAATAAATTTTGGTTAACACAGCAAACTCATTCTAATCGCTGTGAAGGAATATCCCTCCTAATGGCCTCTCTAATTACCCCTCTGATGACGGCTTCGACTTTTGGTATCGGCTGCGGTTTCATCATCCATCACAGTGTATTCATCCATGGTGAATGGCATGTCGAAGCCCCTCATATTGTGCTCGCGCATCTCAGTATCATCGTCTTCCTGGAAGTTCTCAATAGATATATGCAAGATACAGCGTCTGGCGCAACCGTCCAGGTCATTTCTTCTGCGTTTTGGGGCTATTTGTCCGGAATGACTCTCAGCATCATTCTTTACCGTGTTCTCTTCCACCGTCTCACCAAAGCCAAATTGCCGGGGCCTTGGTACGCCCCAATGAGCAAGATCTGGCATGTCTGGGCAGCAAGACAGGGCCAGAATCACCTCGTGTTGCATTCACTGTACAAGAGGTATGGTGATATGGTGCGTACAGGTGAGACGAAATCACACAATCTACCAACCTAGAGCTCACCGCTTCTTCATGTTCTGAATTCGGGGATCTAATAGAAAGAAATTAGGCCCCGCCGAAGTTACCGTCTTCACGCCCGATGCATTCAACGTCGTCGACGGCCCCCACTCAGATTGCATCAAATCAGAATTTTACGACCTTTTGAAGGGTATAGGATATCCTTCACTTGTCAATATTCGACATGGACCCACTCATGCTATCCGTCGCCGGGAGTGGCGTCCTGGCTTCTCGAGCCAGTCTCTTCGATTGCACTCTACCAAAGTCTCCCCCCACATCGAGCAGCTTTGCGAACTGATTGAAGATGATATTCGGTATAATCGTGTCTCAAGCATACGAGATTATATGTACTGGTTTGGCTTTGACGCCATGGGCGAATTCGTCTTCAGCAAATCCTTTGGGATGCTGCGGGCCAAAAAGCCGTCCCTCATTATTGAGCGCCTCAAGAGCGCTCTTTCCATCCTTGGTCCCTTAACACCCGCGCCTTGGCTCCTCCACGTGGGACTCCGAATTGCTCCACGTATCGGTATGGTCAAGGATTTGTTTGATATGCTTGATTGGTGCCGAGATCAAATGCAGGACAGACTGAGAACTAGCGAGTCCAAAGGGCCGGGACCAGATGGTGGCGATCTAGCCTACTACCTTATGGAAGATAGACATAACAGGAACGCGGGAATATCAGAGGGCCGAGACTGGAACCTGGCATGGCTCACCGGTGACAGTCTTCTTGCCATTGTGGCAGGCAGGTAAGCAACATAATTCTATATACTTGATGTGTGGGCCATTACCTTACCCATGGGCGTCATCAATGTGACAGTGATCCGACAACGGCGACTCTAATCGGGGCTTTCGCGGAAATGGCGAAACTCCCGGAGCAGGCAGAAAAGATCTTCAAAGAGGTGGTAGACCTTGACGAAACCGATTTCAGATCGCTTGCTACGCTTCCACACCTCAACGCCGTGATAAAAGAGGTCATGCGCTTGTACCCATCGCTGCTTAGCGCAGGGTCGAGGAAAACGTTGGAAAACTCCGTTGTAATCGGGGGCAGGTTGATACCACCTCACACTACCATTGTGTGTCCGCGATACACTATCAATAGGAGTAAGTGATGTCGCTACTGACCCAGCTTTAAGGGACGATTAGGTGCCTTCCGCTGACCAGCCGCACTGACAAGGAGAGGACTGCTTTGAAAGACCATTGGAATTTGTTCCAGAACGATGGACGACACGTCCTGAGATGGTTACAAACAGCGATGGATATACCCCTTTCGGTACAGGTAAGTATAATGATCCCGCTCCATGTTTCTCCAGTCAGCGTCTCGCTGATACCTAGGCAATCATCTAGGCAGCAGATCTTGTCTTGGCCGTTACCTTGGCGAAGATATGATGCGGAGCGTAATAGCAAGGATAGTTAAGCGTTACAGATTTCATCTAGCCCCTGGCGAGACAGGTAACCGAGTGTTGGACGAAATTGGCGACCAGTTCGTGCCGAATCCAGGGCCATTAATGCTCATATTCGAGCACCGTAAGCTATAGGACTGTTTTTCAGTTATTTTGGCACTATGTTCTCATTAACGTCGAGTTGTACGGGAAGCTTACGAATAATATGTTTTCAAGCATTTGAAATAGATGCTGATATTTTGCTACTACGTCTCCGCCTTAAACTTCGACAAACATCAAAGCTATATTGGTATTTGGCTCTGCTTGTGACATATCACTACCTAAGTTGTCAATTATACCAGTTGTTGAAATACACAGACTGTTGGAATAACCTCCACTGTTATTGGCACTGTATTTCTTCAAACGCTGGATCTTGAGCGTCTACTACTATATGAAGGTTCCACCCGCATTTTATATGTATGGGGATTAAAAACGAAACCACTTGATCGAAAAAGGAGCAACTAACTAAGTAGGGTAGCGGCCCGTAGATCTACCGACCTCACACCAACTCGACCTTTCTCCGTTGGCCAATCGCTCCGATCATTGTTAAAAAAGGCTCAATTTGCCCATCATGGTCTTCCTTCAAACACTCTCAGCAGCTAGTACGCCTTGAGGACCTTGACCACCAACAAGTCCGTTCTTGAATAAGCCACAAAGTTTCCTTACAGTACAGAAACTCATTAACTCTTAACACCATCCTCAATGCTAATCTGAAAGTAGATGCCATCCGAGGCAGGCGGGGACATTGGTTTCTTGACGCTGGGATCATAAGCGCATTGTGCCGTGACTGAAGACAGTCCCTCCAGGCCGCGCTCGTGTGCGCTTTCACCATTCTGTGCCTCCGGAAAAAAATGGTCCCGGCTTCCTTCATTCGCGACTCTGTCTCTTTTTCCGCTGCCATAAAACGTTTTCAGATGTATGGGGGTCTGCATCCAACTCCCGGAGAAAGCTGATGAGGACGACTTTTTCCATCCACTCCACGTTCTGAGGTTAGAAAATTGTCCAGGTTTAAAAAGAGGGGCAAGTGTAGGGATATTGGCGACAATGATTCCAAACCACAACTCGAAGCCGCTTGCAATAGCGATCAGACTTAGGAATGATGTGAAGTCTGGATCGTCTCGGTACTGGTAAGTCCAGATGGCTCTCCATATCATGACAGCAATGGTCCTAGGCAAGGTCAGAAACAGACCGTTTAACACAAGTATGAAGAAGTGGGCTATAGCGGGGCCCGAGACGGGTAGTTCTGTCAACCTTGAAATATACCCAGGCTAGAAGGGGGAACTCACAGCAGACCAAAGCTAAACATGGCTGTGACAGCAACCTTCTTCCGAGTTGGTAACTTCAATTTCCACAATGTGGGCATTGGGAGGATCAATATGACGAGATCCAGGAACATGTTGATAGCCAAAGTGCAATATTCGCCCACGTGGCCATCACGACAATGGCCGTCGGGCGTAGGATTCCACATGTGGTCAATTGGTTCACAGTTGGTCATATATACGCAGAAGTACGCGATGCAGTATCCTATGACAAGAGCTGAAACTCCATATGACCAGCGACGGAACTGCGGCGTGGTGAAGATGCGATTGTACAGAGACAGGATCGCAAGCTTGTAGAAGACACTTGCCAAGAGCCAGCAAATGTAAGACGTGAAAAGAAGCTGATGATGTGCTTAATACGGAGGAAACCACGTAGCCCGAATAACAGGAGCGGAGAAATGATATTGGAAGAAAAGGCAATACCTTTGCTGCTGCAGCGATCTCGTAGTCAGTGAGAACAGCAGCAGATTTACCCAGCCCGTTGACCGAGGACCACATGCTCACGACCCCAATCGCCACAGTATTTACCTGATTGATGTAGTTGTTAGATGAGTGCAGCTTTCAGTGGGGCCAGACGCCCTAGATCGACTCCCAGGCAGCTTAACTTACGTATGCAACAATAATGAAGAGATCGTCAAGGGAAAATGTGCGTCGCGACATTACCAAGGCAACAAACCGCAGTGCGATGAAGATGCCGCAGATGACGAGGAAAACCACTGTGAGGACGAAAAAGGCTAGTCCACTGGGACTGAAGTTGGCCGCCATGGTATTGAATGACGCCCGTAGAGGCTATCTGTCTGGCGATGTCCTGGTCGCTAGCTGGACGAGCGTGGGATTGGAACAATGAAGTGATTCACTTCTCTTTTCTGTACAAAGAATGGACCCAGTTCAAGCGGGGGCGAAAAGTAATTGTGGGAATAAATTCTTAGCAACGGAGCTCGTTAACAAACACAACTCGCATGGCTCAGTCCAGGCGGGACCGAACCGCCACCCCTATCTCTTCCTCCTGAGGGTCGGTTCCGAGATTCTACATAGGTACGCGCAAGCGAGGATTCTGCACAAGTACTGCGTCGAGCTGCATGGAAAAGGTCAGTTGCGTGACCGTGGGGGCCTAAGCACCACACCATGTCAACCACACCAATCGCACAGCCTACCAAAATCTCTGGATCACTAGTTTTCCACCACTGCTTTTTTGTGCGATGTTGTACCAACCGTCACCTCATTAACACACGCTTACACGTCTCCTTCCTACTGGGCTGTGGTACACACTTTGCAGTATTGTTATGCATCTATGTACTTTAATTAGGTATTTATGACGAAGCCGCACATGCGAGAGCGGCCTAAGCAACTGAATTCCGAGACGAGGCACACGGGTGCATGGGTAGCAAGCAGCCCACGGTAACATCATTGCAAGGTAACATCGTCTTGATTGGTTGAGGGGCCAGCAGCGATGCAGGCTCCGCGTATATCATTCGGTAAAAGGTTACAGGTCGAATTCGACAATCTTTCATGTGAGAATATTATTTAAGAGTTGCACAATATTGGTCGAGAGATTTCAAGCAATGAAGACAAATTCAAGGCCGTGCACGACTCCTCCTCCCTCTCGGCACCGAAGTCTTTCCAGATAAGGCATGCCCTTGTCTCCCACTGGAGCTCCATGTAGCTGATTTCCATTCCAGCGTGTTTAATTTTCATCCTTTTTCATATGAGTTTGCCACAGCCTCACGATGCAAATAGGTAGTCCATGAACACTTCGAAGAAGCCGCCATGGCCGGTACACTCCACAGATGATCGGCACCATGGGCATATGCACTCAACAGCCTGTCCAATTAATTCACCGGTTGCGAGTCGAGGGTGGGAAGGCTAGCATTGCCGTATCAACTGGCATGCTGCTGTGCTCGCTCAATCACACCCATTCGACGGGACAAATGGCACTCTCATACATAAATGCGTCTGTTGAGAGACAGTCGGCAAGGGTTGCTTGTTTGGGGTGTATGTCTTGAAATTGCAAGGATTCATTGATATCCTCGCACCCCTGCGGTGGTCGGGGACTTGCATTTGGCTTCATCGAGGGTGGTCAGACTTGAGGTTGTAAACGCCGGAATGTACCCACATACTCCGGCACGGTCCTAGGTGCCCCGTCCAATGTATCGATACGGAGTACTCTGGGTGGTTTCCGCATCAAGCCGTCTCAGTTGGAAGTTGGCAGATCTTTAAGACAAAGTCCTAAACAGCAGATCATTCACCACTGATGAACTCGGTCACTTGAAAATCATGGGAATCTCAGTGCTAGAAGTCAGCAGTGGCTGCTGGAGCGCTCAACAGCGCATTGCCCTAAATATACCCAGGGTCCATCCACGATGTCCTTCCTCAATACTGGCAACACTCTACAAAAGCTTGTTTTCATTTTCAGCAGGCTGGAGGGGCCTGTTTTAGGCGGTTGGCGATTGTCCCGATATATTCTTGACCTGCTGTGGGGTTTCACAGAGAGCGACTTTGCTACCTTCGTTGTTCCAGATATGGCCTTCGGCCTGCTGGGGGCTCTGTCACGCAGCTTGCTTATCAACGGAGACTGTCCCTCGCGCAATGAGATATTCCGACGCGTCCCGGTCTTGCTGGCTTTCAATTGGACAAACCTTCTCGTTTTCGACCTCGCCAACCAACGAAGCCCCGGCTCGGTGGCGGAGGATAGAATCAACAAGCCCTGGCGACCGATTCCAACCGGCAAAATCAGTCCCCAGCAGACGAGGCGCACGATGCTTGTCATTGTGCCTCTCAGTATGTGCCTCAACTACCACTTGGGAGTCTGGGTCCAAGGCTCTCTGATCCATTTGATCACGTGGCTTTACAACGATTTAGGTGGCGGCGACGAAGTAATTCTTCGGGAGGTGCTGATAGCTGTGGGATACGCTATGTTCAATTCCGGCTCACTCAAGATATCCGCTTGCGGCCGAAAAGAGCGCGAACGGTGTCAAATGAATTCCCAGGGTCTTGCTTGGACTGGAATAATCAGCGCGGTGATCTTCACCACGATGCAAATCCAAGATCTCAAGGATCAGCGCGGTGATCAACTTCGCGGCCGGAAGACTGTGGTACTCTTCCTTGGGCAGGAATTCTCTCGAAGGTCTACCGCTTTCTTCGTGATCCTCTGGTCTGGAGTATGCATTCAATTCTGGAATACCGGGCCATGGGGTCTCTTAGTTACTGTGCTGGGGCTGACTATTGCTTGGCGGGTGATAACACTCGTTCACAGCCGGCAGGAAGATCGCCGTACCTGGCAGCTATGGTGTCTGTGGCTTGTCATGCTCTACTTTCTGCCGACCATTGGTAAGGTCGACCAGGAGTTGTAGCTCTTCAAGAAGACTGAGGGGAATCGGAGGTGCTAATTGATTTCTATAATATTTCACCCCCATTGCTCAAGTGTGGCGCGAGAGTGGTGATTCTGCAGCTTGACCTACACAGAAAAAGGGTAGCAAAGCACTCGGATGTTCCAAGCGGGAGATGGACGTGAATGCCCTCGTCAAGGCTTTCATTTAGAAACCAATCTCACAGGAGGAGCATTGATAGCAAACGAAGAGGACGGATTTACCTTATATCCGCATCTAAGCTTATCTTCAATACACTCATTTACATTCCAAGGTGCCAAAAGTACGCTAATAATATATAAATATCACACACCACTAAACTCCCCATAAAACCAATATCCTTTCAATATTTTAAACCTTATACCTTAATTCTTTAATTACTATATATTAAATTAGTTTAAAGTTATTTATTTTTTATATTTTAATTATTATAAATTAATTAATAATATTTTTATAATATTATAAATTAATTTAATTATAATAAACTATTATATTATTTAAAAGTTATTTAAAGCTAATAAGATTAATAACTATATAATATTAAGGATTATAAAGTATTTAAAGTATTAAATATAAAAATTAAAAAAAGAATATTATATTATTAATACTATAAATAAGAGATACTATACATTTAAGTACCTTTAATTAATAAACTTCTATATAACTATATATCCTTACTCCTAACTTTCTATATTATTAATTCTATTAATATTAATATATATATTACTATATAATCCTTTCTTAACCTTTTATTTAAAAATAACCTTTACTTTAATAAAATATAATAATAATTAATTAAAACCTTTAAACTTAAAATATTACTATTTTTATTAATAAAGTATTTAATTAATTTAAATAAATTAAAAATAAATACTAATAACTATATAATATAATATAGTTTAATAAATTGAATAAATATTAA
This sequence comes from Diaporthe batatas, assembly GCF_019321695.1. Classification (NCBI taxonomy): domain Eukaryota; kingdom Fungi; phylum Ascomycota; class Sordariomycetes; order Diaporthales; family Diaporthaceae; genus Diaporthe; species Diaporthe batatas. The sequence continues at coordinate 968,650 of NW_025408550.1, forward strand.
AATTATAGAATTAACACTATAACTAATTTATTTATATTAATAAGTCTAAAGTTAATAAATAAGATAATACTTACTATATAGACTAATTATTAAAGGGTATTAAACTAAAGTAATTATTCCTTAATAATAATAAAGATTATAAGATATAGTTTTAAGTAGTTCTATTATTTATAATAAATAAAATCCTCTACTTATTAATATATAAAAATATTAATTTTATTAACTTTATTAGTATATATAATTTAAAATATTACTATATATAATAATATTTTTAAAGTTTAATTTAATACTAATTATAAATAATATAAGCTTTTATAAGTATATTAAATTAACTAATTTATATATTTAATATAATATTTTATTAGAATACCTTCCTATATATTTACTAAATCTTAACTTAATTAAAGTATATTTTAGAATCTTAAAATATTTATTTATTATTATACTACTTATTATAAAATAGTTAAAAATTAAAAAACTTTAAGTAGTTTTTATTAATTATATATATTAAGTTAAGTTAAATATAAAACTATTTAAAACTATTTTAAAAGTAGAGGTTTTTAAATTAAATAGTATAAAAAAGTATTATTAACTATATAGATTAATTATAATAATAATTATTATAATAATATAATTATATATATATATATATATAATTACCTAACTTTATTATAATATAACTTAATATAATAAAGTTTAATTATTTATTAAATAATATAATAGAAAAGCCTTAATTTTAGGTTATTAAATAGTATATATCTTAAATATATAGAGTATTATTAATATAATTACTTTAAAAGGTTTTAATTAAACTTTATATAAGCTATATATCTAACCTTTAATAATTTTAATATAACTACTTTAAAATATTATTAATATAATCTTTAAAATATTAAAACTTAATTAAAAATACTTATATTAATAAAAACTATACTATTTAATTAATATAATAAAGAAGTATTAATTAATATAATTATATATAATAAAACTTAATATTTATATATAAAATAAATAAAAGGAAAATATTAAAATATTAAAATTCATAAAAATTAAACTAAACTTTAAAGTATTTTAAGATAATTAGAATTAAATTTATAATTATAATATTATATAAATCTTATATTTAAGTTAATATTAACTATATTAAAAGGCTTTTAAAACTTAATTTAATTTTATAATAAACTATTAAATAGTTATAACTTTATAAAGGTAATAATAAAATACTTAAATATAAATCTTACTATATTAATAAGTTTTATATTAATATATAACTTAACTAAAAATAATTATATAAATAAAAATTATATTAATTAATAATTAAAATTTAAAGTTTTAAATAATATAACTTTCCTTTAATAAATTATTATTTTAAAAATAATAATATATTATTATAAAACTAATAATACTTAAATATATAAAATATAAAAAATACTATCTAACTAAATAATACTATTATTATAACTATAATTAAATTAAATACTCTTCTATTATATAATTCTTATATTTCAATTAATTATAATTATATTATTAATACTATTTAATTAGGTAATATTAAAATAAAGAAAGAAAAGTAGTTTTATAAAGAAAGAAAAGTATAAATAATTTAAATAAATAATTAAATTATAACTTAAACTTAAAGGTACTAACTTTAAACTATTATAACTCTATTAAAAAAATTATAAATATAATATAACTTTTAATTCTATATATTTAAAAACTTTTAATTTAAATAATATAATACTTATTTCAATTAAATATCTTTTAATTAAAAATAATAAAATAATTATAATATATAATCTAAATATTTTATAACTAATTAATATATATTTAATTAACTTTATAATTATAAATTAAATATTATTATTAATTAAAAATATTATAAACTTAATTAATTATATAAACTAATAACTATTTATAACTATAAATTATTTTTAAGTATTTTATTTCTTTTAATAATCTATTGAGTATTAATATATATAATTAAAGTACTATTTAATTAATATTATTATATAATCCTCCTTTTAAAAGAAATCTTTATATACTAATATATAAAGGCTATTATTAAATACTATATTTTTAAACTATCTATTTAATTAGTTAATTAAATTTTTAAATAATAATAAACTAAAGTTTTTAACTTATTATAAAAGATATTTTAAAAATAACTTTTAATATAACTATAAGCTTTTAATATACTATATAGATAAAAACTTACTTAGTAATTTAAATTTATTAACTTTATTAAAGACTATTAAAAATAAAAATAAAAGTATAGTTTAATATATTAATAAAGATAGTATAACTTTTAATAACTTATTAGTTATTAATAAGGTTATAAGGAAACTATATATTTAATTAGATATATATTATAATTAAGGTAATAATTAATATATTAAAGAATTTCTATATAGTTAATAATAATTTAAAAAAAGAGTATTACTTTAATATTAAGTCTACTATTATTAATAATAATATTTTGTTAATAATACTATTATTTATTTTATTAATTTATACTCTATTAATTTATTTAAAGATTATTAATATAAACTCTTTTTTACTCTAAGTACTAAAAGGTTTAAGTAATATCTTTAAGATTACTATACTACTATATCATATACTAAACTATTACTTAATTATATATAATTTAAAAGATATAATATAGCTTTATATTCTCTTAATACTTATTAATTTTATTAATTTAGTTTATAATCTCTTTATTAATTAAATATAAATAAGTTTAATCCTTTTAATAAAATAATAAACTATTTTATAAATATCCTTTTATTATTAATATAATTATTAAAAATTAAATACTTTTAAAATTAATAAAGTTATATATATATTATAATATATTCTATTTATTAAAACTATATTAATATTTATATTTTATTCTTTTCTTTAAAGTTTACTTTATTAATAATATTAAACTAACTCTATTAATAAAATAGAAATTAATCTTAAAAAGACTTTAAATTAAATATATTTTTATTTACCTTAATAATAATAATAATATATAAATCCTTAATATATTAAAATATTAATATATAACTATTTAAAAATAATATTACTATATTTAAATATTATTTAAAACTATTTATATTAAAAGATCTTAAAGTTAAATATATAAGTAATAAGAAGGTTATATTCCTCTTTATTACTAATAATCTTTAAAGTTAAGTTAATAACTACTTACTTAACCTTAAATCTACTTAATTAACTCTTAAACCTAATAAAATATATAATTAATTACTAATATATAATACCTTTTATACTATATTATAATTAATATAAATATATTTTTAATATTATAAATATTAAGGTAGTTTATAATTTATTACTTTAATATATTAAATTATTAATTAAATGTATATTAAATATTATACTTTATAACTAAAAGTAGTTTTAAATATATAGTATTAATTAACTAAATATATTAATTATTTAATACTTAAATATATTATATAGTAAGTATTATTATAAAATTCTAATATTTATATATATTTTTATTAAATTTTTAAGAAATCTAAATTATTATTTAAAAGCTTCTAATTATATTTTTAATTAAAATCTTTTATACTTTATTTTTAATAATAACCCTACTTATAGTTAGTATATTAAAAGGGTCTTTATTAACTTCTTTATTAATCTATATACTTATTAAATCCTTAATAAAAGACTATTTATATTTAACTTAAAGTCTTAATTTACTCTTAATTTATATATAACTTTTAACTTAAATAGTACCTTTAATATTATTATATAATAATTAGTTAATATTTAATATTACTTTACTATAATATTATATACCTTATTATTTATAGTTTTAATTTTCTTTAAAAATATTATAATAAAGATAGTTTAAACTTACTTTATTAAGCTATTATTAAAAATAATCTAATACTTTAAATAGACTTAAATATAATAAAAGTTTAAAGTTAATAAGTTATAATTAGCTTAAAGGATTAACTTATAACTATAAATATAATTTTATAGCCTTATAGGTATATTATATAATTATTAATTTAAGTAAATAAATAATAAATAGTTTAAATTAAGTATATTAATATAAAGGGTTAGTAATATATTAGTAGTAGCTATATTACTAAATAATAACTTAATAAATAAAATATTATATTTAAAGGTAAAACCTATCTATAATAATTAATTAATAGTTATTTAAGGGAATAATTTATAGCTAGGGATATAAATAATAAGGTTATATATAGAAATATTAAAAGGATATTAGTTTTATAAAGAGTTTAATAGTGCATAACATTTATACGTTACTAGCATACTTTTGGCACCTTAGAATGCAAATAAGTATAGCAGTACTCTATAGGTGTCAGTTGATCCGTGACAATATAAAATGTAATTGTTTGAGCCCCACCTCCCCGCTATAACAATACATTCCAAGCTTTGTGTCTTGATCATACTGCCAGTAGACTTGGACATTCCTCTCTGTCTGAGTGTCGCTGCTGAAGTCTAGGGTTTGGTTATATGAAGGCACTTGAAATACTAACCAAGTCTCCCACAGTCAAATAACAAAGAGCAGGCTATGCTTGACTCGAGGATTTCAAGGAAACCGGCGGAGTAGAACAGTTCACCATCTCTGCATTCTACATTGATCAGGATGATGCCGAGTTTGGCGCAGTCCGCCACGTCGCCTTCATCGACTATTTCCCCGGAGAGCGGCCTGTCGACCGAGCGCTCGAGGCACCGGGTGTTCCCCAACCGTTTTGCCGAGAACCACGAGCAGATCATCGAGAGCCACAAGAGGCAGATTAGGGAGTTCACGAGGTACCTGAGCCCCAACAAGCGATGCCGGCCTAAGTCAACGAAGTCTGCTACTTACAACTTCATGGAGGACGAAATGAAAATCCAGTCGTGGACGAACGGCTCGCGCTCAAGACTCGCCTTCGCACGGACCGAGATCATCCAGGTATCGTATGGCATCGAGTGGCGCCAGCGACGTGAGCGCCTGCTCATGAACCCCTTCCTGAGGCAGCGCGTCCGCAACTCAGACCGTATTAGCAGCCGCCAGGTCAAGTTTACCGAGCCGACGGACCTCGCTGAGGAGGACTTGGTTTTGCTGCCAAATCGCATGTGCCGACTTTTTGCGCGAGCGTCGCTTTGTGCCGATCGATATCAACTTCCTAAACCCGACTCGTCGTGAGCAGGGAGTCTTCAAGAGCCTGCGCATCTTGCAGGTCTACCAGGACATCATTCGTGGCCTCGTGAGCTCCCACTTCGAGAAGACCATCGAGAGGAATTACATCGACATTGCCGCAGAAGGACCCAGCCAGGATCTCACACAAGGCAAGAGTAGAGGTCTCGTTGTTCTCTTTCACGGTGTTCCTGGCGTGGGCAAGACAGCCACGGCCTCGGCCGTGGCCATGGAGAACCAGAAGCCTCTGTTCGTTATCCACTGTCGCGACCTGGGACTATCGCCCTCCGAAGTCGAAAGGACTCTAATCAGCGCCTTCCGCCTGCCGCACATGTGGTACTGCGTGCTCCTGCTCGACAAAGCCGACGTCTTCCTGTCCCAGTGATCCAAGCAGGACATGAAGCGCAACACCCTCGTAGCGGTCTTCCTAAGGGTGCTCGAGTACTACAACGGCATCCTATTCCTGACCACAAACTGCGTGGGCACAATTGATGAAGCCCTCCGGTCGTGCATTCACATGTCGCTCTATTACCCGCCCCTGGATAAGGCGCAGACGCGCGACATCTTCCGCCTCAACGTCGCCAAGCTGCGCGAAGTTGAGTCGCAGCGGTACCAGCTCACGGGGGAGCCGGCGATGCTGTCCAAACAGGCCGAGATTGTCAACTTTGCCAAACGGCACTACGAGGAGCACGCACGCCTGTCTGGCTGCTGGAACAGCCGGCAGATCCGGAAGTCCTTCCAGATCACGAGCAGCTGAGCTCGCCCCAACTACGCCGGCCAGAATGGCACTGGCTCTGAGCCGCGGGCAGCAGGGCGCTGCTGCGCCGGTGCTGGATCGTGGGCTCTTTGAGAAGGTCCGGATGTCGACGCAGCCTTTTGAGTGGCACATGAGCAAGACGCGGGCTGGGAATATGGCTTTGCGGAACACACTCCAGCAAGATAAGTCTGACTGATGTCGGGCACATTGAACCTCCTACGATACCGTTGGTCTTAGCGGATAGTGTGTCGCAGAGTCAAGTTGTGCAGTGCACTGACCCCGAATGTTCTTGTCTTTGTTGACAGTCGTTGTCACAATCACATGTGGTGATATTTGTGCTCCCAACCTGGTGAATCAGTTGATCCCCGAGTCAAATCTTATTGTACTCGCCCAGCAGCGTGGCCTGTCACAGTCTGGCGTGATTGGCGTGTTATTGTGGTTCTCCGTGTTATACAGCATATATCATTGGTGAGAGGATGGGTTTTCAACTCCTAGCTGCCTTAGCATTTTTGGGACCGCTCGGGGTCGACAGCTCAACGCCTCGTCACAAATCATACGTTGAATATCAAAGCGAATCTGTAGGTTGGGCGGAATCCCATGTGGGGCTACCTTCACATTTGCTGCTGCACTATCACTTTCACACACTTGGGCAGAACTTCTGTCGGAGCTAGAGGACCGTCATCTGGCAAAGGCCCGCATAAAAGGTGCAGGTGACCGCGCAGTACAGTCAGAGTCATAGGGCTGCGGAAGGATGCAGATGTGGGCAGGAGGGGCGGACCATGCATAAGTTTACCCTCGGAGCCTTATCAGCCCTCCTGATTCTGATTCCCCTGGGTAGGAGTCCTCCTAGCGTCAAATTCGTGGAGTTTATCCACTCCAAGCCTAGTGAGGCAGATCAAGAAGTTACTAAGGATTCAACTCGGTCATGGCGGATGGACAATTCATGGGGTTTGGGAGAATAAGCCGAATGTGAGACAGACCATCAAGACGGACGAATTACGGGATCAGATGGACAGCGGCTGACGTCGGGTCGCTCGCTTAGTGAGAGTTCCGTCTGCAAAAACGCCCATGCAGCCAAGAATGGCAATGGCCCGGGATCGTCCCGACACACCCACGACTCGGATTGCTCATAGTTGACACACTTTGAAGGAATGGGAATCGGTAGGATTCACTTCAGCCTGAGCGGAGGGTCGGAAGCGAGCCTTAGTAACCAACACAGCACATGCCAACGCCAATTGGCGGGTCTTAGCTGAGCTGACGCCCTCGGGACTTATGTGCCCTGAAGGAATGAACCTTTTGGGACTTCTGCGCCAGAGATTCTTTGTCTCGGGGTGTTTTTTTACTTTACACCTACAAAAGGGCCTGTGCACAGCTACCCCATGTTTCCAAACCTCCTCTCATCGCGCAAAGACCGTAGCTTATCCTTGTGAACGATGCCTTCCAAACTTCGTCAACGCTGCCGCGTCGCGTGGCTCGAACCGATCGACGCCGACGAGTCACCTTCGCTCCCCCCGCTGCATCTTAAAGATATATTCATTCTCGACTCGCTGAACACATACTCTTGGATTGCACTGGTCGGCGTCTTTTGGGCTCTGGTGTTGACGACATTGGGAGTGGGCCGGCCGGCTCTCTTCGCGGTGGTGGCTGGTGTGCATTGCGTGCTGGTTGGCCTTGCAGCCGGGCTCGCAGCGATATATGCCCGTATCTGGCCCACTAAGAAGGCCATGAACAATATGAAAGGCCAAGATTGACTTGGTTAAATGATCCGATTGCCAATCCCGCCGGTTTATCGGCACACCAGCGACAGACAGTCTGGATTTGAGATATTATGCAGGCGGTGGGATGGGAGGCGATGTACTGAGCATGCCACCTCCGACTTCACATTAAGAGTTCCGGCGGAGAAAGAGCCCTCAACGTGGCATACTTTCACTTCAATCGCTAAGGCGTTCAGATTGGGACAGAGAATAGGGCCCAGAAGGTACCAGTGATGGAAACGGGCTCACATGCAGTTCTCAAGAACCGAGGGGTATGGCAGGTGGTGTGCCGAAAATGGACTTGATTTGAGGATTTGAGCCTGGCCACGCTCACTACACCACTGATGATGCTGTTATGCTGGACAATTAGCCTATCATGGCGGCAAAATATGATGGTTTCCTTGGACTTTGGTGACAAGTATTTGGGGTTTAGCGCTTGAGTCTCGAACATATGCAGGATATGTAGCTTGTTCCTCGAGACTCTCCGCCTCAAATTTACACGGGAACCTGACGCTCAAGGCTGTTCAGTCATTCCAAATGAAAAGTAATTTCAGTACCTGCCGCGAACCGCTGCATAAAATACCCGTGCAGCTTTTCCCGTGTCGGCTGTGATGCCAGATTGTTGAACGAGTGTTCCACCACGACCTCAGCGGACATGTTCTTTTTACCTAAGTACTTCAAGTTAACATTCAACTCATATGTGTCTGATTTATAAAGTGGCAAGGGGTTCTTGTGTAGCCGATTAGGTACGAGGTTATTTATTAGGTGCTGCAAAGTGGGTTTGAGATGAGAAGATACGTTGTGGGTAAACCTAAAGAATTCGTTGAAGTGCTAACCCACTTGCGCAAATACAATAGCACGATCATCATGTAAGCTTCTACGCTTGAGTATAGCGCCTGACTACTCGGCCAAGTTGCAGTCGTTCTCCAGAAGAGGTTGGCAGCAGGGAGTGGCGGCAAAGCCCCTGAGCGTAATCGACTCTTGCGCAATTGTGTAGTACGCGACTCGTTCAATATAATACTTCATCAGTGTCGATTTGCGATCCAGTCTCAATATTACATCGTCGTGAAGTGTCGATGAAGGTACTAGTAGTGAAGCTCAAACAACCTCAACAGCTCGATCCCCTGAGCATTCAGAGTTCTAGGATCAGTACTACCTCCAAGACGGTGATGAGAGATTTGGAGGAACCCAGTCACCTATCAGTGGCGCTTCCCAACCTTCTTTCCGCACCTCTTGTCTTGCCATGATTCTCTTTTGGCGCGTGTGGGGTCTCCACAGTATGGAAATTAATCAAAGTATCCCTAATTGTACGATTGAAAGTAACAATAAGCCTCTGAATACGCCTCGCTATAGAAAGTATCCATCTCCTGTGGTGTGGATTCTTCTCGCAAGACAGCCTTGGGATCCCCCGTGGCTGTCTGGTCAGACTCGTTCAGCCGTTCTATGTTCTCAATCGCATTCTCAAGGGCCATAATCGTGGCATCGTAGCCTTGCTAGCGCGGTCTGAAGAAAATAGCAATTTACCCTCTGGCTAGGGCAAAGCTGGATTATAGGGTATTCCGTGTTCCGGAAATGAGAACCACGATCAAAAGATCTTCGGTCGCTTGCTGGAAGATTTCAAAGAAGAAGCCATGGTCATTGGCCAGATATCGAGGGGCTTGTATCAGGCCTGCAGGTCGACTGCGCATAAGTAAACTCATACCTAGTCTCATTGTATGACTACTCTGGCGGCGTTGTAGTCAACACCGCCGTCAAGACAGGGCCCGTTAGCCTTATCTGTATGTCACAAGGCTGAGGCCACATATACCTATTGTAATTTTACCACTATTATTAATAATACATCTTTTTTAAGAGATTGGAGATTTATAGGGCGAAAAACGGAGGGTATAGGGTAAGAAGTACTACTAGCTAATTAAAAGGCTTTATTTAACCTTATTATACTATCTATACTACTTTAATTAAATACTTTTTATACTTTAACTTATAAATTTATTAATCCTTCTTTATTTATTTAATAATACTCTTTTATTAACTATTTAAAATATGTAATATTTATTAAATATTTAATATAATTAATTATTATAATATTAAAATATATTTTTAATAATTAAAATTAAATTTTTAATATTATAATAATATTATATATCTTTAATTATATTTATTTTAAAGTATAATAATAGGTAAACTATTAAAATTAAAATATTTATATTACTATTATAAATAATTACTTTTAATACTTTTTAATTTTTAATTATTTAAAAGTTTTATAATAAATATAATATTTATAAAGATTTAAAATTAATTTAAATAAAGTTATAAAATAAATTAATTATATAATAATTAAAAGAACTTTAATTTATATATATATATTTATAATATTATTATAATATTAAATATCTAATTATTATAATAATAAACTCTTTTTTAATTAAAATTAATTATAATTAATTAATATTTATTTATTATATTATAAATACTTTTAATATATATCTTTTATTTTAATAATTTAAAGTATAATTTTATAATCTTTAAAAGTTATAAAAGTTTAATATAATTAAATTAAGTAAATAAACTTTTAATATAAATTTTTATTTATATTATTAAAACCCTTTAATAATAAAGTTAAAAACCTAAATAAATACTTTAATAATAATAATTAAATATTTATTTAAAAATATATACTTTAAAGAATTAATTAATAAACTAATATAAAAAATTAAAAATCTATATTTTAATTTAAGCTTTATTAACCTTACTTAAAGAGAAAAGTATTAATATTATTTTATTATTAATAAAATAGTTATATTATAAATATCTTTTAATATATAAAAATAATTAAGTTAAATTTAAAAATTACTTTATATAATATTTTTAATAAACTATATTTATATAATAAATAATAAAAATATTATATTTTTAAGGTATTTATATAATATATATAAGGAAGAACTTATTTTTATTTTAAAGTATTATTAATAATAAAGAAAACTTAATTTTTAATAATTTTAAAATAAGTTTATAACTTTTTTATTATTATTAAATTAATAACTTAATAATTTATATAATTAACTATAATATTACTTTAATTAATATTTTAAAATATAAATTCTTTAAAATATATTATTAATTATATATTTTGTATATTAACTTAAATATTACTTTATATATTAAAAAAGTAGAAGAAGTTATTAATAATAAAAGTAAAAAGAGGAGAAAGTATAGAAAGTAAATAAAAAGAGAACTTAGTTTTAACCTTACTTTATATATTAAAAGGAATAAAACTATAATACTTATAAAAGTTTTTAAATTAAAAATATCCTTTATATTTATTAAACTCTATTTAACTTTCTTAAAATTATAAAATCTTTAATTAATTATAAAATTTATAATATAATTTAATAATATCTTTAAAAAAGATTTAAATTAAATAATAATTATTAATTATTTTTAGATTTAATATATTAATAAAAAAGTTATTATTAAAAAGTAATTTATAAGATTTATAAAATCCTTAATTTTAATTTATATATAACTTTTTTATAAAAGTTATATATTAAAAGTTAAAAGTTTTTAAATTATAAAATAAATAATATTTTTATTTAATTAAAATTATTAATAAAATAATTATTAATAGTTTTATATTTTATATAATAAAAAGTTTATTAAAAATATTTTTATTAAAAGTTTAATAAATAAAAGTAGTTAAATAAACTTTTATTTTAAATTTTATAAATAACTTTTAAATTCTTTATAATAATAAAAGTTATATATTATATATATTTAAAAATAAATTTTATAAAGTAATTACTTATTTATAAGTTATATATACTTTATATTTATTTAATTTAATTTATTTTATATAAGTTAAATTATTAATTATAAAGAAGTTAGTTATTTTTAAGAAGATAGATATTTATAAGTTTTATTAGTTAAATTAAGATTTTTAATTAAAACTCTTTTTATAATTTATTTATTAATAAAAATTATTATTATAAAAGGATAGCTTTATAAAATAGTTATATTTATTATAAATAAAAGGAATTTTTATAAACTATAAAAGGTTTATAATAAATAAGAAAATAATTTTAATAATTATTAGTTTAAGTAATAAAATAGGTAATAAATTAAAAGTAATTATAGTTTTTATATAATATATTAATTTAATATTTAAGTAGAATAATAAAATTTTTAATTTTTAAATTAAGTTAACTTTTATAATAAAAACTAATAAGAAACTATTTAATAAGATTAATAATTAATAATAAAGTTTATATAGTTATTAATTTATTAATAAGTAAAATAATATTTTATAAAGATAATTTTATTAATTTATTAATAATAATAGTATTAATATTTAAATTAATAATTAAAAGTTTTATATAAAATTTATAGGATTATTAATTAATTATTATAAATTAGTTTAATTATAAAGAACTTTATTAATAATAAAAGGAGATTTAAAAAAAGATTATAATATTTAAATATTTATTAAAGTAATTTAAATAATAAGAAGAAAAAAATAGTAAAATATTAGATTAAAAGTAATAATAAAAGGGTAAAGAATTAAGAATTAATAAGGAAGTATATAATAAATAAGTATAAATTTTAATTTTATATAGTATATTAATAGTATAGATTAAAGTTAGTATATTAAAGGTATATTTTATTTTATACTCTTTATTTTTCACCCTATAAATCTCTAATCTCTTTTTTAAACGCTAGATCTAGAGCATTATCACTATATAAAGGCGCTATATATGTCCTTGGATATATACGGAATAGAAGTGAAACCAGATACGGTCATGGTAACTTTAAGTACATCCAAAACCCACCACACAGCCAATGTCTGGTACAAATAGGACGCGAATCTAACACATAAGCTAGTAGCTGCTCGCCTAATAGACAATCTACGGCGCACATGTGTACTTAGCAAAAGACCCAAGCTCTGACGAGCGCATTCACAAGACCAGCACGCAAGTACCTTACACAGACGTCTGAATGCCCCGGAAGCCACCGCCAACAAAAACGGCCACCTCCGCAGAAACGCACAGGCAGTCAGATACACAGTAAATACGGTATGGGTAATCTTGCACTCCCCTACGTAACTAAGGACTCACTACACCCAAAGAAGCCTAGTTAGCCCCACCCAACTACAACCTTAAATACTAAGCCTTTTAAACACTTAAAGATACCTTAACTACTTTTTATTAAGGGGTTTAGGGGGCCCCCTTTAATAGGGGTTTAAGGGTAAAGCCCCTATAGTTAGTGTTAAGGTTAGTGGTTAGAGTTAAAGTTAGTAGTTAGGGTTAGAGTTAGTGGTTAGGGTCCTAGAATATGAAAAAAAAGAGGAAGACGGTACTAATAAGTATTTTCTAGGACGTCAAAATTAAAGTCAAATTGACCTTTCCATTTTAGGATGAGCGAGTCCTTAGTTACGCAGGGGAGTGCAAGATTACCCATATTGCAGTAAATAAGCTTTTCACAGTATCACTAGCCCGCAGGCCACGTACAGTACACCTTCTTTCGCCATGCGGATGCCCAAACAACCCCAAAAAAGCCTGGGATTCGGCCCTTCGTTACATCCAACCTACCCGCCCATCCGGCCACATCCACCTTACCTGCAGCAGACACGCACTGACAGTGAGAGAAGCCCGGCCGGCTTTCCGCATCCAGACAAACCGCAGACGACCCCGGGTGTCCGTGCGCGGGGAACGGGCTCTTCTTTTTTTTATTATTCGTGAAAAAGATTGTTGGTAAGTTTTAACTACCCCCATGTGCCGTTCATTGGCATTACGCGTTGCGCCATCCCGCCGGTCTTGGTTCCCGGGCCTGCCGGCGGGCGGGCTAGCAACGACCCGAGCACGAGACCAAGGAAGGCGGGGGGGGCTTGATTGCTCGCATATATCTTTGCTACTTCAAGTTGCTATTGATGTGTCGTGTGGGGTTTGCTAGCTGGCTGTAAATATCTAGTGCATGCAGTCTCAATAATGTATGCTCAGGGCTGGATACTAGCTATCTACTCCGTATCATCTGGTTCAGGCGGGCCTGCGGTGTATTGTGGGGTGGCTTTGCCAGGAGCCAGTGCAGACAGAGTGCATCATACCGATCGTTGCTCGACGTCCCCCCGTCGGTGAAATACCCCCGACCAACTTGTCCGTCCCCGATTAAGGAAGTCGGATCCGATCAACACCCAAGGCTCCCAGGACCGCCCAGAAATGCCCAACGAAAAAAAATTGACTTATCTCACATTAAAAACAAGCAAACCGGGCATCAACGCATGCCCATCTTCTTGGTAAAGAGGTATCAAAATTCAAATTCGCTATATCGCTGTAAAAATTCCACAAACTTTGTTCTGCGCCAGCCCGGGCGTCGTCCCTCCCCGAAACCCACATCAACCCCGTGATATTCCCGCAGCACGCAACGAAAAAAACCCTCCCCAACCTGCCAATGCCAACCAATGTATCCCAGCGCGCGAGGGGGAAAAAAAAAAAAGGCCAGCCTGGTTCGGTCCCCACAAAAAGCAGGAAAACGGGCGAGCCGCCTGAAAAGCAGGGGTGTTCCTTGATTCTTTGGGCATTCCCGCACCAGTGAGCAAAAAGATGCGACGCAACGCAACGCAGACGAAATCGACCGGTGTCCCCGCCCGCTACGCGACGGAAACCCTGGGGGAAGAAGCTATGCGCTACCACCACACTCGGGCCATTGCGACCTCCAATGACGGGTGTCTCAATGCAGACCGAGAGGTGCCGATGTACGCCCGGCGATAGCGTCTATGCAGGTATGTTTACACAGCAGTAGGAGTGTTTGGTGTCCGGAGCCCAATGCATTCTGCCAGTCTTCTTTTTTTTTGCTCCTCCTCGGCGAAGTTCGGTGTTTACTTATAGGTGGTGGTTGGCTGGTTGGTTGGTTGGATGCGGCATTTGGGGGATTGCGCGTGGGATGGATGAAATCCTGGTGGGGTGTGCGAGATGGAGAGAGCCGCATTCAATGTTTCCACTGTGACGGACCACCCCACGCTCGACTCATGCTAGTGGTGTAGGAGTGATGCAGAGCCGGGCGGACAGAGACGGGCGTCCTACTTGGAGCCAGACTCGGAGGTCGAGGCCGAGCTGATGGAATCTGCGGAGCTCGTCCGGGATGACTTGACGCGCTCACTAGATTGGGGGAAGAGCCGGTCAACATTTTTGTTCAAGTTGTTTCCTGGGGGAAATGGGCTTGGCGACATCTCTTGGCCTGCATGGAGCGTGCGCGCCCTGCAGCCCTGAATGATGTCGTATTGGGGCACTCTGGGGGAAAACCACTTACTATGATGAGCGATCAGTGTGGACTTGGGCAATGTACGAGGCACCACCGGTCTTGAACGTGAACTTGAGGGGCTTGTTCTCAAGGACGGACTTGATGTCCTTGACAGCGGCAGGGGCAGCTCCGGAGGAAGACATTGTGAATTATTGTGTGGTGGAAGAGAAGATGGGCTGGTATTGCAGCGAGGTTGGTGCTGTTGGTGCTTGGAAGATGGTCTAGGATATAATGATGCGCCGGAAGGAGTTGAAACTGAGCAGAGACGAAGAGAGAGACAAGGGCGGACGAGAATACAAATATATATTTGAGCGTCGAGGTACGTCCCGTGGGGACTAATGGTCGAGATGTGCCGTGGGCGCCGTGGCCGAAGGCCGAGATGAGATTGTGCAAGTGCAAGCGCAAGCGCACGTACGGATACGCGGTACGGTGGTACGGGGTACGGATACCATAAGCTTGAAGCAGTGCATCTCTTGTGTCACTGAGCGATTTTGCAACATCCACAGCCGCAGGCCCGACGGGTCCAGTCCAAGTCCACCCCACAAAAGGCGTTCCTGGCGTTGCTGATTGATGAGATATTGTAATTACCAGGCCCTCGGGCAGGTCTTGGTCTGGCACACCCTGAGTGGGAAGCTCGGACCGGGGGATCGAGTACAACCAAGTACAAGTCGAGGCGACCCCTTCCTGTGCTGGGGCCACCGGGGTCCAGGAGGTCCAGGGAAGCCTGTGATGTTGCTCATCTGAACGAATTCCGCCCAGTGCCCCCTGGACCCCCACCACCAGTTCGGTGCCGACGCGGCGAGTCCTGTGGAGCGATGGCGAGCCTATGGGGTGCGTGCTTGTACGCTGAGTGATAGGGTACACGTGTGTGGTTGCCGTTCAGGGCTTGGGGCGATCTGATGGGTTTGCATCTCCGGCCCCTCGTGCCTCTGCAGAGATGTTCGTGCTCGGAACAGACGGCAAACATGGCGCCCGCGCTTGGGTGAGCACTAACAACCTCAACAACCTCAGCAGTCTGACGAGGCTGGCTTCTTTCGACGATGACACATGTTGACACTGAAGCGTGTGCTGTAGCACTGCACCGTGCAGCATGGAGAAGCTGGGGGCAATATGCTAACGTTGTGTGGGCGTAGTCGTGCTCCTCACGGATGCTTCAGGGCAGGCATTGCTTCGGTGCTACTCTACACTAGCCAGGGTGTGATTTGGTGCTTCTGGAAGCCCGCTTCGCATAACAGCGCGACATGCCGGACAATTTGTGGTCCCTTGGCCTGCATTTCTGTCATGCCTGATCGATCCCCGAAAACGACACGCCTTTTGCCGGTGTCCAGCAGTTGTCGAAACCGACGATCAACCAAACCTTGTGAGGATTATGCTGTAATATTCGTGCATTCTGGCAATGCGGTAGCGGCCTCACCGCCGATGAGGAGGAGAAGATCATCGTCCAGCTGCCCGGCTTAGAACACGCGCGACCCGCCGCTGCCGTCAAGGACGGTGGGAGGCGGATTCTGACTGCATTTCCCCCCGTCTGTAGGGTCTGGTGGCTGGCTGGCCGAACTGTTTGTCAAACAGGTTTCATCCTTCATGCTGCCGCGTCGAGGAGACATGGTGAGCCCGGGATGGCCCCTCCTGGCAGCCTCACTCCCGAGGCGAGCCCACCGAGACCGCAGATGACTGAGGTGGAATTTCGCCGAGACGTCCTTGTGGTCCTGTGGTGCCTCTGTGTGGAGCCTGCTTGACTTGGACCAACACGTAGATATCCATGGATCTCTACGGAGACTCGGTACCCAGGGTGGGTAGCACAGCATCTCCCATACCCCACGATGCCCCCGTGGGATGGCAGCGCATCATCATTTCCCCAGGCTAGTGATGTGGGCACGCTTGGCCCTTCCTGTGCTGGCTCCAGTGTTTCCGCAATCGGGGGAGGACGCTCTGCCGATTGTTCTGCGACTCATGGGGCGGCGATCAGCACGCTGTCGTTGGTGGTTGTGCCTTCTCCTGCCTTCTCCTGTGTCTTTCTGCCTCCCAGGGTGGGAAAAGCTACTGGCAGACCGGTCGTGTTTGTGCACGGCAGGGCTGCAGTGCCCACAGTAGCTGCATTGACGGATGACTTGGCAGGCACGATGCACCCCAGGCCCTGCCCATTGGACGAACTCCTCTTGGCAGGTCACGAGGTTTCATACATGACTTCAGACGCCAACTTTCCTCCTCTCCGTCCTCGCCAGTCGGTCAAGTTTCGCAGCACCATTGCATTGGCCTCAACGTTTCAACGGACGCTCTCAACGTCTTGCCTCTTCGATACCTGCCTGCAGAAGCGCATGTGCCATGCAGGTATTTCTCCTCTCTCGGGAAGCACAAGACTGCAGCGTCAAGGCTGCATCATCGTAATGCTTCCTTCCATCTGCAACCCCCGTGTCGCTGTCTCGCCTCGATATGCCATGTCGTTCCCCTTCTCCTCTCTGATTCGCTGACCCGCCCCCGAAACGTTGCATGGCCGACGCCCAATGCACACTCATGCTTCCCCGTCGCCATGCAAGCCCGGCCGCCGCCGATGTGTGAATCCCGTTGGCCGCCACTCACATGCAGCCCGCCAACCTCTACCCGCCGCCCTAGTGCCGCTGCTACAAGATGCATTGTCGGTGTGGTTCATGGTGTAAGGTGTGGGGGTTGACAGTTGTCATGTCGATGTTTGTGAAAAGAATGTGGCATTACCTTCTCTTCTGACATATGAAAGTCTGTCGACCTCAGATCTCGCCTGGTGACCCGCACAGCACGCTGCAACGCACCACGTGTCCCACAGTTGTTCTCCTTAGTGTCAACAGAAGAATGCTTGTTCCGTTTCATACCAAGTTGAACAGCCTCTTGTCCCTTTGACCCTTTCATAGCCTGTCAAGGTTGACGGGAACCGGGCTGGACTGCCTTCCATGGTGGGCTCTTGGCTCTGCAAAACAGCTCATCCTGGATATGTCTCCAGTGCCCCTCCATGCCCCTCCATGTTGCAAGCCGTGTGGTCTCGATAACGTTACCGTAGGATTGTAATATGAGTGGCGCCTACTTTCGCGTAGTGGGTCCTATGAATTACCTCGCCCTTGACTATCATTTTTATCCTATCTTCATCTCCAGCGCCATGCGATGATGTATGTGGTCATAGAGATGCGGCTAAGTCAAAACTGATCAATTAGCGCGGAGCAGGGATAGTGGTCGTGTCGTGAATTCCATTATGTCGCAATTAAACCTCTGTCCGTATTTATTGCAAGGTCTATCTTGATGGCTGGGACTAGCTCTTTGTGTGTCTAGTTTCGCTTCTATTCTATATATATTTAAGGATATATATAGCGGCTTCATATAATTTTAAATACTTAAGACCTTATACTTAAAAAGGATATCTACCTAATAATAATAGTTAAAATATAATAGATACTTATAGCCTTAACCTTATAATATATAGATAAGGCTAAGGGGTACTATCTTAATAGTGGTGTTAACTAGAATGCGCTCTTTGTGTTTATATTAACTTATGCTGCATGCTACATAGCATTTACATGAGAGTTATGTAGATAAGTGGTTTAGTTCTTAATCCGTATACATCACAAGGGCGTGAAGAAATGATAGAAACTTGCACCTTAATACATATTTGAAAATTCTACTAGAATTCCAATCGTCTCATAGAAAATCATATATCGTCCGCGGAGACTGTCCGATCAGAATCACGAAGTGCTTCGGTCTCCCCTTCCCAAGGATACCGAAGGAGAGGTCGCGGGTCGCCCCACGTCTGACTCTGCCAACATTCAAGATCAAACCCCAGCTCTCGCCCCAGGTCCTTTTGGGCCCCTTCCGAGATGTGACTGTTCCCATACAACTCGAAAACTTTCCGAAAACTGTCTACATGAGGTACAAACCAGAAATATGCCAGTTCCTCCAAGGAAACAGACCAATTCCGATTTCGGGCTAGCCCCAGGATCCCGTCCTCATCTTCATCGATCAATATTGGTGTGTGAATTTGAGTTTGGTAGCCATCTGGTCCCCAAAGTCCCGTCATCTCCATTGTCTTTGCGTTTTTGTCTCTAGCACTGAAGTTGCAAGTCTGTTTGAAGTTGAGTGTGAATCTCGTGTCAGCCCCGTGCAGAATGAAGAGCAGCCACACCGGCGCGACGGATGCTTGATTGCAGGGTGTCACGATGCAGTGCCACACCATGTTCTGCCAAACGCTAGGTCTCAAACGTCCGCTCGGTAACCTCATGATCGAATTTGTTGATGTCCCACCCCCAAGGCAGATTGCTAAGCTGTGGAGCAATCTATCAAAAGAAGGCGGCACAAACTGTAGTGCACGATCCCTCATCCAGAACCCTTCCAGGGACATTGCAACAAGACATAAGACGGCATCACGGATTTTGCCTTCCAGGTCGGTCGTCGGCCAGAGCTCGTGAAGGCCCAACTTCAAGGCCACGAGAACAATACAGTCTTCAAGTTGGCACGGAATGATGAAATGCGTGAAATGCTTAGTGCCATCAGATCTCCAGAGAGAAATGTACATGAATTCAGACGCCCAAGTTGATTCAGACTCTGATTGGATTAGAAGCCTCACCTGGGATATAGTTGAGATGAGAGTTGACTTATTCGAGTCATGAATGTGGTAATGGAGCGAGATGAGGCGTTCCAGTTCGGCTGCAACCCATAGTCTTCCGTAAAGCGCCTCTGATTTTGTATCCTCTCTGCCATGTGGTGTAATACTCGATAATATGTCCTCTAATCCATCATACTCTGTTTCAAATCGGTCAGCTCTGAATCTTAGATGTAGTATCCCTCGGAACGTAGAACCCTTCATTGGGCGAAGGAGTCTGCTAACCTTCATCAAGGGACCATACTTTCAACTCGGCAATCAATGATTGACAATAGAAAAGCAGTCTGTCGAAGCCTCGTGTGTACTCTTTAATAGAAACTTGAACATCGGGAAGTTGAAAGAATTCAATGAGCGACCGATGCGTTAACACCACAGTTTCTTTCCTAACGAGAACTTCATGCTCCCAATAATAGGACCTTATGGTGAGAAGTCCCCTGCAGCCACCGCCAAGCTGCTTTCGGCAACGAGATAAGCGCGCACTCCTATCTGCGGCGTTTTTCGTACTTTTTACTTGGCTCGAAAAGTCCGGATCGCGATCATAGTCGTTCATGAACGAAAGATGTGTTAGGTACAGGCGACCGTTGCATGCGGGTACTTGGATCTCATCCACAGCAAGGGAAAGCGTCCGCATAGCTTTTCGGCGCTTGGCCAGGTCCCTTTCCGTCTTGATTGAGTCGAAAATGACTCGGAACAGCTGCTCCAGTTCGTGAGGAAGCTGTTCTATGGCGCTCTCAAGCTCCTCAATTGATTCTTCTAGCACTAAGCCCCGCTCCACAAGCCTCATCGCAAGAGACACCCAGAGGAAGACGCCCTCTGCTCTTTCAACTAGCAGTCTTCCAAGGCGTGCCACCTCTTGGGGCTGAGACAAGGACTTGACATCTTCATTCTCCCGTAACGTATCGTACACGAAAAGGAATATGTCTCGATAGGTAGCTTCGTGCAGTCGGAACTTGGGACATTTAGAAAAGCGTTGTTGGAAAATGGGCAATTCTCGACTGGAGACCAAGATCTTTATGTTTTCCGAGCCTGAGTGAGCCCACTGAAAGAGTGTCTTGACAAGCGAATCGTCGTGGCCTTCGAACTCGTCCAGGCCGTCAACGAAAAACGCGAACTTGTGTTTGGTATAGACCTCGGGTGTTTCCATGAGGATTTCGAATGCCTTCTGGATGTCGGACAGGTGGAAATGCAATGTCTTTCCGGGACTCGTCCTTGCCGCCTCCCACTGAGTAGGGAAGACCATCCGTGCGAGGTCAGGGTGTCCATCGATTACAGAATGTAAGAGCGACCGTAGCAGCCCGTGGAGTGATTTTTGAAATTCCGTACCATGCCTCCAGAAGAAGAACGACGCAAATGTAATCTCCTTCCCGTCCGCCCAGGTATTCATGTACTTTTTGATCTCATTGCTATCAGAGAGATATTTCATCAAGGTCGACTTCCCTGCTCCTGGCTTTCCAGAGATGTGGAATATTCCGTTTCCATGCGACAGCCAGTTGGTAAAGCTTTTCCGTATCTCGAGTCGTAGCGGAATGTCCTGCTCAACAGCATCGTTCATGATGCTGAACCACTGGTCATTCATGTCCCCCGTCGATACGATGGATGAGTCCGGGGACTCTTCTTCTAATAGCCACTTGAATGTGTCGGGATGCGCCTCCACGATACTATCAAAGCGGCTCTCCATCTTCTCAAACCTGAGAGCCTCCAAGATGCCGTTTTGCAAGACCTTGGAGATAGCCAGGTCGGACAGGTCGAGGATCGCCCGCGCCTCGTCTTGAAGTTTAGAATTCGGATTCAAGCCTGCCACGGCGTCTTTAAGAACAGCCAGTTGCTGGTTAAGAGACCGTAATTCTTTGTCGTAACATTTTCCTGTTTGCACGATCTCGTCCAGACGACTGAGACTTTCAAGCCTGAGAATGATTAGGTGAGTGGGCCGTTCGACAACGATATCTTGATTTGTGTTTATTCTTAGCACTAACCTCGTGGTGTGAGACAACTGCAAATGCAGCTGCTGACGACATTTATCCAGCCTAGCTTCCAAATTCTTTTTCTCATCCTTCTTCTTCACATTTTTCATGATACTGCTCAAGACCTGTCGCTTCGATTTTGGATTCTTCGCTCTCAGCTTGTCCAGAAGCTTCTTCAAGCCACCGGAAAGTTCCAGACACTTATCAGCAAGCTCCGTGAGTCTTTGGTTATCTGCAGACATGATTCCGCTTGACCTTGCGACTGTTAGGTCTGATGCCACGGCTTCCATGCGTTCGTTAAGGAATTTGATGTGGTTGTTAGCTGCGGTCGTACCGGATGACGACGCACGAACCTCTCTGGCAGCCGATATGACTTCATATCCGAAGTCGATAAACGTGATGACACCCGAAACCAGTCCTATGGCAGAAAGAGGATCCATCGCGGGAATCTGTTGGCGCAGCTGGTGCGTAATCGAAACGAGAACAACAGCAGAAGTATCAGTCAGTGCTTCCAACCCGCAGCGGTTCAGCGAAGACGACGAGTACTGTTGATATGAGGGGAATGCAGGCTTCAGCAGAGAATAGACGTAGAAGCCTGAACAGAAAAAATGAGGGGAAATCCTGAATCTCTGACGGATTTGGGGCTGAAATTGGGTGACTGCATGACTTTTCCTAAGCGAGGCCAATCAGGTGCCGACAGATCGTCTATCTCGACACGAATTTGTGCAACATCGGGTTAAGCCACCCACTGCGTTTCCCTTACCAAACGAGTAAGGGCCGCTGTAATTTTTGGTAATTTTCCAATACAAAGACGCTGTGATGACATTGCATGCGTAGGTTCCACGAGCTCTGCTCGCATGTCCGCTGAGCGGTCACGGCGTTTATTTCTCCACCTTCTTCCTATAGAGCAGCCTTCTGTAGGCGAGTGGTTTCTTTTTTAATCCCCATACATACAAAATGTATGTGGCGCCTTCATATAGTGGTAAACGCTCAAAACCAAGCGTTTTTTTTTTTTAAAAAAAAAAAGAAAATACAGTGCCAATAACATCGGAAAGAGAATACAGTACGTCTGTGGGCATGTGGCTCAGCCTTCTGTACGCAATAGGGCAACCCTCCATAGAAACGCTCCGTGTATTCCAGCCTCCTGAGTGGCATCCTGGCACAGATGATTCCAGAACGACCGACCAGGAGCACCCAAGTCACCGGCGCCCTCTAGCATAACATCAAACAGCCTTTTCAACATGTGGCGTGTTGCGGTAATGTGTGAAAAGCCAATTACACGAAAACTATATTCCATCTTCTTTCTACTTTGACTGTTCGCCATGCAGGGTAATGAAGATGGATTTTGGTCCGCCAGGGTGGTTAACCTCCACTGCTCCTTCATGCTGGGGTCGATGTGGGAGTAATGAAAAGAGACATCCTTGATGTGGCGCTCCGCCCAGAAGAATTGCTCCAGCATCATGCTCGGTGCTTCAACAAAGTCTCGGTCCACAAGGTTCAGGGCGGCGTACCTGGTGCGCGTGAACAGGGCGTGCAAGACATGGCCGAGCTCGTGGAACAGCTTGCGCACCTCGTTCAGGCTCAGAAGGGTGGGCCTCGTGTCTGTCGGGCGCTGGTAGTTCATCACCAGCGCTGAAGACGCATAGAACCGACTCCCGTCTGCCTTTTCATATCCCTGTGCTCGTCTTGGTTTAGAAAGATGATGGACGCCAGAAGCTTGCCAGGCCTGAGAGCCAATAATGGAGCTGCCTGCTTCCCTAGCATTCCGCTTCTGAGGCTACTTACTTATTTGCCTTACCCCGCACGTCTTCTAGCCTTCTCTGAGGCTGAAAACCATCACCACAACAATAAATTGCGACAGCGTTAAAAACCAGTCATACCTGGCCTTGCATCGGGCCCTCTTCAGTTTCGAAATTTCCTGTTCACTTATTCCCTGGATCTCGATCTTCCTTTCCAGTTGTCGACCATTTTTTAATCCATTCTACCTTTGGTTCTGGGCTCTATCCTGCCAGTGTGGCTCCAGAGACAGTTTTTCTGTACCCGCCTCGAAAATATGGGGTCCTGCCCATTCTACGTCACCAAGACACTCTGTCACGAGGATGAAGACCGCCATGAACTCTCCGTCCACGTTCGTCACAATGGCCGTCTTTTCTTCCTGACATACCATACGGACTTCTTCATTCGATCGCCTAAGATTCGAGAAAGGTACCTCGAATACCTTGAGGAGATTAGAGAGGAAGGAGACTCTGATGGGTTCGGTTGGCTTTTGGAACCATTCGAGGACCTGGTCATCAAGCTCGCTCCACCACTTTCCCGGGCGAGGCCTTCTACGTTGTCGCAGTATGCATTCCCTGACTTCTACACATACCGGCTTGAGGCAGTAGATGGAAAGCGCTACCCGAAAGAACTCGACAAACGGCGTGGCTGGATACCCCCGGGGCTCCCAACCACAGCGGACAAGATGCAAGACCTCAAGTCATGGACCTGCGTCTATAGCCCTTCTCAGATTATCCTGTGCTACGATCAATCTGGGGATGTCCTGGTGAAAACGCCAGCACGCATACAGCTAGGCGACAGCCACGGGAAGAACAGTTACTTCTTCAAAAGCTTCGTTGAGCATGGCCATGATTCCCAGCTGGACCGTGAGCTGGCTGTCTTTAAGCAAATTCAAAAGTCGAACATCAAACTCGGAGCACGTATAAGCCGCCTTCACGGTGTCGTCGCGACCGAGGATGGCAAAAGGATTCTAGGACTACTACTTACCTGGATTGATGCTCCAAAGGGTCCCTTGGCATATCAATACATCAGACGCCCGCTACAAACAAGGCTGCAGTGGGCGGCACAGATTCGAGAGACCATAAAAGAGCTGCATAAGGAAGGTATAGTATGGGGAGACGCAAAAATGGAGAATGTGCTGTTAGATAAGGACGACACACCTTGGGTCGTGGACTTCGGAGGTGGCTTCACTCCGACCTGGGTGGATCGCGAAAATGGGGAGACGGTAGAGGGCGACTTACAGGGTCTGGAGAAGATCGTGGGCAGGCTTTCCAATCCGAACCCTCCACGTTTGAGCACTCCGGATCCTTCATCGGATTAATACGCCAACTTTGGAGATGTTGTGGGCAGATGGACACGGTCTGTGTACTCCCACGAGGATCTCGGCCCACGGCATGACCTCAGAGGGCAGCACCGGCTTTACCCAGTTTGCACCGCAGTCTGTTCGTGGCCTCTTCCCTGCCGCGGGAAAATGCATTGGCCAGTGCATGCTGAGGTTGGCATGCAAGGTAGATTTTAGCGGAAAACACAATCTTATCGTTGTTAGCTGCAAACATTGCTCATTCGTGGCCGTGTAGCTAGAAAAGTCCTAGCATTTGAAAGAACATTACCGTAGACCTCGTTGCATCAAACTAATACCTACTAAGTAGCCATTAACGAAGGTACCGCAGGCTCGCCGACCCGGTAGCGCTCAAGCCCCAGAAGATTTACGCAAGTTTCCTTGATTGCCCGTTTTATGACGTGAAAGAAAAGGAAAGTGGACGTCGAAAAAAACAAAACAAAGAAAAACACAGAACTCCAAGAACAACCCTGTCCACCATGGAGGACATCTATTCCGAGACACTGCAACTTTTGGGGAGATCTGGGGCTTGCAGGACCGGGTGGAAACATTGAATGAATGAGGCTTCGATTGAGATACGAGCAGTGCGTCCACTGAAAAAGCTTCAATGCACCGTGGTAGTCATCACCTGTATTCTCAGGCTCAGCTTCTTACAACTTCACTCTTCTACCACATTTGTAAGGTATTGATCAATATTTAATTGAACAGCCGGACATATGCCGCCGCCACCCCTTCTCAAGTGCTACGCTTCCTCAGACTGCCTGCCCAGGTGTACTCGGAGGACTTACCTAATGAGAGCATCCTTTTGGAGATAGCATGAATATGTATGTGTGGCTACTGCGTTTGCCCTTTCCGTTTTCGTTGCCCAGGTGGCATATCTTCCTTTTGAGATGGAAACAGATCGCGTAAGATGACAACGAAAGCGTTGGCAGCTGAGGCAGACAGAAAACGGCGCTGACACTTATCATTTCCATTGCTGTACTATTTTAGTTGCTTTTCAAAATTATTTTTGCCTCTGAAAGCTTTTGTAGAAACTATGTGTCCGTACACAGTCTACGAGTCTCATAGCGCCGCAGACAGCGACAGATCGCCAAACGGTTTCGAACGGGCTTGATAGCGCCGCAGCCAGCCACAGGTAGGTACTTAAGTGAGTTCCGGGCTTTTTACTATTGCCTAAGCCTTTCTCACTACCTACCTAGGTAGGTACCTAGATACCTAGATACATACTGATATTCAAGTTTCAGGACATTAATGCAAATCCTAATCTTTGGCTTGCTTCGAATTTCTCATCCATGATGGATTTAGTCTTGCCAGCATCGTATTGCGAAGCACCGTCGCGAAATAGCTCCGAACTAACTGACAAGAACGGCAGCCAACTCAACTTTGCAATTTTGGACACAACAAAAGCACTTAAGCCGAGGAACATGGAGTGTCCTTAAAAGTGCTGCCATATCCCTCAGGTTGATTCCTTGCAAACTTTCCTTTTACAACCCACCGTATACAAGGCAGACTGATCCTGCCTCCAGTCAACTCTCCACTGCGTTTCAATTAACATGTCCAGAAAATGTTGAAGGGATTTCTACTCGGCCTCGCCGGTGTCGTAGTCGTCGACTCGATGCCGGCTCAAACTCATGGCCAGACTCTCACTGCCGGCGCTACTCCAGGCGCAACCCCAGACTTTGGCGCGGGCTCATTTGGTGTCAATCCTTCGAAGACTGTGCCCAATATTGTGAGCGATTTGGTGGACAATTTGATACCTTTTCACCCCAAGACTCCAAAGACCACGACCGAGGAGCCCAAGAACTCGTCCACCTCATCTAGCACGACAACACCCGCTACCACATCTGTCGGGACCACCGAGACCGACACGACTAAGCAAAACACAACGAAGAATTTCAGCCCAGCGACTACTTCATCTACTATAGCGCCACTACCAACTGGAGTGAAAGATGTCGTCAACAGTCTTGACAAATCCAAGAAGAACAGAGACTTAGCGATTGGTCTCGGTGTTGGATGTAAGTACACCAAAATGGGGCGCCCCCTTGCCCTGACTAAACCCCCCTCCTCACCATGGCCATGTCATGTGGGAATGTATACCACATGTTGCTTTATTGTATGCGGTCGCCCTACTAGTAGAGTATGACTTTCTATACGGCACGCGCCTTCATTGAACCCTTCTATACGATACCGTCCTGCTGCAGGGCGTGGTTCATGGGAGTTCACGTAGTGATTACTGCCTAGGTAGCTCACTGCATGCGCAAACATACTCTGGGCTTGTGTATCAGATATGTGATCAAAGCTAGTGCTTTGATACCTAGGTAGTGAGTGATATGGCGACATGTCCTCGCCCGACTTCACCAAAAGCCTCAGGGCATCCAGACAGGTCGCAGGCGGGCGATATTTTCACCTCGACACTCTTTCCCATAAATGTTTGCCTTGTTCATCCGAAGCTAACTCATACTTCTTCAGTGGGAGTTGGTGTTCCGGCCCCTGCGGGGCTCTTCGGCTGGATCTCAAAGATGTGGGCATCGTCTAAGGGCGACTCAGACGTTGCCACTACCCTAGGAGAGGCCATGCCACGAATGAGACTAGGCGAAATCCCCGACTACTCAGGTGCTAGCTCCTACAGCTACTCTGATCTGACACGCGATTACCATGACTTTTGGGGTCGGCCTGGGGAGATAGATACCGACTTCAGCGACTTAGACTTCTATGACGAGTCCATCTCGTCCGATCAAATAATTGAACGCTGGATTGACCAGATAGAAAAAGGTGCCAGCAAAGGTGGCTCTCCTCCAAGTGGCTCTACTCCAGGGGGCTCTACTCCAGGAGGCTCTCCTCAGAGGGGCTTTCCTCCAGGGGGCTCTACTCCAGGGGGTTCTACTCTAGGTGGCGGTGACGACGGTTCGCGCGGCGACGACGACGACCGTGATAGATGGGGAGAGGAGTCTAGAGGCGAGAGTCTGGGAAGTCATGTATCTGATGCATTGGACAGGCTTTACCAAACGATGGCCGAACATGGCTACGATCATAACGCGGCACACCAGGCCCTCCACAGGTTCGGCCAGGACTTGGCGCGGGCAGAAGCTTCAGTGGCACGGGAAGATCTCCTCACAGGACCTGGCTCTGGAGGATCCGGTAATGGTGGATCTAACGCCGCCACAGTGGTCGATCAAGCTGCTAATGCGGCTTTGAGTGAGGCTTCTCAATGGAGGCAAGTAAGATTGGAGGGGCTTGTCAAGAACGCGGCGGAGAAGGCGGCAGGTGCCTATTCCAATGCCGAAAGATTCAAAGCTCTCGAATATGCTGGAGTTCCTGACGTTGTTGTCCAGCCCACTTGGAATGATGTGGCTGATGCCATGGAGGAGGCGCGGCCCCGCGGAACAGAGGCCGTGTATGAAGCCGCCCTCAACACCATCGCTGACCGCCTCACGATGCGAGACGTGGATTTTGCAGAGGCAGGGAATGTCGCTTGGTACGAAGGGAAAACACATAAGGCTTTCAAGGAAGCCCTGAGCACTGCAGGGTTTGTTGAGGATTCTTTTGACCGCACGATAAAACACGTGGGTGATGCCATCGATTCGGCTACTCACAACAATGCCGACCCCGTCTGTGCTGCGATCCGCGCGGTCAGAGAAGCTGCGGCGTTTCCTCCGAATGTCAGAGAGACCAGATCTTGGAGTGTCAACGCCCCTGATGAGATCAAAAAGGCCCTTCTCGACGTCCTCAAATCCTCGCACAACTTCTGGCCCCGGTACGCCAATGCTATGTATGACGTCTTGAAGAAGCTCGAGAACAAGCCGCATTCCAAGGTTCTGGATGACATGCTTGCCGATGGACCACCACCAAAGATGGCTCCTTATAGGGGTATCTACTATCCTTACCGCCGGGGAACGATTCCAGGCCATGGCGTGGAACCAGTTCCAGTCACGCCTGTCGAAGCCCATCGAGATTTCATATATGCGAATTCGACAGCCCCCTGGTTCTGCGGAAATCATACGCACTACTCCCTCATGGTATCTGCCTCTGAAGACAAGGATGTTGTGGCTGACGGCCTTCGAAACTTGAATGATGGTCAAGATAGGAGGGACCGCTATCTTGCCCGGCTGAGAGATAATCAAGACAGAGTCGCTAAGCTGGCGAACGCGGTGCCGATCGCGCTTTGCAGACTGCGTCTCGATCCGCACATGCCGGACTATCAGACCCCTGCGACGATGGGATACAATCGCACATCTCACGCATTGCTGCGGATGTGGAAATCGGTTCTTCAGAGCAAGAGCATTCGAATTGACGCTGGTGGGGTGAATGATTGTGCAAACCTGACGTCAAAGCAATTCTCCGATGTCAAAAGCATGTCCAACCAGTCGCTGTACGAGGCCACGGACAAATACCACCAGCTCAAGAAAACCTCGCTCGAGAAGCTTGCGAGAGACGATCATGTTTTGTTCCATTGGATCCGCACATGGTCGGTCCCGATCGTGCAGTGCAAGCTTCAGCTTTTGCTGAGAACACCTGACACTCCCGAGGAGGATCTGACCAAGTATCGAACCTCCATTCAGAGCATGAGCGAAGTTGCGCAGAATTTGTATGACATCAATGCAGCAGCACCGATACCGACGGCCCCACCGCAAGATCCGATCCACCTTCCAAAGCTGGAGTGGCCCTTCGAAGGGCGCGGTTGTCCGTTTCGCTGGAAGTTTTCGGGACCTCCTAAAGGGGACGGGCCTGAGGGGACCAAAGAAGCGGTGAAGTTTACAGACCAAGTGATCGACCATTTGGACACTTTTCAGCAACGCCGGGGCGACTATTTGCAGTACATGAAGGAGCACGAAAACGAGATCGTCAAAGCTACGGAGGCCGTGGATGAGATGCAATGTCTTACCCGTGTGGGGTGGGGTCTTGACAAGAAGCTCTGGCCGATACTTCAAGACATGTCGCTGGCACTGCGAACACTCTTTTTGGAACTCCACGCTCCCGCCGCTGATCCAGCAAAGACACCAGAGTTCGTGGACGTGGAGACGCCGACCTCGAAGCTTCACATGCGTGAGCACCCTTTCTGCCCTGACTTCAGGCAGCATGGAGATTTGGGCAGTTTGGAGGACCCGAGGTTTATGGTTCTTCTCTACGACCCTCAGAGGAAGGATGAGGAATATCGTCGTGCTTTTGAAGGTTTCAAGAAGCTGGCCTTTGAATCTATGGACCTTTTCAAAAAGTACGGCGACGGATACCTCCGGTACATGCGATCACGCCCTGAAGAACTCGCCTTGACGATTAAGGTGTTGAAAGACATGGATTGCGCCATCCGTGGAGAGATCAGAGATCGGTTCTTGGAACAGAAGAAGAAAGCTTTCTCGCCGTTCCTGGATACTAAAGAGAAGGTTGATCATTACACCACTACACTGCTGAAGATGTTGAAGGCACTGCAACAACTAGTGACCATCACAAGGCCAACCAGTATGCCAGAGGTGTTCAAATTGTGTCGCGTCCGCGATGGGGAACTACAGTGCCCTCTGCTTTAGCTCTGCTTGGATGCGATTTTGAACGAACTGTGACGGATGAGCAAGGGCTCAGACGTCGCAGAATCACATCCCGGGCAGGCATGCAAATAATTTACACCCATCGGTTATATGTGCAAGTTCTTCTATTTGCCCCCCCCCCCCCCGACCACAGTTTCTTTTCCAGGGTTTCTTTGCAGGAGTCTCTCTCCTTCGGCTTAGTTTAGCACGGGATTGAAAGCTTGATTGCCAAGGACGAAAGACTAGGCGGTGCGCAGTTCTGAGCCACCCTACTTTCAAGGCGAACAAACCCTGCCTGGATCGGAGACAAAGAATTCGATTTCATCAAGAAGGATTTAATCTGGTGGTTTCAAGTGGTTCCGTTTCTAAACCCCATACATATGAAACGTATGCAAGTAATAATTTTAATAATGAATTTCAACCCAATCTCCACATCCTTTTTGAACCTGTCCTTGCCTTGCAGCTGTGTGGTCTGGTAACAAGGTTGGAAATGAATCACGCCACAGCTGTTGGATTAATACCCCGGCTATCGAATGGTGGCCAATTACCATGCCAAAGGCAGGAAAATTATTTGAAGGGAAATAAAATAGCTAACAGCCATACCTCCCGGTGGTTATCAGATTCTTGGACGGAATGGTGCTCGTAGATGTTGTTCGACATATTTGGACTGGTTTCGTCACTTCTAAGGTTGTACCGATACCTTTGCTTAGGTCAGTCATGTCCTTTACAAATTCAGACCTGATTTCGCAAGATCACCGGGTAGACTGAAGCAAGTCTACATTCCTCCCCACTAGGGCTCGGACCGGCTCCTGGCTAACATCTAGTGCCCAAATGGTGTCACGTCTAGCGATGAGGTCTCGTTGCACAGAGTAGATATGTGAACTGTGAATGTCCGGTGAACACTAGTAAACTCTTAACTTAACATTCTCACTACCTAGGTACTTACTACGTAGGCACTCCGGACTGTTACTAGCGGCACGATCATGCACTCCGTCGGTCGCTAGATGACTCACGGGTTCGCACGAGTCTCATGCACTAAGGTTATCACATATAAAACTCTGCGACTCCCAGGACTTTTCTCTCCGTCTGCACAAACTCTCTTAACCTTTCCAAAACCAAGCAACACGCAAAGGGGGGCAAAATCAAACGCAAACACAGAGGGCAACCACAGCAGCCACACTCTCACGCCTTCTCCGAACCACTGCTCTCATGGAGTAGTCCTCCTTGGGGGTACAGGAGGTCTGGGGGAGGGTGGAAGGGCTTGCTTATACCAAATATGTAGTATTCTGAACCATGATCTATGATGATACATCTCGTACCCCGGGTATTGAGAGAAAACTGAGATCGCCAAGTTCTGAGGCTGAGTGCGTGATGGAAAGTCAAGTGGGCCTTCTCCATCGGCGTTTCAGTGGAATCATGGTTTGCACGTACAGCTGCACTGATATTCGTTGGTTGGCAGCAGTGACATACTCATTCAATGAATTTCGTTCTCTCTTCCCCCGGGACAAGTCCATCATCGCCACGGGAAGACGCAAACACGGGCAGGAAGAAACAACGAAGTAAACTTTCGTCGAATAACTGTCATTGAGTATTCACCACAGCCCCAGGGAGTTGCGACAGTGGCACAGAGGCTAATAAGCAGGTGCCCAAGTCAGTCCGCGGTACTTGCTCCCGTTCTGCCTTCTACCAAGTACAACTTGAAGCCTATCCAATGTCACACCACCCGCGAAGTAAACAAGCACGCAGGAATTCCGTAGAACAAGTTTGGCGATGCAAGTGTAGGTCGGCTGTGACCAGTTGAACCACATATAGTGTCTCTGTAGCTCGCAAGTGTCCCTAAATGGCGGCTGTATCTCTTTTAAAGACAAATCAAGACCTGCGAGGCTCCTGGGAAGTGCTTAGATAATAGGGTATTTAGAGTCTATCAAGCCACATATGCAGTGACGCAGTCCTGTTGTGCTCCTGACAAGTGCTGTTCATTGTGCCCCAGAGTCCCACCCAGCCTCAGACAGTGGGAATTAACGCGCTGCTTCGGCAGGAGGACCCGTGGCAAGAGGCAGACAGACGCAGAAACACACGAACCGATAATCGAGGCAGAAGGAGGGTAGGACGCGGCAGGGGCGGTGGATGGGGCAGAAGGGGGCCGCGGCAGCACTGGAGGGCGCAAGGCGGGAAGGACCAGTTGACGCCCATCCATGGACTGTACTTTGTGGATTTCCTGGACAATGAATCGGCGCCTGTGGGATGTACATTGTCACCATTTCGGAAGCAGAGATTGCAAGTGCCCAACTTTGAGTTTTTGCATGTTCGAGCACAAGCAAAAATCAATTTTTCTGCACACTTACCTAGGTCTTTACCGTACCAGTATGTTCGACAGAAATGCATGCAGTACTCGGGATTTAGGGCTAGTTCGGGCTCAGAAATGCTGTGAAGGTCGGCAAGAGTCACGGTGATGCGTGGGTGACAAGGCCCCAGACGGCAGGCACGCATCTATCGTGACTTCTGGCTTGTTTCCTTCAAGATGAACATAGTAAGTGTGCCATGTAGGGCTTTTCACGGTGAATTCCAAGTCGCTCCTGCAAACCAGTTCATCCGGGCCTATCTACCCGTCGAGGTTGGGGTCAGGTGCTCAGGTAGTCTGTCTTCCAGCGAGAACAACCCTAGGAAGTTCTCCACAGGGTTTTCCCACACCCCCCCCCCTCATTGAGCACCTCCCCTCGTCGCCCGCGAAGGGTAGTGAGATTTTGCATGCGGCACAAGCCGACCTCTCTCTTCTTCCAGTGCCATGTCTATGTACGTATTGCTACGTCTTACTGCTCTATATGATTCCTTTTCATCTATCTGTACTTATGCCTCTAGGATGACCTCCATTCACAAAGTCCTTTTTATAGTCGCCATTCGCCTCGTCAATGCGGTCGCGGTAATTGCGTGAGAAGTGCCCGTCCATCGGCGGCACGGGGTAAACATCACCGCCAAACACAGCACCGCCCGTCTTTACACACTCAAACATGGCAGCGGCGGCCTCCTCATCGGCGAGACCATCGACCACGGCCGCGATGCGCGCCAGGGGGCTGCGCGGGTGGGCGGCCGCGTAGTCCAGCGCCCGCCGCCGCCACTCGAGGAAAGGCACCCGCGCGTGGCCCCCGCCGAGCAGCTCGAAGAAGCGGTCGATTGTGATGGCGTGGCTGTTGACAAAGTCAAAATCAAGCCCGATGCGCGCCCGGTCCTCGACCATGACGGCGGCGACGGTCCGGCACAGGTAGTCGACGGGCAGCACCACCGACATGTCGCCGCCCAGGCGCGGGAAGCAGCCCAGCTCGAGGCTCCCCGCGACCAGGTTGTGCAGGAAGTCGCCGCGGTCGCGCCGGAAGCGGCCCGTGGACGCCGCGGCCGTGATGAAGGGCATGCGGTACACCGAGGCGCGGGCGCCGCGCCACCGGGCCGCTGCCACCATGCGCTCGGCCATGAACTTGGAGGTGGCGTAGCCGTGCTCGCGCTCGGCCTCGGCGACCTCGAGGCCCATGTGCAGCGGCAGCGTGGCCAGCGTGGAGACGACGTGGACGGCCTTGGGGCGGGCGCCGTGCGCGGCGAGGCGCAGCACCTCGTGCGCACTCACGACGTTGGGGCCCAGGTAGTCTGCCAGCGGCCGCATCCAGTCGACGAAGCCGCCCGCGTGGCAGATGGCGTCCACGCTGTCCGCCAGGTGGTCAAAGTCGTGCCTCGAGAGGCCCAGCAGCGGCCGTGATGCGTCGCCGACCACCGCGTGGACCCGCGGGGCAAAGCCGGGCCGCCACAGGTCGTACGCCGCCAGGGCTTCCTCCAGCCGTGCCCTGCCGTGGTCGGCGTCGCGGGCCCGCACGAGGCAGTGGGTTACGAGGCCCTGCTGGAGGAGCTCGTGGAGCATGAAGGCGCCTACGAAGCCGGTTGCGCCTGTCAGGAAGACCGCCTTGGGGCGCGGGACTCCGGGGCTCGCGTTGTCGAATGAAAGCTGTGGGTCGAGGAAGCCCCTCCTCACCCGCGCCATGTTCCATTCTGATCTGGGTCTGCCACGGCCGCTTGTGTTTCTTCTCCGGCCTGTACTTGGGACAGCAGGAACTGGCTTAGTGAATACAGGTTTGGGTGGTTCCAGGTGATGCTGCTGGCCGATAGGGTCCGCAGCCCTGTCAGGTTCGCCAGCTGGTTGCGCAACAAGACCGCCGTCAGTGAGTCAAACCCAATGTCCTGCAGGGGCGCCCTGACATCCACCTCATTTTCCGAGGACAGTCCCAGGACCTTTGCCATTGTCTGCCGCACCAGTTGTAACACAACGGCGGGGTGCTTCTCGGGGACTGTGTCCGCCAGAACTCTGCGCATGGCTGAGCCGTGTTGCTCCCCTCGCAGGTCTCCGTTCCGGCTGGGGTGACGGCTATCGGCATGGCCATTGCTTTGAATTCCATTCGGCATCAACAACTCACGATACAAAGGTGGCACATTCCCGTCCGCGGCCTCCTCTTCCAATAGATACTTGTGGAGCCGTTTGAGATCGAGCGCCGCGGCGACGCTAAGTGCCCGGCCACTCGACACGGCCTGGTCCAGCAGGCGTAAGCCGTCTCCCGGCAGCAGCGGGTCGAGCCCGAATTCGGACAGGTGAGCAAGAGTGCTCCTGCTCGTCAGCCCGGCCGCCATGCCGTCGCCCTTCCAGACACCATACGCAACAGAGGCAGCCGGCAGGCCCCGGGCGGCGCGCAGGTGAGCCAGCGCGTCCATGAAGGTGTTGGCGGCGGCGTAGTTCCCCAGCCCCGGCATGCCCAGCACGCCCGAGACGGACGACAACATCACAAACAGGTCGAGGTCCATGTCCCGGGTCATGGTGTGCAGGTTCCAGGACCCGTCGACCTTGGGCGCGAAGACGGTCGCCAGGCGCCCCGGCGTCAAGGCCGACAGCACGCCGTTGTCCACGAGGCCGGCGGCATGGACCACACCACGCAGCGGCCTCCCGGGGCTGCTGCCGAACATGCGCAGCACGCGGCCCAGGCTCTCGCCATCGCTGACGTCGCAGGCCACCACGGTGGCGGCCGCGCCGAGCCGCGCCAGGTCACGGACCAGCTTCTCCGAGCCGGGAGCCTCCATGCCGCGGCGCGAGGTGAGCACCAGGTCGCGGGCGCCGTGCGTGCTCGCCAGCCACCTGGCCACCTGGCTGCCGATGCCGCCGACGCCCCCCGTGATCAAGACGGCGCCGCCGCTCCGGAGGAGCTGCCTCGTCCGGGGCGGCCCGGCCGGCGCGCGCCGCACCCGGGGCACAAGCACCCTCCCTCCCCGGACGGCGCACTCGGGCTCGCCGCGCAGGCTCAGCGCCGCCGCGAGAGCCTCGGGGCCGTCCACGTCGATGAGGCGCAGCTTGAGTTCGGGGTTCTCGCTGCGAGCCGTCCGCATCAGGCCCCACAGCGGCGCGGCCCTGAGGCCGTGCTCCTCGGCGATGTGGTCCTGGTCCTGGTCCTGGTCCTGGTCTCCCTTGGCCGCGCCGCGCTCGCGGCTGCGGACGCCGACCGCGTGGCGCGTCACCCAGACGAGCGGGGGGCGGAACCCGATCTTGGCTGCGGCTTGGAGCTGCGCCATGGCTTTTGTCGACCACTCGTGGGCCTGGCGTACGACGACATCGCCATCGTTGAAGGGGCTGTCCCACAGGCACACCAGGCCGTCTAGCTGCTGGGCATCCTCGAGCTTGCGGACGGTCACGGCCCGGATGCCGGCGTCGGACAGTGCTGTTTCGAGCTGTGGGGAGAGTTCTTCGTTACTACTCGGGCTCAGCAGGCCCCACGAGCCGCTGTTGCCGGAGCCGTTGACGCCGTTGATGCCCTTGGTCCCGTTGGTCCAGTTGTGACCATTGCTCCCGTTGGTCCTGTCATGGCCATTGCTCATGTGCGGGCTGTCTTTCCCAGCCGGCAACCAGTCGACCTCGAATTGGAAACGGTCGCTGACACTCCCGGTGTCCCCATTGACCGCAGGTGCTTCACGCTCAAGACCAACCGTCGACGCCCCCCGGCCCGGACGTTGGTAGTAGCGTTCTCGCTGGAATGCATAGGTCGGCAGGTCGACACGTTCTCCTCCGAGTGGGCTGAAGTAGGCGGGCCAGTCGACCGGCACATGCCTGACGTGCAGCTCGGCGAGTGAGCGCTGAAACACGACGTGGTCGTCGTCATTCTTACCGGTGGAGAGCGACGGCAGGAAGAACGCAGGTGGACTTTCCTCTCGGCCGCCGTCGCCCGGCTCAGACGATGCCAGACACGCCGCGGCCAGGCCCAGGAGCACAGGCTGCGGGCCCAGCTCGAGGAAGCCGTCGACCTGGTACTCCCGGAAAAGAGTCTCGACGCCCTGGCTGAAGCGCACCGCCCGGCGGACCTGCCGCACCCAGTAGTCGGGCTGCTGCAGCTCGCCCTCCCGCGCCGTCCGCCCCGTCAGGCTGCTGACGACCGGGACGGTGGCCGGGCGGAACCGCAGCGTCTCCACCACGGCCCGGAAGGCCGGCAGCATCCCGTCCATGTGGGACGAGTGGAACGCATGCGACGTGTCGAGCGCCTTGGTCTTGCAGCCGAGGCGCCCGGCGACATGTGCCGCCACGTCCTCAACAGCATCGGCGTCTCCCGTCAGCACCGTCTGTGCGGGCGTGTTGTACGCCGCCACCTCGACCCGCCCGCCGAGGCCCAGCTCCGCGATGCCCGACTCGACCTCGCCCGCGCCGGCCTCCACCGACACCATGCGCCCGCGCCGGCCGGGGTCCAGCCCCTGCATCAGGCGGCCGCGCGCCGCCACGAGCCTGCAGGCATCCGGGAGGTCCAGCACGCCGGCTGCGTGGGCGGCCGCGATCTCGCCGGCGCTGTGGCCCATCAACACTCGCGGCTGCACGCCCAGGCGCTGCCACGACCGCCACAGCGCCACCTGGAGCGCGAAGACGGCGGGCTGCGCGAGCTCGGTCGCCTGCAGCCGGGCGGCGTTGTCCCTATGGCTCGGGTCGGCCCACATGGCCGGCAGGATCTGGACCCCGAGCCGGCCGAGGTGCGCCGCGACGTCCTCGAGCGCGTCCCGGAAGGGCGGGTATGTCTCACTGAGCGTCTTGCCCATGTTCAGGCGCTGGGACCCCTGGCCGGTGAAGAGCATGGCCACGCGGGCACCGTCACCGTCATGACCGTCGCCGCCGCTGAGGAGCTCTCGGGCCGGTGACAGTAGATCGGTTGGGGAACCGTCCGGGCCGGCCGCGCAGACGGCCAGCTTCTCGAGCAGCTCCGCTTTCCCGCTTGCGGTCACGACCCTGCGCCGGCGGAAGTGGTTGCGCGTGGTCGCCAGCGAGAAGGCTAGGTCACGGACAGCACGGTGGTCGTCCTCCGGAATACCGGCGTTTAATATGTGGCGGCGCAGCTTCTCGGCCTGTTGGCGCAGGGCACCCTCGGTCCGGCCGGAGAGTAGAAAAGGCAGCACACGGGGCAGCAGGAGGACATGTGCGGGTGCTGTGGTGCTGGTTGGAGAGGGCGGCGCCTCCTCGACGGTAACGAACGCGTTGGTGCCGGCAATGCCGAACGAGCTCACCCCGGCGCGACGCAGTCTGTACTCCTGCGGCAGCCACGGCCGATTCTCCAGCACCAGGGCCATGTTCGCCTTCTCCCATTCTATCAAAGGGGTCGGCTGGGCGACGTGTAGCGTCCGCGGGAGGACCCCGTGTTGAAGGGCCAAGATCACCTTCAGCACGCCGGCCATGCCGGCAGCAGCCTGCGTGTGGCCGATGTTGGACTTGACCGAGCCGATCCACAACGGATCCTCAGCCGGCGGCCGGCCACCAAAGACACTCGCCAGCGCCGCGCCCTCGATGGGATCGCCCAGCTTCGTGGCCGTGCCGTGGGCCTCGACATAGTCGATATCACCGGGCCGCAGCCCGGAGACGGCAAGGCCGGAGCGGAGGAGGCGCTCCTGCGCGGAGGCACTGGGCGTGGTGAGGCTGGCGGCGCCGCGCCCGCAGTGGTTGACGGCGCTGCCGCGCAGCAGGGCGAGGACGCGGTCCCCGGCGCGGCGCGCGGCGGCCAGCGTCTTGAGCACGACGACGGCGGCGCCCTCGCCGAAGCCCGTGCCGCCCGTGTCGGCGTCAAAGGCCCGGCACAGCCCGTCGGCCGAGATCCCGCGCAGCCGGCTGAACTCGACGTGCAGGCCCGGCCCGGGGAGGACGGTCACGCCCCCGGCGACGGCCATGCCGCACTCGCCGCGCCGCAGCGCCGCGCACGCCAGGTGCGCCGCGACGAGGGACGACGAGCATGCCGTGTCGACCGTCATGGCGGGGCCTTCCAGCCCAAGCGCGTACGAGACGCGGCCGGACAGCGCCGCGCCCGCCGAGCCCGTGACGGCGTAGCCGTCCAGGTCGGCCAGGTCCCGGCCGCCGGCGGGGGCGTGCGCGCCGACGGGGTTCTGGCCGACAAACACGCCCGTGCCGCTCCCGCGCAGCTCCGCCTGTGTGTACCCCGCGCGCTCGAGGGCCTCCCAGCTCGTCTCGAGCATCAGGGCCTGCGCCGGGTCCAGCGTGCGGGCCTCGCGCGGCGAGATGCCGAACAAGGCCGCGTCGAAGGCGCCCACGTCGCCGCCGGACAGGAAGCCGCCCCGGCGGCAGGTCGACCGCCCGGGGGCGTCTGGGTCTGCGTCGTACAGGGCGTCGGCGTCCCAGCGGTCCTTGGGGACGTCGCCGACGGCGTCGCGCCCGGCCTGCAGGAGGGCCCAGTACTCGTCCGGGGTGGAGATGCCGCCGGGGAGCCGGCATGCCATTGAGATGACTGCTATGTCTTGTTCGTCTCTGTTGCTGTCGCTGGGTTGTCGTAGGGGCTCCTGGTGCTCTTCCTCTTGCTGTGGCTTGGTTCCGTTGGCCGTGGCACCGTTGACCTTGGTGGTCTCCAGAAATGTCGCCAAAGACTTGATGGTGAAGTGCTCAAACAGTGCGGGCATGGGAATGGGCCGGCCTAACGTGCTTTGCAGGTATTTCTGCAGGCGAGGGATGCGCACCGAGTCGCCGCCCACGTCGAAGAAGCTGCTGTGGGTGCTGAAGTTCTCATGCCCGAGGGTGTGTGCCCAGGCATCTCGGACCTGGCCCTCCAGCGTGGTCTCCAGCTGGGGCTCATCGGCCGAGCTCCGGGGCAGGGGTGTTGAGGGTGTGGCTACGGTGTACGGGTCTGGAAGGGCTGTCTTGTCGATCTTGCCGTTCAGTGTCATGGGAAAGGCGAGCATCTGGACATAATATGCTGGAATCATATACGCAGGCAGGTGCCCGGCCAGCCACGAACGCAGGACGCCGTCGAGCGGCGCCGAGGGACTGCCGTCGGTTTCGCCCTGGCGGTTCCTCTTGCAGACATAGTAGGCGACGAGCTGCTCGTCGCGCACGAGGACAACGGCCTCTGAGACGAGGTCGTGCTGTGCTATGGTGGTGGTCACGTCCCCGAGCTCGATGCGGTAGCCTCGCACCTTGACCTGGCTGTCGGTGCGGCCCACCAGGCTCAGCTTCCCCGGCGCGATGAACCGGGCCAGGTCGCCAGACCGGTACAGGCGCCCCGGGTGGAAGGGGTTGTGCCGCAGGAACCTCTGGCTTGTGAGCCCGGGGTTGTTGCGGTACCCGCAGTCCACGCCGACGCCGCCGATATACAGCTCGCCGATGGCGCCCGGCGGCACGGGCGACAGGTCCTCGGGCCGGAGGACGTACAGCCGGAAGTTTGCGATGGGATGGCCGATGACGCTGTCCCTGTCGGCCCGGGTCACGCGGCCCACGCTCGAGTAGACGGTCGCCTCGGTCGGGCCGTAGCCCTCCCACACGCCGTCCGCGCGGTCGAGCAGGGCGTCGAGCAGCCTGCGGGGCACCGGCTCCCCGGCCGTGAGGACCTTGGCGAGGCGCGGCTCCCCCTCCCAGCCCCCGTTGAGCAGCATCTGGAAGAAGGAGGGCGTCGCCTGCACCATGGTCGCCCCGTGGCGCCGCATCAGCCCGAGCAGCGCGCCCGTGTCCCGCAGCTCCGCCGCCCGGGCCAGGATGACGGCGGCGCCGCTCACGAGCGGCAGGAAGAGGTCGAAGATGGACATGTCGAAGGCGATGGGCGCGACGGCGAGCAGGCGGTCCCGCGCGCCGCAGCCGGGCTCCTGCTGCATCGACAGCAGCAGGTTGCACAGCGCCCCGTGGCTCGCCTCTACGCCCTTGGGCCGGCCCGTCGAGCCGGACGTGTAGATGACATATGCGAGGTCGTCAGGCCGTACGGTCCGCGTGTTGTTGCTCGGGTCCCCGGCATCTAATGGCCTGTCCATGCTGCCAGTGCTGCGCAGCTCGTCCAGGCTGAGGCACCCACACCCTGCCGGCGCCAGCGCCGCCCGAGTCCCGTCGCTGACGAGTATAAGCTTCGGCCTGGCGTCCTCGACGGTGTGGGCGATGCGCCCGGCCGGGAAGGCGGGATCGATGGGCAGGTAGGCGGCGCCCGCCTTTTTGACCGCCAGCGCGGCCACGACGACGTCCGCGGAGCGGTCCAGCGCCACCCCGACGACATCCCCGCGCCCTATGCTCCACTCATGTATGAGTATGTGAGCCAGACGGTTGGCCTGCGCGTTGACGGTCTGGTAGTCATATTCTGTGTCTGCGGTGATCACGGCCGGGTGCGCTGGGTACCGCGCTGCCGCGGCCTCGAAGAGCTGGGGCAGGCAGAAGCCGAGCGTTGCGGCGTTGTCGGTTGCGTTGAACTGCTCGATCAGGACGTGTCGGTCTGATGTTGACATCTGTTGGTCCATTGTTGGGGTCATAAATGAATCGATAAATCACACGGATCAGATTTGTGGCTGTGATGCGTTTGGCATCACTTATATTTTATCTTTTCCCTTATGCATAGCACCGCGGATACGCGGCAGCATGCCACCATTTATCAGAATTCGCACTGGAAGCGAGCTGTTTGGAGGGCTTGAGACATCGCTAAACCTCTCAGAGCCACTCGGTCACAACCCATCTCTCGGGGCTCTCACGATCCTTACTGTTCGTGTCCCCTGGCAGATGACGTCCAGGATTCAAGAATTCCTGCCTGTTCGAGTGTTGCGCCACTTCGGGCGCATCACCCTTACAAGTATCATTGCCAGTTTGGGAAGCTCTTAACATGTGGATTATTCACGATGTTACCAGATGCTGACCGTTTCCAAATCTCGAGACGGCAAGTCTAGGCCATTTTGTATCTCGGGCGGTGGGGGCCAGGTCTGGCCCCAGGACAGAGAGCGGTGAATTATTTTGAAGGATCATTGTGGGCATGACGATACAAGGAGCTGTAAGAACTACTCAAATCACCAGGTAGGTACCGAGGTAAGTTGCGAACATACATAGGTTAGGCTGTCCTAGAGCCAAAAGTTGTACCATGGTACGCATGTACTAGTAGCCTCGGATTTACCGCCGCCGGTAAAATACCTTGGCAGCAAAAGGACCCTTTTCTGCCTTACCTGCAGCCGCAGCGCACAGAGCGCCAGCAGGCAGCAGGCAGCCAGCCCTATGGGGCAGGAGTTGTTCACCCGCCTCGGTTTTATTTACTGCCTGACTTTCTTTCTCAAGAGATGTCATCCTGAAGTTCACTCGTCACCACACAATCATGACCATTCATAAGGGCGACAACTTAGATTTGTTCTAAAGCTGCCCAGGTGTGGAGGGAACGAAATCAGTTCTCGGCACGAAGCACAAAGGCTTGTTTCAAGAGACTTTTGAACCGGCATTCTTTCCTAGTCGTGGCTAAATGCTTAGCCCACATCGTACCATCCCTTAGTCTCGCCACCTGTCCCTCACTTATAGTACTTCTTCTTACCCCCTCTAGTACTACTATTATTATTAACTTCCTAACCTTTATAATTATTAGCAAACATTATTTATCTTATATTATTTTAAAATATCAACTTAAAAATAAAAAACTTTTTATTAAATTAAAGTAAAATACTTTTATTAAATACTTTATATAT
Source organism: Diaporthe batatas (assembly GCF_019321695.1). Taxonomy (NCBI): domain Eukaryota; kingdom Fungi; phylum Ascomycota; class Sordariomycetes; order Diaporthales; family Diaporthaceae; genus Diaporthe; species Diaporthe batatas. Next base: position 1,010,795 of record NW_025408550.1, read on the forward strand.
ATACTTTCATTTATTTATTTATTTATAAAACAAATAGTAATCTCTTAGTAAAGATCTTATATTTATTAATAAGGTGATAAATGTTAAGTAATAGAAACTAAACAACTATTCTCGATCTCTTATCGTAGGTGGAGGTTGCAGTCAGCTCCTGGATGACAATTCCATCTTGTTTAAGCTTGAATGTTGTTGCCACTGCTGAACCGCTCCAGCCGAGCTTGTCTGTCCACAAGGGTCTGGGTGATACGACCTTCATGAGTGCTGACAACAGACGTGCATATGCAAGGATCTTGCATCAGCACTTATTTCATCTCGGTTACGACATATTCCATGGGAGGTGGGGCTCAAGGCCAAAATCGACGATCACGGTGATGGAATCTAGAATTCCTAATCCCGCAGGAACTATCAAAGTACCCTTCATAAAACCTGCCACCGCAGCTTCTTGCACATCCACATCATCCAGACTCGTGATAGCTCGGACCACTTGATAACTGACGCCCAAACAAGCATTAATATGTCAGGAAGGCAGCTGACCTGGCAGCTGGGCTTTACCCTTTCGAGGAAGCCAGCAAAGCGACCCACACCACGCAGAAATACACAGCAGGGGTTTGAGTTCGTCATCGAGCAGCCACACAGACTCAACCGCCACACAAGATATTCCTCGCCCGGCGCGGCCCGTAAGCACGAAGCGCGGCACTCAGGTGCCAGCGACTCGTCATGGGACAGGGGACCTTCCAATCAACCACGAACATCACAGTCGCAACCCGAGCCGCATATCCAAGATGGAACATTGGAGGGAGATGGCCATGCGCCTCGCCGGGATAGTGAAGTGACATCACTCGAAACAATGGAGAGTGAAGCACATTTCAACAGCTACACCGTGGACCGACAGGACCGGGAGCCTCCCATTGACGCGGACCTGGACGTGATCGAGATATTAGAAGATGAATCCTCTCCCAGCACACAAGGCTTTACCGATCCGGACGTGGTCAACCGTACAAGTGAAGCTTCGCCAACCTCTTCCCAAATTGATACTCAATCCACTGAATCCTCCTATTCGCCCAGTGCCGTGGTCGCTGGTGAATCCGAGGTTCTAACCCGGGCTTCATGCTCCGACGCCGCGTCCCTGATGGCTGTGGCCAGCACCACATGGCCCAGTGACTTGCCCCTACCACCCGTCATGGAATTCAATAGTCTTACGGAACGGTTTAGGCCCATTCTCACCAGATGTAATACTTTCCAACTGGCTCCCTCTTGCCCAAGTTCCCATGCACGGCCAAACTGACACTCCATGTAGACAACGCAGAGTTCTGCACGATTCCGTTGACTTTCCGGCTACGCATCAACCCGTTTCGATACCGCACAGATCTTGACCCGGAACCTGTCTTTCTGGTTCACGCAGTCATGGCGCTGGCCGGCCACCACGTCAAAAGCGACTCGACCCTGAGCCATCGTCACACAGCCCTCCAGCTGCTTCGTCAGGCCCTCGACACGTTCAGCGACACCGAGACTATGCATTCCATTCTAGACACCATTGTCATTCTCTTCTCGCTAGATGTAATACCACACAACTCATTTTCAGAGGATGAGCCTTGTCTGACAGTGGATCTTAGGAAACCCAGTCCATGCTCGGGAACTGGAGCACACATCTCGTGGGGGCATACGGGCTACTAGAAGCCTGCGGTGGCATCAAGATGCTCCCTTTATCCTCTAGATTCGAAACACAGATCGGAATCCTCACCTGGTACGAATTAGACATTTTACACCATGCTTTTTAATAACGTGCCATTACTTACTGCTGGCAGGTGGGATGCCATAGTCAGCCTCTTGTCCAGGGAGCAATGCGCGTTCCCCTACGAATACTTTGACACCGTCCTTTCCAATCAGCACAAGCGAGAGTGGAACTTCTTCGGATTGTGCGGGTGTCCGACAAGCCTGGTGATCATTGTGATGCGGGTGGCGCGTCTCGCCGCGGATAGGAGGAAAGCATGGAGCGCGTCAGGCTCCACATGTGATGCCGCAGTTATCTCGGAAATCCAGCAGTACCTCGAGTCCTGGTGCCATGTACCCGCCGCGACGGCCTTCAACGACGAGGAGGGCATGCACCAGGACTTGGACACCATGCACTGCTCCGAGGCGTGGAGAAACGGCCTCCTTCTTTATATATTCAGGGTCTTCCAGTGGGAGCCTGGGAACGAGGCCCCGATTCACATCTTGTACCGTGCAAGGGCCATCATGGACCACGCACTTTGGTGCCGAGACGTAAACATGATCTCCAGGCAGGCCCTGTTGCCGCTCTTTTTCGCGGGCTGCGAGCTCCGGGATCGATCCACGCAGGCCGAGATCATAAAGCTTTGCTCCCAATGGAACGATAGGACTAGATACCACATGTTCCGCGATGTCATACCCTTGCTCGAAGAGATATGGGCCGAACAAGAGACGAAGGGTTTCGAAAATGTGTGGTGGGGTCAGATTGTGGATAGGCAGCACGCTTCCCAGCCCGAGTCCTTAAGAATGCGGCTGTGCTTCGGTTAGATTTGGAAGATCAACAACCTTCACAGGTGGGTGCTGGCTAGAGCAAGGCAGAAAATCCATGTGGCCGATCCCTATGGCGGTGAAGCACATAGTAACTTGGGCATGGCACGCCATCGGCGCAATGTTTCAATTATAACTATTCTCTATTAGCCTTCAAATGCTTCATCGTATGCAACCAGGCACGACCGGTAGCGGACGCTACCATCCTCTATCTGCGCTATGGCTTTCTGAATGCCTTGAGTGGATATGGGGATCTCCTTCACCCACGACCTGACGCCCTTGGCAGCCGCAACTTCTAGCATTTCGAGTACCTCGCGCCGGCTGGCGACGTTGGTGGCTCCCAGGAAGCAGCTGTTCTCGATGAAATCGAAGGTGGACACCTTGACGGTGTCGGCGGGCAGGCCCACCAGGTTCAAACGCCCGTGAACGTCCAGGAGGCTCAGGTACTGGGACATGTGGAAGTCCTGGAACGAGCTCGCCGTGCAGATGATCAGGTTGAAGGTCATCCTGTGCGGCTCGTTCCAGCCCTCCTCGCTTGTGGCGAGGAACCCGTCGGCGCCCATGTCTTTGGCGTCGGCCTCCTTGGCGCGGGACCGCGAGATGGCCCAGACTTCGGCGCCGAGCGCCTTGGCGAACTGTATGGCATAGTGGCCGAGCCCGCCGATGCCTATGACGCCTACCTTGGCCCCGGGGCCCGCGCCGAAGCGTTTCAGGGGACTGAATACGGTGGCGCCGGCACACATCATCGGAGCGGCGTCGCTGCTGGGTATGCTGTCGGGGATGGGGAAGATCCTGGCGGGCCCCTCGAGGGCATAGTGTCAGCAAAGAACCTTCCCGTCATCCACCCTAGACGTCTAGTCTAGTCTTACCAGTATTCATGGACGCGTGCGTGAGACGAGTACCCGCCCTGCGTCGTGTAGTGGTCGACGCCAGGGTACGGCGCGCCATACGTGCAGACCTGCTCCTTGCAGTACGTCTCGTTGTGGTTCTTGCAGTGCCTGCAGTCACCACACGAGTAGACCTGGGCGCCGATGCCCACGCGCTGGCCGACGCCCGCCAGCGTCACCTTGGCCCCCACGCGCACCACCCTGCCGACGATTTCGTGGCCGACGGCCAGCGGGTAGGGCGTCTCGCCCCAGTCCTGCCGTGCGACGTGCACGTCGGTGGCGCACACGCCGCAGCACTCAATCTTGACATCCACGTCGTGGTCCCCGAACGGCCGGGGCACCCACGACCTCTTTTGAAAGTCGAGCCAGTTCTCGGCACTGGGCGACTGGAACCCGGTGAACTTTTCGGGGGCAGACATGGCTGCCGGGGTTATGGATGTGGTGTTGTCGCTGAAGAGAACGTCGGCAGACGGGAAGTGGTGTGATATCAGGCTGCAGGTACCCAGGCAGAAATCAAGACAGGAATGTATAGAGATTGTGTCTAGACGAATTGCCACACGTCTGAATAGGCGCAAATGCCCCTGCACAGAGTTGGCTTATATATCTTACACAAGCAAATTATCACCAGTCCTCGGGATCAATCCCTTATCAGTGCTGTCTTGACCAAATTTCCAGATACGACTGCTCACTGTTGTTTACCACCCTACAGTGGTACTCCAATATCCTGATGCTCCTTAAAAAAAAAAGAAGAAGAAGAAAAGAACCCCAAAAGGTAACTACCTGTTTTCGGTCTTTGCCTGCTTTAGGTAAGTGCTTCCCAACGGCAGCCGAGACCCGGCTCGGCGACATCCGTCGGTATCATGAGGCGACTATCGGGGCCGTTGGTGCTGTTTATGCAGAAATTCCGATGCCCAGGGTGGCAATTATGGGTGACTTGTTGAAGAAAATTGGGATTGGTAGTATTGTGTGAATATCTAATTAGGCTATAGAGGGAGTGATAAGATAGTCCTTACGACCTATGGCAAAAGAAGGCTTAAATTGTCTATAAAGAATTATTAATTTAAAACTAAAGTTACTTAAGGAATAATATAGAGGAGGTAGTAAAGCTATAATTTTATATTATAAAAGATATAAAGGCTATTTAGATTAATAAAATAAGTAAAGTATATAGATTTATTAATTAATCTTATAAATATTTAATTTATAGTTTTAATAATCCCCTTTTTTTAAAAAGGTAATTAATTATATTATTAGTTAAAATTAAATTTATAACTTTATTAGTAACTATTTAAATAATATTTTTAAACTTTTATAAAAATAATTTTGGATTTATTATTATATTAAAAGCTTTAAAACTTTAAGTTATAATAATTTTTATATTATATAATAAATAAAATAATTAATATTTTAAATAAATATTTTATAATTAACTTTTTATTTTATAAAGTAATTTATATTTTATTATTATTTTATTATAATATTACCCTTAATATCTTTTAATATTAAAGTTATAATTATTTTAATTATAAAGTATATTATAATTAATAATATTATTTATTTTTTATATTATATATTATAAAATAATATTTTTATTTATTATAAATATTTTAATTAAAATATATTTATTTTATATTTTATTTAATATATTATTATTATTAATTAAGTTATATTAACTTATTATTATTATTATAATTTAGAACCTTTTTTATAGTTAAGTATATAGCTACTTTTATAATTAATATAGAGGTTTAATGTTATTAGAATAAGTATTATAGTATATTTTTAATATAGTTAGTATATATTTAAAGTTATTAATTAAGTATTATTTTAAATTTAAGTTTTAATTTTTAATAAATTTAATAAAGTAATATTTTATATAAGACTTTAAATATTAAGATTTTATTTATTTTTATTCTTTTTTATTAATAACCTTATCTTTAAATTAAAAGGAAGTTACTTTAAAGGGGTTTTATAAATTAAGTTATAATTAGTTAAGTATAAATATTTTATAATTATATTAGATTAAAGGAATTTTAAATTTAAAAGTAATAAGAATTATTATTTATAATATAGTAGAATTATTAAATAAAAAAGTATTTAAGTTTATTATATAAATAGTTAGTTATTTATATTTTTAATAATAAAATATAGTTATTAATATTAAAATTAAGTTTATAATAGTATTAATTTATTTATTTTATTATATATTTTTAAATTTATTATATTATTATTTAAATTTTATTAATATAACTTTATAAAATATAAGCTATATATTAAGTTTTATTTTATAATAGTTATTTTTATATAAAATTAATATTTTATTATTATATTTAATATTTTTAATTAAAAGGAAGATTAAAAGTAAACTTTATTTAAATTTTAAAAGGTAAAAGTTTATTAAAAGAGTTATATAATAAATAGGTTTAAGTAAAGTTTAAAGTTAATACTATTTTAATTTAATTATTTTAATAATAATTTATAAATATATATAAATATTAATTAATTTATTAAAAGGTTTTAATTTATTTTTAAAATTAAAATAGCCTATAATAAATAACTTTTATTAAATATTTATAATATAATAAAGTTTATTAATAAAGGATAAGATAAATTAAGGGCTATAATTAAAAATAATAGATTTAAAAGGCTAAATATATAAAAGGCCCTTTATAATAGAAATAAATTATTTATATTATAATATAAATATTTATATAAAAGATATATTATATAGTTTTAAATAAATAGTCTATTATTATTAATAAATTATTTAAATTAATTTTATTTTTAATATACTTTTAAAATTAATTATTAAATATTATTATAATTAATAAAATATAAATAGTAGTTAAAGTAAATTTAATATTTTATTATAAAAGTATTTAAAGAATTAATATAAATAATTACTTATAAATTATATAATATTTATTTATAAATTAAGTTATTAATATTTATATTATATTAATTTAATAGTTTTATTTTATTTTAAATATATAATTATAATATAAAAATAAATATTATTAATAACTTTAATATAAAGTTTATTATAGTTTAGGATTATTAATTTATTATAAAAATAATATATTAATTATTAATAAACTTTTAGCTATTTATATTTTATTTTATTAAATTATAATAATATTTAAAAGTTAAATAATTATAGTTAATATATAGTAAAGTATTTAATAACTTAGATTTAAATTATTTAAGGAAAATAGAGGTATAACTACTAATAAGTAGTTAAAGTTATTCTAAACTATATTATTATTAATAGGGTTCTTTATATTTATAAATATTAACTTTAAGTTTAAATATATTTTTAATATTAAATAAAATAAAATCTAATTAATTATTAATTTAAAAGGTAAAATATTAAATACCTTTAATTTAATATTTTTATTAACTTATAAAAAATTTAAATAGTTTAATAAATATTTAATTATTCTTTTTAAATTTTAAGCTTTTAAAATATTAAAATAATATATTAACTAATATATTTTAAGTATTTAAATAATATAATAGTTTAAAATTAAAATAAATTAAAAGACTTACTTATTTAACCTACTAAAAGTTTAATAACTATTTTATATTATAAAACTTTAAAATATAGTAGTTAGTAATAATTTTAAATAAAGTAAACTAAAAACTAATTAATTTTAATTTTTAAAATTTTAAGGAATATATTATAATTAAAAGCTTTTATTATAAATTAAATAGTTTATTTATATATTTAATATTATTTTATAAAAATATTTAATTAAATATTATTTATTATTATTATATTATTAAAAATACTAACTATAATACTATTAAATATATTTATTTTTAAATATATAAAAGTTTAAATATAAAATATAATAGTATTAAAGTATTAATTATATATTTTTAAAATAATTAAAAAATTTAGTATTTTAAGGTTTATTAAAACCCTTTATTTTTATATATGTTATATTAAAGGTTTAATAATTCTATTATATATAAGAATAAACTTTTAATAAAAATTATAAAAATTAAAAAGAATTTTATACTTTTAATATTATAAATATTTATTAATTATAAATAGTTTTAATCTTTTTAAAATTTATAAAAATATTAAGTTAATAAGGGCCTCTATACCTATAAATACCCTATATAAAAAATATTTACCTACCCCTCTTTTAAATAGTTAAAAGAATTTAATCCTTCTTTATTTCTTTTTTAAATACATCTAAATTAAAAGATTTTTATTATCTCCCTTTATTTTATATAAGCACTTCCTTAGGCCTATAATTAGGCACTTAACTAGCCCATTTACACTTTAATTTATTAATAAATAACTATAAAAAAACCTTTTATATAAAAAGAAAATCTAATTTATATATATATTTATACTTAATAATTATATTTACCAAATATTTTAACTATTAAAAATAAATTTCTAATTATAAATCTTTTAATAACTATTAATAAAAAGCCTGCTTTTACAACCTAATTATATATATAGCTTTATTTATATATGCCAAAAATTAAAATAAGCTTCTTAAAAACCTAAAAGTAATTACCAATTAAAAATAGCAATTATTATTTTAATATAAAAAAATAATTTATTAATATAAAAAACACCTAAAATATTAAAAACTTTAAAGTACTTTTAATAAAAATTTAATAAACCTTAAAAAAAAAAATTTTTTATTTATTTTAATATAAAATAATTAAAAGTAAAACCTTTTACTAAAAAATTTAAAAATAATAATATTTAAATAATAAAGAGTTTATAATATATTTTATAAATATAAAATATTAAAATTATAAACTTAATTAAAATGCTAATTTTATTTTACTTATATAAAACTATTAAATAAATTAACTAATATAAAATTTATTTTAAACAAACTTATTTATTCTTTATTTTATTAATAAATAGCTATTATATAAATATTTATATATATATATATAATTTAATACCTAAAAAAGGTTAAAATTAATATAAGCAATTTAACTCCCTTTTAAAATACTATTAATAATTTTTACTTATAATAATAATAAATTTAAATTAAAGCTTATTAGGCCACCTAAATAATTAATACTTTAACTTTAATACTTTTAATACTATTAATACTAAAAAATAGCTATTAATAAAATAACTTTAATAATAGCAATTTATTATAGCTTATATTATAACTATTTAAATAAATACCTATTATAAAAGCGTAATAATCTTTACTTATTTAAATAAATTTTTATAATTTTAAATTTAAACCCTTTATAAATAAAAATATTATAACTATTTAAAACGCTTTAATAATATTTACCTTTTTTAAATATATTATTTAAACTAGCTTTAAATATATTAAAAGGTTTAATAGCCTTTTAAAAATAATTATTAAAATTAACCTTTATATAACTAATATAAGCAGCTATAAAAACTTAATTAAAAATATATTTTAAAATAAAAATATTAATTAATAATATATTTTTAATTAGCAATTTAAATAACTTATACTAAATTACTTTATTACTAATATTAACTTCCTATAATATATAATTTATAATTATAATTAACTATTTTATAAATTTAACCAAATAAATAAAAAGCTAATTAAAAACTTTTAAAAAGCTTTTTTTTATATTATAAAATAATTAACTTTAAACTATAATATTAAAATAAAGTATTTTTTTAAAAATAATTATAACTAATAAAATATTTATAAAATATAATAAAAATATATAAAATAAAATTTAATAAAACTAAAAGGCTATTAAATATAAAGCTAAAATAAATATTAAAATTATTTAATAATTATATAATTATAATAAATTTATACCCTTATATTTTAAATAATATCTATTAATATAATTAATAAAAATATTTATAAATATTAAAATATATTAAAATTTATAATAATAAAGCTTATAAATTTAAATTAGCTTTAATAAACTAGTTAATTAATATTTAGCTAATTATAATAATAAAATAAGAATATACTATTTTTAATAGTAATTTTATAAATATTAAATTTTAAAGACTTAATAAATCCTTAAAAAAAAAATTTAATTAAATAATTTAAAAATAAAAATAGTTATATTTAAATAATAAGTAAAAAAAACTAAATAATTTGCATTAAAATAAATATATATATATTATAAAATATAATATTAATTAAAAATATTTTAAAATAAATAAAAACTATAAAATAAAAACTAATAACTATTAATAATATAAGCATTTTATATAAGCTAATATAAAAGTAATAAAAATTTAATTATAATTTAAAAAGTTTAAAATTATAAAAATAATTTAAATAATATTAATAATTAAACTAATTTATAAATTAATATATTATAAAAATAATATAAAATAAAATTATTATAACTACTTAAATATTAATTATTTTATTATAAAATATTTAATATTAAAATTAATAAAAAATAAAGGTTTTATATTATAAAAATTATTTAAAAATTAATTTTAGCTTAAATTAAAAATAAAATATAATAAAAATTATAAAACCCTTAATTTTTATATAATTAACTATTATAAGTTAATAAAAAATTATTACTTATATTTATAAAATTTTAAAATATTTTTTAATAAAAGTATTAATAAAGCTTAAATATTTAAATATATAAATTTAATTAAAAAATAAAATTTATAAAAAATATAAGTTTAGCTATTAATAAAATACTTTATAAATTTTAAAAGCTTTTATTTTAACCTATAATATAGTTTATAAATTAATTAATTATAATAGCTAATTTAAAAAAAACTTAATATTTTAGTAAAATACTTATATTTAAATAAAAAACTGGGCAAATAATAATATTATATTTATTAATTAATTAATTAAAAACTAATATTAATAAAATAAAAGGAAAAGCTAAAAAGCTACCTCTTTTATTTTATATAATAGAAAACCTAAAAAGGAATACTTATAAGTATTAAACCTTAAAAAAGTTTGCCTAATAATTTTTATAAATTTAAATAAATTTATATAACCTAAAAATATTTAAATTGCTAAGCTAAAAGCTAACTTTATAAAATTAAAAAAGCTAAAAGCTAAAACTAAATAATTAAATTTTATATTAATTTTAAAACTAATTATTTTATAATTTTTAAAATACTAAAAATTTTATATAAAATAAACTTATTATAATTTATTTAAAGCTAGGTAATTATATTATTAAGTATATTTAAATAGTTTAAAAAAATAAAAAAATAATATAAATAAAAACTAATAGCTAATACTAGCCAAAAATAGCTTATATAACTTTATTTATTTTTACCTTTAATAATATAAAATATAATTATAACTAAAATCCTAAATATATAAAAATATTTAATTTTTTTAAAAAGTAAAAACTTTCTAATTTTTTTAAATTAATATTTTTCTATAAATAATAAGCCTAGCAATAAAATTACTAATAATAAAATCACTAAGCTTAATATTATAATAAACTAAATGCTAAATAAATATATAATTTAAATTAATTTATTATTTATATAGTTTAATAGCCTAAAAATATAAATATTTTAAATATTAATTAATATTAATATAATAATAAATATTATTAATACCTTTATATATAATAAATTTTACTACCTTATATTTTTCTTTTTTTAATTACTTTTAATAATATATTAATTAATATAATTAAAATAATAAAATAAATATATATATAGCCAAATATTAAAATTATATATTTTTTATAATTAATTAAAAGAAGTTAATTATAAGGTTTTATTAAAAATAGCTTTTAATTAAATTAAAATAATATTTATTTATTTTTAAAAGGTAAAATAAAGGCAAATTTTAAATTTAATAAAGTTTAATTTATAGCTATAATTAGTTTAAATTAACTTATAAAATAACCTAAATAATTAAAAACTAACTATTAATTTTAAACTAGGAAAATTAGCAATTAATAATAAAAAGTTCTTAATTAAATTATTAAGGTTTTAAAAGAAAATATACTTATTCTTTTTCTTTTATATTTAATATTTCTATTTTTATTAAATAGCTTTACTTTTCTATTAAGGTAAAGTTAATAGCTATATATAAAAAAGAGTTTAATAATAATAAAAAAGTATAAATATAATTATTATTAGCTTATATATTAATAAGCTTTTATATATAATAGTAATTATATAATAAAGGGTTTAAATACTTTTTTAATTAGTAAATATAATATATAAGGTAATTAAAAAAGTTAAGTTTATTAACAAATTTAAAAATAAATAAATTAATACTTAAAAGAATAATTTATTAAAAATAAAAGCTTAAAAAATATAAATTATATAATTAAATATACTAGTAATAAAATATAATTAATAAATTAAGCTTTATTTTATAAAATTACTATTGCTTTTAGTTTATAAATAAATAATAAAATACCCTATTTAAAATAAATTATAATAACTTTATAAAAACTAAAAATATATTTTAATACTTATTTATTAACTAAAAAAGCTTTAGCCTAAAATTAATTCTATTTTAAAAAATTATTTTAAAATTATATTTAAATAGAAAATTAAATTATTTTTATAAATTATTTTAATTTTAAAATATTTTAATATTTTACGCTTTTAAAATAAAATTATTAAAATGTTTAAAAGCAACTATAAAAAAGTATTTAAAAATTTAAATTATTATATAAAATAAATAGTTTTTAATTATAAAAAATAAAGGGCTTAAACTAATTAATAATATATAAAATATAATTAATTTATAATTAAAATATATTTATTTTACTTTTAATTAATTAATTTTCCAAAAGTTTAGTATATACTAAATTTTATTACTTTTAAATATTTTTTAAAATATAATTAAGTTAAATTAAAAAATAACTAAAATATAATAACCTTTTAATACCTTAAAGCTATTTAAAATAATAATATTATTAATAAAAGCTATAAATTTAATAGCCAATTTTATATATTATTATATAACTTTTATTTAATTTTATTTTATAAATTTATTAAGCCTTATAAATAATATTATTATTAAAGGACTTATTATAATATATTATAATAAAAGTTTTAAAACTTTTAAAATTTAATACTTTATTATTAAATATTTTATAAATTTTAATAAAGTTTTTTTAATATAAAACTTATAAGGGTAATAATATTTGTATTTAAATTAAAATAGTATAAAAATAAGTTAATATTATTAGATATTTATATAAAATAAATAGCTATATACTTTAAAATAAGAAAATATATAAAATTTAAAAATAAATTTATTATATAAATTTAAAAATATTAAATCTTTTAAAAATAGCTGCTATAATTATTAAATTTAAAAATTTATATAAATTATATAATTATTTTAATTATAAAAAATACCTTTTTTATTAAATGGAATTAAAATAAAATATAATAAAAAGCTAACTAAAAGCTTTTATTAAAATCTATTTTTATTAGCTTTAATTATAATAGGCTATAAAAAATTATTTTAATAGTAAATATAAGTTTTATAAAATAAAAGCAATTTTAATATAAAAGTTTTAGCTATTAAAAGCTAGTTTAGTATAAAAATAAAATTTAAATAATAGTAAAAGTAAAATATAATATAATAAAAGGAAATATTAAAAATACTTTATTTAAAAAAATAAAAATTATTTTTTAGTTATTAATTTATACTAGAAATAAATATAAAATATTAGTGGACTAAATTAATAAAAAATATTAAATATATTTGATGCCCTAATTATAAAATAAATAGTAGTTATTAAACTTTTAACTTTAAAATATAATATATTTTTAGGTTTAAAAATTTAATAATAAATATACTTTTATAACTGTTAGCCCTAAAACAATTTAATTACAACCCTAATAAAATTTAAATAATTAGTATAATATATAAATTAATACTATTAATTTTAAATAAATTAAAAGCTATTTTTAATAACTACTATAAATAAATAATAACTTTTAACTAATATAAATTTTTTTATATAATATTATTTCCTTATAATTTATTTTAATTATAGCTAATAAATTTAAAGCTAAGATACTAAAATATTAAATAATTAATAATTTTATAAAAAAAGAAAAAGGCTAAGGTAATAAGTAGTAAATAATTTAGCTTTATAAAAATAAATTATTTAAAACTATTATATACTTTATAAATATAAAAGCAAAATATAATTATATATAGAATTTAATATTATTATTATTAAAAGAAAATATATATTAAAATTTAAAAGCTATTTTTAATTATTTATAATATATATAATTTAATTTAAAAATATATAGCTAGAAATTATACTATTAATATCTAGCTAACTATTTTTATTATTAGAATTAATATTTAATATTTACCTTTATATAAAGAAAACTAATATTTTATAAAGGTAAAATATAATTTTAGGCTTTTTATTTAGCTAACTGCTTAAAGTTATAACTATACTTAAATTAAAAAAATTTTTTATTAAGAAAATTCTTTTTAAAAAAGACTATTTTTTTAAAATAATAATTAATAATAGGCCTAAAAATTAATATAAATTTAAGGTATATTTTTAAGCATTTAATATTTTTATATTTAAGTTTTAAAATATAATTTATGTTTAAAAATTATTAAAATAACTATTATAATATTATTTAAATATTAAAAACTTTTAAATTAAAAAAATTAATTTACTACTTAAGCTTGCCTTTTATAAATAAAACTTTTATATAATACTTTTATAAATATATACTATTTTATTTTATTTATAAATAAAATTTAATTATTTCTATTAAAATAAAAATTTTATATAAAGAGTTTTTTTAAAATTTAAATTAATTTATAAAAAGCTTTTAATTTAAATTAAATATATTTAAAAATAAAATAAAAATATTTAAAAATAATTAAAGCTATTAAACTTTTACTAATATAAAGCTAAAAAAATATTATATATTATTAAAAATAATATTTAACTAAAAATATAATTTTTATTTATAATTATATATAAAAATAAATTATTTAATAAAAATAAAAATGGTTTATTAATAAAAAGGTTTATTTATTATTTATAAAGCCTTAATAATAATATATATTATTTATAAACTTAAATAAAGTAATTTTATAAAAATATTTAAAAACTTAAAACTATTTATTAAAATAAAAGCTAAATATATAATATTTACTTATATTTATATTTTAAAAAATATTAGTAAAAACTTAAATAAAATTTCTTTTTTAAATAAAACTTAATTATTTAAAACCATTTTATTTTTATTAAAATTTATAAAATAACCCTTTTTAGGTTTTAAAATTTAATTTACTATTTAAATAAAACTTTTAAATAACTCTAAACTATTTATATACTTTTAATACCTTTTTATTATTAAATAATAAAATTTTAACTTAAAATTATTAATTTATTTTTATTTTTATAATTAATAAATTATTTAGTTATTTATTTTTAATATAAAGAAAAAGCTAAATAAAATAAAGCCTATTAATAATTATAATATATTAAAATCTTATTAAAAAATTTTTAATAATCCCCTATTTAGTTATTTTTATATTTTATTAAGCCTTTAATCTAATAAAAGAAGAAATATAAATTATATTTACTTATTTACTTATTTTAATTTTTTCTTTTTATATTATAATATTATATTTATATACCTTTATTTAATATAATATATTTATTTTATTTAATTTTATTAATAATCCTAAAAATTTATAAAATTCCATTATAATATATAAGAACTTTAACCTTTAATAATATTTTATTTTATTTAAATTTAATATCTACTTATTTACTTACCAACCTTAATTCTTATTTTTATTATTTCCTTTATTACCCTTATTTTTTTTGCCGCGCTTTTAAAATTTATTAAGCTTCTTTTATTGCTCTTTTATTATTTCCTTTATATATTTTATTTAATTAATTACTTTTTTTAAAATTGCTTTAACTAAAATTTAATATATTAGCTTTATAAAAAAAGTATTAACTTATAAAACTATTAAAATTAGAAAATTAAATAAAGGAAAAGTTATATTATTATAACCCGCTTAATAATATATTTATATATATATATATTAAATTTTATAATTATATTTGTAACCTAACTTTATATAATAAATATAATTTATATAAGTTTTATTTATTATTATAAAATAAAAATATAATAAAAAGGGTAATTAATATAAAATAAAATTATCTTATTATATTTATTTTATAAATATAAGTAGTTAATATATAATGATGGGCAATAAAAGTAAAAGCTATATTTTAATAACCCTATAATATAACTAATAGTAATTAATATTACTATAAATGGATAAATATTTATTAAATACTTTTTAAAGGGGTAGAATTTAGTATAATATATAAAGATATTTTATATAAGTTAATTAGTATAAAGAATAATAAATTTGCTAATATTATAAAAATATTATTTATTAATTTAAATAGCTTATTAATATTATTTAATTTTAAATATAATAAAAGTAAATTTTTACTATATTTATAATATAAATGAAAATAGCTTGGTTTATAATCTACTAGTTAATTATTTAAATATTTATATTATTTTTAATAGGCAACTCCTTTTATAAATTAATATATTTAATATTAATATTAAGCCTAACTAGTTATTAAAGGCTTAAATAAATAACTTTATATTTAATTTATTTATTAATATTGTTGAAAAATATAATAAAGGGTTTATAAAAATAAAGTTATAAAATTAAAATTATTATTATAAAAAGAAAAAAAAGTTAAAGTTATATAAAAAGAAAAAAAGTTTAAATAATAGCTAAAAATAATAAAAGCTATAAGGAAAAAAATAATAATTTATTTAATTTTACTAATTACTTAAATAAATAATTATTTAAAATAAGCTAATAATAATTTTAATTATTTATAAGTTAGTAATTTAAAATGTAACTTTTAATTTAATATAACTAACTTTAATTTTCTTCCTTTTAATAACTATTTTATAAAAAAGCTATAAAAAGTCTTTTAATAGCTATTAATAATAAAATCTAAGCAACTTTTCCTTTAAATATTAAGTAAAAAAAAGATTATTTACTTTTTATTATTGCCAAATATATTTAACTTTAATTATTATAATAAAAGCCCTAGTTATTTATAGCCTTTTTATTAATAATTTTATAATATTTCTTTTTCTAATTAATTATATAGCATTTCCTAAAATTATAAGCTTTTTTATATATAAAACCCTTTTATTATTTAAATTTATTTACCCTACTATTTAATATATTGCTATTAAATAAACTTTTAACCCTTTTATTAAACTATATATTAGCCTAAAATTATTTTAATATAGCACCATAAAAAATAGTAGAATAAAATAACTTATATATTCTTTTATATTTACTTAAATAATAATAAAATTTTAAAAAAACTTAAATATTATATAATTAATTTAATAAAATTTTATATTTAGTTAAATTTATTAAAAATATTTTCCTTCTTTTATATAAATATAACCCTACCTTAAATAAAATATATTATTAACTACTTTTTCTTAACCTATTAGTAAGAAATAAATATAAAAATAAAGTTTATAGCACCTATTTGGTAAAATATCTTATATTTTTATAAGCTAAAGGAATTTATTTTAAATAACTAGAAACTAACTAGTATTTATATTTAAACTAAAATGGGTCTTTTTAGTTAATATTTATAAAATATAGCCTATATTATTAATATTATAATTAAACTTACTAATAAAAAAATGTAATAATTAAAAATATAATACTTAATTTAAAAATAAGCAGCTAGTTACCTTTATTACTTATATAACTACTAATAAGTATTATATATTCTACTAGGCTAATTATAAATTTAAAAGATTTTTATAATTAACTTAAATTATAAAGGCTATAAAAGCCTTTTAATAATTATTATATATAATTAAATAACTTTATTTATATATACTTAAATAAAGGAATTATAAAGCACTACTACTAGTATAATATATTTATTAAATATTATATAATCTTTAAAAGTATTTAGTAATAGCCTTTATATTATTAATAACTTTTAAATATTTCTTTTAAAAACTAAAAATTATTTTATTTAAAGGCTTTTATAAATATATAAATTAAATAAAAGCTTTTATTTATAACAAACTTATTTAAAATATAAAAATAAAAAAATATAATAAAAATATAATAATTATAGCTATTTAAATAAAACTTGGAAGTAAAGGCTATTAACTACTAGCCTAAAAACTATAAATTTTAAATAAGGTAAATACTATAAAAAAATAATACTCTTAAAATAAAAGCTATTTTATATTTAATTATAAATTAGTTTTTAATTTAACTTACTTATTTTTAAGCTTTTTATTAAAGATAAAATTAATTTATTTAGCTATAAAAACGCTTAATTTTAATTATAATTATATATTACTTTATAATTAGCTAATAATTTAAATTCTACTAAAAACTTAAAATATTATTAAAACTTTAATTTATATAATTATTAAACCTATTAGCCTATATTTTATTTTAAAATAAATTCTTTTAAGAACTTTATTATTAAATATATTTATATAAACTTTATAATAAAAGCAAAAAAATTAATACTTTTAAATATTATTTGCATATATAAAAGCATTTCCCTAAATTAAATAACTCTTATAAAAAGCCGCATATAAAAAATAAATACTTATTATATACCTTTAAAATATAAGATATTATCCCCTTTTATTACTAATAATAATAATAATAATTAACCTATATAATTTTTATAATCTTTAAACCAACTAATACCACCTTTACCATAATGGCCAATATTAACCTATTATTAACTTAATTACTCTATTAGCTATTTTTTTTAATTATAAAGGTTATAAATATTACCTTTATTTAAACACCTTAGCTTTATTTATAATTAAAATAAAAGTATAATATTTATTAATAAATAAACTATAATATTAACTTTTAAAAATAGGCTATATAAAAGCTAAAAAATTAAAATATAAAATATAATTTAAAAATTAAATAAAAATTTATAAAAATAATAATATATTTTATAGCTTTTAGTATATTAATTTTATTTTAAAACCAATTTTATTTATTTTTATACTTATATTATAACATTTTTTAACATTTTTTTTAATATTTTTTATTTATATAAATATTAAACCTATATTATTGCCTATATATTTAAATATATATATATTAATAGAAATATAAGTTAATAAGGGCCTTTATATTTATAAATACCTTATATAAAAAATACCTACTTACCCCTCTTTTAAGTAGTTAAAAAAATTTAATTTTTCTTTATTTTTCTTTTAAATATATTTAAATTAAAAGATTTTTACTATCTCCCTTTATCCTATATAGGCGCTTCCTTAAACCTATAATTAGGCGCTTAACTAGCCCATTTGCGCTTTAATTTAATATTATTAACTTTTATAATATAACTTAAAAATTTAATACTTTAAATATAAAACTTATATTTTTTTAAATTTACTTATAAGCTTATTTTATATAAATATTAAAATATAATAATAATATATTAAATATATTTATTTTTTATTTTAAAGTAAATAATAATATTATTAATATATATATAATAAAATTAATTAAGGTACTTTTAAAGTATATTATTAATATATTACTAAAAGGTAAATAGATTATTAAATAAACTAAATAATATAATTTTATATTTAAATAACCTTTATTTTATATAAAAGGTTATTATATAATTAGTTTTCTTTATAAAGTATATTTTATAAAAACTTAATAAATATTAATTTTATAAAGATATTAGTTTAATTAAATTAGTTTAATATTTTATTAATTAGTAGAATTAAGTTATAATTCTTTTAATAATAATATTAAGTTTTTAAAATTTATATAAAATTAAAAACTATTATTAGGTTTAGTAGTTATAAAGATAAATAATACTTAAAGTATAATTATAGGTTTAATAAACCCTTTTATAAGTTTTAATAATATATACTTTAATTATTTTAATTTTTAAGTTATATTTTATAAAGGGGCTTATATTTAACTATAAATATAAAATCTATTCTAAATAGTAACTTAATTTTTAAATTATATAATTAATATAAAGTTAAATAATTTAAATTTACTTTATTAAAAGTTTATAATAGGTAATAATATTATTTTAATACCTTTATTAAAACCTTTTAATATAATTTTTATTATTATAAAATATATTTTTAATTATATTAACTTATTTATTATAAATATATTAATTAATTTTATAAAAGATATAATAAAAGTAAATAAGTCTTTATAATTAATTAAAATAAAAGAGTCTTTATTTAAACTTTACTAATTTCTATTTTATAGTACTTTACCTAATTAATATCCTTCTTATATAATATATATATATTATTAATATTATAATTATTTAAATAATTTTAATTATTTTAATAATTTTAATTATTTTATTATTATTATTAATAAGCTTTTTAATTTTTAAGGCATAGTATAAGTATAAGTATTAAAGAGAGTTAAGGAAAATAACTATATAAAGTATTCTCTATCTTTTAAATTCTTATTAAAAAGAGTTAAATAGGACTTTATTAGGTATTATCTACCTAATAATATAAAGTACCCTATTTATAAATAATAACTTTAAATTTTATAACCTTTTATATATAGCTTTAACTATTAATTTTAATAGTTATTTTTAAAATAAGGGTAAAAGTATTAAAATAGGTACTTTATTTTAAAAGTTATCTTTTTATATTAAATATTAAAAATTATATTATAATTATATATCTATTAATATTTAATAATTATTTTATAATATATATTTATTATTATTATAAATAGTTAAAGATAATAATATTTATTAATAATTAAGTTAATAATTAAAGTAGTATTAATCTTTTAAAATAGTTACTTTTAAATCTATTAATTAAATATAATTAGAATTTTAAAATATATTTAATATTAAAGGTTTAAATTAACTTTAATATAAAGTTTATATTAAAAAAATTATTTTATTTACTTTTATATTTATAAATCCTTTTATATTTATATTATTTTATTATTAGTTATTATATATAGTACTATTTATAGCTTTTATTAACTATATAAATAAGAAAGTTATATAAAATATTTATAAATAAGCTTAGTTTCTCTTTATTAATATAAACTTTATTTAAAAATATATATATATCTTTTAAAAGGTCTACTTACCTTAAAGTTATTAGTTTTTAAATTAAATTACTTATTAAATAGGTTATTTAATTTAATTAAATTAAATAAAGGCTTATTATAAAGTACTTTAATTTAAATAATATAATTATAATAATTAATTTTATAATTATAGTTATAAATATTATTATTAATATTAGTTAGCTTAGCTTACATATAAGTAGGTAAAAGTAGTATATATTAATAATAGTTAAAGATCTATTTAGCTAGGTGGTAAAGCGTTTAGTTAAGTTAGCTAGACCTACTAACTAAGAGTAGTCTATACGTATATACGGGCCCACTAGCCTTATAGTGGCTAATCCACTATAGCCTACTATTCTTATACTAGTAACTTTTTAGTTTTTTAAAATCTTCCTTTTAACTAATTAAAGAGCTTTATTTATTAATAAATTAGTTTCCAATAAATCACTAAATTATTTAGAATTACTATTAAACGTATAATTGTAATTTATTTAATTTAAGTGTTATAAAAACACTCTAAATCAACGTTTTTATAAATTACCTAAATTACTTAAATTTAAATTACTTTAATAAGTAAAATTAAGTCTAAATTATTAATTACTTATTAGGCTGTCTATTAGGTGGTTATTAAATTATTACTTAATTATTCACTAACTATAACTAATTATTAGTTAATCTATAACTATTAATTAATCTAATTAGTTTTTTAATAGTTTCTTCTTTTTTATAATTTATCTAGTTAAAGTATTTTAATATATATTAAATAAGCTTCCTTTAATTAAAGTAATAATTATTAAAATTATAATTATTAAAATTATTATTAAAGTTATAATTATTATAATTATTACTATAATTAAAATTATTATTTAAGTAGTAATTATTACTTAAATTATTATTTAAGTTAAAGTTTTTATTTAGGGTAAAATCTAATCTATCTTTATTTAAATAATAATTCTTCTCTTCCTTATAGTCTTTATTTCTACTAATAATATAGTTATCTTTTTAAAAAAGTCTAATAAAGTAGGTTAGGGTAAAGCTATTAAAACCGCTATTATTACTACTACCACCACTACTTTATTATATAATAGGGCTGGCTTAAATAAAGCTAATAAAGCTAATAAAGCTACTATTTATAAGGGGTTTAAGTTTAAACTTAAATAGTTTAAAAGTTATTAATTTTAACTTTAATTTAATAGAAAGTAGTTACTTTTACTACTTCTACTTTTTATAAACTATTAATTTAGAGTAAAAGTTTACCTTTTTAAATTTATTTTAAGGCTATTTAAATAGGTTAAGTTAATAGCTATTATTTTATATTAAAATCTTATTAAGGTTAATAAATACTTTAAGTAACTCCTTTTTATTAGTATAGATACTATAATAATAAAAATACTTTTAAAGCTTTTAAAGTACTTTATATTTAATTTTAAAAAGTTACCTTTAATTAACTATTAAAAATCTTAAAAGTTTTAATAAAAGGGTTATTAAAATTAAAAAGTAATTATAATTAAGTAATATATTAATATATTAAAGAATCTATAAAGTTTTATAAGTTATTAGTTCCTTTAAGTAATATATTAAATAATTTCTATAATAATAGTTTATATAGTTAAAAATTTAAATTATATTAGGTTTTTAATTTAAATTAATAAATTTTAATAAATATTATTAATATACTTTTAAAGGTTATATATAATTTAAGTAATTTATAAGTATTATTATACTATAGATAGGTAATAAGTTAATTGGTAGGTATTATAATTACTATAAAAGGTTACTATAAAAGGTCTTTCTAAAAGGTTATTTAATAGGCTATAAAAGCTATTATAAATATTTATAGTTTAACGCTTCTTTTAATATATTATAAGAGAGAGAGAGAGAGAGAGAGAGAGTTATTATAGAGAGAGTTTACTTACTTAGTCGCTTACTTAGATAATATAGGGTAGGTTAGTAAGGTGGTCTACTAAATAGGTTAGCTAGTAAATAGCTAAACGCTAATTTAAAAGTAGGCTTAAATTATTGGTTATAAAAGAGATTAACTAATTTAAAAAAAGAATTATTATAGATATCTATAGTCTTAAATCTCTTTTAATATATTATAAAAGGGTAAGAAAATTATTATAAAAAAGA
Source organism: Diaporthe batatas (assembly GCF_019321695.1). Taxonomy (NCBI): domain Eukaryota; kingdom Fungi; phylum Ascomycota; class Sordariomycetes; order Diaporthales; family Diaporthaceae; genus Diaporthe; species Diaporthe batatas. Next base: position 1,033,455 of record NW_025408550.1, read on the forward strand.
AAGTTTTATAAAACTTACTTAATAAAGGGGTCCTACTTAAATTATTAGTTTACACCTATAAATATCTATAAACAACTTTATCCTCTTTAAACTATAACATTTATAAATATTTATAAATAACTTTAACAATAACCTTAAATACCATATCTTACTATTAAAAGCTAGTTAGCAACTAATTAGTATCAATTAGCTTAACTTACATATAAGTAGGTAAAAATAGTATATATTAATAATAGTTAAAGGTCTACCTAACTAAATGACGAAGCACCTAATTAGATTAGCTAGACCTATTAATTAAAAGTAGTTTATACGTACACATAGGCCCACTAACCTTATAATAACTAATCCACTACAGCCTACTATTCCTACAATTAAGGTAATAATTTAGGTTTTTAAAATAGTTAATACTTATATATTTTATCTTTTTATAATAAAAATAAATACTCTTAATAGAAAGTTTAATTAACTTATTTTTTATTAAATTATTTTATTTAGTATAATTATAAATAGAAAGAGAGTTATTATTATTAATTTAGTTTCTATTAATATTATTAGTACCTTTAATATTATATTTAAAGTTACTATTATTATAGTTATTATTTTTATTTTTATTTTTATTATTTAAGTTATTATAATTAAAGTTTTATTTATTATTTTATTTATTACTATTAGTATTATTACTAAAAGGCTTTATCTTATATAGTTAATTAATAAGTTATTAATTCTAATTAATTACCTATATTTAAATATAGTAATTTTTAAAGGTAATATTTATATTTTAAACTTAAAAGAGGAGGTTATATAGGTAAGAAGTTAGAGTAAGCTTTTATATATTTTATTCTTTTATTTACCTTTAGGAGTTAATATATATTAATTAGTTAAATAAAGTTATTATAAAAGTAAAGAATTTATTATTAGACTTTATAATTAAAGTATTAAAGTTAATTTTTATTTATAATTTCTTATTAAAATTATTATATTTATTCTCTAATAAAATAAGGAAAGTCTTTATTATAAAAATATAATTAAAGTAATTAGACTTTAAAAGATTTTATAATATTAATAATAATATTATTTATTTAATTCTTAATTATTATTACTTTATTATATTTATTAAAATAATAATTTATATTTATATTTAACTTATTTTAAAGTTAATACTTCTATATTTTAAAGTTTAATTTATCTTTAATTTCATTATTATATTAAATAAATAAAGGGTTTACTTTAATAAAGTACTTCTATTAGATAGGGATAAAGTTTTAAATATTAGTAGGGTTATAGGCCTATATATATAACTTAACATTCTTATATTAAAGCTTATTAACTTCCTTCTATAAATTTATCTTTATAAAATTAACTTAATTAATCTTATTAATTTTATTTAGTTATTATTAAAAATTAATAATTATATTTTAATTCTTTATATTTTAATAAATTAAAATAACTATATATTTTTAATAGTATTATAATTTTTAATTTTACTTTTAGGTTTATAATAAGTTTATTATATTTATTAATAGTTAATTTAAACTAACTTTATAAATAATTAAGAGTAAAGGTAGTTTATATATTACTTTTAATATTTATAAATAAAAATAAATTCTTTTATAAATTTAATAAAGTATCTTATCTACTCCTTAATATAGAATAAGTTAGTATTAATTTCCTAAAATAATAATACTATTTTAATAACTTAAATAAAAAGTTTAAGTTTATAATTCTAAAAGTAGAATTTATTAAATATTATCTTTTAATTCTATTATATAAATTTAAAAATATTATTTATAAAATTAATTTAAAAATAAAAAAATCTATTAACCCTTTTTTATTAAAGAGGTTTAAAATATATAAATAAAATAAATTACTTTAAGCTACTTAATTTTATTAATAAAGTCCTTTTAAATATTAAGTTATTAATAAAAACTAATTTAAAAGAATTAACTATATACTACTTAATTATAAATATAATAATATAGTTAATTAACTTTTAGATTTTATTACTTTTAATATTAATATTAATATTATTTTTAAAAATTTAACTAGTTATAAAGGTTATATTAAATAAGAAAGCTTATTTACTTTTAAGTAAAAATTAGTTTAAATAAATTAATAAAACCTTTTAAAATTAAATAGATTTACTTAAATTAATTAATATTAAATTAAACCTATTAATATAAATTAAATATTAAAATATTCTAAAAATAACCTTATTATTTTTATTATTAATATTTTTAAATTTATTATTATTTTTATTTTTATCTTTATTTTTATCTTTATTTTTATTTTTAATATTTATAAAAGTATTAATCTTTTATTTAAAGTTCTTTAAATTTTTTACTTATAAAGTTAATAATTTTATAAGCTATTATAATTAATTAATTAAAAAATAAAAGTTTAATTAAAATAAATATTTTTATAACTTTTTTAAATTATAAAATTAAGTAGTTTTAAATTAAAATAATTTTTATAATTTATAATAAAAAAAAATTTAAATTATTTATAAAGAATTATTAATTTAAAATTAAAGTTACTTAAGGAATAATATAAAGAAGGTAGTAAAGCTATAATCCTATATTATAAGAAGTATAAAGGCCATTTAGACTAATAAGATAAGTAAAATATATAGACCTACTAGTTGGTCCTATAGGTGTTTAGCCTATAGTTCTAATAAGTAATAGTGCTGAGTTCGGCATGTGGAATAAGTAGGTCTACCGGTAAGGCCGCGCTCAATATTGAGAACAACGATTCTCGCGATTTCGTAATTGAGGCAGGGTGGTGATAGAAGTCATTTTCTATTTGCTTTCCCTCTCGGAGTTGGTCGTATGCTCCACAAATTATCTGCGAGTGCGGTCTTACTGGAATCTGGTACAAACAAAGCTTGCTTTCCAGAAGCCAACAACCTTGGAGTGGTATCTATGCCCAGCATTCCTCAAGTTCCCGCGTCCCTGCTTATGGCTGGTCTTGCTTTGCGGCCAATCAAGAGGGAATCCCCTCGGTCATCGTCCCCTTGATGAGCCGAAGTCTCGCTGCCATCAAACTTTCTGATCAAGTTTATCACACCTGTAAAGCCGTACGGACCTGCGCTACTACCTCTGCCGTAGACGACGTACCAAAGTCAAGTAACCTAGGTACTGAGCGACAACTGAAGACTTGAAATATATGGCACGACGACATTTTGGTTGCCCGCCCTATCATGAGACGCGCTCGGAACGCCCTGAAGTCACAGGTTGGTGGCTCAGGTTGGTGACTCCACCCATGGAACTCGCGATGAACATTGTACCGTCATGATACAGCGTGGAGGATCCTGTCATTCCTCTGCTACCCAGATTGAGATGATGAGGTGCGCTTGGTCTTGCGCAAGCTGTCGATTCCATGCTCTCACAGACAAAATAGGTTTAGAAACATTCCCTGGCTCCGTAAGCGTAGCACCGCCGATCTGCAGCATTTGGACACTGCAACTAGGCCAACCGCCGGGGACAAAGCAAGCTGCATATGTGGAATCAGGCTGCCGTTGACGCCATCTTATACCCTGCCGGTCTGACCCACGCACCCAAGCATGGGATGGCGAGGCTATGCGGTTATACCAGCCGGTGAAACGTGCTTGACTACTCGGCGATTGTTTCCCCCATCGGCAGGTCTCAAGCTGACTAGGGTTGCAAATAGTGAGCATTACCCGCATTGAGCCAAAATCAGGGCAACACGACAGGAGTTGGCTGAGTGGCTTGCGCTCAACTTAGTTGGATATTCTACTTAAACGAACCCCTGGAAACTCACCTAGTTGCAGGGGCCAGCCTAACCTGAATCAGCACAATTACCACTTACGGAATCCTTCCCTCATTAGGCACAACTAACTATTCCAATCGCTGCTGCAGAGCCGGGATGTGATCCTATCCGCCTCACCTGCCCTCGCTATGCCCAAGGCCCTCTGCGACTCCTCATTGTATTGGGTCCCTCTGCATTGGGCGTACCTAGACAGACAGCAGTTCATCTAGTCCGAGAGGGTAGCTAATTGTCTTACTTGCAAGTCAGGCAAAATTTTCAGAGACCTTGGTAGGATTTCCAGGCTGGCTTTCCTCTGTCTCGACGCGATATTGAAAAGTAGGAAGTTGATTTCTTGAATAGGCGTCGTACGAATTCCGCGTCGCAGCCTCCCATGTTTTACGAGGCCTTATTTGCTTTCCGCGCAGTCATCAAGTATGGATAATGCTCCAGCGACAGCTCCCGAACCTGTCGTTCCCATTAGAATACGAGACAAAATTCCTTTCAGGTTGTGGTTGGCAACTGGAGCCGGCATGCTGGAGCGCTCTGCATACTATGGCTCTATGATTATGACACGTTAGTTGCGGCCGAAGCAAACACAACGAAGAGCAAGATATAACCAGGAATGCCAAACTGACACCTATCAGAGAACTATGTGCAGAATCCGCCCTTCGACAAACTGCGTCCGGGTGTCCTGGGACTCGGTCAAGCGAAAGCCACTCAGGTTCAGTTTGGCTTTACGTTGGTGAATTCGGTCACGCCTTTCCTGGGCGCGCTGCTCGCCGATAGCAGATGGGGACGCCACAGGACGATTTTGTACTCCTTTCCGTAAGTTTTCAACGCTTCTTCTAACCCGAACTCTCCCTCGACAGAAGTTAGCACATCGCGTCTAATTCTGTATCATCACACAGTATCTATTTTATCGGTCTTGCCTTGCTCTGCGGCGTGTCGTTCAACCCCGAAGTGGCTGAAAGAGCGGGTCTCGGTACATTCCTCGTGTCTTTGATCCTGATTGCCATCGGTTCGGGTGGAATCAGAACAAACATGAATGCTTTTATTGGTTGGTCATTCTGCTACCCACAACGAGGAGAAAAGTTCGAACTTGCTGAATTGTTTTATTGCAGGGGACCAGTACACACCGAGCTCTATCGACGCATTTCGAGACAAACAGGGAAGATGGGTCCAACCGGATCAAGCCGTCACGCTGCAATATATCTACAGCGCCTATTATTGGTGAGATATGCTTCGTCCTCTCGGCCGAGCCACAACTTTCTAAACAAACCCGCGGGCTAGGATGATTAACGTCGGGTCTTTGACGGGTATTATTACCACTCTTTTGGAAAAGAATGTAGGCTTCGGTGAGGCATATCTGCTGCCTCTTGTGTGCATTGGGCTGGCTTTTGTATTGTTTGTCGTCTCCAGCAAAGCATTTGGTAAGTCTCGCCCAACCTTATCAACATGGTGGGCCTTCATAATGCTTAAATGTGGCCGTTAATAATTTGCCTACTTCATCACAGTGAAACATGGTCCGTCCAAGGGCAACTTAGCTCGCACGATGTCATATGTAGGAGCGTACCTGCGATCACGTCTGAAACCATCAAAGGATTCCAGCTTGGGACACATGTCTCAGGGCACCGCTCACGACGCAAGCTTTGCAAGAGACATGTCGAAGACCTGGAAAGGCTGTCGCATCTTGTAAGCGAAGACCTCCATCCACCAAATCTGTGCGTCCTCGCCTGCTTCGAACAAGGCTAATAAGAGCTCCGCATAGTGCCACCTTCACAATTGCCTGGCTTTGCTGGGACCAGGCCGAGAACAATTTTATATCCCAAGCCGGGCAGATGAACACCATCGGGGTCCCTAACGATATGCTCTACTTCCTCAACCCCATCGTCCTCGTCCTGTTCATTCCCCTGTTCGAGGAACTGATTTTCCCTTTCGTCCGAGGGCGCGGGGTCAAACTTCTGCCGCTCACCCGCATCTTTATCGGCTTCGTGATCCTCAGCCTGTCCATGGCGTATGCAGCCGGCCTGCAGGCCATCATCTACTCACGGGGGCCGTGCTACGACCACCCGCGCACGTGCTCCGGATCGCCCGACGGCAAGGTGCCCAACGACATCTCAGCCTTCGCCCAGGTGCCTCTCTACGTACTGCAGTCCATCGCCGAGATCTTCAGCCAGATAACTGCCACCGAGTACGCGTACAGCCAGGCGCCGGTAGATATGCGATCCATCATGCAGGCCATCTCGCAGAGTTTTGGCGCCTTGGCTGCTGCACTCGGTGTCGCAATAGCACCTGTTTCGCGGGATCCCTGGCTTGTGATACTCTATGGGTCGATGGCGGGCGCCATGGCGGTGACAAGTCTGATTTTCTGGTTTTTCTTTATGAGGGGGAAGGATGACGATGGGGAGACGAATGCTTCGCTGATTTCGAGACCCGCCAGTGCCGGGACCGCAGAGGGACTAGAGCGCACGTAAATCGTCTTCCCAGGTTTCACTTCTGTGACTTGCCCTGGAGTCGAGCAACACATATAAATGTCCATTGCAGGTCTTTGATATCTGACGAGGGCTCCAGCTTTAGTGCCTGAATAGATCGTCATCACGACCGGCGCCATTGAAGGCATGGCTCGACGCCCGGGCGCTTTGGACTTCATTTGTGCAAAAGTGGCTTCCGCGGTAGAACTACGAGTCCAGGGCTAGTATTCAGAAATATATTCAAAAGGTTTTTTACATGGCCAAATTCGACGGAATGAACGGTAAGTATTGAGTTGAAGTGTATCGTATATCTAGGTATTCGAGCTGCCCTCGTAGGATGGTTTCCTAGGTATGGTGCCCCTTCAGCAAAGAGACTCCCAGCGCACGGATGTTCAGCGCTTATTACAGAGTACTGTATAGCATAGCACCTTAAATCACCCCTCCACTCAGCGGGTCCGGGAGATTTGATCTCTATCCATAGACATCTTCTAAACTTGAGCTTGAGATTTATCAATTTCCGGTGTCAGCATGATCAGGCAGGTATGGCTCAATAATTAGGCTTCAGTGATAGAGCGCGACCATTGAGTTCCTCGCTTACTGTATTCTCTTTCCACTGTTATTGGCACTGTATTTCTTCAGACGCTGGGTCTTGAGCGTTTACCACTGTATGAAGGCGCCACGTACATTTTACATGTATGGGGATTAAAAAAAACGAAACCACCTGAGTTCCTCGCTGCCTCCTTGATATGCCACGTGAAAATTCCGAACGATATTAGAGGTCCAATTGACATAGCGCAAATCAGAACTGCATTAAACCGGGCTCCGGTACTCCAATGTGCCAACTTGCTGAGTTGGGGTCCGGGTTGGAATCCCTCGTATTTTTTGAGCTGTACCCTTTTAGGTGCACTTCTGTTTTCGGCATTCCTGCCATCTTGGGTCAGGTTTCTAACCAATTCCTGAAGGAAGTACCAATCCCAACAGTGTGAGGATGCCAACACCCAGTAAGTCACGTCTCGGATGGGCGTAATGCCATTTCAGCGCACACCAACATTGCAAGTCAGCTTGACCGAGTCCACTTCAGAACTTTCATGCCAGAATTTGTGCTACCTCTGCCTATTGTGTTCCGAGATGTGCGTATTCGCCGGCTCTGGGTTCCACGCTGGCCGTTATCCGAACAAAAAATGTGCAAAGCCATAGTACTAGTACTATGTAAAAAAAAAAAAAAACGATGTAGGCTTAGGGACCACCCCGAAAGCGGCATAATCTTTAGGTAGATGCATAAATATTAATCATCAGCATTTACCGGGGCACATGCACTCCTGCACCTTGTATATAGCCCGAGTGCAGCGGGTACACGACCCAAGCCTTAATCCATCTTCACTTTCTGGCCACAAATAGAGCGGAGACGACGCCTTGCTCATGCAACTGTAGAGAGGTCTGGTCACAACAATCCCTCCTTCACGACACATCGTTTTTGTCTCCCTCGCACAGCTACTTTCCTGTCACGATCCTGGTCTCAATATGGGCTCACAAACTCCAGGGTCTACCTCTCGCCGGTCGACGGTTCTTTGTGAATCCTTCTACATGGAAGGCGAGGAATGGCCCGAAGTCACCTTGATATGTGGTTCTCTGGGAGTCGTGCTTGGCTTCTATGGGCAAAACACAGAAGTCGAGGTCAAGATGGACTACTGCGGACAAGAGACTACGCGTGACTTCCCGGTTCAACTTCCATCAGCCAATTTATCAGACCAATCGGTCGGTGGATATCTCGCAGATGTCGCTGAGAAATTGTGCACGAGGATGCCAGACGGCGCAGATCCGACCTGGTTTCGTCCCGCGGCGTTAGAGCAGCAACAAGGCACCACCTCATCCGCCAACCATTTTTCGTCCAAGGCATTGGAAGTCAAGATTATTCTGGATGAGGAGACAGTCAATTCTCGACCGTGCCCTATCTGGATCTCTTGCAATTTCAAAGGTGCCAGACCATCGTTGTCAGCAGAATTCGATGAAAGCTCTCATGAAGCCAAATTCGTGGACAGACTATTGTGCCAGATCTCTCACATCAGCAAACAGTTAAGCAGTCCAAACACCCTGCTTCGAGATGTCAATTTGCTCAGCAGCAAGGATGAAAGAGATATACGCCGATGGACCCCGACGCCTGTCCCGTTACGCCCTTCGTGTGTGCATGAGCTGGTCGAAACGCAATTTTTAATGTCGCCGGACGCATCCGCCGTCCACTCTTGGGATGGAAGTTTGACCTACAGAGAACTGCACGAAGCATCATCTCGCGTAGCAGTGCAGCTATTGGAGGCAAATGTACCCAGAAAAAGCGTCATACCCTTGCTTTTCGAGAAATCCATGTGGACGGTGGTTGCCATGATGGCAGTTCTGAAGAGCGGGCATGCATTCTTGTTGCTGGATGCTTCTCATCCTACCGGTCGATTAGAGTTGCTTACACTCGACGTCAAGGGTCCCATCATCCTGTCTTCAGAGGCTCAGAAAGACCGTGCTGCACGTCTGGCTCCCTCGGTTATCTCAGTTTCGTCTTCAACCGTCTCTGGAGACGCAATAGTCACAGCGTGGGACCAGGAACAAATCACGATTGAACCGTTCGACCTTGCCCTTGTGGTTTACACCTCAGGTACCACTGGCCGACCAAAGGCGACGGCTATTGAACACCACTCGATTTGTTCCGGCTTAACAGGCCTCGCTGATCTCGCCGGCATATCTGAGACGTGTCGTTATTACCAGTTCTCATCCTACGCATGGGACGCTGCTTTCGGCGAGATACTCATGACCCTCTTCAGCGGCGGATGCATCTGCATTCCTTCCGAGGAGGATAGAATGAATCGACTTTCCCAGTCTATGACCTCGCTGAACGCCAACTCGGTTCTGCTGACCCCCACTGTCCTGCGCCTCCTCTCTCCACGAGAGGTCCCCACCATGCGTAACATCATCATGGGAGGCGAGAAGGTCACGAAAGACCTAATTCAAACCTGGAAGGGCCACGCAAGCTTGACCACGGTTTACGCCCCTGCGGAATGCACGGTAGCGTGCATGGTAAATCAACAGTTCGGAGACGAATTTGACCCAGCCTTGATTGGTTCATCGTTTGGCTGCCGAGTATGGCTCACTGTTCCCGACGACATCAACCGATTGGCACCCGTAGGAGTCGCTGGGGAGCTGATAATCGAAGGGTCAAACGTGGCCAGAGGCTACCTCAACGATGGCGAAAAGACAGCCAAGTCCTTCCTCACTACGTCGCCAGCCTGGATGACTGCAATGCAGATTGATCGGCTTCCCCACTCACGTTTCTACCGCACCGGTGATCTGGCGCGGTACACGCCCGACGGAAAAGTTGTATTCGTTGGCCGGAGAGACTTTCAAGTCAAGCTACGCGGGCAGAGAATAGAGCTGGAGGAGGTTCAAAGCCAAATCCAGCGAAGGCTACGGCTGCCCGGCGCACAGGTTTTCGTGGACGTGATGGAGACTGTGGCAGACCTCAACCTGCCAAGTCTCACAGCGTTCGTGCATATCCCTCAACACCAAAGTGAAGCCTATGACAACCAGTCCCTGGCAGAGAACATGGCTGCCGAGTATGACAGTCTGCAACTCGCCCTTACAGATGTGCTTCCCGAGTTTATGGTCCCGACTATTTGGATTCCTCTACCAGTGGTCCCCCTCTCATCTTCGGGAAAACTTGATCGCTCTGCGCTCCGCCAAGCCGGCAGACAATACCTGTTGGGTCTTAAAAGCATTGCTCGCAAGACAGAGACGCTGAGCGAAGCTCAGCAGCATTTAAGCCAGCTGTGGGAACGGGCCCTGACGACGACGCAGAGGCCAGGCTTGACGGACAACTTCTTCCTCTTGGGCGGAGACTCTGTCAAAGCAATGCGGCTTGTGTCACTGGCACGACAAGCAAACCTCGAATTATCTGTCCGAGATATATTCCAGCACCCGACATTGTCCGCTATGTGCTCCAAAACGAAGCCGATCTCTCACAGTAACAAACTTGTCATTTCATCGGCCTTCTCGATGTTATCAAAGGAAGATCTTTCTCGGTCCTCGGCCAATTTAAAATCACTCGGTTTCGAGGAAGAAGACATAGTGGACGTGTTCCCATGTTCACAGCTGCAGGAAAGCATGTTCTCATTCTCACTAAGTGTTCCCGGGTCATACATAAGCCAATATGTTTTCCCTATAGGTCGTGGCGCAGCCGCGGAAAATCTCAAGAAGGCACTGGAGGACACAGTCGCAGCCGTTCCGATCCTCAGAACGCGCATTTTACTGGGTCAGAAGAACTTCAACCAAGTTATAATAAAAGATTCACTCCAATGGACACACACTCAGCAGCCACTTGACGAATTTTTGGAGACAGACCGCCAAGGAACCTTCGACATTGGAGAGACACTTACCAGATATTGCATAATAGACGATATGGAATCTGGCGAGGTTCACCTGGTCTGGACTCTGCACCACTCCATATTCGATGGATGGAGCATTGAACGCATTTTTGAACGCGTGCGGAGTCGGTTTGAAGAGAGGGACACGAGTGAGGACGAAGACGAATTGGACAGGGACTTTGCCAAGTTCGTACAATTCAGTCGGAACACGGACACAGAATATGCCCGCGAATTTTGGCTCCATCAGCTCCACGATGCACCGATGCCCTCCTTCCCAGCCATTCGCGCAGACAATGCGCAGATCGCCGATAGATCATGCATTACAGAGTCTATGGCCATCTCTCAATTTTCGAAGCCCGGCATCACAGTCACAATTCTGGCCAGAGCAGGTCTTGCACTTCTTCTATCGCAATACGAGAACTCGGAAGATGTAGTATTTGGGAATACGGTACACGGGCGCAGCTCTCTCCCGCTTCAGCTTCACAATGTTCTTGGGCCTACACTTGCCACACTTCCTGTGCGAGTCAGAGTCGATAAACAGCATACCATTTCTCGATTCCTCGCGGATCTTCAGGATCAGTTCGTTGCCACGATACCTTACGAGCAGTATGGACTGCTACGGATTCGTGGCATCAACCAAGAGACACGTGCTTCGTCTTCCTTTCGAGTTCTTCTGATCGTCCAAAATCCCGAATCTACGCTGTCTTTGGGAGGCAACTTTGAAGGGAGAGAAGCCTTCCGATGCCTCCACGAGTACCCTTTGGTGATCACCGTCACTCCCACCCCGACACGCGTGAACACGTCGTGGACATTTGATGAGAATTGCGTGTCTGAAGAGCAGGTCGGGCTACTCGCTCTTCAGTTCAAGCAGACTTTAGCCCAACTCTGTACCATGCCAGACATCACAGAGCTTCGAGACCTCGACCTTGCGAGTGAGACTGATAAGGTTCGAATTTTCGACTGGAATGCCGTGCACCACAAACCAGTCAACACTTCCGGCATCGAATTGTTTCGCAAACAGATCGAGCGGGATCCTGAAGCATTGGCAATTGACGCCTGGGATGGGAACTTGAACTACGCAGCCCTCGACAAGGTTTCCGACGCCTTTGCTTCCGAGATGGTTCGTTTAGGGGTCAAACAAAATACACTAGTTGGCCACTGTTTTGAAAAGAGCAGGTGGGCTCCAGTGGCCCTGATATCCATCCTCAAAGCCGGTGGTGCATTCGCTCCTTTCCCTCCTGGATATCCGAAAGAGCGGCTGCTGAGTTTTACCCGCGATGCCGGGATTCGACTCATTATCTGCTCCCGTCAGCAGCGCGACAGCCTCTCAAGTGGTCCTTGGGAGATCCTTGTGGCCGATGAGGAAACCCAGGGCAGCTTTCTTCAGCGACCAGCAACACTCCTACCCACCTCGATAAGGCCGGAAAGTCTCATCTATGCACTGCAAACTTCTGGGACAACGGGGCAGCCAAAGACTTTCACAGTCAGGCACACAGCCTTCGCCACCGGCGCCGTAACCAGAGCACCTTGGATCCGACGGGGAACGGGAATGCGTGTGCTGCAGTTTGGTCCATACACCTTCCGTCTCGGAATCGAAAACATCCTGGCTACTCTCACGGCCGGCGGTTGCATTTGTATCCCCTCGGACGACGCCATCATGAATGACCTCTCAGGCTACATGAAGGAGGCCAGGATCAACTTTGCAAACGTCACACCTTCGGTAGCACGCACTCTGGCTCCCCTCGAAGTACCAGATTTGGAGGTTCTGCTCGTCTCGGGCGAACCGCCCGACCGTGACCTGGTCGCCAAGTGGGCCGGCCATGTCCAACTCGTCAATGGGTACGGGCCCAGTGAATTCGCAGCAAAGCAGACACTCAATTTTGCCATGACCGAAGACGACCCACAGAATCTCGGTCGGCCGGTGGGTGCGAGCCTATGGGTGGTGGACCCGGACAACCACGAACGCCTGAGTCCTCTGGGAGCTGTGGGGGAGCTGCTGATTGAGGGACCGACCCTGGCTGATGGGTACATCAACAGGCCTGCCGAGATGTCCAAATGGTTCATTAGCACCCCATCTTGGCTTCGTGCTTTCCGAACGGGCAAGACGGTAGTATTCAAGTCAGGCGATCTGGTGCGATACAACCCGGATGGTAGCCTTACGAGCGTTGGCCGTGCTGACGGCCAGGTAAAACTCCATGGGCAGCGTTTCGAAGCGAAGGAGGTCGAGCATCACGTCAGAACTGTTCTGGCAGATGTGCAGCTCCATGTTCTCGTTGATGTAATCCGTTTCAAAGGCCACGAGTCCGACGTCGTGGCCGCGTTCGTCGCGCTGAAAGAGCACAAGCTCCAAAGCACGATGGAATTGGATCCAGCACTAAGCAGGAAGATTCAGGGTCAAAAGCACAAGATTTCAGAAAGCCTGTCTCGTTTCCTGCCCGGTTACATGGTTCCCAAAGTCTTCGTCGGCGTGTCGATCATCCCCGTCACGGCCAATGGTAAGGCGGATCGGCGAGCGTTGAAGGCATTCGGTTCCCAGCTGCCATTCTCTTGGGCGGATGCCGAGGATGGTGCCTCAGTCGTGAGACCGCCCAGCTCGGACATGGAGAGGTTGCTTCATGGCCTCTGGCAGAAGGTACTGGGATTAGATTCTGGTCAGTTAGGACTTGACAACAATTTCTTCGAGCTCGGCGGCAGCTCGATGTCGGCGATCCGGCTGGTTGCCATGGCACGCGAGGCCAACCTGTCACTTGTTGCCCAGTCCATATTCAAATATCCGGTCCTACAGGACATGGCTCTGCAGCTGGACAGTCTCGACAAGAGAGACTCCAACTTGGCAACAGCCCGCTCGCCCAGGTTCAGTCTGCTCCGCGAGATAGGCTGCAGCCTGGAAGCGCTAACAGAGGAACTGTCAGTACATGGACTGACGGAAAACGACGTGGAAGATGCATACCCATGTCTTCATCTACAAGGATTTTACATGAAGAAGGCGGTAGTCTTCCCGGGATCGACCACATACCAACACGTCTATGAGCTACCAGAAGGTACTGACGTTCCAAGATTGGAGCTGGCGATCGAGTGTGTTTGGAAGGCCAGCCCCAGCCTGCGGACCCGCGTGATATCGGTTTCGGGGAAGCTCGTCCAAGTGGTGTGCAGGGAGGACTTCGTGTTTCGTCATTTCGAACGGCTGGAAGAATGCCATGAGGAAGACCAAAAGGTTTCATGGGCAATGGGGGCTCCATTGAGTCGATTCAGCATCGTGGCTGGCGACAAGGAGCGCCATCTGCCCCCGCATCTGGTCTGGACGAGCAGTCACGTCGTCTGGGACCAGTGGAGCCGCATCATGATGTTGGAAGACATTGACAACGCCTACCAGAGTGGGTGCCTGCCCTATGTCCGTCCATGCTACCGGGACTTTGTTGCACATGTCTGTCAGCAAAGTCGTCTTGGCGTGCACCTCACATCCTCACTCTTGCGCGATGAATATCTAGGCCGCCAGTTCACGTCGCGATCCACCGTGGGTTGGACGGAGTACCGTGCCCGGAACAGCGCGCGCATGGTCTTGACTCTCGACTTGCCGGTCATAGACAAGTTGAGTGTGTCCCACTCAAGCCTTTTGCTCAGCTGTTGGACGTTGGCGGTCGCAGTCGTCGAAGACTCGAATGCCATCCTCACCGTCAACGAAATCAACGGCCGGGGAAGCTCTTTCCCTGGCGTCGAGAAACTAGCGGCGCCCGTAGTCGCGGCGGTCCCACTCTGCGTTGCTGTTCAGCCGGGGACCATGAGTGAGCACGCTGCTCTCGTCCAGAAGCATACGACAGAAGGTCTGGCTCTGCAGCATAGCGTGGCATTGGACAACCAGCTTTTGTCGCAGATTGAGTCTTCGGTCTACTGGGTCCTGGTAAATGACCAAGACGGCCACGAGGAGCCTGCCACGACGTCGCTTGGGCTGCGGCGGAACAGGGCCGAGAAGATCGCAATTGGAGTATGGCCATTCTATCTCACTTTCAACGTACATCCCGGGAATTCCAAGGTGGAACTCGAAGCCATATTGGACGAGGAACTGGTGCCGTTCGAGAAAGCGGCGAAATTATTTGCTTGTCTCAAGTATCTGTTGGCCGCCGTTTTCGCACCTGGCGGGTTAAATTTGAACACCGAGGAGGTACACATGGCCTTGAAGGAAGTCCTGCAAAATCATGACAGCACCCTTAGCGATATCAAGGCCAGTATTTCATTCGAGAAACGGTTCCGTGACTTCTGGTACAACCCATACTCGGAAACTTCGGCACCGGGTGCTGCAGACGAGACTGGCTGAGGCATAACCCAGTTGTGAAGAGAAGAGTGAGGTACGAATAGGAAGGGTAGACGGATCGAAGACGATGGATGAGTACTTGACAAGCCATAGAGCGAAAGTTTAAGAAATGATAGTCTCAACAAGTCAGCATGAAGGAGAAGCTACCGAATATTTAGTCTAGGCAGTACACAGGGTTTTCTTCAACCTACCTGGTTTCACTTCAATTCCGTACATGGCGCCTTTATACGGTGCTAAACGCTCAAAGACCCAGCATTTTGTTTTCAGAAACAGAAAAGAAATTTACTTTAACTTATTTGCAAAAACGCACTCTCCCATCACATGCCCTCCACCACTTCTAGCATGAAGATGGCTTTCCCTTTCTGAATACACCCGTGGGTGTCACAAGCACAAAAGTATGAATACCTAATAGAATACCAGAATAACCAAGGATTTACAAGTGGATAAGAGAGTTCTACCATAGAGGGAATGTCCGTCTTCTCTTTTAGACAGGCTTTACACATGTAGGAGGTCTGAGTCGAGATAAGGCTTGTAGGGAGAATAAGATTCAACGCAAAATGCGGGCAAAGCGCCCAGCCTGTCATCTCTGATATTCCATGGGTGTCAACATCATCACTCAACCACTCTATCTGTTTCCATATCCATCGCAATGATTTCGCACTGCGAATTGAAGGTACTTTGGTCGACCCGAGGTACCTAGGTAAGGTCGGGCCTGAAAAGTCGATTGCTTTTTAAGCCGCAATCCTCAAGCACAACCTCACCCCGATGGTCAAAACACCCAGGCCGTCCTAGCCCCTACTCGTCTTCAACACAACCCTCAGGGAATCTTTCTACTAATTTTCTGATTTCTTCAATCAATCTGAAAGATTGATCTCGTGTTAGCAATTTGAGGACGTGAAGCCCTTTTGCGATACTCATTCCTCTTTTTGATCTTTTTCTTGTGTAAGAAAAGACAATCCCACCAGAGACAAAAAGAGTCTAGTTAGACTTACACCCTCCTGAAATGTTCATGTTCGGGATAGATCGCAGAGTCCACGACGACAACACGGCTTGAGATGGTCAACAGGACGTAAGCTGTGTGAGTAGACAACAGACTTACGTGGCGTAAAGCGCAATCCGAGCATCCCAATCTTCCTGCGGCTCCGACTTTGGTATGATTCGGTGGTAAGCTTCCATATACTCTTTACCCCAGTCGGATCCACTAGGATACATGTAGCTGAGCTCATCTAGTCCACCGTCAGCGGCTTGACCGGGTTATCTTTCAAAACCAATAGGCTTTAAACGCTGAAGGTCCAAGGCAGGAGCAATTCACTCACATTCGTTGTGCCCCCAGAAGGCTGAAGAGTCAAACAAGAAGGGATCACCAGTCCCGGTCTGAACCGCAGTGTTCCCGACCCATAGGTCTCCATGGATCAATACTGGCTTTATGCGTCGGCCGTTGGTCTCCAGTGGGCGAAGCAGCCTCGGGCAGACTTTCTGAAAGTAGGGCTTCATCAGTTGCTCGAGTTCCTCACTCGGGCCCCGAGAATCCCTCTCGTACGCGAACAGCCTCTTCATTCCCCTGATCCAGCATTCCTCCCACGTGTCAGTCCAGGTGTTGTCCTGGGCGAGCGGGCCGTTGTACGTGGTCATGTGAAAGCCCCACCTGCCGGTCTGGTTGTGCTCGATGCTTCGACTGTGAAGCTCCGCGACGACCTGGCTCAGGCGGCCTGTGTCCGGGGGGCCTTTCTCGAGCTTGTGGAAGGGGAATAGCAGATATGTCATGTTTGGGTCGGTGCACTGCCCCCAGGCCAGAGGTCTGGGGCAGAAGTCCGGAATCAAATCGCTGATCATGCGCATCGACTCGAATTCCCCATGGAGCATAGGTTTTCCTCTCTCGCCCTCAGTCAACTAGATATGAAATGCCCGCATCAGCACCCGTTCTCTGTTCAGCTGCTCATGGCGTGCTGACCTTCAGAAAATAAGACTTTGCCTCTCCATCCACCTCGATATCCACGCGTACTGTCTCATTCCAATTGCTTGAGCCATGCCCGCGACTGCTCTTGATAACGGCACCCGAGGGTAGTTCTATTCACGAGACTTAGAGATGCGGGAACGCCAAGAGATGCCAGTACTTCTCTTGTGTGAACTCGTACACTCACCGGCGACGATATTTTGGTCGAGCTCCACGTCCCTTTCGTGCACCTTTGCATTGAGCTGAATGGCCAAATACTCCTGGGCCATGGCAGCGTATCAGTGACTCTAGCCAGAGAAAAGTGCCACGAGATAGGAGATGTGAATTTCGGCGTGCTGTGCGTGGGATGGTAGGATTGTGAATGCACTGGGTCTTGAGTATTCTAGAGTGCATCTATAAAACCAAGACTCATAGGCACGGTCCCCTCAGAGGTAAAAGGAAGTGGCCAAGTCCCGTGCAGGGGTTTCAAAGATGAGGCAAGGGGTGGGGAGGTTCCTGCAGTGAATTTCAACAGATTTGGCCAACCTGCATAAATCTAGGTACACCCCTGTGCCGAGAGCACCAGTATCCCGATGCCGCTATGAAGATAGACTGCACCTCCAGGACTTGTAGTACGGAGTAGCTTTCTCCCCAATGAGGACAGTTACTTCTTTAGGTAAGGGCCATAAGCGAGCTACTCCCCAATCGAGCAATTATGGGTAGTGTCGAGGATCAGCCCCAATGAGACGTATTCCCAAAGTGGCAAAGTACCTAAATCGAGACCAATTCTAAAGAGCAGTTACCTATGTGGTAGTGGCATGGACTTCAAAGGCTGCATCATCTTGCAGTAAGAATCTTTAAGGGGTGGTATAATTCAAGCCTTTCAGCAGAACATACGCACCTCGGAATTTTTGTTGTAATGTTTATTGTTTATTGTTTTTTTTGGGGGGGTCAGCACAGAGCTCGTAGTAAACGATCTTCATAGAGGCAGAACTGAGACAGTGGTAGCCACGAGAGAATCCTGCGCAACCTCCGTCGAGATGCCGTTCCTAGCTCCCCCATTATGATGAAGATGAGTCCTCTGTCTTCAGACCGACAAACCTTCGAACACGCTTGAAAGCTTTCTTGGTCCATGAGCCCGATATCCCCCAACTGGGTGCTCTGCGTTTTCGTGAACGGCGTGCCTCCTGTGCCAATCCAGCCTCGTGATCTGAGCCCCCTCTGTCTGGAACCTGTGAATCATCATCTGCTGCCCATGCCCCGATCGCCTCCAGATCTGAGCTCGTTGCATGCTTCTCTATGTTTGATTGCGCTTCTACAACCTCATCAGGGTCCGGAGTGGACGGTCCAGTCCGAATAGAAATGGGTCGTAAGTCCTCGGAGAAGACGCTCGTGGCTCTTGAGGTTGGAGGATCATACGATTTTGACGGTGTGCGTAGGAAATGTGCGTCCTGGGATGCATCGTGTTGAACAAACTCCTCAGATGCCTGATTGGAGCTCATGCTGTAGGGATTTTCCAGGATCTGCGGCGTTCGACCATCATTGTCCAGAGGCCCTCGTCGTAGAGGGAGGTCTTGGTAAGAAGCACGTTTGAGATCCACCGAGGTTTCTCTCGAGCTATGGTCTTGAGCACTAACAGATTCCTCCGATATTGTACGGCGCTCATCTCCTGGGGCGAGAGCGTCCCCTGATGTTGTGGAGGGAGGAAAGCGGCTTGGATGATACACTGGATTGGAGGACTGAGGACGAAACTCAGCGTCGAAGACGCCCAAGTCGTGTTCCATGTCGTTGTTCACGCTGCAAACGAACTGCTCGCTCGGATCGTTGAGCTTGTGCCGAAGTTCTCGATCGTATGATGACTCGTCCCATACGTGCAAGAAAGAGCCTCGTTGGAAGATAGCCCTCGAGCGGCCTGTATTGTAGTATTCCTTGGGATGAGCCTTTTGATTCAATATCCCGTCCAAGCTTCCAAGTACCTCCTTCGAACCCCATCGTTTTGTCGGATTGATGACGAGCATGTGATTCTGTATTAGTTCCAGAAAATCACTCAGCGCAGGTGGACAATGTTCGAGTCCACGCAGGTAAGATATCCACTATGGTCGAAACGATTAGCGCAATCCGGCATCAAAGCTAGCTATGCATATGTCACACTTACGTTGGTGACTGATTCTTTGACCGTCGCCACTTTTTCCTTGGAGACAAAGTATTTATCTTCGAAGCCCCCGATGACTTTGCGGTCTTCCACCACGCGTGTAGTGTCGAAGGTCTCGTACCTCTGACCGTCATCGCCCTCAAAGTAATTTTCATGTCTTTCCTGTCTTTCATCATATGCACCACGCGTTGCGTTGTATCCGACGAGGTGACAGCTGATGAATTCCAGGAACACGCATCCTAGGCTCCACACGTCGTATTTCTGACTGATTCGAATATTGTGCGACAAGACCGCATCGAGTTCTGGGGCGCGATATGTTCTGGTTCTGCCGACGCTGTGTACGAGCGTTTCGGTTTTGCTCCCTTGCTCATGGAAACGCATCAGGGTGAAGTCGGAGAGGACCAGTCGATTCTCTCGTGTAGACTCGTCGATAAACCAAAGTATGTTTGGCGGCTTGATGTCACCGTGGCGACCTCGCAGGGACCTCCCCTCGTGTATGTTGTACAAGCCATCCGTAAGGCCGCGGCACTGCTGGAGTAGCCAGAGAGGGTCGTTCAATTCACGATCATTCTTTCTCCAGAATTCGACAAGGTCGCCTTTAGCTAAGGGCAGGATCAAGAAGTAAGTCCTGCCCTGCGAGTATGCTGCTAGAACCCTGATTAAATGTCTGTGCTTAGTCTCGGACGAGTTGAACTTCGTTAGGGCAGAGAGCTCTTGTTCGAACTCTTCTTTCTTCGAAAATTCCTTCACGGCGAACTCCGGACCTTTCTGAAAACACTCCCAGCGATCCTGGAACTAGCGTTTCAGTTGTGAAGTTTAGAAGAGACATTTAAGACCTGCAAACTTACCGAACCGGTCCGTCTTCCCGTGAAGTGAGCATGGTGGATTTCCACCTTCCAAACTGTTCCTTGCGCACCACGTGAAAGATTCTCCTTTTTGAGGAATGGCATGTTGTGATACATCACTGTGTACTCTTCCACTCTTATATCGTCGGATGTGAAGTCCCAAGCGGGCACAGCAACTAAGGGTTGCTTCTTGAGAAAACGATCCACAAATTCATAACGTCGATGCGAACTCTCGTAAACATTATCCGATAATGGCAGTCTATCATCTGAGATTCCGAGCCGTATCATTTCCCCGAGACGTTTAGTCTTCTTCAGGAGTATAAGGATGGCGAAAAGCTTGATGCGTGCGGTATCGCCAACAATGGTGTTCCGATGTATTTGGCTTGTTTCGTCTCGTTCCAGCAGTAGTGATTCGATCGTTCTTTCCGTCAGGATCTCCTCAAGTGTATTCCGTGGGAGAAATCGGTCGTCTTCCCTGACCAACGCCACGCACCGTACGCGACCATCTTGAAGGCTCGTCCTAACGGTCTTGAGGTCTTGTCGTTCTGGGGGCATGCGAGCTTTTTGGGAATCACTGCTGGGCCTTGTAGAGCTCGTGGGACTTTGCTGTAAGTAGTTCCCGAATTCAGGTGGGTCTGCAGCATGCGGCTTGCTGTACTGATGTTGTTCGAAATGAGTTAATTACTGTCTCAATACGCCCATGTTCGGTGGTGAGACAAGCGTAGAATAGTGAGATTCTAAAAGTTGACTTACATCTCGTGTAGGTGCCATGTTTGAATAATGGAGGCTATCCTTTACCCAGAAGACCTTGTTTCATACCTTGTATCCGAGTGCCAAAACAATCTCAATTTCCGGCAGCCGTACCAGTAGCGGGATATTGATGAACGTCACGGCTCGTTTGCGCAGTGTCTCCGAGCTATTCGAGCGATTTTGCGAGATAAGAGAGCGCTTGAATACACGCAGACAGGATCGCAGGCCCACATGCGTGCCGAGATACGCGTAGCCGGTAACTAAAGCTGACTTCCGGGAAGGGCCACCATTTCGCTGACTACAACCGCCCCCAATCCAATCTCTCTGGTTTGGTGTGCATCAGGCTACCCATGTCCATCCTTCAAGCCATGGGCTTGAGGGATTCGGGGGCTGAAGATTGAGCTTCACGGAGCCTCATTCTGCTGCACTTCGGCAGAAGGGTAAGCCATGGGCTCTGGATGGGCTGACTGAGACGCCCGCGGGCACGATATGATATCGCCGACAGCATCCTCTCTGCTACATGTCTTGGGTTTTCATTACCAATAAATATCATAGATGCCAATTCGAAATTATGCCTGCATGTGCCTGAAGTCGAGGGACATCCACTGCCCCACGGTCTGCACTGATGCAATTTGGGGGCCGGGCTGATTCCGTGTCTGCTTTTATTGATGAGGCGAAGCACAGGTTCAGATTCGGGCGGCTGGATAGGCAGCCGTGCGCATGTGCAAGGCGAAGCTGCCGCAGTCCGGCGGTGGTCAGCGCCAGAAGAGGAAATGTCCAATGATGTTCCAAATCCGACAAGTGTAAAAAGCACAAGTGGCTGTGGGCGAACCGTGTAAGGCGACCCAGGGCTCTGACCATGCATGAGACCTAACTCAATCAGACAACTGTCTCGAGATTGGCCCGCATGGGGTCTATTTGGGGATCCGAGAAGACCAGCTGACACTGTGATGGCCGCATATAAGGATCATGATATCTGCTCACACTCTAATGTGGAGGGACTCATCATCGCCGCCACCTTGTCTTCTCTTCGCCTTCAAGGCGTATTGCCTCTACAACTCAGTTTATCGTTCTTTAAGTCAGACACATTTCAAGCAAAATGGACCTCTCAAAGCCGCATGACGATCGAACCGAAATCATCGAGAAGCGTATCCAATGCACCTCCTTTAGAAGCCCGCAAGACCTACCTACAACACTGAGGCTGTTTTGCAAGTCACGAGGCTTCGAATTGCAAAGCTTTGAGATGCGAAATGACGAATACATCATCCGGCTGAGGCCAAACCAACATGACCATATGTTTGCCTCAATAGCACAGTCAACAGATGATCCGATCCGCACTAGGACAGAGTTAATACAATCATACTAGCGCTGTGACGCATTCAAACAGCGATGGTGGAATTTAAATGCCTCAAAGCAGGCAACGGGGCAACGTGATGGTGATCCATGGATGAGTTGGGTCCCACCCACACGCGTACCTGTATCCGAAAAGTAGGACTCAGTAAACGCAAGATGCTGCCCCAAACCTGTCGAATAAGATATCGATGTTTGTCTGTGTGAACTACATTGACACGTGGACGTCAAACTTCGGCTTCGGCGTTGGAGTCCGTCAATGGCGAAGTGGGCCTCGGCTTTCTAAAATAAAATTCGTGGATCCTCGACAAGTGGGCCGCGGACCACGGATTCTGCGAGGGAATCAGATGCAGGCTGTGATTTTCAGGCAATCGATGCAACGCCATAGCCATGTCTTCGCAGCCCGGTCGGTTTCTCCGGGCCCGTCAGCAATTGCTTACACGATGTAACACCCTTGCCCAGGTGGGCTGCGACTCCACACGTTGCACCCTTTATCGGACCCGCATATGCCCATCAGCAATAGTTCATGCAGTGTGACAGCATCCCTGAGGCTGTTGTACCACAAGTGGCCTCGAACAGCCGGCTGGATCGCCGTAATCTCCCAGTCATGGAAAGAAACCTTTTGGCTTTAAGCCCGCCTCCTCGAGCCGCAAGTGAGCCTCAAAGCCGGGCAGAAAAGCATTTTGTCCACCATATAGTGGGTGAATTCGGAATGTTAATTCAACTTTGGATCTTTGCTGTGCCTGCGCTCAACGTTTTCTCGGTCAACAATAAGCCTATAGTTGGCTGTCCAATTGTCACCGGTTCTCAGAGAGATCTAACTAATATACAAGCTCCATGAGAGGATCAGTTTCCTCAAATACTTTGACTTCAGGAGTGTCTTGTCGGAGGCTTGCCAGCAACAATGTCAAAGCTAGCCATGGATACCGAAACTCCCCAGAAACCAATGAATTACAAATTCATTCATGACCGATGCACCCTAGAATTTCGCTTGGACAGAGGCTCACTTAGCAACCCCACTTATCTTCCACAAGATCTTTTTCACCAGTTGTCGAGCAGGGATCGGGTGAAGGCGACTATAGAAAAGTCCTTCGGCTCATCAAGCGCCAAAGATTTACACGAGCTCGTGGAATACGCACACCAAAATCCCCATATATTTCTCACACTTGTGTCTTGTCGGCTCGTGAAGAAACTTCCAAGCTTAAGGGGGGCAGGAGTCAGGGACGATCATCTTCCGTTGGCAGAGGAATATGAAGAGGGGACAGGCTCGAATCGCGCGCGGATTGTCTCTTTGAACACAGTCAAATTGCCACCGAATGCCTTCGTCGAAGGTGACGATGAAACGGATGAGGACAAATGGGACTTGGGAGACCTGCAAAAGTTCATTGATTATCAGTGGATGTTCTATGCTGTCGTCTTCCACAGGAGTTTACTGTTGTACACGGGCCTCCATCCAAAGTGCCCTCTCCCATTTGTCAAGATATCAGCGGACGGTACGGGGAGTGGCAATTTTGGAAAGGTTTTCAGAGTCGGGCTGAACGAGAAGCATTTGACGTCGACTTATGCAGAGTTTCCCTACTTACACCGGGTAATGGCACCCCGAAAGTCGTACAACTACCTACAGTGCCGTACCATTACTGACTGTTTCATCATTAGATTACGACCTCGGGTAATTCAAAACCACTATCTGTGAAAAACGAGAGTTACCCCCCCCCTTGTTTTATTACCCCTGTCTACCCCGCTGCACCTGAAAAGCGCTTCCTTCGCACGCACGCCCACATAGCGTCTTTATTACTTCTTTATCCTCTAAAACTCTCAAAATAGCCAGCCCCCCTAATAAACGCGCCCGCGTAGCGTTCTTACGCCCTCTTCGTACTTGGTGTACTGCTTGTATTTCACGCCTTTTTTGCGACCATTCTTATTGTTGTTACGACTAGAAAGGGGCTGGAGGACGTTGCTTTGTTTGTGCGTATGGGAACTGCAAATATAAAGCTCTTTCCTTCGCCGCAATTGAGCCCCTTTAGGAAGTAATTTGCCTTTGCGAAAACAACAAACTAGAAGTTATAGAAGCAATTAAGGCTATACAATGACTCCTTTATTAGCCTTTAAACCCAGCTCCAGAGGTCTCTACTGGAGGGGATGAATATTTAGCACTTATAAGGTGTGCTGTGAGTGTGTTTGAGTGGATTGTAAATGCTATGGAGATAATTGCTGAGGGGGAGGAATTGGAGGACGAAGAAGCGGTGTAGACGCAGCGTAGGCGTGCGTGCGAAGGGAGCGCTTTTTAGGTGCAGCGGGGTAGACAGGGGTAATAAAACAAGGGGGGGGGCAACTCGTTTTTCACAGACAGCAGCTCTTGATGTCGCTGTAAAGCAACTACACAGGGTTGATGGCGGCTCGGCTGAAGAACTTGACGGTTTCTTCCATAAGGAGGTGCATACTCTCGAGACCATGAGGACTCGCGCGGCTCATCCACATCTTATTCAAGCTATCGCAGCGTACGGAAGAGGCATTGAGCGGGGCTTTGTGTTTCCATGGGCTCCAAATGGCAACCTTCGTCAAATGTGGCAGGCAAGCCCCGGACCTCCGACCAAGGAGGTCAGGCGATGGGCAATAGACCAAGTCCTAGGGCTCACGGGGGGTCTCGCCAAGCTACACAACACCAACACTCGACACGGAGACGTGAAGCCAGAGAACATCCTCAGATTCAACGGACCCGACGACTCCCCAAGACTAGGTCCCTTGGTCATAGCAGATGTCGGAATCGCGAAGTATCATGCCTTCGAAACTGAGGTGCGCAAGATCAACAATAAGCCAACCACCAACAGGTCCAGAACCCAGAGATACGCACCTCCCGAGATCGAGATACCTGAGAGGGATGAAAAGGGCCAGTTGCGAGTGATATCTCGCAAGTATGACTCGTGGTCACTCGGATGCGTTCTACTGGAGTTTATCGTCTGGCTGAAGGGCGGCAACCGCGGCCTGGTACAGCTGGACAAAATACGCCGCGCAGAGTTGAGACCTAATGTTGATCGCTACTGGGAGCAATATCACAACGAGGCTCCGATATTGCACCCAGCAGTAAAACTATATATCGACGAGCTCCTCGAAGGTGGGGTGCTGTCCGCGGCACTTCAAGACCTCCTGATTCTGGTGAAGAAACACCTGCTCGAAGCGTCTCTGCGTAAACGATCATACATCGCCGAATTTCTCAAAGATCTGATGAGAGTCTCAGAGAACTGTTCTAGCGATCCCTCCTACTTGTGGGACGACGCGAAGGAGACGCTGACCGAGCATAGGGAAGCCACGGGCGAGGTATTCACCAACAATATCTTCCCCATCTCCCAAGAAGTGAGTCGCATAGCCGTGAGACCTGTATTACTCTTTGGATACTAATTCTTCAACAGTACGTGAGTCCCCGATTTTCCGACATCACTACAAAGCGGGCTTTCTGACAATGGTGTTCTTATGCAAATCCACAGAATGTAAGCACAGTCCAAATCAACCCACTTGAACGAGGTGTCGCTAACACCAAAATCACAGCCAGTATGTGCCTCTCGAGCCCTCGTATGACACTCTGTCAATGCTAATTCAAACAGCGGACTAGCAAATTAGTTGACAAATGGGAGACGGTGAAAGACTCCACTTTCCTGCCACAGCTTCTCAAAAGCTTGTCCCTGTGGCCTACTTGGCGTCAGCTAGCAGAGTGTCCAAATCGCATTGGCAGTGCTTGTAAGATCTCGGACATTGTGTCCAACCCGAAAGAGATTCAAATGAGCCTCCAGCACCTCTGTGATATGACCTCCGAATGTGATCTGTGCAATTTCCTTTCCCGGCGCCTTTCGGCCTTGCATATCGCACTTGATCGGCCCTTAACGTTGGCTCGAGTTCAATCAACTATCAAGGTGGTTCCCTCAGATCGATCTATTGCTTCGCTGTATTATGATCCAGGTAAGTGGATTTAGTCGTGGAATTTATCTTGACTACCTAGGTACACAAGGGACCTAACATTCGCTTCCAGGGTCAGAGCCCGCCCCATCCTCAGCGCCGTTCGCGCAGTTTGGCCTTCCTCTACTTCCCGAACCGGGTAGTGCCGAGCAATTCAGCTTGCTGAGATCGTTCTTGGACCACTGCGATAAAAGCCACGACTGCATGGGTTCCGAGTCACCGTCAGAATTGCCCACAAGACTCATTGACGTGGGAACGAACAACGAGGGACCTATCCGGCTTATACAGACCAACCAGGGAGCCCAAGACCGGTACATTGCTCTTAGCCACTGCTGGGGCCAGTTGAGTGACGATCAGCGCTTTTGTACATACTATAGCAACATCGACCAGCGGATGGCAGACATTCAATACGACCAACTACCAGCAACCTTCAGGGACGCAGTCGATGTCACCCGCGCACTAGGTGTTCGCTACCTCTGGATCGATTCCCTATGCATCATCCAACGAAATGCGACCGATTGGGCCAATGAGGCGGGGAAAATGGAAGACGTATTTAGTAACGCATACTGCACAATCGCAGCGAGCTCAGCGTCGTCTTCCATTGTGGGATTCCTGGGGTCAAGAACACCAAGGGATACCATCAGAATTACAACATCGTCAGGACCCATCTATCTCGCAGAGCCTATCGACGATTTCGCCACCGAAGCTGAGAACAGTGTTCTCGCCGCCCGCGGGTGGGTATTCCAAGAGCGAGCTCTGTCCCGGCGCACGATCTATTTCACCTCTGGCCAAGTCTACTGGGAATGCGGCGGCGGCGTTGTCTGCGAGACACTAGCTCAGCTCAGAAAGTAAGTCCCGACGAGCGCGACCGGTTGGTCTCTGGCACACGCGTTGCTAACCTGATGCACCAGTCCGCAGTCTCATTTCCTCGGTGACAGCAACTTCCCTCACTTCGCCCTGGAATTCTACAAGGACGAACGGATCCGGCTCCTCCAGCACTTCTACACGACGTATTCAACACTGGCTCTCACCAGGCCGTCCGACCGCCCGCGGGCTATCGCGGGATTGCAGAAGCGTATCGCTCGTGTCTTGAAGTCGAGCGTTGACCATGGAGTTCTCTGGCGCTGGCCGGCGAGGATGCTTCTCTGGTGTGCAGCACGACCAGGCTCGCTCTCCAGGATTTCCTACGATGACGTCGACTCCAGGCCGCCGTCGTGGTCTTGGATGGCGTGCAGTGGCCGCATAGCCTTCTTGGACATTGACTTTGGTGGCGTCGATTGGACGGATAATGTGCATGGGCCTCCAGATAATCCAGATTGGGCCCTGGAGGTGGAGGTGAGGGGATTGCGAGTGGATGTTTCTGTGTTGGAAGAGAGAGCGCTATTGGATACGGAATCTCCAAGCGCCCTCGAAGACTCCTGGAGGTGTGTTCTGCTTGGGAAGGAGAAGATGGGGAGGTATGGCAACGAGGCTGCCCACTACGTCCTTTTGATCCGCCCCGCCACTCAACGCTTTCTGCCGTTGCAGCCAGACCAAACGCAGCCGTCTTACGAGCGCGTGGGTGTAGCAAGTTTGTTGGGCTCACATTTCTCACCTGGGGTGGTTTCAGCTCGCCTAGTTTGAGCAACATCTTCCACACCGCTCACGCTAGAAAAATGTTCGGATTAGACGCGGTACACAATGAACATTGGACAGAATGTGAGCTGCTAGACACCTCTTAGCCAAGGTGTCTGACGATCTAAATCCTCACCTCTCCGTCAAGCTTGTCTGCATGATGTCACTGGTGCAAAGTACCCATGGATTGCATTTGAAAATGGAGACCCAAACCTGTGAATCAACCAAGTAACACGTGCATGAGTAAATCCAGATGTCGTCAATGATGGCAAGGCTATGTACGTCCAGATGGGTTGCACACTGATTGATAGAACTTTCAAAGAGCTACTAATTGACTACAAAAACATCTGTATTATTGTAGAATTGGCTGATCTGTGGCTGTGGGAATAGCCTCTATCTGTGTGGGTACCTAGGTACCTGTGGCCCAAAGGTAGGTGAGTCCCAAGGTGGGTGTCATATGGTAACCACCACCTACCAAGGGCACTCATCCAGAAGCCTAGCCTGGAGCCCATCAAGATCCGTCCGCTGATACCAGCCCTGATGCCTCTCCCTCATCATGTGATGCCTCACTGGGACAGCAGCACAAGCCATCGGCAGGCACGCGCCGACCAGATGCCGAGAGGAAGTCAGGGGTCAGCTCGCGCGCCTGGGTCTCGTGTGAGCCCAGCTCCGTTGTCACGGCAGGTGGAGCTGGCATCTGTCCGGGCGAAAGATAAGAGAATGACGCAGGTGCTCTCACCTCACTCTTCAGAGCAAGAGCCCTCCCAGACTCTCGAATGATTGGTCATTGTCTCCAAAAAGCGAGCACCGCAGGTCATCTCATTCATGCCTGCAGGCAGGACGACCTGAAAGCCACATCAGGCAGTCATCTATCGCTTGCTCAACCGCTCGTTGTTGCTTCCGTAGACTCGATGTTCCTCCTTCTGTTCCTCCTGTCCCACAAGCCTTCCATCATGTCTAAGTACACTGACATCGGAAGCCAACGCACGAGGAAAGTGGGCGTGAGAGCACCAGGAGATGAAATGGAAAGGAGCAGTCCGCTCTCATCCCGTCATCCCACCCGTGGGCGACTCCTGTGCCGTCATGCGGCGCTCCTGCCCACGCGCTCTTAATCTCACCAAAGACCCTTATATGGTGCTATCTCCACCATCCTTCCTCATCCATCCTGCCAAGTTAGCCATGAGGGCGCGCCTTCTGTCAACTTTGGACGCCCACTCCTCGCCCATGAGGAAGCGACGGCTTGACGTCAGAAACAAACAAACATCAAAACAGCTGCGCCCTCCCCGCGGTCCCCCGAATTCTCTTCTTTCCCTCTTCAGGCACCCACACTGACTTTTTTTCTAGGAAAAAAAACCACCACAACCACCACCACCACCACGACGAGGCCGAGGACGAGGACGAGGACGACGAGGACGAAGACGACGAGGAAGACGACGACGATGACGGAGTCGTGCGCGGCGGTCTGCCGCGAGGCCCTCGCCCTCGTGGCGGAGGGCTGCCGCCAGGGCATGGCCCTGATGGCGGAGGCGGCAGAGGCGGCGGCGGGCGGCGGCGGCGGCGGTGCGGGCGGCGGCGGCTGGGGGGAGTGGTGGGCCGGTTTCGGCGCCGGCCTGGCCGTGGGCCTCGCCCTGCGCTGGGTGCTGGCGGGCGGCGGCGACGACGACGGCGGCGGCGAGGGCGGTGCGGGCGGCGGTGGCGGCGGCGAGGCAGCGGCGGCGGCGGAGGCCTTCACCATTTAACTATTAACTAATCTTATTTAACTTTACTATAGTTTTAGATATTGTAGATTTAGCTCTTCCTCTATTCTTATTACAATCAAGACATGCGCCGTGGGCGCGGCACGTTTCCAGACCACTCTTGTCTTTCATCCTCCGTCTTTGCCCGTGATGTTCGACGTGTCTCCTCCCGCATCTCCCGGGTGTTGGGGTGGGGGCCGTCCGAGGTTGCGCACGTGTGATCAGCTACATGCTGGAATGGGACATGACTGATATCCGATGACCAGAAGGCGATACGCCGTTGCAGTAGACCTCCAGGGCTGTTCTCCAAGGCAACTGTGGAGCAGGCACCAAGGTGATTCGGGTGGGACAACGACATAGTTCGTGTCTTGGGTCAATCGAACACTGCATGGACTGGTATGGCAAGAGTACACAGCATCTGAGTCTCCCTCAGCTCACACGACACTTGTGACGTGTTTTCCAGTGTATCTTGTCCATGCCACGTTCGGATAGGTGTCCATTCATTACTCCTGTTCTGTCGAGAAGGCCTACCACATGACAGAACCTTGCGAGCTCACAGTCTCGCGGTGAGTGATGGCACTGGAGTGACTAATAAATAGAGACCCAGGACGCCTGTAATCTGATCCGGGGTTCTTTCGCAAGTTCAACCGGCAGCGAGTCATTCCATGGCAATGCAAGGCTGGTGGTTTTCTTTGGGGCAATAGAAACTTCTTCTGGGAAGGCCTGAGTTCATGGGTTCGACTTTTGTCAAGGACTTGGTAGCAGCGCGAGACAACACGGCATGATGCGAACAAGTGGGGACGCCGATGGGTATTTGGTGTACTCCTTTCTACTGAACATGTAGGCAGAATGACTTTCGACCTTTTACACGGAAGCAAATTGAGTCCACTCTCCCTTGCATCCGTCCTCGATGCCATCTCTTGTTCCCATCTGCCCACTTCCTCCGGTGTCGATCCCTGATCTTGTCCGAAGATGTGGAATGTTAGAACAACATCTCGCCGCAACCTTTTCCAAGTCTGCACAGTCCCTACTGTGCCGGAGACGGACTCATAGAATAGTTGTGGCGACATTCGTGTCGCCCCTCATCGAGCTCGATCCGTGAACCAAAGCCCAAAGGTGTGATGTTTGACGCAGTCCAACGAATTTGGTTGCTGACTGCCGACTCCGCCGAGGCCGATGCCTTCCGCGTCTGATAGCTCCGGGAGATGAATGGCTTGCTTTGCAGGGAGGGTCCATGTGGTCTGCAAAGGTTTTGAGGTTCGACATGATGACTGCGTCCCCAGTGACCTCGAGTTTCGTGTCAAACGAAAGCGCTTGCTTGTGGTCAATCCTGCCTGCAATACCCAGAGAGCGGGGATCCAAAAGAGTTGTTGTTTCGTGATCGCGCGGTTGACATGGATGGCATGAAAGAACCGAATGGTGTGGTAGCTGCTTTGGCTGGTGGTGATTCTTGTTTGACACCAGAATCTGGCGCAGGGTAGGCATGACATGCATTGCCATTCGAGTTTAGGGCCAACTTGAGGATCAATGATCTTACGGGTTGTCGCGTCAGGTTCAAGTTCAGGACTCACAAGTCTGGATTTGGCTGATCAACTCACCTTGCTTCGTTCAAGTCCGAAGTCGAAGACGACTTTGTTTGTATTGAAGAGAGAAGGAGGTAGATAGAATAGAAGGCCACAAGCAGACAGCATGGGCAAAAGAACTTTCAATGTATGCAATGAAGGCATAATCTCGACACCACAGAGGTAGGCACCCACACTGACAGCAAGGATGGAAGCGGTACTGACCATGGAGTTGAGCCTTCTGGCGGCCGAGCCGAAATCAGGTTCGTTGCTTGAACCGACGAGCGTTTGAGAGCTGCAGAAAACTTGAGGAAACGACGACGAGGACTACTACGGCGAAGACCGGTGATGGTTGACTGTCAGATGTCTAGAAGGTCATGGGAGGCGGAACGTTGGCTGGCGTGCGGTGCCGTGCTCAGATGATTGCCGTGGGGGTTGATATTTTCAGAACCGGGTGGCACAATGGGCGAGCATACTGGGCCTTGAGATGGGGTGAAATGAGGATGGAGATGACGAGAGGTCGAATCGACTGGTGATAAGCTTGCCGGGGTTGTGTGGAGCTTGACAGGTTGACCACGTGCAAGTGGTCCCGCCACCCAGGATTCTTCGAGACATGATACTGGCGGCTGGCTCGGACCTGTGAATGCGCATTGTTGACCGTGCAATTGGCAGCATCCCGGGAAGTTGCCTTCAGGAACGCCAATGGTGGCTGGTGGCGTCTGTGATTGACAGCAGTGGCAGGCTGGCATATTGAGGTTGACTTTTGGGTGCAATGCTGACCGACTGGGCTGAGACGTGTGTGTGGAGAGTGTGTGTGGAGAGTGTGTGCAGAGTGTTTGTGGAGTGCGTGTTGGGGAAACGGGACAGGCCAGAATGAACAGGGAAGGATTCATTGAATGCCCTAGTACTTGCCATAACTCGGGTTCTCAAGCTCAACCAACTACCTGTTTAAGAAGGCACCTACTTAAGTACCTAGGTACCTAGGTAGGTAGGTAGGTAAGTGCCCAGGTGCTTAGGCAGGAACCTACCCTGAGGTAGCAACACACTAGCCTTCGAACCACTGGATCATCCGTCAATGATCGTTTCCATGCCATGTCAAGCCGTGCTTGCAATGGTTAATACCTTAGCCGAGGAAGTGACAAGGTACCCAGTTACATTATATCGAGGTCGGTTGGAAGGACAGCCACAGGCATTTATGATTGGGGCCCAACATGGGATGGCTAGATTTCTTTAGGGTAGATGCGAGGACTCTACAATTCCCAATGGAAAGATGGACGATGTCAACATTTGCGAGGCCATGTGGAGCCAACTGGGCCTCCAGAACAGGCACCTACAATAGTATTGGTCCCAACAAGGAGCAATCCTGTTGTCAAGCTGGTGCTGCCACAGAACTTAGTGACATGTGCACCAAACAGAGTGGCAACATCTTCTGCCGAAAAGTGACTCAAAATTGTTGGCCATACTTCAATTTCGCCGGTCAGGTCGTGATTTGGGGAAGTTATTTCGATAGGGTAAGCCTGTGAGTATGTCTGCCATCAAACCGGAAGAGGCAGGGACCAATCTCCGGTATTTGTACTTGTAGATTGTCAAAGTTTGAAGGCCATGCATTGTCGCTAGAGGGCAAGATATATTTGTTCTGGCTCGTGAGGTATGCGTTACGTCCGTCAACAAGGGGGGCATGCATAGGTAAGGCGCCGGTTGATCGCTAATGCAACGAAGCGTCAGAAGCCACCAAAGCACCCGTATTAGCGATGCTGCTTCTCGTATAGGTGTCACTTTTGCATCCAGATACCACTATTTAATTCCTCTGGGCTTGAGCACGGACATGGATTCTTTGCCATCGCGAGACGGGCTGAATTGCTCGGCGCCAGTGTGTGCAAGGCTGAGCCCCGGCCTTGCGTACCGGAAACTCTGCCACAGAAGCATTCTGTGGAGCATGCAGCTGGCTTCTAGACTCGGCCAGTCCCCACAATCATTCTCATTGTGACTTTCCATTGAGGCTTGTGTTTCTTCATCGTGTACTAGCGCGCACAGCACACGAATCGGGCAGGGGAGGCGATAAATAAAACAGGCACAATGCATTGTTCACCCGAAAACACAATTTTTGAAAGAAAGTAAAATATGCGTCTCCATCCAAACATTACACACAACCTACCAAGTAGCTACGCCGTCTCCGGCTGGACGGCCTCCCTTGAATCTCTTATCCTTGAGGCTGTTAGTGAGGGCCGGGGTTCTGGGGTAGGTCATTTTAAGCTATGGTCCGTGCCCCTCCCATTTGCCCCTCCCCTGTAGCATGCAGCTTCGCTGGACACTTGTTAGTTGCTTGACAGCTCCAGCTTAGGACATGTGAAACATAATCGATGCAACAGACCTACCCTTTGGACCACGAATCGCGCACCAACGAAGCCTGGTGGCTGTCACTCGCCAGCACGACAGCCCAACGCCCACCATGGCCGACCTCGAAAGAACAGTGCTGGACTTCTACCAGCTGTCTGACCCCTATCCCGTCGAGTGGCCGGCCGAGAAGGACACGAGCGACGTATCCGAAGATGAGGAGGCCAAGCAGAAGATCAACCGGCGCAAGTCGAGATACCAGGCCCTGGAGCGGGCGGTCAGCAACAGGGTCAGCATGCTCCCAGGGCAGGAGAAGTCTGCGAACGGGGTGGGAAACATCGTCCAGAAGGACGAGCCCGACCCGCTGGGCACCACCGACAGCGTCGTCAGGACGCTGAAGCAGCTCGGCGTGCCCGTGCAGGAGGACCCGCGCCTGCGAAACCGATTCCTCATGTCCTCGACCACGTTCTCCCCGGCGCTGTTCCTCTCCCAGATGCACTCGACGGCGGACACGCAGTCCCTGCTGAACGGCCTCGACATCCTGTCCCAGTCTATCGACCAGAAGAGCGCTTCGCTGAAGGTGCTCGTCGAGTCCAACTTTGAGCGATTCGTGCGCGCCAAGGCTACCATCGACAACGTCTACAAGGAGATGAAGTACCGCGGAGCAGACCCCACGCCGCCGACGAGCCGACCGCGCGCCCACTCTAGACATGCTAGTAGGAATAGCTTTCGCAGCAGCAGCGGCATTGGCCTGTCCAGCCCTATGGTGCCGGATCCCAGGAAGAAGAACGCCCTTGTGAAAGAGAGCGAGTATGGAGTATCGGGGATCAAGGGCCCGCTGCTGGACGTGTCCGCCAAGGCAGAGGACGTGTGGGGACCTGCTCTGGGCGGACGAGACAAGGAAGAAAGACTAAAGGATGTAGCTGCAACCCTTGAGAAACACAAGGAATACGTCGAGACCAGTGCGGCCATTGCGGACAGCATCAAGCGGAAGGACCACGAGGCATTGGTCGAAGAGTACAACCGGGCCAGGTCGTTTGCAGACGAAGCTCGGCTGCTCGCTCAGGGAGGCAGCGCCGAGGAAAAGCTACCGGACCACCAGTTATACCAGATTCTCTTGGCCGCCCGGATGTGGCACGACGTGCAGGCGCAGATCGAGGCTTTCAAGCGAGACATGTGGAAGAAGTTGGTCAATCTCCACACAGCACCGAAATCAGAAACCGCTGGACGGCAGGACCAGCACATGGAAATCATAAGCCTGTTGCTCGAACTTGGCGTGGAGGAGAACCCTATATGGATCTGGCTGCTCAGTCGCTACGAGTACCTGAAGAGCAAGGCCACGTCAACGGCGGACAGGACCAAGGTCGAGATCGAGGTGGCAAGGCGTCGTATCGCGAGCGTCGAAAAGCCAGGCCCACAGGCAATCGCCACGCACTTGAAGACCATCGCACGGCAGTCAATGGAGAGTAAGACTCATTCGTTCGATTCAGCCGACATCGTTGAGTTGTGGGAGAAGATCTATTCGTTCCTGAACAGCATGCTGTCTTCTCAAGGCATCATCGGAGAGGTCGTCGACTTCTGGCAGACCGTCCAAGGGTTCCTGGAGGGAAGGACTCAGACGTCGATGCCAACGGGCTACAACGGCGAGTCACAGAAGCACCACGAGCTGACCCCAGAATGGGCAGCGGATCTACAAAAGGGCACACTAGAACTGGTCGACATGATCCGCGAGAGCGTATACATGTTCTTCATTGGCCCGCCACCCGATGACCTTTCGATGCTCCTCTCCCCCATGCCGTCAGAGCCCAGCACGCCCTTGTCCGCAGCCCTGGGTGGCGTGGCTCTGACCCCCACCACGCTTAGAGACCCCCGGATGAACCTGGACCCAGGCAGCATCCCGCCCCCATCACCAAGACGCGGGGAACAGTGGGAGAAGTACGCCTTCTGGCCACCATGGTCGAACTCGGTCAGTGCCGTGCACTACCTCGCCAAGATCCTCGCCGTCGTGGGCTCGGGGTCGTGCGACATGGCCAGCCTGACGCCCGTGGCCAGAGGCGACGGTGCAGTTCTGGAAAAGCTGAGGACCCTTGTCGGGTCGGTCAGGGAACGGTGCGTGTCGGCTCTGTGCGCCGCGTGGAACAAGGACGCCGAGAACATCAAATACATCGAGGACTGGAGCAGGTCGCCCGAGAGGAAAGACGTCACCAAGATGCCTGCCAGCTTCAAGGCCTTCGAAAGCGCCCTCTTGACGGGCATGCAGCAGATTCTGTACATCTCCGAGGCGATGTCAAAGCCTGGCGCCGGCGATATCGTCCAGCCGCCGCCCACGAAATTGCTGCAGACGGTGCGCAGCCAGTACGTCACGACGCTGTACAAAGCTCTGAGCGGCATGGTGGAGAATGCAGAGCGCTCCGTCCGGAAGACGGACGACGAGTGGACCACCGAGGACAGCTTCGTCGTTGTGAACGGGGCCAGCTCGAGGGTAGCCAGCATGACCGGCGCGACGATCAACGCCGGCGACAGGGTAAGCCCAATCCCGCAGCCCTTTCTTTCCATGCAGGTGACACAAAAATGCTAACCATGTTGTACAACAGAACGTCCGCATGCTGCTAACCCTGAGCAACTTCCAATCCCTCCGGGCAGAGGTCGTCCCAGGCCTGAACACGCAGTTCGAGAACGCCTTCTCCGTCAAGCTCACCGACGAGACGATGAAGATCAAGGACGTGCTGGCGCAGATCGACGCCCGCCTCTTCCAGTCCTACACGAGGCCCTACATCGAGTCCCTCCGCGCCCTGATCCGCAACGGCGTCACGGCGCCGGACTGGGCGCCCGCCTCGCCGGGCGACCGGCCGCGCGAGGTGAAGCCGTACGTGTACGAGGCGCTCCTGAGCCTGGTCCTGGTGCACAGCCAGGTGTCGACGACGGCCGCCTCCCTCACGGCCCAGGTCCTCTCGTACCTGCTGGAGCTGGCGTCGCGGGAGCTCCTCGAGGCCTTCCGCACGCGGCCGCGCTACGACCTCGCCGCGCTCATGCAGGCGACGCTCGACGTCGAGTTCGTCGCGCAGACGCTGTCGCAGTACATGACGGAGAAGGCGACGGAGCTGCAGACCGCCGTGTACCAGGAGCTCGACTCGCGCACCGACAACGACGCGCGCGCGCGCCTGCAGGCCGAGCTGCCCGAGATGCGCAGCGTGCTCAAGCGGCTGCGCGAGGCGAGCAAGAACGAGTTCGCGTGCTTCCGGAAGCCGAGGCGGCGGGACGGCGCGGGGGGCAGGGGGGACACGAGTAGTGTTTCCACCACGATGTCTGCGGCGCCGTCCATATAGTCAGGTCGGTTGTGTTTTTTGCGGGTGGCAAGGAGGACGGGTTTTTTATCTAGATGGCGTGTGTATGTGTATTTGAAGAATCGGGCCTGAACGTGAGCACGAGCGCGCCCCTTGGGAGGCCTTGTCTGTTAGATGGCCTTTTATAATCTGATGCATTGCTTTGCAGAGCCCTAACTACTTTTACAGTCTACAAGTCCCCGTAGTGCCCTCCAGGCAGCAACAGCCTTTCCCCCCCGCCTACTCTCCTCCCCCCCTGTGTGCATTTGATGTGGCGTGACGTGATGTATGTGTGTGTTTGTGTGTGTGTGGATAAGACGTCCCCCCTTGAATCTTGTTGCGAGATTGATGAAAAAGGTGCCGACGAAGGCGGTGGTGTCTGTAATGTAGTCGATATGCTGAACGAAGTATGCATGCATGCCTCCCCCTTGTACTCCAACAGTTGGCCCGCCCCCCGATCCAAGCCTCAGCCCTCCGTATAAGCGGTAAGGAAGTAGGTCGAGTGTGAAAAAAAAGGTTGCAGACGCAGCCAAGTTTTTGTCAGTCAGTGGTAATTGATCATGGTTCGTCGTGGGTGGGTAGCTGAGTGGCATTCAGGAAACTGTGGCATGTTTCCTTGTGCCGCGCATGTGGAATTTGTTTCCCCATCTCCCTCCCACCTTACAGCTTGGAGATGATGGCGGCGGCGTACTCGTGGGTCTTTGCCTTGCCGCCGAG
Source organism: Diaporthe batatas (assembly GCF_019321695.1). Lineage (NCBI taxonomy): Eukaryota > Fungi > Ascomycota > Sordariomycetes > Diaporthales > Diaporthaceae > Diaporthe > Diaporthe batatas. The sequence continues at coordinate 1,070,667 of NW_025408550.1, forward strand.
GTCACCGGTCAGGGCCTTGCCCTCGGCGAGGGTGGCGAAGGCGGCCTTCTCGATGCGGTCGGCGTAGTCGCCCAGGCCCATGTGGCGCAGCATCATCATGGAGGAGAGCAGCAGGGCGGTGGGGTTGGCGAGGCCCTTGCCGGCGATGTCGGGGGCGGAGCCGTGGACGGCCTCGAAGATGGAGCACTCGTCGCCGATGTTGCCCGAGGGGGTCAGGCCCAGGCCGCCGATGAGGCCGGCGCACATGTCGGAGAGGATGTCGCCGTAGAGGTTGGGCATGACGAGGACCTTGTCGTTGTAGGGGATGGGGTCGGTGGTCATCTTGAGGCAGGTGTTGTCGAGCAGCTCGTCGTCGAGCTCGATGCCGGGGAAGTCCTTGGCGACGTCGCGGGCGGTGGAGAGGAACAGGCCGTCGGACAGCTTCATGATGGTGGCCTTGTGGACGACGCGGACCTTTGTGCGGCCGATCTCCTGGGCCTGCTGGAAGGCGAAGCGCAGGACGCGCTCCGAGGCCTCGCGGGTGATGAGCTTGATGCTCTGGACGACGCCGTCGACGACGGTGTGCTCGATGCCCGAGTACTCGCCCTCGGTGTTCTCGCGGATCAGGACGGTGTCGACGCTGTCGTAGGGGGTCTTGTAGCCGGCGACGGAGCGGCAGGGGCGCAGGTTGGCGAAGAGGTTGAAGGTGCGGCGCAGGGTCAGGTTGAGCGAGACGTGGCCCTTGCCGACGGGGGTGGCGAGGGGGCCCTTGAGGGCGACCTTGTTGCGCTCGATGCTCTCAATGGCCGAGTCGGGGATGGCCGTCTTGCCGTCCTTGATGATGGGCGTGACGTCGACGGGCTCCCAGGCGACGGGGGCCTTGGCGGCCGCGAAGATGTCCTTGACGGCCTGCGAGATCTCGGGGCCGATGCCGTCGCCCTCGATCAGCGACACGGGGTAGTTGCCGTTCTTGTCCTTGACGCCGTTGTACTTGGCCACCCTCTCGCCCGAGATCCACCTCCTCTGGCATTGTGTCTGGCTGAAGGCGACGGTGGCGCGGGGGGCAGCTGCGCGGGCGAACTGGCGCCGGGCAGGGGCGGCCATGGAGCGGACGGCCAGCATTTTGGGCGATGTGGTGTGGGTGAGAGTCTGTGGGGAGAGAGGAGAGTAGTAGTGTGGCAGGCAAGGTGGAATGGCTGGTTAGATTATAAGCCAATTCCCAGAAACAAGCACGGCAACAAATGAAAGGTATGCTGCCGGTGGGGAGGAGAGGAGGTCAGACCACGGGAGAGAAAAGAGTGCGTGGAAGAGTGAGTGAGTAGAGTTGAAGTTGAGAATGTTGTCCAGAGTAACACAGCAAAACGTCAACGGCAAGGTCGAGGTCAAGCAAGCCGCCTGGGGCCGAAGCTCCTGCTGGCTGCTGGCTGCGGGTGCCGTGCCCCATCTGCCAGCCGCTAAAAAGATTCCACCCGCCAGGATCTCTGCGCCATTTTGCCTTTACTCCGACATGGCCGAACATACCCGACTCGGGTCGGCCCCAAGACCGCCATCTCGCCGAGCTGCCACCGCCCCGCTAAAATTTATTCTATCTGTTGCCTTATCGCGAGGCTGCTGAAGTCTTGGAGCCATCAGGGTCCACTCTAAAGTTCTGTCTGCCAGGCTGCATTCTCTCTGAAGACAGACCGCGGCACACACTCCCACCTCCCACCTCTCTTCGACAGCAGCCCAACGACGAACCCGCAACCACCAACACACCAAAACCCAACACACCCCACCCCTTCACAATGGGCTCCAAACGCCCACACGACGAGGTCGACGGGGGAGGAGCAGCCGCCGCCCCACCCCCAGAGCCAAAGAAGCGCAAGGGCTTCCGCGTAGGGCCGGAGAACCTGCCCGACGGCGCGTGGCGGCGCAAGAACACCAAGATCAAGCACGAGCTGATCCACAAGGCAAAGCTCAAGAAGGACTACGCCAAGGTCAAGGCGGAGCTGGCGAGGGGGCGGGATGGGGCCGCCGCAGGGGCAGGGCCAGGGCCAGGGGGCCACGGGCCACACGTCCACCCCGACCGCCAGCAGCAGATGGACGACGACGAGAGGGACAGGCAGCACATGAACCCGGAGCGGCAGCAGGCGATCCTCGACGGCGAGGAAGCAGCACCCCGGCGGCAGCGCAGGCAGGCGAGGAGGGATGACGAGCCAGCAGGGAACAACAACAACAACAACCAAGACGGAGGAGGAGGAGGAGGAGGAGGAGAACTCCAAGGCGAGAGAGGAGAAGACGAACCCACAATCACACCAACAACAACAACATACCCACCACCACCATCACCACAAGCTCAAGAACACGCACACCGCGGCCCCAGACCGCCCCGCGACAGCCGCAGGCGCCGCCCAGACTACTACACCAAGGCCCTAGAACAAGGAACCCACAAGAAGGCCGAGGCAGAGGCGCGCGCCGCCGAGGCCGAGCGCCGCGACAAGGAGCGCGAGCGCAGCACCGCCGAGCGCGAGCGCACGCGGCGCGCCATGCTCAAGGCCAAGGGGTTCTCGGCGTCGGGGAGGCCGCGCGGCAAGCCCAAGCTGGGGAGGGAGAGCAAGGTGCTGCTGGACAAGGTGAGGCGGATGGTCGGCGCCTGAGGGAGGCGGGATGGCGACGGCGGGGGGGCAGGGGAGGGGGGAAGGGGAGGGGGGGAAGGGGAGGGGTCCAGGTTGGGGCGGGTGTTTGTTTCTTGCATGGCCATCATCATGATGGGGGGATCCGTGTGAGTGTACGCGCGCCCCGGGTAGATGGACAGATAGATGGATGGGGAGGGAAAAGGCCGAGACCAGATGATACCCACGGCAGGAAGCCGAGAATCAAGCGAGCCATCCTTTTGATGACAGACCGGGCCGACAGCTATATCTTAACTCGTGAGTGATCGTTGTTGCCAGCTGCTGCCCCGTCACAAACGCCCATTGTCTGCGGACAGTCATTTGCTTGTCTTGAAGAAGGGCGCAAACTATAGCCCTGCCCGACGGCGAGGCCGGCTGTAGAATATGAAAGTGTCAGCCCATTCAGCCGTCGTGCCAGCCTCACAACCACAGCCCCCTTCGCCATCCACATACTGTCACACTGGCCCTCATCAAAGACAGAGTTTTCTGGGGGACGGGCATGATCTGTGCCGTCTAAATTCAAACCGTCGGGGGGTCTATCACTGTTCACTATTTAGGTATTTGCCGCCAACGCCAACACCCCCAAACACAGCATTACAGGTCAAGTGGTCGTACAAGCATGCCGGAGAGTTTCACGTTCCTTCTGTTCCGAATTGCGCTCGCTATGGGGCCTTGTGCCGCAATCTGCTACTCGTGTCCACCCGTAGGTAGCACCATCACATCAAAACCGCGCCCGAAAAAAACAAGTTCTCACTCGTCCTTGGGGGTCTCTCGAATGGGTAGAGCATGGGTGCCCTGTGCAACGCCGGTAGGTCTGTTTTCTTCAGAGACTGACTCCGAACGGGTCAGGCCTGAGTGGTGTGCGGGCTCGTGTGTCACCGAAGCGGTGTTGCCGCCGGGAGTGATCTCTGCTAGTTGTCGTTCTGCGTAGGAGGCTCTGCATCAGCGTACTGCTGGGTCTCAGGCCATGTCCTGCACGGCTCGTGACCCCAGACTTACCTAGGTCTCGGATGCGATGCCGGAGCATCTGGTTCTCCCTGGTCAACATCTGAGTCTCGGCCTGATAGAACGCGCTCTCGTCCCTTCCGCCCAGCGCGAACGGTTCCCCGCTATCCTGGCTGATAGACGTAGATCGAAGGCGTGGCGACGCACCGCGGCTGGGGGTTCGGGACCGGTGTCGCAGGTCACTGCGCGCCAGATCGAAGGAGCTGCGAGGGAAGATGGGCGATCGAGGGAGCGAGCCCGAGGCCGACGGGTTCGGTGCTGTGGAGGGAGGATTTGACGATGTGGATATAGGTTGTGCTCCAGGGCCTGGAGTGGTCACACCGGGCGACTCGTCACCTGCGATGGCCGAGGATGACTGGTTCTGGTGAGACTGGAGTTGCAGGATTTGAGCCTGTTGCTGGCGAATCTGGGATAGTAGGCGGTTCTAAAAAGAAGCAGAGGTATTAGCATCTGCGAACAGGCAAGGGTCCAGAGAAATGACAAGGTCATGCCCTACCACTTGAGCCTCCTGCTCAGCCTCAAGCTCCTGGTGGAGTTCGCCCAAGCTCGGAGCTCTGTTGTGATGCGGATCGGCCATCAACAGGGGCGAGCCGATGCTAGGGCCAGTTGGGCTGGTGAAGCTACTCCGGTGGCCGTGGCCGTGGGTGGGCGGATGGGCTGAGTCAGGAACCATCTCGCCAGGCCCAGGTACGGAGGGGTCGTTGATCTGTAGGTTGTGGAGGACCTGGGACCGCCTTCGTCCGTTGGTGGGAGAGGTGAGGTGACGCGAGAGAGAGCCAGAGGATCCTGTATGGGTGGGTCATGTCAGCTAGGCGAGGCCACAGAGGGGCGTACGATTATTGGTCAGGACCAAGGTAAGGCACGGCTGGGAACGAGTAGGCAGCATACTCCGCGAGTTGGAAGAGCGCTCATGCTGCAGACCAGCGTTGACGGCGGCTGCAGCCTGCAAGGAGGTTGAGGCGGAACGGCTTGGAGAGGGCGAGCCGTTGTGGCCGTGGGCCGGGATGGGCTCGCTGCCGTTGGCGTTGGCATTGGCCGACATTGTGGAGGTGGCAGCAGAAGCAGAGGCGGAGGCGGAGGCAGAAGCTGAGACTGGGCCCGCCGATGTTGCGGCTTGAGAGGAGGCTGACGACGAGGCAAGGGGTGGTGGTGGTGATGATAGGGCCGAGGAGGGAGGCAGAGAGTTGATGTCTGGCATGCTGGAGCGAGTGGGCCCCTCTCCCTGGTTTTAAAGGAGCGCCTGGGGTTTTTCTGCCGTTTGCTCTTTGACAGGTCAGTTGTAGTGAGTGAGTGAGTGCTAACAGTAGATGATGGTAGGTCAGGCAGGAATAATGCACGTGTGGGTGTGTGATTTCTTGTCCCCTCGCTCAATCCATGTACAAGCAGGCAGGTACGTAGGGGCAACTGTTCCTGGGGTTATGGATGATGGCGGGGCCAAGCTGGGGGAAGCTGCGACGAGTGGTAGCTAGTGCACGTACCGAATACCACAGTAATAGTGCATAGTACCGCAATGACAGGGATTTGAGAAGTGGGGAGACTTGCTTGACTTGCTTGACTTGCTGTTAGTGAACCTCACTGTGCTGGGGCCCCGGGAAGGATGGCAGGTGAGATGGAGGGGCACCTTGCGTCACAGGGCTGCACCCAACCCCGAGTCACCCACCTCCAGGCAGGGGTTCGGTTTCGTTCGTCCCATTCCCACCCTCGCCTAACCTACACAGTCAGTCGCTGAGCGTCTGCCCGTTTACACGCCCTCCATTCATGCCATCCCTTCCTACACCACCCAACGGGCACATAGACGAACTGTCCGACCGACAGTCGGCCGCAAACGTGCAATTGCCATGTCGGTCTGGCAGGCTGCCATGCTGATCAGGACCGCGTTTGGGCGCGCCACATGACCACTTCCAAAGGGGCAAATCCCATCCATCTCGATGTTCCACCTGCATTGGAACATGGAACACCGCGTCCGATGCCTGCTGTCCTCGAGCTCGTCCCCCCGGGCCTAAAATGAGGGCACTCCAGCAATATATCGCACCACTGACGCGCACACGACCTCCCAGACCGTACGACTTTCTGCACTTGTGGCTTGCTGCCGTCTCAAAGGGGGGGGCCTGGGTCATTCAAGGGTTTCTTTTACAATTTGCACAGCACAGCAGATGGTTGTCTTTCTCTCGGCCATCATCACATTTTCATTTCAATGGTTCGCGTCCCCATGACTTCTGGTCTTAGACAAAGATGGCGTCTGGACCCTGGAGACCCTGGATGTCTCTTCCATCAATTCGGGCAACCCGCCCTCGTGCATGATAGGCTCGATTGGGGTGGTGGCATCGGGAGCTGCTGGTAAGGCTGGCGTGACGGGGAGCCGGGGTGGCTAGAGGTTGGCCAAGCTCGGCCGGGTCGGTTCCTGACCCCGAAGTGGCTGTGATCATCGAGCACTTTAGACCTGGTAAAGTTCACCTGACAGCTTCCCTCGGCCCACTCCAGGACGGTCTTGGGTCGCACATGCCATGTCTCTGGTCTCGACATCAGCCGCTGCGCCTCAGACACGTTTTCCCCAGGCAGTGGTACCGAGGCAGGGTTGCTTCACGTATCCAAAGTCAGACTACCCTTGATCGTTAGCAGAGCACCTAGTATATGCAACTGATGACAAGTTGTTCCAGCTTGTCAGGAGGACTGCATCAGAATGATTGTCCCTTCCAACACCATTTCAAGTGCTTTATGCGGACACAAGGGATCATTGTATGCTCTAGGTTCATGCTGTTTTGGTGTAATCTCATGAGTGAAGGCATGGCCCCAGACGATTCAAGGCTGTGTTGGATTTTAGGATCTAACTGGGTGTCATCCTTGTTCCGTATACGTCCAAAGCCAAATACGGCACCTTCACACACCGAAAACAGTGGTAAAAATACGATAACTGAATCCAAGTCTATCAGATTATTCAAGAGATTTACAGCGTGGCTTAGTTATCAAAATAATCCTGATCAGCTACAACCGTGATTGTGAACAGATAGTGACAATGGGCATTTAACCAACAAACATCCACTGAGGCGTGGGGTACGCCTCAATAGCAGATGTTTTTCTTGATGACCTGTTTGGATGCCCACTGTTCTTGTGGCGAGGACCACCGTAAAGCTCGATAGCTGTTATTAAATCCTTGTCGCCTCAACATTGGTAGCGTCCATGCCGCCTCCGAACTCGATACTTGACTTCTCTTTGCTCCACACAAAGGGGTTCATTTCCAAAGACGTTTTAACTCACTAAAACTGACTGAACCACGCATCCAATTAATAGCACACGGACTGCCTTTGTGCTTCGAACAGTTCAGATAGATAGGTGACCAAGCACTGCAGGGCCTCTTCCCCATGAGAAATCATTTCGGACTGTTTCCGGAAGGATCTTGGCACCATGGAAGGAGAATCTGAAATGGAAACATGCTCTTTCTGATTCGTCGTTTCGCGGACAACACCTCTGTGAGTAAGAGTAGGACGCAGAAGGAAATAAAGGGCAGAGAGGAGGCAGAAGAGACAATACCACCAAGCAACAACCCCGGAGGCAAAGTAACTTGCAATTCCCGATGTACCATTCACGATATCCTTGACCGGCTGTTACATTTCGACCACCTTACACCAGCTCATCAGCTAATGTATTAGGAAACTGATACACCGAAAACGACACCCATGACATGTTTGCCGAGGACTGTAAATGTTAGGCTCAGGTGGATGACCGCTGGTGACTAAGATGACAACTGGAATGATCTCCCTGGTCACTTGGCTCTCGGGTCTTTTGGACCCAGAATCGCTTAATAAATGACTCAATTTGACAAGGTACTCTGAACCCGATACACACATGCATACATATCTGCCAGCTCAGATCTCATCTTCGTTACATCTCTCAACACAGGTCAATATTTATTCCTCACGATTTCCTTGCAATCCACCTAGTTCCCTTGAATACCCAAGTTGAAACCAGCCGATAAGAATCGAAACAAAAGAACGGGAGGGTTGATGCAGGACTTCTGGAGATCTTCAGACAGGCACGGAACCAGCCTATGTGTGTGGTTTCGCTTCTATACCGTATACGTCCGAGGAGCGCTCGTCGGTCAACCGGGGAGCCATGTTGCTAGACAAAGCCCCCGTTTTTGAACAGAGACGTTGAAAATTGTTCCGCGGCGCAAGCTCCTCCGCAGGGGACAGGCAAGGGCCGTTCTGCCACCCTGGGGCTAACAATCCCGCAAAGGTGGCCAGGGGTGCGGCAAGGATTGACGGAAAGACCATGAAGCCTCCAGGGACCTCGGGGGGGGTATCTTGGGATGCGATTAGACCACAGGCGTGTGATTGACATTCGGTAGTTTTCAGTTACAGTGAACTAGTATCAAGCCCTGGAGGCCATCTCGCAGAAAGTTATACGTAGGAGGTCACACAGGCCCGGCGTAAACCCAATAATACTTTACTATAGATGGTATTATTCCTACAGGAGATAATCCGATAGGCGGTTACCACTTGCAACAAATGTGCAAGAGGCGGCTTTTGGACGCACGAGTTGCCTGGGTTCTAGTTGCCCAGGTGCCCGGCACTCACTAATAAATCGCCGTCTCCGCTCTGCTATCAGTATCAAGAAACCTCTCCTGCACCAGTGCCGGTGGTTCGTCCTCATCCCGAGCTGCAGCCTCCTTCATCTCCATGTCCTCCAAGGTCCGCATGGCCGTGGCGCCGTCTACCCCTGGAGGTGGATCGTTCTTTGAGAAAGTGAAATTCCGCAGTGGTCAGCAGACAGAGGGACTCGTGCGAGAGACTACTAGTACTATCAATTGATCTGTCATTTGATATGTCCCGAAGTCACTTACTTATCCAGGGAAACCTTGGAACCGCTCTAGTTTCTCTTCTCTAGTCATCTTCGCTGTTTCCTCTTTTACATCTTTGACTAGGGCCATCAAGTTAATTTTCTGTGCCGATGAGTTCCGAGCGCCTGGTTGATCTGGCAAAGCAGGTGCGTCTTGATGACGATCGGAGGCCATCTTGGCCTTATTAATAGATTGCGGATCGGGTGAGATGCTAGTGAGGCTGTTATTTATTATTATCAGGATGAAAAAATTGAGTTGCCGTATGGACTATTTTGTTCTTCAAGTTCCTCTCGTGCTATAAGGACAAGATAGATGCAATGTGATTTTACATAGACACAATGATTTTCGCTATCTAGGTATGAAGGCTTTAGATATCCATGCTCTGCGCTAAGTCCGGCGAGATGGAACGGGAACGGCTGCCCAGGTGTGCTGGTGCCATCCGGACTGCCTGCTGCTCGGCCCAGTGGGGGTTGGAGAAATGTTGTAAAATGGCCCATACAAGGCACCTACTTCTAGGTCCGACCAACAAGTCTGTCTGCCCAGCACATGTACGCTGGTTGCAGTCCAGACTCGATCGAACAATGTAGACCACCCTCACTCAACCTTGGAAGCCTCGAGACAGAAAAGAGACGGGCAGACCCGGCCCAATGCCAATGCCGCCGTCTCCGTCACGCGTCAAAAAACGCGACACCCCGACAGCCTGCAGCCAACGCATCACGCGTCCGCGGCCCAGCCATCCAGCCGGAGCCGCTAACAACATTTGAAGTATTGATCTAACCTGGACGGATGTTGCAGCACTTAGGCATGTCAGCCTGCGATGCTAGCCCGAGCTGCTGGCTGGCTTAGCCCCGTCACACTTGCACCATCGGTGGTCGATCATGCACCGGCGCGAAAAGGTGACCAGTTCAGATGTTATCATGGGCTCTCGAGGAGTGAGAAAATCACAAGGGAGGAAAAGGGACGGACCATGAACACTCGTTCAGGGATCCCCCCCCGAAAACCCAACAAGATATCACGTTGGAAAGCCAACAAGGGCCCGAACAGAGGCTGGGCGGAACATGCAAGAGAATCAAAAGTGTCCATTATACTCACCCCGGTCTCCCCAACCTTACCAGGCTCACCTATCCCCAGCGGAAGAGACTGCTCAGCCCTCACTACCGGGCGTACCTGCTCACGAGCTCCTCGCAGACCAGCGCCAGCGGCCTCTCCTCGGCGGCGCCGCTCGTGGCAGGCGTCGAGCTGGTCGACGGCGGCGGCGCCACCCACGCGGTGCCGGCGACCTTGAACGCCGCGAGCTCCGCGGCCGCGGCCCTCACCGACCGGCCGTCATCAGACAGGTCCACGACCCGCAGCATCCCGGCGCCGACGTGCCTCTCGTAGGCATCCCGCGCCGCACCCTCGCTGTCAAAGACCTGCACCCCCGACGGCATCCCCGCCAGCCCGGCCAGCAGGTTCGCGCGGACCTGCCGCGCCGCGGCCCCGTCGGCCGCCTCCCACGCGCACAGCCGGGAGAGCTCCCACGCGTCGCGGACCAGCGGCGCCAGGTCCTGCAGCGGGGGCCGCTGGCGCTCGGGGAGCCGGCGGTCGGCCTCGTCGCGGGCGACCATGGCCTCCAGGCTGGCGAAGAAGCCGGCCAGGAGGAGGTCGTCGCCGGCCTCCTCCCTCTCGCCGCCGCCGAACCCGTTCATGAGCGTGTTGGCGATCTGGTCGAGGAACTGGCGCGCGTCCCAGCGCGTGCGCCACGAGTAGTCCTCGTCCCCCTTGGCCTCGTCCAGGCTGAGGGGCGGCGACATCCGCGCCGCCCTCCCCCCCTCGGCGCCCATCGCGGACAGCTCCTCCTCGCCGCTGCTGAAGACGGGCGGCCGCTCGCCCGCGAGGCGCGCCTGCCCAAAGTCGCCCAGCACGGCGTCGACGTCGCCCCCGTCCGTGTGGAAGAAGACGTTGCCCGGGTGGAGGTCCATGTGCCGCGCGCCCAGCTCCCCGTCGAGGCACGCGATGCCCTCGAGGCACTGCGCCACCCACCGGAACACGAGGCTCGCCGGCGCCTGCGACCCCCGGAAGCCGGCGCTGACGACGTCGTGCATGTCGCCCAGGTTGTAGTGCCGCCACCAGCTCTCGCGGTAGCCGCCCCTCATGTCCTGCGCCGCCAGCAGCGCCGCGAACCGGCGCGCCGCGGCCGAGCCCGCCAGCATCTTCGCGACGCGCACCTCGCGGCTGCCCCGCGCCATCTTGGCCGGGGGGAACGGCTTCTTGTTCCACTTGGCGACCGAGAGCCCCCCGGCGTCGATGTCGATGTCGTTGTCCCCCCCGCCGCCCGCGAGCTCGCGGAACACCATGGCGTCCGACTCGATGCCCGACACCAGCTGCCTGACCAGCAGCTGCCTCTTCCCGCTTGGGTCGAGGGCCATGAGCGCCCACTTGGGCCTGTCAGAGACGGACTCTGGCGGCGACGCCAGGCCGACGGGGTCGCGGTCCGCGTCCCGCGCGGGGAGGGTGGCTGTCATCTTGGACAGGACCGGCCGGGTGCTTTCACGAAGGGCGCGGTGGCGGGTGATGTCTCGCGAATCTCCGGGCTCGACCTCGGGTGAGCTTGGTGTTTCAAACTTACCTGTCAACCGGGTTGGGTAGTTGGGGCAGACGCGAGTGACAAAAAGGATCGAACCTGAACTACAGGTTCAAATGTTCCGGAGATTCTACTGCTTCGGGAGCATGTGTGAGCCGGGACTGGTCCCCAGGAAGGGAGAAGGGTGCAATATATTGCTCTATATATCTCACAAATCGACTGGCATTGTGCTTGCCACGGCATCCTGAACGTCGCCATTGGGAGCCGTGACCGTTGGGGCGCCGCCCTCTTTGTGATGCCACGCTGACAATGTGCCTAATCTCGAGACAACAATCATGTGGCTCACGAAAGCCATTGTATGTTTCCAAGAAAGCCCCAAGGAAGAGACAAAGGTGAACGCCTCGTACGGGTGGTCCAAAAACGGTCACCGTGGCGGAAGGACGCAACGGACCACCACCAACAACACACAACAAAAACAACAACAAGGAGCCAGCTGTCCACGGCACTGGAATGCAAAGAAATGAACCACCCTGGTCCTCTGCCGCGGCAAGATGGGATCAAGCCTGCACCAGGCCCGCAGAAGCAGAACAACCTGCCACCGAAATAGCAATCACGAGCCGCGTATCCTTTCTTTTCGTCCTTTCTTTTGCCTCCAAGGCCTCCAGGCCCCCCCAGGAATGTGGCGCCTCTCAAAGCCCCGGCTGCCGGCGCTTGGGCCCGATGTGGACGCACCATCTGCAGTTTGTCATCCGAAGCAAAGCTATGGGACGAACTACTCGTCCTTGGCCTTGTCCGTCCCGTCCCGGTGACTGGTTGAAGGTGGGCATCGCGATTCTCCGATGGATGTGTCCGTATTTTTTTTTTTTTTTCATCTCCTTTCTTTTTCTCCACCTCAACGATTCCGTGACAGCGACAGTGACAGGTAGGAGGGAGGGCAGGAGGGCAAAAGAAAATTGGGTGCTGATGGCGTCTCACTCACCGTTGTGGGCTTTTCCTTCCTCGACGGTGGGTGGAGTGCTTGGAGTGGAGTGGACGGGATGGGTTGCCCGGGTCTCTTCTATATCCCCCGTGGGCCCTCGCTTATGCACGAATGCGAGGCAGTGTGACACACCGGACAGGGGGGAGAGGTACTTTCACTCGAAAGTGTCCAACGCGTCACTCCTGAGCAACCGTTGCCATAGACGAATTCGACTTCGAATTCAACCTCAACTTCGAGGCGACGGCCTTCGGCCGGGGGACCAGAGGGGCTCCGCCCGGGAGGGTTGGTCACTAGTGGCTGCGCGGCCCTTACCAGGGCCGTCCGCTCCGCAACTAGTGCCCTCGAGGAGAGAGAGGGGGAGAGAGAGAGAAATTTGGTGTGAGAAACGAAGAGAAGAGGAGGAAGTTGAAGATGGGAGATGGCCCTGGGGGCTTGCCGCCTTGCTCGCTATATAAAGTCCCCAAGCAATCTCTTGGCAATAGCAGAGATTTTTCAGACGCGTTAAGGCCAGTCAACAAACAAACCGCGTTTAGAGGGATGAAAAAAAAGCCCTGGAGTTGGTGATAACCTCAAAAAGAGCAAACAGAGAGGTACTTCGACCTTCCCGTCTGCCAAGCACGCTCTATACTGGATTTGGGTGGTGTGGTTGCTCAAGGTCTGGGCACGAAGCGGTACGTACTCGAAAACGCACCTGGGGGATTTAGAAGAGACCGGTTGCCCGTCCGTCTGCTCGGCTCGCTGGTCGTTTAGTTAGACTCCATTGCTCACCCACTTTCCACACTCGCAGATCATGTAGATGGCAGGATGGTGGATGGTCAGCCGCGTGGCTTAACCGGTCAGGCAGTGCCCGCCGAACCATCGATGGTCCCCGGGTCCATCCTGTGCGTAGCCAAGGAGGAGGCAGCCATCCTGGGGAGGAGTTGAGATTGTGTGCGTTCATGCGCTCGCTGTGTGTATGTGTGTGTGTCCACGGTGTGGGCATGCCTGTTCGCCCGCCGGGGTGGGTGGAAAGAACTCTCTTCTCAGCCAGCTCACATCAGCAGCTCCACCATCCCGGGAGCTCCCTTGCCCTTCCCTCCCGCGACGCCATAAAACCACTGGTGAGGAGATGATCTACACACGGTCGCAACGGGACGGGGGCCCCCAGGCTGGGTCCGGTCCGTCAGCCTTGACAATTGGGTGTGGGTGGGTGGTGGCGGCAAGAAGCTTGGAAGCGAGAGGCGGCAAGGCAGCAGGCAGGTGTGTAGGGGCCAAGATCAATCATCAAGATCTACCGGCAGGGTGGATATGGTGAGTGTGAGTGGGAAGGGAAAACCTGAGGTAGGTGTGTGCCTTGCAGTCAATAGTCTGCTCAGCTTGCATGCAGCGCCGGCCGCAACCACCAACCAGCCATCCAGCTACCTTGGAACACCATCCCACCGGTACAGTAGACCCCATTGCGCGGCACTGGGACGGGAGATTGGCCCGGTGCGGCACGCGTCAGCTTGGATGAAGCGGCGGCGGCGGCGGCGGTAGCAGCAGCAGCAGCAGGAGATGGGAAGAGGGCTGGTAGGCCATCTCGTCTGGCCGGCTGTAAGGCTGTGGCGGGATGGCGGGATGGGGTCTATCTGTCTATCTGTCGAATCAACCACCACCGTGACCAAGTCCAGCTCAAGCGCTTCGACTCAGCCTGCCAGTTCTAGCTCCAGTTCTTGCCTGCCCTGCCTGCTCCCCTCGTGTCACCTAATACCGACGAGAAGGGGCGGGCCTGTCGGCCTGTCGGCCTGTCGGCCGGCCTGCCTGCCTGCCTAGCGGTACCCGAACGCCTCTGCTTGGCAGGTTTGGGGTGATGGCCTGATCTTTGGTGATTGAGGCGCAAGGAAGGGAAAAGTGGCGAGTGGTGGACTTTCGCTGGCTGGAGGGTATGTGTGTGTGTGGTCGGCATCATGTTGTGCTCACTTACTGTACTTTGGGGATTTTTTTTAATTCGGTTGGCACATGTGCGTATGTGCTTACATACATACAAAACACGCACTCCGTTGCAGCTATTGGGACGGCCTCTGTGTGGCTGAGATCGGAAAGTTGGGGGAGCATTTGGAATAGCCGGACGGCTCGGCATGCACACACACACACAACAGTGTGAGCGGGATGCATGTTATGCTTCATGGTGGCGATCCCGAGCACCAAGGTTTTCTAGGCAAATCCAGTCGTTAATAGCTCTCACAACTTCGGAGAGTATCGCGTGCGCACGCAAGCCGTCGGCACAGCAAGGTTTTGTGCTACGCCTACTGTGTATATCATCGTCATTATCGAGCGTTCTCGACCTCTCGGAACATAAACAGCAAGATGCCCTCAGCTCCTTGAGACGAGAGACAAGAAGCTTCTGGATACGAAGATCCCGGCAGCTCTCATCAGAGACCGAGGATATCAAAAGAAAGAGACAGAAAGAAAAAAAGCATCGCAAACTTTTGCGGTTAGTGTCCTAGGGCAAGTACTAAAACCCGCTGAATACTGCGCGATGGCGCTCGTTTCGAAACGCAAGCCAAGCGTGATCTGCAGTCAAGAATGCCAAACCTGGCGTGGAAACCATTCTGGCAGGGTGGTAGCACACACATGTAGATCGTCTTGTAAGTGAGTGAACTTTGGTAGGAAACAGACTGCCGTGAAAGCAATGACCCCACACTACCGAACAATTCGATTGATGGGGTGGGAACGCTCTTGGAGGGCAGCACACCCCAACCCTTTTTTCCTTTTGTGAGTTGGCGCTACTGCAGGTACGATAGCAGTTTTACGAAGGGATCTGCGGCACGGCACCGGGAGGTGCATCCCGACCAAGGGCACAATAGGGCGGGCGGCCGGGCTGGAACGGGACGCTTGTGAAGCTAGGTGGCCCCGCTATTGTTGCGATAGGCGGGCACGAGCAGCAGAGAGGAAAAGTTAGAGAGGCAGTCGGGAAGAGGCCAGAAGGTAGAGCCTGACGACTGTGTGACACCGGGGCGATACGACCACATCGGGAGATTGTCCCGACCGAGATGGTGAACTGGTTGGACCAGTTTCTGCCAGCTGCTTCGTGAAACTCGGAGGCATGTGCTGTAGGGTGGGAGGAAGGTCCATGAGAGGACGAGAAAACAGTGGTTGGCAAGTGATCCCTCCGGAAAGTTCTTCGCGGCGGCACGATGCGGCGGGATGGATGATGAGATCCGGAGGGTGTGGGCAGCACGAGGAGAGGGGGAGGGCGGCGAGAAAGGAAATGTCCGGACGGAGCAGCAGCAGGAGAGGGGGTTGAGGTGATGTGAGTTGGAGAGCTGTCCCAGACAGGCAGAGGCGCGGATGCATCGAGACCAACCAACCAACCGGTGCGCGAGTCCCCATGAGGGCGGCCAGGGAAGCGCGTAGCACAACCCGCAACCTTGAGTCGAACCAGCGGGATCGTGCAGTTGAAAGTGGAATAGCTCGACGCGGTGCGACAACAGTAAGCGAGCGAGAGACATTCAAGAGGAGAGGCGTGCGTACTCCAGCTGCTGTCTCGCAGGACGAGAAGAGAACATCGTGACGGGGTCTCTCTTTTTGTTTTTGGCCGCGCACGGCCTTGCAGACGAGAAGACGCAGATGAGCCCGGCCGGATACGTGGCCTCTTGCCAGTTCATCTCGTGAGAAGAACGAAAAAAAAGTGGGCGGTAATCGTTCTATCATCTTCTCCGTATGATTCCTTCTTTTTCGTCCTCCTTTCTTGGCCGCGCAGCAGCTACACAGTAGGCCCTCCGCTCCAAGATCGGTCCCGACCAGCCTGTGTGCTGCAGCCCCTGCTTATTCGCAGGCGAGGTGCATGCGACCACTGCAGTATAGCCCCAGCGACTACGCAATATCGCATCGGGCCCAAGGGCTTACGAATGATCATCAAGCAGCGGCTGCAAGCACAGTAGATGCCGACCAAGTCGAGTGGTGGGGATTGCACCGGCTTGCACCTAGAGTTAGACTAGAGCCGCCGTCACTTGCTTGTCTGGTCTCATCCCATGCTCTGTCCATCTGCAGAACTGGTACGGAGTGCAGTATTTTCGTTCCTTCACGTCACACGAACTGTTCCCCGCCCAGGCGGCGGGGGTCGGCGCGTGTGCAAGCTGCCGAGACCTGTCAGTCGCAGGGACGAGACGGGGAGTTCGGATTTGCTGATCTTGGAACCTTTCTTCCTCCCCGCGCCTCCAGCCGTGTGTGCCAGCTTCAGCTTGGTTATCAATGGTTGCTGGTTAGTGTGTCGGCACCCAGAATGTTCAGGTGGGAGACAGGTGTGGTCAACCCACCCCCAGAGGAGGCTGAAAAGGGATTCCGCGGTCGTCTCAGCAAGAGCTCCGTGCGGCCCCTGTATTTCGTGGCAGACATGGGCCTGATAGTGGGTAGACGGGTGGATTCAGCGCAACACCGGGACCGGATCCAGGTTTCTCTGACCCCGCCCTCCTCTGTTCAAGATTTCAATCCGGCATACCAATACCATATACAGACAGGGAGGGCACCGGACCGACCTCTCGTCCCATCCTGAGCCCAAACCTTCCGACAATCCACAGCCCACACACAGCCCACGATAATCTGTGTGAGGCAGTT
The DNA here is from genome assembly GCF_019321695.1 of Diaporthe batatas. Lineage (NCBI taxonomy): Eukaryota > Fungi > Ascomycota > Sordariomycetes > Diaporthales > Diaporthaceae > Diaporthe > Diaporthe batatas. Next base: position 1,087,256 of record NW_025408550.1, read on the forward strand.
TGGCTTTGGTAGTCAGGGGCTGTGGCAGTCGTCTAGTCAGTTTCTGTAGTTGAGTTAATATGGCCGGTACTGTCGTTGACCAGGCCTATGATTCAACTACCGCCGTGCGTCGTACGTGCGCGCGTGCGTGTGGGCGTGTGGCAAGGATCCCGCAAGGGGAAATAATATCGAATGTGTCGGCAGGAGGCCACGTTGACGGCCGCATCTGCAGACACCTGCGGGACGGCCTGATTGAGTTTCGTTCTCCAAAGCCCTGGGACCAGTCTGCCAGTTTGCCCCGTACGAAGTGGAACTGTCTGCCCACCTCTGTGTGAACACCACACTGGCACTATGATGTACACCAGCACCGTGTAGGTAGACGACTGGGAGACAGGAAAATCCCTAGTGTGCGCGACGAGGGGGAAAAAGCAAGATAGATACGAGCAATCAGTCAGTCAGTCAATGAGGACCCATTTCTCGTCGACAGCGCGAACTATGACAAAAGCAAACTCCACTACCGAGAGCTTGCCAGAGCTGGCGACGTGGAGATGAGGCACGAGAAGGAGCCCTTTGCACCGTGCTGCACGACGAAACCCGGCGGGTTGGGCTAGACCCGGACCTGGTCGGCGGGCAGGATGGCGTCTGCTCTTACGCAGCAGATTAGATTACACAGTGCTGGCGCAGTCGCACGATACAGCCATTGTCCCGGTGGGGACTGATGGGTTCTGGACTCTGGAGCAGCGGCAGAGCTCAAGACGGGCAGGGCAGAAATGGGTCGTGGGTGCCACCGGAGTGGGGTGTTTTACCATGTAGGATCTTGTTTCGATACCCGCGAGGGCTCCGGATCGGGAGCCGTCGGCAGGGCAGAGGGCGGGGTCGGTTTGTAGATTGTGACTCTTTCGTCAGAGCGAAGGGGGAGAGAGTCTGCGAGTCAGCCTGCCTGTCAGTCGGCCTGCGTTCCGCTCAACGTCGTCATGTCAGTCATCAGCTGTCGATTGGGAATAACTGCGTAGATGCGAGGGGCTGGCATGGCGTGGCATGGCAGAGGAGAGGAGGAGAGGGTCCCCCACCGCCGAAACAGTTCGACGGCCGCGATGTCTCGCTGCGTTTCTCCAATACCCACGGCTTCACCCATGCCGCTGCCGCGGTCGCGGCCATGTCGACGGCCATCGTCATGGGCCGGGGTTGGACAGGCGAAAAGTTTTCGTGGGGAGTCAGGGTCCACGAACCAGAAGTTGGCTGTAAGACCTGGTTAGTGCTGCTGTCTTTTGCTGCTGATGCCATTGCTGCTGATGGTGGAGCTTGCCGCCCCGTCAGCCCGTCAGCCCGCCCCCTTGCCCCTTCCCCCTGCTGCTGCTGCTGCTGCTGCTGCTGCTGCTGCTGCCGCTGCCGCTGCCGTTGTTTTGCTGCCTTGTAGGCTGGCTATGCCAAGGTGCGCAGAGAAGACATGGCGTGCCGTGGCGTAGGCATTGGCATCGCATCGGCAGGGCCCCCCTTCCTGCGATGCTCTCGTTTCTCCTTTCCTGGCCCTCTGGTGGGCTCACTCGGACTTTGCTGGGCTGCCCGGCTGCTTGGGAATATCTGTGAACCCACAGGAAACGGCAGGGTCCTGTCGATAGGCTGGAGTTGGTAATAAGACCACATGCAGTAAGCACAGCAATAGGAGGAGTAGCTTCGCGCCACTGGCAGGCCAAGCTCGAGCAAATAGGGTTCCGTGGTGCCTGGCAGCCTGTGCAGCCTAGCAGGGCAGGACGCGCTCTGGTGGGAGCGAGCGAGAGAGCGCGTCGTGTCGTTCATGCAGGAGCCTGAGTGGTCAGACCCCGGGGCAGCAGGCTGGCAGGGCACCCAAGCAGCCCAAGATCGAAAAGTCAGATTTGCGAGGATAGAATCGGCGGGCATCCTTGCAAGAGTGGTGGTGCTGGCGTGACGACGGGGTTGACGGGAGAGAAAAGGATGAGATCATTGCTGCTACCTGGGGCAGCTGGGTACTTGTCGCCCTGTGGCCCACCGTCGACCCCAAGTACTGCAATATTAAAAAACCTGGCCACCAGCCTGGCCCAGGCACACACGGACACCACGCCAGGCTGTCAGGCTGTCTGTCCGCCCAGTGGCCTCCAGGGATGGGCTGCGCAGCCGACAACCTAGGTAATCAAGGGTAATCAATAAGCCCAAGAGTTGTACACTACCTGGGTGCTGTTGCGTGCAGACAGCTGGTGCTGTGCGGCTCACTCGGAATGATGGTCAAGGGCAAATTGATTGCGCTTGCAAGACCCTCCGTTCGCTCTTTGCTGCTGTCTGCGTTGCCAGCCAGCCCTGCCTGCCTGTCAAATTGTCGATGGCCGTTGTACCGCTGTACCGTTGTACCGTTGTACCGTTGTACCGTTGTACCGCGTAGGGGATCAAACCAGGTGTCACTGCCAGCTTGGGAAAGGCCCCAAAAAGCCCCAGCAGAAAAGAAGACGGTTACACAGTATCCGTACAATACAGCTAGCTGCATTGGTGCGTAACTGCCCGGCAGGTCTGCAGGTGGTGTGCAGGTGTGTCAGGGTGCAGGGTGGGTGGTTATCTACTGTGGTACGGACAGGACGGACAGGACAGGCAGGACGGGGCGCGCTCGCGCTGTCTGCACAGAGCCTTCGTCCCAGCATTACAGCACGGAGTACGCTCGGCGTACCAGGCAAGACGGCTTGTTGGCCCCCGAGCAGTCAGTCCCTGAGTATCACATCTCGATCACCATCACAACCTTATCTTCTGCTGTCTCTCATCCCAAGTCTCCCCCCCTCTGTTCCCGGTCACCTCTTCACACGTCCTCCCACACCGACTTACCGACTAGGTGAATAGATTGTGTAATATTTACAGCCTGTGTCTAACCCTCGCGCAAATAGTAGATGCCATAGTATCATCATAGCAGATGCAATATTTGGTATTGGTGGTGCTACTCGCTGTGAATGCGGGCGCTCAACCGCCAGGGTGTGTCCCGCCCCGGTCCCTGCATTATCCAGCAACCCCCGCCAACCTTACAGCACCTGCCCTGCCCAGTGCCCAGAGACCAGGTACGGAGGTACATACGTAGTGTACATGCCCGTCGGTACGTACCTCGTCTGCGCGCCCCGGCCCACCTCCCACCTCCAGACTTGGTACTCCCGTACCCTTGTACCTCTGCCCTCCTGCACGCCCCGTGTGGTACTTCGGTCAGCAGCAGCAGGAGAGCACACCACTCACTCACTCACCCACCCACCCCAGCCGGGACATCCCATCGAAGCCCGCCAGCCTCGACCTCGGAGCCTGTGCCCATTTTCCCATCTCCCAGCGGCTTTGGGACTCGGCCAATGTTTTTCTTTTCTCCCCCAGAGCTGCCAATCGATATTAATGTGGTCATATGTGCTATATCATCGCCTGATAAATTCCCCTCTTCGATCTGCGCCAAAAAAGTTCGGGACTGAGCCTTATTATTAGTCGTTGCAGCTGTTGCTCGCGTGCTGGCGCACAACTAACTCTCACACGCCCGAGAGTTTGTTTTCCCCCTTGGTTGTAACTCTCTCATATTACACACAAACCTTCCCTCTCGCAGCCCCGACGACGACACCTCCTCTTCCCTCCTCCTTTCATCACGCTCGTGAGACCGTCGCTGTTGGACCTTGCACCACTCGAGCACCCGCACAAGAGACATTCCACACGCCGCCGACGGGTCTCCTTCACCCATGATACGTCTCAGCCTGTGATGTTTACCTGCTCTCGTCTGTGTCTCTCGTGCCCCTCGTGCTGAGCCCGCCTTTTTTTTTCTGTCGCTCCCGCACCACGATCGATTCCTGTCTCATCCGTCGCTCAGACATTTCACTCGCTTTTGCTCTCACTTGATTGTCTTTACCTGTCTCCATCCTCCTGCTCGTAACCACTCGGTCGACCTCCACACCGGATGATCTGTCTCAGAGTCTGCGTCATCCCCTCGTTTGCATCAAGGTGTCAGTCACCGCCGCGTGACCAAGCCATATTATACAAGGAGCCGCGCCTCTGGTAACCATATACCGGAGGTTACCATTTTGGAACCATCTTCTCAACCACGTACTCTCTTACACGCACACGCCCTTCCAACATGGCGGCCTTCGACACAGCCAGCCCCGCCAGCAGTATCTCAGGAACTCAGAGCGAGCCTCGTTCTACCCTGTCACGGAGACAGAGACCACCGGACATTGATATTACCGCCGCCATGCAGAACAGGATCCCGCTCCGGGCTACCAAGGAGTCCAGGTCGGGCAAGAGGGAGTCGAGACTGGGATTCAGGAGCATCTTCGCCAGGCATCGAGGGTCTAGTGATGGCGATGAGATTAGAGCGGCTCGGAATGTCGCGAGGGCTGGGAAGCGAGACTCGATTACCGTGGACAGGGACGGCAACCCATCTTACGGCTTGCGGCCCACGGCAGCGCAGTCAGAGACGCACCTCGCACCAATGTCAGCTGATGGGCCATTTCTCAGACCCCGGACCTCAACTATCAAGTCTCCAACCTTCATGGCGCCAAGGTCACCACTCGGTCCAGCGGGCAAGAGGCGAGGATCACTTGCCACTTGGGATCCGGTTCCTCTCTTCCAGGCATACCCGCAGGCTGTTCGGACCGCAACTCTGCCAGCCTGTGTCCAAGCGGACAGCCTTCTCCGGGCGCACCAGAAGAGAGAATTGATCAACAACAGCAACATCAACCACCCAGACCTCGGGGACCAGAAGGCCTTGTTCGTGGACATGGCGCGCAAGAAGCACAGGCGTAACAGCTCATCTGTCAAGCTCGACTGGACCACCAAACTGTACGTCCTGGTCACCTCGGGGTATCTGCTGCAGTACAGCGGTGATGGCACTCACGACCGCCTGCCTGAGAAGGTCATCCAGCTGTGCAAAGACTCGGCCGCTTTCGCGAGCGATATCATCCCAGGAAAGCACTGGGTGCTTCAAGTATCTTCCGTGTTCGAAGAGGGAGCTCTCACAAGCCAGGACACCAGGTCATTGTTCGGCAAATTCGGGATGCGGGAGAAGGAGAAGCGCCTGGCCTCCGACATCTTGATGGTCTTTGAGAATGTCGACGACATGGAGGATTGGATGTCTTTCTTGCGAAGGGAAATCGAATCTTTGGGAGGCAAACGGCCTGTGACGGAGACAGGAGCGCCCAAGGAGCACGTGCAACACACTCCACTGAGGACTCACTCAAGTCAAAGGGCACTGGTTGTGAGAGACCCACATAGGTTTGGGTCAGTGACGAGCCCGGAGACGCGATGGGATGCCCCGGTCGCCCTCGATGAGCCAGAGATGCACATCGACGCGACGATGACCGAGTTGCCCCTGGATCGAAGTTTTGATGACAACTCCACCACCAACAGCTTTGTGTCCCAGGACGGGCGGCAGCTCGACGGCCTCCGGGACAGCTCCAACCGGTATTCGTTCACGTCGGCGGCCAGGACAATTGTCACCTCCGACTCATCGCCGTCCAACTCGCCCATTCGCGACAGCTTTGGAAGCCTGATAAGCAACTCAGATGAGCCCACTCCCTTGGCGGAGGAGACCGAGATTCGACGCCGACCCAACGCTGCAGAGATCGAGGACCGACGCCAGTCCTACCGGACCAACAATATGGTGCATGATATAAGCGCCAGCCCGGCGCATAGGGCACACTCGTCCCTGTCATCCATCCAGGAGCCGCCTAACTTCAGCCTCCCGTACGCGGGGACACGTCGCCGTTCCGCAACACATGATGCAGTACACGTCCACAATGCCCACGGCGCATCGGGGCGGCCACCACGAAGGATGCGGCGCCCCCCTCCCTCGGCGCTCGGCTTGTCCAGACCACTGTCGATCGTCGCAGATACTCCCTCCCCATCGAAGCTCTCGCCGACGCCACGGAGCCCTCTCAAGACTGACGACAGCACCGGTGCTTCACAACGTCCAACCTCGCCATCAATGTTTGCAGGCTGGACCCCAGGGAACGCCAAACCCGAGTATGATCTCTCCTCGCGAGCCTCCAGTCGCGGCTCGCTGAGGACGAGCTACCAAGTGTCGGTGCACAACAGCCCGCGCAAGTACGCGAGCATGACCACGCTCCGCCCCGCCGCCGACGACTCCGTATGGGGCGAGGCGCCAAAGTTTGACCTGCCCATCCACGCTGCATTCAGCAGGCCCGCCCTGCGCGACGGGGCCGAGGACCCGGCGGGGATCCCCCGGAGCATGTCTTCGATGGGCACGTACGAGAGCTCCGGCAGGAGCCGGTCCCCCATCATCCGGGCCGCCGCGGCCAAGAAGAGGGCGAGCATGTGCAGCCTCCCCAGCGTCAAGGTGTCCCCGCGCCACCGGTCGGTATCCATGTTCCCCACCACCGCCACCAGCCGGCACCGGGACCTTTCCGCCGACGGCCGGACCCCGTCGCCGCCGTCGCCGTCACCGTCGCCGCACCGCGGGCCGAAGCGGGGATCGGCCATGACGATCCCCGGCTACGCGGGGCAGAAGCGCTCGCGGCCGTCGTCGCCGCGGACCAACAACAACAACAACATCACCCTGATCAACAGGCGCAGCCTCCCGCAGATGCCGCACCTGCACCCGCAGCAGAACTCCCCGCTGCTGCCGCCCCCCGCGCCGCCACCGACCAAGGCGCTGCCGCCGATCCCCCCTCAGGCGAGGAAGAGGAGGTCGTCGAGCATCCCGCCCCGGATGGGGATGAGGACCCCCGCGACGCTGGTCGGAGGGGAGATATGACCGGACGACATTTGAACATGTCCTGGTATTTTTTTTGTTTTTGTTTTCCTGAAAGGAAATACGTATGACTGATATGAATTGAAATGGTGAACGGGGTATGCGACGGAACGGAAATGAAAGCTCGGGAAGGAAGCGCGGGAACTTCCTATACTATACAACATTCGACAGTCATAGCGCCACTGGGTGGTGCGCTTGAACCTCGCTAAATGCGACCTTTTTTTTGTCCTTGTTTCTCCTTTGTCTGGGTTTTCTCCACGGCGGTGTTTTGGGGGCCGGTACGGGAAAAACACGGGAACAAAAAAGGGAAGACTGGTTGGTGGCCAACCGGTCGGGGAGCAAACGGATTTTCTTGGGAACGGGAAACCAGGAACGACGGAAGGCACGGATGGCGTCCCAACGAGTAAGCGCTGTCATGTGCTGATTATTATTTTTTTTCCCTGTCCGAGCCTACATGTGTGTTTTGTTTTGTAAGAGACATGGTGGAGATGGGAAAGATATATGTATCTGGGCGGGATATTAGAGGATACCTGGGCAAGCACGTGCAGCATTTGCCTGGGAGGATAAGGACTTGCTAGCTTAGGTAGCTAGCTATCTATTGATGGTCACAATCACAGCCATAAACTTAAAGGAGGGGTACAGCACAGCGTCTTTTGGTTTGAAGACGGAGAAGGCTAGCTGGATCTGGTGATTTGGACCAAACACGGCCCACGCGCGCTGTTAGTAGTTGGTGCCTGCCTAGGCTTTCCTGTAAGCGAACATTTGACTGGATTATTCTGGCTGATTGGCAAAGTGACCATTTTGATGCTTTGCGAATAACTGTTGAACGGTATCATCATCGGGTTAACTGGCCGGTATTTAGACCAAGTCATGGTCCTCGCTGCCAATGATTCCCACAAGACACCGTCTCGGCCTTCAAAGCTGAGCCTCAAGCTAGCTACCTAGGTACCTAGGCAGGTTAGCTGCCGTCGCTCTCGCTTTAGGCCTTCTCGCCGTCGATTCAGCGGCGCGGGTTCAAATGTTGCTTCTTATGTCCTACCCTCCACTGAGTCTTCAACATTTTTTCGGCCTCTCAATCCTCAATACTCTAAATCATACTTTATTACTCAACCCACCCCTAGACTCTTCCGAGATCTCCACAACCTACACTCAACTCCACGACATCGACACATGTTGACAGCAGCAGTCTACACCCCAGCAGCAACAGATCTCCAGACTGCAAGCAAACAGCCAGCCCAGATCCGAGTCCTAAAACTTACGGACGCCCAAGATGGACGGCTTACTGGAAGAATTTTGTGCACAAGTCATCTTCCAAGGAGTCTGGATGCTCACGATTGTGAGAATCGGTAACTACATCACAAGGCACGAGCAACGGATCATACACGTGATCGTGCGGCTCCAACACCTCTTCCGACTGCCGAAATGCATACGTATTTTCTCCGAGGACGATAGCGGGATACATGATGACGGTATCAAGATTTGTGCTGGGCTTATTACTTACTGCTCTATCATGTCATTTCTCGTGGTAGTAGCGACGCTCCTGGGCGGAGGGGGGATCTGGCGGGGGATCATGCTTCTCACCGCGATCAACGCGCCCTTGTGTATTCTCGCCTGGATTGTTCTTGCTTGCTTGGCCAGAAGGAGGAGGAGGTGGGCTAGGCCATTGAAACGGCCGATCTACAAGACGGAGGAGGAGCAAGGGGTGACCGAGCCAACGGAGGACGGTACAGCCAGGGCTTTGGTCATAGCCCGATCAGAACCTGAACAGCGGAAGCCTTTACGATGGCATACTCATGAACTTTACTTGCCGTTCGTCTGAACAGCGCCAAAAAACTCGTGGCTGAGATAAAGGGGATGCAGAGTCAAGGAATCAAGCACAAGAAGAAAGGTATTATCCAAACGTCATTTCCACACAATTCTTTTGACTCAGCTGTGTGCACAATGCCGGTGCATTCGTGACGTCTAACATCTGTTCAGATCCAGTTCATTTGAGCATCAAAGAGCCCTGTCTTGGGCTTGGGTGCGGCTCCTTCAGATGGGACCTGCGCTGGAGCCTTCCAAGTTTGAACGACAGGTCTTTTCACCGGAGCATTTGGCCCTGGAAGTCCTTCCAAGCTTGTTGTTATCCGGGCACCTGAGGAAGGTCCGCTTGCCTTCAACGTCATCTGACGGTACCCGTGAAGCTCACCCACCCGACAGAATTGAACGCTGGCTGTTGATCGTCAAACTTCGAGGGGGTAAATCACTACGAGGGCTCGTGAGACTGTCAACTAGTGAGGTTGTGAGGTTGTGAGGTGGTGAGGTTGTGAGGTGGTGAGGTTGTGAGGTGGTGAGGTTCTGAGTCATCCTGGGGCAAGATGCATCGGATTGGATTCATATGCAGTCTTGGTGGGCAACTTATGTCTCTCTCGAAGTAGGCACAGAGCCGTCGAATGCTATAGAAATGGTGTAGCCACGATGCTGACGAGGGTGACTAATATTGGAGGTAGGTACCTAGGTAGGTAGTTGTTCGGGTGCAGTTCGTCAGGTCACTAGGTCCTGGCTGCCTGGCCTGCCGTTAGTCGGCGGGCCTGGTGCACCCGCCTAATTGGCGCCAAGAGCAAAATTGCCCCACAAACCTGGGAAGGCAACTCTGCCTTGTGCCTCCCTGCTGCCGCATATTTGGTGTCCAGAGACTTCAGAATTTCGGCCATCACAAAAAAATCCCACCCCACATCAAACGCCAACCGAACACTATCGCCAGTTCAACCACCACACCACCACCCCATACTGCCCAGCCAAACCGCCATCAACCCAGCTACACCGTGAAACTTTGGTCAGGCGCGAATACGATAACACAACCAACATGGCTGCTGTTGCCACAAACAACCCAGCGAGGTAAGCTGTCTGCCCGTCCCCTGCCGCACAAGTCGCTCATTTGACGACCACCGCACCGCACCTGCAACCGCACCATGTGTGTGCGTGTGTCTGTCTGTCTGTCCCCGAGGAGCCAGCCCCCCCTTGCTAACATCACGAAAAACCACAGGGACTGGGCCGACGACGATGACAACGAAGAAGTCCCCTCGACCGCGCTCCCCAGCGACGAGACGATCCAGAACCGCGACGGCACAAAGACCATCATCTCGTACCACCTCAACGAGAACGGCCAGACGGTCAAGACCACCCGCCGCATCCGCCTCATCACCCACCGCGAGGTCGTCAACCCGCGCGTCGCCGAGCGCAAGAAGTGGTCCAAGTTCGGCCTCTCGGGCAACGACCCCGCCGGCCCGGCCCCGGACACCACCTCGGTCGGCGAGAACATCATCTTCCGGCCCTCGGCCAACTGGAAGCAGGAGGCCAAGGACGAGAGCAAGGACCCCAACGCCCAGAGCATGAAGGACAAGCTCAAGGACAAGAAGGTCAAGTGCCGAATCTGCTCCCAGGAGCACTTCACCGCCCGCTGCCCCTACAAGGAGACCATGGCCCCCGTCGGCGAGGCCGCCGCCGGCGACGTCGCCGCGGGCATGGGCGACGACCCCGCGGCGGGTGCGGCTGCGGGCGGTGCCGGCGCCGGCAAGAAGGGCTCGTATGTCCCCCCCGCGCTGCGGAACGGCGGCGCCCGGGGCGAGGGCGAGAGGATGGGCGGCGGCAAGTTTGGCGAGCGGGACGACTTTGCCACGCTGCGTGTCACGAACGTATGTTTTTTTTTTGTTTCCTCTTCCTTCTTCACCCCGTCCCTGACGGACTCTGCTCGGTCCTCACATCGTACATGCAAACAAATGTGCTGACAAACCCATCTTCCCAGGTCTCCGAGATGGCAGAGGAGCAAGAGCTCCGCGACATGTTCGAGCGCTTCGGCCGGGTCACGCGCGTGTTCCTGGCCAAGGACAGGGAGACGGGCCGCGCCAAGGGCTTCGCCTTCATCAGCTTCGCCGACAGGACCGACGCCGAGAGGGCGTGCGGCAAGATGGACGGCTTCGGTTTCAAGCACCTTATCCTCAAGGTCGAGTTTGCCAAGAAGGCTGCTTAGGTCGGTGCTTTGTGCTAGGGGGCTGGCAGATGGGAGCTGTCGGCAAGGGTTAGACTGCATGATGACATAGGTCTTGAAAATGGATTATTTGACCGGTTTCGGGCCTCGAATATTGTTTTGATGCTACGTGGTGTACGGTGAGAGAACGCGCTAGAGGTCAGGTCAGCTGGGGGCCTGGTGTCAGGCATGAGGTTATTGGCAGGGCCTGGCACGATAGAAGAGTCGACTGGCAGTTACGACTTGTACGGCTGCGGTAACAGGGTACAATCTGGACCATAAGGCCAAGTTTGCGACATTATCAGGCGACGTTGGAACAAGCCGTTGAAAATGGACCCCATGGTTTCAAGGATAGATTGTGCATTGGTGCTTATCGTTGTGAATTCAATGATCGGCCTCATATCAGCCCCTCCACTACTAGATATTATCTTGTAGCATGTTCCTGCTGCTACCGTCTACTATGACCGCCCATACCCTCTTCCTCCAACCCTCCCCAATTCTGCGTCCTCCAGCACACTGGCTGTAACCGTGGATATCTCTGGTAAAATAAGCAAAAATCTCAACTCCGGACGTTGACATAGGAAAAGGCGGCCCTTCCATGAGGGCCGAAAATGTGGTGAGGCCTGGGTTCAAGAACCCAGCCGACGACGACTTTTGACCAGTCCAAGCCCTCTCTTTCTCCCCCCCCCCCCGCCCCCGCCTTCTTCTCGGTGATTGTGCTGGTCATGATCGTAGCCTCGTAAAAGCCATAATAACAACAGTGGGGAATCAAGATGAACAGAAACCAAGTAAGGAAAAGGAAAAAGAAAGCAGAACATGACTGACAGGTAAAAGGAAAAAGAATGAGTGGAGGGGGATTTCTTGTCCCGAGAGACGTCAGTCAAAACAGAGACATAGGAGAAGCATGCCGGTGGGTAATTCGGGAAGGTTTCGCGGTGTGTGTGTGTAGATGTGTCCCAGCAGAATATTGTCGCTGAACAGAACAACACACACACACACACACACCCAGCCCCCAACACCATCACACCAGAAGAAGACAAACCAAACTTCAACCACAACACTCAAAAACAAACCACCTCACTCACCCACTCACGCAGCAGCCTCAGCCTCCCCCTCCCCCTCCTTCTTGGCCCCCTCGCCCTCCCCCTCCCCAGCCGCCTCCTTCTCAGCAAGCTCCTTCTCCCGCCTGAGCCTCTCCTCCAGCCGCCGCTGCTTGTCCGCGGCCCGCATCCGGCGCTTCTCCTCCGCCTCGGCCTTGAGCTTGTCGTTCTTGGCGCGGAACAGGTAGCCCACGGAGCTGACGACGCGCCACGTGAGCTTCAGCCCGTTGGTGTTGTGCGCGAAGCCTTCTTTAAAGTGCTGCTTGGCCGCGCCCCAGTTGGCCCGCGCCTGCGTGCTGCGCTTCTTGGTCTTGTAGGCGCGCTCTTTCCGCTGCGCGTCGCGGAGCCGCACCGACGCCCGCTGCCGGTTGTTGACGAGGAGCATCTCCGTGCCCGAGGTGCCGGGGCGCTGGGGCTCTGCCGCGCCTGCTGCGCCTGAGTCCGAGGAGGGGGGTTGGCTGCCTTCTTCGCTTGAGCCTGTCTTGGGGGTCTCGCGGGCCATTTCTGGTTTGGTCTTGGTGAAGATACCCATCAGGGGTGGTTTCTTGGGTCTTGCTTCTTGGTTCCTTTTTATAAAGTTTTCGGATGGGGTGTCGGGTGTCGATTGTTTTCCCTCCTTTTTTTCTTTTCTATTCCAAGGTGGCCCCTCGTTGGTGAGGTGGTATTATGATCAATGTCGCAGGTCGGTCCCGAGGTTTTTGGCCCCAAGGTTTTTGGGCGGGCGGATCGGCGTCTCAGGAGGTGCTGGATGGGATGGATGGGATATGTTTGTCTCTGGACAACGTCGTTGCTCCTTGTCACAGAGGGGAAAATAGATGAAGAGGCGAAGCACGATGTTATACCACTAGTATAGGTCGTATCGTGGCGGCTATATTCTTGCCCCTAGCGAGAGCAACAAGAAACAATGGCAGGACGACGCAACGTATTACCGTCTGTCTGTATGGATGTATCGCAAAGCACGAACGCAAAAGGAGAAGTTCGAGACGAGAGGATATAAAAAAAGGAAGGGACTTTTCCAGAGGGACAGGAACAGGCGGGCAATGGGTCCCCTGATATCCGATCAAACAACTCCATCATGCCTCGATGGTATATTGTGACTCACCTATTGACCGCTCCCCTTCGTTCGTAGCCCCCCTCTGGTGCTTGCTTGATCTTCCTCTCTGTACGCGCGACGCTGGGGTCAGGGGCGGGCACGCGCTGGGCCCTGGGACCTTGTGTGGGGCGCGACCGCGTTTGACTGCACGAGGAGAGAGGGAGAGAAGCCAGAAGAACACACTGGACTGTCTATCTTGGCCTGGTGGTCGCTAATTCCCGAGTTTATGCGTCGACTGCTGGGGGTGGGGTGGGATGGGATGGCAGGACAGAAGGGGACCACATATAGGCCAGGGAGGCTCGTGATATTGGCCATGGCCCTCATCACAGCACAGCAGAGCAAAGGGAGAGAGACCCTTTTTTGCCTTTCCGGTTGATGTGGGCCACTCGACCCTTCTTCCCTGCCTGCTCCTGCAGCCGTTCCAGCCCAGCCCGGTCCAGTCGTCGTCCCATCGAGAACCCCTGCTCAAGCTTCTCATACCCTGGGCTCCACCATGTCGAGTCGCGCTGATCGCGGTTGTGTGGTTGCTGGTCGGCAGGTCGGTCGTGGTGGAGCCTCCTCTTGTTGACATGGGCAGCCAGAAGCGGGAAGAGGGCAAGAGGGCTAGGAGAGAGCATGAACGTTCCCAATCAAACGCGTGCCACGTCGGGCGCTTCTGGATGGGAACACCCCTGTCGCCGCGGCCGCCCGCTATATCTGGCATGTGTGAAGGACTAAAAAGGACCAGCCCTGCCCGGGTGGCCTCTACCTTGGGCCTCGTAAACGCTCTTCATGGGTACGGTATCTTTCTGTTTTAGGTTTCACTGACAAGCACGTCTGTCAGGTCTGTGTGGCTTTCTGCCAGTCGTTGAGTCTGCTTGCCGCTGGCATGAGACTGACTGGCTGCAGTGCATGCAGCGACGGGGTTGAAAAATGGTCGTGGCAGCATGCAGATGGTCAATGGCGCCTCGGCCTCCAGTAATTGACTGACATTCGTGCCCTATGCACCATATAGGACCGGTCTGGCATCGCACTAGAAAGATTTTCCAAATGAGCTCGCAAAAATCCCAATAGTGTCCATGCGTCTTGTCGTCCCAAAAGACTGCGTGAAGCAAAGTCGACAGAGCCTCCCTGCCCAGGTGCTCGGTCCGATCTGCACGCAGGATCATATATATTGTGGGCCAGATCTAAGACCACGTTTATGAAGGTGAAGACCCTGCAGATCGACTTCTAGAAGGTGTGCATTTTTCCTTCACCACAGCACCAGGGGAAGAAGACGTCATCCCCGGGGCGTTGGGCCGAACACGGCCGTCCGTTCCGTGCTTGACCCGGTCGGGACGCTCAAGCCTTGACGGCGGCGCGGCCGAGTCAAGCTCTCCCCTGGCGCACCTCACCCCCTGCTGCGTAGGCCCCGCTCTGCAATATTTGAACCTCTGCTCATTACCGTCCTCAATGCAGGGTCGTGATTTACACTCTGTATAATGTGTGTTGCCCGGTGCTCTCGTCAAAACCCCAAGCAGGCAAATCATGCTCGTTACCAAGCGGTACATGTATATAAACAGGTGGTTTATTCTTCCTCTAGTCGGCCGAATAATTGCAGGATGGATTGGAGTAGACTTGGGCCATTTTTGCAGACTCTTCTCGCCAGTCTGTAGGGCCGTCACTAGACTGGATAATGCACAACGAGCCGATTCAGATGTATGGTATTGCTATCCGATGAGCGATTTGTAACATGGCATCTTGGCACGTCTTACGCAGTCACGTTATCGTGACGGGGTAGTCGATTTCAAAGGCCGCAAGGTTGCTTGTTATAAGTTTTGCAAAATTGCTGTCCACCCTGGGCATTCCTCATCAGTGGCTTAAGGTGACATAACCCCCTTTTGATTGAAACCTTTTTGAATCAGAACGTACCATTCTGAACGATTAGTTTGAGATAACCTTAGCCAACCGAGTCGAATACCAGTCAACTGATCTTGGTCGATGGGAAAAGCCTCGATGCCGCTCTGGACATTCCAAGGTTACTGACCCATCCCGCAACTGTCGCCCACGTCAACTGGTGTTAGAATATAGATCCAGGTGTCAGCTGTATGATGCCTATATCGAGGCATTCTATGTCTAATCAGCCAAACCATCTTATGGTGGCAGTATGAACGCGTATTCATGCACTATGCTATTATATCTTTTCGGGTGGATTCTTCTAAAGATTGATTAACAAGCAAAGCTAGCTGAATGTTTTGCAAAAGATATCTCAGAAAGGTCACTGGAGGGCAAATCTTTCGCCTGATGGGATTCTTTGTGGTTTTTGTCGAGACAATAGAAGATGTCTTTACGGTCTTGATAGACGTGGACGAATCCGGAGGGTTTAATTCATGCTAAGAACAAACGTTGCAAATTTCCACTGAAAAGAACCACGACTCTTTGTCTCAACATGAGTGGATATATGGGTGCCGCTTAGATAACGAGTCCCGGGTTCAGTTAATCAACGTTCGGGTAGATGGTTCAAAACATTTGGTGATAAATCTACTGGGTTCTACACAATAATATTTAGTCCAACCCCAAAGAGGACAGCACGAGATGAGTGGGAACAACATGTTGCCGAATACGCCCGTGAGTCTATGTATATACACAGCTTTTGTCACCCCCATTAATCCCAAGCACATTATAAACAATAGGGCAGGAGCTACCCTAGGGCAGTGAGGCTAACGTATGGTTTTTATACCACAGGGACCGAAGCTGAAACAGTTCAAGGATGGAAATTTCGGAAACATCGAGTTCCTGCAGGGGATGGGCAGCGGCAACCATAGCCATGTTTGGAGGGTCACGATCGACGGGGACCTGTATGCGCTCAAATTGTTCAGGAAAATCAGGGCCAGAGAGGAAAACTTCTTCACTGAAGATAAACTCCAGAGTTTCAATTTCAGCCGGCAACTTCTGGATGACCAGCTCACGCCGTTCAACTGCGAGGCGCGGGCATATGGCCGGTTACACGAGACAGGCAATGAGGACCTGGCCTGGAAGTGCTATGGCTGGATTGCCTTGGACGAGGCGACCTACGGCCAGGCCGTGTGGGATGTGATCGGGCTGAAACGCTATGAGTGGTTCGCTTATACGTTCCAGTCTGACGAGCAGGTTGCCGACAGGGAGTTGTGGCCCATCTACGCCATGGTAAAGGAGTTCTTCCCCGCTGAAGCTATTCAGGCACCTCCTATCGACCCCGACAGGGTCCACGACATGGCCGCGGCTGTCAACACCTTGCACAGGATCGGCATTACGCACCAGGACATCCAGGACAGGAATTACGTCGACTGCCGGTTCATGGACTTCAGCACATCCTGGACCGTGCCCAATGTCCGGCTGGACCGCCAGCTCGGGTGGGACGACAAGGACCAGATCGACCAAGTCGATACCATCGATTATGTCATGTTTGACAACATGTGGAGTCAGTGCCGCCATTGTGCTTTTACCAGTCACCTTTTATGTTTTTTCATGTCACAGGAAGCATCACTAAATAATTCGTATCGAGTTGCTGACACAAATTAGAGGTGTGGAACGAAGCCCACCCAGACAGGCAATGCGATTATCGCTTTACGCTCAGAGAACAGACCCGCTGGGTGACAAGGACACCAGACAGCGACTCTTCCGCGGGCTCGAAAGAGGAGGAACCAATCCCGAAAATGGAAAGCTTCGTCAACGATTCTCAAATCTACCTCCCTTCGTCGTACGACTGGCAGAATGGGACCCACCCAGGCCCTCTCAAGCCACTCATTCTCGACCCAGCACCACCACCGAATCCAACGGGCGTCACAGGCGACGGTGCACCGGTGACGTCCGGGGGTTCAGATTCGAGGCCGGATCCCAGACTCCCCCGGTTCGCAATGACTTGGTACTGGTCCGCCTCTGGCCACCCTCCGCCGCCGCCGCCGCCGCCGAGGCAGGGGGTTATCGGCCGCGCGAAGCTCAGGGAGATCAGGAAGTATTCCGCCGACATCGTAAGCGAGAGCAGGAGATTGAAAGCCAGCTGCGACGCGATAGAAAGCCTCGTGCCTAGAGCACAGAGCATCATCAACACCATCGACCTGGACATTTTTAACGGCGGCTCTGTGGTGGATGTTTCAGATCCCTAGGACGACTTCTTCCCGAACTGTCTCGTTGATAGCTTGTCGGATGATGGCGGTAGGGTCAAAGACGACCACGACGAAAATGAAGGGCAAGAACTCGAAGAGCGGCCGCGGAAGCCTCAAGATGACGGACCACACTTTCATGATTAGTGGGCAAGGAGAACGTCAGCTTTGTATGCATCTGCTATTGATCACATCAGCTAGTCCCTTCACTTTACAGTACCATTCAATTCTTTTGTGACCAAACTTAGATTTGGCAATCACGAGTTGGCACTGAGTTAGAACTCTACAATCAGTGGATGAGCTGGAGGAATATTGGAAAGGCTTTCATAATGTTTGGTGGTGACTGAATTCTTCAAGGAGCTGTAGGAAGTTCTGTAGATGATGCAGTGCTGAATATGAATCAATAAAAGAATTGGCCTTCCTCTGCCGCCTGCGGGCCGGGACACTAGCAACAAGATCCCCCGTGCGAATTCACCCTGCACGCCGGGCTTCAGGCTCAGCAGGGCTCAGCATTCAGCGCAGCTGAAAGTCCCTCAGAGTATGAAATGTTGAAGGGGTGGTATGAAAGCGATACCATTAGCTTAAGTAAGTGTAGCGTACGGATTTCGTGCATTAGTGATTACCTCTATTGTTGGGGCACGTATGTCTTGCACATTGCAGATGATGTATGTAGTCCGAGTACCTGTTGGATGTTCTCTGCAGGATCCGAGCCTGGTGCCAGTCCCACAGACGTAGAGGCGAGGCCACATCACCTGGGAATTATTCCACGAGCCAGGCAGTCTGCGCGGATTGGTGACGACCAAGCCAAATTATTCACCAGCCTCAACTCCAGCAACTTCCAATGCCAAGTTGGACTGTCTTAACACCGGCTGTTGTAAGGATATAAATGTTGCTCATCTCAGCACCCACCTCGCTCCGGATATCAACTAGATTTTTGGGTTGAAGGCCACAAGGATCCTCGCCCTCTTTCCTCTTCGAAGGTTTAGGTAAGATCAGACCACATAAAATCGACTGAAGCAGTAGTTGGCATCAGTCCGCAGGTAAAATGCAAGCAAACTAAGGAACCATAGACTGGCGATTTTCCGACTGCTGCCAGTGTGGCGCATCAGTCCAGATATCTTGGTCTGTCAGACATCCACGCCCACTGGCGGCAAACAAGCATCAGCTCAGGCGACGTCGCCCACAAGCCTTTGAGATACCCTCTAGCGCCATCGACGTCAATCCGGCGTGCATCCCAGAGGACATAGCCCCACCGCCTCAGCTCGTCCGGCACGTACCCGCCAAAGAGGTTCGAGTACCTCCCGCCCCACAGAAGAGTCCAGGCGAGCGGCGGCGCGCCGGCATCGTCGCCCGCAAACGACATGGCCTGGTCCCTCTCTTCGGCACGGTCCCGGTCATTGGGTTGGCGGTACCGCCGAGACACATGGGTTGCGGGATCCGTGGCCTCCTCGACAAAGTCGCCTGAGTCGCCTCCGGCCTGTAGGGATCTGGTCATCAAGTCCAGTCGCTCGTCATGTGTCACAGCCTTTATCATTTTCAGGGCCAGATCTAGGCCTCCGTGTGCGATGGTGCCGGTTAGAAAGTCTGCGCTTAGGAGTTAGATGATGGGTCCATGAAGTGTGCGTACACCAGCGGCCGTATTGGTTTACATATGTTCGGTGCATGACACCCAGCCACAT
This sequence comes from Diaporthe batatas, assembly GCF_019321695.1. Classification (NCBI taxonomy): domain Eukaryota; kingdom Fungi; phylum Ascomycota; class Sordariomycetes; order Diaporthales; family Diaporthaceae; genus Diaporthe; species Diaporthe batatas. The sequence goes on from NW_025408550.1 coordinate 1,105,940, forward strand.
AATATTTGTGGCGGTTGAAGCTTGGGAAATATGAAAATACACACACATGGGGTGGACAGGGACTTACCGTCGTACTCTTCGTCAAGAGGAAAGACCAAGCCCTCGAGCTCAGACTCATCTTGATCATCAAACTTGGGGTCGTGCTCATTCAGATCCCACTCCACATCTTGCACCACTTCTTCGTACTTCGCCTTGACGAAGGCGTAGATTGTGCACACCTCTTCGGCCTCCCAAGGCTCAAGACCGAGGTTGCAGAAGATGAGCTCATTGATGTCCACGCGGCCGAATTTCTCGTAGTGGGAATCGCAGAAGAGGTGGCATAAAGTCTCGAAGCGGTAGCAGGCACGCATCACACGTGTTTTCTCTGTCCTTGTCAGGGCTTCTTCTTCGCCCCCGAGGGGTTGGGGTTGAGCAATCCGCGGCGCCGGGCCGGAGCGGTAGTTAGCGAGCGCCCAGCAGACGAATTGAGTTGCCAGAGGGCTGACAGTCGACTGGTGGAACGAGGCCATTGAACGAATTTCTTCAAAAGAACATTTCTCAAATATTTGCCTGGGAGTAATACATGACAAACGCCAGGCGAGATATGAACTGAGGAAGTCAGTGACATTGGTGTTGGGTTCCGTAGGCGGGCCGATCCTAGATGGATGGGAACTGAAAGCAGCGTAGACGTCTACAAACACATCCTCGGTTGTCTCTTTTAGGAGGGCTTGAAAGAGAATGGATTTGCGGTGAAGCAGATATTGGGCATGGAAGACGGGCGAGGCGTGGACGAGCCGGCTCAGCGTCGCCAGATCGGGCATGATCAGGAGCACCGCCGTCCTCAGATCGGCTGGCAGGCCCTCCAGGGTGGGCGAGCCTACACCGTCAGGTGCATGCTGGATCACTGGATGGTTTTGAGGTTCTAGTGGTGGGCAGGTCATCCTCAGTGATCCTGCGAGATGGAAGTCGAGCTTGGTCGATGTCGGTGGAGGGACTTGGTAACATGGTAGTGGTCCAAGGTGACACCTTATCTATCCCCAGGACAATCCTGAGTCGTGAGGTGACAGAAGATTCGAAGAGCGATTGGCTATGTCATCGAATTCCTGATGTTTGATCGAAAATAATGGAAATTCAGTCAACGTTGAGAAGAAATCAATGTAAGCGATGGTTGTTGGTGATAAAACTAGCAAGTGAGCCGAGCCAATGAGCGCTCTTCCGGCAACATTATCGTAGAGACGATATATGGACCGTTTCGTATAATTGACAGGTCAAAAGCCTAGGGACTCACCTGGGGATATATAAATTACTACCTGGGTGTTGGTTGGACTTCTAAGTTACGATCGCAAGGGACGATGTGGTGGATGTTGATACTTCATTCAATGTTCCGTGCCCATCAATCAGATGGGTCACCTATATGCAGGTGTCTAGGCTAACTAATCCCCCCCCAAATACATCTAAAGACACACAACAAGAAAATAACATGAAGCATAATGTATTATATCTATGGCCCAAATTCATTCATTCTATCCCATAACATTAGAAAATGCAGTTTAACCCCTAAACACCAGTTGACACATTCTTTCACGCCTTCTTCTTGCCCTTCTTGGGCATGCGGACCAACCAGTAGAGGAACAGGGCAGCGACGATATTGAAGACAATGTAGACCATGCCGATGCCAAAGTCGCGCCACCTGTTGTCAAAGCTGGAGCTGATGGAGGCCAGGAAGGCGTTGGTGTTCTCGACGGAGCAGAACGAGCAGTCGGCGGTGGCGGTGGGGTTCTCGAGGTACCCGCCCGCGGCGCTGATGTAGTCGGACATGTACGCCGCGCAGGTCTGGTTGGCCGGCGGGTCGAAGTGGACGTACTCGTTCGAGGAGCACCTGACGGCCGTGTTGGCCAGGCCCGTGGACAGGACGGACGAGATGAGGTACGTGAAGGGCGAGACGCGGTACATGAAGATCCAGAAGCGGGGCATGGCGTCGGGCGTGGCGAGGACGCCGCAGAACAGCAGGCACATCATGAAGAGGACGTTGGCGAGGTTGCCGCCCATCTCGGCCGTGTCGGTGATGGCGATGCAGGCGTTGGCGAAGGTGCAGGTGAAGATGAGGAACTGCCAGAACAGGAGCCACATGAGGACGCCGCGCTCGTGCTTCTGGTCCGGGTTGCCGTTGCCGTCGAAGCCGACCGGGTAGTAGACGCAGATGAACATGAACACCGACATGAGCGAGTTCCACGGGATCTCGGTGACGATCTGCGACAGCATGAAGACCTTCCAGCTGTAGGTCTTGGAGGGCCGCTCCCGCACCTCGTAGAGGCTGCGCTGGATGACAAAGTGCGGCATCTGCTGCTGCACCAGCTGACCGAAGATGGAAAGGATCTGGAAGATGGCAAACATTTGGTTCTGCAGGCCCTGGATGGTCAGGGGCGCGTTCAGGAAGACCAGACCGATAAAGAGGGCGACCGAGCAGCAGAGGATGAACTTGGAGTAGATGTACGAGGGTGTGCGCCAGTACTGCTGGAAGACACGGTGGGTGACGATCAGGAACTGGTTCCACAGGGGGGCGGCGAATTCGCGGTGGGCTAACTGGGCGTCCTCGGTGCTGGCTGGGCTCTCGACCTTGAGGCGCTCGAGCTCGGCCTGGACGTCTCGGTACTCGGGGCTTGCCTTCCACGCCTCGGGCCAGTCGACGTCGGACGACGTGCCGGGTGCTGCACCGATGGCGGAGAGCATCCACTCGGCCGGGTTCTCGCCTTCCGGGCACTTGGGGGCTCCGTTCCTGTTGAAGTAGTCGATAAGAGTCTGGGAGTTCTTGCCGATGTCGCCAAAGTACACGGTCCTGCCGCCCTTTGCCAGGAACAACAGGCGGTCGAAGCGCTGGAACAACATAGCAGACGGCTGGTGGATGGTACACAGGATCGACTGGCCGGCCTTGGAGAGCTTCTCGAGCAGGTCGAGAATGGCCCAGGAGGTCTGAGAATCCAAGCCAGAGGTGGGCTCGTCGACGAAGAGAAGCAGGGGAGGCTTGGCGGCCAGTTCGACACCGATGGAAAGTCTCTTGCGTTGCTCAACGTTCAGACCCTCGCCGAGGATTCCCACAACGGCGTCAGCGTATTCCTGCATGCCCAGGAGTTCAATAACCTTGTCCACGTAAGCGAGCTTCTCGGCCCTGGGGGTGCTGGCAGGCTGGCGGAGCAAGGCGCTGAAGTTCAACGCCTCACGGACGGTACTGGTTTCGAGGTGCAGGTCTTGCTGTTGGACGTAGCCGGTTTTGCGCTGGAACGAGGAGTCACGGATCTTGCCGTCGACCAACATCTCTCCGGTGATAACGCCCACAGAGACACGGTCCGCGAGGACATCCAGGAGGGTGGTCTTTCCGGCTCCAGAAACGCCCATGAGTGCCGTGAGGGTACCGGGCTTGACCCACCCGTCGACGTTGTTGAGGATGCGACGAGTCTCGGTCTTGATCTTGACGTCGTAGCAGACCTTGCTCCAGTGGAAGACGCTGGTGGAGCCCTGGATGGCCGCATCGTTAGAGGGAACGTCGCTCTCCTTGTCGAGGACGGGGATAGGACCAGAAAGGGAGCCCTCGACGTCGGCTTGCACCTTGGCCGGGGGGGTCACACCACGACGGAAGACGAGAACCTCTCCCTTGGACTTCTTGGCTGCGATGTACTCGGTGGCCGCGAGGTAGAGCGCATGAAGGGCAATGACGAAGGCGATGAGGATGCCGATGTTGCGCCACTTGTGGGAGTTGAAGTACTTGTACTGGGAGTTGATGTATGCGTCACCGCTGACAAAGGTTGCGCCAGGAACAGAGCCAACTGAGGAGCACACCATGTTGGAAATCGTGGCGTTCTCGTAACCGGGTACAGCTGGGCTGGGCACAAAGCTGTCACACTGATAGTCACGGTTGTGGAACTCGTTGATCATGAGCTGCAGAATGGGATTCCAAGTTAGCTTCGGAATTCCAGTCAGATGGTGATGGCACCCGAATTCTCGACTTACCGATTCAAATCCATATCCCACAGGATCCAAATAGTTGATCCAACGGCACCAGCCAAGCATATAGTCGACCGGGACGACGAAACCAGTGAAGATGACGAGGGCGAGCATCAAGACCGATGCTGGGACCATGGCTTGGGACAATGTGCGTGACAGCGAGGCACTGCTTCACGTTAGTTTTAAGTGAGATGAGTAGGGCACGGGTAAACTCACATTGACCTGAACAGGCCGGACATCGAGAGGACCATCAGGAAGGTGGTGAAGAGGAAGAAGAAGAAGTTGCCAGGGTCTCTGTTCAGGTTGGTCATGAAATAGATGATCAGATCGTAGAATATGGTGTTCGTGATCTTGTACGGCATATCCACCAGAACAGACGAGAGCGCCTCAGCCGAAGCGTGGTAGAAGGCATACCGCCTCTGCTTCTCGATAATCGGCCGTTGAGAGTACTGCGTGAGGATTTCGAGGGCGCTGGAGAAGGCGTTGGCGAGGATAGCGACGAAGAGGACAGCAGAGCGACTATAGAAGGAGGAAGTCGTTTCCGGGAGATTGTAGAACAGAGAAGACATGATGAGCGCGGTTGCAGAATTGGCCGTGAGCGCAAATATCGTCAAACCGGGGCTGCCTTTCAAGAGCTTGAATCCACGCCAGATGCACAGTTTGACCTGCTGGCCGTAGGAGAGAATAAACGGAGACTTCAGGCGCTGGCTCTTGGCCTGAACCGTCTGCTTCTGGTTTCGGAATGCCTCGGCGTCAGCACCATCGAGGGGGTGGTCAGCCTTGTACTGCTCGATCTGCGCCTTCAGGGCCTTGTTTTCCTTGCTGGCCTCCCAGGCCGCAGCAAACTCGTCAGGGGTCCTGGGCACGCGGTTCTCAAATCCAGGGCGGACCACGCGCTCACTCGGGGCTGTCATCGAGGTCAGGAAGTCAGGCGTTGTCTGACGGGCGGGACACTCGAATCCCAGGTTGACAAAGTAATCCTTGGCGTCGGTGGTACGGCCGAAGAAGATCTGTCGCCCTTCGTACAAGACGGCAACCTTGTCGAAAAGATCATATGCCGTCTGGGGAGCCTGGTAAATGGACACGGCACATGTCTGGCGGAACAGGTCCGACTGCAGGCGGAGCGTCTTGCAGAACTCGACGGCATTGGCCGAGTCGAGACCTCTGGTGGAGTTGTCCCAGCATTGCAAGGGGGCGTTGGACAGCGTTGCCTCGGCAATAGTGACACGCTTGCGCTCACCTCCTGATACACCACGGATGTAGTTGTCACCAACCCGGGTGTTCACCGTGTGGCTGATACCGTACATGGCCATGACCACGTCCCGGAGATGGTCGCAGTACTGGTCGGCCGTGACCCCAGGGGGCAGGGTCCGAGGGCAGCGGGCCCGGGAGGCGAAGGTGAGGGTGTCGCCCACGGACAGCTGGGGGTAGTGGACGTCGACCTCGGCGGTGTAGATGGCGTCGCCGGCGTGGTGGTCGTGGAGCTCCTTGGCAGAGATACCCTGGTAGTTGAAGTAGGCCCGCTCGTCCGTGTAGATACCGTTCATCTCACCCGAAATGGCCTTGAGGAAGGTGGAGCAGCCAGATCCCGGGGGGCCCAGGACGACAAGCATCTCACCGGCCTCGACCACGCCGTTGAAGTTTCGGAGGATGTCGATGCGGCGCTGGGAGCCTCTTTTCGAGACGAGGTTGCGGGCGAGGGTGGGCAGCTCGAGCCACACGTTGCCGACATCCTTTTGGTAGTCCGTCTCCTGGCCGTACCCGAAGACGTTCAGGTTCTCGTAACAGAAACCAGCAGTTCGGTATCCGGATCCGTGCTCATTTGTGACATTTGCGATCGTCCTCGCCCATGTGCGTGCGCTGAACTTCTTGCCGTTGGGGTTGAGTGGTGAGTCCGGGTCATCGCTCCCGAACAGGGCCGACTGGTCAACTCCATTGGTGGCGACTGAGTGGCGGGTGTATTCTCGGGCGAGCTCCTGGACAATAGATTGTCGGCGATCCATCTCGGTGTCGTTTCCCTCGTCGTCCGTCATCGATGATGAGCCGTTCCCATCTTGTCCCGCAAAGGACCTGCTCTCTTGAGAGCGTATTGTGGCTTCATGGTCGACAAAGGTCCGTTGGCTGCCGACCGGGGACTGGCTCTCCTTCTCGTTGTATGGTGAAGACATGTTGTCGATTAGTATAGTTGATGTTGGGATATATGTGGGGGGGTTCGGCTGATGCAGTGGCAGCAAGTAAATCTTGCTATCCTGTAAAGAGGGCCAATATGGTTAGTCTTTGGTCATTGGGTCTGTGAGGACCACCTGGCTCGGTAAGGCTCACCACTTGACATCAACCTGTTGCTGTGTTTGATGATTAATTACAAGTAGCTGTAGAGCCGCCAGTCTATACACAATAGTTAATTAAGGAGATGATGCAACCACGCAGTGTTGATATATGAGTGGACAAGATACTGAAACATGGTATGATGACTGAAGAGAGTCCATGCCATTTGAATATATACATGTGTGTCAGCCTAGACCCTTATTACGATTTCTCTGCGAAAAACAATGCGCGGCACCGAGCAAGTTCCGTGACGGCAACAACAAAGTCTCCAGGCTGACGGGGTCCATCGCTTATCCGGCCCTGTAGGGTTGTGCAGTGTAAACAACGTGGGCCACCTGTCAATCTGCTATCACCGCAGACATCTGGAAGCCCGGGGCTTCCGTACCCACATCATGGCCCAAAATTCGCATGTCGGCCTGGGGCGGGCTAGGCTGGATCGAGCAATCATCTCCCGGATAGAGTGTAGTAGAGTCTTCGATGTCGTCGAGGGATGATCGCCGGGAGATGCGGCTGGCCTTGGCAGCGAAGATCATCCTGCAGCGCATTATTAAGTCCGTGACGTTTGGCCCAAACCCTGTTGCGTGGGTCCGCTCAACCGGGCCCGGCGAAGACACCGGGAACGCGTAGTTTTTTCCGAAGAGTCCCTATGCCCCCCCTCCCAGACCCCCCTGATCTCCCAAAATCCTAACCTGCATTCGACTGACCCTGGGTATAAAAGTTTATAGTACGCTCAGCCTTCAAATGTTTCATTCACAGGATGGAATCGGTTGGGTGTCTATTTCAAACTATGTAATCGCAAGTCTTGCTACTTCAATAATGGACCCTAATAATTTGCTGGGAATAAACGACTCGCTCGGCTGCTGCAGGTGGCACGATGTGTACCCATGAGGGCTTAGTCGGTTCAGATATTGTGCACCACATGGCGGCCCAGGTGCTTCAAATATTTAGATAGACTACCTCGTCTATCATCGTGAGTCCACTTGGATAGATTAGGCTAGGACCTCGCTTCCGAAGGTTCAGATCGTCCCAATGTGCCGTGCCATGCCATGCGCGATAGATCTTGGGGAACATGGCCTGATCGACTGCCCAGGAGCCCAGGAGCCCAGGAGCCCAGGAGCCCAGGTGACACCGCAACCACCACGAGTAGTGCCCCTCACGGATGTCATAAATCTCGTCATCCTCCCCCGTCCTCAAACTCTCAGGAAACCCAGTCCCAGTCCCGCCGCTGCCCTCGCACCAGAGCCAAGATCCGCCAGCCCGCCAGCCCGCGCCAGCGCCCGCCCTACCGGTACCGTTACCGGTACGCACATGGCTTGCCACATGGAGCACGACATCCCGACTCGGCGGGAAGAACCCCCCCACCCCCTGCAGACACGACACGACGGCCACGAACATGTTCGTCCCGCTCCAGATACATATCAATCGGACTCCGCACTCCCTACGCGCACGCCGGGGCCAGCGTGCACACCGCCGTGCCGTTCGTCGAGACGACGCTGCTCCCCCGGGGGTAAGGGGAGTTGGAGTCGGCCGGGCGCGGGTGGGGTGGGGCCAAGGGCGGGGGCCAAGGCGATGCGGGCGGTGCTTAGGCCAGGCCCGGGGTCCGTCGGTGGCAAACGAAGCGCCGACGGGGCGGGCTGTACTCAGTTGCCCGGGCGGGCGGGCTCGGGCTTTGGCACACCACACCAGTCTCGGTTCTCGGCATGTGGGGACGGGGTTTTACACGGGTACTGTCCCATGTTAGACGGCAGCATCTCAGGGCCCGTCGTGACTAATTAACTATGATGTGCTCCTGTGAGCGGAGCAGAGGAGAAGGACTGTAAGTGTATTGTTTATGCGTGTGTGTTCACTCATCATCAATACGAGCCAGATAGATCTTTGACTCGTTGTCACATGCCTGCGCAGTGGCCACCGCGACCCCTTCACCTAGTCTGTACTCCCCCTACTCCCCTATCCCATCACCGTCCTCGACAAGGCCTGGGCCTATCCAGGGGCATGATCCACTCCGGGATCGAAGATTCTGCTTGCCAATTACCTAGCAACCAGGCGGTGACTATGGTCCTCCCGAACGACGACCAGAAAAACCCATGACGGCCCCCATCCATGTATGGGTCCTGGTTCAGGGGGGGAGGGACGGCAGGGGTGAATAGGGTTCACGTTGGCACGAGGCGGACTACGGACTATTGCTCGAAAGTTAAAGCCGGTCAAATCGGGCTGAAGAAAAGACCAGGATTTCTAATCAGGCGGGTTGTAACCCAGGCAACTTTAAAACCGCCCTGCAATGTCAGCACCCGACACATATGCGAATACGCTCTTCCAGATGTCATCATCGCAAGTGCTGTCCGCAGGCTGAGCAGGGTACCCTTGGGTAGGTGCCGTGAAGGAGGTCAACTGTCATCTGGGTCCTTATCTAAGTTGACCCTAGCACAGCCACGCATAGAGACACAGTCGAAAGAGTCGGGAAGTCTTTGGGGTAGTACTTCCCAACTCCGCTCCAGCCTTGCGCACTTCCTTCACAGGGACACATATTTTCATTTACACCAGGTCTCACAGCCTTCTCTGTACGGCCAAGAGGCTGAGCCCACGTGGGCAGTCTTCTCACATTGTTATTGGCATTCATTTTCTTTTTTTTTTTTAAAAAAAAACCCCCCTCGGTCTTTGATGAGTGTTATCACTGTGTGAAGAGACCGTACGCGTTCGGGATGTACACACATTAAAAACGAAACCACTTACACCGCTTGAGCAGTCCGCGCACACCTTATGAGACAGGAGACACTCATATGGATCAATGCCACTCGAGTGACCTGATGGGCTCAAGAATAAAAATAAAAGGAAAAGGACACGGACAAGAAAACACACAATTATCCTGCCGCCCTCGAGAGCAGACATTATCCATGTGTACGTACAAAGCAGCATTTGTTGGCAATTTCCTCGTACGATGACGACGCTATGCTCGCTGCCCTAGGAATCCGGCGCCAGTAGTAACGGTCGGCATTGAGTTCTTGACAGAAGCCAAGGCCTTGCTTGTGTGTTGTCAGCCCGCTTCCCTGTTGAGGCCTGTCAAACACTCCCCAACACGAACGTCTTCCAAACACTTGAGCACTTGTTTGCAGGCATGGAGGTGAGACGACACCCACAACAGCGCGACCAAGCCTCCCTTTCCTCTCGAAATGGCCGAGACGTGCTGTCACCACCAGAACCCCATCATCTCTCAATGGGCCTAGTCGGCTCTCGACCAGCTGGCCGGCCCACTGGCATCATTAATAAACACTTCTTCGATCCACTGCCCCTTTCTACACTTACTCACTACAACTACCGTGGCAGTGCCAGCAAACCACTCCCGGGCATACATTTGTCAGCGTGTACATTTTCTGGCCTCTATGACGCACATCAGCGACGTACACACACACACACACACACACACACAAACGGGGCACACACCACACACACTGTGACACACACACAGAGAGGTTTGGCTTCTACCCCTACACGTCCGAAGATATACACCAGCATTGCGCCTTCACACAGTGGTAAACACCCAAGAAAACACAAACACACACACAGACATAATTCACCCGCACTAGTCAAGCCCGCCTCCTATTCACCCCCTCCGCCAGCCAGCCAGCCAGCCAGCCAAGCAACCCAAGCCCCCGTCCAGTCCCACCTTCCCGGGGTCAACCAACAGGCACGGGAAAGTGACTCGCGCAACCGCGAGTCGGCCCATACAAAAAAAACACAACGTCCGTCATTCGAACCCCGAGACAAGACCTTCGAGTCGCGCATCCATCTCAAAAGAAGAGGAAAGAAAGGAAAAAAAAACATATATACCCCTATCTACCGATATCAGTACGTAGGCCAAGAAATCTAAGCCCGAGTTCTTGTTTGGCCTATCATTGAGGGTGCTGGCGTATGGCGTATATAATCTGTACATGGGTACGGTACTGTGGTATGGTATAGTTGACCATACATACTTAGTAATACTGTTTATTATCATATCACTAGTCCACTCCCAAGAGACCAACGGACCAACAGACACCCGCAGACTATCTCGTGCAACACACATGGGTACACAAACACACGTGCATGCACGGTACGTACCGACATACCCAAAAACCCCAGCCCCGGGCCCCGGCAGCACATCCAACCAAGACCCACTTTCAGCCGAGCAGCGAATGCCAGACCCGAGCCCGACCGACTACAACGAACTGAGAAACCAGGCAGCGCGCGCGGCTTTTGCCGTGCTCCTCCGTCCGTAGTTCACGTTACGTAGGATATCAATCGATGCTGCCCACATACAGGCAAAAATCTCATCCCACACAGGTTACAATAAAAAGAGAAGCCGTTCGGCGCGCAGAACCTTGAGGAACAATCCAATTGCTTGCTTGAATTCTCTATGTCCAAGGCAATCCCTGCGTCGCGCCACGTCCCGCCACTGGCACGTCCCAATCGGCGCGCGCGCCATCTCTGTCCCGCGCGCCATCTCATCTCTTTCCTTTTTATTTCTTGTTCTCTCCTCCCCCTTGCCTCGCATCCGGGAGAATCAAAAGGCGCCAACAGTAACCAGCACAACCCTTCCTTTCCCTTGTTATCCTGAGTTTGCTAGCTGCGAGCGGGCCGAGGTTGTCCGTATACGTATTCGTATTTGCCAGTCGCCAGGCGGCTGGCTTGCTGGATGGATCTGATGTGATGGGACTTATGCAGCTCTCGCTTGCTGTTGCAACGCCGTTCTCTACCGCGCAAGAAGGGGCGTTGGCCGTGAGGCACCGTAATTGCCCCCTTACCATAATAAACAATGTTCCGTCCTGCCCAGGCAATCCTAGGGCTCAGTTGTTGCCTGTCAAACGCCAGTGCCCGCATCTAAATCCGTGATCATCGCCGCCGTTCGTCATTCCAGGCCGATTCTCTCCTGAGACGGGAAGCGCTAGGCCGAGTCTTGTATGTTCTCCGTTCCCAGGCTTCCCAATTCTACGTCGAATAGGCCTCGATGCGCCAGGCAGCCTGAGATCGTGGCTCTCGCTGGCTCCCAGTGCTGTGTAACCTGGGGTCCTCCCTCTGATCGACTGGTACTGTGAAGACGATGGCCGGAAGCCAGTTCGCGGACTATACAGGATCCTTTCCCTCCCAATGATTGCAAAGTTAGTTGGAGTTCCCAGAAACACTAGTACCCATTTTGGAGCCGCGCACTAGCGCGGAGAGACATGTCTTAGAAGAAAGAACAGCTCGGTCGTTCTCAATTCGCCTTGGCGCCGCTTCATAAGAGGGACGGACTCCCGAAGGAGCCAGGGGAAGTTCAGCTCACCGTCATCCAGTCCTCCAGCCGCTGCAGCCGATCGTCCAGCGAGTCGAACCTCTGGCCCAGATCCCGCTGCAACCCTTCCATCTTCTGGTGGAGCCCATTGACGCCCTCCAGTATGCGCTGGAGGACATCCGTGACCTCTGCTCGCGCCGCCCGCGGGGGCCCCGCCGCATCGCCTGCCTGCCCGCCCCGTATCGGGATCTCGCCCCCGGGGTTCCCCTCGTCTGCCGCCGGGGGCTCTCTCTTGGGCTCGGGATGTGTGGCGTCGGCGTCGACTGCGTCTTGCTCGTGCGCCGATCGTGGTCGCTTCGCTGGCGGATAGGGTAGGTCGTGTGCCGAAGCCCTCTTGTTGCTGACGCTATCGCCATGGTGTTGTGATGATGATGGTGGCCGCGGCGTCACCGCGGCTGGGACTTGGCGAGAGAACAAGGGCGTACGCGGCGTTGCCGACGATGCCGAAGGGGTCTGGTCCGGTGTCTGGGGCAAGGGCGAGGCCAAGATGTGTTGCATCTTCATGCCGCCGCCGCCGCCGCCGCCGCCGCTGCTTATGGATCTCTGGTGCTGGTGCGAGTGGGGACCATGGTGGGCGGGGGTTGGCTGGCGCAGTGCGGGCTGCAGCTCGGGCTGCAAGGGCGTGACGAGGTGGATGGAGCCGGGTGCTGCGGTCCTCAGCATGCGATACACCTCGAGGCCCTCCTCATCCAGGGCGTGGGCATCCTCAACAACGCGGATGATCTGCTCCCTCAGGGCTGGCTGAACCATTGGGTTGCGCATGTGGAATCGCCACTGGATGATACGCGTGGCAAAGCGTGCAGCCCAGGTCTCGTCGGTGCGCGGGCCGTGGGCCTCCTCGTATCGCGACTTGTTCATGTAGACGGGCTTGTTGAGCTCGGCCACGAGCTGCACGAGCAGGTGCTGCAGCCTGGACTTGGTAGAGTCAGGCGAGTCTGAGTGCGAGGACCGGGAGCGTTCGGGCTGCTGCTGGCCGGCCTCCCTCTGGGCGAGCATCAGGCCGCGGACCACACGCTCGAGGGACTCGCCATCCGGGCAGGGCCCTCTGTCCAGGCGGGCATGGGCTGGCGTGCCGTAGCAGGTGTTGAACTCGCGGGCGAGGTTGTCCTGGAACAGGCGGAGGAGCTCCTCGTCCGGGTCGCCCTCCTTGATGCAGGGGTCGAACTCGTGGAGGTGAAGGAAGAGCTGGAGCAGGTAGATGGTCTGGACGAGGATGATGGTGTCGAGGCTCTCGTCAGGCACCGGATAGCGAGGCTCGGTGAGGGCGGCGACGACGTCTTCGTCGACGCGCCATTGGATCTGCAGGCACCAGTACGACGAGAGGCCAGGTATTCGCGCCCAAGTGTCCGCGACGGTATTGCCCCTCATCTCAAGGTGGCAGGGCAGGAGGGAGAGCGGGCAGGAGGGCCGGAGACGGCCGGACTGGTACGGTAAGACGGAGGTTCAGGCGTGAGGCAGGGTACGGCCAGAGCAGAGCAGAGCAAAGAGGGTGGGGTGGGTGGTGTTGACGTTGGTGGAGGGGCAGGAGTGGGAGGAGGAGGAGGACGAAGGGGTACGGCGGGAGAAAACGAGCGACTTGAGCTATGGCAGCTGCCGGCAGAGAGAGTGTGGTGCTGACGATGGGCAGGGCCAGGGACCGGCTGGGGTGAAGCAGACAACGACAGGCAGGTGCATCCGGCAAGCTGTTGCTGCTGGATGGGCAGGGGTGAGGCAGAGAGGGAGGGAAAGGAAGCCAAGCCAAGGCAAGGCAAGGCAAGGCTGGGGTGGTGAAGACTCGGGTTGGGGGTCAGTCAGGTGAGAAGTTGACTGGGGTGACGAGAAAAAAAGAGGAGTAAGCTGTGCCAGTGCCTGTGCCAGTGCCTGTGCCAGTGCCAGTGCCAGTGCTTGTGCCTGTGCCTGGCAGTGCGCGTCTGTCTGTCTGCCCGCTGAGTTTTCTCTCTCTCACACACTCTCTCTCACGGGTCGCCTCTCCCTTCTCTCTTCTCTCCTGACTTTGAATTTGTTTTCCTTTTTTTCCCCTCCTCTTACAGGGTCAATTGGGATCTGGACCTGGTGGTGCGCCTCGCATTGGGCAGGGAAAATTGTCAAAGTGTACCGAGTACCACGCGTGCACGGTAGATGCTGTACACCGGTCAGGCCCGTGAGGTGGGAGGAGCAACTCGGGCAATTGATCGGCGCCTGGATGTGGGTGTAGTGGGTGTGCATGCGGGTGGCTGTTTCCTCTCTCCCAAAGCCGCTGCCCTGGCATGGCATGGCAAGCCTGGGAACCCGGGCAGGAAGGGAAAGGTTTCCCGCTCTGGGCTGGGCTGGGCTGGGCTAGGGGGAACGGCCCGCCCCTTCCCGCTGTGAAACAGGGTTGGCAGCCGTTGCTTTACCTCTTGCTCGCCTTTTGTCTCGTTCTTTCTTTCTGTATTTGTATCTCTTTCTTCACGATTGAATCCTCAACCACCTCCTTTCCATCCTGCCATCAGACGACTAACAGCCGTCTGATGGTTTTCCTTTCATCTCCCCTTCTCGCACCGGACCACTACAAACAGCACCAAGTCATCAATGATCCAAGGTCAAACAAAGTGTTGAGGACCCGCACCCACTTTTTGGCTGCCGCGTGTTCAGAGTGGGTTCAAATGAACAGCCCTCTTGACTGACTACCTACTTGCTCACTTGACGAGGCCATCTGCACATCCATCCCATACCAACCGAAGAACAAAGCACATATACCAGCCCAGGTATAGCAGACGTCACGTTCATGCATCCGTGCGGCATCCGAGTCTCTGTCATGTCAATCTTGGAACCCTCTGCCTGCTCGCAGACCAGGTTGCCGGGGGAAAGGCCCGCGGCATGCCATGTTTTCCCAGGTTGTCACCACGAACTCGTGGTCCGTGTACCGCGCAGAAATGGCTGACTGCAGCCACAGAGCACAAGAGTACAGAACTGACAGAGCAGATCATACATATTCCAGACGCATCCTACGGAAGTCGCAGCACACAAACAGTGCAGCCAGGTGCAGCTGCCTGCCGATTGCCGATTGCCGCCTGCCGTTTGACTGAGGTTCGTGCCTCGATCCACCTGTGCTACGGTTGATAAGGTTGATACGTGGGAAGCTCCACCTACCGGCCTCCCGACACCGAGCCAGCCTAGGACGAGTCCGTGAGCGAGACCCGGGAATGGGCCACCGTGTCAGGTATTCTGAACACTGAGACGATGTCTTCAGCTGGAGGCTGGAGCACAGTGGCAATGTCGAGGTTGGGGACTTCGGGACTTTGCACCACCTACCTGATCCTGATCACCATTAGACGCTGACTTTCACTAGAGCGTGATAACCTTGTAAGGCTTGACCCCAAGTTTCGTGTGAAGTGTGATACTAGTACGGAGTACCATGCAATGTTTGCGCAATTGTTGAGGGCCACCCACAGAGATGAGAGCTCATTGCCCCCACTGGCAGGTGCCGGCCTGATCGGCCTGATCGGCTTCGATGCTTTCCCCGGTCATGTTTCGGGGGCGTGGCACCAGCACCAACTAGGGAGCGACACTGAGTGGCATTATCCAGACCTGCCGTGGATGGTAGGCCCGTGCCCCCAGGGCTCCCATGTCTGCTTCCGACCACCAATTCCCATCTCATGCACCCGGTCACGCCGGCCAGTAGGATGATATGGAAAAATGCGTTGATGCTATTTAGAATATCCCTGACCCCTTGCCGTTTCTTCCACCTTGTCCGGCACTTGTGTTAGCGCGCAACGGCTGCAGAAACTTGAGAAACTCAACGGCGCGGCAACACAGTCCGCAGGCTGGTCACGTGCGTGATGGTTCATAGCAATACTTCAATGTTGTATCGGTAGGTCTATTTTAATTTCTGCCCATCATCTGCACGGCTAATACTTCCAAATCCGTATCCCAAACCAGCCCTGGGAAACAGAGAGGGCGGGCCACGTTGTAGTGGTTTGGTTTCTGATCCCAATACATATAAAATGCATGTGGAGCCTTCATATAGTAGAAAATGCCCAAGACCCAGCGTTCAAAAAAAAAATACAATACCAATAACAGTGCAGAGAGAAGGGCCTGTTGTAGTTGGCCTCTTCATAACCCTGCCCTAGAAGCCAGGTCTGTGAAAACTGCCTAGGTACCTAGGTACCTAGGTACCGTAGGGCTCCCTATGGGGTTTCTACAGACCGCTTGCAGCCGACTACAGTCTGGCGACCCACAAAAAGAATGCACTACCTTCTTCACTTGGGAGTGTCTTGGAAGGAAAAGGAGGTTCTTGAAGGGCTTTCTGGTTTTTAGAATTTCTCTGGCCTTGAATAAAGGTACTATAATACTTTACAGCGGCCGCCAGCCTGTAGTGGGTTCGAGACTGTTTTGAAGCTGAAGGAGACGTCTTGAAGCCCAAGGGGACGGTCTCGTAACTGTTTTCATAAACCCCATAGGGAGCGCTATGGTAGGTACCTAGGTACTTCCTTGGAACCTAGGTAGGTAGCCAAACCTCCTTGCGCGCCCCACGAGCTTTCAATTTCAAATCTTCACCCCAGTTTTCAACGTGCCCGCCGTAGATCTGGGATTACCAACCATCCCCAGGTCTCTGCTCCCATGGTTCAGTTTCGATGGCAGGCCCTCTTTAGGCCTGCTCCTTTCCATCGCGTGGGGCAGCAGATTCAACAACAGCGACAGCGACAGCAGCCAGTTCTTCGCGAGACTTTGAGTCGCGTCTCCTCCGCCTTAAACCCCTGTGGACTCCTATCTACCCCAGCACGTGACGCTCTGCGTGTAGAGAATCCCAAGCCCTTAACACAAAGGCCAAAGCCAGCTGTTCTGAACTACAGCATCAAAAGCAGCGCAGGGGCTTCGAGTAACAAGGTTGGAAGAGATGTCAAGATACGGGGAGGCCATGAAACGCCTTGTTCTGATGGCCCCCAGCTCTCTCCTGAGCAGGCAAATGTGGTCGCCCTCGCCGCGAGCGGCCGCAACATATTCTACACGGGCTCAGCAGGATGTGGCAAGTCAACCGTTCTACGCGCTATCGTGAAGCGCCTGAAGCAAATGGACAAGTGTGTTGTGGTTCTGGCTCCAACCGGCAGGGCCGCCCTTGCGGTCGGCGGGATGACCACCTGGTCCTTCGCCGGGTGGACTCCGAACTCGCACAAGCGCGGCATCGAGGAGCTCAAGGCAAAGGCTAGGAGCAAGAAGAACATGGCGGTGAGGAGGCGGCTCCGGGAGACTGACGTCGTCATCATTGACGAGATCAGCATGGTTGAGAACCTGCACTTTGAACGCCTCGACCAGGTCATGAGGGCGGCGCGGCACAGGCGCAGGTACCAGGCCGAGCACCTGCCGTTCGGCGGGGTCCAGGTCATAGCCACGGGCGACTTTGCGCAGCTCCCGCCTGTGAAGCCCTTCAGACATTGCATCGACTGCGGTAACGACATGGACTTGGGTGAGGATGACGAAGAGGACGCGGAGGTGTATTCTTGTGGCCAGTGCAAGAGGACATATAATGCCAGCAACCAGTGGGCATTCCGCAGCAAGGCCTGGGAGGAGTGCGGCTTTGAGCACGTCTATCTGGATACAATTCACCGGCAACATGACCCAGCCTTCATCTCCCTGCTGAACAAGTGTCGACTTGGCGAGCCATTTACCCCCGAGGAAGTCGACCTCCTGATGCACCACGAAACAGACACCACAGGAGCTGTCGAGCTCTACCCGACACGGGAAGAAGTCCGCCTCGTGAACGAGAGAGAATATAATAAGCTGGACACAAAGGCATATTCGTTCCGGTGCCGCGATACCTTTGTCTGGAACAAGAGGAAGCACCCGCATCTGTGGAGCAAGGGGGAGAAGCACGCAGATGGGTCATTGAAGGCGCTCGACGAACATTCCATGAATCGCCTCGTGGAGCTCAAATGCGGGATGCCCGTCGTCCTGTTGGTCAATCTCAGCATGAATAAGCGGCTCTGCAACGGCAGCCAGGGCATCATTGTCGGATGGACAGCATTAGATGTGAAGGGAGAGGAAATGATATACACGGGCTCTGGCTCGGATGGACACGCGGCACTCAAAGAACGCGAGATAAAGGCGTACAAGAACAACATGGACCATTCCAAGTGGCCCATAGTCCGTTTTAGCAACGGTGTCATGTGCACGATCGGACCCCAGTGCCAGGTCGACGAGCTGGGGTACGACAAGCCCTATTCTCTGATGTGCCGCACACAGCTGCCCCTGACGCCGGCCTGGGCGCTCAGCATTCACAAGGCACAGGGGATGACACTGGACAGGGTCAGGGTTGACGTGTCCAAGGCGTTCGCCGATGGCCAGGTATACGTTGCGCTGTCACGCGCCACAAGCTTGCAGGGCCTCGAGATACTGGGCGGTGCCAGGGGCCTTGAGCTGCAGATGCGTGCGAACGACGAGGTTGTCTCATTCTATAAGCACAAGTTCGGGCGATAGGGCGAGAGAGACCTGCAAGAAGAACAAGGGAATGTAACAACAGTACCAATACTATCGTGTTGAGACATCAATTATGTTTTCAACAAATGTCAAGTCCGCGGGGTGAGGCGATTAACAAACTACCTAGGCAGCAGAGAAGCAACGTGACATAATTTGGTCCTTAATTCTCCTCACTCTCATTCAACCACTTATACACGACCCGGGCGTCCTTCCCCCGGTACCTCTCATCCCCCATGGCCTCCTCAAACGCCGCGAGGGTAGGCCGGTCCAGCACGGTGCGCGCGCCCACCATCCCGGCCAGCCGCGACCCCATCCCCAGGACCTTGGCGCACAGCTCGATGCGGAACCCGCCCTCGTACCCGCGGCTGCTGGGGACGCCCTCCTGCACGCCGGGGACGGGGTTGCTGCTGCTGGTGACCCAGCACTGGCCCCCGCTGGCGTTGATGACCTCGGTCAGCAGCGCCGGGTCCAGCCCGGCCTTGACGCCGATGTTGAGCGCCTCCGACGCCGCGAGGGACGTTATCGCGCTCAGGTAGTTGTTGATGATCTTGAAGGCCGTCCCGGCCCCCACGCCGCCGCAGTGGAAGATGCCGGACTCGCTGCCCATGTGCCGGAGGTGGGACCGCGCTGCTGGGAGGGCCGTGGCTGAGGTCGTGGGGTCGGCGCCTACCATGAAGGTCAGCGTGCCCTTCTCCGCGCCCATGGGCCCGCCTGAGACGGGGGCGTCGATGAAGGCCAGGCGGGTGTGGGTGGTGGTGCTGGTGCTGTTGGCTTCTGCGGTTGCTTTTGCGACTTCCTGGATGGTGTCGGTTGTTGGAAGGCACGGTTAGGTCTGGCTGACTAAGCTAACTAACACTTATACTCGCTCCTTCTGAGCGCCGGGAGAGATCGTAGACTTCTCCCTAACATTAATTAACTAACTATTATTTACTTTAATTACTTATTAAGTTATAAGCCTAATATTACTTAATATATCTTTACTTACTTATTTTTATTAATATTCATTAATTTTAAATTATTTTATATTTAAAAATTATTAAAATATAGTTATTATAAGGTTAGATTATTAATATTATTTATACTTTTTAATAAATATTATACTTTTATATAATTTATAATAATTTATTACTTCTACTTTAATTTTTTATACTAACTAATACTAACTTAAAACTATTTAAATTAATTTAAATATTATTTAAAATATTTAACTTTAATTTTAAGCTTAATTTATTATTATTATTTAAGTTTAATTTAAAAGAGAGAACTACCTTAACTAATATACTACTTAGAGTTAAGCTTTTACTTTATTAATTTTAATAAAATTATTATTAATATAAAGGCTAAGCTTATTATTAGTAAAGCTTTATAAAATAATAAAAGTAAAATAATTAAACTTTTATTATACTTTTAAGTACTATTTATTCTAATTTAATAATATATATTATATTATATAAAAGCTTTTATTAATTTAAAAATTTTAAAGGATTATTTTAACTATAATATTAGAAATTTAACTATTTACCTATTTTACTAATTAACTAATTTATATTATAAAAATAGTTCTAATTTATAGGAATATTTTAATTTATTCTATTAATTTTAAATAAAACTTTTATTAAAACTTTAATATTTAATTAGTTTATAATAAAATTTATAAAGTTTTATTTAAAAATAATAAATTAAAGGTTTTTTTATAATATTACTTAATATAATAAATAATATTATTAATAATTTTAATAGCTATAAAATCTTAAAGTTTTCTAATATTAAACTTAAAATATTAAATATTATTACTTATTTAAAAGTTAAGTAATTAAAGGTTTATTATACTTCTACTTTTTAAAAGAGGTTAGTACTAACTAGTACTAAGAAGTCTAGGAAATTCGCACTATTAGGTGCTAACTTTAACTTTTTATTAAAAAAATCTAGCAAAAAGGAATGTATATAATATTATTTTTATAACTTTACCTTTATTAGCTATTTATATATAAATTATAATAAGTTAGTAAAATATAAAAAAGAGTAAAAAAAGGGAAAAAAATAGGTTATTACTAACTAAATAGAAAATAATATAGTAAAAATCTTTAATAATAATAAAGAAAATATAGCGTTTTATACTAATATTTTAATATATATAGTAAAACTTTTATTATTTAAAAATATAAGTAAAATATTATAGATTTTTAATTTAAATACTTTAAAGTATATAATAGAATATATAAAGAACTTTAACTTACTTTAACTATATAGTAGAATAATTATTATTATTAATAGAATTTATTTTATTATAAAAGAAGTTAATATTATAAATATTTTTATAGCTTTTAATAGATTAATTATTAAGAATATTTTTACTAATATATTTTATAATTAAAGATTAAAGAATATCTATTTATTTAGTTAAATTATAGTTTAAAACTAATTTTATTTAAATATTTAAAGGAACAATATTTTCCTATAGCTAAAAATAATAAATTAAAGGTAATATAAATAAGATTTTAAAAGGAATTTTAAAATTTAAATTATTAATAATAAGAATATTAAAGCCCTTTTTTATTATATAAAGAATTTTATAAAGTATTTAAATATAATAATATTAATAAAACCTTTACTTAACAATTATATACTAATATTATATTATTTTAATAAAACTAAAAGTATTTAATTATAAACCCTATAGGTTTATAAAGTCTATTTAATAATATTTAAAACTATTATTAAAATAGAAATTAAAGTATTATTTAAAATTATTTATTTAGATTTTTAAAATGCTTTTAATAAGATTATTAAAGGGTTTTAATACTTTATACTATTTATTAATAATTTTATAAGGTATTATTAGGTCTTTTTATTAAAAGAATTATATTTTATAATTATTAAAAACTTTTAATAATAATAAAAATATAATTTAATATAAAAGTTAAAATGTTTACTTTTAATAATAGGTAAATATATTAATAAAATTATAGTTAACTTATTTTATTAATAAAAGTTATTTATTAGAAATTCTTATTATATTATTATAAATTAAATAAAATACCTAAATAATATATATAAATAGTTATTATTAATATTAAAGCTATAATTTATAATAAAATATTTTTATATTTTAGTCTAAATATATTATATATTTAATTTACCTTTATAATTATAAATTATATTTAATATTATTATATTAAATTATACCTTTTAAAATATTATATAAAAGAAATCTAATATTGAATACTTTTAGTCTTATTTTATTCTTATTATATTTATATTTTTATAAAGCCTATAAGCTAGAAATAAAATTAATAAATTAAATTAAAAGGTATACTTTATTAAATTTAAAATAAATAAAAATTTAATTTTATATTTATATATATTGCTCTATAAAGTTATTATTATTACTATAAATAACTATATATAATAAAAGAAATATTAACCTATAATTATATAGTTAATTAGAATTTAATTAAAATAGCTATTAAATTAATAAAATAATTTTTAATTAGTTATAAATTTACCTTTTATTATCTTTATAATTACTTATAATATTATTTAAACTAGTTATTAAACACTCTTTAAATACTAGTTTAAAAGACTATTATATATAACCTTTATAAAAGCAAGAATTAATACTTAATATATAGAAACTAATTTAGCATTAATTAGTATAAACTTTAACTCTTTTAACTTAATACTAACTAATATTAATTTTAATTTAAATAATTTAATATTAATAAATACTAACTTTAATAATAATAATTTAAATAATCTAATTACTATAATTATTAAATTTATTATATACTTATTAATACTAACTAATATTAACTATAATAAATTATTTATTATTACTATTATATTTTAGTAATTTAAGATAATAATATTTTATAAAACTATATATAAACTTTAAAGAGTTTTAAAAGTTAGACTAGCTTATTATTATAAAAAAGAAATTACACTTTTTAAAACTATAGAAATTTAAGTAGAAGTTTCTACTTATTATAATTAATATATTATTAACTTTTAATAAATATATATAAAAATATAATATTAAGGAAATTTTATTTAATATAAAGTCTATTTAGTTATTTAAAAATTTATATAAATTTATAAAATTAATTATAATAATACCTATAATTTAATTACTTAATATAAAATATTAAGAATTATTATTTAAATTACCTTTATAATTAAAATAAATTTTAATAATTTAATATTAAAATTATATATTTTATAAATACTTAAAATATAATATTTATATATATCTACTATTTAAATATTAAATATTATTTAAAATATTATATTTAAAATTCTTTAAACTTTATATAACTTAAAATAATTAAAATAAAATAGTTTAATAAATTATATAATAAACTTATTAAATTCTATAATTAAGCTATATTTAATTTATATATTTTTAAATAATAATATTATTATTACTATTTATATTAATAATATTTTAGTTATTAATTATTTTAATAATATTATTAAGTTTAAGGTAATCCTTTTAAATAAATTTAAATATATTAATATAGGCTTTTATTAGTATTTTTAACCTTAAAATTTATTAAATTAAAGCTAAAATCTTTATTTTTAATAAGGCTATACTAAATATATATTTTAATAATTTAATATATTTAATAATAATAATTACTATACCTAATAGATTTAAACTTATTTTTAAAATAAAAGAAAGATAATAACATTTTTATTAACTTTATAATATATTAGTTTTTATTAGTTTAATAAACTTTTTAATAATAAATATAAAAGTTAATCTTACCTTTTAATAACTACTATTTTAATATTTAATATTAATTTAATAGAATAATATTTTACTATTAATAAAAGTATTTTTATTATATTAAGTAGACTTTAAATTATTAAATATTTTATTTTAAAATATTATACCTATAAAATTTAATATATATAGTAATATTTTATATAATATAAACTTAAATAATTTAAAAATATTTAAAGGTTAGGTTTAGCTTTTAATAAATTATTTATTACTTA
Organism: Diaporthe batatas; assembly: GCF_019321695.1. Classification (NCBI taxonomy): domain Eukaryota; kingdom Fungi; phylum Ascomycota; class Sordariomycetes; order Diaporthales; family Diaporthaceae; genus Diaporthe; species Diaporthe batatas. The sequence continues at coordinate 1,128,984 of NW_025408550.1, forward strand.
GTTATTAAAATATTAATTAATAGTTATTAAATTAATTTATAAAATTAAATATATAGTTTATTTATTTATATCCTTTTATTTATACTAAATAATTTAAATATTATAAGATTTAAAGATTTTATATATTAAGTATTTATTTATATTTTATATTAATAATTAACTTATATTAAACTTTATTTAAAATATTAAAATTACTATTTATTTAAAGTATATAACTATTTATTATTATTTTATTTAAAAAATATTAAAAGTATTTATAATATTAAATATATTTTATTTATAAAGAATTTTATAAATATTTATATAAAAGTGTTTTTAAACCTATATTATTAAGTTTTTATTATTTATTAAATTTATTATTTATTTAATTTTAATAAATTTAAAACTTAATATTAATAGGTATTAATAAAATAATAAAAGGAAGTTTAATAATAGGTTTATTAGTTTAATAATTAAAATATTATATTATTTATATATTTTAAATATTTTTTATAATAATAATATTATTAATAAATAAAGGGTATATTAGAAGGTATAGTTGGGTTTAGCTAATTAAGTTAACTAATACTTATACCTGCTTTTTTTAAGCGCTGGGAGAGATTATAGACTTTTCCCTAATATTAATTAACTAACTATTGTTTGCTTTAATTGCTCATCATCGGTCTCGATCGTGCCGCATTCCATGATGAGCTTTTGGGGTGGTCCGGGCTCGGATGCTGTTTGTGGTGGTGGTGGCGAGGCTGCGCCGGCGAGGATGCCCGTCTGGGGGTCTAGGTAGACTGCCTTGACTGCGTGGGAGTTGGGGAGCATGGTGATCACCGTGTTCTAGTGAAATTGGACTGTGAGCAGCGATGGTTTCGAAGGGACTGACCCTCGGGATCTAAGTGGTCTTTGACGAGGGCGACTCACAGCTGCTCTTGCCGCGTCGAAGCCGTTCTCCACGATCTCGACGGGCCCCTTGCCCGCCGTCTCGGCTTTGAATCGGCTCAGGGCCTCTTTGCTAACGTCGCAGATGAGTAGGGTCTTTGTAGAGTCCAGGCCATTTCGTAGATTCTTTGCCATCGGATATCCCATCACCCCGATGCCTGTGGCCAGGTGCGGTCAGCAATTCAAATTTGACTATTCTTTTAGTCGGACTTCGGACCAAGCCACGATCCCCACTTACCGATGAAGGCGACTGTGTTCTCTGGTGAAGAAGTCATGTTGTATCGTGTACTAACACCGCTACTAGAACCGGCCTTGGGAGCTCCAGGGCTTGGTGAGGTTCGTGTGCGAATTTTGGACGGGTTTAATTTACTAAGATTGAGATGAAGTTGTCTCGGGCATAAACTCTAACAACGCCATCTTTACTCTCCGCATGTGTACTCTCATGCATAGTGACGCGGGCTTATTTCATGCACAGGCGCACCCATTGGACAATCTGCGGCAACACTGGGAGGGGTCGTTTCCCGCACCGCCGTTGGGGAATGCGAATGCTCGGCCACACATCTGGTATTCATAAACTATGCGCTAAGACACAGTGAGGAGAACGGAATTCTGGGCGTGGATGATTACTAAAAGCTAGCAAGATCGTTATATATAGTCCACCTTGAGTCAAAATAGAGGCTTCTAAGGTTTCGGAGACAGACATCTACATGGGTAGTTTGCAGTGGTCTAGTGAGGGGCCGTGGCCACCACCACTTAGGTGGATGAGTTGTCAACTGTGGCGCAGCGTCAGTCTGAGGGAAAATATTAAGGCCATGGAACTCTCCCATGGTCATGGAATAATAACTATAAAGTAATTTCCAGCATCAATCTAAGCGAGAATAGCGAAATAGAGCGTATGGGCCTCAGACCGTCATCGAAGGCAGACCCATGTTCATAATCTGGACGAGTGAGTAAGCTCTCAGTCTTTGAAACATTCGGAAACACCATGATACCAAAAGATTAACGACTGTATTAGCAGATGAAGGGACAGTAACAGCTTCATCTTTCCAAAATCCCCCATCCTGCATCTGCCTTGAGCTCACCCTCAATTCCGACCCCTGGCGCCTGGGCCGTGGGGCTCAGATGTGGCCATCATGCCAGCAGGTCTGCCAAAAAAAAAAAAAAAAACCCACAAAATTCCGGAGACTATTGCGCGTCTAAGTTACGTCCTTAGTTGGTCTCTTCAAGGTCGGCCTGAACCCCCGCCTCCACTCTGCTGACCTCCGCCACCCTGACTGCCGCCTCCTTGTCCTCCACGACCTTCAGCCGCACGACGTTCAGCCTCAAGACGTTCAGCCTCCCGGCGAGCCGCAAGGTTCTGAGGACATTGGGCGAACGCGTAACGCGGCCGTGGTCCTGAGAGCCGGTTAACAGCGGATAAGTCAGGCAGCGGTCACTATGAACCAACCCAAACCAAACGAGCGTCTTCAGTGAACTTTTTGCGCTCTGCTGCTTAGTAGCCGAACAGTTTGAGAAGGCATTGAAGGCTAGCAGTGTAGCCCATCTGCCCGAACAAATTTTAACGAGACTAACTCGCTTGAGCCCGTTGAAGAGCTTCCTGCAGCTATATTTCTGGTGTTAAAATTGCCAAGATGTACTCTTAAAGTTAGCTGCACTGTATGTAATATATCGTAAGCCACGCGCCGTTCAATGTACTTAAACGTTGTCTCTGTTCCACCAGAACTATGCGAGAAACGGAATCCCATATAATCCGCCGATAGATCGCAGAAGAATGCCTAGCTTGACACAATCTCGGGCTCCGGTAAGGGAATACAATTCATTCCAGAAATCTTCCGTCACATCTCTCAGAGTCCGCATGCATATGTGAGATGTGTTTGTGGATTGAGCAAAGCCTCGTGGTATTTTGGCTTCGAACCTCCAGCCCGGCAAGGACAGCGCCACGTCCTCCAGCTCACCGTTACCGTGAAACACTGCCAAAATTCGATAACTATCCGCGTAAATAGCCCCGTGCAGCAAGAATTCGTCAAGGTGTTGGTTTGGACGGCCCATAGGCAAGTTGTAAGCAATGTCGTATGCGTCGTAGACTTCCAAATCCTTTAACCACACTGCTAACACAAGAACGTGTTGTGCCCCCCGACCGATGAACATCTGTCGTCGCTTCATTGCTTTATCCCAGTTGCGAAAGAAGGATATAAGCGGTCCACCACGCCGACTTCTCCAGTTCAAATGATCTGAGAAGGAATCACTATCAAGACCGCGAGCTGGGTTGCGAGGGGTCATGGAGCCGTCACCAGTCCGGAAGGTGCTGTTTAGGTCAGGGTGGGGTGTATCGTGAACTTCAACTCGGAACCCCAGTTGTAGGTTGCATGTATAATTCTGATACCGATTCATCGCCTCGGACTTTCTTCGACGCACATATATATAGCCACAGCGGTAGTCGCGGAATGTGAGAGCAGACAGATTGCAGGATTAAGGAGAGGATGAAATGTCCCTGCATGGGCAGATGGGAACAGAACCGCCTACCCCACGCAGTCACGTGAACTCGTGGTGTTCAACCACTCGAAAGCTGAGTTTATCCTCCACATAGAAACCTTCGTCGTCCTCCACATTATTTATAAAAATAAATGAATAAAAATATATTATATAATATTGAGTTTATAGTCTAATAAATAAAATAAATAAATTCTAACTATTTATATTATTATTAAAAAGAAGTCTATGTTCTCTCCTAACACTTAGAAGGAGCGGGTAATAAGTGCTTATTAGCTTAGTTAGTTAGGCCTAACCGTACCTTCTAACACCCCTGGTGATGCCTTGTAATTAGTGTACAGTATGAAATTAGGGAACAGGCACGTTGCAATGAAAGCGTTGCCCGGCGCCGTTAGCTACATCAAGTAGTGCCAGCCTGCAGTTCTACAATAATACCAGCAACATTTCGTTTGGTGGTTCTGCTGATGGCCGCCCTTGCACAGACAGCATTGGTCCAAAGACCCTTCAAGTTCTTGTGCTGGCTCCAGCATTCCGGCCTCCACACCGTCTCTAATCGCTTGCGCTCAACATTGCCCACCCTCGGCCACCCCGCTTTTCGCAAGAATAGGAGCAGCTACAGCTTCAAGCTCGAGCATGTCAAGGTCTCCGAATGGGGGGATCACCCCGATGCCAGCATGGCTTTTGGGATGAAGAGATCGGGTTTCCATCGCTGGGGTTTTGCGATCTACCGGACAACGTACGACGACGACGCAGCCTGGGACCGCTACCTCGAGATCCTCAAGGTGAGCGCGCTCAGGAGCCTTAAGTTCACAGGTGGCGACGTGCTTCTTGAGCAGTATATGGACTGTAGGTCTACCATCGCACTGCTTCACCATGCCCCCAAGCCCAAATGGGCATGCCCAAGGGCTCATTTCGAGGTACTATCTAACACATAAACCATCAGGGCCAGTTATTTCCGATCCAGTTCGCCTCAAAGGTGCATCAAAGGCTCAGGTACGGCGGCACTTCAAGAACTGGTGCGCAGCGCGCAGCGAGGAGCGTGACGGCCCAGGCGCCACCAACGGCGGGGTCAAACACCTGCCTCGCTTCAAGTACTGTCTTTACGTAGACCGCAAGTGCCTCGACACCCTGGCCAACCTGCCGGCCGATTACTTCGAGCCCCAGTCTCGGCAGAAACTGCACCAGTCTGAAGTGGTAGTCGTGGCGATTGACGGCGCTTTCGACCGCAGGACGCCGCGGTATGATCCGGACCGAGGCTTGCAACCCGAAGTCGAAGGCTGTACGGAGTGGTACGTGGGCTGGCGGTATGAGTATATTGACCGGACCGTAGCCACGTACGACGAGTGTCATGGATTTTCGCTGGACCACCGACCTTACAAACGGCCACCGCTCATCTCGACCTTTGGCCAAAAGTCCATGCCTACCTAGCCTTCCAAAGTTGTCTGTGCGGCACGAGACTAAGGCCATGTGCCCATGTATTGTATTCCCTTTGTACTGTTATTGGCATTGTGATTTTTCTTCTTGGTAAACGGTAGATCTTGATCTATCGTTTACTACTGTAATCAACTTAAGGCGCCCCATACGGTTTGTATGATAGGGAGTTAGAAACGAAACCACCTACTACCGTCATACCTTCAAAATGATATTTCGTTATATATATCAGAGTCTGTGACCGAACTACCTCCAGAATTTCTAGCCTCTGTACCTAGGTAGGCTAACAGATATCTTGGCCGCGGAGCGGACACCCGAGCAGAATTGAAAAGGGTTCGGAACCACAATTTGATTTGGATTCTGATTTCGAGAATCTCACCTAGCTTTTAATCTCCAGATTAACATGATCCATGTTACAACCTTCAGAGAAACCAAAAGGCCCAAGAGCACAGCAAAAGCCAGAAACATTCATTCCCTTCCAGCCACCGCACTTCCTGGCCACGTGGGATGCATCCCGCCGCCGTCTCCCTCGGTTGTCTCGTGGTGCGGGACCAGCTTATGGACACGACAGTCCACGAATGCACCGGAGGTGGCAATCAGCAATGCAAGTTGCGAACCAGAGGCCGAACGGCGGCAGCACGGCCCACGGCGCGCACTTCGCCGGGCACTCGGACTTGTCCCTGGGCTCCAGGGCGGCGGGCTCCGTCTTGTCCGGCTGCTCGCCGAGCTTTGGGTCCAGAGGGTGCGAGTGGTCTGGTGGGAAGGTGATATCGCCGCGCTCGCAGAGGGGTACGATGGTTGTGTTGTGCTCGGCGGCGGGCAGCATGATGTTGGCGATGACTGGGTTGACCAGCTCGGCGAGGTTGCAATCCGCGGGCGCCAGGGTGTGGCAGTCCGCCGTCATGACCGGCGCGCAGTAGTTGAATTTGCAAAGCGCGAGCTCATGGGCTGGGTCTTCAACCGCGGCCATATTGACCGGGACCCGGCCGTCGGGGAAGACGGATGAGATGGGCATGCATACCTCGGTGGTCTCGTGGGTGGTGTGGTCGGCGAGGGGGGCTGCTGTGGCGAGTGCAGCACCCAGAAGTACGGCCTTGATAGAGGAAACCATCGTGTCTGGTTCGTGTTTTGGGGTGTATGATTTTCCGATGATAGCCCTGGAGGATACTGTGAGATGTTGGTGAAAGGTTCAAGTCCAGGGAGCAAGACACTTGGTCGAGGAACCAGCTTTTATGCCCTGAAATGAGTGCTTACCACCGTATGAAGGCGCCATGTATGTCCTCGGACGTATACAGAATAGAAGCGAAACCACTTATGTCCTGAAAGCCTACACTCTCATCTAGCTAACAGTCTGTGTTTGTACTTCATGACGCCGCGCGTTATAGTGCAGCAACGGTGCTTCTGATGGTCTTCCGAAGTATTGCTGTAGACCATGCTTTTTACCCCGTCCGTAACAAGCGGGGTGCCAACTCTCGACACGTACTCGTGTCACCAATCAGTTACTATCATGTGAGTGGTTTCTTTTGGAGCCGAAGGAATAAGCAAAGCGACAAGTTGTCCTAGAGCCGGAGTAACTCCTTCCTTAACACCCTCTTTCCAGGTACGTACAGTACCTCCGATGGTATTTGATATCTATCAATTAATACCCAAATGAGATTTAAAACTTGGACCAATACTTATACAATAAAGATTGTGTCTGATCACTTCAATGTTGGTAATGGAGAAAGATATGCTCATCGTTGCGATACCGCTCCAGGTCAAATCGTTGCTACGCTTCACAAGGTGTATACGACTCTTTGACGCCGTGGTAAAAATCTACTTGGGGTGATTACGCCAAAGGATAAGAAGATCCAACGTGCCATAGCAGACTAGCCCGTGGGCTGCTTGTGTCTACGATTCTAGCCAACGCCGCCGTCAAGACGCTGCTCCTTAGTCTTGTCTGTGCATCACAAGGCTAAGGCCACATATACCTATTATATTTTAACCACTATTATTAACACTATATGTTTTCTAAGCGCTAGGCCTTGAGCACTTACTACTATATGAAGGTCCCACGTATGTCCTCGGACGTATACTAGTACGGAATAGAAGTGAAGCTAGTAGAACGGACTGTCCCGATGTTAGTCTTACTGAACATAATCTGCCAGTGGGCTTGGAAGCTGATATCAGCGCCTGGCTCGAAACCGGAAAAGGTGTTTCTTGGCCGAGGATATGAGCGCCGATGGTCTTGTTGTCATCTTGATTGGGACCTTGTTGCACATGAACTGGACGATCCCTGGATTGGGGTGGCTAAGGCACGTGGACAGCTAAAGACTTGGGGGTTGTGATAAACTGCGTGGTACCTGTAATTGTTTTGGTGGAATGAAAATAAGCCTACAACTTTGCCGTAAAAGTCTGTCCAGATGTCCGCAATTGGAAAGTGCAGATTCGGCATGGCTGCGTGGGTGGTTCCAAGATGCCGGGCAAAGACTATGATGTGAACCTGGGAACTCCTTCCTGTCCCAAGAAAGATCGTTAGACTTCGGGAGAGAAGCCACCCGAGAAGGACAGCTGTTGGGAGACATGATAACAGCGGCCTTGTCAAATCATTCGCCTCGACCCACATCGGAGAAATCTGCCAGTGGACGTCAAGGCGGACGAAATTGCTTCACCAAGCTATCTTTCGGCCAGCCGAGGCTACAGCGGTGGCTCCGTGGGTGTTCATGGTCAGGACCCAACACAACAAGATTCAAGATTGACTGTTCAGTGAAGCACCGAGGCCGCGGGGTGCGGCTCCGTGCTGTGGTGCTGTCGTTGACGAGGCCCACAACGCCAGGTGGATCCATGGCGGTGCAGGCCTGACACTTAGTGCATATGTACCTAGGTACAGTATTGATCTCATGATTCCTGTCCACCTGTGTAGCCACCAGCGAACTGTTGCTTTGAGCGACACGCCTCATGAGTGTAATTAAAATTGAGATATAAATATTTGAAGCTGAAGAGACGAAGACATCCCAAGGATATTTCGTCTGTTGCTGGAGTGGTGTGGTGGTGGTTTCAGGTACCGACTTGGCCGTGTTAGTCGGACAGACGGAAGTTGCCGTCCCCCAGGCACAGAGTTTATAGCCGCCCCAACAAAACGGGTAGAGAAGCATGTGACACTGCGTGACGTGATGACGTTTTGCTCCGCCGGCACGTCCAAGCTCCATCACCCATGGAGTGGCAGGACTAGAACCTGAGAGAATTGTCGCGTTAAAGGAATTATCTAAGACGAACCCCCGTGCCCCCACGGAGAAAAGAACAAGATCATGGAAAAGAATGCATTGTGTGAGGGGTAAATTCGGCTCTAACACCCCGGTCTAATGTAATGCAACGGTATCGACACAGCCTGTTCCTACGGTATGACGATCTCCTGATGAGTGCTACTACACTCGCAGCAAGCCCTGGGTTGCATGCATCGAGTGGGCGAGAGGTACCGGATTATCCGTAAGCCCTGTACCTCTCCGTGATACTCCCACATTCGTTTTGTCCTGGGTTTATTGTGGCCTGCCCAGAGGCAGGAATGCAGAAAGGGCAGATGCGCGTGCGAGACTTGGCCTTCATTAACTAATGCATATCCGGCCAAGCCGCATCGCAGGAAAGCCGCATCCAACCGCGTATTGTTCCTCTGCAGGGGCAGCATGCACAGTACTATGTAATTGGACAGTCATTAAATGCTCGCTAATAGTAAAGAGGGCAGTTGCATAGGCAATATGGCCACGCCTGGGCGCCGTGGCACCTTCCCTGCTTCGTTCGTGGTCTATTATTACGAGCCGAGCGAACCAGCCACGAGTTCCTGCCTTAGCCCGACCTCCCCCTCCTGATCTCACATCATGCCACATGCCTGCGGCTGCCACTGCCACTGTGACTGCCACTCCCACCCTTTAGCCTTACCTCCACCTCCCACCTCCACCTCCCACCTTCCCGACCGTCCGCTCGGTACTTCACCACAACCAAAAACCACCACCCCCCTCTCATGGTCGACCACGGGGAGTAGTTCCTCCCTCCTGTTCTGTTTCCTTCTTCAACGAACGAAACCTCTTGGCATCCCTTGATTTCAACCTCAAGGATGAGCTCTGCTGCGAATCTCCCGGCCGGCGACGGCTCCTTGCGCCAGCGAACTGGTGTGGCCTCACAACCCGCCCTTTCTGCCCAACACTCGCCCTCTAACCACACTCTTGAAAAGGAGTCGCCTCGTCACGATGCCGACCACGACCGTGATTCTCAACAACCTGCCGGACCTGACAAGCCCAACAAGACCTACGGGCGCACTCCAGATGGAATCGGTAGGCCGTTGCCATGCCATCCAATGTCGCCCCATTGCTACCGAGTACTTCGGACGACCTCGGGCTGACCAGTCATCTTGTTTGCTCTAGTTTTCATCGTCCCAACCACCCACGACATGGTCAGCCAGCTCTTGGACCCTCGACAGCCCAAGAACCTCTCCGATGCCGCCGTCCTCGTGATTCTCGCCCTGCACATCCTGCTTGCCTACTTGTTGCCCGCCGAGCTCAAGAAGCCCGTCATGGCCGCCGTCTTCATCTTCTGGAGGGCCTCGTACAACGTTGGCATCGGCGTCTTGCTCCAGGAACAGTCCAACCGTAAGCTGATGGTGACCTGGGCCAAACGCTGGAGGCTGTTTGTGAACCCCTCCACCGGGAAGCAGCCCAGGCCGTGGCTCTACAGGCTGCTCAAGAAGGAGCTTGAGGCAAAGATCCCCGAGGACTATAAGTTCGAGGACGCCCCTCTCGAGTACAATACCTGGCTCGTCTTCCGCCGCCTCGTCGATCTGATTCTGATGTGTGACTTTGTGTCCTACTGCCTCTTCGCCATTGTCTGCGCCCATGTGCCCGACGGTGAATCCACCATGGTCTTTCTGTGTCGCTGGGCTGTAGGCGTCGCATTGTTCGTGTTCAACGTCTGGGTCAAGCTTGATGCACACCGAGTAGTCAAGGACTTCGCCTGGTACTGGGGCGACTTCTTCTACCTCGTCGACCAAGAGCTGACCTTTGACGGCGTCTTTGAGATGGCACCGCATCCCATGTACAGCAGTAAGCACTCACCCCCCAGCGCCCGCTCCGCCCTACGCCCTCCGCCCTCCCAAGGGCACGCCCGGTCCCGGCTTTCTCTTCGCACGCCAGTGCGATGTCCTGTCATTCCCGGTGGCCAGCGCCCCTGGCTGACTATACAAATGCCGTAATCATCCACAAACATGTGGGGCATGCTACCTTGTCAACGTGTGATGGCTAACTCCAGGTGTTACAGTTGGCTATGCCGGATACTACGGTATCTCCGCCATGGCTGCTAGCTATGAGGTCTTGTTCATCTCGATTGCGGCGCATCTGGCCCAGCTCGCGTTTCTGGTTGTGGTCGAGAACCCGCATATCGACAAGACATACAACCCGCCAGCCCCAAGGACCAAGTCGGATTCCGAGCAGGACGCCCCGGCCGAGCCCGTTGATGATGCGTCTAGGGAGGCATTGGCTCCCGTGCACAATCTCATTGGCTTCCGGAACATTGATCTCTTTCGTTCCACGGACTATTCCGTCATCCTGGCCTCCATCTATGTGGCAGTGCTGGCGATTGTCACGCCGTCGACTCCACCTTACCAGGTGCTGTTTTTCTTGCATGCTCTTTTGTGGAAGCTGTGGTTCTGCGTGGGAATCGGCATCCTATTGACCCTGCAGTCAAAGGAGAGGATGATCACCCGCCACTTCGTCAAGTACGGAGAGAGCGCCGGTGAGGCCTGGCGCCAGTGGAAGGGCCTGTACCACTTCAGTATGACTCTCTCCGTGGCGTCTTTTTGCGCCCTCTGCTGGAAGATGTACAGCCTCCCAGAAGACTGGATGCACGGCTGGGTACTGTTGAGGCACGTCATTGGCATCAGTCTCATCGCCCTCCAGATCTGGACATTCGTGAGTGTCTATGACACGCTTGGCGAGTTTGGCTGGTTCTATGGCGACTTCTTCTTTGACCACAAGGCGAAGCTGACCTACAACTCCATCTACCGGTTCCTGAACAACCCAGAGCGCATAATAGGACTGGCGGGTCTCTGGGGCGCGGCAGTGATCACATGGAGCAGGTCAGTCGCGTTGTTCGCGCTCCTAAGTCAGATCCTCACCATGGGGCACATTGAATTTGTCGAGAGACCGCACATGCACAAGGTGTATGGGTCTGGGAATCTGCGGGAGGAGGCCGGGCTTACCAAGTTCATCAAGAACTCGCTTCCTCCCCCAGTCAAGGGCTGGTCGTCCAGCGTGGACAAGGTCCTGGATGAGACGAGGAACTTTGTCGACGATGTCATCACCACTGCCGGCCCGATGCTTGCCAGTGGGGTATCCAGCATCGCTCGCGACACGACTGCGCTGTTCAACAAGTACCCGGCCCGGCTGACCATCACGCGAATCCCGCCCGACCTGGCTGGCCGCAACCCCGAGGACTACTCGGTGAGCTTTGCTGGCACCCCTGCCGTGTCTCCTGTTGGTGAGAGGGCAACTGGCAAGGAGAGTCTCACGGCGCGGGTGAACAAGGACTTCAAGACACAGGTATTCGAGTACGGCGCCCCCATCCGCGTCAAGTGGAGGGCACCCGCGAACCACAGCAAGAAGGACTGGGTCGGGCTTTACATGGTCACGGATAACCGGTCCCGGGAAGTGACAGAGGTGCCGTCCCTAGGTCGCTGGATCCCAACCACACCGGAGTTCTACGGCGAGTCCTACAGCAGCGGCGTGGTCAAGTCAGACGAGCCTGTGCCGGATTCAAACCTGGTCTCGGGCGAGATGGTGTTCGAAGGCGACAAGCTCTGGTGGACGCAGGGGGTGTTCGAGTTCCGCTACCACCACGATGGCACGCACCAGGTTATGTCGGTCAGCGAGCCGTTCGAGGTCTGCATCAGCCGGTTTGAGGAAGAGGATGAGGAGGCGATCGAAAAGGCGCTCCTCCCGGTGGTGCGCAACTGCCTGGACCGCGATAACGACATTGCACCCAGCACCGTGGACGAGCGGTTCGGCAGCCACGTGGAAAGGGACAGCAAGTACGCCAAGCGGGTTGTGTACGCGATCCGCAACATGTTTGGTATTGAGTTCGCACCGGCGGTGGTGCCTGCGGATGGGAACGTGAGGAGGTTGGCCTGGAGGGTCTGTAATGCAAGACAGGTTCTGGTGCGTGCCCTGCTCCCCTCTCACTTAACCCCAGGAAGATGGAGTCCATTTTGATCTTACTGACATTTGCTCCACAGGCGCCTTACTCCATGTCTTCTCACTCCAACGGGCCGTCTACGCCCACGACGGACAAGTTCCCGGAGGAGTAGTGGGGACTTGAAATGTTGGCATCACTCTGACCGGGGAGGGGAGGAGGCGTGGTCTGGATTATGCATGGTAACACGGCGTGCACCTGGTGGTAGGGGAAGGTTTTTGCGCTTATGAGATACCAATTCTGTCCGCATACACTTGGCGCAATGGGTTTGTGCTTGCTTTGACGGAAGCAGATTGAGTACCTGGGGATACATCTGGGCAGCAAATAGAAAAGTCTAGGTGCGAGAGTATCAAGTGCGTTGTGTGCGTATTCTGAACCGTCCTGGCCCAGTTCCTGCTAGTAACAATTTGTGTGCCCGTGTAATTGTGTGCAGATGCTTTCTCGTCCTAGCACTCGCAATGGGCAGCGGCTTCAAAGTTCGATGTGAAGCCCCTTATCGCTCTCCGATCTCGCACGCTTTATTTGTGAAGTGCGGATTCTTTTTTGGAAAGGGTGTGTGTATCTGAGTAGGATTCGAAACTTTTGTCTTGGACCTTGAATTGGACGGCAACCTAAACAAAAACCGTTGCTGGTGCCAGGCCTGCAACATCTCTCTCTCTCCGGACCGCCCTGGGTTTCTGCGATTGCGTCATCACGACTACTCCACCACGACTACCAACACGCGCCCCTGAGGAAGGACCTGTCTGCCACAACCGGCTGTCCGTGATAGGCAGAGCTCTTCTCCGAGTGCTCGGGGTGTGAGCGGTGGAGCACGGGAAGGGAGGTAGACTTGGAACAAGTTGCAAGCATACACGGTCAACACAAGATGTTTTCGAGGGTGCAGCTCGCGGCGCGGCGGCAGTTGCTTGGGGCCAGCGGGTCCGGGTGCAGATGCGATGGGACGGCTGGCCTAGGTCGGCTGTTTTCGACTAGTGTGTCGAGGCGGGCTGACTTTGCGCATGTGGTGAGTTGATCTGCCTCGGACGTGAGAGCTTCACGATGGCGGGCTCATGGCCATCTCACCCTGATCACAACCAGCCATGCTGACCACCACCTCGCCAGGTCATAGGCGCCGGCGCGGTGGGCCTCGCCGTAGCCCGCGCCCTCGCAGCCCGCAACCCCAACACCCTCCTCCTGGAGCGCCACGCCCAGCCGGGGCAGGAGACGTCCTCGCGCAACAGCGAGGTCATCCACGCCGGGATATACTACGGCGCCGAGACCCTCAAGACGGAGCTCTGCGTCCGCGGCAAGGGGCTGCTGTACGCCTTCTGCGCGGCCAACGCCGTGCCCCACCGCAACACGGGCAAGCTCATCGTCGCGCAGACCCCCGCGCAGAGGGCGGCGCTGCAGGAGGTGTACGACCACTGCGCCGGCGCGCTGGGCGGCCGCGTCCCCGTGCGCTGGGTCGGCGGGGGGGAGCTGGCCCGCCGCGAGCCGGCGGTCCGCGCCGCGGCGGGGTGTCTTGAGAGCCCCACGACAGGGATCGTGGACAGCCACGCGCTCATGGTCGCGCTGCTGGGCCACCTCGAGGAGAGGGGGGGCACGTTCAGCCCGGGGAGCCACGTCGTCGGCGTCGCGCCCCTGGGCGCCGGGGGGAGGGGCGCAGGCGGGTGGGAGGTGGCGGTGCGCGACGCCCGGACCGGCGAGGAGGGCACCGTGACGGCCGACACGCTCGTCAACGCGGCGGGGCTGGGCGCGTGCGCCGTGCGCAACATGGTCGTCCCCAGGGACCAGCACACGCGGACCTACTACGCCAAGGGCAACTACTTCTCCTACGCCGCGCCGTCCCCGCGCGTCAGCACGCTCGTCTACCCGGCGCCCGAGCCCGGCGCCGCGGGGCTGGGCACGCACCTCACGCTCGACATGAGCGGGCGCGTGCGCTTCGGCCCCGACGTCGAGTGGGTCGACTCCGAGTCGGACCTGGCCGTCAGCGGGGGCCGGATGGGGGACGCCGCGGCGGAGATACGCAAGTACCTCCCCGGGGTGGACGTCTCTGCGCTCGCGCCTGACTATGCTGGCATCCGGCCGAAGCTGGCGCCGCGGCAGGCTGTGGTGGAGGGGAGGGGGTTTAATGATTTTGTTGTCCGGCTTGAGGAGGGGTATGAGGGGTGGGTCAACCTGCTTGGGATTGAGAGCCCGGGCCTGACGAGCTCGCTTGCTATTGGGGAGATGGTGGAGGGGTTGTTGTATAGGTAAAAGGTAGGTGATGGGGAGGGTGGTGGGGAGGGGGTGTGGTGTTGTTGTGTTTGTCTATGGGATTTCTTGCTTACCATGGTAAAGGCATGTATATATGGCTGGCTGGCTGGCTTACCAGGACGGATGGGTGCGTACACAGCTTGAATGAGGTACCATACTCCGTAAGGGCTTGCTACGAGCCAGAGCCCGAGAAACGTATCCCAATAGAAGACCAGGCGGAGTGATACAAATGGGTTGGGAATAATTATCCTGCCTTTCCTAGTGGCGTTCTTATTAGGGTTTTTAGTAACCACTCTGTTTGAAATGTCCTTTTTGACCTTCTTACTGGTCTTGTCCCCCAAGGTCGTGTCTTCAAAGCTGCGAGGGCAGGGCAGGGCAGGGCAAAAGGACAAAAAGGCAAAAAGACCCTCCGAAGAGTCAGAAAATACCTCCGTCCTTTGCAGACCATCGCTGATATTTTACTGGTGCCGACCCGGCTTGAACTTGGGATCCTCGGCGTCGTAGTTACATGTGAGGTCGAACCTGACGCCTACCCAAATGGGCCACCTTGTCGGTGCTTTCCCAGTCGAACTCACTGTTTATCTGGTTGTGTGGGCGACAGGGGAGGGGGGGGCCTCTGGCTTTGGCAGTGACCGATCGGGTGAGATGGGACGAGGTCTGGCCCATGTCATGTCTCCCAAGCCACTTACTTGTAGGCGAGCAGCAGCAATAGTGGACAGATGACCGTCCGCAAGGGTTTACGGGCAACAGGAACACACCTTCAGCTCGCCTGGGAGGACATTGGAAGCAGCCTCGGGGCACGGATTACTGTCTACATCCCCTCCACCCCAGGACTTAGTCGCACGACCCTACAACTCCCACCCAGCCAACAGAAGTAACAGCATGGATGCCTTCCACAACCCCACGAGGCGGTGTCTTCAAGTCCAGTCTAGCAGGGGCAAGCAAGCCATCAAGCCCAATGTGCCCCTCGAGGGCGTTTATATCAATCTGACCTATATAAGCCGCACGTGGTCTCCAGCACCTGACCGAGCGGTAGTAGTATTCTTGTGACACACGCACACGAGACGGAAGCAGGAAGAGCCCCCCCTGAGGAAAGAGCATGTACCATACATGCACACGCATACAAGCACCAAACGAGTCAAGAAAGAGCAACATTGAACGACAACGAACTTTTTCTTTTCTTTCTGTCAAACCGATGCTTTCGATCCGAGGTCGTGATTAGGAAGCTCCGCCCCCCTCCTAAAAAGAGGGGTGGACGGGGGGAGAAAAAACAAAGACAGTTCCCTCCACGGGCAGGAGAGGTGAAGCTTGGCCAGTGTTGAGCTGAACGTTGAGATAACATGCAGGTGAGGCCCTAGGTGTAAAGAAAAGCAGATGAAAAGAAGCCAGAGAGGTAAGACCAAAAAACAAAAACAAAAAACCAAAAAAAGGAACAACGCCTATAGACACGAGGGATTTCCAAATGCCGTGATGGTAGGTAGCATTACCCCGTCCCAACGCCGATGCAGC
Organism: Diaporthe batatas; assembly: GCF_019321695.1. NCBI lineage: Eukaryota > Fungi > Ascomycota > Sordariomycetes > Diaporthales > Diaporthaceae > Diaporthe > Diaporthe batatas. The sequence goes on from NW_025408550.1 coordinate 1,144,788, forward strand.
CCCAAAGGTTTCGTTTGCAAGAGCTCCCATCCCTGATAAAAAAAAGAGTAGCACGGTCCCAGTCCATCCCGCTCTGCCCCCGGGTCCCCTTCGCAGGGAGGAAGAGAAAAATACACCAGGCAGGCACCCGCGCAGGTTCGTGGGCCCTTCATTGTTGATCACACACGCGCAGGCGAACCGTCTCGTCCGTCTCTCTCACCGCATGTCCATGTTGGGGAAGACACGCCTGCTGAATGAGTCGACGTGGAACTCATATATACCGTCCACGGCACCGATGATTCTGAAAGGGTTTGTGTTAGTAGTGTGGTCTCTCCTCTTTTTTTTCTTCTTTTTCTCTTCTGGTGTGCGATGACGGTTGGTCACTTACAACATGCGACCGTCCTCGCTCCAGGCCAGTCCGGCAGTGTCGTCGTCCTCGCGGTCGATCCGGCCACCGGATATGGCCGCCAGGCGGTCGAGGCGGGCGCGCCCGAGCCGCGTGACGGTGGGCTCGGCCTCGCCGTCCCGGTCCCTCAGCATGTTGCTCCACACCGAGAGGTAGTCCCGGGTCCTGTTGCCGGTCGACTCGCCGGCGCCCGGCTCGTACGGCCCGTCGCCGGACGACGCCCCGCCGCCCTCAAACGCGGACTGGTACAGGGCCTCGAGGTCCGTGTACGAGTTGTTGATGTAGACCTGGCGCGGCGACTCGCTGCTGCCGGGGAGCACGAGGGGCGCGCGCAGCGCCCTGATCGAGCCGCCCGACAGCCGGTGCCTCTCGGCCTCGTCCACGGCCAGGCGGCGCGCGCGCACGCGTTCTGACTGCTCGCGGAGACGGTCAGACTGGTCCCGGAGACGGTCGCGCTGGCTTTGGATGTCGCTCAAGATGTCGCCTACTCGGCGGGAGTTACTTGCCTCGGAACGGAGTCTAGAGCTGGTGTCGTTTAGTGCCAATGCGGTGGCATTCTCGCGTTGTTGCCGGTTGTTGTGCAGACGTTCCATCAACCTCGACATGTTGGTGCCGGATGTGGGGTTGTTCCGAGCCGCAGCCTGCTGCTCCCTGCGCCTGCGGTGCTCCTGAAGCGCTTCTATAACCATGGTCTCCTCGGGGGTCAGCGGCGGGTGGTAGTCAGTAGCTTGACGTCGTGCTGCTGCTCGCCGGTTCTCTGCAGTCGCGAGGCTCGAGTAGCTGAGCTCTCCGCTGCTGTTGCGTTCCAGTAGTCGCGGATCGATCGAGCCCCTTTCTGTGATCATGATCTCCTCGAAGCCCTCGTGGTCGTTCAAATTCAACATCTGCCTCGAAATGTAGTTGGTTCGAATGTCCGCAACACCGACGCGACCGCGGTGCTCTGTCCATGCCAGCAAGTCGAACGGCCCCGGCGAGAACGCCATATCCCGGACGGCACCCACGTCATCCTTTGCTCTTGACGACGTGAAAGCAGTAATGAGCGGGTCGCTTCCCGGCTCGGTAAAGGAAGCCGTGTCAAATACGGAGATCACGCCGTACTGGGTTCCGACAGCAAGGAATCGTCCGGTGTTGGAGAAGCAGGCGGCAAAGCTGCCCCGCTGATCCGAGCGATCCTCTTTCCGCTGGCTCTTGAGCGGTATCTTTGCGCACAACTTCCACTCGAAATCCTCCTTGTGCGTGAACAGGCCAGGGCAGACATTCTGCCGGGCCACCCTCTCGTGCACGTATAGGTAAGGGTCGTCGCAAACAGCCGCAAGCAAGCGGCCGTCTGGTGAGATCAAGGCGCGGTTGACACAGTCTGGGTAGGTCAGCTCGTCGATCGCATCCTGGTCCCGTAAGCCGACAACCGTGACGTGCTTGTCGTTATTTGCAAGTACTGCCACTGGCGTGGAGTACGCGCCCTCGAAGAACCCAACCTTGGAGACCTGGGGAGTCCACAGCGTGATGCAGTTCACCCGGTCCCTGCCAAATGTCTTGGATCGAGCATGCAGGCTCTTGTCGGAAGAAGGCTGGGTTCGGGGGCTGGTGGGGATCAGGGGCGGCACGGAGTCGTCGCTGTCGTTGTTAGAGGCCGGGTTGATGCCTAGGCGCAGCCCCTCGTCCGGTGAGGCGGCACGGATCTGATCGCGGAAAACCTCGATCCAACGGTCTTGGTCGGTGTTGGCGCCACTAGCCGGTGATCGACGGTATCTCGAGAACAGGTCCGTCTCGACGCTGCGGCCCAGTTCGCCGGCTTGGCCCTCGTCGTCGACCTGTACGGAGACGAACTCGCCGCTCTCACCGCCGGCGCATATCCAACCGTGCTTGGCCACGAGACATCGGGGCGCGAAGGTGAGGATCTTGATGGTTTCGCTTTCATGGGATGCGGTGTCGAGGCGATGAATCTGGTTGTTCTCAGTGCCGCCGGGGTAGTAGATGTAGCGCGGCGAGGACAGGCCGATCTGGGAGCGCAGTTGCCAGTGTCTGAGACAAAGCAGTTAGTCGACAAGGCCCGGGCGTGACAGGGCCGGGGGCCACAACATACTCGACGCGCAGGCCGACGCGGTAGTGTCGCTTGGGTTTGCGGAGGATGAGGGCCTCAGTTGGATGATAGCTACATGCGGGTTTCCGTTAGCCAAGCCAGGTCCCCAAGCCAGGTCCCCACCACAAAGGGGCGGATCAAAACACAGCGTGCATTGATCCACGAAGAAGACTGCATGCGATATCGGGTGGGAGGGATTGGTGGTGACCATACATTCTATCGTCCGTGACGGCCATCGTGCCGACTGCGAGGCTCAGACTGAAGGCAGCCGAGTCATGGGGGTGATGGAATCGAATGCGGATGCAGATGCGGATGAGCAGAGGAGCGAAGCTGGCGAGGTTGGCAGGTCGCTGCGCGGTAGCGTCGGGTTGCCGGCGTCAAGGGGGCGAGTGATGTTGGGCGATGGACGAGTGGTTGGATAAGCTGGTGGTGGTCCGGCCCAAGGCGACGTGAGGCAAGGCGAGACGAGGCGGCGAGGCAGGGTTGGATGACGAGGGTGGATGGAGCTGAGAGGTAGACAATCTGCCTAGGTTAAAGGGCGAAGCAAAGAGGAACCTGGATGACGTTCATTTGCCAGCACCAGTCAATGAGGCGGCAACCTTTCCGCTTCCCACATAAAGAATGGTAGGTACTCTAGTACTCGGTAGTAGGTACTGTAGCTGCTGCAACAGGGGCCGACGCGAGGTACTTGCGGCTGGTATGCCCACCAGGTGTAGACGCGAAGTACCCCTAACGGACATGCCATGCACCTCCACCCAGCGCCAAGCATCATCAGCTAGACTGACTGACTGCCTGATGAACTACTGAATGCCCGGTGAGCGGCTCAATTGCGTGTGACGGCTCAATTTTGTTTTCTGTGGAACGGTACACTGTCTATCACTCGGCCTTTTCATCTCTTCCAGTTGTGATCCGTGGCCTGTGGCCTGTCTGTGTTGTTATTTCCATAGCATCCGTACTTGTAGCGTCGCCCTGCAATGCATCTTGTGTGTAGAATATCGACGTGCGTGTTGTAATTGTACCGTACGCCAGCTAATACTGTGTAAATCACTTTGCCGAGGTTCGCCCGCTTGTGGGCTTGGTCATGGAGCAGGCGAGGCAGCCGAAACCTACCATCGTGAGTCGGCTTTGCGGTCTGGAGTCTTGTTGACTGGACAATGACCCTGTCTCTGGACCGCGGTATCGCAGATATTTGAGGTACGTACCCCAGAGCCCATAATTTTTGCCCGCGTTTTCGGGAAGCACGGGCCATCCTCGGCTGGGGTCGGACAGGCCTGGCAGGCAAATGTTTTCGGGAAGCTTCTCTCCTACAGGCTGGGGGGTCGGCCGCTCATCGAGCGAAGCGTCATTACCTTGCTCGACCATTGGCAAATATTTTCTGAGCTTTTTTTCACCTGCCTCGTCCATCCCCAACCACAAACTCCTACACCAGCCCAGTCTCCCTTTCCTCAACCCTCATCCTCCATCACAAGAAGCTTTCTGTTTCTTTCTTCCTTGCCATTCCCACCTTCTACACCCTACTCTGTATTGTAGAATTATCTTTCTTTAATTAGATCAAGATGCTCGCCTCGCGCATGTCCAGGGCTGTAAGTTCACGCCCCAAGCCTCCTGCCATCTCGTGATTGTCACACCTCGTCATGGGATCGCATCACTGACACTCATGCCCATCAACACAGCTGCCCAGAGCTTCGCGCTCTGCAGGTCTCCTGCGCAAGTCCGCCGTTCCCGCCCTGTCTCGTTTCCAATCAACAGACGGCAAGGTCCAGGGCGCCGTGATCGGTATCGATCTGGGAACCACAAACTCTGCCGTGGCCATCATGGAGGGCAAGACCCCCAAGATTATCGAGAACTCAGAGGGTTAGTCTTCACACATCCATCCGCGCTCCTACTGCCGCTTTTGCGCACAAGTCGGAAAGCCCTTGAGCCCTTGGCACTAACACCAGTTTTCAGGTGCCCGCACAACACCATCAGTGGTTGCTTTCGCCGAGGATGGTGAGCGTCTCGTCGGTGTCGCTGCCAAGCGTCAAGCAGTCGTCAACCCCGAGAACACCCTCTTCGCCACCAAGCGACTCATCGGCCGCAAGTTCACCGACGCTGAGGTCCAGCGCGACATCAAGGAGGTTCCTTACAAGATCGTCCAGCACACCAACGGAGACGCCTGGGTGTCCTCCCGCGGCCAGAACTACTCGCCCTCGCAGATTGGTGGTTTCGTCCTGCAGAAGATGAAAGAGACTGCCGAGGCCTACCTCAGCAAGCCCGTCAAGAACGCCGTCGTCACTGTCCCTGCCTACTTCAACGACTCCCAGCGTCAGGCCACCAAGGACGCCGGTCAAATCTCGGGTCTGAACGTCCTCCGTGTCGTCAACGAGCCCACTGCTGCTGCCCTGGCCTACGGTCTGGAGAAGGAGGCTGACCGCGTTGTCGCTGTCTACGATCTGGGTGGTGGTACTTTCGACATCTCCGTCCTCGAGATTCAGAACGGTGTCTTCGAGGTCAAGTCTACCAACGGTGACACCCACCTTGGTGGTGAGGACTTCGATATCCAGCTTGTGCGACACATGGTCCAGGACTTCAAGAAGACCTCTGGCCTCGACCTGTCCAACGACCGCATGGCTATCCAGCGTATCCGTGAGGCCGCTGAGAAGGCCAAGATCGAGCTGTCTTCCTCCCTGCAGACCGACATCAACCTGCCCTTCATCACTGCCGACGCCTCTGGACCTAAGCACATCAACCTGAAGCTCACCCGTGCTCAGCTTGAGAAGATGGTCGACCCTCTCATCACCCGGACCGTTGAGCCCGTCAAGAAGGCTCTCAAGGATGCCAACCTGCAGGCCAAGGACATCCAGGAGGTCATCCTGGTCGGTGGTATGACCCGTATGCCCAAGGTCACCGAGGTCACCAAGAGCATCTTCGGCCGTGACCCCGCCAAGTCTGTCAACCCCGATGAGGCTGTTGCCATTGGCGCCGCCATCCAGGGTGCCGTGCTCTCCGGTGAGGTCAAGGACCTCCTGCTCCTGGACGTTACTCCTCTGTCCCTGGGTATCGAGACCCTGGGCGGTGTCTTCACCCGTCTCATCAACCGCAACACCACCATCCCCACCAAGAAGTCCCAGGTCTTCTCCACTGCCGCCGACTTCCAGACCGCTGTCGAGATCAAGGTCTACCAGGGTGAGCGTGAGCTCGTCCGTGACAACAAGATGCTCGGTAACTTCCAGCTTGTCGGCATTCCTCCTGCCCACCGTGGTGTCCCCCAGATCGAGGTCACCTTCGACATTGACGCCGACTCGATTGTGCACGTCCACGCCAAGGACAAGTCCACCAACAAGGACCAGTCCATCACCATCGCCTCCGGATCTGGTCTGTCTGAGAACGAGATCGAGCAGATGGTCCAGGACTCTGAAAAGTACGCCGAGGCCGACAAGGAGCGCAAGGCTTCCATCGAGGCTGCCAACCGCGCCGACAGCGTTGTGAACGACACCGAGAAGGCCCTGAACGAGTTCGCCGACCGCCTGGACAAGGCCGAGGCCGAGCAGATCAAGGAGAAGATCACCTCCCTGCGCGAGTTCATCTCCAAGAGCCAGGCCGGCGAGGGTACCCTGACCGCTGCCGAGATCAAGGAGAAGACCGACGATCTCCAGATGGCCAGCCTGAACCTCTTCGACAAGATGCACAAGGCCCGTGCCGAGTCCGGCGAGCAGCAGGCCCCCAACAACGAGGGTGCCGCCGAGGGCGAGAAGAAGGACGAGACCAAGTAAATCTAGTCTCGGCAAAACCGGATCAGCGACGTTATTATACCCCTTTCACGCCATTTCGTGGCCATGTGTGTCTAAGCAGCGCGGGAGCATGATAGACCTACTTTCCTAACCTCTGTATCCACCCTGTACTCATATACTCCGCACCTCCTCAGGCTACCTCATGGACGGCCACTCCTCCTTTCACGCTACTTCATACTGTGTCTAATCACCAACTGGGCGGTGACGGCGTTCTGAGCATCAAAACAAAACTCTTCTTTTGCGTTCGATTTTTTTTTTGGTCGGGGCCCAGATCATTTGACGAAAAAGGATTCTGAATGACACTACGACGGCATGGTTTTGGGGGGACAAAGATCTCTCAAAAATGTGTGTACAATTGTTAGATGTTGATGACAACGCAAGATAATATGACAACCCCCCTCAACCATCTTGGCTCAAGCCTGACATTGCTGCATCCTTCGATTATTAATACTGTGAAAACGCCGAAAAGAACCGCTTGGTTAAAGAACTCCATAAGTGTTGCATCGCTAATGTTCCCCCCTCGGTCCAAACTAACTACACGCCCCGACCGGCCCTCTTTGGACAAAAGCTCTGAGAACGCTCCCTCGTCCCCGGATCCATCCCGTCCAGCAACCCCTTCAGGTCCCCCGGCCTCTCGAGGAACGAGACCAGCATCCCTGCCTCGAGGTGCCAAGCGACGTGGCAGTGAAGCACCCATATGCCGGGGTTGTCCGCCCGGAACCGGACGACGACGTGCGACTCGGCGGGCACGGTGAAGGTGTCGCGGCGCAGCGGGTTCTGCAGGTTCCACGTTGTCGTCCCCGGCCCCGCGCCCGGCGAAGAGGAAGAGGACGGGTCGAACCGCCCCGGCCCCCACCCCACGACCTGCACGCTGTGCCCGTGCATGTGGAACGGGTGCTCCATCGCGTCCAGGCTGTTGATGGCCACCTGGGCCGCGCCGCTGCCGTCCGGGACCAGGAGGACCTGCTGGTCGAGGCGGAGGCCCCAGTTGTGGTAGACGCCTCCGGTCCCGCCGGCGCTGGTGCTGGTGCTGGTGCCGGCGCCGGCTGACGCGAAGACCCTGGCTCTGGTGGTGTCTGCGGCTTGCCAGAGGGTCGCGTCGTCTTGGTAGGGGCTCCAGGAGGTCTGTGTTGTGTGGTGCGGTTAGGTTTGACCCGGTGGTGAGTTTTCTTATTGTTTTGTTGGAGGGTAAGTTAAGTCGGGGAGGGCATGTGTGTGTTTGGTATCTGCTTACCTTGTTCAGGAAGATGCGGTTGATCTCGCCGACCTGGCGGAACTGGAAGTCGAGGATGTGGGTTGGGTCGCCGCCGCCACCACCATCACCCAGCTCGTATGCTGCCTCTTGCCGCATGGGCTTGGGCATGTCGAAGGGCATGTCGCCGCAGCCCCATGGGTTTGTCGTGGTTTCTTCCCGCCTCCCCTGGGCTGTGTCTTGTCCCTCTGTTATTGTTCCTCCTTCCGACTCTCCGTCGCGCTCATACCTCAGGATCCCCCTGGCCTCATATCCGACTGACTCTAGCCCACTGCTGGTATACGTGCTATAAGGCAGGAAACAATCCTTCTCCAGCGCCGACCTGATGGTGTAATCCCCAACCTTCTCCGTCGCCTTGATCATCACGCTGTATCTCTGCCCGATGTTGACGTGCACCCCCCGGCTGACAATAGGCTCGACCTCGACCCCGTCGATCTCCACGATGGTGAGGGGGTGGCCGTCGATGCTGAACCAGTACGAGAGGTACGACGAATGGTTGATCAGCCGGAGCCGCATGGTCGTCCCGGGCTTTATACTCGTCGCGTACACCTCCCCACCGGTACACTCGGGCGTGTTCGTCTGCCGATGCGTCGAGTTGAACGTCGTCGACACGACGGAGCAGTCGAATGCGTTCTGCCCGTTGAGCAGCAGGTTATCACTAAGCGGCTCGACGCCCGCCTCGGCCGGCTCCCACGGCGACGACGCCGCGAGGTAGTGCCCGACCAGCTCGCCCGCGTAGGCATGGTAGTTCTCGCCGAGGAAGAGGATCCTCTCCGCATCGGCGGCGGGCACCATCTCCACCTCCTCCCCGCCGCCGCACCCACGCACGACAATAGGCCCGTATAGCCCGTCCGTGTACTGCACCGCGGCGTGCGCGTGGTACCAGAACGTGCCCCGCTGGCCGTCCAGCACAAACTCGTACGTGAAGGCGCCGCCGGGCGGGATCCCGCACTGCGTGACGCCCGCGACGCCGTCGGCCCACGGGCTCCCGCGCTGGTCGACGCCGTGGAAGTGCACGCTCGTGCTGGCGTTGTTGGGGAGCTGGTTCGCCACGCGCACGCGCACCGTGTCCCCCGTGCACGCCTCGATCAGCGGGCCCGGGCTCTGCCCGTTGGCGAGGACCATGGGCTTCCAGACGCCGTCGGGGGCCGCGAGGGCCATCGTGATGGCGAGGTCGAACTCGCGCACCCGCGGGCGGCCCCGCGGGGAGGCTTCGAACCCCGTGGCGAGGTCGAGCTCTGTCCGGTTGCTCAGCTGGCCCGCCGGGATGATGGGGAGGCCGTCCGGGATGCCGCTGGGCGGGTGGCGGCTGTGGCCGAAGGCTTGTGAGAGGGAGGAGCCGCCGTAGTAGGGGACGCCGATGCCTAGCCCGCAGCCGACGCCGAAGACGAAGGAGAGGATGGTGAGGACCAGCCCCGTGAGGGAGGTGATGAATGTGCGGAGCTGGAGGTTCTTCCATGGTCGGGGCTTGTGGTCGTGGAGGGCGATTTCTTCAAAGTCTTCATCGTGATCGCTTGGCTTTTCGGGTGCATCATCTGCTTGTTTTTGTTGTCGTCGGGGTAGTATCAGGTCTTTGGTGTATTTGAATAACGATTGTCTTCTCGTGGGCTCCCCCTGTTTCTGGGTTTGGAGGAAGCCCTCGCCTTCGCTCGTGTCTTGCATCGTTTCTGTGCCCCATTAGGTGTCAGGGAGTTCAAGTCAGGGTCCATTGGGCCGTATATACACATTATGCGCTACAGGGTGCAAAGAAATGGCGGTGCGATGTATTGGGTCCTCAGGAATGAGATTCGCCTCCGCGCCCAAAACATCCCGCGCAATACAAACCCACATTCCAGGGCTTCACGTAATGGCGGCGAAAGGGTCCAACGAGCCAATTGCGCAACTGGTTGGCTGCATCGAATTATATCCTATGGCGTCTTTCGTGGTAATGTCTACTTCTCCCTGCCTTGCGACGACGACGAGGCGTCGCTTTGGATCGGCATTCTGTCAGAATGGGGCTATCTGGCAGACTGGTCCACGACTGCGACTACCCAATTCCTGCCTCTGGATAGACTCCTAGCCCCTTCCAAATCCAAACCAGCCCTTCTTAGCAGGCTGTTTCTCAGGCTCCCCAGACTTGGCGCTCGTCTTGGCCTCGATGGCGCCCGCCTTCGCTGACTTCTCCTTGGGATATTGCACGTGGTTAAATGCAACATCCAAGAACAGTGGCTTGATGGGAATCGGTTCCATCTTGGGGGGATAGGTGACAATGTTCTCGAGGTTGACCCCTTTGGAGGGATACTGGCCAAGCCTATCGATCAGGGGTGGTTGTGCCGCCTTTGCGTCTCCCTTGTCGGCTTGCTTCCGCAGGTTCGCAATCTCGACCAGTGCCCGGCAACGCTGCAGTTCTCCTTTCAATAGGTTCTGGAGGAATTCAGCCTCTGGGCTGATGACTTCGATGGTTTTCAGGCCGGTCTCGTTGTTTTTGCTGTTCTTGGCGAGCACCGGTAAAGCAGCCTGGCTCTGATCGTGGGCGTGTTTAGTAAGGGCGAGGGCATTCGCAGGATTGCCAACCAGTGTGTGAGAGCGAGCAATTGCGAGAGACCTTATTGGCGGTTAGCAGGCAGAGGATGAGGTTTACAAGGGAAGCTGACACTTACTTCAGCGCCGCAAAATATTTCGACACGGCGTCAATCTCTGCTGCAAGGTGCTCGTCCGCCGCGACACCCGGAAGCTCCTTTGCCGCCTCCAGGATCTGTAGCGTCTTGTTGTACACGTTGGTCTTCTTTTCCAACTGCTTGACCTGCTGGCTGTCCTTGATGCCGGGTGCCGCGTCGCCTGCAGTTTTGCTCTTCTTCAAACCTGGGCCGTCCTCTAGCAATGCGCCATCATGCTGCCCTAGCAACACCCGATTCCGCCCTATCTGCCAGCTCAGCAAGTCGTACTTAAGCTTCGTCCGCAATATTGCCAGATTCTGCATGCGTGGGTCGCCTTGGGGCACGCTCTGCTGCTTCAGCTCGTCGATGGCCTGGAGCGTGGCATCGATGGCGTAGTTGCTCATCTCGAGAACGCCATCATAGGCCTCAGCCTTGACGTTGGGCCGCAGGTCTGACGAGGCGCCCAGCTTTTGGGACAACTCGGACGCAGCAGTCTCCAAGGCGGCCAATTTCGAGGCAATTTCAGCATCTTCCACAGGAACCTCCCTAGTTCTCCACTTGACCGTCTTGAGTGGACCGCCGTTGGTCATATCGGTATCTTCATCTTGCTTCAAAAACCCAGGTTTCACCTCTTCCACGCCGGCGACAAGAGCCTTGTCGGATTGTGGCAGATACTGCTTCGCGAGAGACAGGAGGGAGATCGACGTCGAGATGTTCTGCTGGCGCTGTGCGAGGCGTAGAGGAGTATCGACATGATCTGACACGTGGTCCCTGAAGGTGTTCCCCTCGACGCCGGGCGGCGGCAGTACACTGTAGATGACCTTTGCGACACTATAGCTGCTGAGACAATCCTCCCACCTCTTGGCCCGGGACGAAGAGTCACCCTTCAATACCGCGGCATAGGCCTTCGCGCTGAGAACATCTGAAGGGGTGGCACCGCTTGCACTGTCGGACAGCGTGGCAACGAGGTTCTCGACGACCTTGGCGGCTTTTACGAGCTTCGAGATGATGTTGGAGCGGGTATCGCTTGTGATGGTGTCTCGCGAATGCCACGCCATGGACTTGGCCCAGCACCTCTCGGCCTTGAGAAGAGGGACGTGGATGAACCTGGGTAAGAGGGTCAGCGCCTGGCTTCTGACAGTAGCTGCGAAGCAGGGCGAACACTCACTCGTGGTTCTGGGCCAGCTGCGCCGGGGTTATGTCGACATTCGACGGCTTGCCATGGCTCTTCCCCGGGATGCCGAGTCTCTTCTTGGTGCTTCGAAGGCGTGTGGACAACTTGGACGCGTAGGTGGCATAGTCATTTGCGTCGAGCAGGTCCACCCTCGTGTCGAGGATGATCTTTGTGGTATCCATGATGGCTGGCCGCGTGTGCTCCTAAGACTCTCTCAGCCAAAATATGGATGAAACTAGAATCTATCTCGGGACGGTTGAGAGCAGGCGTAAAGTAAGGTGATGTCCTGTTTGCGCCTCGGGGGACTGACTTGAAGTTGTGGAGGGGCTCCAGCTAACGATGTCAACCCAAGCAATCCGTCGCAAAATGTGCCCCGCAAAAACTGGCCTTGTGCAGTAGTAGGAGGGAGGCTAGGAGCTATGGAAGCTTGGGGTTACAGCCCGTCGATTGGGGTCGCACCCCTGTCCAGACCCAGGACACAGGTGGAACGAGCTCCCCTGTGTGCGGTGCCGGCCCGTCCTTTTTTTTTTCTATGCAGTCGAACCTTGCGCCACTGGCGGGAAGTCGAGAGATCATCGACGGCAGAAAATACTCCAGAGCCTTCCCAGCCCAGGCCGCCCAAGCTGCTCCACCACGACAACCCCAGCTCAGGCAGCCCAGCTCAATGCTGCAGCATACGACTCTCCCTCCTCCCTCACCCTCCAGGCACATGACGAAACCCCTCCGAACCAACTGCTAGCGCGAGCGGGAAGGCGAACCTGTTGTTGAACGACGACGGCGACTGTGGTGATACTGAAGGCACCGTACATATACATGTACTCCAGCATGAAGCGCGTAAGTGCGCACTACCTGTCCTCGACATCGCTGGCTTCTGACCTCTGACCTCTGACCTACTATCGCGGCGTCCAGTCGAGCCGACAAATAATGTCCTGAATTGAAACCATCCCAACTCTCCCCGATCCCAGCAGTCCGCCCCGCCGTTGCCTCATGCCGATGCTTGAAAGAACGGCCGCAAGTCTGGAACCATGCAACTTCCAACGAGTGCTTCCTCCAATAACACTCTCGCTCAAGTCGCACCGAAGACTGCACACCGCGTTCTGGCACCATGGCGCTGCTGAGCTCGAGTTGTCCGGCGTCTGGCAGGCGCTCGTCCGGGACCCGCTCGAGTCACTCAATATCTTGTCTGTCCCTCGCCATCTTAGGGCCGAGCCCTTGATAGCTTCAACCTTCTTGCTCGAATTCTTCAATCCCCACAGTGCGGCGTCGCTCTTGAGAAGACTATCCCCTTCGGTCCTCGACAAGTATGAGCGGCCAAGGCTGTACCTCAAAAGTGCTGTGCCACGGCTCTTTACTTCATCGGCGGCCTCGGCCCAGAAATTCCAGTCGCAGCCTCATCCCGAGGACGTACCAGCAAACCTTTCTGTTGGCCAGCAGTCCACGGACGGTGCACTAGCCCTCGAGGAGGATGGACTCGATGAAGACTATGAAGACTATGAAGAATACGAAGACTACGAGGACGAATACGGTGACAATATGTCTTCCACGGATGCAAATTCAGCAGGCCGGCCAGCGCGCACAGCTGCTCAACGCCCAGCTCAACGCCCCAGGAAACCCCTACCGGATCGACTACGAGACATCTTTCAGGCCGGAGACCCCTATGAACTCAGCCATGCGTGGCGGCTGTATCATGGTCACAAGGACAAGAAACTGCGCAGGGCCTTGCGCGACGATTTCCTCGATTATGCGACAAGATGCCGAAGCATGGAGCAGTTGCTCGCAATGGCCATCAAGTTCTCAAACTGGGAGACATTCGGTGACCTTTGGGAAAGATATCCGGATGCACATCTTGCCGACGCCGAGAAGCTCAACTGGGGGGACATAGAAAGTGTCCTCTCCAAGGAGGAGATTGCGAATGGGATCAAGGCTCTCGTGTTCCGCATAGATATGGCCAGCCCTGCCATTGCGCGAGGTGACCCAGAATTTTCAAAGAGCTTGCTCGACAGGGTGATAAACCCTTGTATTCGCAGGTACTGGCAGGAGTCGAAGGCGGACGATCTCGCCCTCATGCTGCATTTGCTCAAGGATCATCTCCTCTACGAAGATCTCATCTGCCACTCTCGACGACTAGGCCCTGATCTCACGATCAAGCTTTACAAGCAATATCGAAAGTTACCTGGAGTGAAACTTCGTGGTCACATCATGAGTCGAATGATGAGGCATGTCTACTTTCCTGCCGACGATGCTCGAGGCATGGAAATGATGAGGAAAGACTGGCACACCCGTTTCGACCGACTGGATATACCAAACTATCGGCTCTACATGACTTTCTATGCCCGCCGTGGAGATGCAAAGACTGTACATCGCTTTTGGGATGCCTATACCGCAGACTATCCTGATCGGAATGCTCCCGTGGGCGGCAAGGACCCCGACTATCTTCCCCTGCTACATGTCCAAGCCGTCAGAGGCGAGCTAGGCGAAGTGCGGAAAGTTTTCGACAGACTCCAAAACGACTACGGTGCCAACCTTCCTGTCATTTGTTGGAATGTTCTTCTCAATGCACATGCCAAGGCTGGAGAGTACGACACGGCCATTCGTGTTTTCACCGTCTTGCAAGACACTTGCACACCTGACCACTATAGCTATGGTACAATGATGGGCATGAGTGGGGCAAGAGGCGATCTCGAATTCACACTAGAGCTATACCGCATGGCTAAGAACGACGGCGTAGAACCAAACGTCACCATGATCGATGATGTGGTGGAAGTCTACTGCCAGAACGATAGATATTCTGATGCCGAGAAAATTTGCGTCATGACAACAAAAGCCGGCAAATTCAAGCCGGCCGATTTCACTGTGCTGTGGAACAGTCTGCTGTACCATCACGCTACTCGGCGTGACCTTACGACCGTCAACCGCCTCCTCGTGGCAATGACTGACAATGGTGTCCCTTACGACAACGAGACATACGACCACCTCCTGCGTGGCCTAGCACTTTGCAAGCAACCTCACCACGCGCTCTATCTCCTGAAGTCCGCTGTCAGAAACCATGCATTCAAGCCCACAGTCAGGCATTATGCTTTGCTGATGAGTGCGTTTATGCAGAGCGGGCAACCTTTGGAAGCCCTCCAAAGCAGCACCATCCTTCGCGACCTGGGTGTGCAGCAGAGTAACGAGGCCATGGTCCGAGTTTTCAAAGCTCTTGGTTCATTGGCTCAAGCGTCGCCAGGCGAGCATGACAGCGAGCAACACTCCTTGCTGACTTCGGCATTGCGACAGTTCCGGCAAGCCATGGACCCTGTCAGGAGAGCAAAGCGAGGACCGCAGCGTGGTGATGCCTGGATCCAGACACTTCAGTTCCCGGACACCGTGGCGAACCGCACAGATTTAGCCTCCGTACTGATCTTCGTCTTCACGCAGATGCGGCAGACCATGGCGGTGCCAGAGATCTTACGTCTGTGGCGGAAGTCTTCTCCGGAGGCGGCGAGCAAGGGGGACCCTCCGTTGAGGCTGCTGGATGCACTAATGCTCTCTGCGTTCCACGACGGAAACTATCAAGAGGTCAAGAGTATATGGGATATGATATTTGACCGCGCACTTCAGATGGCTTACGTGGGCGCACCGGGAACAGAACGGGACGAGCCCCTCCCATCTATGCGGTACATTCTCACCAGCGCCCTCAAGACGATGCAGCGCACGTACGCGGCACAGGGTGATGCCGACGGCCTGGGCCAGGTGGTATCCTCGGTCCTGCAGGCCAAGTTCAGGCTGGACAGCAAGAACTGGAACTACTACATCCAGTTCCTCGCCTCGATGAAGAAGTTCCGCGAGGCCTTCATCGTCTGCGAGGAGCAGCTGATGCCGCACTGGTTCGGGTGGCAGCGCGTGCGCCGCGCGGTGCCCGACGCCATGACCCGGCTGCCGCTCGACGTGCGCCGCAGGGGCTCGAGCCCGCGGATCAACCGCCCCAGCACGCACACCCTCCTGACGCTGACCAAGGCGTACATGGACCTGGAGCAGATGGCGGCGTGGAGCCCCGAGGCGGACCGGCTGATGGCCTACATCGTGGACAAGTGCCCTCGCGTCATGGCGGCCGTCAGGTCGCTGGTGCGCACCGACGACGACACGGAGCGCAGGCACCTCCTCAGCGAGAAGCAGCTGCGCCTCGAGGAGGAGATGCGCAGGGAGCAGCTGGAGCGCGAGCGCCTGGGCGACCTCGCCGACGAGCCCGTCCCTCAGGCGTTCCTCGACATGATGGAGCTCGCGGGCGCGGGCCGCGGCACCAGCGTGGAGCAGGAGTCGTGGGATGAGGAGGGCGGCGGCGCGGCAGGCAAGGCCGAGGCCGAGGTGGTGGCTGACGACGGGGACAGCCAGTGGTCTGACGTGCAGGACGACGACTGGACGCCGAGGCAGCCTGCGTCGCCTGGGGGCCGTGATGTCCGCCCCGAAAACCTGCGCAAGGCTGAGGATGCCATCTTCCAGACCAGGTCGCCTGCGGTCTTCGCCTCTGATGCGGCGAGGGCGCGTCGGTCGCCCGGGTCCGGTGAGTCTAAGCGTGGTGATGGCAAGGATAGATGATGGGTTGATCTGTGATAGCGTTTGGCATATAGAGGCAAAGGCTTGTCTGTGTGCCTAGAGTGTATATATTTATCCCGTCGGCTTGCTGTGCGTGTACACTGGAACGGAGGAGGTGCGATCCAGTAGAGCTAGCCAGTCATGAAGTGATAGACATCTTACACCTATTCAAGGGCGTGGATCGTGATGTGTTCGCTGGTGCTAGCATAAACACAAAACAAAACCAACACAAACACAGAACAAAACCAACACAAGGACAGAACGAAACCAACACAGGCACATAACAAAACCGACAGAGATATAACGGAACCAACACAAGAAAATTTTGCCCAACCCGTTGCTTCTTCAGACCTGCCTCACCCGAGGCCATTCCACCTTGCCAGGCGCGGGGTCCAGGGCAAGTCGCATACCAAATACTGCCATCTGCATGTCGCGAGGGGTGATATCCGCTCCGGCGGCGTCGTACATTTGTTGTAGGACCCGTCCTGGATCCTGTGTATGGTGCTTTTGCTCCCGGCCAGCTTCATCCTGGCGCCGGCTTTGCTCCCGTTGGTCTTCATCACGGCGTCGTTGCTGCTCGCGTGCATCTTGATCTCGCCGTTGCCTCTGCTCGCGTTCGCCTTCATCTTGGCGCTGTCGCTGTTCTCGGTCGCCTTCATCTTGGCGCCGTTATAGATCGCGCCGGGCTTGATCTTGGCGCCTTTCTACCTCCTGCTGGACCTCATTCCAGTGCATATATTTATGAGAATGGATATTCACAGGGTAATAAACGGATAGTATAGGGCAATAAGTATTGCTAGCTAATTAGAGTATATTATTTAATAATTATATATCTATGCTACTTTAACTAAGTATATTTAATACTCTTACTAATAATAATACTCTTAAATATCCTGATTAATAATACTTTTATTAATGAAAATACTTTTAAGTTAGTAGTTAAGAAGCTTTATATTAAGAGGAATGTTTTAGTGAATTATAAGGGTAAAAGTTAGGAGAGGGAGATTAAGGAGTAAGGAAGTAAGGAAGTAAGGAAGTAAGGAAGTAAGGAAGTAAGGAAGTAAGGAAGTAAGGAAGTAAGGAAGTAAGGAAGTAAGGAAGTAAGGAAGTAAGGAAGTAAGGAAGTAAGGAAGTAAGGAAGTAAGGAAGTAAGGAAGTAAGGAAGTAAGGAAGTAAGGAAGTAAGGAAGTAAGGAAGTAAGGAAGTAAGGAAGTAAGGAAGTAAGGAAATAAGGAAGTAAGGAAGTAAGGAAGTAAGAAAGTAAAAAAGTAAAAAAGTAAAAATAAAAAAATATATATAATTAATAATTATATTTTTATATTTTATATAATAATATTATAATATAAATTTAAATTAATATATTAAAAATATAAATTATTTTATATTATTTATTTATTATTATATAAATATGTGGGAGCCCCTCGGGGGTGCAAGCAAGTCAACTGGATTCTAGCTTAGTCATCAGCTTAGTCAGCAGGTTCTTAGACCCAAGGCTGGGGCCTTCGCCCCAGCCCGCCTGCAACCTAACCAACCAACCAACCCAATACACTCTTTTCAGACCTAACTGCTTACCCCCCCATTTATCTGCCACAAAATATTTATTTTTATATTTATTTTATTAATTAATTTTATATATATATTTATAAATTTATAATTTAATTATATAATTAAATTTTATAAATATTTAATATTATTCTTTATAAAAAGCTTTATAATAATAAATTAAAAAAATTAATAATTTATTTATTTATATTATTAACTATTAAAATCTTTAAAATCTTTAATATACTAATATATAAAGATAGATAAAATATATATACTAGAGGGAGGAGGTGTATATACTAGTAGAGCTAGCTAGTTATAAAGTAATAGATATCTTATACCTATTTAAGGATGTGTGTCGTAATGTATCGGCTGGTGCATGTATTTTGGTCCTCCAGTCACTCTTGTCGCTCATGATCTCACCTCCTCGGCTGAACATGTTTGTGGTCCCGACTTGTCAGAACTTGGCCTCTTACCATGATACTTCGCTTCTCAATACGAGCCCAAATGTGATATCATAGTAGTTTGAATATGAGTGGAGTAGTTAAAACCAAGAACGTTTATCCTCCAGACAGTCAAGGCGCAACTCTATCTTCCCAAACTCGTCCCGAGAGGCTCGTGGAAGAATCTTGGTCAAACTTGTAGGCGGATTGCTGCATATAGACAGCTAGGCAGGCAGCAGAAATATGCCTCGTACCAATGAGGGATGCATACGTCTTTTCCCCGAGCAAGTGGGTGAGTATGCATGTCAGCAGGCTTGTGCAGAAAACCATTCCGCCTCCGCTTTTCAACAGCCCAGATGAACACTTTTCATCCACCGCGAGTTTTCCTCATTCCGACCCATGGGATCCAATTAATCGCTTTGACTGAATTTGGACTAATTTTATTGCCATTAAAATTCTCCTTTCTGTTCGCAACGAAGCGGTTATTCCTGCCAGTAGCATCGATTCAGTGTGCTGCTGGTGACGCCCCTTCCGACCACGAATGATCTTGCTGCAATAGCATTTCCTCGAACCAGTCACAGTCAAACCATTAGGGAGATTGTACGGCCTACACCATGAGCAAAGATTCCATGGACAGTAACGACTCTTCAACCTCTGAACCAGCTGCATCATCGGTGTGCCATGTCTGTCGAGGTCTTGGAGACTTGAGCAATCCGCGAGGGTTTGCCGAGAAACTCACAGCAGCCGAACAGAGGTACTGGCCGCCGTTTTATGCAGACTGTGAATATATCTACATCTACGTGCACCATTCCAACGTCGTGGTCCTTCGAGCATCTGCGGAAGCTGGTTGCGATGGCTGTACAGTCTTGTACAACAGTCTGAAGACGGGGAGGCACGGTGACATTGATCTTGACACAACAGCCGCCTCATATCCACCCGTCCGAGGGCCTAAGCAACCAGAATCGGTGGCAAATACTGATGAGCTGATGGACGATGATAACCAGGCAGCTACTAAGTTTGCAGATATAATAAGGCAAGATCGAGCGTTCGACGGTATGCGTCTGGAGCATTACGTTAATGGAAGAGTTGTATTGTCGTTTCCTTGCGATCACGAGTCTGGGCCCAGAGCTTGCTCAACCGATCGTTCCCGCCTCACAGTCCGGGCTCTCACAACTCCCCCACTGATTGGATATTCCGTGTTCTTTATCAACAGCCCCTGTATGCTCCATTCCATAGAATAATGTGCAATGATGTTTGTCTTACTGACACGCAGAAGATGATCCACTTGACCCCGAAACCCAACACCGCCCTTGTCGAGATCTCCTCTCCGACCCTCACATTGGACTCATCAATCGATGGATAGATACATGCAGAACGGGACACAGTTCTTGCAACAAAGGTGGATACAAACAACCGCTTCCCAGCAGAGTACTGGAGTTATCAGAGCCCGGCAACGATGAGAGCGTATGTAGGGTACGCCTTGTCGAAACTCACGGTAAAATGCAAGAGGCATATGCCTGTCTCTCTTATTGCTGGGGTGACACAGGAGATCACAATCCGAAAGGAAAAACTACCATTCTCAACTATTCGAAACGGCTCCAGGCTATTACTTTGAGCAGCCTCCCGAAGACAATCATTGACACTATCCACCTCTGCTTTAAGCTTGGATTTCGATTCCTCTGGGTTGACAGACTATGCATTATCCAAGACAATGAAGAAGACTGGGAAAATGAGGCATCCAGAATGTGTGATATCTACAGCCGGTCTGCATTGACGATCTCGGTACCTCTGTGTACTGAATCCTCACAGAGCTTTCTGAAGAGACGGCTAAATCCATATCGATTGGACGAGAAAAACCGATTGGTTGAAATCGACTACATCGATGAATCATTAAAAAAGAAAGCTCTTTTGTGCTTGACTAGCGGTTATCTGTCCCGCAATAGGGCATCGTGGTTTTTGGAAACCAGCTGGCGTGACTTTCCGGCGCTGGTCCAGCATCAGGGAAACCGCTGGATAAGACGAGGCTGGACCTTTCAAGAATGGATGCTGTCGCCGAGGGTGCTTCATATCGACACGATGACGCTATGGGACTGTTTCGATGGTTATGCCAATGAACTAAACCGCAGGTATACAGGGAAGCCACATCTCTTGCGGGACCCGGAGCAGTTTGGGGAAGGAATCTCGTGGGCTTTCATCGTGAAGGAATTCGTCGCACGAGACATCACATATGAAAAGGACAGGTTGCCTGCTCTTGCTGGACTTGCTGCCCGTTACTCTCAGATTACAGGTAACAGGTACCTTGCCGGCCTGTGGTTTGAGGAGATGCCACGCTCGTTACTTTGGCGCAAATTGTACGGCGACGAGCCAGAAATGCCAGATGACGACGAAACGGTAGATTCAGAACGCGCTGTACCTTCCTGGAGCTGGGCTTCTATTGACATACGCGTCCATTACGACACAGAATTATTGAGAAGAGCCAAGCTTGCAGACTCATTCATCCCTGAAGCGTCGGTGTATCGCTGTTCCGACCATACCAACTCTGTTTCGGCGAGAGAAGAGACATGGATAGACATCGAGGGCTACATCAGCGTTGTGACAGACCAGGACATGCCCGGCCACTTTTGGGGGGCTTCAAAGAGCCGGCTCAAGGGGGGAAATGATTGGTGGGACTCAATACCAGATCGCGTGCTCAGTTATCCGAGAGAGGATATTGCCCAGTCCCGTATCCACTTACTTGTCCTCGGGTCGAGCAGTCTCCATGGGCGTGAATATGGCAGAAGCAGTGATTTTGGAAGCAGTATTTTTGGGAGCAGTGACGGAAGCAGTGACGGTGGATCCAGTGACGGTGGAAGCAGTGATGATCGAAGAAGTTATGATCGAAGCAGTCACGGTGGCGACGCGAATAGGGACGAGGTGAACATAAACCATGCAGACATTGACGGGACACGCAGTGGAGAGTCATGCAGCACGGAATCCCGCAGCGAAGAGTATGAGTTAGAGGACACGGGGAGGATCTATGGCGCTCTCGTTTTGACAAGGTGTGGGTTGATTGATGACCGCCAGTGCTTTCGGAGATTAGGGGTCGCGTACTTGCACTGGATTGAGCGGCTGAAGATCCATGATGGACCCTCGTGGGAGCTTCAGGATGTTCGTTTGATCTGAGTTACACGGCCTAGAGGGGCATTAGCAGTTGAGAGGTGTTTCACAGTCCAAATGTTTGACGTTTGTCAATTGAATGACGAGGTCTTCTTTCGAGTCGTAAGGACCTTTATTTGGTTCGAAGCATGGAACTCGTCGCTGAGATCAGTCTCCCTATGACAAGACTCCCTGTTCATCACTCGAAAGAATAAATCATCAAATTATCAGATTTGTTGAACATGGACAGAGGCATCATGAGAGCCTGGCCACGTCTGCATCCGCTCCCCGGAAACGAGCACAATCATGAGCTCTGGGAGAATGACGTAGTCGGGATGGTGTGGCAGATGGTGGACTGTGATGGAGGCGCACGTTGATCTCGGGGCGGTCTCGCTCGTTATCCGCGTTCATAATGCCATCATTTCGAATGAAGAAGTCGATCATGACAGCTAGAGTTAGTCGTGGTACTCGTTCCTCAGCAAAGCCGCCTTGACTTTGTCTGGCGTCAGCAGGTAGAACTCCTTGACCTCGTCGTCCTGCTGCTTTGTATAACGTCTTCACCAAGCTCAATGCCGCACATGTGAAGCATTTCCGGCTTGACGGGGCCTGCCGAGCTTCCCACCTCCTTTCCAAGCAGGGCTGTAATGTGGGTTAGTAAACCCACCGGCCGAATATCCCTTACACAAGCTCCTGGCGCAGCGAAGCCTCCTCATTTGATTCTGGAATAATAGTCTCGAATGGGGTTTTCTCAGCAGATACATCACCCATGACCGTGTTATCAACTTGTTCGGAAATGTGTTGATCGCACGGCTAGACCCAGATCTTCAGGCCGGTGGACTTGCGCATGACTCCTCCGATAATGACGGCACTCAACATTTTGTAACTGCTGGGATATCCTGAGGCTTTCTGACTGGAGAAGATATTCGAAGACAGTATCTGTGATGGGGCAGAGTTATCTTCCTAGGTAGGTATTGTGAACATTTGAAGGAGAGCAAGATGGGAAGTGATCCATTTATAGTGGGCTAGGACAGCATATGCTGGAATCGGTCGGGGATTTGGTACCTCCCCCCCTTCCCCCTTGTACTTGACACCCTCCCACGCCTCCATACTTCGGCCGGTCAAATCAGAATCTCTCCCCTCATCAGCTCAGCCGTGCGTGCTAGGTCTTATTTCACTGTGAACGCTGTTGGCCAATTCAAGAGTCACATCGGACCAATCCAATCAGCATGAAATTCTTCGTGAGCATACGCTGAGTCATTGAAAGGCTGCCTGCAGAAGCTCAAGGTTTGGTACGATCACGCTTATGTTTGGGAACCCATGCCTGCTTCTCACTAGCAGGGGCGATTTTCCCCGACATCTATGTCGACTTCACAGCAATAATGAGGCTCTCTTGAGCATCTGGAGCGTACTCGCAGATCCTGAGGATCTTGAATCCACTCTCAGCCGTGAGTCTTTCCCATTCAGCCTTGGTGCGCTCCTGAGCCCCAAGTTGGCACATCATAGTCATGTCCAAAAACGCGGCTTTCCACGGGGCCTGCTTTTCAGACAAGACCGTGTCATCAATCAAGAGGTAAGAGCCCTCGGTCATGGCATCCCTGAGATGCTTGAGGATCTCAACAGCCTTGTGATCGGGCCAGTCATGGAAAATCATCCTGAGATAGTATGCTCGTGCTCCTATTGTATGTTTAGTAGGAGTTGAATGATGGGGACGATTGACTTCGCAAAGCACGCACCTTTGATTGGCTGTGGCTGGAAGAAGTCGTGAACCATAGCCTCAATACCGTCGAATCCCGGTAGAGGCGTCGCCTTGATCTGGTTGATAACATGTGCCTGGTCTTGGACAATGACCCTCCCCTTGAGGTCAGGGTACGCGTTTTTGAAGAAGATGGATTGCTGGCCCATGGCTCCACCTACGTCCACGAAGAGAGGCACAGAGGGCTCTGCGTCGTGGCCGTGAAGGATTTCTTCACGAAAATCAACAATGTCAAACCAGTTGGGCATACCATCCCTCAGCGTCGCCATGGCCTGATGATATGTCAGTCAGTACCATAATACCCCCAATTTTAAGCTCTTCTGCCCGGGGGAGAGATTGGAAAACAATAGGATGTCGTCGAAATACCCACCTGCATGAACACTTCCATTTGACGCGGGTGGCTAAGGAGCCATGGGAAGGCGTTGAGATCAGTCTTGTGTCCTACGTGCCACGGTAGCTGATCCGGGTTTGTAGGATTCTTGTACTCGTTCTCTTCCAAGAACTGAGGAAGGGCTGTATACGCAGGAAGCACTGATTTAAAGCTGGTGGCAAGTGTTGTCAGCAAGAGCAAGTGCCGGGTACTAATGACACAGAGCAACGAGCACGTACAAATACTCCACACCGGCTGAGCAGCAGAGTGTGGTCATGCCCTTCGTGATGTTGTTTGCACCGTAGGCATCATCTCCGGGTTGTGAAATCAAGTCATGTGCCTGGTAGAAGCGCAAGAGTCGTCCTAACGAGACCGTCAGTCGCCATGAAAATGGACCAATGGTACTCTTAAAGATCGTACTTACTCAGAAGAACAGGGTCAATGTGAGTCTTCTCCGACAACTCTGAAATGCCCATCGTGCCAGACTGAGTTGCCAGAGCGCTGAAAATCCCCTTCTCTACACCAATGTATGCAGCCGTAAGCTCAAGAGGCTTGGCGAGTATTAGCCAAATGAAAGCCGGGCAGCCATGCGACCTGACTGCTGATAATAAAGGAGGTGAACTCAAGTGCTCTAGCTTCCCGAGGACTCACAGTATTTTGCAGCCTACGGGCAGTGTCCACAGGTATCTCCATGGCATGGCTGAGCCTTCGCCCAGCCTCACGAAGTCTTTGACGAAGCAAGTCATCCTGCAAACCAAGAATGCTCTCTGGGTTAGACGTTATGGCTTCAATCCTGGCAGCCAAGCTCAAGGCTTCTTCGGTATTGATTTGGACCATGATGAATCAGACAAGTTTCAATGTTGGAATGCTAGCCAAGAGTCCTTGCAAGATGTTACAGCATAAGACCAGTCCGCACAATCTCTTACCTGGTCAACGGCGCCAAGGGAAATATATACACGGGCGTCTCCAGTCCACGCGATGTCTTGAACCCTGAACCAGCGCGCGGTAATGCCATTACCCCGAGTCCCCTTCCATGACCCTGTTCTGAAGAGAGCACCGCTGTGGCTCTCTACCCACCCACTCGCTAATATTGGAAGCTGGGTCCACTCCCAACGACACCTCTCGACCCTTGAGGGTAGCAGCAGTGTTAGAACCAACAATACCTCTGAACCAACGCAAACCTTGAGGCTAGTAGAGTAGCAATTTCAGATCCAACAAAGTCCCACGATCCACTTGGTCATTTTGCTTGCGGAGCCAACAGCCGAGTTCACAACGCTTTTCCTCGCCATTCCGGTAATTGCACCCTCCAAACTTCTCGTCCATACAGAGTGATGGGTGCCCAGGTGTTCTAGTTCATTAAAGAGCCTGAAAAGAATCGTATGCGCCCTTCATTCCAGCGAAGCAATCAATTCATCAGTACCTAGGTATGTACTGGTCGCTTGAAGGAGGATCGAGCATTACCAATTCATGTTCCATTTTCGTCTCGGCCGGTGGGGCTGCTTGCAAACCAACAGCTGCTGTGCCGTTTGAAAGTGGCTCCCGTCGTAGAGATCACCTGAGCATCAAGTCTAGTTCCAACCGGTCTTACTCCACTCATTCCAACTGAATCCTTCGGGCGAAGTCAGTGATCATCCAATCGGACCTCCTGCCTCGAAGCCCGGTCCTTTTTCCGACCACTGATGATATGATACTGTGGCATACTAGCCCCTGGGAGGCTGTCAGCGCGGAGCAGGCATTTTCCAGAAAAGAAAAACAGGATTCAGGATGAAATCAATTAGAAGGAATCCAAATGAGATGTTGAGGCTTCAGCAATATTTCAATTGTGCGCAGCCTATGGGTTTGGTCCCTCGCCCGCTTGTTTTAGATATTTCTATTGAAAATCATACATCTGCGCCAGCTGACTCTTAACAAGTCGCCCAAGGTCGACATGTTAATCCAGACCAGCTTGCCCCGCCGAGACGAGCTGTCTCCGCCTGATATTGATCGGAGGACCTCCTACATTGCAGCATGGACCATCCAATGCGCCATCGGAATCATCGCGGTTGCCCTGCGCTTTTGGGCAAGGTCGATGTTGAAAACACGATGGAAATATGGATGGGATGACTGGGTCATGCTCCTCACCTTGGTAATATTGTCCGGTATTTGCGCACAAGTGGCCGAGGCTGACACAGATCTAGTTGATTTACCTTGGCGGCACCATCTTGGTCATTCTCATCGGCGTGAATGGCGGGACACGCCATCTTGCGTACATTCAGCCAGCCTCGCATGCAGTCTTCGTATTCAAGCTTCACCAGATCACGCAGTCTTTCGGCATCATGGCCAGCGGGACAGGGAAAATTTCTGTTGCATTTTTGATCATGCGCTTCCTGCCCAATACAGGCAAATGGCGGCAGCGCTTTCTCTGGGTCCTCATCGTGATCACTTTCGTCCAATCCGTTACTACCTCCATATTCAACTTCACCCAATGTGACCCCGTTGCAGCTTTATGGGATCCGGCGTTGAGGCCCACAGCCAAGTGTTGGGACCCAGCAGTCAACGCAAATTACGGTATTTTTGGAGCCGCTTGGGGTTGTGCCTTTGATATGATTTTGGCCACAATGCCTATCAGTCTCATCTGGAAACTCCAGCTGTCTTTGCGAAAGCGGCTTGGTATTATTGCTTTGCTGGGTTCCGGTGTGTTTGGCGCTATTGTGACAGCCGTCAAAGCCAAGGAGCTAGAATTGATCAAGAATCGATCAGACTTCACATGGGTTCGTGTGCCACGTTCCCATGATGTCCGAACTTCCCTCCCCAGAGAAATTGTGATGAGCAGGGAGCTGACTTGTCTCGTCCACAGGGAACATATACATTATACATATGTGTATCACTCGAGCTCTCAGTAATAGTCATCAGCGGATCCGTTCCAACTTACAAGCCGCTTTGGGATCGCTTTGTTACGCACAGATCGCATACGAAGGCAAGCAGTGGATCTTATGATTCCGACTTGGGGAAGTCTGGCCCGATCCGGCGTCGAATGTCTCCCAATGTATCAGTTTATCAAGGTCTTGAAAAGTCCTCTCAAGGACCTCGATTCGCGCCATTGGGCGCTGCGAGCTCTATAAGAGGGAGTTGTGCTACAATTACTCATTCCCGTGGACAACACTCGCATGATGGGACATCTGAAGGATTTGGTGAGAATCCTTCCAGAGCAGGAACCCCACTCAAGCCGAACGTGGATTTGACCAGTGGAATTAAGGTTACTGCAACTGTCAGGGTGGAGTGGGAGCAACATGCAGATGAGACCTATGTGCAAAGCCATTTCGTGTAATTTAGTCATTATTTCTAAGCATTAGATAGACCTAATAGGTTGCGGACCATCAGAAGCGATTTCCGCACCAAGACTGGGATTTTTCAAAGCAAAAAGAAACATTGGTTTCGCTCTTCACCCAAAATAGTACTCCATGCCCGGAGGCTCCAGACTCACAGGTCAATAAACTTGGCGAAAAAGCCCGAGCCTCGTGCGATGAAGAACAGTGTGCATGCAGGATTGTGCGGAAGACTGTTCATCAGAGTGGTGGATCGTAGATACGAACACGGTAGGCCTGGGCCGTAACGGCGCCACAGGAACCAACACCCAGTATCCACCAGACCAACAACCAACAGGGACAACTTGCCCAGTGGACGATTGGAAGAAATTTTGCCGATACCGAGTTACCCCGAGGAAAATCCAGCCGCATGCATGCTTTAAGGTTTGCTGTGCCGCAGGTGCGCCTCATGAAGACTCCCGCTTCTACCTTTCCTTGCACCCTGGCGCGTTTGAAAAGTCGTTTGCAGGCTGCCTATCGGTTAGGTGACCTAGCTGTCTAGCACCGGCGTGTAATCTGCATAAAGTTCTTTGCAGGATATTGAGTTGAATACATTCGCTGCATCTGCCGAGAGTGTGCTCAAGACAATTTCTAATAGTTGACGAAGGTACGCCCGTCTCCTATTAAAGCCGCTCACGCACTGTACTTAAGTACCTTTGCACGAGTATGCGGTGCGAGTGTGGGGCTAAATAGCCTAAGCCAAGACGAGAGCAGGAGAAAGGGACTCGTACCATGACCAAAGTGCGTCAAGAAAGGTCAGTTTGGGTCTGTTGTTGCAGCCAACATTGTCTGGCGTTGTAAAAGTACTTGGCAGAGGGTCTTTGTAGCATGACGCTTGGAGCGTCAGAGCACCAGAGTTGGTAAGACCATTGCAAATTACACGGCCACTTCTACAGCCTGGGCATTCGTTCTCAAATCAGTATTCGGACTTATAAGAATACTATTTTATTACAAGACCCCAATTCCTTTCTTACTAGACCAATATTCAGATACTTCGAGCTTTATGACCAGTAGAATATTCACCGCCGTAATTTGCTGGCATTCATTGCTCAGATTAGCAGAGTGTTACTGGTTTACTATTCAATTTCAAGTTCCATTGAGGTGTAAGGCAAGGTTGTTCATATTGTCAGAAAGAATGAAATTTTCTATGACGTGAGATATTCTCTAAGACCCATGGGTGATTTGTAAACCATGTGGCGAGATGTTTGCCCATCAATCGAGACTGCCTCGTGTTCATACTCTCCTCAGCGTGTAACCTATAGAAGCGATAGAATCGTGTCCTTTACGCATGGTCCTAAGAGCCTTCAAGACTTGTTCAGTCATCTGCTTCCTGTCCAGTTCCCGGGGCTCTAGCTTCCTGTGCTCCCTCAGAACGTCCAGTGAGCCGGCCACAGTCCTCTTATCCAGAGATACATTCCACGCAAGCATGATGGTAATAACCTCTTCCCAGAATTTGAAGGGTGTCAAGCCTGTATAATTGCCTGCAAATACGTTCACTGATTCTGCCAGGACTAGCTGCCAAGTACTGCAATCGCGCTCGATCCCAGCCGGACATATCTGAAAGCTGAAATCTGGTCGGGCTCCCCTGTTCAACAAGCTTTCGATCAGAGGGATTGATACCGAGACTCCAGTCGTTGCGAACATGATGACATTGTAGAGAAGCCAATCTTCGATCGATGGGACTTGGTCCAGCTGTGCTTGCTCTTTCTTCTTGCTTGAACTGTTACCGAGCATGGATCCCAGAGCTCGAGAAATACTGGACTCTTTTTTCGCCTGGGATGGAATGCTGATGGCTTTTGAGGAAAGAGGGGTCGAATCGGCGAAGCCTACATCGAAGCCACTCTTCACTTTCGTCATGATATACGGCGTAGCCTGGCAGTATATGGCAGCGGTGAGGAAGGCGGCTATGCTGGGAAACGTACTGCTGGTGGTGTTTCTGAATCGAGTCGGTATCAGTGATGTTGGAGGAACTTGTGCCCCCTCACTCTCGAGAACCTTTGTAAGTTGGCGAAGGAGTACACCAATATTGGCATACGATTCAAGGCGAGAACTCAGTATCCGTTCAAAGTTCTCCAAGATCGGAAGCATCCGCGATCCAGCCTCGGTGGACGAGGAGGACATTTGCCCTAAACAATGTAGCACTGCCGCGCATGAAGCGTCACTTAATCTTTGCCCGGGAATATGATGATGACAAGTCTTGTAAAGAGCCAAGTAACCTGAGCTCAGCCTAAAACGAGCATCAAAAGAGGGACTGGTCACCTTTGAGATTGTTTCTCGTGGACCTGGCTGCTCAAGGAAATCCTTCAATGTTCGATGCAAATAAGTGACAGTCGTCACCCGTTTCTTGTCATATGTGGTTGCTTTGTCGTCTTGTGATTCGTTCAGCTCCAAGAGGCCCTTGCCACAGCTATTCAGTCGTACACGCATCTCGTCAACACGGGCATTGAACTCCGACCAGTCGTAACGTTGTACCGGAAGTTTGATGGAAAAGTCATCCTCTTCCTCGTCTGCAAAGAACAGAAGGATAGCAGGGAGGGGCCGAGGACATGCCGCCATGATCTGAAAATATTGCGCGATGTGTGCCACGTGCTTGGGACCTAGGTCTTCCAGCATCCTTTGGAAGAGCTCTTCAAGATCCCGTGGTGTCTCATCTAATCTCTTCTGTAAGTCGCTAACACGATCGGCATCTCGCATACCATCAAGCAACGAATCAACAACCAGGCTGACCCACAGAAATACGCCCTGGGACTTCTCCACGATTGTCTCCAAGAGGCTATTAGCAAACATAGGCTCTAGCCCCTGAAGCCGTCTAAATCCATTGTTATCCTGAAAATGGGATGTAACATAGGCTTTTCGATCATTGCGCGTTAGATGCTGGAGCATCAGGTGGGGCTGCTCTTTGAATGCTTCCTCAAAGACTACCCACGGGCGACTGGCGAAGCATATCTTGAGAGAGTCGTAGCACAAGAGACTTTGAAAGTAATTGACCAGGTCTTCGTGGCTTCCTGTAAACTCGTCCAGACCGTCTAGAAAGAGGCAAACTTTACTAGTGGAACATAGCCGTTGAACGGTGCGAGACATGAGAGTTCGTAACTCGGTTTCAAGTATCGGTTTAGGATCACTGTCGAAAATACAAAGTGATTCCCACCGGTCCGGCGAGATCTCCGAGATGATCTCCTTGTTAGCCGAGAGAAGCTGGTGCAGAAGCGTTCGAAACAAGCCCTCCTTTGAAGTCTGGATATCTGAACCTGCTGCCCAGAAGTAGAAGCATGCAACAGACAGGGGACGGTCACCTGCCCATGTTTTCAAATATTCTGTGCACCGAAGGTTAATAATACCATTTTCGATAGCTTTATGAGATGCCGATGATGGATCCGAAACTGGTTGTGTGATGAATTTCATTAGGGTCGATTTTCCTGCCCCAGGCTTCCCAGTGATCCAATATTGCTGGTGCTCTTCGGATTCCAGAAATCGACAGAAGTCTGCCCATGGAAGCGTTTGGTCTTCTGCTCTCTCAAAAATCCAATGAAATGTTTTCTGGTGCGCAACAGGAACCGTATCTTCCCGATGGTAGATACCATCGTACTGGAGCTTAGTGAGGAATTTCTCGTGGAGAACCCTCAGCTTCTGGTTGCTGAGCTCAAATTTAGACGCTCTCCTCGCACGATGATCTGCAACCAACTCGTCGTTGTCGAATATGACGTTGACCATGTCCATCATGACGGTTTTCATCAATGTTGGGGATGAGGCGGCCTTGTTAGATAGATACTTGACAGCTTTGGTCCCCATTGCCACAGTGCTTGCATCGGTCGGCATTTCTTCAGACCTTTCTTCCAGTAGTTCGCTCGCGTCTGCAGACAGCAATCGCAAGAGATGGCGTTGTTCCTCAAGTGAAGACATCGTATATTCCCTGCACGATTAGCTACATATGTAAGGACTCAAATCTGCCACTGGAGCTAAAAGCGAGTGAGTCAGGGCATCTAGGAAATTCCTACCTGAAAGACGCAACCAGAGTGAGAGTCAAGCGGCTCTGGATGCGATCCAACCTGGATTCCATGGATCGAAGCTGTTCGCTTTTGAATACGTTAAAGAATGCAGCTTTGATCGTCCCCATCTTAGTGCGTTTTCCGTCGTCCTGGAACCCGGCTTTCTTCAACAGCGCGAGGATTTGCATGGACAGATCGTGTCCCTCTGCCACAAGGCTGGACATCTCCTTGTCTAACTCGGATTCTCGATGGCGCGGAGTGGGTTTCAGTTGTTTGATTACATTGCTCAAATTCTGGGAAACAGTCTTCAGGCTTGAGACATTTTCCAGATCGTCACCACGTGAATCGTGAATGATCCATGCAGCAACCACAAATTGTCGACCATAGTCCAACACTTGCAGCACATTGGCCGCCAAACCCAAAGCTGCGATCGCTTCACTCATGCTGAGTTGATTGAGTGTATGTCGATGTCATTCGATTTCGGGCTGTAAGGCTGGATGTTTAAGTATTCTTTTCTTAAGATTTCACTTAGAGTGCAGAAATGTTCGCGGTCATGGAATGGAGGGTGCTGTTCAAGTTGCTAGAACTCTGGAACTACCTGGGAATGTCAGTCAATCCGTGCGTGACATGTGTGCACGCGGCGTTGCCCACCTGGGCACTTGCAGACCGCAGCGCTTAGCTTACCAGCGCGTATTTATATTTACCTCGATCCTGCAGATCATCTTAAATTAGAGCATGCAACCGCGGCTGGTCAGTCTTGAACGGTCAGCTTGCAAACCAATGATCCTCATCCATGTATTAGCTCTAATCTACTTCCAGAAAGCGCGATGCAATGAGTGGTAGGACAGCATAGGAACGACACAATGATTGAACAACAGGCTCCGCAAACGTGCAGCAGGTGGTCCTTGGCTATGTAATACCTCATTTACCAAGCCTTGAGTAAGCTGACGTGGTCCAGGGAAATTGCCTTGATAGCAATCCGTCTCTGCATAATACAGGTCTCGACTTTTGCTTGGACATTATCCTTCGATAGACTCCGACCCGTGCGTCGTCTTGAATTGTAATTATTCTCCCCGAAAGGACCTTTGCGACCGAGATGGCCTTTTTCGAAGCCTCGAGAAGCAGGGAGCGCAATTCTGGAGAACGATTTCAACCAACATCTTACTCTGAAACCTTGTCTGAACTGGTCGATCAGTTTCACAATTTCGATGAAACTGACGTTTACGATGACTACATGAACCGAGCTGTGGAAAACAAAACAACGAATTTCGTCATCCGCATTAGTCTTCATGGCGCACACATCGCTACCAGCCTCAGGGACCAAGATATAGCCGCGTTGCTGGATCTAAAATCCAACGATGGTTTGGGTTCGATAGCAGTCACTTGGATGTGAGGACCAGAGCTCAGCCAAGTTATTGGATATTCTCACACTGACAAAGATGCTAGCCATTTTTGGACAGTGGAAGCTTGCTACAATGCAATACGAAAAGTCTCCGAGCACTACAATTTCTTGGAGGAACTGGAGCGTGCTATATTCGCTCGCGACGACTTGACCAATGAGTTCTTGGGGGCTTTATTCGCTCGCGACGACTTGGACAAGGAGTCGTTGAGGAAGATGGGATTTCCCGCTGAAGGTTAGATACATGAGCATGAAGGGCTGTTTGTTCGCAGACCAATCCCTCCACACAGCAGTCCCCTTCTGAGCCAACGACCTCCAATATATGGCGAGGGTTTGAACCGCACAAAACACATCTGCGCATTCTAAATTAATTGAAATGGTAGTTGACGAGAACGGCAACTTTATGGTCAAGCTCTTGCAGCCTAGGAACAAGCACACAGCCATATATCATAGTTCTAATTGTAAGCTGCTAACCTTATTACTTAAACAGCATCGGCTAATTCGAAGTCAGATTTATGCGTTGGGGCTTACTGGTTGTATAAAGGCCCAAGCGAGTCACATTCTACGGGATCCTTCCATGGCACCTCTGACAACCTGAGCCTACCTGAATATACGAATTACTCTAGGCAGCCGAAGAGCTGGGCCTGGTATATTGTAACGGACGATTGTGAGTTTTACCATCACTTTGTAGGGACAAAGAAGAAAACTTAGAAGGCAGCCACTGATTGGATTTTAGACACCGTCATCTCCATCCAGGAAGCATCGGTTGATAAACAAGTCCCAGAAAATATCACAAGGGACAGAATGACCGATCTCAAACTTCAGCACCTTCGAAATATGCGTCAGCATATCCAGGCCACGTTGGGGCAGCTCTCCCAAGTCGGCGCAACGCGTCCTAATTCTCATTATCCTTCTCCCTTGAACATCAGAGACTTGGAGCGAGACAGAACACCCATACTTGGAAAGACTGGCACGAGTAATGCCAAAGACTATTGGGCTGCAGACGTCGCTGCAACCATATTCCACTGTCTCATCAACAACTATTCAGTGGGCAGCTCTATCCTTCTTGAGTCGAACCGCATCCGAGATCTCATCGTAAGCTGCACCCATGAGCTTCCGTATGACTACATATACTAATTCCGGAAAAATGAGCCTAGTTTTCAGGTGTATTAAGCGCCAAAGACAAACCCAGGAGATTTTGGGACCACTCCGACCTGACCAGAATGAAACAGACGCAGCAGCAAGTACTCGAGGACCTGAAATTGCTCTTTCGTGCCCATGAGAGGTTGCTCAAGGTTATTATCAACCTCGAGTTTGGTACTCCTGACCTGGAATGCCTGGAAGGTTATCCCATTGTGTTAAATGACAGATGGGATCTCGAGGTACTCTCACCTTGCAGCGGGCCCATGCCTCGCGGGGTGAAACTTCCTCAAAAAATCTACTATCGGTTCGTACGACTTTACGATGATATGCATTGGCCAAAGTTTGCTCTCGAGTCGCACCCAATTGGTTCACACGGGCCCTTTCTAGATGAAATTGATCGGCTTCTCGAAGACTTCAGCGAGTTGTCAGTGATCATGTTTGGCATGAAAGCAATCAAGGATTCTCGACAAATCCACACAGCGGCCCGGAGCGTGTCAATGCTTTCCAAACTATGGATATTATTTATGCCGTTATTCACGGTGACTGCCATCTTCTCAGTCAAAATACCTGACGTTGCGGATCATCCCAAGGTATATCCCATTGCCCTGGGCGTGGTGGGGGCATTGAGCGTGCTGTTCTTATTTGTTAACGGAGTTATGGGGAGGATATGAGTATATATCTTTGGTCTAGCTATTCATTGGAACGTGGTAGGAGTGCTCGATTGCATCATAGAGCCCGGAACTGTGTCATTCTGCAAAGTTCTTTTACCTAGGTACAATACCGATCTTCAAGACAACGTCGCTCTATCCACTGCTCACACTTCCCGAAGCGTTATGACATTATTACAATACCGTGTTTGACACGCCTCTTATGGATAGTTGATCCGAAGAGGACGTCATGCTGAAAACCCTATCCTATGATAAAGAGTACGTTATGGGGTTCCCGGGCACCCCTAGTACTTAGATTTACCAATCAAACATCACAATCACTAATAATATCAGCAAACGCGAGAAAGCTCATTCATCAATCCGGGTACTAGGGGTGCCCGGGAACCCCATAACGTACTCTAGGCATGGAAACTGAGCTACTGATGTCTGTCCCAATACCGAACTTTCTCCTTCATAGCCTGCATCATACCTTTACCTAGCAGCCCATTCTGTTGCTTTTAAGGAAAGGATTGTGGTCAATTGTGGAAACCACAGCGGTTTTGATTCGTGTTTGAGATGAAGGGGGAAAAGTAATGTACTTAAGTAAGTAGCATTCATAGACATGAGCTGCGCTCCAAACCAAGTGGGCTGCATCGATCTTGGTCCAGCCAAGAACGACAATCCTCTGACTTTTTCATTCAAGACCAGCTCAGTGGTAAGTTTGATGTGATCCAGTGTGTAAGTCACGAAGAGGGCCCAATTCATAGAGCGGATGATTCAAGCAGGTGACCATGAGGTGAGATGTTGGATGTGGGCAACCGCTGTGAATGAGAGCAGATACTCCCGCCATTTTTTTGCAAGTGCCAGGTGCACATGAATTTTCGGAAGATGAATTCTCCTGCCAGTTTTAATCCTATTACAAAAAAAATTCAAAATTGCCTCCCTTCCGCCTTGTGGTGTGTGCTGATCAGCCAGTCTACCAGTGCAGCGGACTTGATAAACAACTATGTTCTCTCGTCACCTTGAACGTGTGACAATTATATCCGAGGTGCAGGTAGACCTCAGTTAGAGTTCAGCCCACCCTTGCCCCGTGCTCCGTTTGAGGACTTGAATCTAGCATTGCACATGCCACTGGTTCAAGAGTGTCCAGGTGTTGCTAGAGGTGTTAGTTACCTAGGTACATGTACAGACAGGCTTGACAGGTATGCTTGATGCCCCGCACCAGACGGCCTAGCGCACCTTGCAATTCACCAAGTTTATCCGACATGGTGAGGCCCCACCAAAGCTGGCTCGCCCAACCAGGATGGCCGAGGGCCGCTTTGACTGGGCTGCATCAAATGTTCCTTCCACCTACAAGGTTCCACTCCTGCAGTGCAGTGCAATCAGTCGTGATCGACGACTGCCATCCTTGGGACCCGAACTTCAATGAATCCGACCACCGTAACTGCCGCCGACACGACCCCCAACACCACCACCACAACCCCTCGTTCGACGACCGGCCGACCACGAGACCACAGCAGCCCGACCAGAGCTTGGCTTGCCGTCGCTAAACCCTCCCTTCCCTCATTACATCAGCCACGAGACTCTCCCAGCACAGCGACGTAGCCCATCGCACATCAGCCAGAGGGTGCCTTTGTCACAAGGCCCTCTTGGTCGCCTTTGCCTCCCCGATGCCTACCGAAGTTGACGCCGACTGTCGCTTCCAACGCTCCGGGCTGTCTAACCCTTAGTTAGACCGGCCCGCACAACATTTACGAATGTAGCCACAATAGTCTTTGGTTCTACTTTCAAAATCAACTGCGTCGCGATCCATCCTGTTCAAGATGGATCGCGCTAGAAAACGTGAGTCCCCGGGAGAGCCGACGCCGACCATCATACATCTGCCCCCAGTCTCGAGTCTGACATGCTCTACCACAGGTGAATTGCGTTCTTTGAACGAGCGCGCGTGGGCCGGCGAAACTGGTGAGTAGCCCATGACTCCGCACCCCGGCTCCCCACGACGCTGACGAGGCATATTGTCAGATCTGTTCGAGGTCAACAAGCCCCTCGACTCGAAGTTGGCAAAGCACACCGCCTACATCAAGCGACTGCGCACTGCCGTTACGGCCGCCACCCTGCCCACCTTTATCCAAGAAATTCGAACCCTGAGCCTGCACCGATACCTGTCCGAGATAATTTCTGCCTGCTACGAAGGGCTTACCAAGTTGAAGGCCACAGGTGGTGACGTCGAGGCCGGCGTCGAGATCGTCAGTGCCCTGCACCAGCGCTTTGGGCCCGATGAGTTTACCCAGCAGCTTGCGTGGCAGCTGGGCCGGGGCATCGCCACCCTTGACAAGAGCTACCTGAAGAGCCTGCCTCCCGATGTGCGTGAGAAGGAGGAGAAGCAGCGGCCCCTTCGTCAGAAGGCCCTGCTTCGTGTCATCACGGAGCTCTGGCTCGTTGGCGTTCTGAGGACCCTGGACGATGTTATTCCCGACGACTCTGTCAAGGCTGCTTCTGGCAAGGTCCCAGAACTGAAGGCCCGCAGCACCAAGGGCGGTGGTGCGGAGCCCTTCCCACTCGAGGTGCTGAAGGACCTGTTGGGCCATGACCGTGATCATGCAAACCTGCCTCTGCTCGTCACCTTTGTCAAGACTTTCACCTGGGATATATTGGGTGTCAGAAAGACAGCTGGAACCGAAGGGCGCAGGTCTGCAGATGACGAAGGCGTGGGCAAGCCATCCGAGGGCTCTGGCGACAACGAGGACGGCGACGTGTCAAGCGATGACCCCCCTCTGGTTTCACCTGAACTCCAGGAGCGCTTCAAGAACATCCTCAAGCGCTACTTCGAAGACGTGAAGGCTCACCTCCTCCGAGACCAGAAGGCCATCTTTTCCCAATCGCGGAAGAACGCCGAGGCATACGTCAAGTCCGGAGAGGTCTTTGAAGACCGGCAGGCCAATTTCGACAAGCAACTCAAAGCTCAGGAACGATTGGTCGCCAACGCTCAGATTCTCGCCGACACCCTGGGGCTAGAAATGCCGGATCTGAAAGACCACGAGGCCTCGAACTCACTGGCTAATGGAGGCATCGGTATCGTGAAGGCGGGCGAGTACCTTCGTGGGCAGGGAGACGGAGCTGGTATCTGGCAGGACGAGGACGAGCGACGCTTTTACGAAAATCTGGCGGATCTTAAAGGCAAGGTCCCTGGTATCCTTCTCGAAGACGCCAAGAAGAAGAAGCCCGAGGGCGACGACCAGGTGGGCAAGAAGATTGAGTCTGCTGAGAATGGTGATGCCGCGAAGGCAACCGATACTTCTTTGGACGACCAGACGACTGCTATCGCCAACAAGACCATCGGAGCTCAGGTTGATGCCATCATCCTCCGCCTGCCCGACCTCACGACCAAGGAGACAATCGATCAGACTGCTATCGACTTCTGTTTCCTCAACTCCAAGGCTTCGCGGAACCGATTGGTCAAGGCTCTTACGGACGTTCCCAAGAATCGCGGTGATCTTCTCCCATGTTGGGCCAGGCTCATTGCAACTTTGGGTCGCTACATGCCGGATGTCCCCAAGGGCGTCATCGATTACTTGGATGCGGAATTCCGCAGTCTACAGGCCCGCAAGAGCAAGGAGTTCTTGGCTCAGGTCCGCATTGGCAACATCAGGTACCTGGCTGAGTTGACCAAGTTTGGCATTGTCCCCGAGCACACCGTCTTCCACTGTCTCAAGGTTTGTCTGGACGACTTTTCCAAGATGAACATCCAGATCATCTGCGACCTCCTTGAGAATTGCGGTCGATACCTTCTGCGCAATCCGGAAACCTCGCCTCGCATGACCTCCTTCTTGGAGACCCTGCAGCGCAAAAAATCCGTGCAGCACATCGGACCCAATGAGCGGATGCTGATTGAGAATGCCATTTACTATGTCGACCCGCCCGAGAGACCTGCCATCCAGCAGAAGGAACGAACTCCGCTTGAGCTTTTTGTCAGAAAGCTCATCTACGTGGACCTGTCGAAGCGGACCCTCGATAAGATTGTGAGACAGATTCGTAGGATGCACTGGGAGGAAGCAGAAGTAAGTGTCAGGTACTATGAGTTGTGGGATGAGAGTTGCACTGACATATCCACGCAGGTCCGAGAGGCGCTCGAAAAGGTTTGTTCCAAGCCTGGGAAGGTCAAGTATGGCGCAATCCACCTGCTCGCCTCTCTGCTAGCGCACCTTTACAGATACCGTATAGAGTTTGTCGTGAAGGTGGTGGACAATGTCGTCGAGTCTATCAATGCTGGTCTGGAGCAAAATGACTTCAAGAACAACCAGCGGCGCATTGCGGAGGTCAAGTACCTGGCTGAGATCTACAACTACCGCCTGGTCGAGCACGCCGTTGTTTTTGATGTCATGTACAAGATCATGACATTTGGCCACGGCGGTCCACCAGTTCCTGGGCGGTTGAATCCATTCGATATGCCGGATGACTTTTTCCGCATCCGCCTCATTTACTTCATCCTCGAGGCTTCTGGCATGTACTTCAACAAGGGCCCAGCAGGCAAGAAGCTCGACTACTTCCTCTCGTTCCTTCAAGTAAGTCTCCCTCACCCGATGCGGCAAGCACTTGACTAAACTTCATCCAGTATTACATCTTCACCAAAAACCCCCTGCCCATGGACATAGAATTCTTAGTCCATGACATCTACACTGGCACCAGGCCGCAGTGGAAGCTGGCCTCCAACTTGGAGGAGGCCAGCAAGGCATTCCAGCTGGTGCTTGCACAAGATCGGAAAGCCGCCGGACTTGATGGACCAGAGCTTCAAGACCAAGACGACGACGCTAGCGGCTCGTCGACTGAAGACGAGATGGCAGATGTGGATGACGATGATGATGCTGAGTTGGACGACGAGGAGGTTGCGGCGTCTGACGATGAAGAGGAGGATGATGACGATGACGTACGTTGGTTTCCCGCCGTAATAATTCAGACATTCACTAACCATTATCCCACGTAGCAGGACGAGGATCGGCGGACAACAACTGATGAATCTGTCGACGAGGCTATCATCGTTACTCGGCAGGAAGAACAGATCGACCCCGAAGAGGACGCCGACTTCGAGCGGGAGTACGCCAAGATGATGTCCGAGAGTCTGGAATCTCGGAAGCTTGACCGACGCCCTGTGTTTGACGTCGCACTTCCAGTCCGATCGAGACCGCGCGAGGCCACCACCACCAACGATCAAGGCGATGGTGACTCCGAGGCCCCGATGCCGGCTCCCAAAATGGCCTTCTCAGTACTCACCAAGAAGGGAAACAAGCAACAGGTCAGTTTCCCCACCTCGATACGAGAACTGGAGCTAATGGCACCCAGACTCGAACCCTGGAGCTGCCCACAGACTCCCACTTTGCGGTTGCTATGAGAAGCCAGCAACAGGCGGAGCGAGAGGAACAGCAGCGCATCAAGAATCTTGTGCTCAACTATGACCTTCGTGAGAATGATGGTGAAGAGGGTGAGTCTCTTTGACAGCTGCCTAGCGAGGGAAGGTACTAACGATCTGCTCCACAGGTTCCGACAGCAGGCCAATCACCCACCACCACAACCACCGCTACGACAAGGCCAACAACAAGAACCCAGGACAGAGAGTTAAGAAACTCCAATTCGAGGACTTTGAGTGGTATGAAAATCTCGCATGTGTGGAACAGCTCGACGGTGTCCCGGGGCACGTCGAGAGACGGCGACGGCGGGTGCGCATATCAAAGTCCGATCTGGGGCTCGCGAATGCGATTGCCGAAACCCATGATACCATGGATAACTTCGCTGTGGCAATTCCGCATTCTCGGCCTTCTCGTTGCCCTCGGCTCAAACAGACATTTCGGATGAGATGAGGCTCCCTGTCGCCAAATCCATCAACCCTTTTACTCCCCCAGCGATCAGTTAACTGACAAAGCCGTGACACGGCATCTCTTACAGGACTTGATAACGCGAAATTCGAGCCGGCTTGGCAAATAACTCTTTTGATTTGAAAACACCAAGGCCTTCACCAGCGATTGTGTGCCCCATGCCACCATCAGCTCGGATGGCTCCATTCAGGCCTCCATCCCATACGTTGGCAAGGTCGGCAGTTCGAGGGAGGCGTTCGTCCTTCCAAGACTGCCACCTCACGCCTAACAGATCATGCCAGTCCACCTTGAGTCGGTACATGTGCAAGAAAGGAGACTTCCTGTTGCTGTGTCAAAGCTTGCAGTTGGTGCAAAGTTTGAGATGATAGCCGAGAGCAAGCTGGGTGAGCGGAGAGAGAGCGGTGCCGTGTATGCGAGACCGCGGGGAAGAGCGCATGACAAGGACCCCCACGTGGGTGTTGACACCTGGGCCGCTCTTGGGAGGCGAAAGACAACGTACCGTCGACCCGAACACCTTGTCTGCAGGTATTGGTCTTGGAGAGCTACAGGCAGCAGCACACTTTGGGATTATCAGATCGCAATCAGTGCTCGACACTCATTGAGGAGAGGAGGGGTGAGAGTTGGCTGGTACCCTTTCTGATGCTCGTCGTCTACACCACTGTAGTGCGAAGGAGTCCAAGGAGCGGATGGAGGGGCTTTGCTACACACACACACTGGCCTTTGCTCAGAGAAATTAGTTTGAGGTGGTAGTGGGAGAGTAGTCAATCTTTTTTGGTGTCTTGAAATTCGACTGTGGCCAATGCTTTGGGGCAAGTGAGATCTATGTGTCTGTATGATATATATGCTCGTAAAACCATTCAAAGCATGATGCTGGTCTGCTTTCTGCTATGGTGTAAACCCTACCCAAGGGCCACCACAAAGTGCCATATTCTTAGGTTCGAGAAGATGCAGCATGGTTGTATGTTAAAAAGCCTGGGCCTCCATGCCAGTCCCTTATGCCCAGCCGTCTTGCCACACCCTTCAAGTTCAGATGGGTTCATGCGTTTGGGGTTACGCTGCCTGAAAGCTCATGGTTGGTCAGTGGTGAAATCTGCCCATGAACTGCATGGGAGACTTGGTAGGGTTGGGCTACCTACCTAAATACCCAGGTAAAGAACGCCCCAAAAAGTGAGCTGGGGTCAGTCAGCCACCTAGCACCTCCCTCCACCACGACAATCCTCACTTTTCCTTGCACCAACCTGAATTCTCACCACGCGATGTTGGCAACGTAAAGGGTCGTCCGCTCGACACCATTTGCATTTAGAGCCTCTTAAGGTCTGGAGATACCATGGGTTTCAGATCTCATCCTCGCAAAATGACATCCTCCCTGATCTCAAGTTATTTGCCATCACCACTGTGTGTTGGCGACAGACGAAGTCACCTAGCTGCCCGCCAGCTGTGTTGCCAGCCTTCATTATGAATCATTCAAAGTCGGCTGTCATGATCAGGACAGGTGAATGGCTGTCCTAGACTGCTGGGCCTCAGTCACCCCCAGGCCTTGGTTAACTGCTGCTTTTTATCCCAGGGCCAACGATGATCGCCATTTGGTGCTTGTCCCTCTTTTCGTTCCACCTCACCAAGCAAGTCGCTGGTCTCTGGGGCCTGTGCTAATCTCTACCTCGCATCGCATTCGATTCCTTTAAAACCTCAGAATCAGATGGTGATGTGTTTGTTGCCCCGTGACATATCCTAGGTCGGACCACCACACCTCAATTGACCGTGTACAGTACGTACTCCACTCAAGTATTGACTTTTACCGCGGTGAGCAAACCTACCATCAAACAAACAAACAGGACCAATCGACTGACATGCAAAGAATTTCGGCTACCGGCTCTATCCGAAACA
Source organism: Diaporthe batatas (assembly GCF_019321695.1). NCBI lineage: Eukaryota > Fungi > Ascomycota > Sordariomycetes > Diaporthales > Diaporthaceae > Diaporthe > Diaporthe batatas. Next base: position 1,186,170 of record NW_025408550.1, read on the forward strand.
CGCAGGTGTACATGATCTGCAGTGCATCGAGGCGAATTGAGAGATATTCAGCAGCACCTACGCACCTTGTCTCTTGCGTGTCTCGGTCCTCTGCTCGAGGTTGGCCCGCCTCCCCCAAGCCACTGCTGTACCAACACGCGCGTGGCGGTGGCAGGTAACGGCTGGCCCTCCAATCCTATCGCCCTGGTCCCCTATTCGACAGAGGGAGCTATTCGTTGGAGGGGCGGGAGATCTGCTGCCAAAAAGCAGGTACTGTAGCTCACCCTGCCGAACCAACTTTACCTATTGGTGGCGGAAAAAAAGAGAAAGGAAGGGGGGAGAAAGACAGAGGGCGATTGTATACGAGCTGCGAGCGTTCTGGGTCCGGAGGTACGGCTTCGGCGTCCGACTGCGTCTGTCCGAACGGGTACAGACCTGTACTTCCTTTTTCTTGTCTTTTGAGATTTTCTCAATCTCACTGGACTGAAGAATTCCGCCTGGGAAATTTCGAACCATCCGCATCTTGGAAACACCTCATTTTCCGAAGCTCCGAGGCGTTGGATATATCGCATTGGAGGAGCAGGAAGCGGAATATTTTGTCTCTTCGGTCGCGCAATCTAACGACGGTGGCCAGGAACAGATCACACGAAGTACCCCATCCCGAACCACACGAGCAGCCATCACCCAATGCTGCAAGTACCCGACGGTGTACGCATCTTTTACCCCTGCGTCATACCGACAAGCTGGCAGGCATAGGTTTCGGCGCCAGGACTTTTTTTTTCCAGGAGACATGCCTGGCACTGCATGAGTGAAGAAACTGTCCTCCGCGCCTAGCTGGGCCCCAGCCCCTCGGCACATACCTTGCTCTTGAATCTCTTGTTTCTGGGCCCGAAACGCTGCTTGGACTCGACATAGGATATCCGTACTGGGATCCGGGTCGGTCGAGTTGCTACGAAACAGATTTCAAAATGGCTTTATCATGGCCTGTCAAGGACGTAAGTCTTTCATGTTGGATGAAACTTAACTCTTGTCCTCCCGAGGCAAGCTGTAATCGAGGCCGGCAACGACTGACTCTCTGGTTGCAGATCGTGTACACCTCGATAGTGGGCGTCGTCATGCTGGCTGCGCTCCTGGAATGGTTCCTGTGGATCGGTGCATTTTTGTACTGTCTCTGGAAGGTCTTCCGGAAGTCTGAACACTGGACCGTGAATGTCCTGGCTGTGGTCGTTGCTGTGGCTTTCTTGCTGCTGCGGTTGGTGCTGACCCCTGAGAAATCTACCCATAGATGGCTGACCAAATGTTCCTTAGGGCCATCTTCCTACCCATCATGATTGTGACCTTGCCCCTGCCAAGCCAGATCGTCAGCTATTGGCCGGAGAAGATGGTTGATTTTCTCCTGGGGTTCGCTTTCTGGTCCTTTGCCGGCCTGCTGACGATCCCGTGGCTATTCTGCGTGTATCAGCTCGTCACTCATCAGCTGGGACGGACGAAGCGCATCAAGCAGCTTTTGGACGAGGACTCCGCCCCAAAGGTGGTCATAGTAATGCCATGCTACAAGGAGGAGCCCGACGTTCTCATAACAGCCATCAACTCCGTGGTCGACTGTGATTATCCGCCGTCATGTATCCACGTCTTTCTGTCATTCGACGGTGACCAAGAAGACGAGCTGTACCTCACCGCCATAGAGAGGCTCGGCGTGCCCCTCACTCTCGAGAGCTACCCAAAGAGCATCGACATCGCCTACAAAGATGCCCGGATCACAGTGTCGCGGTTCCCACACGGGGGCAAGCGAAACTGCCAAAAGGCGACCTACAAGCTCATCGACAGGATCTACAGCGACTACCTCAAGATGAACGACAACCTCTTCATTCTCTTCATAGACTCGGACTGCATCCTGGACCGGATGTGCCTGCAGAACTTCCTCTACGACATGGAGTTCAGCCCGGGCAACCAGCGCAACATGCTCGCCATGACGGGGGTGATCACGTCGACGACCAAGAAGCACAGCATCATCACGCTGCTGCAGGACATGGAGTACATCCACGGGCAGCTGTTTGAGCGGTCGGTCGAGTCCGGGTGCGGGTCGGTGACGTGCCTCCCGGGGGCGCTGACGATGCTGCGGTTCAGCGCGTTCCGGCGCATGGCAAAGTACTACTTTGCGGGCAAGGCGGAGCAGTGCGAGGACCTGTTCGACTTCGCCAAGGACCACCTGGGCGAGGACAGGTACCTGACGCACCTGTTCATGATCGGGGCCAAGCGCCGGTACCAGATCCAGATGTGCACGTCGGCGTTCTGCAAGACCGAGGCGGTGCAGACGTACGCGTCGCTGGTCAAGCAGCGCCGGCGCTGGTTCCTCGGGTTCATCACCAACGAGGCCTGCATGCTGACCGACTGGCGCCTGTGGCGGCGGTACCCCGTGCTGGTGCTGTACCGCTTCTGCCAGAACACGATCCGCACCACGGCGCTGCTCTTCTTCGTCATGGTGCTCGCGCTGCTGTCGACCGAGAAGAGCATCGCGGACCTGCCGGTGGGCTTCATCGCCGTGTCGCTCGGGCTCAACTGGCTCATGATGATCTACTTTGGCGCCAAGCTGCGCCGGTATAAGATCTGGCTCTACCCCATGATGTTTGTGCTCAACCCCTTTTTCAACTGGTATTACATGGTCTACGGCATCTTCACGGCGGGCCAGCGCACGTGGGGGGGCCCGCGGGCCGACGCCGCGGCGGCGGACAAGAACACCACGGTGCAGGAGGCGATCGAGCACGCCGAGCAGACGGGCGACGACCTCAACATCAAGCCCGAGACGTTCATCCCCGCCACGGTGGAGCAGCGACAACTGCACCAACAGCAGCAACAACAACAACAACGGGCGCACGAGGTTGGCGACGAGGAGGAGGCCCGCGTGGCGGGGGAGAGGAGGCGCAGGAGGATGTCAACGCGGAGGGGCGACGGCCTCGGGCGCCAGAGGAGCGTGCTGCAGCCGCCGCCGCAGGTGGAGGGCCTGTTCGCCGCGCCGCTGAGGACCGAGGGCGGGGTCTATCGGTACCCGGACCCCGGGGCGGAGTCGGGCGGGAGCACCACCGAGGTCTCCTCCGGCAGCGGCGGCGGGGCCGGGGCCGGGGACGCCAGCAGGCCCGGGCGGAACAGCAGGGCAGCAGCAGCAGCAGCAGCAGCAGCAGCAGCCCCTGCGAGCGGTGGGGGTCGTGCCTTCAAGGCCAGGCACAGGCCCGAGGACATCGAGATGCGCGGGTCGTCGTCCCTGGAGAGCTCCGCCCTGTCGAACAGCACCGCCGCGGTGGCGAAGGGCAAGGGCGTCCACCGCCGCAGCAGCGGCGACGGCAGGCCGAGCTCCTCCTCGTCTTACGTGAATGGGCTGCGGTCTGCGTATTCCTCGGCGGCGTACATGTCACCGCACGAGATGGTGGCAACAGCACCACCAGCGCCACCACCGCAGCCTCAGCCCGAGCCGGCGGGCGGCGAGAAGGACAACAACATGGGGGACGGCAGCGAGGATGGTGGTGATGATGATGATGACACGGCCTTTATGAACGACGAGGACCGCCGGAAGTACGAGATGGCGCACGCGCGGCAGGCTAAGAGGCTGTCGCAGCACGTGCAGCCGCACCATCATCGTCAGCCCCCGGCTGGCCCTGCCACTGCCACCACCACCACCATGCGTCACCACCACCACCTTCAACACGTGTACGGGTTCCCCGGAACCACTACGGCGGCGGTGGGCACTGAGACGGGATATGCCGAGACGCTGCCCGGCACGCCGGTCCACGAGAGGTCTGCGGAGGGCCTGCGGGACGGCGGCGGCGGCGGTGGCGGTGGCAACCTGGCCGTGCCTGCTGCTGGGGGGTCGAGGCAGAGGGGCAGGAGCCCGCTGGCGGGTGGGGAGGTGTATGTGAGGGTCCCGTTTGAGGATGATGGGGACCTGGAGGATGAGGAGACGACGGCCTCTTCGAGTCACAATGGGAGGAGATGAGATCAACCAAGCCAGGGGTTTGTTTGCTGAGAGATATCAGCGTTGGATTCTGTGATATCAGTGGCCATAGACAGATCTTGGGAGAAGGAATGACAGTGCAGGTTCTTTGCGGTCCATGGCGCGAGGAAATCCCAGGGTTTTACTGGATGAGGTCTAGGTCTGTCTGGATGCAATCGCTCGCTGCACAGTCCCGAATTCTGCCCTTCCTTGAGGTCTTGCCCATTTATTCCATTTGGAATAATCACTAAGCAACCCAGTTGCGGTGCATCGAACAGGCATGTGAAGACGGACCAACTACCGTGACGACGTGGAGAATGGTGCTTGTCTCCGTTTAGGCAATTTAATCGAGAGCCGGGGAAAATAAAAACGAAATATCACCAAAACAGGTGGGTCACACATATAAAAAGGGACATTGCAGAGGAGGTTATTCCATATAAAGTATTCCATTAGCGGTTGGACCTTAAGAGGTTATTCTACAACAGGATTCTTTACAGTGGGATACCTAGGTACCTAGCTCCTTGGGTGTTCATTCGGTGGGGAGGGGGGGGGGGTTGTCTGACAAGAAGGGGCCCTAGAAGTGCTGTTCCCTAGGACGTGGCTCGTTGTCTTGGAGGACGTTATTAAGTCCAAGGGTTGTGCTATCTCGGAAAAACGAAAATTGCCCCCCCCTTAATTAAATGCCCCCTATTCCTTAGTTAAACTAAAACTTTACTAGTAGGGTAGAAAACCTTATATTTTCAATAAAATACTATACCTAATACTACCTACACTCTAAAAAAGAAAAAAAAAAGACTAATAATAATAAGCTATTACCTATTAAACTATAAACTTTAATAGTTAAAATTTTATTTATATTTTAATCTATCCCTATTAAATAAATAATTATAAACTAAATTTAAAATTAATTATATTATAATTAAAAAATATTATTAAAGGGTTATTACTATTTATATAATTATTTTAAGTATATTATTATTATTATTATTAAATATAATTAAATTAAAATAATAAATTATAAAGGTTTATTAACTTATTTTCTTATAATAATATTATAAAATATAATTAATATATAAATTATATAAATTAAAAGCTAAAAGATTTTTATTTAATAAATTAAACTTATACTTTAATAAAATATAATATTTTTTATTAAATAATTATAAATTAATATTATTATAAAATAATAAATAATATTTTAAAACTTATATATAAAATAATAAATAAATATATATATTAACTTATTAATATAATAAAAGCTTTATAATTACTACTTTTAATAAGTATATTAATTAAATTATATAATAAAAATATTTATTTTTATTAATAAGTTTAATTTTAATAAATAAAATAATATAAAGAAAATAAATTAAATATCTATTAAGTATACCCTATAAATTAAAAGTCTTTTAAGTAAAAGGTTTATTTTATATTCTTTTATAATTATATTAAATAGTTTATTTATTATTATAATATATAAAGGTTATATAATAAAAAGTTTTTTTTAATAATTAAAAATATTTTATTAAAAATAAACTTATATTTAAACTTAAAATTAATTTTATAATAGATAATACTTTTAATATTATAAAGTAAAAATAATTAAAGTAATAAATATAAAAGTATAAAATATAAATATTTACTTTTATACTTTTTAATTTTAATTTTATTAAAGTATATTTTAATAATTTAAAATACTATTTATATTATTAATATTAATATAAGTTATTAAATTATAATTTAAATAAAAATTTTATTTAATTTTTATTTTTATATTTAAAAGTTAAATTTAAAATTAAAACTATTTAAAGATATTTTTATTATATATAAATATTAAAAAAGTATAAAATAAAATAAATATAATAATCTTAATTAAAAATTATAAAACTAAAATTAATAAAGTTTTAATTAAATAAAATTATATAAATAAAAATATTATTTATAAATTAAATAATTAAATTAATAATTAAAATTAAAATAAATAAATTAATTATAAATAAATTTATTTAATTAATTAAATATTTAATATTAAATATTTAATTTACTTTATTTACTTAAAATAAATAACTTTCCTTTCTCTAACTACTTTTATTACTAATTATATCTTCTTATATATTTAATTATTACTTTTTTATTTAAAAGTTTTTAAAACTTATTATATAACTTCTTTACCCTATTAAATAAAAGAGACCACTCTAATAAGCTTCTAACCCTCTTATTAAATAGCTAACCTAATTATAAAGCCTAATATTAAATAAAATTAATTAATTAATTAAATAACCCTTATAAACTTTATAAAATATATATTTTTAATATTTATTTAATAATTTATTAAATAATTATTTAATAACTTTTATTATAATAATAAGTCTTTTATTATTATTATTATTAAAAAACTAATAAAATCTTTCTTTCTCTTTAAATATAGTTTAACTAATATTCTAACTAATAAAATAACTTTTAAATTATATTTATTAAACTAAATATTCTTCTTTTATAAAGCCTATAAAGATTAAACCCTTTATATTTTATAACTCTTATAAATTACTTAAATTAAACCCTTTTAATAAATTCTTAAAATATTTCTAAAATACTTTTATAATAAATTCTTAATATAAAATTATTTTATCTCTTTTATCTATAATAGTAATAATAAAAGGATAACTAGTAGCCTTTACTTTTATTATAAGCTTTTAAATACTATTATTATTACTATTAATAATAATAAAGCCCTATTAAACTTATAAAAAAGCTAATAATAGTAATAATAATAATAATTTTATTAAAGCTATTTAATTATACTTAACTTTAAATAAGTTAATATTAAATAATAAATTAATAACTATATTAATATTACTCTTCTTTTATTTTTACTTTTACTACTTTTTAAAAAGAATAAAGCTAATTTTATTACTATTAAACTCCTTTTATTAAATTCTATCTAAACTATTTAATAATTAAAAAACTTTTAATAAATATTTAATTATAATATTATTTATTATAATTATATTAAATTAATCCTTTAAGTTCTTATTAAATAAATTAATATATATATTATTTTACTTAATAAAATATTATTATTATAAAGAATTCCTTTTATTTTAATAATAATAATTAACTTTATAATAATTATTTAAAAATATAATTATATTTTTATTAATTATTTATATTTTTTATATAAAGTCTACTTTTACTTTTATTTTAACCCTTTATTTAATAATTATTAATATAAATTAAAAATCCTAAAGTTTAAATCTTTACTAAATATATTTATATTTACTACTTACCTAACTATTAATAAACTATTCCTTAAAGTAGCTATTTATTAAATAGCTAATAATAATTAAAAACCTTAATTAATAATTACTTAATTAAATAATTACCTTATAATATAAATATTTATAACTTTTATATTAATAATATAACCTTATAATTATATAAAAATTAAAAAAAAATCCTTAAAACTTAAAAGTATATTTATAATATTATTATAATTAAATACTTTAATTCTTCTATTAATATCTTTTTTATAATTTTTAATTATAAAATTAAAAACTTTTAACCTATAAACTAACTAATTTTAATAAAAATATCCTTAACTTAATAATTATATTTAAATAATCTTTATACTTTTTTAATTAAATCCCTAAATAAATTAATATAATTTAATAAAAACCCTAAATCTTTTAACCCTTATCCTCCTCCTTTAATATAATAATTTATCTTTTAAATTATATAATAAAAATAATATTAACTTTTAAATTATAAATTTTAATAAATAAAGTTAAAACTAATTTACCTAAATATACTTATATTAAAAATTAATTAAATAATTTTTAAAATATTTAATATTATTACTATTATTATTTATTAAAAACCCTACTTTATTAATAAAAGGTTCTTATTATTAATATCTTTTAAAGCCTCCTCTTCTTTATTATTAAATATATTTTCTTTATTATTAACTTTAATAATATTTTTTATACCTTTTAAACTACTTAATTTACTATAATAGCTTTATTTTAAATAATCTTTAAAAATACTTATAAATACTTTTAAATAATTTATTAAACTTTAATTACTTTAATAATTAACTTTTAAATATATAACTATTTAAATAATATAATATTCTTATTAATAAACTATATAATTTAACTTTTAAATAAATTTTATATAATAAATATTAAATAATTTAAACTTAATAAATTAATCTAATAATATTATTTATAAAGTTAACTAAATTAATATTATTTTATATTAAAATAAATAAATTATATATACTTTTATAAACTAAATTTAAATTAATTATATAAAATTAATATAATATTATTTTTATTTAATTAAATAATAAAAATAACTTATTACTAATATTAATAAAGTTAATAAAGGTATTTTAATAAAAATATTAAAGTTTCCACCCTACTAATAAAGTTTTAATTTAACTAAGGAATAGAGGGCATTTAACCGGGGGGGGGGCAACTCTCGTTTTTCCAAAACAGTAGTTGCCTTGGCCTGCTTGGGCGGCTTCATAGCTTACTACTCCGTAGAGGCAAGGTAAGTAGAGGTCCGGTCTTGCCACAAGCTTGGAGCTGCAAAAATATTACCCCACATTTCCCTTACGCCCGCCGTCTACGATCGAGCAAGCAACTTTCCGCCGCCCACAACTTTCATTGTCACCTTCCATTCCAGGTACCCTTCACCTTCAGGCTGGCCCATCCACGACAAACACCACCAACCAGCTCTTATTCCTCATCCAATAATCCGCCAAAATGCCGCCTAAGAAGAAGGGGAACAAGAAGGCCCAGGATGACTGGGAGGCCGAGCTGGGCGAGTCCATCGCCCCAGCAAACGGCGATGCCGCCCCGGCACCTGAGAATGGCGATGACGCCGCCCCCGCCCCCGCCGACGACGAGGCCCCAGCAGCAGGTGGTCTCATGGGCCTGATGCGCAAGAACAAGGAGAGGCGCAAGAAGAAGGGCCTGCCAGAGCTCGAGGGCGAGGACGCTCCCGGCGCCGAGCCCGCCGCACCACCAGAGGAGAAGGCCGCACCCGTCGAGGCCAACATGGACGACGAGTTCGCCCTGCCAGAAAAGAAGGGCAAGGGCGGAAAGGGAAAGCAGCAGGCCAAGCCAGCAGCCGCCGCCAAGGCTGGCGATGACGAGACAGACGCCTCCGGCAAGGTCCTCACCAAGGCCGAGAAGGAGAAGCTCAAGAAGGAGCGCGAGAAGCAGAGGAAGAAGGAGCAGGTATGTCTTGTTCTAACCGCAGCTGTACCGCCGTGATGTGATGCGAGGCTCACGAATCCTCGTTCTGCAAATAGGCCGCCGCCAAGAAGAAGACCGCCCCAGCCGCACCCGCCAAAGCTGAGCCATCCAAAGCCGCCGAGAAGAAGGACGAGCCCGAGGCGGCAGCCCCTGCGGCCGAGGCCGCCAAGCCCGGGAAGAAGCTCCCAAAGCACCTGCAACTGCTCCAGAAGCAACAAGAAGAGCTCCGCAAGCGGGAGGAGGCCAAGGCCAAGGCTGACGCCGAGGAGCGCGCCCGGATAGAAGAGGAGGAGCGCCAAATCGAGGAGGAAAACAAGCGCAAGGAAGAGGAGAAGGCCCGCAGGAAGCAGAAGGAGAAGGAGAAGGTCGAGCAGCTCAAGAAGGAGGGCAAGTACATGACCAAGGCCCAGAAGGAGGAGAAGGCCCGGAACGAGCGCAAGCTCCAGCAGATGCTGGCTGCCGGCATCCAGGTCGGTGGTTTGGCAGATGGTGAATCAGCCAAGAAGGAGAAGCCCAAGTTCGAGAAGAAGGGCAAGGGCAAGAAGCAAGAGAAGGTAAGTTTCGGGGTCTACACGAGCCCTCGGTCCATTTCGGTGGCTAATTACATGTGTGCAGATCGACGAGGAGAAAGCACTGGCAGAGGCTGCCGAACGTGCGAGAATCCAGGCCGAAGAGGCTCTCAAGAAGAAGGCGGAAGACGAGCGCAAGGCCAAGGAGCAGGCAGAGGCTGAGGCCGCCGCAAAGGCAGCTGCGGCGAGGGAAGAGGAGATTGAGGAGGACTGGGAGGCCGCCGCAGCATCCGACGAGGAACCCAAGGACAGCTGGGACGCCGACTCGGACGAGGAGGCTGACAACAAGGAGAGCGGCAAGACAGAGGCAGGAGACAAGTCGCTCCCGTCAAGACCGAAGCAACAAGAGGCCGAGGAGGAGTCTTCCGAAGAGGAGTCCTCGTCTGACGATGAAGAAGCCGACAAGGAGGCCCTTAGGAGGAGGGAAGCCCTCGCAAGACGTGAGAAGGCCCACCAGGCCGCCCTCGCTGCCCGGTCAAAAGACAACCTCCGGTCACCCATTTGCTGTATCCTGGGCCACGTCGATACCGGAAAGACCAAGCTGCTCGACAAGATCCGTCAGACCAACGTCCAGGAGGGCGAAGCTGGTGGTATCACTCAGCAGATTGGTGCTACCTACTTCCCGGTCGAGGCCATCAAGCAGAAGACCCAGGTTGTCAACCAGGACGGCAAGTTCGAGTTCAAGGTGCCAGGTCTGCTGGTCATCGACACACCCGGTCACGAGTCCTTCTCCAACCTGCGTTCAAGAGGTTCCTCTCTTTGCAACATTGCCATCCTGGTTGTCGATATCATGCACGGTCTTGAGCCCCAGACCCTCGAGTCTATGCGCATGCTGCGTGAGAGGAAGACACCGTTCGTTGTGGCCCTGAACAAGATTGATCGTCTGTACGGCTGGAAGAAAATCGACAACAACGGCTTCCAGGAGAGTTTGAAGCTCCAGGGCAAGGCGGTGCAGAATGAGTTCAAGAACCGTCTGGAACAGACCAAGGTTGCCTTCGCTGAGCAAGGGTTTAACGCCGAACTGTACTACGAAAACAAGCAGATGTCTAAATTCGTCTCGCTCATCCCCACGTCCGCCCACACCGGAGAGGGTATCCCCGACATGCTCAAGCTGATCCTGCAGCTCACGCAGGAGAGGATGGTGGGCTCGCTCATGTACCTCTCCGAGGTGCAGGCCACCGTCTTGGAAGTGAAGCAGATCGAGGGTTTCGGCATGACCATCGATGTCATTCTTTCCAACGGTATCATGCGGGAAGGCGACAGGATCCTGTTGTGTGGTACAGAGGGTGTGATCAAGACCAACGTCCGAGCCCTGCTGACGCCGGAGAAGCTCAAGGAACTCCGTCTCAAGTCACAGTACGTGCACAACAAGGAGATCAAGGCCGCGCTCGGTGTCAAGATCGTCGCTCCTGGGCTGGAGAAGGCCATCGCTGGTTCTCGTCTGCTGGTTGCGGGCCCCGACGATGACGAGGATGACATTGAGGACGAGCTCGAGAGTGATCTTGAGACATTGTTCAGCCGTGTCGAGAGGACCGGTCGTGGTGTGTCCGTCCAGGCTTCCACGCTGGGTTCGCTCGAGGCCCTGCTGGACTTCCTCAAGGACTGCAAGATCCCCGTCGCCAACGTCGGTATCGGCCCGGTCTCCAAGCGAGATGTCATGCAGTGTGGTATCATGCTGGAGAAGTCGCCCGACCACGCTGTCATGCTCTGTTTCGATGTCAAGGTCGAGAAGGACGCCCAGACGTACGCCGAGGACAACGGCATCAGGATTTTCACGGCAGACATCATCTACCATCTCTTCGACCAGTTCACCAAGCACATGGACGAGCTGCTTGAGAAGAAGAAGGAGGACTCCAAGATGCTGGCGGTCTTCCCTTGCGTGCTCAAGCCTGTGGCCGTCTTCAACAAGACCAACCCCATCGTCGTCGGTGTCGACGTTGTTGAAGGCCAGCTGAGGGTCAACACGCCTATCTCGGCGGTGAAGCACAACCCCACGACGGGCGTCAAGGAGATCGTTGCCATGGGCAGAGTGTAAGTTTTCCCTGATCCCCCACCCCGTCCCCTACCCACAACCGTCTTTCACAGGCACGCCCCCGCTAACAAGCCACGCCAGAACCTCCATCGAGCGAGAGCACAAGCAGATCCCAGTGTGCAAGAAGGGCCAGCCCTCGGTGGCCGTCAAGATCGAGATGGGCGGCCACCAGCCGACGTACGGGCGGCAGCTGGAGGAGACGGACACGCTGTACAGCGCCATCTCGCGCGCCTCGATCGACTGCCTGAAGGAGTTCTACCGCAAGGACGTCTCCAACGACGAGTGGCAGCTCATCGTCAAGCTCAAGCCGCTGTTCGATATCCCTTAGGGGATTCATCAATCAATCAATCGTTTAGGAGGTTGTGAAGCGCCCAATGGGGCAATCAATGTTTTTGATAAAAAAAAAAGTTTGACTACAGCGCCCAAGAACAGCAGCAGGAGCGGAAGAGAAAAAGGCGGGCAAAGAGAGCTCAAAAGTAGCGATGGCATAATTCTTTGTGCTTGCTGGTTTGTAGTGCATATATATACTTTGTACAAACAAGACAGACGTGTGTTGTCGCGTTGCGTGAGGTCTCCAAAAAAAAAAAAAAAAGAGTTTGGAGCGAGTTGGTAGAAGGCTTTTCTTTCAGGCGGTTTCCCTGACGGAGGTTCTTATTCCTGAACGCTATGTGCTCCTATACAGCCCTTGAGTCGAGGGGAAAACATGTATATCTACAGGGGGGGAGGGGGTGATATGTTCGGTCTCCAGCGCCCGTCAGCGCCCGAGGGGATCCGCGACACACCGGCCCATACTCGGACTCGGTCGGGCCCGGGCTACAGGGGATGGGATCGATCCCACCACGGGCGCGGCGGCCGTCAACCCCCCACTAGCCCAGCCCAGCCCAGCCCAGCCCAGCCCAGCCGGGCGCGCATCAGGAGCGAGAAGGGCTGACCAAGTCCTGATCTGGTCGGGATCGGGATGAGGGGGTTCGGTCTCGGCGTCAAGACGCCGCCGCGGAGACGAGGGCACCTCTCTGCGATGCCTGGGACGGAGACCAGAGGGGCAGCTTCGACTCCGAGGGGGCCGGCCCTGGGAGGCCCGGGGGCGTGCGAGGGCCGGCGGCGGGTTTTGCTTTGGTTTCTTCGTATGCCCCCTGTCCGGGCTAGGCTGGGTGATAGGTAGTCTACCTGGTCTCGTTCTTAGTTCGGTATACGTCTGTCCGTCCCGTGAGTGATGGTCAGGGAGGCATACCAAACAAGCAAGCGGCCATGGCAATGAGCACTTGAGGGTAGATAAATAAATGCAGCTTTATCTTCCTCCGCCGTTAATTTCAACACGGGTGACAAAAGGATGAGGCTCTTACATGTCTGTTTAGTTTAAAGTAGGTGGGAGTTCTTCTTCATGGTCCATCGTCACATCTAGGCTACCTAATCTAACTTAAAACCCGCCCGCCCGCATACACATCATTCATCGTCAGAGACAAAGACGAGTCAACAAGAAACAAGCCGGGGAGGCAGCAAGCAGAAGAGTTATAGAATCAAACAAAAACAGAAAACAAAACACATAGAAACATATGGGTGTCCCGTTCTTTTTAACCCCCCACCGGTCTATTGGCAAAAAACAACATCAGCAACAACAGCAGCAAAACAAACACACAACAAGTGTCCCTGTCAGTCTGACTGACCCACCCAAATCAACACGTCGAATTATCCTGTGCACAAGCCACCAGACAACGCACCTCTTCCTCTTTGCCACCTCCCCCCCCTCGACAGTCCATCCTCGCCGAGTGGCCGCAGCGGGAGAGCAGAAGGAAAACGGAGGGGCGGTGAGGGTAGGTTGGGTGGCGGGCCTGATAAACAAACACAGAAGAAGGAAAGCCGGCCAGGCCAAGCTCATGAAAACCGACTGTCTTGAATCCGTCTATGGGGGAAAACCACAGTCTCTCTCTGTGCTCTTTATCCTATCTTTTGTGTGTGTGTGTGTGTGTGTGTCTTTCTCTCGGTCCTCTTCTTTTCCGAAGCATCGACAGCCTTTGGCATCTTTATGCTGCATGCAGTATACGACCCCCACGCTCAATCCAGCACAATGGGGGCGTCAGGGCTCCCGCCGAAACTCTATTTCGGGTCCTGTGACTCCTCGACATCCGCCTTTGGTGCGGCGTCCGCGTCTTGCATCTCGGCGTCCTTGTTGGCGCCCTCCTGTGCCTTCTGGGCCTCGGCCTGCTTGCGGGCCTCCTCCTCGGCAGCCTTCTTGGCCGCCCGCTCGGCATCCACCTTTGCCTGGACCGCCTGGCGCTCGGCCTCGACCTTCTCGAAGTGTCGCTGAATGACGGGGCCGGCAAGGGAGCGGATCTCGTCGATCTTGGCGATGTAGACGGCCTTGGTGGTGTCCTCACCGTCCTCGTACAGCCAGTCCTGCATGAGCCGTCAGTCACCTGCTGCGTCCAAGTCAAGGGGAAATTAGTGTGCTCGGGTTCGAAACTCACCTCTGAAGCCTCCAGCTTGGCCTTGATCTTCTCCTTCTCCTCGTCGCTGGCGAGGTCGGCGTACTGCTCGTCAAGCTTGTTGCGGAGCTCGTAGATGAAGGTCTCGAGCTCGTTCTTCTTCTCCTCGGTGTCGGCGACCAGCTTGTCTTCCATGACCATGGCGTTCTCCTTCTCGGTCAGGTTGTTCCTGGAAGACTCATCCAGGGACAGGTTGCCAGCGACGATGGGCAGGTCTCCCTTGCGCACCTGCTTCTTCACCTTGCGCGTCTTGGGCTTCTCCTCCTTGTTGTCTGTCTCCATGGCCTTTGATTTGGTTAGCTGGGGATCACCGGGTGGCTGCGAGTCGGACGATCTCGAGGCGGCTTCGCCTTGGCCTCTCTGCGGGCAGCTTCGCTTGCGATTTGTGTCGGTCGCCCCAGCCTCCTCCGCTAGCGGAGGACTTGAGGGCTTCCGTTTCGCGGTCGGCGACGTATGAAAAGCATTGACTGCTGGAGTACTCACATCTGGGTCCTTCTTGTCACCCTCTTCCTTCTTGGGCTCCTCCTCGGGGATGGGCTCCTCGACCTCCTGGTCCTCGACATAGTAGCCACTCTCCACGTTCAGGATACCGTGGATGTTGACACGAGCCTTCAGCTTGCAGATCATGAAGTCGTCGGGGCCACCGGCGGCCTTAACGCCCTTGACCGAGAAACGACCGATCCATGGGTTCGTCTTGCCAGGCAGGTCGTCGGGCTTGACGTATCGTGCCTCGAGGTCGAAGGGCTGCTTGCGGTAGAAGGTCAGGATCTTGGTGGAGGGCTGAACGCCGCCCTTGTTAAAGACGACCAGGCTCGTGTCCTCATCGGGGATATCAGGGGCCTTCTCCCATCCAAACTCGATGGGGTAGGGGATGACGTCCTGGACGGAGAAGTCACGGACGCGGAAGACGGGGGAGAGGATGGCACAGCTGAAGGCGCAGCCACGTGCGGCGGCCTCATCAGCGTTGAGAGTGTAGGACAGGTTCTTGCCAAAGAACTGCTGGATGCGCTCCTTGATGGCAGGCACACGGGAACCACCACCGACGACCTCAATGAAGTCGATGTCGTCCTTGGTCAGCTTGGCCTGGGCCAGGGCCTCCTCCAGGGGGGCGGTGGTCTTGTTCAGCAGGGGGTCGATGAGGGCCTCGAATTCCTGGCGGGTGACCATGGCGGAGACATCAACATCGTTCATGAGGGACTCGATGTTGACGGGGGCCTGCTGGTTGGCCGACAGAATCTTCTTGGTCTTCTCGGCGGCGGCGTAGACACGAGCGACGGCGCGAGGGTTGGAGAAGATGTCGATCTTGTACTTGGCCTGGAACTCCTTGGCCAGGTGGTCGACCAGGGCCTTGTCAAAGTTCCTGCCACCGTAGTGACGGTCCCAGGCGGTGCCCTTGACGACCAGCTCGCCCTTCTTAAACTCGACGACGGAGGCAGTGTACTCGCTGTGGCCGACATCGACGAAGACGACACGGCGGGGCTTCTCCTCGGCGGCGGGCAGGTCGAGCTTGGTGATACCGTAGCCGAGGGCGGCGGCGGTGGTGTCGTTCATGAGGCGCAGGACCTTGAGGCCGGCGATCTCAGCGGCGTCTATCAGGGCGCGGCGCTGGATGTCGGTGAACCAGGCGGGCACACTGAGGACGATGTCGGAGACGGGCAGCTTAAGCTCGGCAGAGGTTGTGGCCTTGATCTTGCTCAGCAGCATGGCGGTGAGTTGTGTAGCAGTGTACTTCTCCTTCTGGCCACGGTAGGTGATCTCGGCGCCGACCTGGCCGTCGATGTCGACCAGGGGCGCAGAGACATACTGCTGCTCGATCTGGACATCGGGGTCGCTGAGGGAGCGACCACAGAGGCGCTTCAATGAGCCAACGGTGTTCTTGAGGTTGGAGATTTCTTGTGTCTTGGCCGTCTCGCCGAGGTATCGTGACTTGGGGCCGAAGCCGACCAGAGATCTGTTTGACGGGGTGGTTAGCCTCTGGGCTGTATGGACACGGTGGAAGGGGGGGGGGGGGCAGCTCGGCCTGCAGCTGAGGTGGGGGCTACTTACGGCGTCGCCCGGTTGGACACTTCATTTGCGATCTGTCAAGGCATTAACTGTCAGCATTTGTGATGTGGGAGTCGTGATCAGGGAGAAGAGGTAGCTGGAGGTGGCGGAAGGGGTCGAGAGGCGGAGGGCGGACGTACAACATCGACGCCACGGTTCCTGGCGACGGCGACGACCGTGTTGACGGTTCCGAGATCAACACCTATAGTCGAGCAAACACGTAAGCAGGCGGTCCATCGAGACGACGAGTAGTAGCAAGGCCGAAGGAGCGTGGGTGCGGCGACTTACCGACGACACTCATTCTTGCGGTTTATGTGTGGTTGGCGGGGTATGAGGAGGATTATGGGCAAACTGGACCGGAACTGAACTGGTGTGAACAACAATGTCTCTCTCTATGCGTCTCTGTTGATTTGCAACAGTATCAGGATATCCTCTCACAGGTAAAGGGGAAAGGCACGGTGATCAAAATCCCGTTGTTGTGCTGGGCAGTCAGATCTGATTTGTCTCAGTTGTGGTTGTGATGGGGGAGGGAAAAACAGTATGCGCAGTATTGCAGCTGGGAGTGGGTGTGGGTAGAGACAAGAATAGTCCGTCGTTGGATATGGCGGCTGCAGCAGTCAGAAGGGAACACTAGCCGTCAGCGGGAAAGAAAAAAACTGCTTGGGTTTGCCGCCAGGCCCAGCTCCTGGTTGCGAAGCTGGCAGACCCTGGGAGCTAGGCCTTGAAGATTCGATATTCCCACGCCCACGCTCAGGGGGGGTGTGGTCGGCGCGGGAAGGAGCGACTGGGCGCCAGAAGTTTCTCGAACCGACGTGCAAAACGCTTGCATTGTCGGACACTACGAAGCACTCTCTCTTGCTGGCAGCCCAACCAACCAACAGACTGGCACTTGACTGACTTGCCATTCCATCCCGACCACCATCGACCGCTCTAGGCAAGTCCAGACAGCACTGACAGGCACATGCACGAAACAGGACAACATGACAGCCTTGTTTTCTGTTCTCCCATTCATTGTGGTTGCAGACGCAAACATCCCACATCCCTCCCTCACTGCTAGCCACCTACCACCCCTCGCCCCACGGTGGTATTCCAACATGCAAAGTGGATCGAGTCCCATATCCACTATTTGCCAAATGCCATCCGTCCATTCATCCATTGCACGCCATCGCATCGTCACCCTTCCGGCTGCCTTAAGAGCCGTGCCCCTAACAAAATCAATCCCCCCACACCCCACGTTATCAGTATCGCCAGTCACCCCGCCATGGCCGCCGCCCTTCTATCGCAGAATCTTTCCAGGATGCCCCACCACCCAATGACTTCACAGCTCCAGTCCCAGGCCGGAGAAAGACGCCCGCCCGCTGGCCGCACCTCCGGGTCGCCTTGTCTGTGCGTCGCAAAGTCAAAGGGGCCACACCCGCAGAAACACACAGTTGGCAACACCTAATTGCCCCAGATTTATTCCGACCAGGAACCGACGTGTTTCCTCGCCTTGCAGGTTTCTTCTGTTCTTGTGCCTGGTATTACTAACAGCAGGGATTCGCAATTGCTTGGCCCGGCCCGTTCTTGGACTCGTTGACTAACAGACTGGTGGGGATGTGAGGGCCAAGCCCTGCTTTTACGTTAGCATATGCTTATTGCTATTCATTTGCTTCCATGTTGCTTGTTGTTGGGCTATCGAATGTACGAAGCCATCGTGGTTCACATCCGTATCCCGACTCATTCGCCGAGATGCCTGCCTGTCCTCCGTCCCCGGCCCGAAGGGATACAGATGCATCTTCCTCTCCATCTCTCCCTACAAACTGATCAAACACAGCGTAAATGTGTTGCCGGCTAGGAGCTGTTTCAACTAGCAACATTTGAACATTAACAAGCCGCATAGCTTCCTGCAGACATCACGTTTGTACTTATGAGGCAGTTCAAGTCGGAACATGTGCCGTTGGGCTCGACCTCTATAAATCTGGCCAACTGTAGTAGATGATGTCGCCAGGCCGGAAACAGTATCAAGAAACCCGGTGCGCAACGATGGACAGCAAATGATACCTCATTCAACACAGTGCACTAGGACGTAGTATCGGCCGGGCTTGCTCAAGACCAGTCTTGATATAGAGCTTGATTTCCGTTGCCAATGCTGCACATGCCAGCGAGGAGACCTCTCATAATCCCATCCATTGTTAGACCAGACCAGCTATCACAGCCGAATTGGGCGGTGCCGTAACCTCATTCACATATTCAAAACTGTGGCGGTTTGGACAGACCCAACCCGGGACACAATATTCTAGTCTGCAAGTGAGAACCACGCTGCTCATTCTGACAGTCCGGCCGGAAACGATAAATATATATATTCATGCAACAAGAACAACACTATATATGCCAACATCCAGCCCCCTCGACACAGAACAAACAACATCTAATGCCCCCAATGACCACAACTCTTCACACCCCCCTTCATCCCCCTCCCTTTCCCCCTCTTTATCAAGTCATGTCATGCCTGCCTGCCTGCCTGCCTGCCTGCCTCATATAATCGGCACAAGGAAATACTCCAGAATCTCATACGCGAGCCGGAGGTACGCCCTCGACCTCCCCGTCTCCTTGCTGTTGCCGTTGTCCCCCTCATCCCCCTCCTCCTCAACACCATCACCACCACCACCCCGCCTAAACCCCTCCGTCCACCTCCCCCCATCAACCCCATCAAGATACTCCATAAAGTAACCCACCCACTCCAGCCGGGACCAGACGAGCCCCTCCAGGACCCGCCCGTCGAGGATCCGCCGCATGAGGTCCCCGTCGACCTGCCGCTCCAGCGTCTCGCTCCCGCTGTTCGGGCCCGACCCGAACCCATACCCGGACGACGACCCCGCCAGCGGCCGCGGGTCAAACGCCCCCTCCTCCTCGGCCGACCCGAACTGCATGTACGTGAACGGGTACAGCTCCGGCGACGTCTCCGAGATGTTCTGCAGGAACCGCAGGAACCGCCACGCCCCGAGGTCCAGCAGCGTGAAGTGCTGCAGCGATCCGTCGATGCCCATCCCCAGGATCTCGGCGCCGTTGGCCGACGCCGACAGCAAGCCGAACCGCTTGTTGTTGCCGTGGGACCCGCCGCCCCGGGCCTCCCGCGACCACGACGGCAGCGTCCGCCCCAGCCGCAGCCGCCGCACCGTCGACGGCAGGTCCGTCTCGAAGAGCACCTCGCAGTCCTTGTTGCGCGAGTCCCATGGGATCCAGAGCCCGCTGAGGCCGCACTCCTGGTCGCTTATGAGCACGATCGACGGCGGCGGCTCGGTCGATCCCGCCGTTTGTGGCGGTGGGGGCCAGGCCCCGGCCACCTCGAGCATGTCTAGGCCGTGTGGGGTATAAGGGTCGACATGGCGTACTTCGAAGGGGTCGCCCTCCTTTTCGCCTTCTTCTAGCACCCATAGGGAGTCCCGCTTCGTCAGTGCGAGAGTATGTGGCGAATTCGGGAGGACGCTCAGCTTCCATGCCTCTGAGTCCAGCTGTGTGGTTGAAATGTGCTTGAGCCTCTTCTCTTGGTCGTCCAATTTGTAGTAGACGAGTTCCGAGAGGAAGGTGGCTTGGATCTTGTTGCCCGCCGTGGCTACAGCATAAACGGGCTGCCTTGGCCCCTTTATCGAGTGCCGGGTGAAGCAGGAAATCCTTCCACGGCGTTCCCCATTTACTGGTCGCTCAGCTTTTGCAGACACAATCAAAACCCTGCCTCCATCTGATGGGCCGCCGTGTGTTGTCACAACAATGTAGTAGAAGTTGTTGTTCTTGGACTGGACGTGCCACTCGTCCAGGCAGAGGATCCGGTCCCCGATCTTCCCCAGCCCCTTCATGAACACGGTTTCCTCTCTGGTGTTTCCGTCTAGATGGATCGAGAGGTCTTCACCGGTGTCAGGGTCGATAAATCTCAGCGTGGGTCTGTCATCAAGCGTTCTTGCGCCGACGACCAAGCACTTGAGGATGTGCGAATAAAGGAGTTTTTGGGGTGTCATGCCCAGGGGCATTTGTCGCTGGACAGGTCCGACTTCTGGTTGCAACTCGGCAAGCAAGACATGGTCCGTGGCGAGCAGTAGAAGTGGCTTGTTGGCAGAGTTTCCAGAAAAGTTCTCCTGCAGTACCATGACAGAGGTAATTCTTGGGGCGAGCTTGCTGCTGTCGTTCGCATCCACAGTCCAGATACTATGTTTCTTAGCAAAGCCTCGTGTGCCTCCTTGGTAGTCGCCAATGAGTGTGAAACTTGCATCACAGCAGACAAATGCCGACCCGCCAGACGCCTCATAAACGTAGGCCGGTACGGAGCCCTCCTTCTCCAGAGATGCTGACACAACCTCGCAAGTACTGTCCAGGCTTAGCGTAACCAATAACCCGTCCCGGCTCCCAGCAATCAGAACACTACTTGCTGGGTTCTCAATAACTGGCACGATGCTTGTGAAAGGTTCGATGTTCGTAGCCATGCCCCTTTTGACATCATCTGGAGATAGACTCTCGGCAACTGTACGCACATGTCAGCCGTGACCGGGTCGGGATTTCGAGGGCGCAGTAATGAGTTCTAGAACTCACGAGATTGCATGGAAATGGTCTTCACGTGCGCCCTGTCCTGGATACTGTACAGGTCCAGGAAGACAGCATTATCCCGCCATAAACAGGCAACGGCATGGGTCTTTCCTCCGATGTCGCAGAGCCCGAGGGATGTTACTTCGCCCTGGAATGGTTCCTTGTGAAGGTGGCGAGCCTCAAGGTTGGAACCGTCGAGTAGTATCGTATGCAGTTCAAAGACGTTGTCCACGTGCGACGTGACTGCAAGCATGTTTCCCTTGACAGTAGCGTCTGTGACAACCGCGCCGTGCAGACCCATGGCGACAAACGGAAATTGTTTGCTAGGCAACTGTCAACTGCCGTCCTTGTGATAACACAAACCAGTAGATAGATGCACGACTTACCTCGAGGATGAGTTGATGAGAACGATTCCGTCTTCTGTGACCTGGACAATGAGCTCCTCGGAGACCAGCCTGGCTGTGAGTGTCGGCGAGGATATGTCGTAGAGAGTTTCGTCTGGTTCCACGTCATAGGTAGTAGAGAAATCCGTGTCAAATCGCAAGAGGGCAGACCTGCCAGGGAGTGACAAGAGCAAGTGATGGCCGTACTCGGGCTCGGAAACATTGGCCGGAAGCATGAAGCAACGTTTGACAACCGTGCCGATGTCGAAATCTATGCCGATGTTCGCCCGCAGGCCATGTCGATATTCCACTATCGAACCATTTCGCCCTCTTCCAGCAGCAGCAAATATTCTATCGGGTTTAGTAAAGCCAGACGATAGAGCATCGGCCTCATTTTGCAGACTTGTTCCATTTTTCCCTGTAGCACCGGTATGGTCATCCCAGCGACGAGAATCGTTTGTTGTGACGAAATCGACAGTCGGTGACCAGTTTGGGATCTGACTGAGCCGAACAACCTGCTCCCTAGGAGGTGCCTACGCCGTGTCAGTAGTTTACTCGTGCAGACATACAGCTAAGTGATCTTGCCTTCCACACGCCCCCTAGCCCCGAGTCTCCTCCGAACACCAGTATGTCGTCGTTATGGTGCGAAAGGCTTGTGAAAGCAGTGGAAACGTTGCAAAAGGTTCCGTGATTAAAGTGAGCCCCAAGTATATTTTCCGAGTCACACTCCAGGAATAAGACGAGTCCATCCTCCCTCGCAACATAAACGTGGTCGTTATTAGGATGGAACCTCGAGAGTCGTGGAGGCCTGGACCAAGCCGTCCACAATGGCGGTTGCGACCCGTCATGATGCTCTGATGGGTCAAAATCCCGGACATTGCACTGCTCAAAAGTAGGGGCGCCGTGGAGGATGTCTCTGCACTGAGCAATTTCTCCCTCCGACACAGCCAAGAAAGCCGTGCATATAGTCAGCGGGATGATGAGAAGTGGCATCTCGTGGTTCCTAGGTAACCGGTGGCCCACCTTCTCCACCCTCAGAGCCTCTCCGACATCATCTCCTAGGTACCAATCATAGGTGATCATCCGGGGGTCGCCTCTGTTGACCACTATGAGCAGCAGGATGATGTGGTGGGGGTCTTGTGGCCTCGGATATAGAAATTCCATGGTCTGTATTGTGCCATTGACAGAACGTGGAAAAGAGGATTTGACCGGCGCCATTGGATGGCCGTGGGTGAAAGAATTGTTGAGGCTGCTCATCGATTCAAGCTCGTGGACGACGAAGATGTCCCTGGAACACGCCTGTGCCACGTATCTCGAGCTCGGGTCGACTGCCAGGTGGAAACCGGGGCGAACAAGGCGCGTGGCATCGATTTCGTGTTGTAACGCAGCGAACTCGAAAGACCCATCCTTTGCAGGCCTCAGGAATAAGAAGATGCAGTCGCCAGTCTCCAAGACGACCAGGAGCAATTGTGGGGGTAATTGCAGCGGGTTTGGGGACGACACTGGGGTGGAAAGATCCGACATGCCCACGTCAATGTCATCTTCCGGTTGCCTTGGATGCGATCGGCTGGCTTGGAACCTGCTGGCGTCGATGTCATCGCGATTGAAAGTGCCAATGACCTTGGCATTGCGAATTCGAGACCCGAAGTCTTTCTTCTTGGCGACGCTATGTAGCTGTAGGTCATCCTGAAGCTCTGAGATTTGCACGTAGTGGTCCTTTGAAGCGCAAAGGAATTAGCTCGTCATTCGAAAGAAGCCCGCCGGTGACCTAGTTAATGTCACCGCTGCTGCTGCTGCTTTGTTGTCGTAGGAGAGCCGTGGAACGTGGGGCGCGAGGGGAGGGACAACAGAGACGGGTACTCACGCCAACTATTGCGATATCATTGTGCTGAGGGGAACGCAGTCGCACGGAGAGGATCCAATGGGCAACTGGACTTTCGACCAGAGTCCTGGTCATAATGCCACATTGGGGTGGTTGTTGTTTTGGCTTGGGCGGCTTCATGGTGGGCTTGTTCAGGACGTCGTGGACGTTCATGTCCCTCATGACCCACTGGCCATTTTCGAAGACTTGGGCCTGGAACTCGGAAGCCATGTTGGATTGTATGTTGCGCGGTGGAGGGGAACAAACCAGTGCTGTATTACCAGCGGCGAAGGAAGGTCGCAGGTGGTCTAGATATGAGAGGTCCAGCGGGCCCGTGTGCCATCTCCAGAGGACCTCGAGGTTTGAGCTATACAGCCCGTGACGTCTGTAGGACCGAGCGAGGCCACATGGACAGTCGAGTGTGATTAAGGGCAAGGGCAAGGCGACCTTCTCGGTGACCAGAGCCCAGAGCAGGGGACTTGCCCAAGTGCTCGGCGTGCAGCTGATGAAAACACAGCAGGGCTCGTCCTCGGGCCGCCCTCGACGCAGGCACGACACAAAACCCACACGCGACTGGCCAAATCAACCTTATTCTGACCTGGCGTTCTCAGGCCGGGTAACAAGTCAAAGCAGCACCGACTCAGTCTTGGGAAGGATGCTGCGAAACGTCACCAGCTT